>NC_137181.1:7046666-8280833 GCF_951804945.1 Podarcis cretensis
AGAAGCCCAAATAATTGGTGGTAGATTGGGGAGAAAGAGAGTTAGTACTTTGCTTTACTTTTTGGCTCTTATTAAAGTTTACTCATTAATTGATCCTCAATTGTGTTTTGGGTCCTGACTGGTTTTTGTTTATTGCTTTTGGTGATGCTGACTCTTTGTAGTAGTTGTTCAAAGGGTTTGTAAAGCTTGCTTTCTTAACTTTTCCTTTGAAAGAAAATAATTCACTGCATGGATTAATACTATACTAGGAGAAGCCAACCTGAATATTATTGCAAAACATGTAAGAGAAGAGTGAAAAGAATTAATCATTTACTTACAGTAAGCATTTCTGTAACCAACATATTTGATGCACTCACATTTTCCCAAGGAAACACATTTCCTTTAAGAAAGAAGTTGTTTTATTTCTTTAAAAATGCAATTTGTGCAATATAAACAAGAAGCCAGCATAGGCAGAACACCTTCCTCAAGCAGCCTCAGGGTAGTAACAACAGGGGAGGCAGGAGGCTGTCCCAGCAGCAACAACAGCCCTGACTCAGACCAGCTTCTGATGTAGGGGAAGCTATAAGCACTTCCTCAATTACTGGGAAATCATGACCAGGAGCATTACAGGATAGAGTTTGAGCAGCTCTCTCCACCACCATCATTTCATTTCCTCTGCTCACTCCAAGAAATCGCAGAAACATCTCCTGATGTTTCAGGAGATCCAACATTTGCTGGATATCAGGGCAATAGAGCCTGTGCCAGAACCATAAGGTGGAATCTGGCTGCTACGCTACTCTCGTTATGGTTCCAAAGAAGTTGGGGAAATGGAGGGCCATCCTGGATCTCAAGAGGGTCAGTTGATAGCTGAGCCAAAAGAAATTCAGAATGCAGACCTTGAAGAGCATCCTAGAAGGCCTCATGTCTGGGGACTGCATTGCTTCCCTGGACCTGATCAATGCCTACCTCCACATACCAGTTTACCCATCTCTTTGCAGATTTCTGCATTTTGCATACCAGGGCAGAAATCTCCAGTACAAATGCCTCACCTTGGATTGGTCCTCAGCCCCAGGACGTTCTTGAAGTTGCTGATAGCTGTGGTGGACCATCTAAGGAACAACATCTTGATCAGCTCAGACTCTCACCAACAGGCTGAGAGACCCTAGACAACACTGCTACCAAAGCATATACACGCAAAGAAGGTGGAACCAAGTGGCAGGTCCTCGTGCAGAAGGCCACCAATCTCCTGTCTAGGGCAGAACGGTATCCAGAATCTCTATCAGTAGAGCATGTATCAGGCGCCTCCAATGTCTAAAAAGACATGTTCAGCCACCAACAGGTCTCCCAAGCTAGTGTGGAGCTTTTTTCCACAGGTGTTCCAGCAAATAGTGGGTCGCTGTGGTCTTCCAAGAGTAGACCTGTTCATCATCATCATCATCATTTATTATTTATACCCCGCCCATCTGGCTGAGTTTCCCCAGCCACTCTGGGCGGCTCCCAATCGAGTGTTAAAAACAATATAGCATTAAATATTAAAAACTTCCCTAAACAGGGCTGCCTTCAGATGTCTTTTAAAGATAGGATAGCTGCTTATTTCCTTCACATCTGAAGGGAGGGCGTTCCACAGTGCAGGCGCCACTACCGCCACTATTATTTATACCCCAGCCACTCTGGGTGGCTTCCAACACAATATTAAAATATAGTAATGCCTCAAACATTAAAAGCTTCCCTAAACAGGGCTGCCTTCAGATGTCGTCTAAAAGTCTGGTGTTGTTGTTCTCTTTGACATGTGGTGGGAGGGCGTTCCACAGGGTGGGTGCCACTACTGAGAAGGCCTTCTGCCTGGTTCCCTGTTACTTGGCTTCTCGCAGTGAGGGAACCGCCAGAAGGCCCTTGGCACTGGACCTCTGTGTCCGGGTAGAACAATGGGGTGGAGACGCTCCTTCAGATATACTGGGCCAAGGCCGTTTAGGGCTTTAAAGGTCAGCACCAACAGTTTGAATTGTGCTCGGAAACATACTGGGAGCCAATGTAGGTTTCAGACTGGTGTTATGTGGTCTTGGTGGCCGCTCCCAGTCACCAGTCAACTGCCACATTCTGGATTAGTTGTAGTTTCCGGGTCACCTTCATAGAGGTAGTCCCACATAGAGCGCATTGCAGTAGTCCAAGCGGGAGATAACCAGAGCATGCACCACTCTGGCAAGACAGTCTGTGGGCAGGGAGGGTCTCAGCCTGCGTACCAGGTGGAGCTGGTAAACAGCTGCCCAGGACACAGAGCAGTTCACAAATTCAGAAGACCAAAAGGTGGAGCTCTTCTCCTGATTCAGGACTCAGGGAGTGCTGGGCATGGATTCCCTGACCTCTGCCTGGCTGGGTACGGGGCTTCTATACACCTTTCCTCCCACTGCTCTAATTGAGACTTCTCAGGGATGTTAGAGTTGCACCAGATGAGATTATTGTAGTGACTCTTTTCATGCCGGGGGCAGGGGCTGGTTCACAAAACTCATGGCCTTATCAGTGGCAGACCCTTTGCCCCTACCCTCCAGGGTGGACCCTGGTGTCACAGTGATTAGTCCACCACCCAGAGTCAGATTGGTTACAACTCCATACCTGTTGTAGAGAGGGAGGGCCTAAGAGAATTAGGATGGTAATCTCTACCATCCTAGCTTCCTGCAGACACTCCACTGGCACGCTGTATAAAAGCTGGCATTTTATACAGCGTGCCAGATGCTATGAGAGGGGAAGCCTCCTTGGGAAGCAGAGTCTATTCCACCAGAAACACTGTTTTGGACCCAATCCCCTCTGGGTGGGTGGCATATGCAGGGTAACCACCTGGTCCTCACCTTCCAGCTTTGAGAGGCATTGCAAGCTAGACACACCTCAGCCTAGGTCTCCTTTGGAAGCCGAGTGCTTCGACAGGTGGTGAACACCACTTAGGTAAGAGCCCACAGAGACACATCCTACACAGGATTCCCTTCCTCCACTACAGGTGACGCGAACGTTGGAACTTACCGTGATAAGTTCCTTCTCTATAGGGAGGAAGGGCACCAGGCCCTACCAAGTGACCGCAGTGCAGGGGAGACCATGAGATGCAGGCAGTTGAGCTTTCCCTGGGAGCATAAAGCACTCACACCAACAATGTTCAGGGATCTCCCCTACCCTGTGTTTTCCCTTCCCTCTTCTCTTACTCTTCAGCCCATACCAGGGTTTTCTTCTCTTCTTCACCTGTGCTACGTTACATGGGTCATTACAGCCTTTGGGGACTGAGGCCCAGGGACTGGCTGACATAGAATGTTATGTTCCCACTGTGGGACCATTGATGTGCTGGGCCTGGGGGTAACCCAAGCTACACAGTCCAGGTCCAGTCCCAAATCCAAGGGTTCCGTGAGGAGTCAGCCCGAGAGGGCCAAGGCAGGACATGAGTCAGGAAACCAGGCTAGGTCAGGCACAGGATCACAGGCAGGTTCAGGCAAACAGCAACGTTGCTCCCACAACCTAGGGCGGGGTCCGACAGCCTTTTATCTCTGTCGGGGTAGCAGCCGGTCCTGATCCCCCACGACTTACCTCCCTGTCTCGCCCAAAGATGAGCACTCCTCCTGCGAGTACTCAGGTCTCTCCTTCTCTCAGACCTTAGTCTCTGCAGCTCAGGAGACGTCGGTGGATTACTAGACCCAGAGGCTGCCTCAGCCTCGCCTAACACAACCGGTAATGGAGCAGCTGTAAGTGATGGCCCAGCTGAAGGCAACAAGGTAATCCCCGCATCTGGAGCCAGGGCAGGCTCAGGCCCCTGACTCGGCCCAGCTGGTGTTTGTTGCAGGGGAACATGTGCAAACTGGAACTCTTCAGAATCAGGCCCCAGACCAGGTTCAGATGCCGCCCGAGGCAAAAGGTCTGGTGCGGACTGAGTTTCCTTTGGCTCTGAGTCCGAGCCCGAGTCCCAGGCCGTCACACTGAGTTCTTTTCCCTTAACAGGTTGTGCTCTTTTCTTTCCTTTTTCTGATAAGTTGTTTATTTTTTGGCTATTGGTTTACTAGCTTATGCACAAATTGAACTAGCGAGGGGATCACCCTGTCCACCAGGTGTACCCTCTCAAAAGTTTGACTTCCTGCAAGTGGAGAGGTGGGTGGCAAGAGCCCACACAGGATCCTCTTCCTACAGGGGAGGAGCTTATCATGGTAAGTACCAACGTTTGCATTTCTAAGGAAGCTTCCCTAATACAAATGTGTCTTCTTAGCTTCAGAACTCCTGGCAGATAAAGGAGCTGTTCCACAGACAGACATCTGGGCTGTTGGAGTAACAGCTTTCATCATGTAAGCCTTTTCAAGCTTTGTTTTCTTGGGTGCGTGGCTGTTTGGGAAAGGGATAATTAACTTAAAAATCCACCAAAGCACAGTGGATCTGGAGAAAACATGCAAAGGAGGCTTGGAGCAGAAATTCACCAGGATACTGTTACTTCACACAATAATAGGTAAAGGTAAAGGACCCCTGACCATTAGGTCCAGTCGTGACCGACTCTGGGGTTGTGGCGCTCATCTTGCTTTATTGGCCAAGGGAGCCGGCGTACAGCTTCAGGGTCATGTGGCCAGCATGACTAAGCCGCTTCTGGCGAACCAGAGCAGCGCACGGAAACGCCGTTTACCTTCCCACCAGAGTGGTACCTATTTATCTACTTGCACTTTGACGTGCTTTCAAACTGCTAGGTTGGCAGGAGCAGGGACTGAGCAACGGGAGCTCACCCCGTCGTGGGGATTCGAACTGCCAACCTTCTGATCAGCAAGTTCTAGGCTCTGTGGTTTAACCCACAGCGCCACCCGCATCCCTATAGGATACTGTTACTTCACACAATAATAGCCACTGTGTAATAATTGCTTTTTTTACCTCTGATGGCTTAGAAATGCATAAACATTATTTGTCTCTATTTGCCCCTCCTGCTTCCACTGCTCCTCTACTGCCCGCATGAGTCAGATGACCTCTTAACTGATCCCAGACTCATGTATCATTACTAAGGCTGCAATCCAAATCACTCATACAAATGGAGCCGGGCTGGGCCAGTTTGCATGGAGTGGAAGCGTCCTTCGACTCCTGCTAGCAGAGTGATGTTTGTGTCACTCTGCCAGTGCAAACCTCACCCCTCCATTTACAGAATGTGTGGGTGAAAGCATCCCCATGGGCGTACGACTGCAGTATCCCCATGGCAAAGCCCCCAAAGTGGTTTTGCAGACAAGCAACTTTTTGATACCTGTCATGGTGCTGTCAGGTATGGAATGTCCAGAGTGAGGAATTAACCCTTTATTGTCAAAAGTACACTTACAAATAGGGACGCGGGTGGCACTGTGGGTTAAACCCACAGTGACAAGAATAAAAACAATGAAAACCCAAACCCCTCCCACAAACACATTTTAAAGGGTATAGATTGTTCAATCGCCCAAAGGAGTGGCTATAGAGGACTGTTTTTGTCTGGTGTCTAAAGAGAGATAGTGAAGGCACCAGGTGAGGGAGTGCAGCTGTGCAATAGTGTCAAACCCAGGGTGATGTGGGCCTTCTGGAGTACTGCACCTTTGGCCCGTGCTCAACCTGGCTGACAGCTTCCCTTGGCAATAGGGACAGGTTAGGGCAAAGAAGAATTGTGCCACACATTGTACATGGATTGAGCCTTCTACCCCATCTTGTGGCAGATAGTGGCATCACAACGGGGGGGGGGCGGTGTGCTCCAGGTTCCATGCCTGCAGAGGTGACAAGAAGTCACCCTGTGGGGGCTCGCGGCAGCATGAGCAGCCACAGTGCTGCCGCAGCTGCAAGCAGAGGATCGTGGCACCGTACGGCGCTGGAGCGGCGCCGGCGGCAAACCGCTATACAGCGCATGTGCGGCGTTGCTACATATGGTGCATGCGTCGTACATAGCAATGTCGCACATGCGCCCTACGTAGCGACACCCGCCCCAGGTGTCACGACGCCTTCCTTCGCCCCTGATGGCAGGAATGTAGGGTCCTAACATTCAGATAATTGCAGCATATCCCATGGGTTTTGGCTGCATTTACTGATGAGGGACGCGGGTGGCGCTGTGGGTTAAACCACAGAGCCTAGGACTTGCCGATCAGAAGGTCAGCGGTTTGAATCCCCGCGATGGGGTGAGCTCCCGTTGCTCAGTCTCTGCTCCTGCCAGCCAAGCAGTTCAAAAGCATGTCAAAGTGCAAGTAGGTAAATAGGTACCGCTCCGGAGGGAAGGTAAACGGCGTTTCGTGCTCTGCTCTGGTTTGCCAGAAGCGGCTTAGTCATGCTGGCCACATGACCCGGAAGCTGTATGCCGGCTCCCTTGGCCAGTAAAGCAAGATGAGCGCCGCAACCCCAGAGTCGTTTGCGACTGGACCTAATGGTCAGGGGTCCCTTTACCTTTACCTTACACT
This sequence comes from Podarcis cretensis, assembly GCF_951804945.1. Lineage (NCBI taxonomy): Eukaryota > Metazoa > Chordata > Lepidosauria > Squamata > Lacertidae > Podarcis > Podarcis cretensis. Next base: position 7,053,050 of record NC_137181.1, read on the forward strand.
TATAAATTAGGGAAGGCATGTCCATCAGTCCGACATCTCTCAGCTAGATGTAGATGTGCACCTGAAGAGGCAGTTGCTGCAACTGAGAGCTGCCGCCCCCAACCTTGTCTTATGTATCTCCTCCATCCAAGGTGCATGCAAGCAAGCAAAGACTAAGCCTCTGTGTAAGCTCCTGCTGCTCCTGCTTCAGTCCTCTTCTGGTCCTGGGAGACAGTGGAGCAGGAGAGGTGGAGGCAGGAAGAGGAGGTGTGGAAGCCATTGACTATACACCGGCTTAACCTATCTCCCCCTCCTCCTGCACCTGTTCTTCATTCTGCAATCCTGCATCTTCTCCTGCCTCTGCATAGCTGTCAACTTTTCCCTTTTCTTGCAAGGAATCCTATTCGGAATAAGGGAGTTTCCCTTTAAAAAAGGGAAAAGAATAATAATAATTTATTTATATACCGCCCTCCCCAGCCGAAGCTGGGCTCAGAGCGGCTAACAACATTAAAATGATACAACATTCTAAAATCATTTCATTATAAAATCTATTCAAATCAGATTAATGGCAACCATTGGGCTAGAGTTCTGAGAGGATTGCCAAAGGAAGGGGTCAGGCTGTGCCTTGGTCAAAGGCCTGGTGGAACAGCTCTGTCTTGCAGGCCCTGCGGAAAGATGTCAAGTCCCGCAGGGCCCTAGTCTCTTGTGACAGAGTGTTCCACCAGATTGGGGCCACAACTGAAAAAGCCCTGGCTCTGCTTGAGGCCATCCTAACCTCCCTGTGGCCTGGGATCTCCAAGATGTTTTTGTTTGAAGACCGTAAGGTCCTTCGTGGGACATACCAGGAGAGGCGGTCCCGTAGGTACGAGGGCCCTAGGCTGTATAGGGCTTTAAAGGTTAAAACCAGCACCTTAAACCTGATCCTGTACTCCACCGGGAGCCAGTGCAGTTGACAGCTATGTGCCTCTGCCTCTCATCTCCTGGCTGCTACAGCTTTGCCCAGCTCATGTATCTCCAAGCCCCCTTCTCTCTGTGCCCAGTCATCAGAATCGCGTCACCACTCCTCAGTGTCTCCTGCCAGTCCCCGACAATACCTGAGGTGGGGCAGATGTGCTTATCTAAACCCAATTAGCCATAAGCTCTTCTGGTGCCTTAGAAATCTTGCTCTTCATAGCTCCCTATGGAGACTGGAAAGCCTCTTCTGTGAAATGGGAGTGAGAATCAGATGCTTGTAAAAAGTTGGGTGGAGATGAATAACATGATAACAGAGCTTGGGGTGGTGGCTCCTTTTCTCACCTGCCGTAGAAGCGTCATCTAGAGTAGCTGTAGGCAACTGCAAGTTTGTGGGCCAAACTGAAGAACAGCAAACAACCAAAGAAATCGGCTGGGGTAGAGGCAAGCTGCCTTGTGGGCAGCTGCCAGGCAGTCAGGAGCCAGCCAAAGAAGAGAGAAATGGAGAGATAAAGAACAGAAATGGGTAGAAGAGGTACAGGAGTAAGTGAAAGGACCCCAAGTGTGTGGCAGGAGACAAAGGGGCAGTGGGATAGAGGAGGGAGAGGTGAAAGGAGCCCATAAGGCAAGTCAGAAGGAGGCAAGAGCTGGACGGGAAGTAGAGAAAGGGCATGGAGATTTAAGGCTACATTGAGACAGAAGGAAAAAAGGGAAGAGAGGGAAAGAGACAGAATGGAGAAAAAGAAAGAACGCTGCCACTGCTTGGAATAGGAAGCAGGCTAGTCAAGCCCTGGTTGAGACTGGAGCTAGAAGAGAAGGCAAGTGAGGGGAGGCTGAGGGTTGGCCATGAGAGCATGATGGAGTCTGGGATGGCTATGATCCAAGCCCAGGCAGAATGACAGCTCCACTTTCTGGTGGTGGGAGACAACCAATAGAGGAGGAGGAGGAATGGGAAGCCTTGGAGAAGCCCTTAAAGACTAAGTGGTGAGTGGGCCTGTGGGTGCTTCCACTTTTCCAGGCACCCTGCATGGAACTGGACCAAGGAGGAGATCTCTCCCAGAAGAACTTACTTGACGATGGCAGGGGTCATCTGGACTGAGCACAAGTCTAGTAAATAAAGCATCGATGAAAGATATTTAAATCAGTATCTGTGTGCTTCCCTGGATCAATGTTGGAGACTGTGAGGTTTTTTTCCTGTGCTGCTTTGCTTCTGCCCAAGGGCAAAAAGAACCATTTCTAATACTCTTCTCCTCTGTCCTCAGGCTAAGCGCTGAATACCCGATCAGCTCTGAGGCTGCCTGTGACTTTGGGAGGCTTGTGAAGAGAGAGAAAATCAAGTTCAACAAATGCTATGCGGGCCTTTCAGGAGGAGCCGTTTCGTTCCTACAAAGCACACTGTCCTCTAATCCATGGTGCGAAGGTCGCTCTTTATCTAAGGCAGACTTTCTCAAGAATTAGTTAATTATTATATAGTGTGTGTGTGTGTCCCTCCACTGTATCTCACACAAAAAGAGAGCCTTGTTCAAGTGATTTCAGTTTAACTAATGAACCCCCCAAAAGCAGTTGTGCTAGGAGATCAGTGTGGTGTAGTGGTTAAGAGCGGTAGATTCATAATCTGGTGAACCGGGTTTGCTTCCCCGCTCCTCCACATGCAGCTGCTGGGTGACCTTGGGCCAGTCACACTTCTTTGAAGTCTCTCAGCCCCACTCACCTCACAGAGTGTTTGTTGTGGGGGAGGAAGGGAAAGGAGAATGTTAGCCGCTTTGAGACTCCTGAAGGGGAGTGAAAGGCGGAATATCAAATCCAAACTCCTCCTCCTCCTCCTCTTCTTCTTCTTCTTCTTCTTCTTCTTCTTCTTCTTCTTCTTCTTCTGTAATAAAGAGGCAAGACACAGGTTATGGGGTAAACTAGGCCTAGTTTATTAACCAATAGCTTAAGCGCTTGAGAACATTGGAGCTTGAATCAAGGGTCATCTAGTCCAACTTCCTACAATGCAAGAATTCTGCCCACAGCCATCCCTGGGGGAGCTCGAACCACCAACCTTCTGGTTAGCAGCCTGAAACACTGATCCACTGTAGCACAGGAGCCACTTAGTAATTCATAAAACTTCCAAACTGTGTAATGGAAATTAGACAGTGTGTGAGTCTACCCTGTAGGAAGTCAAGCTAGCCTTATTCCCAGCAACTTTCCCCCCTTCCACACCCTTAAGGCGAGGAGGGAGGTGTTTGTGATTCACGCCCCCGTCAAGCCACATAACTCAAAGTGATGGTTAGCTTCAAAAGCCCCATGAGTTACCAAGCTCTGCATTCGTCTCTAGAATCACAGTTCAACAGAAAATGCCTCTGCGTTCTCACCATTTGTGCCCACCTCTTTCCTGCGCAACACCTGCTAAGTGACCAAAAGTCGATAAAAGCAATAAACCTCATTATTCAGCGCCCACCGCTCACTGCTCTAAGGTTGTCATGCAGTATAGAGCAGGCAAAGAAAATCTCCTTCTGCCAGCCCATCACAGAAGAAGACAAAAATTCCTAGTCAATCCCAGCTGATATCACCCAGCCAATATCACCCTGAATACAGGGGAGGGAGGACTGGGCGCAACCTCAGCATTGTGGGAAAGGAAGAGAAGGAGAAGGCAGGAAAACCTTTTAGATCTTCCACCCTCTCCTCTGTGCTGGTAATTGCCAGTATGCCCCATTTCCCTCCCCTCTGCAAACACACTCCCACCTGGGCTCCTTTTAGAGCCAGGTGGAAGAGAACAATATTGGTGTGTGGTTGGAGTACCGTGGTACCTCGGGTTAAGTACTTAATTCGTTCCAGAGGTCCATTCTTAACCTGAAACTGTTCTTAACCTAAAGGACCACTTTAGCTAATGGGGCCTCCCTCTGCTGCCGCCGCACGATTTCTGTTCTTATCCTGAAGCAAAGTTCTTAACCCGAGGTACTATTTCTGGGTTAGCGGAGTCTGTAACCTGAAGCATCCGAACCCGAGGTACCACTGTATTGTGAGACTAGGCTACAATGGCCCACTCATTCGTCCCCTATTTTGGGCAAGCAAAAACCTATGTCCCAAAAGAATGGTAGTAAGCACTGGCCTGTTCTCCAGGTACTTGGCTCTGATGAATTCTGCAGGTAGGTAAGAGCAAATGCCACTTGTTTGTAGCACATCACTAGTTGGGTGCACTCACAGGCCAGCACGCTTCCAATACATCACAACATCCTTCTGTCCATCCCACTCAAATGGCAGTAGTTCTCTAATGCCTCAGGCAAGAGTCCCGTGTCCCCCCCATGATCTACCTGAAATCCTTTTAAACGGAGAAGTGAGAGATTTGATTTCTCTCTCCCCCAACCCCCTTCCGATTGTGTTCTTCTGCTGAGCTGAGGCCACTTCCCAAGCATGGTGGAATAATCACTCTAATACTAAACAAGAGTTCGATCTCCGGCATTGAATGTGTTGGTCTCGTGTGGGGCACCAAGGAGTGCTTGGCTGTCTGGCTGGTGTACCGACCACCTAGCGCACCAGCAGCCACCCTGTCAGGCCTGTTGGATGTGGTGGTGGGCTGGGCCTTGGAGTTCCCTAACCTACTGGTTTTGGGGGACTTCAGTGTCCATGCTGATGCCACCTCCTCCTCACAAGCTCTGGACCTGGTGTCTTCCATGGCGACATGAGTTTGTTTTGGGTCCCACACACCAAGCAGGCCACATGCTGGATTTGATTTTTGGTGTGGGTAGAGATGTGATCATGTCCTCACTTGTGGAAGTGCCATGGTCTGATCACTACTCTCTGAAAGCCAGGACTGACTTCCGACCCCCACCCCACTTGGGTGGTGAGCCTATTTGGGCTCACTATATAAAGTATAGAGTCCATCCCATGACTGCGAGCAGGTGAGAAACTAGCAGAATTAGTTCCCTCCACTTGGAGATAGCAAAACAATTGATCCTAGGACTTGTCATTCTTTTTCTCTAATTAGGAGGCGGCCAACAGCATCTGAATGCCTTCAGTCTCCATGGCTGCAGGAAACAGGTTTGGATGAGAGGCAACAAGCAACGGTTACTTTCTCCACCACTAAACTGAGGAACTTTCTAGCTGATCGAGAAAGAAAAAGGGCTCTACTTTGTTCCAAGTATGGCGTGATGACCGTGTAGTGAAACACTTTCAGAGAGAATCACTCTCAGACCTCCATCTCCACATGATCCTACTCACACCTAGGAATGTTTTATTATAATTTCTGGCTTCTGGACTGAAAAGGAATGGTCACAAGTAGGTGTGAGTCAAAGGATTGCTGCTCACCTGAATATTTATGTATCCACAGTAATCATAATCTGTATTTTCATGAATGGATACCAAGTCGTGGGTCATGCACATCTCTCATTTATCCTACAAGATGTCATTATGGAGTGGAACAATTGTGCTGTACTTAAGGTGGGAGGCAATAATAATGGGTTAGATGAAACATTATGGGAAATTTCCTGTCTCTCAAGAACAGTTCAGTGTTGGAATCTATGACTAACTTCTAGAATCTCCTTCTTTGGTGATTGTGTACTTGTCAGTTTTGGATGCTCCAATCTGAAAATGTAAGAAAGGCCTTGAAAAATGTTTTCCAAGGGTTCCTAGGAACACAATTTTATAAACGCTCTGAGCTAAGCAGAACACTGGTGCTCAGCAGCTAAAAAAGAGAGAATGTCGCAAAAAAATACAATTGATTTGTCAACAGGAGTCTGTAAAATACAAGCAAGCTGTGATCTTTCGATGCAACCAAGAACCCCCTTTTGGGGCTTGGAGTAATGTTGGCCAGAACGACTGTCTAGCTAAGAAACTTGTTTTGACAGTTCAGGAAATGGATTTCTTATTGAATGTTATTATAATCTAAACTGTAATCAAATCCCCCTCCCATTTTGCTGTGGAAGCCTGACTTCATACTGTGCTGCTTCAAACTTCATTCAAAACCTGTTGTTTTCAACTGATTGGGTTGTCAGTCTTTATGGCCTTTATAGTACTTTGTATAGCTCTCTAGGTGGCGCTGTGGGTTAAACCGCAGAAGCCTAGGACTTGCCGATCAGAAGGTCAGCGGTTCGAATCCCCACGGCGGGGTGAGCTCCCGTTCCTCGGTCCCTGCTCCTGCCAGCCTAGCAGTTCGAAAGCACGTCAAAGTGCAAGTAGATAAATAGGTACCGCTCCGGTGGGAAGGTAAACGGCGTTTCCGTGCGCTGCTCTGGTTCGCCAGAAGCGGCTTAGTCCTGCTGGCCACATGACCCGGAAGCTGTACGCTGGCTCCCTCGGCCAATAAAGCGAGATGAGCTCCGCAACCCCAAAGTCGGCCACGACTGGACCTAATGGTCAGGGGTCCCTTTACCTTTACCTATAGCTCTCTGTTACAAGCTATCTGTGCTCTATTTCAGAGAAACACTAAAGCAGAGCTTTCCAAACATTTCATGTTGTTGACACTTTTTAGACAAGCATCATTTCACGACACAGTTTTACTAGCAAACTGGAGGTTAAACTAACCCCTTTCCAGCCCTAGGAGGAGCGCTGGAAGTCTTCATGCAACACACCTACACACTGCAGCTGACACACTAACATGTTGCAACACACAGTTTGGAAAGCTCTGCAGTAAAGGAACCACTAGCTTGTTCTCTGTGGTTAATTAACTGTGGATTTGGTGAGGGTTTAGTTAGTCCCTTAATGATAACCTAGCAGAACAGATATGGTGATTGTGACCAGATATGTGAGAGAAATGTGCTAGCCTGCAGGAATAATGGAACCTATCACTGAAACACAGGAGTTAATCTGCTGTGGGTACAATATAATAAGATATGTTAATGCATATCACCTTGTACTTTTCTAGGGATGCCCTGCAGGTCCGCAGAAGTAATTCTAGCACCCTATTGGCTATGAATCATTGCTTGATGATCCCATTAATTATAAGCAGCTGGAGAGTCAAAGATGTCACATAAGTGCATCATTTTCGCATGCAAAGAGTTTTGTCCATATATGAGAATATTTCATAGTCTTATCTGCGAGTGTATTTGAGGTCTTTTACTGTAGCATAAGTAGTGGGCTGCATGCAGCCTTGCAGTCCAGGATGACTTCCAAGCAAAGACATAAGTTTCTGTTATCTGGCTAAGTTATTCCTTGTTTGGCACAATTGTAATCTCAGTTGCCATCAATATATTCCCTCTTTTGCTGTGCTACCTAGATGTGATGTGGTATTTCTTCTGGAACAACCAAATTTATGCGCTGCCTTGGAAACTTGTTGTTTTCAGCCCGTTTGACTGGCAATCTATATGCCTTATATTGTTGAAATTTTTGAATAGACCACTGGAACAAAGAAGCTGAATTACTTCTGACCTTTTGATTCCACAAGCACATTCAAGAGGCCAAACCTAACTGTCCAGGGGGTCCTTTACCCAGTGGCATAGCGTGGGTTGTCAGCACCCGGGGCAAGGCAAGTAATTTGCGCCCCCTAACCCGTGGATTTGCGCCCCCTAACCCTAACCCCCAGATGTTGCGCCCAGTGCGGCCAGCCCCCCCTGCACCCCGCACGCTACGCCACTGCCTTTACCTTTACCAAGGCTGTAAAAATGTAACTGTTTGTGAACCAGACTGATTCTTAAACAGTTGTGAGCTGTTAAGTACTAGCAGAAATCCATGGTCTCGGGTGAAAGAACTAGGCCTTAAGATAACAAACGAAGAACTTTTCTTGAGCAAGCCACTTTGCCTTAATGTCTTTAGAGGAACTTTAATCAAGCCAACAAGAACAGACCACCGAGCTTTAAATTCTGAAGTGTTAGTGCAGAGAGTTTGAATGTTGAGAATACATGAAGAAAATTATTTCTGCTGTCAGAAGTTTTCTTCTGTAAAATAACCTACATGCAAGGTGAGCTCACCTAAGTGTTCGCAGGGAGGAAAGGTCTTGGCTTGCGAGCTGGCTCCTTTTTTGAAGTTTGTCATGGTTTTAATCGGTTTGAAGTTTTAGTTGATCTGTGGAGGTAAACATCACTTGAGGAGGAAGGTATTTTAATGTAGGGTTTGTATTTTTACTCTGGATTAACAGCATATTTTCTTATGTGTATGATGTGAATGAATTGACTTACCTCTTTTCCTATTTGCATGTATTTTGAGCACAACTAAAGATATTTATGAATATTGAGCTGTTTTGTTAAATAAATTATTTTAATAAAGATTTTATGCCAGAGTTGTTGGTGCTGACTATGTTATGATAGATTGAAAGGGTTTCTTAGGATGAGAATTAATGCACACAGTTGAAATAACCAGTTAGCAAATCACTCTGCATGACATAGCCACTTTTATTACATGTCTAAGCAACCTGCCCAACACAGTTGCTTTAACTTTATCTTTATTGTTTCCTCATATTCCATTCATTTCCTTTAAGTATTTCTTTTCAGTTTTAAAGGTTTTACATTCATGTAGAAACAAAGGTACATACAAACAAAATAATAACAATCAAGATTACAAAACATAGGAGCAGCACAGAGGTGGTATTTTCCATACAAGTTGAGAGCAGATGATGTGGAGGAAATAAAAGCAGTTAAAAGCATGCATTCTTAATTACGCTTAAGCCTTTACATCTAAGAGTACTCATGTCAGCAATAGATATTCAAGGTACTCAAGATATTGGAGCCAGAATCAAAGCTTTCCCCAAAGACATTCAATTGCACAACAATAAATAAAAGAGATAAAGTTGGTTGCAGGTGCAAAGATGAATGTTGACACATACCTTGAACTCTTGCACCTTGCAAATAACGAGGCAAAGTCCTGTACATGTTATGGAAGGTACTTAGTGTACAAACTAGCTTGTGTCCTTATTTGGTGCAGGCCCATTCCGCTTGCTAATGTCAACTGCAGAGTGAAGCTACTGGGAAATGAGTTGCTTAGGATGACAGCAGTTTCCTCTATATTCCTATCTTAGGTCTCATCCAGACTTCCTTTTGTGCCGCGTTTCTAGGCTCAGTTCTGCACTCTAAAGCACCATGTCTGTGTGTTTCTTTCTCTCTTTTTCTTTTCCCCACCCCATGCTTTCCCCACAAAAAAACTGCTCTTTGCTGCTGAACTGGAGCAAAGGCCAATTCAATTCAGTTCAAGCCTTTCTGAGGGAAAAGGCTGACATTGCATAGTACCATTAAATGGGGGGAAGTAGAAGAACAGTTTAGGACCTAAACGTTTGTGTGGCGGGAGGAAGCAATAAAAGTTTGTGGGGTTTTTTGCTTATATGATGGGTCTTTTGGGTGAAATCTCCTGTAGCTGCGAGCTTACTAAGCAGGATGTGTGTTGTGTACTGGGTAAGAAAAAGTGTCCGGCTGAAGCTTTTGAATTCTAAAGTTAGGAGATTCCATGGGGTTCATAGTGCACAGAGCAAGGGAGGAACACAGTGCCTAGTTCTACACACACACACACACACCTCTCACTTCAGATTGGGGTTAGAGACAGAGGGCTTATCCACCCTCTGTCTTGTCCTGCTGCTTTCCCTGGGGAAAGCCACTCTTTAGTGCTCAGTTGGAGCAAACGGCAATTGGGTTTTCTGCAGATTGACATTTGTTCTGATTTACAGCCAAGGAGTGGGTTTTCCCTGGGAAATAAGTGGGATAATGGGGAAACAATTCAGACCCATGCTTTCTAGGCATGAGACAAATGGAATCGTGTACAAGCCCAAAGACAATGAGATACACCTGGTTTGCCAAAGCCCTCCTAGTGAGTTCATAGCTGAGATGAGATTCTAACTGGGGTCCTCAGCTTTCAGCGCTAAGGATTAAAAGTCCTTAACCGGAATAAGGAGTTGCAGATGAAAGTATCTTAGTGTGAGAATGATCAAGCACCCCACCACCACCCAATAGTACTTTTCTGCTAACCCTTAACTCCACTGCTTTGAAAGCAGAAAGCCTGAGCTTGGTGCCTTAGATAGGTAAATGTTAGCACAGAATATTAGCTTACATGCTATCAATTCTACCACACTTTAAAAAGTTATAAGGCCCACAGTCTCCACTTCATTCCATAACAATGGGAAAATAAAACTGTAGGATAAAATGACTTGTTAAATGATAATGGCTTCTACCAAACATTCTGTGCAAGCGCTACGTTCTCCCCCGAGCTTTTACCCACATCCGGAAACATACATTTGATCTCTTTTTAAACTTATTTTGGCCTGAAGATTCACAGGTACGTGATACCAGGTTGCTTCCTCTGCCTCCTACCTTCAGTGGCGAAGTCGATACCTGAACTGAACATCGTGTGTGGGCTGCATCACACCAAACCCATAGCGGTTCTTGATTACGGGAGGGATTTCCTCTTCCACGTTAACCAGCTGCATATCAAAGTATGTCAGCATCAGGAAAGCAAAGAGTTTCACCTCATTGGTAGCAAAGTATCGCCCAGGGCACATGGAAGTCCCTGCCCCCCATGGCATGGTGAAATATTTCACCTTTACCCCATTCTTATAGAATTCTTTTTTTCTGCCGTCTAGGCTGAGGAACCGGTCATATTTGAAAACATGGGGATCTGGGTGGATTTCTGGATCCATATGTGCTGCCACAAAGGGGAAAAGGGCAACTCTGTCTCCTTTGCGCAGAAGGTATTTTCTCCCATCGTTCATCTTGAGTTCTAGATCCACTAACACAGCCCTGATCAGCATAGGGGCTGCTGCCAATCTCAGAGTCTCTTCCACAGCACTGTCCAAGATGGGGGTCTTGTCTAACATCTCCTTGGTGACATTAAGCACTGGACCCTCTGCCCTCACTTCCTGGCCAGATTCTCCCACCACTCTGTCCACTTCCTTCCTCACTTCATCCATCGCCTTGGGATTTTTCATCAGGTAGGCAAGAAGCCAGAAGGAAGCTGGTCCAGTATTCCCTTGAGCTGCCCACAGGAGCAGAAACAGAAATCTATCCCTCATGTATTCAGGCATTCCAGACTCAGCCAGTTGCTCTTGCTGGTCAGTTATCCAACCACTGATGTTGCTCCTCTCATATACATCCTTCACAGACATGAGTTTCCAGAACAGTCTCTTCAGAGACTCAGCCTCTTTTCTCTCTCCATGAGACAGTGTGGAAGAAGCAAAACCTGGGAAGAGCTTATCATATTTGCGAAACTCTACAAACACATCTTCAGAGCGAGTTACGTCACACCTCTCAGCATCTTCTTTGTTCTTTTCGCCTTTGCTGGTTGTATTTCCAAACAGGGCTAGGTATCCAGCCCTAAAGACCATGTTGTAGCTGAAGTGGAACAACCCATCCTGTTTCCAGGACTTCTCCCCTCCAGCTGAACTCAGGCTCTGGCCCATCACTCTGTGCAAGCTGTTCATCATGGCCTGGGTCATCACCACGAGCCCATTCCCCTTGAGGTGCTTCACGCTGGCGGTCTCTATTATCTTATGAGTGCTCATTTCTGGTTGAAAACCAAACACTTGGGCCACAAGTTGTGTTGCATATGCGTTGAAATCCAACTTGCTTCTTGCTTCTTTCACAATAGCTCCAAAGGAGAGGGGGTCCATCACAAAAGTGAAATAGTATCCCCCGAGCAGTACCGTGAAGATATCCCCATGCTTCTTCTGCATCCTTTGCAAGAAGGCAACGCCGTCCTTTCGGTAGCGCAGTGCATGTCCTAGCCACGGAATGAGGCCTTTATCTAAAGGGGGCTCTTGGGCTCTCCTCTGGCGGAACGCCCCCACCAGATAGAGCCCCCCCAATATGCATGCCAGGACGGCACATAGGACCATCTCCCAGAAAGCCATCTCTCGGAGCTCTGTGACACAAAAGCACAAGCACAAGCTCTTGCAGAAAAAGCAAGTGGTTATAACAAGTTGCTGCACATATCATTAATCTAGGTGGAGCCAGTAAGCAGAGCAAGCAAAGGTTAACCCTTACTAAGGTTAATTTATGTGCACTAAAATAATATCTGAACTAGAGCTTGTAAGAGAGGGAAGTGTTTTTAATTCCAGTTGTGGTTTATGTTTTTTGAATGTAGATTGAAAGTACACAGCTTTTAAATATTTCTTTGTTTTTAATCAATAGAAATGCAGATTTAACTCTGTAATAGATGGATCTGACTTTGGAACAAAAGGGGAAGCAACAAGGGGAGGAGGGAAATGTGGATGACTTTGCAGGATGGAATCAAACATAAGGTAAGAAGTTCACAGCAAAGGGAGATCTGGAAGTGACTGGTGGTGCTGTAAATAAAGGAGGGGGAAGCTAAGTTACCGTATTTTTCGCTCTATAAGACACACTTTTCCCCTCCTGAAAAGAAAGGGGAAATGTGTGTACATCTTATGGAGCAAATGTAGGTGGGAGGCTCTGCTCAGCACTCCCTTTAAAGAGCCGCACACACGCTCTGCACGCTCTTTAAAGGGAGCGTGGCTCTTGAGGGAGCCTTCATCCCGCTGCCTGGGAGAGGCTTCAGCGGCTATCCCAGAAGCCAGAACAGCAAGAGGCTATCCCAGAAGCCAGATCCCTCTTGCTGTTCTGGCTTCTGGGATTCAGAATATTTTTTTTCTTGTTTTCCTCCTCCAAAAACTAGGTGCGTCTTATGGCCTGGTGCATCTTATAGAGCGAAAAAACGGTACTTAATTTGAAGGTCCTGAAGCTGTATGTACACAGAAACAGCCATCCTTGGGAACTCGCATTTTTCCAAAGTTTGCAATGCAGGTTCTCTGGCAGCTAATGTGTAGAAAAAATGTGTACACTGGGGTAGTGCGCATAAAAATGCATATATTCACAAAAGTAACATACATAAATGTGGTATGGAAGGCTGTCAGACTAGGATCTGGGAAACCAAGGTTCTAGTCTCCATTCAACAATGTGACATGGAGGAGAGATAACTACATATGTATGCCACTATGAGCTCCTGGGAGGAGAGGTGGCATCTAAATGTAAGAATGAGTGAGGGAGTGAGGGAGTGATACCAGGAGGAAAGTACTAGGGCAGGGGTAGGCATCTTAAGTGCCCAGGGGCCAGATGTGGCCCAATAGTCTTCTCAATCCGGCCTGCGGATCGTCCAGGAATCAGCGTGTTTTCACATGAGTAGAATGTGTCCTTTTATTTAAAATGCATTTCTGGGTTATTTGTTGGGCCTGCCTGGTGTTTTTACACGAGCAGAATGTGAGCTTTTATTTAAAATGCATCTCTGGGTTATTTCTGGGGCATAGGAATTTGTTCATTCCCCCCCCCCCAAAAAAAAATAATAGTCCGGCCCACCACATGTTCTGAGGGACAGTGGACTGGCCCACGGCTGAAAAAGGTTGCTGACCCCTGTACTAGGGGGAATTTCTGCCATCAATTCCACCATGAATAAAATGGTTGTGCACTGGTGCGCTGGTTCAGGGAAATGTAATAGTTAGAAACAGAAGGGTTGAAGCACTAATAGTTACCTGTTTGGTGTGGGGGTGGGAACAGGGACACATGAGCTTAAGTAAGCACTATACCTCTAAACCAAGGGACGTGGGTGGCGCTGTGGGTTAAACCACAGAGCCTAGGGCTTGCCGATCAGAAGGTCAGCGGTTCAAATCCCCACGACGGGGTGAGCTCCCGTTGCTCGGTCCCTGCTCCTGCCAACCTAGCAGTTCAAAAGCACGTCAAAGTGCAAGTAGATAAATAGGTACCGCTCTGGTGGGAAGGTAAACGGCGTTTCCGTGCACTGCTCTGGTTCGCCAGAAGCGGCTTAGTCATGCTGGCCACATGACCCAGAAGCTGTATGCTGGCTCCCTCGGCCAATAAAGCGAGATGAGCGCAGCAACCCCAGATTCATCCATGACTGGAAACATGGAGCATGGAAACGGCGTTTACCTTCCCTCTGGAGCGGTACCTATTTATCTACTTGCACAGGGACCAAGCAACGGGAGCTCACCCCGTTGCGGGGATTCAAACCGCCGACCTTCTGATCGGCAAGTCCTAGGCTGGTTTAACCCACAGTGCCACCCGCATCCCTTATACCTTCCTGCAGTTGACTTCATTAAGTCAGTTCAACTTTATTGTCGTTGGCATGCCCTGCTAATGAAAACTATTCCTTGCAACAGGAGTGTTAAGCAATTGAAGGAAAGATGTTTGGGGAATAATTGAAAAACAATTTCAGATTACGAAAGTTTGCAGTCACTTCAGAAACTTCAGAATCTATGATTCATATGATTCTATGAAACTGCACACTCAATACCAATAAAATAAAACCAAAAGGCACTGGGAGCTGTTCCAATTGACACTAGTTTTGTGGCTCGTTCTGCCCCTGTGGGAGGCAAGGGATAGAGACAGCCAAATATTTATTTCAAAGAGACATGATAGAACCAGCGCTGCTCATGCTTTGTGTTCTGCAATCATCTCCACTGATTGTACAAGTTTTTGCTTTTCTTCAAAAGCTTGCTAACCAGCAGTAAGGTAAAGGTAAAGGGACCCCTGACCATTAGGTCCAGTCGTGGCCGACTCTGGGGTTGCGGCGCTCATCTCGCTTTATTGGCCAAGGGAGCCAGCGTACAGCTTCCGGGTCATGTGGCCAGCAGGACTAAGCCGCTTCTGGCGAACCAGAGCAGCACACGGAAACGCCATTTACCTTTCTGCCGGAGTGGTACCTATTTACCTACTTGCACTCTGACATGCTTTTGAATTGCTAGGTTGGCAGGAGCAGGGACTGAGCAACGGGAGCTCAACCCGTTGCGGGGATTTGAACTGCCGACCTTCTGATCGGCAAGTCCTAGACTCTGTGGTTTAACCCACAGCGCCACCCGCCACCCGCGTCCCAGCTAACCAGCAGTAGCTGAGAGCAATGATGGCTCTATTATGCAGTCTTCAGCACTTTGAGAACTTTGTTTCCAGGAAGATAGGAATTGAGGAAAAGTTAGCGGTTGATTGACTGTCCCACCCTACAGAAGGAGAAGTGTGCACCAAGAGAATGGAAGCAAAGTCCAATCGTCCTGGTGTTACTGCCTGTCAACCATAAATTTTACTAGCTTTATTGCAGAGACAGAGGTCTTACTGTGTGGTCTTTCTTGCGCATTATCCAGGAATGTGATATGCGTGCGCACAATGATAAACACATGCAAGATGATAGCTCAGTTGGTTGCTGCTAATGCCAAGGTTGCAGGTATGGTCCCCGTAAGGGACAGCTGCATATTCCTGCACTGCAGGGAGTTGGACTAGATGAGCCTTAGCACCCCTTCCAACCCTATTATTCTATGATGTAGACATTTTGATATCCAGTCTTCCCAGGTTACTGGCACAGGTCCATGTGATAAATGTCAGGTCATCTCCCTCATCCACTATTGAAACATCAATGAGTGAAACCTTATTTCAGTGGTACCTCTGGTTACATACTTAATTCATTCTGGAGGTCTGTTCTTAACCTGAAACTGTTCTTACCCTGAAGCACCACTTTAGCTAATGGGGCCTCTTGCTGCTGCCGCGCCGCCAGAGCACAATTTCTGTTCTCATCCTGAAGCAAAGTTTTTAACCCGAGGTATTATTTCTGGGTTATCGGAGTTTGTAACCTGAAGCGTATGTAACCCAAGGTACCACTGTAATGGAATCATCTTCCCCACAGGGCTGTTCGATCATACCTCGGGATAAATATGCTTCAGGATAAGTATTTTCGGGTTCTGCACCGCGGTGCTCCGGAAGTAACATAGCACGTTACTTCCAGGTTTCGCCGCTCACGCATGCACAGACGGTCAAAATGACGACACACGCATGCGCAAAAGCAACAAAACGCGACCCACGCAGATGCGCAGTGGTGTCTTACGTTCTGTTCAGGATGTGAACGGGGCTCCGGAACGGATCCCGTTCGCATCCTGAGGTACCACTGTACTTTCCCTGATCCCTGTGACATCCACATTCCTACTGTCGGTATATTAGTAGCCGACGTGTTGCTTGTTGTTGTTCAGTGTTCTGTTTTGCAACACAGGGGATTTTCTTTGGTGTACAAAGAAGTATGCTTGACATCTTCATTATATAGTTTTCACTGGATGCTAAATATGCACCTCTATACTCTGGCCTTTGACACCCTTGATATCAGTGTACTGGAAGAAGCAAAGATCACCAATGTTGAAGCAATGATTCTTCAACATCAACTTCATTGGACTGGTCATGTTGTGCGGATGCCTGATCATCATCTTCCAAAGCAACAACTCTATTCCGAACTTAAAAATGGAAAGTGTAGTGCTGGTGGTCAACAAAAGAGGTTTAAAGACTGTCTCAAGGCAAATCTAATAAAATGTAGTATAAACACTGACAATTGGGAAACACTGGCCTGTGAGTGCTCCAGTTGGAGAACAGCCTTTACCAAAGGTGTCATGGGCTTTGAAGACACTCAAACTCAGGACGCAAGGGAAAAACATACTAGGAGGAAGGCACGCTTGGCAAATCCACACCGTGATCAGCTCCCGCCCAGAAACCAATGTCCCCACTGTGAAAGGAAATGTGGATCCAGAATCGGCCTCCACAGTCACTTACGGGATCATTGTTAAAACCGTGTTTATGGAAGACAATCTTACTCGGCTACGAGTGATCGCCAAAGAAGAATATATCTTAAAACACTCCATCATATTTTCTTTACTGTTTTATTTATTTATTTGTTTGTTTGTTTGTTTAAATTTATATTCAGTTTGATTGTAAAGAGCAAACCTCAAAGTAATTTACAAAAGATAAAACAATAAAATTAGTAAAATTAATTAGTTAATCCGTGAAAACAATTACAATCTATAAAACACGATTAACAAAACAACTAAAAAGTAAGCTAAACAGCACAGTTATGGCAAAAGTCATATTACAAGGTTCATAATCTATAAAACAATATTGTCAACATAAACAAAACAGCAACCAAAAAATAAACTAAGCACTGTTGAATTCATACACTCCCACGACTCATATCTTTCACTCTATTTAATTCACGTAAAGACACATACGGGACGTGGGTGGCGCTGTGGGTTAAACCACAGAGCCTAGGACTTGCCGATCAGAAGGTCAGCGGTTCGAATCCCCGCGATGGGGTGAGCTCCTGTTGCTCGGTCCCTGCTCCTGCCAACCTAGCAGTTCAAAAGCACGTCAAAGTGCAAGTAGATAAATAGGTACCGCTCCGGCGGGAAGGTAAACGGCGTTTCCGTGCACTGCTCTGCTTTGCCGAAAGCTGTACACCGGCTTCCTAGGCAAATAAAGCGAGATGAGCGCCGCAACCCCAGAGTCGGCCACAGCTGGACCTAATGGTCAGGGGTCCCCTTTAAAGACACATACACACTGCAGCAGCAGTTCCCTTCTGGTTTCTTGGATGGGCAGCACAGGTGAAACCACCTGCCCTGTGATGACAGACAAAGTCTCTCTCCCCTCACAGTTCTTCCACTGGAAACAACTCCCCTATGAAGGCTTCTAGGGCTCGACTTCCGGGTCGGCGCCATCGCCGAATGGCGGACTCCCTCCGAGCTCTGGAGGGAGCCTGCTGGGTAGGGGTTGGGTCCTGCCGCGCCGGCGACGCGGGGACCCTCAAAAACCATGGGCGGTGATGCCCATGGACTTGGTGACTCGGCGGGCACCGTTTGCGCCCCCCGACCCGCGAAGGAGCCTTTTTAAAGGCTGCGGAGTGGGTGACGGGGGGGGTGGTGCTATGAGTCCACTGCTTCCCCTGCCCAGCGAAGCCGCATGCCATTCGGCGGAGAGCAACGACTTCTTCTTTGGAAAATTTTGGATTTGGATTAAAAAGAACAACCCATGAGTAAATTTATCGGACTTAAAAGGAAAAATTTGATTTATGAATTTGGAGCGAGCGGGGGAGGTGCAAAAAGGAAGTCCGTCCCCCTGTTGTAGATGTCTTAACGCAAGGATTTGACAACTAAGATCGAGAGATGAACTTGTTTATTTGAAAAAAATTAATTTCACGAAGGGAAATTACAATAATTGTGCTGGAGGAGAAGATTGGTTTGTGAGAACTAAAATGCAACTCCCCCGGGAACCGGGAGCGATCCGTTATGAGAGACTGGCGAAGAGACACAGAAACTTTGACAGCTGTTAAAGTAGCTGTCAAAGCAGGAAAATAAAAGAGAACTTTGTTACGATGGCTTTGCTGGTTAGATTTGTTACAATTTGGACATAAATTATTGGAAATAAAGGCAACAAGTTATTTGACTTTTGGGTCTGATCTGGAAAGAAATTAAGTTACCATATTCCCTCTAGAGGGAGGTTGGGACATTGCAACAGTAGCAGCAAGTGGAAAAATACTATGAAATTGAGCAGGATTTGTTATCTCTTGGGAAAGCTGCAAAAGCGAAGCATTATTTTTCTACAGAGGTTTCTACACTAAAGGAGACAATGGATTTATCTATTGAAGAAAGGAAGGGACTTGACGTAAGTTTATGTTCCTGAATAAATAAAGCCTCTGTGGAGAACAAGAAGTTTCTGAATTAGAAGGTTTTTGCAGCAGAACAGGAAAAGAAACCTGAGGAATAAGAGCTGGACTAAACTCGAAGTTGGAACATTTGGGACATCCAGACTTTAAAAGGATCAAGAAATAGAATTTGAGTTATACTCTTAAACATAGAGGTCTGGATGGAAGAAGAATGATATTTTCTGAGAGTTTCTCGGAGATTGGACTTTCTGAAACCAAAAGCTATCCAAAGACGGCAAAGTGGAACTGAGACATGGACGTGGGTTCTCCAGTTTGGCAGTAGACAGATGGATGAATTTTGGGGATCGGAACCGGGAAAAGGGGGAGGGAGATTTGGAATCCAAAGGCTGTAAAATTACATATTTTTTCTTTCTTTTCTTTTCTTTTATTTTTTCTTGTTCTATGAAAATAGGGGAATTCGTGGAAGGGAATTGGGGTCGACCTTAGGGAAGCATAAAAATTATAAGGAGAAATGGTTAAATAAGATAAATTAATTTTGAATAAATGGGTTATTTATAATTATAATAAGGTTTTAAATTTGGGGTAAGAATTTGTGGAATTAATTTTATGGAATGGGAATACAAGAGGGGGAGGGGGGGGAGTCCGGGAAAGATGTCAACGAAATTAAGTGTAAACTTTATTCTTTTCTTTTTTCTATCTTTCCTTTTTTATTCTGGAAACTTTAATAAATATTATTTAAAAAATATATATATATGAAGGCTTCTAGGGCTATAGGGTAGGGCAAGGCAGGTGGGAAAAGCCATTGCCTGGTGGCCAGTACAATGGGTCCAGAGCTGGTTTCATTAGAAGCAATCACGGCACTGCCTCTTACACTGCAGCAGGGACCCATTCTCTTTGCCAATGATGCATTAACACCCTTCCTCTGCTAAATTTAATAAGCCAGGATGGACAAGGGTCGAGGTCAGGCAAAACCTTGTCCACATCATGTGATTGCATACTGATCCCACAAAACATCCTCAAGAGGTCCTTCCCCAACAAAGGGGATAACTCCAACATCCAGCTTCTGGAGTGTCAGGATGCTGATGAGTATGGACCAGGGGGAGGGGGACTGGAGTCCAACTTGGGAGAGATGAGCAGTGGTTTGTGAGGACCTGTACTAACTAGGAGGCAAGAATCAGAGGCAGCTGAAGATTCAGAGCTGGAGGAAGAGGCAGGGCAGGAAGGGGAGCTTTGTTTGTCTCTTGCAGCAGCAACATTCTTTTGTTGCTCGTAAGGGAGTAGAAATCTTTACCGTTTCATCATCATCAGGTTTTGAAATACATTCCTAGGAACAAATGAGAAACTGTGGACTCAACCAAACAGAAACTGTCACATCATAGTCAAGATGGTTGTGTGTGAGTGCTTCCTCATCAGTGTGCTCTCAGTAGTTTAGCTGGTGATCCTTTAAAGATGTGGGCAGCAAAATGTCATAACTGGCCCATGTAGCAGAATAGCTGTGGCTTTATCTTTCGCAGTACTTCCCAAACTGTGTGTCACAACACTGTTAGTATATCTGATTTGGCCCATCAGGGAGAAACTGTATGCTATTCTATAGGATACCAAACAAGTGTCAACCAGTCTCTTGTTTATGCAGGTGCATCACGAGAACTTCAAAGCACGGCAAGACGAAAGTACTGTGGGAAGTTAATATCAATGATGCAATAAAAGGATTAAGAAGAAGAAAAACACTGATCTGAGAGAAGATCTTACCCAAGAAATTATAATCTCAGGAAGAAATTAATATTAGCTAGGGTGTGCAACTAACCTAGGAAAACGCTGAAACTAAGGGTAGTGGAGCAATTTAGGTTGGTACAGTGGTTCCTCTACAGTGGTACCTCAGGTTAAGTACTTAATTCGTTCCGGAGGTCCATATTTAACCTGAAACTGTTCTTAACCTGAAGCACCACTTTAGCTAATGGGGCCTCCTGCCACTGCCACGCCGCCAGAGCACAATTTCTGTTCTCATCCTGAAGCAAAGTTCTTAACCTGAAGCACTATTTCTGGGTTAGCGGAGTCTGTAACCTGAAGCGTATGTAATCTGAAGCGTATGTAACCTGAGGTACCACTGTACTTAGGTTCACCTCCGGTTACGTATTCTTTGGGATACGTACGCGGCAAAACCAGAAGTATTTTTCTGGGTTTTGCCCCACGTGCATGTGCAGAAGCACTCTACACACCGTGCGCATGCGCAGAAGAGCTAAACCACACCACGCGAATGTGCAGAAACAGCACCTCCAGTTGCGAATTACCACTGTAATTTGTACTGTAAAATGAAATGTGGTTATCCTTCAAGATTCTCTGAATTTTGGACTGCACTTCCCCAACTTAACAAGTTGTAAAAAAATGCTAATTACGGGGGGGGGGGCAGGCAAATTTCATGGATAACAAGCAGCAGATATCATTATCACAATTACTATCATCATTACTACAGCAATAACTAAAGCAACTAGAGGTTGATTTTAACTATCTTGTTTATGTGTGTGAGTGCTGAAAATTTCAAGCTTGACTAATGCAAAAGCAACAATAGTCAGACTAATATCAGAGCTGCAATATGAGTTAATGATAACCGTGAGAAGTTTTGAGGCATCACCAGCTTCAAGAGAATCCGAAGTCTCTTGCAACACAAAACAACAATCCTTAGAAACACATTATTATGGATTTCTGATTACGGGTTTCTAATCTAATGAAATTCCAAAAGGAGAACCAGTTCTGCAGTTTCTACTCCCTCCCCAAAGCTGGATCAGGGAGGTAAAAACCTGTTTCCCTGCTATTGTGCCCCCTTCTTGATCATTTGTGCAAAATGAATGCTCCCTACAATAAATTGTTAAAATTGTTGAAATAGCGGCATTTAAAAGAGGCAGGTTTAACTAAAAGCATCCATGTATAGTGATGGGACCACATGGCACTCTGAAAAGTACTTAGAAATGGATGATGTGATTATTAAAACACAGCACGGGTTTCTAAAAAACTAGTCATGCCAGGTGAATCTCATTTCTTTTTTCTTTATTTTAGCTCTTCTTGTGATTCCTGTAGAAATTCTTCAGTTTGGTTGTGTATTTTTTAATGTTTTATTTAGTCTTTATGACTACTTTTGCTATGTTGCAGTTACATATTTTTTATGTTGTAAGACGCTTTCAGCAGTGGCGTAGCGTGGGGGGTGCAGGGGGGGCCGGCCGCACCGGGCGCAACATCTGGGGTTAGGGCAAATCCACGGGTTATGGGGCGCAAATCCACGTGTTAGGGGGCGCAAATTACTTGCCTTGCCCCGGGTGCTGACAACCCACGCTACGCCACTGGCTTTCAGCATGGTTTGAACTGTGGAAAGGCGGCATACAAATAAAATTATGGAAGTATGTATGTATATGAGAGGATGCAGTCATGTGGGGATCGAATAAAGCTGCATAAATAATTCCTCATCAGTAAAGGTAAAGGGACCCCTGACCATTAGGTCCAGTCGTGGCCAACTCTGGGGTTGTGGCGCTCATCTCGCTTTATTGGCCAAGGGAGCCGGCATACAGCTTCTGGGTCATGTGGCCAGCATGACTAAGCCACTTCTGGCAAACCAGAGCAGTGCACGGAAACTCTGTTTACCTTCCTGCCTGGAGTGGTACCTATTTATCTACTTGCACTTTGACGTGCTTTTGAACTGCTAAGTTGGCAGGAGGAGGGACCGAGCAATGGGAGCTCACCCCGTTGCAGGGATTCGAACTGCCAACCTTTTGATCAGCAAGTCCTAGGCTCTGTGGTTTAACCCACAGCGCCACCCGCGTCCCTCATCAGTAAATGCAGCCAAAACCCATGGGATATGCTGCAATTATCTGAATGTTAGGACCCTACATTCCTGCCATCAGGGGCGAAGGAAGGCGTCGTGACACCTGGGGCGGGTGTCGCTACGTAGGGCGCATGTGCGACATTGCTATGTATGACGCATGCGCCATACGTAGCAACGCCGCACATGCGCTGCGCTGTATAGCGGTTTGCCACCGGCACCGCTCCAGCGCCGTACAGTGCCACGATTCTCTGCTTGCGGCTGTGGCAGCGCAGTGGCTGCTCATGGCGCCGCGAGCCCCCGCAGGGTGACTTCTTGTCACCTCCGCAGGCATGGAACCTGGGGCACACCGCCCCCCCCCCCCGTTGTGACGCCACTATCTGCCACAAGATGGGATAGAAAGCTCAATCCATGTACAATGTGTGGCACAATTCTTCTTGGCCCTAACCTGTCCCTATTGCCAAGGGAAGCTGTCAGCCAGGTTGAGCACAAGCCAAAGGTGCAGTACTCCAGAGGGCCCACATCACCCTGGGTTTGACACTATTGCACAGCTGCACTCCCTCACCTGGTGCCTTCACTATCTCTCTTTAGACACCAGACAAAAACAGTCCTCTATAGCCAGCCCTTTGGGCGATTGAACAATCTATACCCTTTAAAATGTGTTTGTGGGAGGGGTTTGGGTTTTCATTGTTTTTGTTCTTATGATATGTATTTTGTGTTTCCATTTTGTTTTTTTATGCCATAAATTGCCCTGTGATCTTTGGATAAAGAGCAGTATATAAATTTAATAAAAAAGGATGATGATGATATCTTGTAAGGTAAAAGTAAAGGGATCCCTGACCATTAGGTCCAGTCGTGGCTGACTCTGGGGTTGTGGCGCTCATCTCGCTTTATTGGCCGAGGGAGCCGGCGTACAGCTTCTGGGTCATGTGGCCAGCAGGACTAAGCCGCTTCTGGCGAACCAGAGCAGCGCACGGAAACGCCATTTACCTTCCCTATTTATCTACTTGCAGTTTGACGTGCTTTCGAACTGCTAGGTTGGCAGGAGCAGGGACCGAGCAATGGGAGCTCACCCCATCGCAGGGATTCGAACCGCTGACCTTTCGATCTGCAAGTCCTAGGCTCTGCTGTTTAACCCACAGTGCCACCCGTGTCCCTGATGATATCTTGAGGGGTGGCTAAACCTATGCCCAGAAAACGTGAAGTCACATGTAAGTATCTTTTTGGTCCACCACCTTGATTCAAAAGGGCCAAACATAAACAGAGACTGCTGCCCCCACATTGAGAACCCTCATGCTGCTTGGCAACCATCTCATGAGAAGCATCTGAACACATAGAGAAGAAATGGACAAACCGCTTCCATATATATATATATATATATATATATATATATATATATATACCTAGTAAAGGTTAAGGGACCCCTGACCATTAGGTCCAGTCGTGACTCTGGGGTTGTGGCGCTCATCTCACTTTATTGGCCGAGGGAGCCGGCGTACAGCTTCCGGGTCATGTGGCCAGCATGACTAAGCCGCTTCTGGCGAACCAGAGCAGCACACGGAAATGCCGTTGATCTTCCCGCCAGAGTGGTACCTATTTATCTACTTGCACTTTGATGTGCTTTTGAACTGCTAGGTTGGCAGGAGCAGGGACCGAGCAATGGGAGCTCACCCCGTCGCGGGGATTCGAACCGCCGACCTTCTGATCGGGAAGTCCTAGGCTCTGTGGTTTAACCCATAGCGCCACCCGCATGCCATATATACCTAGTAGATTTATTTATATCCCACTTTTGCTCAAGGTGGCATTGTTCTCCTCTTCCCCATTATATCATCACAGCAGTCCTGGGAGGTGGGCTAGAGACTGAGACACAGTGACTGGTCCAAGGCCACCCTGTGAACTTCTAGGCTATGTGGTCATTTGAGCCCTTGCCTCCCAAGTCCTAATCCACTTCATACCCTTCTACCTTAGTCCACACCCTTGAAAAAGAAGATGTAGATGTGAGCAAGCTGGGAGGTGGGCTGGAAGTTTATTAGGTACTTTGTTCAGAGACCTGCGTAGCACCTTTAAGACTAATTTAGGCTTGCCAAAGTCATGGAGTAAGCTGCATGGAATTCAGTGTGGCTTAATTCTGAGCAGACATGTAGGTGTGCACAGTTATTGCAGACAAACCCACTTCTATCCATGTAAGATTAAGTCACAATGAGCATGTTTGTGGGTTGTCACTGATAGTGTAGCCTCAGGAGGCAAGAGTGCAGTCCTTAAAATGATGAAATATATCCTGGTAGAATTCAATCTTATAAATGTCTACTCAGCATAGAATTGCAGATTATCCTAAATGTATAGGACTGCAGAGGGATGCGGATGGTGCTGTGGTCTAAACCACAAGACCTAGGGCATCCAGTGAAAACTATATAATGAAGATGTCAAGCATACTTCTTTGTACACCAAAGAAAATCGCCTGTATTGCAAAACAAAACACTCTGTACAACAACAAGCAACACGTCGGTTATTAATATGCTGACAATATTTTTATAATACAGTCATACCTCATGTTACGTTTGCTTCATGATACGTTTTTTCAGGTTGCGTCCTGTGACAACCCAGAAGTACCGGAAAGGGTTACTTCTGGGTTTTGCCGCTCGTGCATGCACAGATGTGCAAAATGATGTCACGTGCATACGCAGAAGTGGCAAATCACAACCTGTGCGTGCGCAGACGCCCCACTGCAGGTTGCATTCTATTCATGTTGTGAACGGGCCTCCGGAACGGATCCCGTTCACAACCAGCGGTACCACTGTACTATACTGTTTTAAAGTTCATACACAGAAAGCATTTTGGCAGGGCGTTTTGACACAAACCTCTTCTTGGGTAACATTTTGCTGCTTTGCTGTGCACCCTGTTTCCTGCCCAAACTGACTGGTCCATGGGCCAAAGCTTTCCCACCCCTCTTTTATATATTATTTCACCCAGGAATAAACAGAATTCGGAGCTGCCAGTCATGGCTCTGAAAGCGAAACTGGGATACAGTGGTACCTCTGGTTACGTACTTAATTCATTCCAGAGGTCCATTCTTAACCTGAAACCGTTCTTAACCTGAGGTACCACTTTAGCTAATGGGGCCTCCCACTGCCACTGAGCGATTTCTGTTCTCATCCTGAAGCAAAGTTCTTAACCCGAGGTACTGTTTCTGGGTTAGCGGAGTCTGTAACCTGAAGCATCTGTAACCTGAAGCGCCTATAACCAGAGGTACCACTGTATTTCACTTTACAACCGCAGCCGATATCTGAACTTGATATCATGAGAAGGATGTGTGGCTCCAAAGCCACAGCGGCTTCCGTCTACTGGTGGGATTTCCTCTTCTGCATTGACCAGTTCCATGTCAAAACAGGTGAGCATCAGGATCACAAACATCTTCAATTCACTAACAGCAAAGAATCGCCCAGGGCAAATAGATGGTCCTCCGCCAAAAGGCATAGTGTATTGTTTGAGCTTTTTCCCATTCTTATAGAACTCTCTTTTGGTGCCATCTGGGTTCAAGAACCTGTCGTATCTGAATGTATGAGGATCAGGGTGGATTTCTGGGTCCATATGAAGTCCAAGGAAGGGGAACAGAAGTAGATGGTCTCCTTTACGAAGGATGCATTCTCTCCCATCAGACATTTTAAGATTTGTATCCTGCATCACACTTCTGAAGAGGAAAGGACTCACTTTCAAGCGCAGAGTTTCTTCTATTGTACTGTCCAGAAGAGGAGTCTTTATTGTTTCCAGGGAGACATCGGTGATGGGGCTCCCTGGATTCACTTCCTGGCCAGTCTCTCTCAGTACTCGGTCCACTTCTTCCCACACTGCCTTCTTTGCTTCTGGATACTTCAGGAGATGCACAAGAACCCAGAAGGCAGCTGGACCAGTGTTGGCTTGAGATGCCCAGAGGAGAAGAAACATAAATTGCGTCCTCATCTTTTCAGTCATCCCAATCTCAGCCATTTGCTGATCTTGCTCAACTATCCACTTGCTGATATTATCCTTCTTGCATATCTTTTCTACTGACAATTTGTCCCAGAAGAAGTTCCTCAGCCTTTCCGTTTCCTTTTTGCCCTGAGGGTCCAGAATACCAAAAACCATTTGGGGAAATAAGTGATCAAATTTCTGAAAATTCCCAAAGAACTCTCCACATTGTGTTAATGTATTCTCCTTAGCATTTTCCTTGTCTAGCTCAGTTCCAAACAAAGCCAGAAAAGCAGCCTGGAATATTGTTTTGTAGCTAAAGTACAGGAGTCCATCTTGCTGCCAGTGTCTCTTATGCTCACCTGAATCCTGGCCGTGGAACATCACAGTCTTCAATTTCTCCATCATCACCTGGTTCAGGGCAGCCAGACCCTTACCTCTCAGATATTCCTTGCTTATTTTTTTCAAAATATGGTGATGAGAGTCAGTCGGTTGAAAAGCAAAAACATTTAAAACTATCATTGATCCAAACTTATCAAAATCCAATTTGTCAGGTGATTCTTTCAGTATTTGTTCATAGGAATCAGCATCCGCCAGAAAATGTATATAATTGCCGCCAACCAGCAGTGTGAAGATATCCCCATGTTTCTTCCGCATCACTTCCAAAAATTCAGCAGGGTTTTTCTTGAATTTAATCGCATGTCCTAGCCATGGAATGAAGCCTTTGTCCAGCGGAGGTTCTTTGGGTCTCCTCTTGCGAAATGCTCCAACTGTATAGAGCCAACCAAGTAGGATTGCAAAGAGGGAAGCAAAGAAAGCACAAAGTGCAGTCTCCCAGAAATTCATCCCTGGTGCTCTGGAAGAAACACTGTAAAGTTAAATGGAACAAGAGGCGTACTTATAAAGCAGTCAAATAGATGGCAAATCAGGTTGTGCAACTGTCTAATTCCATTTCTGGGCTGTCAAAGGGAGTTGTGCTTTTGCTCCTGACATTCCAGTATTCATGTTTCCCTCCTTCCTTATGTCCACTGCTCCCACTATTTGAAAAACAAAAACCCTGAGCCACATTAGATATCACTGTGGAAAACTATATGTTATTACATAGGTAAAGGGATCCCTGACCATTAGGTCCAGTCATGGCCGACTCTGGGGTTGTGGTGCTCATCTCGCTTTATTGGCCGAGGGAGCCGGCGTACAGCTTCTGGGTCATGTGGCCAGCATGACTAAGCCACTTCTGACGAACTAGAGCAGCGCACAGAGACGCCGTTTACCTTCCCGCCAGAGCAGTACCTATTTATCTACTTGCACTTCGATGTGCTTTCGAACTGCTAGGTTGGCAGGAGCAATGGGACTGAGCAACGGGAGCTCACCCCGTCACGGGGATTTGAACTGCTGACCTTCTGATCAGCAAGTCCTAGGCTCTGTGGTTTAACCCACAGTGCCACCCGCATCCCTATGTTATTACATATTCTTGCCCAAATAGAATTGAATGTGGAGCAAGTTCCTATGGGTGCTCATGGCAATGGTTCCAAGTTGCGCACCACGCCTGGTGTAATGCCGCAAAAATTCTCCTCCTGAAAAAAGAGGGTGTGTTGGCAATGTTGTTGTTGATCCCTGGAATGTGACATGTTGAAAAAGTGATGCTAGCTTCCAGGCATTCCAAGGCAAAGTGCCAAACCAGACACACCTCTCATTCCAAGTGGAAAGATTGCCTCTTACTCTCAGCCTTCGTATTAATGCAGGGCCCATTAATTCAGCCACAGTTTATCATTAAGGAGGTCGCAGCAAGCCTTGCAGTTGTTGGGTGCCCAGTAGTGGATGGTCTTTCATAAATGATGGCCATACCATCACCTGGCCTGTAATATTGCCCCTGGTCGTTGGGCAGTATTGTTAATACCGAATATCTGTGGCTCTCCAGAATTTCAGATGGGAATGTCTTCCCAGATCTCCCTTTCACAGGGGCGAAACTAGGCTTTATTTCACCCAAGTCAATGACCCAGTTTGGCAAAAACAAATAAACCACGCGCATTTGCATACTTATACACACACAAGCTGGGAGCCTCAATGGCGCCCCCTGGAGGCTTCACTGGGGGACTGAGTTATAGGACGTCCCCAGTCCCAAAATTCTTAGATTACAATTACTGACCCCCGCCTCAGCATTCCCTAACCATTTTAGGTCTCTTGTGATGTCAACACCATCCAACAAAATATTTATAGAGCTAAAACGCCTTTCCTGCTGAACCTGTAATTAACAATTGGGGCCAAGGTATAGACTAATGTAACCTATTTCCTTTCTAGCATTTGACAGTTCAAATTCACATTCTCACCTTTGCTATTCAGTGATAGAGTATGAGTTTCCTATTTTAAAGGTTCTTCCATTCTTGGCACCTCCTAGCACACCAGGTAAGGTAGAGAAAATATCAGAACCCGAGCTCACTCACATCCCTACACATCCTTCACACGTCTTGCTTCTTACTTTACTTCTTGCTTGGCTTCAGCAGAAGACAGCCCATTCCAATTTACCATAGTTTTCGCTCCATAAGACACACCTAGTTTTTAGAGGAGGAAAACAAGGGAAAAAATATTCTGAACGAAACAGTGGATGTATGATTTTTGTGGTTCATGGTGTGGCCACAGACATGTGATTTGACGGTGAGTTTGGGGTAGGTAAAGTAAAGGTAAAGGTACCCCTGCCCATACGGGCCAGTCTTGACAGACTCTGGGGTTGTGCGCCCATCTCACTTAAGAGGCCAGGGGCCAGCGCTGTCCGGAGACACTTCCGGGTCACGTGGCCAGCGTGACAAAGCTGCATCTGGCGAGCCAGCGCAGCACACGGAAACGCCGTTTACTTTCCCGCTGGTAAGCGGTCCCTATTTATCTACTTGCACCCGGAGGTGCTTGTAGCCCAATGCAAAATTCCTGAGGATCCATGTGGATCCATGCTTTTTAACCACGTTTTTGTGCCATTGCGGCCCCACAAAACAGTGGATGTGTGTGTTCTTGGGTGCAGGCTGTAGCCATGGACATGCTATGTGATCTGATGGTGAATTTGGGGTGACCCAATGCAAAAATCCTGAGGATCCATAAGATGCACAGACATTTCCCCTTACTTTTTAGGAAGAAAAAAGTGTGCCTTATGGAGCGAAAAATATGGTAGTCATTGAAAATGTGCACATATCTCTTTCGTGGCTTACCACTTACTTTGCCCTGTAACTTCAGGGAAACAAACACTTAATTTTCAAGCACTTTTTGTGTACATATAGTTTAAGAGAGTGTGTCATAGAAAAAAAAGATCTCCAGTTTCCCCATTTCATTGTGGCTAATAACACCGAGCCAAGCAGAACAAAGGCTTTTGCTGCTTTATGGCTGCTCCAGTCAACCACATTGTACTATAACTGGCTGACGCGTTGATAAAGACAAGTTACTACTGGAAAGCACCTGACTCTACAACACAAGAGAGAGCAAGCAGAGATCAAAGCTCAACAGAGAACAGATCAGTGGCTAACCTTAGACACTAAGGTTAAGGCAGTCTGATCTTAGTGGAAGAAAAGCCACAAAACAAAGTTCCACTTGAGAAAACACGTCACCTTTCCCAAATACTAGTGGTGGCGGCGGCACACAGCAACAACTCTAGGCCAGGCAGAACTTGTCTCATGAGAGAATGAAGGAAGGATTGCTTATTGGTTGCAGCTGGGGAAAGGGCTAAAAGGTCTTCTTCTTTGGCGATCCCTCGTAGCCGTGTAAAATTGTCTTCCATGAACACGGTTTTAACAATGAATCCGTAAGTGACTGTGGAGGCCAATTCTGGGACCAAACGTCCTTCCACAGTGGGGACATTGGTTTCCGGCTGGGAGTTGATTATGAGTCATGGGGGTGAGGTGGGAGTGTATGAATTCAACAGTTCTTAGTTTATTTCTTGGTTGCTGTTTTGCTAATGTTGACAATATTGTTTTCTAGATTATGAACCCTGTAATGTGACTTTTGACATAATTGTGCTGTTTAGCTTACTTTTTAGTTGTTTTGTTAATCGTGTTTTATAGATTGTAAATGTTTTCGCAGATTAGCTAATTAATTTTACTAATTTTATTGTTTGATCTTTTGTAAATTACTTTGAGGTTTTGCTCTTTACAATCAAACTGAATATAAATTTAAACAAACAAACAAACAAATAAAACAGTTAAGAGAATGTGATGGAGTGTTTTAAGATATAATCTTCTTTGGCGATCACTCGTAGCCGAGTAAGATTGTCTTCCATAAACACGGTTTTAACAATGATCCCGTAAGTGATTGTGGAGGCCAGTTCTGGATCCACACATCCTTCCATAGTGGGGACATTGGTTTCTGGTGGGAGTTGATCACGGTGTGGATTTGCCAAGCATGCCTTCCTCCTAGCATGTTTCTCCCTTGCGTCCTGAGTTCGAGTGTCTTTAAAGCCCATGACACCTTTGGTATAGGCTGTTCTCCAACAGGGGAACTAGCAGGCAAGTGTACACATGCAGCTGCCACAGAACTCACATATTGCCTCCACTGGACTTTTTAGAGATTCCAATGCCCTTTTCTCCAGGGAAGTAGAAGGAAAATTCATTGAGACATTGCTAATCCTGTGGTAATTGGGTGGCAAATTTGGTGTCCCTAAAAACAGTACAAGACCCGGATGCAAGTCAGAATACAGGAATATTAATTCTCCCAAGAAGGTCTGTATAGTTAAAGCTATGGTTCTCCCAGTAGTGATGTATGAAAGTGAGAGCTGGACCATAAAGAAGGCTGATCGCCAAAGAATTGATGCTTTTGAATTCTGGTGCTGGAGGAGACTCTTGAGAGTCCCATGGACTGCAAGAAGATCAAACCTATCCATTCTTAAGGAAATCAGCCCTGAGTGCTCACTGGAAGGACAGATCCTGAAGCTGAGGCCCCAATACTTTGGCCACCTCATGAGAAGAGAAGACTCCCTGGAAAAGACCCTGATGTTGGGAAAGATGGAGGGCACAAGTAGAAGGGGACGACAGAGGACGAGATGACTGGACAGTGTTCTCGAAGCTACTAACATGAGTTTGACCAAACTGTGGGAGGCAGTGGAAGACAGGAGTGCCTGGCATGCTCTGGTCCATGGGGTCATGAAGAGTCGGACACGACTAAACAACTAAACAACAACAATTCTCCCAAGTAGATCTGCCAGTGATTCTCTTTAAACTATTTCAAAGCTATTGCCAGCTCAGTAGGTTGTGGACTGCAACTTTATTTGCCACCACAATTGAAGTTCTGACAAAGTTAAGTCAGTACTTTTCCTCAGGGTGCTTCAGTGAAATTCTGCATCCTCAATCAGAGGGTGGAGTTTTGTTGATTCACACTCAGAGCTGATTTAACCACTAGGTGGCTGCCTAGGGTGGCAAAGATTTAGGATAATAAAATTCACAGGCACATGCCAAGTCTATTGCCTACTGTCACTCCATGATGCAGCACAAGATATCATTATTTTTTTAACGACTTTCTTATGGGCGAGGAGTGTTAGGAGTGCGCACACACCCAAGTGGTTCACACTGGTATTTGCTAACCCCAACATTTTGACAACAGCTATTGTAGAAGGTTGTTCCAATTATTTTTAAGAGCCTCTGAATAGGAACAGATGGCAATCTACAGAAATCCCGGTTGCCGTTTGCTCCAACTGATGCTTAAAGAGCAGTTTTCTCCAAGGGAAAGCAGCGGGACAAGAAGTGGATAAGCCCAGAATTTCTAGCTCTCTCTTGCAGCTTATCCACACTTAACTTTATCTCATCCCTTTCCAGTCACAGTTGGAGCTTGAAAGCTCCATGTCTGAGGGCCTGGCCTAGTCTTTGAGGTAGCCATTCTGCTGACTTTAAATCAAAAACAGAGGTATTATAGCTGCGGCCATGCCCCCTGCATCTCTATTTTTGCAATAATGGCTCGTGTCAAGCTTCCAAACTGAGGGGGGCAGGAAGAGTACCCCCTTCACCTTGCCAGCTTGTCTTTTTTTCGGAGAATGTGGCGTAAGATGGAAGCCTATTCAGTGGGCTCTAGAACCTGTGTGAACCGGGGTTCGTGAGACCCAGTGTGGTGTAGTGGTTAAGAGTGGTGGACTCGTAATCTGGTGAACTGGGTTCGCTTCCCCGCTCCTCCACATGCAGCTGCTGGGTGACCTTGGGCCAGTCACACTTCTCTGAAGTCTCTCAGCCCCACGCACCTCACAGAGTGTTTGTTGTGGGGGAGAAAGGGAAAGGAGATTGTTAGCCGCTTCGAGACTCCTTCGGGTAGTGATAAAGCGGGATATCAAATCCAAACTCTTCTTCTTCTTCGTGACGATGGCGTGCACCTTTCCGATTGGGGGAATTATATATGACTGGGCAATATTGCAGATGGCTTGAGGCATTGGTTACAGGTGTGAGGGTATTTGGCAGGGAGCCTTTGGGCTCTTGTGGCGGTTAGGCATTGTTTGACCTTGTGTGGGGGAGGGGAGGTGCGGCCTTCACCCGCCCCTCCAAGCTTAAGGGTATTCCGTTAAAGGAATCTGGGGGTGTTGATCTTGTCCAAAGTCCGGGTCAGGGGCTAGGGCCATGACACAACCCCGACGGGAACATCCCGAGTTGGTCTGCATCGACAGGCCTCCTCCATAATATAATGGGCGGCTTCCAACAGAACACTAAAATACAATAACCTATTAAACATTAAAAGCTTCCTTAAACAGGGCTGCCTTCAGATGTCTTCTAAAAGTTTGGTAGTTATTTTTCTCTTTGACATCTGGTGGGAGGACGTTCCACAGGGCGGGTGCCACTACCGAGAAGGCCCTCTGCCTGGTTCCCTGTAACTTGGCTTCTCGCAGCGAGGGAACTGGACCGAGGCCGTTTAGGGCTTTAAAGGTCAGCACCAACACTTTGAATTGTGCTCGGAAACATACTGGGAGCCAGTGTAGGTCTTTCAAGACCAGTGTTATGTGGTCTCGGCGGCCGCTCCCAGTCACCAGTCTAGCTGCCTCATTCTGGATTAGTTGTAGTTTCCGGGTCAACTTCAAAGGTAGCTCCACGTAGAGCGCATTGCAGTAGTCCAAGCCAGCGGCGTAGCGTGGATTATCAGCACCCAGGGCAAGGCAAGTAATTTGCGCCCCCTAACCCGGGGCAAGGCAAGTATAGTAATTTACTCTCCCAAGCAGCAGCAGCGAGGCTTCTCTTTCCCCCGCACTCTCCCGGAGCTGCCTCTTTTCTTTCCTTTTTTCCCTTCCTCCAAGGCTTTTCGCTTTCTCTCCTTAATTAATTCCCCCTCCACACCGCGGCGTTTCCTGGCTGCTTCCCCCCCCCCTTCCCCTCTCTCTCCTCCTCGCTCTGCTTGCCCTGCCCTGCCCTGCCCTGCCCTGCCCTGCCCTGCCCTGCCCTGCCCTGCCCTGCCCTGCCCGAGGGCACCCTGAGGAGACTCCGCTCTCCTTTTTGACCAGGCGAGGTGGAAAAAAGGGGGGAAAGTCTCTTCCCGCCCCCTCGCCAGACTCCCTGCTCGGCTCGGCTCACTACCCAGGCGGCCAGTGGAGAGAGAGCCGCAATTACCATAAAGTTCCTCTCCCTCCGCTTCGCCAAGCTGTCAAAGCCCGGCAGCAGCGGCAACGGCAGCAGCAGGCGCAGCCAGACCCCTGCCAGCCAGCCAGCCCGCCCGCCCGCCCGCCCGGCTTCCTCTCCTTTTTTTGCCCGCGGCAGAAGGCTTTGCTCTCCCCCTTCTGTGACCTCCTCGCCAAGCCGAGCGAGCGCGGACTCCCTAACCCGTGGATTTTAGTAGGGGCAGAGAGCTGCTAGTGCGAGTGCGCCCCCCGCCCAAGTTGCGCCCGGTGCGGCCGGCACCCCTGGCACCCCCCACGCTACGCCACTGGTCCAAGCAAGAGATAACCAGAGCATGCACCGCTCTGGCGAGACAGTTCGTGGGCAGGGAGGGTCTCAGCCTGCGTACCAGATGGAGCTGATAAACATCTGCCCTGGACACAAAATTGACCTGTGCCTCCATGGACAGCTGTGAGTCCAAAATGACTCCCAGGCTGCACACATGGTCCTTCAGGGGCACAGTTACCCCATTCAAGACCAGGGAGTCCTCCACACCTGCCCGCCTCCTGTCTCCCAAAAACAGTACTTCTGTCTTGTCAGGATTCAACCTCAATCTGTTAGCCGCCATCCATCCTCCAACCGCCGTAAACTCCATCCGGTGGTTTACCCTTACCGGACTTCCTGCGTATCAGGCAGGAGTCAGATATAGTCTTTTAGAAGACATCTAAAGGCAGCCCTGTTTAGGGAAGCTTTTAATGTTTAATAGGCTATTGTATTTTATTGGCGGGGTATAAATATAAATATTGGGCGGGGTATAAATAATACATTGTTGTTGTTGTTGTTGTTGTTGTTGTTGTTGTTGTTGTTGTTGTCAGGTCCAATAAATGCCTAAGCCAATACCGCTCACATTCTGTAATTCAATAAAGTCGTGGCCAAATTTGCCCAATAACATAAACCTAATATCTGTGTCCTTGTGTGTATTACAGTGGTGCCTCGCAAGACGAAAATAATCCGTTCCACGAGTCTCTTCGTCTAGCGGTTTTTTCGTCTTGCGAAGCATCCCTATTAGCGGCTTAGCGGCTTAGAAAAAGGGGGGGAAAGGGAAAAAACTCGCAAGACTCGCAAGACTCACAAGACGTTTTCGTCTTGCAAAGCAAGCCCATAGGGAAATTCGTGTTGCGAAGCGCCTCGAAAAACGGAAAACTCTTTCGTCTAGCGGGTTTTTCGTCTTGCGAGGCATTCGTCTTGCGGGGCACCACTGTATTTCCCAACAAGGGGTGGCTGCGGGGTCTTGACACGCAATGTGGCATAAGATGGAAGCCTATTCAGTGGGCTCCAGAACCTGTGTGAACCGGGGTTCAAGTCCTCACCAGGCCATAAACCTCACTGGGTGACCTTGGGCCAGTCCACTGTCTCTGAGCCCAGCCGACCTCACAGCGTTGCTGAGAGGATAAACTGGGGAGGGAGGAGAGTTAAAAGCTAATAAGCAGAAATGTAGCCAGCGAAGCATTCCCATCTCCCTGGAAGAATGAGGCTGCAATCCTAGATACGTGACCTGAGAATAAACCTCACTGAATATAGTGGGGCTTACTTCTGAGTAAACGTGGGCAGGGGAAGGAAAGCTGTTTCAGACAAAACAGCTAAATATAAGTCTAGTAGTCTTTCTGTCGTGGGATGCGGGTGGCGCTGTGGGTTAAACCACAGAGCCTAGCATTTGCCGATCAGAAGGTTGGTGGTTCGAATCCCCGCGACAGGCTGAGCTCCCGTTGCTCGGTCCCAGCTCCTGCCAACCTAGCAGTTCGAAAGCATGTCAAAGTGCAAGTAGATAAATAGGAACCGCTCTGGCAGGAAGGTAAATGGTGTTTCCGTGCTGTCAGGGGCTCAGGAGCAGAGGCACAGGGAAGAGAGGAGATGGAGAGCGAAGGGGAAGAATCCGAGGGGAGCGTAGGAGAAGAGGACAGTGGACCGAGGGATTCCATGAGCCTCTCCAGCGAATCGGAAGATTCACAGAAGGGGGCGCCAGTGGCCAGGGGTAGGGGGTTCCCAAGGGGAACGCCCCAGGAGCAAGGGGGCAGCAGGGACTCCCAGAGCAGTAGCTGGAAATCAGGACCAGCTTCCCCACCAGAGCAGAGTGGGGGGGAAGAGTCCCAAGGATCGGGGCCAGTGCATTCCCCACCAGGGAGAGAAGATAAGGGAGGGCTGACCACGCCTCCATCAGAAAGTCGGACAACGGAGGAGAGGTCAGATCCGGCCAGTGTCCTGGAAGAGGGAAGCAGTGACCGAAGTAGTGTAACGGTTAGGAGAAAGGTCACTGGGCTGGCGCGAGAGGCAAGTTCAAATGTACAGGAGCGCGGGACAGCAGAGAATGAGGATTGGGAACCGGGTCCTAAAGCCCGCCGGAGGGAGGGGGAGGAGCTAAGCGACTCAGCGTCGGAAGAGTCCAGAAAGGGCAATGCCCCAGCGGGCAGGAGGACCCAGAGGAGGAGAGAGCAGCGTAAAAGGTGGAGCAGGGCTAGGATCTTAAACTGGTGTCATAGGGGAGGAAACTCAGACGGGACTTCGCCGATCTAGGGTTTAAGACGTAGGGCTGCACGCTGTGGCTTTGAAATGGAAACTGAACTTCAATAAAGACTTTTGTACATTACTACAGCCTAGCGTTGGTCCTCTGTGAGCTGGGACCTAGAGGCAGCTCTGACACGTGCGCTGCTCTGGTTCGCCAGAAGCAGCTTAGTCATGCTGGCCACATGACCCGGAAGCTGTACGCTGGCTCTCTCAGCCAATAAAGCAAGATGAGCGCCGCAACCCCAGAGTCAGTCACGACTGGACCTAATGGTCAGGGGTCCCTTTACCTTTACCTAGTCTTTCTGTCAGCTGCAGCTTAGGAAGATTTGGAACATGACGTCGCTAAAATAATTAACAGATATTACTAGGCAGGGTGCAGAATGAAGGTATGAATTTCAGGATGAACTCTTAAATGTGTTTTTGTTTCTGTTTTGTTTTTCCTGAACAAGCAAGAATGCCTTGTGGCACCTTAAGGAGCAAGAAAGAGTATGATAGCATCAGCAGTGGTGTTAATACCAGCTGTTCACAACAAGCATGGTCTCAAGTGACTGTGATTAATACTTAAGGCAGAGGTCAGCAATCTAAGGCCCATGGGCTGGTTCCAGCCCATGAGCTTCCTGGAACCGGCCCAAGGCTGTTCTGTGGATCAGTGTGAGGATTCCGTGCTTTTTTCCTACGGCGCCATTTTTTTTCTTGCCACAGGGACCAAAATCCGGGTCGGAAAAGCACCAGAAATAGCATGGGCGCATACTATTTCTGGTGCTACACCGAGAAGTCTGCCAGGGAGTGGACCGGACCAGCCTCAAAAAATGTTGCCGACCTCTGACTTAAGGTAAGGTAAAAGTAAATACGGTGGTATGTACTGAAGTTCTCACCCTGAGCCAGCAGGGGGATACTGTAGATAGTTCAGGTCCACATGTGCAAATAAGGGATCGAAAGTGACGTTCAGTGATTGGATAGTTACAGAAAGTTGTTACAGTTACGTTGTACTGGAGCTCTATATAAGCAGGCTGGCTGAACCCTTCAGTTCAGTTCTGTTCTGACCTGTGAATACAGTGGTGCCTCGCAAGACAAAAAGAATCCGTTCCGCGAGTCTCTTCGTCTAGCGGTTTTTTCGTCTTGCGAAGCAAGCCCATTGACATCTTAGCGGATTAGCGCTATTAGTGGCTTTTAGCGGCTTTTAGCGGCTTATCGGCTTAGCGGATAAGCAGATAAGCGGCTTAGCGGCTTAGAAAAAGGGAGGGGAGGGAAAAAACCCCGCAGGAACTCGCAAGACATTTTCGTCTTGCAAAGCAAGCCCATAGGAAATTCGTTTTGCGAAGCACCTCCAAAACGGAGAACTCTTTCGTCTAGCGAGTTTTCCGTCTTGCGAGGCGTTCGTCTTGCGGGGCACCACTGTAAACAAGAGCTGTTTGGAGAATCGCTGTGTTGTCTGAACCCACAACTTAACAGTGGTACCTCAGTTTATGAACTTAATCCATTCCGGAAGTCCATTCTTAAACCAAAACCATTCTTAAACCGAGGCGCGCTTTCCCTAATGAGGCTTCCCAGGGCCCTCCCACCATTCGGATTCTGTTCTTAGACCGAGGTAAAGTTCACAAACTGGGACACTACTTCGGTTTTGCAGAGTTTGTAAACCAAATAGTTCTTAAACAGGGCTGTTCTTAAGCCGAGGTACCACTGTAGTACTTAATGTGTTGTACTTAATGACATCGCATCACCTAGGTTTTAGGGTTGGGCCCTGAAACCTCGAGGTCTGAGATGCTCCTGTCTTGACAACCCTAGTCAGTGGCAGTAGGTGGCAGTGTGTGTGTGAAATAGCAAATGCAAAATGTGAAGACTTTGCAAAGAGATTTAGGCATGTCTTTTGCTGTGCAGGAGCTAAAGACCAGGCACTCACTGAGAATTCACTGTGTACAGTAGTTAATTTGCAGTACAGGCATTCCCCCCACTTATGCGGGGGTTAATTTCACATGTAAAATTGTGTAAAGTGGGGAGCACCCTTTAAACGCCCTCTCTGTGGCTCTCGCAAAAATATCAGAAAATATCCACAACTAGAATTGAAGCTCTGAGGCTGGCTGGAGACTGGAGGACCCTCAAGAAAGCAGCGGCAGCTGTGCTACCCCGAACATCAGCTGCTAGGCGGGGAAGCTGAGCAGCGTAAACAAAGCCCTGCTGTGCCTCTGGTCCTCCACCCATACCAATGTCCTTTTCAGCTCCAGGGAGGGTTTCCTCATGAGCCACGACGATTCTCTAGCTGTCTCCCCCCATTTCTGGGTACAAATTGAATTATTTCCCACTCGTATACGTGTTTGCACACAAGTCGATTGTGCATAAGTGAGGGACACCTGTACAATTCTCTGCTTCAGAAGTAAGTCTCTTTAAGCTTAATGGGGTTTACTCCCCAAGAGCTGGACCATAAAGAAGGCTGATTGCCAAAGAATTGATGCTTTTGAATTATGGTGCTGGAGGAGACTCTTGAGAGTCCCATGGACTGCAAGAAGATCACACCTATCCATTCTCAAGGAAATCAGCCCTGAGTGCTCACTGGAAGGACAGATCCTGAAGCTGAGGCTCCAAGACTTGGGCCACCTCATGAGACGAGAAGACTCCCTGGAAAAGACCCTGATGTTGGGAAAGATGGAGGGCACAAGGAGAAGGGGACGACAGAGGATGAGATGGTGGGACAGTGTTCTCGAAGCTACCAGCATGAGTTTGGCCAAACTGCGGGAGGCAGTGGAAGACAGGAGTGCCTGGCGTGCTCTGGTCCATGGGATCACGAAGAGTCAGACACGACTAAACAACAACAAGTAGTGTCAGGAGAGAGGCTGCCCAGAGCACCAGAAAAAACCAGGAGAAGCATTGGGTTGCTGTTAGGCTAACACTACCAGGAAGAGAGCCTTCTTGCGTAGTGGGGTTTACGTTCAAAGCTTTCTTCCAAACCCACGTTATTTCACCCTCTCTCCCAAGTTTGCTGCTTTTACAGGATGAAGCACAACTGGCTAACTTTGGCATATTTTATATTTGGTATATTCTGCTTGGAAGTAAAGATACTTTAACTAAATAAGGCTTCCCTCCTACTAATAAAAAAATGGTGAGCTTTCAATAGCACCCACCCCATTTTCCATGTGTCCACACAGCCACTACTGGTCTGTTTGTCATCACCAGGCTGTTATTTATTAATACACACAGTGACCATGAATAAAAATACAAAAATGAATTGGCTAATATAAGCATAAAATAATCAAAAATATTACAGCTGCAGCAGGTAACAAAAATCCCTATAGACAGTACTTTTAAGACAAGAATGCTTTATCATGTGTGTGAAACTCCACCTGTTTTTTAATTGCTTATATATTTTCCTCACAGAAGTTCAAGGCTGTGTATATTGTTCCCCCCTCCCCTCTTTTTAGATAGATAGATAGATAATTTATTATGGTCGGAGACCAGCTTATAAAACACACTTGGGGGTACAGTCGGAGAAGAAAAACAAACAATTAAAACAATGTACAACCATAAATTTAAAAACTACTCTTTTTACCTTAACAACAGCCCTGTGAGGTAGGCTAGGCTGATGGTAGTTCAGACACCAAAGTTGTGAAACTGCACACACGGGATAGCACTTTTTCTTGCTTTTATTTATCAGAGTTGGCAGAGTTGTTTCATTGTAAATATCAGGACTATTAAATGTAGTTAAAACAAGGAAGGCTACTTTTCTGGCTTTGTGTGATTCTCTTTCTTTGCAGAAGCCTGTAGTGCAATGGGTCTGGCTGTTAACTAGATGGTTGAGGGTGGTTCGAGCCCCCTCAGGGACAGCTGTGGGTAGGATTCTGCATTGCAGGGCATTGGCCTAGATTACCCTCAGGGTCTCTTCCAGCTCTACAATAATGTGATTCTATGAATGCCATTATATATTTGTATTTTGCTTTTCCACCCAATTGCTCAAGGTTGTGTACGGTGCCCTCTGCTGTCCCTTTTTATCTTTGCAGCACGCCTATGGGTTAGGTAGGTTAAGTTACCGTATTTTTCGCTCTATAACACGCACCCGACCATAACACGCACATAGTTTTTAGAGGAGGAAAATTCGTAGGCATGCCACTGGTAGGCACTCCCTCCATAACACGTACAGACATTTCCCCTTACTTTCTAGGAGGAAAAAAGTGAGTGTTATGGTGCAAAAAATACGGTAATTTATATACACAAAGAGCAGTTATTGCTAATCCGTAGCAGTGTGTATGAGTGCCTGACGTGCTCTGGTCCATGGGGCATAGCTGTCAACCATCCTTTATTTAGCGGGAAACTCCCTTATCCCAGCGCCGTGTCCCGCTGCTGTCCCTTATTGATGATGTCCCTTAAATTTCCCAGGTTTCATTCTCGCCCGGCTCGGGATCCTCCGCCGTGAGAGAGAGCGTGCGCTGGCGCTGTCGTCCTGGTGCGAGGAGTTCCATTGGCCCTTCCCCGCCCGAGGGGGGGGAGGGCGAGAGACTCTCACCCACGCCACCCACGAGCCCGGAGGCGGCGGTGAAAGCTGAGGAGGTGGCCTGAGGGAGGAGGAAGAGGAGGGGATGGGGAGGGACGCAGAAGGGCAGCACTTCAGCGGCCGCCACCGTGCCACAACTGCCTCATGCCGGATTGACAGCATCTGTTAATCCTACCAATGTATGTAACTCTTTACAATAGCAAAACCCCTTATTTTGGCTGCTGATCCCTTATTTTCGAGGCTGCTGGTCCCTTATTTTCAAATCTGTAAGTTGACAGCTATGCCATGGGGTCACGAAAAGTCGGACACGACTAAATGACTAAACAGCAAGAACAACAACAAAGCAGTGTGTATGTGCCTGCAAGGCAAGGGGCCAAATTCATATACCAGGTTCAGAGGCTCTACACATGAAGAGGTTTTTTTACAATATTTTTTATTAGGAATTTCAACAAAACATTTTATCAAAAAACATATCCTTAATTCCCCCCCCCCTTTTTTTCCTCCTCCCCCTTCCCATAAAGTAACCCCCCTCCCCTCCCCCAAGACTTCCCTCAGCTCTTCTCTCTGGTTTATCAATAAATTTTATTCTCTGCATGTTGCAAAATTGTACAGATCCTTAGTTTATCTGACTGGCTATTATCAATAAAAAGTTTGTGAGTCTTTATTCAAAACCTGCCAAGGAGTCCAGTTCATTTTGTTGTTTACACATGCAGAGTTAATCAGCATGAATAGCAGGGTATCCACAGTAAATGATGATTCAATTTGCCCTTCTGCCAGTGGAGAGACTCTTTCGCTTGTTCCTGAGCTCCTCCAGCCAGTGAAGCCAGTGGTTAGGATTGCCACTGCCCCTGTTTCAGCTCTATTATCTGCAATATTTTAAAAGCCATACTATCTCCTTGTGCTTTTAATAAGAATTAATTCCTCAGCGTGCTCAGCTGCGGCTGGTATTGGCTACAGTCATCCTCATTGCAGCTTTAGCTAATTGACTAGGCGTCCTATTTTAGCACACTGAGGTAAGTTTAATCAGGTAAGTAATTGACTGTGCTATAACTGAACACAGGTCATGCGTAGGTTTTGCTCATCTTTGTATTGAAGCTGTGTCAGATGATACGGCATGATTCAACTATTATGGATGGTGGCATTTATTTTTATGGTTTTTAAAATAGCTATATGTACCAGAGTTATGTAGCCTAACTATTTTTAACTCAGCCAGTCAGTCAGTTTTATTGCACGTAGCCAAAGGCTGCTGCAATGTACACAGAATCATTCAACAATTAAAAGAAAATATACTGGATTGATACAAAAAACTTAAAACGTTTATGTTATCATTACCTACTCTAAACAGAGCTA
Source organism: Podarcis cretensis (assembly GCF_951804945.1). Lineage (NCBI taxonomy): Eukaryota > Metazoa > Chordata > Lepidosauria > Squamata > Lacertidae > Podarcis > Podarcis cretensis. The sequence continues at coordinate 7,094,976 of NC_137181.1, forward strand.
TAAAAGTACCTTAATATACAAATTAAGACATTAAACAATAACATTTATAAGCTAAAATTATCACATGGCCTCTAATATATTAAAAAAATAATGTTAATTAATACAGTGTGCAATTATATTCGGAGTTTGGTGATAATGATAGAATATAGCTTGATGTAGATAGGGTCAAATAAATTCATCTCCTTTAGATGGTGGCTACCTTGGCTATATTATTTGCTCTAATTTTCCTATTTTTAACTAATTCCTCAGCATTTAAGTAAAGGTAAAGGTAAAGGGGACACAGGTGGCGCTGTGGGTTAAAGCCTCAGCGCCTAGGGCTTGCCGATCGAAAGGTCGGCGGTTCGAATCCCTGCGGCGGGGTGCGCTCCCGCTGCTCGGTCCCAGCGCCTGCCAACCTAGCAGTTCGAAAGCACCTCCGGGTGCAAGTAGATAAATAGGGACCGCTTACCAGCGGGAAGGTAAACGGCGTTTCCGTGTGCGGCTCTGGCTCTGGCTCTGGCTCTGGCCAGAGCAGCGATGTCACGCTGGCCATGTCTCCGGACAGCACTGGCCCCTGGCCTCTTAAGTGAGATGGGCGCACAACCCCAGAGTCTGTCAAGACTGGCCCGTACGGGCAGGGGTACCTTTACCTTTTACTTTAAAGGTAAAGGACCCCTGGATGGTTATGTCCAGTCAAAGGCGACTATGGGGTACGGCGCTCATCTCACTTTTCAGGCCAAGGTAGCCAGCACTGGTCCACAGATAGCTTTCCAGGTCATGTGGCCAGCATGACTAAACCGCTTCTGGCACAACGGGACACCGTGACAGAAACCAGAGCACACAGAAACACCATTTACCTCCCTGCTGCAGCAGTACCTCTTTATCTACTTGCAGTAGCATGCTTTTGAACTGCTGGGTTGGCAGAAGCTGGGACAGAGCAATGGAAGCTCACATGGATTTGAACCGCCAACCTTTTGATCGGCAAGCCCAAAAGGCTCAGTGGTTTAGACTACAGCGCCCCCTGCGCCCTCAGCAGTTATGACACTGAATCTCTTTCTGGGTTTGGCTACCTAAGTATACACAGATTGTAGCTAAAGTGGCTACAACAGTTTTATCTGAAAGTGGGAAAAGAGGACCATGTACCCCCAGATAAGTTATTCTGCTGCTGATTAAATAGCACAATGCAAAATAGATTAAACATCACAACATATGAAGCAAGCTTGCCTTTTGAACTATATAAATTCATAACACATTTTTAAAAGCATGTAACTAAAAGATAAGGGAGGAACCTCTTGTTGAAGATACCAAAGGAAAATAACCCAGTACCCAGAGTGGTGAAGAGACTAAAAGAAAGACAGCAAAACCAGAAAAATTGCACAGCAAATTTATATATATATATATATAAAATTTGGATTTTCGGAGCTTTAAAAATAGCAAACAGAAACTGAACAGGGCAATCACGATTCATGTAAGGAATGCTATATTCACAGTGTTTTGTGAATGTCTCATAAGAAAGTGTGTAAAAAAAGCACAGCCATTCCAAAGTAAACACCCAGTTCTACTGATGCTTCTGTTTGGCTCCAGTAAATCACACAAGATCTAAACACTCCATAAATGCAGGAAAATAAGTTTGCACAAATATCCTTAAGCATGTTCTTCTACAATTTAGTTCAGTTTATCTCCTCATAGTAACAGACTTATAGGTTATTTTATTTTAGTGTTCTGCTGGAAGCTACCCAGAGTGGCTGGGGAAACCCGGCTAGATTGGCGGGGTATAGATATTATATTATTATTATTATTATTATTATTATTATTATTATTATAGCCCAGTTTCTGGCTTCGTCAACTCCCTCACCTATTATTCCAGTGTACGCTGTACTAATCAAACACAAGATGTCACAAACTCTTTTGCTCTCCCATAGCAGTTAGGAATATGCACAAGACAGGTGCTTTATAGCTAAGCACTACTTCCCAAGGCAACAGACAGTGGTAATTGCTAATAAGGCGAGAGCATTGCTGGGCAAAAGATGTTGCCTTAGAGCAGTGATGACCAAACTCAGCCCTCCAGCTGTTTGGGGACTACAGTTCCCATCATCCCTGACCACTGGTCCTGTTAGATAGGGATGATGGGTGTTGTAATCCAAAAACAGCTGGAGGGCCAAGTTTGGCCATCACTGCCTTAGAGGCTTAGCAATCACAGGTGTGCAAGACTACGTTGTAAAGCAGCGGTAAGAAATCTGGACCCCTCTTGATGTTGTAGGACTCCAACTCCCATCATCCCTAACCACTCACCATGCTAGCTGGGGCTCATGGGAGGGGCAGTCCAACAAGATCTGGAGCACCACAGGCCAGCTGCCCATGTTGTAAGGCAAAAACATGTAGCTTAGTTGTCTTAGAATAGTGTACATTAGAGTTTGAAACATTTAAAGTGCTGGTATCAGGTAGTGTGCTCCAGCTGTTGTGGACTACAACTTCTATCAGTCCCAGCCGGCATGGCCAATGGTAAGAGGATAAGGGGTGTTGCAGTCTGGAGGATACTAAATTGGCTATCCCTGAGGGAGAGACTAAGAAACTAAACTAGAAATCAGGAAGTCACCTTTCCCCAGCTTTAAATCATGCCTCTGCCATGAATCTATAAATTGACCTTAGACCACTACTTTCACAGCAGACAGCAGGCCCATGCAGAGCTTGTCTGTGGCCCGGGGCAGAAGTCTTGTTAGAATAAAGTTATAAATTCAAACCAAAAAAAGCCTATTCCAAACCAAAAAAAGGCTATTCCTGGCCTGCCACCGTCCATGGGCCTGACTGACAGACTTCCAGGAATTCATGAATTGGTCAGAGAAGATTGACTGTGAGCCAACAAGAACTGCATTATTCTTTCTCTCCCTATTCTAGAGGCTGCACACCTCCCAACTTCACTTTAGCTGATGAAACAGGTTGTAACCTGTGGAAACCTATCCTACTTACCGGTAATTAGCTAGAGATGCCAATGTAGGTTTTGTCCTTTGCCAATACTAAATACCACAGACACTCTCTGTAATTATACTACTCCCTAGCGAAAGGACTTTTGGAAGATTAACCATGTTTAGTTTTCAGTTTGGGGTATACAACAGCTAATGGTTGCAAGCCAATGTATAAAAGTCAGGTTTAAGTTTAGGAGCGCAATCGATACCTAAACTGAATATCTCGAGAAGGATGCACAATTCCAAAGCCACAGCGGCTTCCATCTACTGGTGGGATTTCCTCTTCTGCATTGACCAGTTCCATGTCAAAACAGGTGAGCATCAGGATCACAAACATCTTCAATTCACTGACAGCAAAGAATCGCCCAGGGCAAATAGATGGTCCTCCGCCAAAAGGCATAGTGTATTGTTTGAGCTTTTTCCCATTCTTATAGAACTCTCTTTTGGTGCCATCCGGGTTCAAGAACCTGTCGTATCTGAATGTATGAGGATCAGGGTGGATTTCTGGGTCCATATGAAGTCCAAGGAAGGGGAACAGAAGTAGATGGTCTCCTTTACGAAGGATGTATTCTCTCCCATCAGACATTTTAAGATCTGTATCCTGCATCACACTTCTGAACAGGAAGGGATTTGCTTTCAAGCGCAGTGTTTCTTCTATTGTACTGTCCAGAAGAGGAGTCTTTATTGTTTCCAGGGAGACATCGGTGATGGGGCTCCCTGGATTCACTTCCTGGCCAGTCTCTCTCAGTACTCGGTCCACTTCTTCCCACACTGCCTTCTTTGCTTCTGGATACTTCAGGAGATGCACAAGAACCCAGAAGGCAGCTGGACCAGTGTTGGCTTGAGATGCCCAGAGGAGAAGAAACATAAATTGTGTCCTCACTTTTTCAGTCATCCCAATCTCAGCCATTTGCTGATCTTGCTCAACTATCCAATTGCTGATGTTATCCTTCTGATAGATCTTTTCTACCGACAGTATGTCCCATAAGAATTTCCTCAATCTTTCTGTCTCCATTTTGCCCTGAGGGTCCAGAATACCAAAAACCATTTGGGGAAATAAGTGATCAAATTTCTGAAAATTCCCAAAGAAATCTCCACGTTGTGTTAGTTTATTCTCCTTAGCGTTTATTTCACACTCAACATCTTTGTCTGGGTCAGTTCCAAACAAAGCCAAAAAGGCAGCCTGGAATATTGTATTGTAGCTAAAGTGCAAAACCCCATCTTGCTGCCAGTGTCTCTTATTCTCACCTGAATCCCAGCTATGAAGCATCACAGTCTTCAACTTCTCCACCATCACCTGGTTCAGGGCAGCTAGACTCTTGCCTCTCAGATACTTCTTGCTGTTTTGCTGCACAATTTTGTGATGAGATTCGGATGCGTGGAACCTAAAAGCATTAAAAACTATTTTCAATCCAAACGTATCAAAATCCAGCTTGTCTTTGGACATCTTTATTATATCCCGGTAAGTGCAAGGGTCCAGCACAAAATGTAAGTAATTGCCCCCAACCAGAACCGTGAAAATATCCCCGTGTTTCTTCTGCATGCATTCCAAAAATTCTACAGGTTTCTTCTTGAAATGCATCCCATGTCCTAGCCATGGAATGAAGCCTTTGTCCAGAGGAGGTTCCTTGGGTTTCCTTTTGCGAAATGCTCCTACTGCATAGAGCCCACCAAATAGAGTTGCTAGGAAGGATGCGAAGAAAACACAAAGCGCAGTCTCCCAGGAATCCATGACTGGTGTTCAGAAGCCAAGCTGCTCAGCCAACCCAAAAAACGAATCCTCAGCTCTACTTATAATGTACCTGTTTGGCTGTCCTGCGTAAAACTGCCTCAACTCATTTGAGTTGGCAAGCTCTCCTCACCATTATTGCATCATTACAGCATTGCACTATTCACTCAGATTTATGTTCTGCTTATTCATGAGCTGAAAAACCACTGAAGCACATGAAGTGGAAATTATTACTGGAAGTATGTTACGACAGCTTGCTAGCTAGGGGAGTAAGATTCTGTTAACTGAATTATATGGTTACCAGCTCCCTGGGTCAGCAGCTGTGGTACAGAACCACTCAGCCTGTGATTCACTTTCAGTATTAGCCCAGTAGCACGGCAATTATGTTCCGTAGTACATTGTTATAGGTTCTCCTAAATTCCTCAGTGCCAGATCCTCCTCGTATTTCTTAGGTTTAGCAAAAGTTAGAATTAATTGAGGTTTGACTAAACTATGCCAAACCCTTGATTCAGCTTTTGCTGATGAGTCAGGTCAGCTTGACTCATCAGCAAAAGATGAGAGCTGGACCATAAAGAAGGCTGATCACCGAAGAATTGGTGCTTTTGAATTCTGGTGCTGGAGGAGACTCTTGGGAGTCCCATGGACTGCAAGAAGATCAAACCTCTCCATTCTCAAGGAAATCAGCCCTGAGTGCTCACTGGAAGGACAGATCCTGAAGCTGAGGCTCCAAGACTTGGGCCACCTCATGAGAAGAGAAGACTCCCTGGAAAAGACCCTGATGTTGGGAAAGATGGAGAGCACAAGGAGAAGGAGACGACAGAGGACGAGATGGTTGGACAGTGTTCTCGAAGCTACCAGCATGAGTTTGACCAAACTGCGGCAGGCAGTGGAGGACAAGGGTGCCTGACGTGCTCTGGTCCATGGGGTCACGAAGAGTCAGACATGACTAAACGACTAAACAACAACAGCAACAACAGGTCAGCTTGGCAGAAGTAGCTGAGGTCATTGGAGGAACAGAAGGCCAATGATGGCTAGCCATTATTAGCCCATCAAGGAAGCCATTAAGAGGTACCAGCTATGGAGAGGGGCCAGACAAGAAGGGTTTAGGAATTCAGGTTTGGAGATAGTTTTGCTGGGTTAGCAGCAAGCCTGCTGCACCTATGGAAGGAGCAAGAGACCCTCTACTGTGTGTAATGCTGGTATTCTCCCACCCCACCCCCAATCCAAGCTCAGGTTGTATTAATGTGTAAATAAACCATATATCATAAAGACACCACTGACTCCACTGTGCCTTTTTGTCCCACAGGAAACACAGACCCCTGTAACCTTGCAATTCTGTGGCTGGCGTGTAGCAATGTAAATCAAGCCAGTGTGATTGAGATTTGACTTGTTCCTACATGAAGAGATGTTAATTGCTTTCCTATCACATGTAAAGTAGGGAGTCAAGAGATAAACAACTGGCAAGTTTGGCCTTGGAGATCAAAACGAAGCAGGGCAAAGGCTAATAGAGTTCTGTCAAGAGAACAAGCTGGTCATCACAAACACGCTTTTCCAACAACACAAGAGACGACTCTACACATGGACATCACCAGATGGGCAGCATCGAAATGAGATTGATTATATTCTCTGCAGCCAAAGATGGAGAAGCTCTATACAGTCAGCAAAAACAAGACCTGGAGCTGACTGTGGCTCAGATCATCAGCTTCTTATAGCAAAATTCAAGCTTAAACTGAAGAAAGTAGGAAAAACCACTGGGCCGGTAAGATACAATCTAAGTCAAATCCCTTATGAATACACAGTGGAAGTGAGGAACAGGTTTAAGGATTTAGATTTGGTGGACAGAGTGCCTGAAGAACTATGGATGGAGGCTCGTAACATTATACAGGAGGCAGCAACGAAAACCATCCCAATGAAAAGGAAATGCAAGAAAGCAAAGTGGCTGTCCAATGAGGCCTTACAAATAGCGGGGGAGAGAAGGCAAGCAAAATGCAAGGGAGATCGTGAAACATACAGGAAATTGAATGCAGATTTCCAAAGAATAGCAAGGAGAGTCAAGAAGACCTTCTTAAACAAGCAATGCAAAGAAATAGAGGAAAGCAATAGAATGGGAAGAACCAGAGATCTGTTCAAGAAAATTGAAGATATGAAAGGAACATTTCGTACAAAGATTTCCATAATAAAGGACAAAAGTGGAAAGGACCTAACAGAAGCAGAAGACATCAAGAAGAGGTGGCAAGAATACACAGAGGAATTATACCAGAAAGAAACGGATGTCTCATATACCCCAGGTAGTGTGGTTGCTGACCTTGAGCCAGACATCCTGGAGAGTGAAGTCAAATGGGCCTTAGAAAGCACTGCAAATAACAAGGCCAGTGGAAGTGATGGTATTCCAGCTGAACTATTTACAATTTTAAAAGATGATGCTGTTAAGGTGCTACACTCAATATGCCAGCAAGTTTGGAAAACTCAGCAGTGGCCAGAAGATTGGAGAAGATCAGTCTACATCCCAATCCCAAAGAAGGGCAGTGCCAAAGAATGCTCCAACTATCGCACAATTGCACTAATTTCTCACGCTAGCAAGGTTATGCTTAAAATTCTACAAGGAAGGCTCAAGCAGTATGTGGACCGAGAACTCCCAGAAGTGCAAGCTGGATTTAGAAGAGGCAGAGGAACCAGAGACCAAATTGCAAACATGCGCTGGATTATGGAGAAAGCTAGAGAGTTCCAGAAAGACATTTACTTCTGCTTCATTGACTATGCAAAGGCCTTTGACTGTGTCGACCATGGCAAACTATGGCAAGTTCTTAAAGAAATGGGAGTGCCTGGTCACCTCATCTGTCTCCTGAGAAATCTCTATGTGGGACAAGAAGCTACAGTTAGAACTGGATATGGAACAACTGACTGGTTCAAAATTGGGAAAGGAGTACGACAAGGCTGCATTTTGTCTCCCTGCTTATTTAACTTATATGCAGAATTCATCATGCGAAAGGCTGGGCTGGATGAATCCCTAGCCGGAATTAAGATTGCCGGAAGAAATATCAACAACCTCAGATATGCAGATGACACAACCTTGATGGCAGAAAGTGAGGAGGAATTAAAGAACCTTTTATTGAGGGTGAAAGAGGAGAGTGCAAAATATGGTCTGAAGCTCAACATCAAAAAAACGAAGATCATGGCTACTGGTCCCATCACCTCCTGGCAAATAGAAGGGGAAGAAATGGAGGCAGTGAGAGATTTTACTTTCTTGGGCTCCATGATCACTGCAGATGGTGACAGCAGCCACGAAATTAAAAGACGCCTGCTTCTTGGGAGAAGGGCAATGACAGGCCTAGACAGCATCTTGAGAAGTAGAGACATCACCTTGCCAACAAAGGTCCGTATAGTTAAAGCTATGGTTTTCCCAGTAGTGATGTATGGAAGTGAGAGCTGGACCATAAAGAAGGCTGATCGCCGAAGAATTGATGCTTTTGAATTATGGTGCTGGAGGAGACTCTTGAGAGTCCCATGGACTGCAAGAAGATCAAACCTCTCCATTCTGAAGGAAATCAGCCCTGAGTGCTCACTGGAAGGACAGATTGTGAAGCTGAGGCTCCAGTACTTTGGCCACCTCATGAGAAGAGAAGACTCCCTGGAGAAGACCCTGATGTTGGGAAAGATGGAGGGCACAAGGAGAAGGGGGCGACAGAGGACGAGATGGTTGGATAGTGTTTTCGAGGTTACCAGCATGAGTCTGACCAAGCTGCGGGGGGCAGTGGAGGACAGGAGTGCCTGGCGTTCTCTGGTCCATGGGGTCACGAAGAGTCGGACACGACTAAACGACTAAACAACAACAACAACAACAACAACATCACATGTTCCTTCATGTTCTCACTTTACGCAACTGCACTGGCTGCCAACGAAGCCTATTAAAAGGCCATCTAAAAAGCCGCACAGAGTGGCTGGGGAAACCCAGCCAGATGGGCGGGGTATAAATAATAAATTATTATTATTTTATTATTATTATTATTAGTTTCCAGGCCCAATTCAAAGGGTTGGTTTTGACTTAAAAGGTAAAGGACCCCTGACAGTTAAGTCCAGTCGTGAACAACTCTGGGGTTGCGGCGCTCATCTCACTTTACTGGCCGAGGGAGCTGACGTTTCTCCGCAGACAGTTTTTCTGGGTCATGTGGCCAGCATGACTAAGCAGCTTTTGGCGAAACCAGAGAAGCACACGGAAACGCCGTTTACCTTTCCACCGGAGTGGTACCTATTTATCTACTTGCACTTTGACATGCTTTCAAACTACTAGGTTGGCAGGAGCTGGGACCGAACAATGGGAGCTCACCCCGTCGCAGGGATTCCAACCGCCGCTCTTCTGATCGGCAAGCCCTAGGCTCAGTGGTTTAGACCACAGTGCCACCCGTGTCCCTGGTTTTGACTTACAAAGCCTTAAACAGCTCAGGATCATAGTACCTCAAAGACTGCCTCTCCCCATATGAACATCAGAGGCTTTTCATGATAGATCTGGATGGTAGCAACATGTGAATGGGTCTTTTCAGGAGAATGTACAGTATTTGAAGGGGATTTTGCACCTTGAATTTACTCCAGATAGGTTTGTTATGCTGCCTGTTGAACTTTTGACTTTAGTGTCCAGGTTTCGTTCAGGTCTTGATAATTTAACTGCTTGATTAATGGGGTTCTGTCGCAGGGTTTATCAAAAGGGCTTTCCCTAGCATGCTTTGTATAACATACATGCCACAGTCTTTCTCATAGGCCAAGGAGAGAGGGGAACGGTGGTGGCTTTGTGCTTAAACATTATGCATCATTTTTTCCTCTGTGCTCTAGCACTACACATCCCCCTTGCAAACACAAAAATACATAGTGTGTTGTGATGTGTCTGTTCATGTTTGCATCAAAGCATACTATGATACAATACGATATCTTTATTGTCATTGTCCCATACAGAACAATGAAATTGAAAAATCTACATAAGACATTCAAACACCCCTAAAAACTCTGAAACCCCATTTTAAAATACAATATTCTCCTATAGAGACTCCTTATACTGTGTTTAAAACCAGAATTGCATTTGGGTAGAAACTGTTTCTCAGACAGCTAGTCCTAGTCTTTATAACCATATACCTTCTTCCAGAAGGCAGAAGCTCATCCACTCTTTGGGCTTGAAAAACTTCATGATTGAGGTTGAATCTTGACAAGACAGAAGTACTGTTTTGGGGGGACAGGGGGCGGGCGGGTGTGGGGGATTCCCTTGTCCTGAATGGGGTAACTGTGCCCCTGAAGGACCAGGTGTACAGCCTGGGAGTCATTTTGGACTCACAGCTGTCCATGGAGGTGCAGTTTAATTCTGTGTCCAGGGCGGCTGTCTACCAGCTCCATCTGGTACGCAGGCTAAGACCCTATCTGCCTGCAGACTGTCTCGCCAGAGTGGTGCACGCTCTAGTTATCTCCCACTTGGACTACTGCAATGCGCTCTATATGGGGCTACCTTTGAAGGTGACCTGGAAACTGCAATTAATCCAGAACGCGGCAGCTAGACTGGTGACTGGGAGCGGCCGCCGGGACCACATAACACCGGTCTTGAGAGATCTGCATTGGCTTCCAGTACGTTTCCAAGCACAATTCAAAGTGTTGGTGGTGATCTTGAAAGCCCTAAATGGCCTCAGCCCAGTAGACCTGAAGGAGCGTCTCCACCCCCATCGTTCTGCCCAGACACTGAGGTCCAGCGCCGAGGGCCTTCTGGTGGTTCCCTCTTTGTGAGAAGTGAGACTACAGGGAACCAAACAGAGGGCCTTCTCGGTAGTGCCGTCCACCCTGTGGAACACCCTCCCACCAGATGTGAAGGAAATAAGCCGCTATCTTCTCTTTAAAAGACATCTGAAGGCAGCCCTGTTTAGGGAAGTTTTTAATATTTAATGCTGTATGGTTTTTAACACTCGATTGGGAGCCGCCCAGAGTGGCTGGGGAAACTCAGCCAGATGGGTGGGGTATAAATAACAAATTATTATTATTATTATTATTATTATTATTATTATTATTATTATTATTTTCAGAACGATTAGTGCTTTGGCCCATATCTGCATTGCTGTCAGGGCTGGAGTCAGACACAGGTCCGAACTGTGTTCTGCTGCAGCCTCTTCCTGGTCATTAAACCCTGTCACCTTTTCCACTTCTGATAGCTTCTCCCCCCCCTCCAGTCTGCTCCTTCTCCCTCTGACCACTCATCACCATCCCATACCCCAATCCCCTGGCTCTGAGCCTTCTTCTCCTGGGGGTTCCCTCGGGGGTTTCCCCAGCTGATGCCATTCCTCTGCATCCAGCCAGTCCTTGACAGTTACCTAATGGAGACGTTTGTGCTTGTTGAGTAGATATGTTTGGGCTGTGTGGCAGAGCCACTTCCGCCTTCAGAGAAGGTGGGTGTTGCGGGCTTCATGCCCCCACCACGCACGCGGTGGCTGGCTCTCAGCCTCTGTGCGATTGAGGGAATCCCCGGCCGTGTCATACCCTGGGCAGCCAATCAGCTGGCTCGGGAGGCGTGGCCTGCCCTATTTAACTCAGGCATGGCCAGGGATCTCCCTCTTTTGCCACCTCCAGCTGCTCCGGTTTCCCACCCTCCCGCCCTTTAAGGTTTTCGTCTTTGACCTTGCTATGGACCTCAGTTGGTCGCCATTAAGGGGCCTGGTAGGAATTTCTTCCACTTGGCAAATTGGCACCAGCCACTTGGTTTTTCACCTACCTCGTAGCAAATCGTCACAACTTCCTTGGTATTGGCAGTTAGGCATTGGTATTGTTCTGTAGATGGAAGAGGGGAGGTAGTGCCATCACCTGCCCCGCATATTGAAGGGTAGTCCTTTAAAGGATTCTGGGGGTGTGGCCCTGTCTGAAGCCTGGGGAGGTGAGGGCCTAAGGCATGCCCCCTATCGGTGACCCCGGGGGAGGTCCTAGTTGATGTGCATCAGCAGGACTCCCCCTACTAATGGTTAACCCTTCCCGGACTTCAAGCGGACGGGCTGAAGCCAGATAGTCGGTTAGGACCAATGCCTAAGCCAATACCGCTCATCACCTGAAACCAATAAAGTTGTGGCCATTTTAGCCCATTAACCTGAAATAATCGTGTCACGTGTCTTTATTTCCACTGGGGGTGGGGCGGGAACTCGCCACGCAACTGGTTGTCACTGCAGCCCTTAAATAGATGCTCCTGTTGGACTCCTCTCCCTGCCTCAAATTTGGAGGGGGGGGTTAGCTGGCACACCCAACCCTGTTTTTTCATTCCCAGGCTGGCTTGGGCTGATGATAGGTACGCTGCAGTATAACACCAACACATTGATGAAGGCTGGTCTGTGCTGTCGTCGTTGAGCTTCCCCATTATAACTGCATGAAGAACCTGCTGCTCCAACAGGCCGAAGGAACATCGCCACACCATCATAACTTTTCTGCAGTTGGGTCTGTTGCTCTGCTTTGCGTTTTCTGTTTTGAGCCCCAGACAGATTTTCCAAAGATGTTTTTGTAAATACAGTCATACCTTGGTTTACAGGCGCTTCAGGTTGCGTTTTTTTTGGGTTACGGACTGCCGAAACACGGAAGTATTGGAACGGGTTACTTACGGGTTTCAGCAGTTGCACATGTGCAGAAGCACCAAATCGCAACCCGCGCGTGCACAGATGCGCCACTGCATCCCGCACGGATCACATTCGCAACCCGAGCATCCACCGTACACCTGTCTTAAAGCTTGCATAGTGTTATGACTTTGGGCAGTGGGGGTGGGGGTAGGCCTGAACTCCCTTCTAGAATCATAGAATCATAGAGTTGGAAGAGACCACAAGGGCCATCGAGTCCAACCCCCTGCCAAGCAGGAAACACCATCAGAGCACTCCTGACATATGGTTGTCAAGCCTCTGCTTAAAGACCTCCAAAGAAGGAGACTCCACCACACTCCTTGGCAGCAAATTCCACTGTCAAACAGCTCTTACTGTCAGGAAGTTCTTCCTAACGTTTAGGTGGGATCTTCTTTCTTGTAGTTTGGAACCATTGCTCCGTGTCCGCTTCTCTGGAGCAGCAGAAAACAACCTTTCTCCCTCCTCTATGTGACATCCTTTTATATATTTGAACATGGCTATCATATCACCCCTTATCCTCCTCTTCTCCAGGCTAAACATGCCCAGCTCCCTTAGCCGTTCCTCATAAGGCATCATTTCCAGGCCTTTGACCATTTTGGTTCCTGGACCTAGCACAGATTCAATTCCGGGAACAGCCAGGCTAGCTTCCTGGTTGGCCCTCTAAGTATAGGCCATTAAGATAGCAAAGGAAGTCGTTATGTGCCAGATACCAAACAGGAGGGCATAACCTCTCTCAAACTCGCTCATTGTTAGAAGGACAAAGGCCAGAGTTGAGGGTCAAGCTGTGTGGCCTAGAAGCCAGGCTGCAGGCTGAGCAGCTGGGAGAGACAGAACCATGCCTGATTCCTGTTGGGAATGAAAGAAGCAAGACCCTCTTGGGATGTTAATGCTGCAAGCCCCTCCCTCATAGACTCAGGAGACAGGGTTGACCTGCAACCATACACTGCTGCAATAGGTGGTGTTGGCCTCACGTGTACTACTGTATTGGTTGTCATGAATGCCAGGTACAAGGCTTTGTCAGATGCTTACTGCACCTCTGGTCCAGTATACCTGGTCCAGTATACCTGAAGGAGCATCTCAACCCCCATCGTTCTGCCCGGACACTGAGGTCCAGCGCCGAGGACCTTCTGGCGGTTCCCTCACTAAGAGAAGCCAAGTTGCAGGGAACTAGGCAGAGGGCCTTCTTGGTAGTGGCGCCTGCCCTGTGGAATGCCCTTCCACCAGATGTCAAAGAGAAGAACAACTACCAGACTTTTGGAAGACATCTGAAGGCAGCCGTCTTTAGGGAAGCTTTTAATGTTTAACAGACCACTGTATTTTAATACTGTCTTGGAAGCCTCCCAGAGTGGCTGGGGAAACCCAGCCAGATGGACGGGGTATAAATAATAAATTCTATTCTATTCTATTCCCTGCTGTTTCAAGGTAAGAGTGATTTTCAGAGTGGGCGTTTAATGAAACCTCCAGGGAATCAAATAAGCATATCAGATGTAACCAAAACAGCTGGGAAAATTAAAACAGAGACTGAGTACAAGGAAAGAGAACGCGGTGGACCTCTGGGATGAAGACACCATGAGAAAAAAGACAAGGAGAGGGCATGATCCTGAGAAAGGAAAACCCGCAGAATCAATTCTCACGCAGTGAGGAACCTTCAAAGCCTTTCTTTGCTGTGCTTTCTTAACATAATCGGGGATTAGGAAGGGAACCTAGCCTACAGCCAAACAACTCTGCTGACCTAGAACAGAGGGGTTTTTTTCTAAAAGATCTGAGTCAGAGAAGGGAGGGGGCAGAGATGGAGGCAAATAACTGGAGGGAAGAAGCCTGAAGGACAAGCTACGGCGTGTCAGAAAGTGTGTGTGGGGGGGTTTCAGGAGAGCACTGGCAGCAAATTACCGAGAGCAATAGGGCCTGTTATACTGCCAAGGTTTGCAGCCCTACCTGAGCCATGCAATTTAGCAACACTGCAAAATGAACTTGAAGTGGGGAGCAGCCATAGCTGTCAACATTTCCCTTTTTTAAATGGAAATTTCCTTATTCCGAATAGAATTCCTCGCAAGAAAAGGAAAAAGTTGACAGCTGTGGGAGCAGCTCCAAAGGAACTGTTGCCTAAGCACAATTTATCCTACCACCAGACCCGGGGGAGCAATTTGCCTTGGAGTGTAGGTGAGCAATCCCAAGCAGACTCTGTATATGGTTTACACAGAAGTCTCTTGCAGGAGACTGAATGAAAATGCTCCTTATTAAATCATTCCAGGAGTGCCTGGCGTGCTCTGGTCCATGGGGTCACGAAGAGTCGGACACGACTAAACGACTAAACAACAACAAAGTCATTCCAGAGCAGCAAGAGCATTTCCAGTATCTGGCAGGGGTGGGTTCCAGGTGTTTGCTTTCTGATAATTGCATCTGAAAGAAGAACAACCCTATCCATTCTGAAGGAAATCAGCCCTGAGTGCTCACTGGAAGGACAGATCCTGAAGCTGAGACTCCAATACTTTGGCCACCTCATGAGAAGAGAAGACTCCCTGGAAAAGACCCTGATGTTGGGAAAGATGGAGGACACAAGGAGAAGGGGACGACAGAGGATGAGATAGTGGGACAGTGTTCTCGAAGCTACCAGCATGAGTTTGACCAAACTACGGGAGGCAGTGGAAGACAGGAGTGCCTGGCGTGCTCTGGTCCATGGGGTCACGAAGAGTCAGACACGACTAAACGACTAAACAACAACAACAATTGCATCTGAACACCTACCTGTCCATTGTGTCCGTCCTACATATGGCTTGGGTTGTTGGGCAGCCTCTTTTAACGCTCAGTTTTCATTTGCTTTGTCCCATCACTTTTGAACTTCTTTCAGAGTACCATCTACATTATGCAAGCTTTTGGAATTCAGCTTTTTTATTACTTATTACTTTCTATTCACAACAACAAACAAAGAGGTAACATTCCTAGTAAAGGTAAAGGTAAAGGTACCCCTGCCCATACGGGCCAGTCTTGACAGACTCTGGGGTTGTGCGCCCATCTCACTTAAGAGGCCAGGGGCCAGCGCTGTCCGGAGACACTTCCGGGTCATGTGGCCAGCGTGACATCGCTGCTCTGGCGAGCCAGAGCCGCACACGGAAACGCCGTTTACCTTCCGGCTGGTAAGCGGTCCCTATTTATCTACTTGCACCCGGAAGTGCTTTCGAACTGCTAGGTTGGCAGGCGCTGGGACCAAGCAGCGGGAGCGCACCCCGCCGCAGGGATTCGAACCGCCGACCTTTCGATCGGCAAGTCCTAGGCGCTGAGGCTTTAACCCACAGCGCCACCTGCGTCCCTAGATTCCCTAAATGACTGTGCCCTAGGACTGTTGGACCAGAGGGGAGCAAACCTAGACCTCATCTTAAATGGCACCCACTGCTGGGTGCAAGACATAAGTGTTGTTGAACCCATTGGCAACTGCGTCCATAGCATTGCCAAGTGCAAAACATATCTAAGTGGGTAAAGGTAAAGGGACCGCTGACGATTAGGTCCAGTCATTACCGACTCTGGGGTTGCAGCGCTCATCTCGCTTTATTGGCCGAGGGAGCCGGCGTACAGCTTCTGGGTCATGTGGCCAGCATAACTAAGCTGCTTCTGGTGAACCAGAGCAGCGCACGGAAATGCCGTTGACCTTCCTGCCAGAGCGGTACCTATTTATCTACTTGCACTTTGACGTGCTTTTGAACTGCTAGGTTGGCAGGAGCAGGGACCGAGCAACGGGAGCTCACCCCGTCGTGGGGATTCGAACCGCCAACCTTCTGATTGGCAAGTCCTAGGCTCTGTGGTTCAACCCACAGTGCCACCCGCGTCCCATGTAAGTGAGTAGTTGCCAAGAAAACCTAACATGATAACAGAATCACAGAATTGTAGAGCTGGAAGGGCTCCCAGCCTCTGCAAGGCAGAAATCTCAATGGAAGCATCCTCAGGCTTAACTTCAGTTTCAGAAGGGATTCCTGCCAGGAAAGGTTGCAACATTTGAGGATTTTAGATTAGAGGAAAGATGCGCTAGGGCTTGTCCACTTGCCCTGTGTCATGGGTCCAAGCAGTTTTCCACATGACCAGCACTTCTCAGAATGCGGCAGCTAGACTGGTGACTGGGAGCGGCCACCGAGACCACATAACACCGGTCCAGTACGTTTCCGAGCACAATTCAACGTGTTGGTGTTGACCTTTAAAGCCCTAAACGGCATCGGCCCAGTATACCTGAAGGAGAGTCTCCACCCCCATTGTTCTGCCCGGACACTGAGGTCCAGCTCTGAGGGCCTCCTGGTGGTTCCCTCACTCAGAGAAGCCAAGTTACAGGGAACCAGGCAAAGGGCCTTCTCCGTAGTGGCACCCGTCCTGTGGAACACCCTCCCACCAGATGTCAAAGAGAAGAACAACTACCAGACTTTTAGAAGACATCTGAAGGCACCCCTGTTTAGGGAAGCTTTTAATGTTTAACAGTCCACTGTATTTTAATACTTTGTTTGAAACTGCCCAGGGTGGCTGGGGAGACCCAGCCAGATGGGCGGGGTATAAATAATAAATTATTATTGTTATTCCCAGGCACGTGTCAAAGTGGCTTACTGCCTTACCCCACTCCTTTCCCCAGGAAAACCCACTCTTTAGCTCTAAATGGGAACCAATGGGAAACGTGGTTGCCCTTTGCTTCAGCTGAGTGCTAAACAGCCCTTTTCCCTGGGGGAAAGCAGTGGAACAACAGGAAGTGTGGAGAAGCCCTAAGAAGCGGTATGATAGATTATATATGGTGTGGACAGAGAAAAAGCTTTGCTTTCTCATAATATTGGAACTTGTGGACACCCAGATAATGCTTGCCGAAAGCGTTCTTCAGTATGGTAATAAAAGCACTAAGATATGGTTGGTGTTCCACAACAAGCTGATCCATGCCAGCGTTCATCTGAGTTTTATTTCTTTCCAGAATTAATTACAGAAGATAATGCAACGCTAGCCTTACTCATCTCGCACAGCCTGGATAACCTGGATTGCACAAACTGGATCAGGTCACTGACCTGTCTAGTGCAAAGTCTTGTTCTTGTAGCACCCTGCTTGTGGTTAACACTTAGCTGGAATGAAATATTCGATGCAGCAATAGAGAAATTAAAGTAGTAATTTATTTGTCAGACAAATAAATATGAGGCACAGTGGTATATGGTTACCAAGCTCTGGCCTGGCCTCCTGCCATTCTGTGTCAGAATTCAGGCTCGGTCAGAGGTATGTGCCTATCTCTCCAGGCACCGGCTGAATTCTTTTGACCTCCCTCCGGCGACTCCCGGCAGTAAAAACACACGAGGTCCGTTCCGGCGATTTTCCTCAGGCTGTGAGAAAAACACACCAACTGCTCTCCTCCTCCCTGCTCTCCAGCATATCCCCAGGGAGGGGAATCAGACTCAGACAGAAATGAATCTACATTGTCTTTATTCCTGTCTTTCACTTCAGTACAGAGAAAACATGTCTGCTCTGTTCAACAAACAGAGAGAAACTCCAAACTCCACCCATGTACATCCTGTACAAGTCATATGACACACACACTGAGCTAACATCCAGTGCTCAGTACAGAATGGACTGCCCCTTTGTTTCCATGGCAACAGTCACATACTTCCTGTTTGGCTTTGCAGCCACAAGCAGCTGACTGGGCAGCTGGAGCCTTTGCTTGCTGCAGCATTGCTGCTTTAGAATAACATACTCCCCCTAAAGTATCAATGCGTGCTGCGAGCAAAGCGTCATCCAGAGAAGAAAACAAACAGTTGTTATACGTATAACACTCCCCTGTTGTTTCAGTTCCACCCTTGGAACTACCCGCCACTGGTTTTACCAATGTACCTCTCTGGTTGTGTGACTTCCAAGGAATGAGTGCTTCTGCATTACCTTGGTTAGCAACTCTCTGTTGTGCCTTTGTCTCTGACTCAGACACAGCTTCAATTTGACCTTGGTCGTTTACAACAGCAACACATGCAATAGCTTGGTTGGCAAACTCTTTTGAATACCTCTTGGGTGGTACACCCTTCGTTGCTCTCTCAGACCTACGTAAGAGGTGCTGCTCTTCTCTGCTTTCTGGTTCAGCCTCTGAACTCTCTGAAGAACCAGTACTAAGCTTAATCAGTGGTTCATCCTCCTCTTCTGAGGGTCTAGTCATTACGTGAGATTTCCTCTCAATGACTGTGACAACTGAGCTGTCTGAGCTATCGCTGTCATCATCAGTACTACTGAACTCAATAAGATCAAACTCATCATCATCAACAACAGAATCATCATCATCTCCTGTGGGAAATGTGTGAACAATCACTCGCTCCTGTTCAGGAGCACTCTCTAGAAATTTTGTGAGAATCACCTTACCAGATTCAGACAAAATTACTCTGTAGAGACCCTTTTCATAACCCACAAAAATGCCTCTGGCATTCTTTACTCCACCTGGAGCTTCTGTTCTCACATGAGACCCGAAAACCTTGAAATGGGCAACAGAAGGTTTTCCGTGGAACAGTTTCTCAAAAGGAGAACATCCCAAGTCTTTTGAAACCTTTCTCAACCACGTGTAACAAAATGACATTAGTGACTCAGCCCAGTACTCATGTGGCAGATGTGAACTAAGCAATTGCGCATGCATTCCCTTTTGCAATTCTTTGTTCACTCTAACACAGACACATCTCTTCCAAGCTTCTTCGGAAGCTGCAATTTTGTGTCTTATCCCTTTCTTCTTCAGGAACCTCTGGAAATCCTGTAAGAGAAAAATTGGCTTCTCATCTGTGCAAAGACAATCTATGTCAGCATCATGCATATTTTTAACCTTGTCACAAAACTCTTTAAACCTTTCTAAGGCTTCTTTCGGTCTCTCCAAAAGATAAATCCAGACAAAACCTGTGAAAGAATCAACACATATTAGGTAATACTTTGCATTGCCTCTAGATGGTGCTAAAGGACCAATCACATCAGCATACACCCGCTGAAATGCCTTGTCGACCCTCGAGGTGACCTGCTTGGCGTTCTTTTCAGCTACACCTGCAAAAGAAATCATGTTAGAATCACAAGAATTACATTCCATGTAATCACTTTGATCAAAAACCAACAAATACAGTCCATCTTTCTCTTTGGCAGAAAGATACAACTCTCCATCTTTGTAGATCTCGCAGTGTTGATCATCATAGGACAGTTTTAGTCCCTTCTTGGCAATCTGCGAAACGCTGAGCAGATTGTACTTCAACTCTGGAACCAAATAAACATTGTTTATAGTCAAGTTCAGACTTTTAAGATACACAGTCCCAATTCCGGTGGCTTCCAGCTCTTGACCGTTGGCTTGTTGTACAACGAAGCTTTGCTTCTTAAACGACGAAAACAAATCCCTGCGATGGGTCATGTGAACCGTCGCTCCCGTGTCTAAAACGAAAGAATTCCCCACTTGTGGTGTGGCTTTTAGGGACATCAAAGCCTTTGCAGGCTTCGCCTGTGACTTGGCATGACTTCTGCCTGACGCCTCAGACTTCGTGGAGCTTCCCTTGGCTCCTTTGTTCTGACGTGGCTTCCTGCAGTTCCGCTGAAGATGCCCAGTCCGCCCACAATTGTGGCATCGGACAACGTTCAAAGCTACGGCGTCTCCTCCAGTAGCTATAGCAGTGGGGGTGTTAGAACTCCGTTCTTCCCTCCCCCTGTCCTTGACTTCCAGTGCAGCAAGTCTGTCCTGTTCGTTCAGAACCACGGCAAAGACCCTGTCCGACGTTAGATCTTGCGCTGGGAGAGACCCCAGCTGACTGGCAACCGTTTTGTAAGTCCGATTCAGGCTGTTGATCACCATGAAGCAAAACACTTCCTCCTGCAGACGGAAATTGCGTTCCACCATCTGCTGACGCAGAAATTTCATTTCCGTCAGGTGCGCTTGAACATCTCCATCAGGCACAAGCCTCAGGTTAGTCAGCTTTTCAAAATACAGCAACGCTGAAGAACCTGCATCTCTCTGATGTGTCCTTCTCAGCGTGTCCCAAACATCTTTCGCGTGCTGTAAATCTTGTATATGAACAAGCTGAGAGTCTGACACGCACAGAATTATAGCGGTTCTGGCCTTCACATCCTGTGACTCCCAAGGACGCGTTGGTGCTGCAGGGATGGGGTTCTCAATCACCCCAAACAGTCTCTGATTCTGCAGCAAGGCCTTCATCTTAATAGACCAAGATGCATAATTGTCACTGGTCAAGAGGGGTGGAGAAGGCAGACTTCCCTTCTTGACATCCATTTTGAGTCCTTGCATTGACTCTCAAACACAAGCCTCTAAAATCCAATAGCTGGCTTGTTTACACTCTGTGCACCTGGCAGCAATAACACTGGCCGCTTGGAAAGTCCCCTTTCACAGTTCCTTTGTAAAGGCCTAGTCAAAACACGAGCTGTTTATGCCTCTCTGGGCATAGCCTGACTTCCAGCCCTTATCTGTGTTGCTAAGCAACCACATTCCTTTCCTTGGACAGGAAAAACCACAGGAATGTTTGGAATGCAGACTCTTCTCTCTCGGAGCTGTTTTTCCCAAACGTTGCTCCCATGAAGCAGAGAATTAATCCATCTGCATTCACACTCTTAAGCCCGAAAATCTCATACCTGGGCTCCGTAGCTTGGCTTTCAGCTTCTTCTGGTCAGCTTCTAGCTGCAGAGAGTCAGCCTCCTTCTCAGGCTTCCATGGAGAGGGATGAATACAGTCTCCTTGATGCAGACTCCCATGGATCGTAGCAACCATCCTCTGCTACCAATGTCAGAATTCAGGCTCGGTCAGAGGTATGTGCCTATCTCTCCAGGCACCGGCTGAATTCTTTTGACCTCCCTCCGGCGACTCCCGGCAGTAAAAACACACGAGGTCCGTTCCGGCGATTTTCCTCAGGCTGTGAGAAAAACACACCAACTGCTCTCCTCCTCCCTGCTCTCCAGCATATCCCCAGGGAGGGGAATCAGACTCAGACAGAAATGAATCTACATTGTCTTTATTCCTGTCTTTCACTTCAGTACAGAGAAAACATGTCTGCTCTGTTCAACAAACAGAGAGAAACTCCAAACTCCACCCATGTACATCCTGTACAAGTCATATGACACACACACTGAGCTAACATCCGGTGCTCAGTACAGAATGGACTGCCCCTTTGTTTCCATGGCAACAGTCACATACTTCCTGTTTGGCTTTGCAGCCACAAGCAGCTGACTGGGCAGCTGGAGCCTTTGCTTGCTGCAGCATTGCTGCTTTAGAATAACCAGCACTTATATTTCCTTAATCCACCCCCCTTGCTCCTCCTGTGGCTGCCTCTGTCCAATCAGCCTGGTTGAAATTCCTATTGGCTGTTTGCTAGAACCAATCACAAAAGATACACCCATTTCCTTCTGCCCTTTTATGGAAATCAAAAAGCTATATATTCTTCTATCTATAAATGACAAATAAATAGTAATATATCTTACATGTGTCTCAACAAGGAATCTTAATTACCAGCTCACCTCTTGCCCTCCTTGCCCTATTGCCTTCCAAAACAGATGATTAATCTTGAATTTTTATCTTAAACATATGTCAAGGATTTTGAGTTCACATCAACATTGAGAGATCTCCTTCATCTGAAGGTTTCTAAACAAAAGGCCTGACAACCATATATCAGGAGTGCTCGATGGCGTCTCCTGTCTGACAAGGGGGGGGGGGCTGGTGGCTGACTTAATTTCAGGATAGTTACAACTCTTACAACTATATGAAATAAGAATCTAGCATTTCTTAAATCCTTTGCATAATTATATTTAAGCTAATATATTTAATACATAAATAACCTTTTAAAAGGAAAAGAAATCTTAAAAGGATCTTAGTTTAAGAAAGAAACAGCTTTAGAAAAGACTTCCCAAAAATGTTCTGTTTCTGCCAGCCAGACCAGTTGCTTTTTCACTGCTCTTGACCTTTTTAACCTTAGGAAGAAGATATGGCTCATTTTACTATTTATCCACCCTTAATTTGTAGGGTCAGTGTAACCTTGGCTGTCAGCCTGTAATTCCCTTTTTACGACTTTGAGAATTGTTTTCTGCTATAAATCAGGGGGCCCCTTTGTCTAGGAGAAAAACATTTTGCCAAGGTTCTTAGGCAGCTGTCTTCTGCCTGGCATAAAATATTTGAAAATCATTAAGCTTTTTAAGATACAGGCCCTGATCAAACATATAAGCTTTAATAAAAATTCAGGCTTATGATTAGATGCCTCATTCTTACAGTGGTCAACCAGATCATTATGGGAAGCCTGGAAGTAGGATCAGAGTACAGCACAACTCTCTGCCCTCCTGCGTTGTCCAACAACTGGTATTCAGAAGCATCACTGCCTCCAACAGTGGAAGCAGAACATAATCTTGCCTTTTATGATTTTGTCTAATCCTCCTCTCAATGGCGTAGAAATGGGGGTGCAGTGGGTACAGGCCGCCCCGGGTGTCATCACTGAGGGGGGCGACAAAATGGCAAAAATGTGTGTGTTTAAAATCAATAAATAATGGGCTCATGACACAGATCTGAAAAAGCTGCTTTCTATGTTGGGAGGAAGGGAATGCGGGTGGCGCTGTGGGTTAAACCACGGAGCCTAGGACTTGCCGATCAGAAGGTAGGCAGTTCGAATCCCCACGATGGGGTGAGCTCCTGTTGCTCGGTCCCAGCTCCTGCCAACCTAGCAGTTTGAAAGCATGTGAAAGTGCAAGTAGATAAATAGGTACCGCTCCAGCGGGAAGGTAAACGGCGTATCCGTGCGCTGCTCTGGTTCGCCAGAAGTGGCTTAGTCATGCTGGCCACGTGACCCGGAAGCTGTATGCCGGCTCCCTCGGCCAATAAAGCGAGATGAGTGCCGCAACCCCAGAGTCGGTCATGACTGGACCTAATGGTCAGGGGTCCCTTTACCTTTATCTTATGTTGGGAGGCTAAGAAGATATGGAGCTGGATATGAATTAATGCATACACAATAAGTAAACAACTATGGAATATTGTTTTAACATATGACCACAGAAGACAGACTCTTGTGTGAACAAAGAAAAACAATATTATGGTTTAATATGGAGAAATTGAAGTTACTGGGGGTAAAGCTGTTAGGTTTGATTGGAGAGAAATTATTGTTGACATTCACTAATAATAAGAACTAGAGAACCCCGTATGAACTTTTGGTAGAACAGAAAATGAATGGATTTGAGTTCATGCATTGGCTACTTCAAGTCTTGATTGCTGCAATGCGCTCTACGTGGGACTTCCCTTGCATCTGATCCAGGAGCTGCAATTTGTGCAGAATGCTGCAGCCCGATTGCTGACAGGAGTGAGGCCACGTCAGCATTGTCAGAAACACAACGCAAAGAGAAGTCGGGATGGGCCTGAATATAAGCCTCACTTTTTCCCCAAATTCTGACCATGAAAAGTTAAAGTGCGGCTTATATTCGCGACCTTACGGTATGCAGCCAGGAGCGCAGGGCAAACAGCACCAGGATGGGGAAAGTTTAAATTGGGTCCCCAAATTCAGGGCCATGGGCCAGATAAGGACTTAGGGACTTAAGCCCTAAGCCCTCCCTGGACCCTATGCGGCATCATTAGCACAGGCTTGGCTTTGCCTTCCCCAGGTGGGATACCTGGAGGTCTCCGCCTCCCTCAGTCAGTTGTCCAGTCCCGCCTGGGGAGGCGTTGCCAAGGTGACCAGGCCAAGTAGGGGGAGGGACCACTTGCCCATACAATAGGGGGAGGATCTTACCTAGGAATCGTCAGTTGGCTCCAGAGCTTCTCCCACCCTTCCCACCCTCAGTTAAGACTTCTTTTGCAGGTTAACCTTTTCTCCACAGGTACATGGGCACTGCTACATCAAGGTTGCTGTTAAAGGGCCTGAAAGGAATTCTCCTGCATTGGTAGCTTTGCCTTTCCCATAGCAAAACGTCACAACTTTGGCGGTTTCAGGCCTTGGGCGGAATCCTTTAGTCTATCTTCCCTAAATGGGAGTGGGCCTGCAGCAGTGACCCAAGCCCCCTTCCTCTTTGCGGTGGCGATACCAGGGTTCCCCGTTAAAGGGGTTGTTTGAGGGGAGGGTCTGGCCATACGCCTAGGGGTCGTCATTGCTCTCCCCTGTGATGGCGGTGTAACAGGGACAGGCTCTCTGCTTGAACATATGTTCTCCAGAGACACACACTCTGGATAACCCTGATGTTCCCCAGATCCCCAGCGGGGGACTGGGAGGGATAAACGCCCAATGCCTGAGCCAAGGTCTACCCACATCTGAAACATAATAAAGTTGTGGCCAGTTTTAATCCCATAGCACGTTGTCTTGAGTCGTCATTCCACACGGGGGCTGCCCAGGGTTTGAGGGACTCTGCCTGTCCACGCAAATGCCGACCTCCGTCCTCTTCCAAGTACACAAAGGGCAACACACCACAATTCAGCACTTTCCTCAAATGCCCCCACATTTCACATAGAATGCTCTCCAGGGCACTTCCAGCCTATTGGGGTTTTTCCATTGGGATTCAGTAATATCCTGGCAATTTCAAGTTGTGCAATTGAAGTTAGTTTGGAGCTTTCGAGCAACAAAGCTGCTCCCCATATGAGACAACTTAGCAACAAGAAAAGTAACGGGGAAATGTGGAATAACATGCTTGACGCAATAGCTGTATAAACAGCTCACAAACAAATTGGAATGAATGGCTGTTTCTTGAGCAAGGTTGCCTAATCTTCTCCCACAGTTTCTGCAATAAATCCAGATAAATGCTTAATAAACAATAAAGACAGATCACAAGCAATGCCTTACGCAATGCTTTGTCAGGCATGAATTCTTACTATGAGGAGAATGCCCTCCCCGGTGAGGTGCTTCTGTCTCCATTACTGACTTTCTGGGGGAAATAGAAATATATATTTAAAATGTCCAGTAGCACCTTAAAGACCAGCTAAGATTGTTCTTGGCATGAGCTTTCATGTGCATGCACCCTTCTTCAGATACACTGAAACAGAAGTCACCAGACCTTTATATATTATTACTCTTGCTGGTACCTTTCCCGGGAAAATCAGAGGCTCACTATGTCAGGTTCCTATTGGAAGACCGGACAAACGCTAGAACATTGGCAGTGGCAAAGTTTTTATCGGTGGTTGCAAGAACCAATGATCCCTATCTTTAAGTCTGAACAAAATACTTGTTTAACCTGGGTCTCTGGACCGTAATAAAGATTGATTGATTGATTGATTGATTGATTGATATTGAGAGGGTGGGGAGGGGTAGTATTCAGAAGGGTGATGGGAATGGGTGCAGTAAACTTGTTGATGACTGTTAACGAAGGGGGGAAAATAGGAAACATTCTTTTTTACCAAGGCATTTGGTAGCTGAAGGATACAACCAGGGCCGTCCTAAGCATATCCAGCACTGTAGTGCAAATATCTCTCCGGTGCCCACCCCGCATCTCCCTTTTCCCAGAGTTGTCAACCATTTTTAAGTGGAGAGACTTCGGTCTGGCTTGTTTACATCATGTAGTCCGACCCGCGCTAGGCGCTGCACGTGAGTAAGAGGCGATCAGATCACAGCCCAGGTGGCCTCCTGGGAAGCCTCCCTCTAAGCGCCCTGTGCCCCTTACCTGCCCCCGTCTGGGGAGTTCTGTGCCACAGGTGGGCCAGCAAGCAGATCAGGTGGCTTGTCAGCTGTGCCATCCTCACTCTGCGCCGGGATTGCACAGGGCGCTTCCCTGCTCTACTAGCTGCCAGAGTGGGCACCCCACGCCCACCTCCGATCATGGCTGTCAGGCACCCAGGCAGCCCCAGCAGAGGGGACGCGAAGGGGCTTTCCTGAGCCAGACGCAGCATGCTCCAATGGGTGACTGAGAGGAGAGGAGAGGGCTGCCCCAGAGCGGGGAAGAGAGCACACCCTGACTCTCGGACACTCAGCCGGTGGCACCCTCCAAAATCTGGCACCCTGGAGTCCTGCGTCACTAACGTCTATGGGTAAGACGCCCCTGGATACAACATAAGAAGAGCCTGCTGAATCAGGCCAATGGCCCATTTAGTACAGCATCCCTTTCTCACAGAGGCTGACTAGGTCATCATCATCATCATCATCATCATCATTTATTATTTATACCCCGCCCATCTGGCTGAGTTTCCCCAGCCACTCTGGGCGGCTCCCAATCAGGTGTTTAAAACAATACAGCATTAAATATTAAAAACTTCCCTAAACAGGGCTGCCTTCAGATGTCTTTTAAAGATAGGATAGCTGCTTATTTCCTTCACATCTGAAGGGAGGGTGTTCCACAGGGTGGGTGCCACTACCGAGAAGGCCCTCTGTCTGGTTCCCTGTAACCTCACTTCTCGCAATGAGGGAACTGCCAGAAGGATCTCAGTGTCTGGGCTGAACGATGGGGGTGGAGACGCTCCTTCAGGTATACAGGACCGAGGCCATTTACGGCTTTAAAGGTCAGCACCAACACTTTGAATTGTGCTCAGAAACGTACTGGGAGCCAATGCAGATCTCTCAGGACCGGTGTTATGTGGTCCCGGCGGCCACTCCCAGTCACCAGTCTTGCTGCCGCATTCTGGATTAATTGCAGTTTCCAGGTCACCTTCAAAGGTAGCCCCATGTAGAGCGCATTGCAGTAGTCCAAGCGGGAGATAACCAGAGCATGCACCACTCTGGCAAGGCAGTCCGTGGGCAGGTAGGGTAGATGGAGCTGGTAGACAGCCGCCCTGGACACAGAATTAACCTGCGCCTCCATGGACAGCTGTGAGTCCAAAATGACTCCCAGGCTGTCAACTTTTCCATTTTCTTGCGAGGAATCCTATTCGTAATAAGGGAATTTCCCTTTAAAAAAGGGAAACGTTGACAGCTATGGACTAGGTGCCTATGGGAAACCAGGGAGCAGGATTTCAACACTTGTGGATTACGGTAACTGGTATAGCAAACATTAAGAAAGCATTGTCTATGATGCTTTCATAAATCAAATTTATGGTGTTGAGCAAGATCTTATCTATATGAACTCAAAAGGTAACTCCCGGTTACTTCAGGTTGGCTCTGCTTGCTAGCTAATTCCAAAGATAATAGGAGAAGCAGAGAGAGGTAAGACATTGTGGTTGAATAATTAAGGTTTTCCGCTAGATGTGAATCAATCCAGTTCAGTCCTAGATCAGAGCTAGGCTTTGGCTCAGAAAATATGTCTTGTTCAGAGTGCTGGTTTCTGGGGGTTGGAGTCAGGACCCGTCTGCCTGATTTCAGCTGCTCCCACTCTGGTAGAAAAATGATTTGTGTGCCCTGCCACCATAATTGTTCATAACCTTATAGGGATTAGCCATAAGGGATTTTTTCCCCCTTCCTTTCAAGTACGTGTTTACCCAACATAGCAATCATGCTTTGTCATCTTTCAGTGAAGCACAGGTCATTGCCTAGTAAACAAACACAGGGAACAACAGAGAGAGTAGGGCCTTTAATGGCTGGTGATGGGGTGGATGACGTCTGGCAGTGATATTTGGGGTGATATAAGCATACACAGGGACGCGGGTGGTGCTGTAGGTTAAACCACAGAGCCTAGGACTTGCTGATCAGAAGGTCGGCGGTTCGAATCCCTGTGACGGGGTGAGCTCCCGTTGCTCGGTCCCTGCTCCTGCCAACCTAGCAATTCGAAAGCATGTCAAAGTGCAAGTAGATAAATAGGTACCACTCTGGTGGGAAGGTAAACGATGTTTCCGTGCACTGCTCTGGTTCGCCAGAAGCAGCTTAGTCATGCTGGCCATATGACCCAGAAGCTGTACGCCGGCTTCCTTGGCCAATAAAGCAAGATGAGTGCCACAACCCAGAGTCAGTCACGACTGGACCTAATGGTCAGGAGTCCCTTTACCTTTAAAGCATACCCATGTTTTCATCCTCACTTTCATTTCATTCTCAGGACCACAACTTCATTCTCAAGGACCATATCTCCCCAAATGAACCGACACAGACCCTGCAATAATCATTTAAGGACCTTTTTCGGGTGCCTCCGCCATGAGAGGTCAGGAGGGTGGCAACACTACAATGAGCCTTTTCTGCGGTGGCTCCCCGCTTGTGGAATGCCCTCCCCAGGGAGGCATACTATAGTAAAAAGCAAGAATAATACTCCCCCCCCCACACACACACACAGTTTAAAAAGTCATAGAGTGTTTAATTAGCCAAAGGCCTGTAAGAAGAGGAATGTTTTCGCCTGCCACCTAAAGATATGTAATGAAGGTGCCAGGCGAAAACATTTCTCTTCTTCCAGGCCCTTGGCACGGGTGGCGCTGTGAGTTAAACCACAGAGCCTAGGACTTGCCGATCAGAAGGTCGGCGGTTCGAATCCCCGCGACGGGGTGAGCTCCCATTGCTCGGTCCCTGCTCCTGCCAACCTAGCAGTTTGAAAGCACGTCAAAGTTCAAGTAGATAAATAGGTACCACTCCGGTGGGAAGGTAAACGGCATTTCCATGTGCTGCTCTGGTTCGCCAGAAGCAGCTTAGTCATGCTGGCCACATGACCCGGAAGCTGCCCGCCGGCTCCCTCGGCCAATAAAGCGAGATGAGCGCCACAACCCCAGAGTCGGCCACGACTGGACCTAATGGTCAGGGGTCCCTTTCCCCTTTACCGTATGGTGTGTACACAGGCGAAGTGTAGTCCTTCATTTTCCAGCACATTTTCCAGCGCTTTTATTTTTGAAAAAGTCTGATCTGAGCAGAGGGAAGCAGGTTTGTTCCACAATACCTCCTCATCAAAAATATTTGTGCAACCTTAATTTGCCAGTGTGTGATCTGAGAACAATGGTCTGGAACCACCTTTTCTTTGTGAACGGTCCTTATTTTGAATGCACAGTGCACATTGCGTTGCATTAATCATTTGAATAGGGGGGGCCACTAGGGGGTGCATCGGAAGATGGCTGACAATAACATCTCTCCGACCCACACGAGGTAATTTGGAGGCTATGATGGGAGTTATTAGCCTCCCTACCCCCCCCAGGATGGTGGGGGGGACTGCCTTGCCTGCTGTGCCCTATACCAGCCCCAAATTTGTGGGGATGGGGGCACTAGGCACAAAGCCCTCCTGTGGGATTCCGGTGCTCCTGGACGCCGTCCCTGATCCGCGCCACTAGCTGCAAGAACTTCAAAAGAAACAATTTGGATGAAGGAATGCACATATCTCAAGGAAGAAGGGAGAGTAAAGTCTGCTAACAGAAGAGATCTCTGATAAAATAAGACGAGTCGGAGGAACAAGAGAAATCACGAGAAGATACGCCAAGACTCGGTATGGCAAATGACTGATGGGGGAGGGGGAAAAAAACCTTTCCTTTCTTTCCTTATGTGATTAAACCAGAATCCCCTCCCCTCACGTGTCAGAAATGTCGTTTTAAGGACTTAAGCTGTGGATTTAAGGCTGTGTGGAGATAAACTTTCAAACCAAAGCATGTTTTAAGAAGAGCGTGGAATGTATAAGAGCTTTGGAATGACGCAGTTAAAAATGCCATCGCCATATTGGGAAGTTCTGTCGGAGGACTTAAGTCTGAGAGGAGAAATAGAGAAATAGAGCTGTTTTTATATTGTGGGTGAAACTCCTCAGTGGGACAAGAGCGACAGTTTTGCGAGATTAATGATGGAAAGAGCGATGTTATCTATGAAGGAATGATGGAAACCATCTCGACTTGAGGATTGGAAGAACGGAAAAATTCACACAGGATTATTATTGGTGTTTATCGGCTTAAGGAGACAATCAGAAGAGATCATAAAGAAAAAAGAGAAAATATATGAACAAGATGTGATGTGGAAACAGCAAGATAAGACTGGATAGAATTATGAACTCTGTTTGGATTGATTTGGACTGATTTGGACATTAACGCAGTAGCAAGAAGATGATCAGAATCCCCCTTCGGATCTTGAAATATGGGTCCCCCCAACAAAATTTAAAATTTGGCTTTGTAATTCGGAATTTATGTGATGTGATTTAATTTGATTTGATTGGCCGGTTAATAAAAATTTAAAAAAATTAATCATTTGAATAGTACAAAGCCTCCTCTGTCACAAAGAGCAAGGTCACAACGGGGCTGGCACATGACATTCCACAAACCAAAGTTCATGGGGAAATAGTTGCAAACACCTTGAGGACACAAGCAGCACCCAGCCTCCACAACCATAACAGCAATTGGTTGGAATCCTTTTCTACCAGCAACAAGGTTTTCTGCTGCCATGGCAGAATATATTGTTAAATAAGGTTACCAGACATCCCCGTTTCCGGGGACAGTCCCTGGATTTACACATCAGTTCCCTGACAAAATACATCTATTTTGTAGGAAGTTGAAAAGTGTCCCCGGATTCATTGGGATAACAATATGGTAACCTTATTGTTAAGTGCAACCCCAATCTCAGAGCAGTGTGAGATACCAGCACTTTCACGGGGTCCTGTTTCCTTGGAAGGAAGGTGTTGTGACTTTAGGAAATATGGTTTTGCTTACATATATATTGTTCCAAAAGTAGGGTGCCTGCACCTCCGGTGGCAAGAGCCCATGGGCTCCTGGACACCCCCACAAGGTCTGTGTTCCTTTGGAGAATGGAAGAGGCTTTAAGAAATATAGTTTAGTGACCTATTTACACCTTCAGTCTGCATGGAGGGAGTCCAGATCTTACAGCATGGTCATTTCAAGAGGGGCTTGCATCCCTTAGCAGTGCAGGCAGCCTTCAGCCAGCCTGCCCAAGATGGATCCCAGCTCCACTTCCTGCTCCTTCCTCCCTGTAACCCTTGCTCCCAGACTCCTTTTTTCTGCCACCTCAAACATAACTCCCATCACCTTGGTAACATTGATTCACCAGGCCAAATAATTCCTCCCCAAAGGCCTATTAACATCTTTTGTCATGTTAACAGGTTTGCTCTTGACTAAACCAGCCAGGTTGGTTTGCATAAACCAGCCCAGGAATTTTCTGTCTGGCATAGCTCTGCAGCTTTTCCTTTCATCCATATCACAATTCATCAAAATCCTAGCATTTATTACCGTGTTTTCGCTCCATAAGACGCACCTGACCATAAGAAGCACCTAGTTTTTAGAGCAGGAAAGCAAGGGGGGGGGAGAAATCTGAATCAAATGTTGTATTAAACTATTTAAAGCAGCAAAGTGTAGGCTCCTGTCCACTTTGCTGCTTTAAAGCGAGCCATGGTATGTAATGAAGAGAATGGGAAAAGGATAGACACTCCATTACAGTGTAGCTGTTTCCATTATCATTGGGAGTTAGTATTGGCAGCGGTCACATAAACTTAAATTTTGAGCATTTTACTGTTATTAATCAAGAATGCTAATAGTCAGGGAGAGAAACCAGGGCTGTGCAAATGAGAAGCACTTTGAGCAGTGGCGTAGCGTGGGGGGTGCAGGGGGGCCGGCCGCACCGGGCGCAACATCTGGGGGTTAGGGTTAGGGGGCGCAAATCCACAGGTTGCCTTGCCCCGGGTGCTGACAACCCACGCTACGCCACTGACTTCGAGTATGGAGGAACAGCAAAGAGATCAAATGACTGCTCTCCAGTTCCTAAATCTGTGAAGTTTTCTCAAAACAGTCATGGTTGTTTTGAAAGGAAGATTCAAAGAGTGGGAAATGGAGTGAGAGGAGGAAAAGAGGGCAGATAAATAGCTTCCATTCAATACCAAGAGAAGACAATGTTTTTGGTTTGGTATAGGTGGACTGTACTTGTAAGAATTTGTATAATGAATTATAGATTTGGAGTGGAATATCAGTGCGTCTTTTCAGCAGTAAAGGTTAGCTGCTAGGAACATGGTCCACACACAAACACACAGGATGTCCGGTTACAATTAATTCTGCAATAGCTGGGTGGAGGAAGTTAGCCAACAATCTTCAGTTTGAACTTTTTTTATGCACTAGATATCACTGTTTGGTTTAAATTTAACTTGAAATACGAAGGGGGGAAAGTCTCCTGCAATGCCTGAACAAGAAAATGCATTATTATCACATCTGACTGAACTCCAAAGTTCATTTACTATCTTGCCCAGATAGCACTGATCGTATGGAAATTGTTGTGCAGTTTAAACTGTTACTGAGCCAGATGCTTGCTCGATTTTAGCTGAGCTCACTATTGCTGGTTTGTGGAGACACTTTGCATGTATTTATGACTAGTTCTGCAAAATTGCTACTTGAAGAAATTCCCAAACTTAATATTTATAAACTTCAAATGGAGCTCAGAATCCAGTTAGGCAAAAGCCTTTGCAGTTGAATTAGGAGGCACTGAGAGACGGCAATTTGCTGCTTTAAAGCGAGCCACAGAGGGGGGACGGATGGTTTGTCCCTCCTCTGTGGCTCGCCATGCCTCCCCTTCCTTCCCTCCTCCGTGGCTCGCTTTAAAGCAGCAAAGCCAATGGCTCCTGTCCGCTTTGCTGCTTTAAAGCAAGCCATGGAGGAGAGATGGACAGGAGCCGTGGCTCCCAAACCTTCCCAGGGCTTCAGGGGGCCTGCCGGCAGGGCGGTGTGGCTCCCCACCCTGTTAGGAAATAGTTCCATTCCACCTTAAAAGGGAACACGCATGACTGTTGTATGTCACATGCCTGTTTACTTCCAGCACAGGCTTGCTGGGAACTTCCATTTGTATATTGCTTTTGCTTTCCTGCTTTTTGCTGGACACGAAGGGAAGCAGACATGTTTTTTCCTTTGTTCCTGAACTACGCTGAATAAACCCCTGTAGATAATGCTTACACATGTCTCTGTCCGCCACTTCCGTTGTGAGAAGATTTATTCACTCTGCTGATAGAGTGTATCTGAGGCTTGTGTCGCTGTTTGATGCTGTTCCAAGAGAGACCAGTGATTGTTCAGCTGCCGGACGGTGGCTGGAGCCAGCTGGGGGCCTGCCTGATGCCCCCGTCTCCCCGGCAGTATCCCCACCCCCAAATAGCAGCCCAGGAATGCGGGGCAACGGCGCACAGCCTGCCTGCCACTCCCAAACCTTCCCGGGGTTTCAGGGTAAAGGGGAGGCCGCTGGCAACCCGGGAGGGCGGGGCAATGGCGCATGCCACACTCGGGCGAATTGGCTCCAGGGACCATACATTCGCTCCATAAGACGCACAGACATTTCCCCTTATTTTTAGGAGGAAAAAAGTGTGTCTTATGGAGCGAAAAATACGGTAATTTCTAGGGTTTAGAGAGGGTCCCCCCTTAAATCTATAACACCATACAACCTCAGCATAGGATGGAAAGACTCACGGAATTAGCACCCTAAAATATCCTGCTTATCCATTAGTCACAGTCAGGGGCAGCGTATCCCATTTTGCTGCTTGCAGTGAAACAGGAACATGCTGCCTGCCATCTCTGCGGCCTCACCACTGGTGCCACGCCTCTCTAATTTGCATTTCATGGTGGCGCCCAGAGAGCACCGGCTTCCAGTGAGATCTGACGCTCTCTCGCCGAAACCTCACAAGATCTCATATGCTCTGGGATGTCTTGAGAGATTTTGGCGAGATCTCACCTGAAACTGGTGCTTTGCCAGTGCTGCAGGCAACAGAGACGAGACAGGCGCTGCACCCTTCGCTTCTGCCGCTTGAGGCAGCCGCTTCAGGTTGCCTCCTCAGTGGGCCGGGCCTGGTCGTAGCTGTGGATCCAGCACAGAGCAAGCTTGTCTCTGTGTCTCCACCTCCAGCCTGCTTCCACCTCTGTTCATGCCCACTACTCTGGCTATTGTTCTACCCAGCAGCTAAGTGAGGAAGGTGGAGGAAAGGCCCACCCATTAGCCTAGCGGGCACCATCATAGAATTGTGGAGTGGAAAGGGATCCCAAGGTTCGTCTAGTCCAACCCCCTACAATGCAGGAATTTCAACTAAAGTGTGCTGGACCCAGGGGTAACCCGAGAAACGCGGTCCAGAACCAGTCCAGAATCCGAAGGTTCCACTAGGAGTCAGTCCGACAGGGCCAAGGCAGGACACGAGGCAGGAAACCAGGCAAGGACAGGTACAGGATCTCAGGCAAGATCTGGCATACAGTAACATCGCTCCTGCAACCTGGGGTGGGGTCCGACAGCCTTTTATCTTTGTCAGGGTAACAGCAGGTCCTGGTCCCCCGGCGACTCACCTCCCTGTTTTGCCCAGAGACAAGCACTCCTCCTGCAAGTACTCAGGTCTCTCCTTCTCTCAGACCTTAGTCTCTGCAGCTCGGGAGACGTCGGTGGGTTACTAGACCCAGAGGCCGCCTCAGCCTCCCCTGACCCAACCGGTAGTGGAGCAGCTGTAAGTGATGGCCCAGCTGGAGGCAACGAGGGAATCCCCGCATCTGGAGCCAGGGCAGGCTCAGGCCCCTGACTCGGCCCAGCTGGTGTTTGTTGCAGGGGAACCTGTGCATACTGGGACTCTTCAGGATCAGGCCCCAGACTTGGGTCAGGTGATGCCTGAGGCAAAGGATCCGGTGCAGACTGAGACTCCTCTGGTTCTGAGTCCGAGCCCAAGTCCCAGGCCATCACATAAAGCATCCATGGCAGATGGCCACTTAGTTGTACTCTTGCCACCTAGCTCACTCTTTCAGGATGCTGATGACACTTAAGTGGCCATCTAAGTTCATTGTCTTAAAAAGAAACTTTCCTGACCAGTCCAGGAACCTCACTGGTTACATGACCTCGAGAATTGGAAGGGGCTCAGGGCATCAGGGCTCAGGACGCGGGTGGCGCTGTGGTCTAAACCACTGAGCCTAGGGCTTGCCGATCAACAGGTCAGCGGTTCGAATCCCTGCGACGGGTGAGCTCCTGTTGCTCGGTCTCTGCTCCTGCCAACCTAGCAGTTCGAAAGCATGTCAGTGCAAGTAGATAAATAAGTACCGCTCCGGCAGGAAGGTAAACGGCGTTTCCATGCGCTGCTCTGGTGTCGGTGTTCTGTTGTGCCAGAAGCGGCTTAGCCATGCTGGCCACATGACCTGGAAAAACTGTCTGCAGACAAATGTTGGCTCCCTCGGCCTGTAAAGCGAGATGAGTGCCACAACGCCAAAGTCATTCGCGACTGGACTTAACTGTCAGGGATCCCTTTACCCCTGTAAAGGGGTATCATCCAGACCGACTGCCCAAACCCACCACAATATTTAAGGAGAAAAGACCCCCCACCATTTTTCTCTGTCAGTGGTTTTAATAACTGGAAGACTGCTCGAGAGCGCAAAAACATCTTTTCCAAGCTAAGTGCATGGGAGGAATGTAAATAGAGGTCCACAATGCGAAAACAGATTTACATCCTAACAGTTTTCTTCCCTGGTGAAGGAAGCTTCCGTTCTTCTGCCTCCTTCTCAGAACACCTGAGAATTTTTGAGCTTATTTCAGACCCTCCAAGTGCCCCTATTTCCAGGGACAGTCCCAGATTTACAGAAGCCATCCTGGTTTCTGGTTTGATACTGAAATGTCGTCCCTGTTTTCATCCCAAATGAGGAGCTGCCTCATGATGTCTTCCTCTGGGCTTTGATTGAAGTGGACTGGCTGCAAATGTGGCAGACAACATGGATCAACATGGCCCTCTTGTTTTCCTGTTCCTGACCAGAGACATAGTTTTATTTTTATTTTTATCCTAAAAATCCCAGCCAAACCTTATCAGGAAATTAAGGAAGCAGTTTATTAGAAGTTTTATGCATTGGCCTCAATCCTGTGCCACATCGTTTTCATAGAAGACACTAAACATGATCAACTGGTCTATATAAGCACTAATTAGGAGTATGTGTGTCATCTTAGCTGCATTCTTAAATTGCATCAGCCGGCACTTATACCACTGCTCTTTAATTAGCAGGTCTCCTGTGGCCAATGCTGTTTAGTTCTGCTGCCTGGAGCATTATGTCCTGCAATTGCAAGGCACATGCTTCTAGAATCATAGGATACTGTGATGAAACACATAATAGAGACAAAATAACCCATAGGTGTTACTTTCGTTAAAAAACCAGAAGCCATTTTATTGGGTATAGTGGGTGAAGAGATACCAAGGGAAGATAAAAGACTGTTCATGTATGCAACAACAGCGGCAAGAATCCTTTTAGCCCCAAAATGGAAACAGCAAGAAGTACCAATGAAATAAGAGTGGCAGATGAAGATGGTGGACTTTGCGGAACTGGCAAAGCTGGCAGGAAAATTCCGAAACCAGCGTGATCAAGTATTCCAAAAGGACTAGAGTAAATTTATACTATATTTGAAAGATTACTGCAAGCAATTAGCATCACTAGCAGGGTTGTCTGAAGACTCGTAATGAGAAGCTCCCTCCCTTTTTATTTTAACCTAAATTTTAATGCCTTTTTGTAATGAGTGAATCTAGAATTGGAAAACGTATATAAAATGCAATGATATGAAGGCTGATTTTGAAAGCCTTGAGGCGGGAGGGAAGGAAGTCAATGGGCTCTAAAGAGCCAGAGAAGTAAAGTGGATAACAATGATATGATTGTATATTATTAAATGGAAAACTAATAAAAATTATATACAAAAAAAAGAAAAAGAAGAAATAACCCATACATGCAGGTAAACAAACTGGTTCCTATTTTTTTAAAACAACAACAACAACAACCCAGTATGCCCATGTAGGTAAAACTTCGTTTACTTTGCATACATTTCCCGGAATGGCTTGACACACAATCCCTCTTCTTCCTAGGAAATCCTGGAAACTGTAGTTCTCTGAGGGACTAGGGACTTCCTAACTACTCCCAGCACTCTTAACAAACTACAGTTCCCAGGATTCTTTGCAGGGGGGAGCCATTAATGTGCAATGCAGACGATGGTTCCGTCAATTTGGGAATCAGCACACAGGCACAGAGAAAATGGAAGAACTTGGATCAGGCTGATTGGGGAATTTTTTGTGCTTTGGCAAGTTAACTCAAGCAATTTAACCATGTTCAAAGCGGGCAGATACATGGTAATATGACATCTGCAGCAAGCACTCTCAGGTGCTGCCTTCTGTTTTGCTTTTTCCAGCATGAAGCTGCTGACTAAGGATGTCAGGGAATACTGACCGATATAGGAATTTTTACCACTCGTGAAATATGAAGCAGCAAATAACCACTCATACAATTGTTGTTGTTTAGTCAATTAGTCGTGTCCAACTCTTCGTGACCCCATGGACCAGAGCACGCCAGGCACTCCGGTCTTCCACTGCCTCCCGCAGTTTGGCGCGTGTGGCGCTGTGGGTTAAACCACAGAGCCTAGACCTGCCGATTGAAAGGTCAGCGGTTCGAATCCCCGTGGTGGGGTGAGCTCCCGTCGTTCGGTCCCAGCTCCTGCCTACCTAGCAGTTCGAAAGCACCTCTAAGTGCGAGTAGATAAATAGGAACCGCTTTCTAGCGGGAAGGTAAACGGCATTTCCGTGTGCAGCGCTGGTGCTGGCTCACCAGATGCAGCTTGGTCACGCTGGCCACGTGACCCGGAAGTGTCTTCGGACAGCGCCGGCTCCCGGCCTCTTGAGCGAGATGAGCGCGCAACCCTAGAGTCGGTCACGACTGGCCCTGATAGGCAGGGGTACCTTTACCTTAAAAGAAAAGCAGTGGATATACAGGTGAAACTCAGAAAATTAGAATATTGTGGAAAAGTTCATTTATTTCAGTAATGCAATTTAAAAGGTGAAACTAATATATGAGATAGACTCATGACATGCAAAGCGAGATATGTCAAGCCTTTATTTGTTGCAATTGTGATGTTTATGGTGTACAGCTGATGAAAACCCCAAATTAAGAATCTCAGAAAATTAGAATATTAAATGAAATCAGCAAAACAAGGACTGCAAATAGAGCAATATTGGACCTCTGAGAAGTAGAAGCATGCACATGTACTCAGTGCTTTGTTTGGGCCGCTTTTGCATCAATTACTGCCTCAATGTGGCGTGGCATGGATGCTATCAGCCTGTGGCACTGCTGAGGTATTATGGAAGACCAGGAAGCTTCAATAGCAGCCTTCAGCTCTTCTACATTGCTTGGTCTCATGTCTCTCATCTTTCTCTTGGCAATGCCCCATAGTTTCTTTATGGGGTTCAGGTCAGGTGGGTTTGCTGGCCAATCAAGCACAGTAATCCCATGGGCATTGAACCAGGTTTTGATACTTTTGGCAGTGTAGGCAGGTGCCAAAGTCCTGCTGGAAAATGAAGTCATTCCGCTTGTCTGCGGAAGGAAGCATGAAGTGCTCCAAGATTTCCTGGTAGATAGCTACGTTGACCCTGGACTTAATGAAGCACAGTGGACCAACACCAGCTGATGACATGGCTCCCCAAATCTCTTTTCTGATGAGAGCAGCTTTTGCATCTCACTTGGAAACGAAGGACCCAGAGTCTGGAGGAAGAATGGGGAGGCACACAATGCCAGATGCTTGAAGTCCAATGTGAAGTTTCCACAGTCTGTGTTGTAAACATCACAATTGTAACAAATAAAGGCTTGACATATCTCGCTTTGCATGTCATGAGTTTATCTCATATATTAGTTTCACCTTTTAAGTTGCATTACTGAAATAAATGAACTTTTCCACAATATTCTAATTTTTCGAGTTTCACCTGTAGTTAATGAAACTTTATCTGAAGTCTCAGATACATCAGGCCACCTGCCCCATTTTATATGCCTTTCTGCTACCTTGTGTAGAATGAATATCCTATGTTGAAATGGAAAGCATTCCCTAGAAATGTAACCTTCTTGCGCAAAAGTATGATTCCCAAGTGCCCAATTCCAAATTACCCAATCCTGTTAGCATGGTTAAATTCAGAACTGTATTGTGCAATATTCACTTCTGGTAATCCCTTTTCTCTCCCCATTCCTGGGAAAGGATTAAGTGATATGTTAGCTTGATCACCTTGATTGTGCTCACCTTTGATTGTGCTCACACACTGGAGAGCCAGTGTGGTGTAGTGGTTAAGAGCGGCAGTCTCGTAATCTGGGTAACCGGGTTCGTGTCTCCGCTCCTCCACATGCAGCTGCTGGGTGACCTTGGGCCAGTCACATTTCTTTGAAGTCTCTCAGCCCCACTCACCTCACAGAGTGTTTGTTGTGGGGGAGGAAGGGAAAGGAGAATGTTAGCCGCTTTGAGACTCCTTAAAGGGAGTGAAAGGCGGGATATCAAATCCAAACTCTTCTTCTACTCTTCTTCTTTGACATACCCAGAGGGCGCAATCTCTCACACCCATGTAATGCCAACACCCATCTGCAAAGCCCCTGGCGATTCATGACTTACCTTCCTCATGTAGGTCCAACACCAAGGCAAGGGGAACACAGGAAACCTAAAATAGGGGTAAATAAGATACAGCGTGTCCTTTGTTCAGGGTTGTCTTACCTGTCGGCTTCAGACATGGGGGGAACCCTGTTGTAACTGTATTTCCTAATAAAGAAAATACTGCTTCTGATATTTTGGTCTCCGACTCCTTTCATTCATAATCACAAGGGGCCCTTGGAAGATCTACACAGCTTCTTTGAGCACGGGAGAGAGCTTAACTGGACACTTTCTCTCTCTCTGGGTTTTCGTATATCACTGATTAAAACATGGGCAGAGATTGCTGGTGCTTGTTTATTTGCCCCATGTCAGAACGGAAACCAACCCAGCAATTGAAATCAGGACTGTATTTGCTGCTGCTGCTATTGTTTTCAGTCCACAAACGGTACATAATCAATTTCTTCTTCCCACACTTTGCACTGTTTGCTTTGCATGGAATAATGTTACATGAAATTTTGCCGTAGTGGCAGCGGGATGAATAACGTAGCTTCTGTCGGAATAGCTGAATTGCAGTGGAACAGAAACGACGGTACATGTGACAAATACAGGGGTGGAGCAGAAATTGGTGGCTGATTGGTGGCTTTTTTACGTCCCTAGTTGGAGCATGCGTAGATTGAACCTTGCCAACTCATTAGTGGTTCAGAATGGATCCATACCAGTGGGACTGGATCCCTTACCCTCATCACTGGCCTTGTATTTGATTCTGCACTGTAGTGGGATATATTATTATTATTATTATTATTATTATTAGTGTTAGTGTTAGTGTTATTGTTGTTGTTATTGCAGTTTGTGCAGACTTGTTTATCAGTCAGATGTGGCTTTTCCTGGTTGTGTTTTCTTAAGTTTTAAAAATGCTAAAAGAGGGAGAAATGAAGGGATGGGGAAGAATCATATGGAACTTCATTAAGGGGAAGAACCAAATCATGAGAAGCAGTTGATGTGGGCTTCCTTTAAAGGTGTTAAATTGAAGCCCCGTCATATCACAACACTTTAAACAGCCATCACTTCCCCCCAAGAATCCTGGAACTGTGATAAGGGTTGTTAAAAGGTAAAGGTACCCCTGCCCATACGGGCCAGTCTTGACAGACTCTGGGGTTGTGCGCCCATCTCACTCAAGAGGCCAGGGGCCAGCGCTGTCCGGAGACACTTCCGGGTCACGTGGCCAGCGTGACATCGCTGCTCTGGTGAGCCAGAGCCGCACACGGAAACGCCGTTTACCTTCCCGCTGGTAAGCGGTCCCTATTTATCTACTTGCACCCGGAGGTGCTTCGTTAGGAGACCCCTATTCCCCTATAATCCCTGGGGAAAGGGATGGATTCTTAAATCACTCTGGAATTTGTAGAATAGGGGTCTCCGAACAACTCTCAGCACCCTGAACAAACCACAGTTCTCAAGATTATATGCAGGACAAAGCCGTGACTGTATAAAGTGGCATGGTACTGTTTTAAATGTCTATAGGTTCCTAGTTCACATTTTCAGTGATGTATCCCTGGCAAGTATATAGTAACAGGGACGCAGGTGAGCTGTGGTCTAAACCACTGAACCTCTTGGGCTTGCTGATCAGAAGGTTGGCGGTTCGAATCCCCGCAACGGGGTGAGCTCCCGTTGTTCTGTTCCAGCTCCTGCCAACCTAGCAGTTCGAAAGCACACCAGTGAAAGTAGATAAATAGGTACTAATGTGGCGGGAAGGTAAACGGCGTTTCCATGTCCTCTGGCTTCTGTTCTTGGTGTTCTGTTGCACCAGAAGTGGTTTAGTCATGCTGGCCAAAGGACCCGGAAAGCTGTCTGTGGACAAAGACCAGCTCCCTTGGCCTGAAAGCGAGATGAGCGCCTCAA
Source organism: Podarcis cretensis (assembly GCF_951804945.1). NCBI lineage: Eukaryota > Metazoa > Chordata > Lepidosauria > Squamata > Lacertidae > Podarcis > Podarcis cretensis. The sequence continues at coordinate 7,136,239 of NC_137181.1, forward strand.
CCCCATAGTCGCCTTTGACTGGACTTAACCATCCAGGAGTCCTTTACCTTTTTACCGGACTGCAAGTAGATCAAACCTATCCATTCTGAAGGAAATCAGCCCTGAGTGCTCACTGGAAGGACAGATCCTGAAGCTGAGGCTCCAATACTTTGGCCACCTCATGAGAAGAGAAGACTCCCTGGAAAAGACCCTGATGTTGGGAATGATGGAGGGCACAAAGAGAAGGGGATGACAGAGGACAAGATGGTTGGACATTGTTATCGAAGGTACCAACATGAGTTTGACCAAACTGCAGGAGGCAGTGGAAGACAGGAATGCCCGGTGTGCTCTGGTCCATGGGGTCACGAAGAGGCGGACATGACTAAACGACTAAACAACAACAGCAACACCACCTACTGGTGAGAGATGCTATTGCTGAGGTTGCAGAAACCACCTCCAGATAAACCCAAGCTTGCATTGCTGTAATAATGTGCAATAATGCTCTTTGAGAGAGAGATTACAGATGTGTCTCAGGCCAAAAGTCAGAGGCTGTGCACAGAGTAGCTAAATGGATGAGTAAAACCAGAGATGGCTGTGCAAGACAAACCCACATATAACTAAAAAATCATACATATAGATATTTTCACGGTGCAACCCTATGCATGTTTGCACAGCTGTAGTTCAATGGGACCCTACTCCTGTGTAAGGAAGTGGGTAGAATTTCAGTTCAGTGTTTCAAACCTATGAAATTCAATGTTTGCAAAGCAGTGTGAAAATCAAAGCACAGCCATTCTCTGAAAATCACACCCACCTCAGTTTTGCAATGCAGCTATTCCATCAGAGTGTGCAAAAAAAAAATGCATATATTTGGAGAAAGTATTCATAAAAAGGATGTATTAGTGAAAATAACACACAAAAGTACATTGCATGAGGAGAATTTGCTTGCAGAGATGTGTGCATTGGTACAAAACTACACACAAAAGTGTGTTCATTAGAGATCCACGCAAAAATCCTGGAGAAAGTTTGTGAGGATTTCCTTGTTGTTGTTGTTAATTGCTGTAGAAATGTGGAGAACTGAATTTAAGATTGGGAAACAGAAAGGTAAAAGGTAAAGGTACCCCTGCCGTACGGGCCAGTCGTGTCCGACTCTGGGGTTGCGTGCTCATCTCGCTATAGAGGCCGTGAGCCGGCACCGTCCGAAGACACTTCCAGGTCACGTGGCCAGCGTGACGAAGCTGCATCTGGTGAGCCAGCACCAGCGCAGCACACGGAAACGCCGTTTACCTTCCCGCTATAAAGCGGTACCTATTTATCTACTTGCACTTAAGAGTGCTTTTGAACTGCTAGGTGGGCAGGAGCTGGGACCGAACAATGGGAGCTCACCCCGCCGCGGGGATTCAAATCGCCGACCTTACGATCAGCAAGTCCTAGGCACTGAGGTTTTACCCACAGCGCCACCCGCGAAAAGTCCTCATCAAATCCATCCTCGTTTTAGTGCAGATGGGCAGAGTTTTGCACACAGAGAGGAAATGGTCAATTAACATCATCCAACAACTTTAGTAAGCCATCTCTGGTGTGAACTCAGGAGAAGCTTCCTTTTTCTCTCTCCAAAATCTGTCAACAGAGAAATTCTAGCCTGCATTCAGTGGTGGTTTTGCACCAAGCAGAAATCAGTTATGCCCATGCAAGGTTGGGCATCCATTTTCCATCCCTACCCCCCCAACATACCTGCCTCCTGCAGCCCCCGATAACCCATGCTATTCCAGAAGGGACACCCCACCCTCACCCTCAGTTCTTGGAAGCATTTTTTTGGGAGAAGGCAGGGTGATGATGCTCAGCTGCAGTAGGTAGCGGGGTTCATTAAAAAAATCAAGGCCTCGTCTTGCACAAGGAGAAGTGGTTTCTGCTAGTGCAAAGCCCCCTATTGGAAAAAAATGCAACCCCGTCTAAAATAGAGATGCTTGAGATTTGAGATCAACTGGCCTGAAATGGAAAAGCTGGATTATTTTATCAGGCACATTGGCTTTTTAAAGAAACCAGCATTTTATTCCTAGTCTGTTGCCAACTCTTAGAATGGCAACCCAGGTTTGGGCAGGGTTATGAGCTCTGCTCCTAATTCTGATTGGGAAAGAAGGCTAAAAATGCTTCGGGGAAGGAATGGGGCAGGAGTGGGGGCTTCTAGCAAGATGGCCAGAACTGGACATTTCCTCTGTAGCTTTAGAATGGTAACTTAAAGAGCTTGAGCTTGATTTCCCCTCCTCCCTCCCATTCCTTCTTTCCTTGTGCGTCGTGCCTTTTTCGCTTGTGAGCCTGTGAGCAGGGACCGTCTTAATACTGATTTTTTTGTATGTCGCCCTGCCTTAGAATATCAGTTGTTGGGGGAACACAAGCAGAACAGGGTTCAGTTGCTTGAATACCAAGCTCTGCTTCTTGTTTATGGCCTAAGTATGGGTAACAAAAAAGGGATGCGGGTGACGCTGTGGGTTAAACCACTGAGCCTAGGACTTGCCGATCAGAAGGTCAGCGGTTCGAATCCCTGCGAAGGGGTGAGCTCTCGTTGCTCGGTCCCTGCTCCTGCCCACCTAGCAGTTTGAAAGCACGTCAAAGTGCAAGTAGATAAATAGGTACCACTCCGGTGGGAAGGTAAACGGCATTTCCTTGTGCCAGAAGCAGCGTAGTCCTGCTGGCCACATGACCCAGAAGCTGTACGCCGGCTCCCTCAGCCAATAAAGCGAGATGAGCGCCACAACCCCAAAGTCGGCCTCGACTGGACCTAATGGTCAGGGGTCCCTTTGCCTTTACCTTTATGGGTAACAAAGGAAGTGGCTCTGTGCCAGAGGGCAAATGGGTGCCCAGGACAAAAGGTTGAGTTGAGGTATGTGAATGCTGGGCTGGAAGCAGGCTGCAGGCAGATGTCCAAGAGGGAGAGACATGCTTGATTCCTGCTGGAATCCAAGGCTGGGAGGAAACCAGAGCTTCTTGGGGTGTTCATGCTGTGAGCGTCTCAGGCTCAAGTTGTATAGATGTTTAAGTAAACCATATATCATAAAGACACCACAGTCTCTGCTGACCCTCATTCCAAGGAAAACGAACCCTTGCAAAGTGCCAGGAACCCCTGGAATCTTGCACCGCTCAGCAGTGGCGTAGCGTGGGGGGTGCAGGGGGGGCCGGCTGCACCGGGCGCAACATCTGGGGGTTAGGGGGTGCAAATCCACGGGTTAGGGGGCGCAAATTACTTGCCTTGCCCCGGGTGCTGACAACCCACGCTACGCCACTGCCGCTCAGAGATTGGGGTGACTTGCAACATTACGTTCTTTTCTCCCTGTCATTGTGCCAGTCAAACTTGCAGCCTCCCAGAAACTGGATTCAGTTTAAAAAAGAAAAGGAAAGCAACTGCAAATAACATATTGTCTGAACCTTGCAACATTTCACAAGAGCACAGAGCGAACTGACACAACTTTGAACTCTGCCCTTTCGTCTTTAATCTCTTGCTATCTGTAAGTTACAACCTGTAAAGCAGGGAGCGCCTTTGGGGTGAAATGATAATTGCACTGCAGAGATAAGCTATCACAAATACCTGGAAGTAAATTTATGATGACCATCTCTGGCACGTAACGCTAGTTCTTAGATGTCCAGCTGTCCTTTGTCAACAACAAATTGTCGCTGGTTTTTGTGTGTTGACTATATGCTATATGGTAATTTATGGACCTAATAGGAGACTGCACAACACAAGACACTGTTGCTGTATGTAGGTTTTATTTTATTTGTCTTTTATCTTATATTTTGGAAATGTACATCCAGGTTTTTTTCCTTTAAATTTCTTGGGGGCCCTCAAGGGAGTGGGGCCCTAAACTATAGCTTGTTTAGCTTATACGTAAGGGACGTGGGTGGCGCTGTGGGTTAAACCACAAAGCCTAGGACTTGCCGATCAGAATGTTGGTGGTTCGAATCCCCGTGACGTGGTGAGCTCCTGTTGCACGGTCCCTGCTCCTGCCAACCTAGCAGTTCAAAAGCACGTCAAAGTACAAGTAGATAAATAGGTACCGCTCCGGCAGGAAGGGAAACGGCGTTTCCGTGCGCTGCTTTGGTTCGCCAGAAGCAGCTTAGTCATGCTGGCCACATGACCCACATGACCCTCGGCAGGTAAAGCGAGATGACCCCAGAGTCGGTCACGACTGGACCTAATGGTCAGGGGTCCCTTTACCTTTATCTAAATCCAGAACCGGCTCTGCTCTGGGTAGACTCATTGAAATGAATGGACATGGCTAACTTAGGCCTGTTAATTTCACAGAATCATAGAATCAATGGGTTCCAAAGATCATTTAGTCCAAGCCCCTGAAATGCAGGAATCTTGAACCCACGACCTTGAGATTAAGATGCTCTACTGACTGAGCTATTCTCTGAGATAAATGGGTCTACTCTGAGAAGGGCTATTCTGGGATACAACCCATGGGATACAAACCCAGCAGAGGAAGGGGGTGAAGTCCATACCCCAGCGGGCATGCCCTGCTGGCATCTCCAGGCAGGGCGGGGAAAGACTCGCTGCCTAAAACCGCCTGGAGAGATGCTGCCAGTCCGTGTAGACAACACTGGGCTAGACAGACCAACGATTTCATTCAGGGAAAAAAGGCAGCTGTCTAGGTTCCTTCCCTATGATTGGCCAGGATAGAGTGATCGACATTTGAAAAGCGCAGCGGGGGAGGGAGGAAAACGCCGTCCGGCCCACCAATAGGGGGAAGCTCTCTAGCAGCGCAATGCTTTCTGGGAGTTGTAGTTTCCACAAGTGACAATAAAGTATTTCATGTCATTTCATTTCTGGAGCCTCTGCAACGTTCAGGGCGGGAAGGGCAGGAGCAGCCTTTCTCAACCCGTGGATGCCCAGGTGTTGTTGGACTACAACTCCCATCATCCCTAGCGAGCAAGGCCAGAGCTCGGGGATGATGGGAGTTGTAGTCCAACAACATCTGGGGACCCGCAGGTTGAGAACCGGGGGCTCCGTCGTCCCAGCACCAGGACGGGTGCAAAGGGGGAAATTAAACCCCAAGAAGAAGTGAGTGGGGTTTTGGGGGGAGGAAATACATTTTAAGCAGGTTTTAAAGAGAACGGGCAGGTGCTTTTTAAACAGGGATTATCTGACTGGGGGAAACTCCGTGAATTGCATTCCTGTTTTACGCTTATGCCCTACTTTGCGCAAGGCTGCGTGCACGTGGATCTGCACCTTAATCCTCGCAAAACGGCCCTGCAAGGTAGGCGAGGTGTTCCTGGTGGCCCAGGGAGCGTCCTGGCCATTGCACGGATTTGAACCCGTGTCCTGCCCTCCAGCCCCTTGTCAGCTGCGCTTGATGGCGCAATGGAAGGGTTTCTCTTGGAGTCGCTGCTGTTGTAAGAAAGGCAGAGTCCAGCCTCTTTTCTCCTTATGCCACCCTCTGGCCCAAGAAAGTATTATTTTTAAACGGTCCTTTCGTTAGATCATTCTTCGATGCGACGGCTTGGATCCGTTCCTCTTGGGAAATGTTTTATATTATGTGAAATGCATAGGAAGGGAAGCCGTCTATAGCAGAACAGTGCAATGGAGCATTTATATCCTCAGGCAAACTGTTTTGAGGAAGGAGAGAGTTTGTTGAAAAAATAAACTCCTAAAGCGTTCGATGGAGTTGTACTCCCAGCCACTTATCAATAAAGAACTAAGATTTATATTGCAAGGTGTATATTGTAAACTGCCAGGGGATCTTTATTTAGGATTTTACCCCTATACTGCCACGGGGGCCGGATTAAATCGACCGGCAGGCCGGATTAGGTCCCCAAAGCAGACTTTGGACATGCCTGACCCAGGAGGTCACTAAGAGAAAAGTGAGGCAGTGGAGGTATAAATGTCTATCTGGCTTCGACCAGCCGGTGCCACTGAATCAAGTTCCCAAATTTTTGCTGAATTGATTAAACTAAATACACAATTCCAGCTGGGTTTTGAATAAATGTGCAATTAATTGCTACTGCCTTGAATTTTATTGGGTTATTATCTTCCTTAGTGGGTTGTACAGGATGCTGTTGTGGATAAAAAAATTTTTTAGTAGGGTAGGGGGATGAGTTTGGGAACCCCTGCTCTTTGATGTTCCACATTCACCTTGACTCCTCTGCTGCCGTGACCTCACTTGTGTCCCCGCCCCCCTCAAAAAAAATCCTCTGCTTCTTCTCGTGCTGTTTCCCTGAGCACTGAGGTGACCGAGGGACCAGGAACAATCTGGTTTCCCTTGCAGCCCAGCAATCTTTCACAATATGGCGCCCAAAATTGGGCGCCCCCACATGGATCTTCTCAATTTTGTGCCTCCTCGACTCAGCACCCTCTGCTGGGGAACCACCCTAAATCTGGCGCTGCCTGCTTCATTTATCCTACCCAATAGCTAGTATTGTATTCAAATTAACTCTGCCCAGTTTCCGCTTATGAATTAAATACTGTGGGCGACATATTGCCCCTCCCCATTCATACAAACATTTGCGTTCCATTTTCAAGCACTCCATGGAGCTACGCAAGCTTTCTCCATGTGAGAGGATAGGCTGAGATGAAGGGGCCTGGTATGCAATAAGGCATCCCTATAAAATAGTCACAGATTTGGTATCTTCTATAGTAAGGGACGTGGGTGGTGCTGTGGGTTAAACCACAGAGCCTAGGACTTGCTGATCAGAAGGTCGGTGGTGCGAATCCCCACGACGGGGTGAGCTCCCGTTGCTCGGTCCCTGCTCCTGCCAACTTAGCAGTTCGAAAGCACGTCAAAGTGCAAGTAGATCAATAGTTACCACTCCAGCGGGAAGGTAAACGGCGTTTCCGTGCGCTGCTCTGGTTTGCCAGAAGCTGCTTAGTCCTGCGAGATAAGCGCCGCAACCCCAGAGTCGGCCACGACTGGACCTAATGGTCAGGGGTCCCTTTACCTTTACCTTTTATGGTAACCATGGTCTTGAAAATCCCTGGAAGAATTAGGCAAGCAGATCTATGGATCAGGTGCCGTGTGATTAGATTGAGGGACATGTTTGGTTCTGCAAACAAATTTCTTCCTCTAAACTTTTCCCCACAGTCCAAGTAACTTCTCTGTAACAGGAATATAATTCACCTAGTGTATTGGGAGCGGTTAAAATAATGTTCCTTCTATAGTGGAGCTGAGGAACCTCAGGCCTGGCGGCCCCCAACACCTCTCCATTTGGCCCTTGGAACTCCCTAGGCAACACCCCCTCACTGCTCTCCTTTAATGCTTTTGTCTTGTTAGACTGTATCTTTGACCTGTGATATTATTTCCTGGGTTGCTGGTATCAATATTTGTATTATTGTTCTGTCTGTCTAGGTTTGAAATACCATGTGAAGTGTTCATGCATTTGTGTAGTTTATTACAACAAAATTAGAAAGTAAACGTAGCTGGGATAGCTCAGTCAGCAGAGCGTGAGACTCTTAATCTGAAGGTCACGGGTTCGAGCCCCACATGGGGTAAAAGTTTTCTGCATTGCAGGGGGTTGGGCTAGATGACCCTCGTGGTCCCTTCTATGATACCTTCTTCAGGGGGAAATCTGGAATTTTTTTCAGGTAGGTTAGGAATGAATATCTTTCATCATTTCTCACTTCTTTCCTTGCAGTTAGCATGGCATCCGGTTCAGAAAATCCTCTCCCTAGCTATGAGACAGACGACAGCCAAACCTCAAAGCTGATCAGAAAGTCCCGGGAATCTCCGTTTGTCCCAATTGGTAAGTTGCTCTGACACAGAAACATTTCGCCATTGCCCTCCTTTTGTGATCTATGGAAGAAACACAATTTCCCTCTTAGGCAATGGTCTTGGACAGACAAACAAAGTCTTGGACAGTCAGGAAATTCCCTTGAGATGTTGCTTCCTTGTTGTACCCAGTACAGTAGAACTGAATGAAGTACTTTATTGTCATTTGTACAACTTGTATACAGTGAGATTACGTGAGCACACACACCCCACTCAGCTCTCTTAGTCTTAATTCCCCTCGTTTACTGACACACACACACCAAACCCGAAAGTCAGTTGCTCTGTTGTTATCTTTTCATTCAGCAGCCTAACAGCCCACGGATAGAAGCTGTTCTTTACCCTGTTGGTGCGACAAATCATGCTTCTATATCTTCTGCCCAAGGGCAGGAGATCAAGAAAGTGCCGGCCAGGGTGTGAATCATCCCTGGGGCACTCTCCTGGGGCAATGTTCTTCCGCGGATTCATGGGACAGCCCATAATATCTTGTGCTGTATTCACCACCCTCTGTAGGCACTTCCTATCAGTTGGTGTCAAACCAGCGTACCAGACCGTGATGCAGTATGAAAGGACACTTTCTATTGTGGACCAGTAGAAGGAGATCATCAGATGTTGATTGACATCATTCTTCCGCAATACTCTGACCAGACTTTTAGAAGACATATGAAGGCAGCCCTGTTATGGGAAGTTTTTAATGTTTGATGCATTACTGTATTTTAATATTCCGTTGGAAGCCACCCAGAGAAGCTGGGGAAGCCCAGCCAGATGGGCGGGTTATCAATTATCATCATCATCATCATCTAATGTACCACCATGTGGTGGAAATGTAAAAAGGAAAGAAAATTTTGGGAAATTATTTCTAATGAGTTTAAAAAACAAGTTCAGCTTAACTTTTATCTAAAGCCCGCAAGCCTTTCTTTTAGGCATCATTGATGCAGATATTCTGAAGGAACTGAGAAAGGTATTCATGTATGCAATTACTGCTGCGAGAATATTAATAGCTAAATGGTGGAAAGGAGATAAATACCAACTGAAATGGAGGGGCAGGAGAAATTATTTGAATATGTAGAAGTGGCAAAGATGACAGGAAAAATTAGGAAGCAGGCAAACCAAAAGTTCAACAAAGAATGGGATTTATTTAGCCTATATTTAAAAGAACATTGTTCTCATATGAAATCTTTGACATGCTTTGATTAACTTCGGCAATGTAATACACTTCAAAGGTTTATGGTAAGTCAAATGATAAACAAATATGCAGTCAACAAGTAAACAAAGGACCCATACTAAGGGTGATGGAAGTCTCAACATATGGAGGAACTTTATTTTACAGTCACACCTCATGTTACATCTGCTTCATGTTACGTTCTTTCAGGTTATGTCCTGCGGCAACCCGGAAGTACCGGAAAGGGTTACTTCTGGGTTTCGCCACTCGCGCATGCGCAGATGCGCAAAATGACATCACACGCATGTGCAGAAGCGGCGAATCGCAACCTGTGTGTGCGCAGACGCGCCGCTGCTGGTTGCGTTCTTTTCATGTTGCAAATGGGCCTCCGGAACGGATCCCGTTCGCAACCAGAGGTGCCACTGTATATGTAACATTTTCTTTGTAACTGATGTGATCTCTTTTTTTATTTTGTTCTTTTTGTGGTGAAGGGACCTAATATTTTTAAAAAAATCAATAAAGATTAAATTGCAAACAAGAGAGAAGAAACTAGCGTTTCCCTCCAACTCTACAATTGAAACAGAGGCGTTTGAAAAGCACTTTGTGGCGCCGTGTGGCGCTTGAGGGTTTTCAGGTGTTCGGTGCAAGCAATTTCCATGAACCTTAGCAATGTTTTGGATCCCAGGTGTGGCTAGCTCTCTGTCTCTTTCTTTCTCTCTCACACACACTTTTATCAAGAGTTCTGTTGAGGGTGTTGCCATGGCTGGCAAACAAGGAATTCAAAAACCTTCTCACCGTCTGTTCCCCTTTTCTAGGCATTTCGGGTTTTGTAGCCGTGGTGGCCTACGGGCTGTACAAGCTGAAGCACAGAGGGGACACCAAAATGTCCGTCCACCTGATTCATATGCGTGTCGCAGCACAGGGCTTTGTTGTGGGGGCCATGACCTGTGGTACGTACTGAAATGGGAGACTCCTGTGCCTTGATCTGATAAGCGCCAAATAGTCTCTCCCTGAAAACCTTTGTTTCAGCTTCCCAAGGTACCTGAGAGAGGGTGAATTGATCTGGGCTGCTCTTGTGCTGTGCAGACTGTTTCCTGTGATCTGAGTGGCAAGAGCCTTCTATCAGGTTGGAGGATCAACGTTCAAAGTTGGAGTTAACTCTCCATTAGCAAAAACATAATATTCACAGACTTGGCTGTCTGGTCTAATGAGCACAGAAGCTCACGCTCGGTAGGTCTGGCCCCATGAATCAGCTGCTAAGACTGAAAGTCTCTGCCTTCCCACAGCCGTCTTAAGTTTCCTCCCCTCCAGGGCTTTCCCCAAGCAATCAGAGACTATGCCTCTGTGCAGCCAAGCTGTCCTCCGCCCTTTTCATGCCGCTTCTGGTTCTGGGAGTCAGAGGGGGGTGGAGCTTGTTGCAGCAGGAGGTAGAAACACCCATGACTCTTCACAAGCCTGATTTATCTCTGCCTCTTGGCGTCCCTCCTCTCCTGCCTCCGCCTCTGCCTCTGATTCTGGACTGCTCTCTACCACAAATTCCCCCTGCTCACTAAGCCCGTTCCCTCTTCAGCTTCCAACACCTCCCCCTCCCAGTCTTCTCCCTCTGACCACTCATCACTCCCCGAGCTCTGAGCCTTCTTCCCATGATGGTTCCCAAGCTGGTTCCTCTGCACCCATTACACAGAAATAGAAACAGGCAAACTGATCCCTGGCAAAGTGTTCTGGACCTCCCCGCCCCACAGCCCTGATTTTACCTTACAAGATGTGTGTCCCACACACATACGCAACAGATCACACTGTTAAATCTGACTTCCTTGGGCCCACTGTTTGGGATAGATCTTCCAGCAAGGATGTAGTTTTTGTTGACGTCTCTTTCCCCAGTCAAAGAAAGACAGCTTTGAACTCAAACCCTCCTGTCTAACATGCCTTTTTCTCTCTGTCTCCCAGGTGTCATTTATTCCATGTATCAAGAATACTGGGTGAAGCCCAAACCCTAGGAAGCGGTTAATTGAAGCCTGTCCGGTCTTGTGTACCCTAGAGATAGACTTCACTCGGAAATGGCGCTGCAATAATAACAATTTTGCACAATCTCATGCACAGTGTTAAACTCTACGCTGCCAGTGTGGCTGTGCATTAGGTTGTTGGTGGCAAAAGCGGTTCCTCTCTCTCTCTCTCTCTTGAGTGAGACCATCAACTGATAAATTTTCACAACATGCAACCCTTTTTCACTAAGCCTACCCAACACGTAAGGCACTCTGTGGCTTAGAAGTCCAGCGTTTCCTCTTCAGAGGTTGCTCCTCTGGGTTGTGAACTAGCAAAGCAACAAAGTGAGGGACATTCCTGTGTTGGTGCCATGCCTGTTCAAGAGATAGGTGGTCAACCTCTCTTAACTCTGAATTAGAAACAATTGTGGTGGAAGATTTACTCTTACGATGTCAGCCTTAAATAGCAGATTGTAAATAGTTTAATCTTTATTTAGTTTTTAATGTTTGATGCTTAACTGTGTTTTTGTATATGCTTTAAGCTGCCCAGAGTGACTGGGGAAACCCAGCCAGATGGGTGTGGTATAAATAATAAAATTACAATGGTGATTATAATGAAAATGATGATGATGATTTATTAAAGGTAAAGGTACCCCTGGCTGTTAAGTCCAGTCACAGACGACTCTGGGGTTGCGGCACTCATCTCGCTTTACTGGCCGAGGGAGCCGGTGTTTCTCCACAGACATGGTCATGTGGCCAGCATGACTAAGACGCTTCTGGCGAACCAGAGCAGCGCACGGAAACGGTGTTTACCTTCCCGCCAGAGTGGTACCTATTTATCTACTTGCACTTTTTGGTGTGCTTCCGAACTGCTAGGTTGGCAGGGGCTGGGACCGAACAATGGGAGCTCACCCTGTCGCAGGGAATTGAACCGCTGACCTTCCAATCGGCAAGCCCTAGGCTCTGTGATTTAGACCACAGCTCCACCCACGTCCCATTGATGATTTATTACCCAACATTAAATTCTAAAACTTCCACTTCTTTTCACTCTGGGGGGGCATTACAGCATCTTGAATTCTTCTCTCTCTCTCTCTCTCTCTCTCTCTTGCAATTGCCAAAAAACACACTTTTCTTTGGTAGCACAGAATAAACACAGAATAAAAAGGTAAAGGACCCCTGGACGGTTAAGTCCCGCCAAAGGCGACTATGGGATTGCGGCGCTCATCTCACTTTCAGGCCGAGGGAGCCGGCGTTTGTCCACAGACAGCTTTCCAGGTCATGTGGCCAGCAGGACTAAACCGCTTCTGACACAACAGGACACCGTGATGGAAACCAGAGCGCATGGAAACGCCGTTTACCTTTCAACTGCAGTGGTACCTATTTATCTACTTGCACTGGTGTGCTTTTGAACTGCTAGGTTGGCAGAAGCTGGGACAGAGCAACGGGAGCTCACTCTGTTGCTGGGATTCGAACCACCGACCTTCCGATCGGCAAGCCCAGAGACTCAGTGGTTTAGACCACAGTGCCACCCACGTTCACAGAATGCTTAACCCTTACCAGTGCAGCAAGGTCCTCCATACATTCGGATTCCCCCTGGTAGCGAACCAAAATTTGTCATTGCCACCAATTCTGAGTCTCCCCTGAGTGGGGCAGTTCTTGACTGTGACACCATACCGAACTCTATCTGAAAGGAAGCCCCTGGTTTCCTGTTCAGCTCAAAGCCTGGAGAGGAATTTTCTGGAGATGGTCTCACCACTTCCTGAACCTCATCATGAGGTTGAGAGATCACTTGCCTCCCTCCAGGAGGAAAATGCATCTCTTAGTGCCCAGGGGATGCTGGTTATATCCTGTTCTACACTCGTAAGTCACCAGCCAAAAATTCAACCCAGTAATGAGCTGCAATTAAATCAGCCTTCTTCAAATCTCTGGTTGGGCAACAGCTGTTATCTGCTAGCTTTTCAGGCCGCCTCCCTCTTTTCCTAAGCAAGGAATCAGTCTAGTTTGAATTGTTGTCTGTTGGCAGGCGGTGATGTGAAGCACTGTTGAAACAACAATAAGTTAAAAAGGTTTAGAAGTCCTTGGAATGGAATTGAATTAAAAACCAAAAAGACAAAATGTTTCAAAAAGGCAGCAGGCCTCCAGCTGCTGATTTTGCAGCAACCTGCCCGTATGTGTCAATAAATGTTCCTATCCTGTTGTTCGCAACTAATAGACATAACCTTACGGCTGTGACCAAACTGGAATTTCAAATCTCTAAAATTCTTTCGTTCCATGGCTTTATCATGGTGTCCTGAGTGATATTGATCGACACAGTATAAATCTAACCCAATGATTCTGCTTTTATTAAACATATAACCAATATCGTCTTTTTATTATGTTTTGATGGTAGCAAGCATCTCTTGATTCAACTGCAAGTATTATACATATATATGATTGGTTTTATATACAAACGCTGTGAGAAAGTCTCAGACCACTCCTTTTTTGGTTTTTGACCTGCATTTTTACATTCTTTTTTCCCTATTGTTGTTGTTGTTTAGTTGTTTAGTCGTGTCCGACTCTTTGTGACCCCATGGACCAGAGCACGCCAGGCACTCCTGTCTTCCACTGCCTCCCGCAGTTTGGTCAAACTCATGCTGGTAGCTTCGAGAACATTGTCCAACCATCTCGTCCTCTGTCGTTCCCTTCTCCTTGCGCCCTCCATCTTTCCCAACATCAGGGTCTTTTCCAGGGAGTCTTCTCTTCTCATGAGGTGGCCAAAGTCTTGGAGCTTCAGCTTCAGGATCTGTCCTTCCAGTGAGCACTCAGGGCTGATTTCCTTCAGAATGGAGAGGTTTGATCTTCTTGCAGTCCATGGGACTCTCAAGAGTCTCCTCCAGCACCATAATCCAAAAGCATCCGTTCTTCGGCCATCAGCCTATTAATCCTGTCTGCCAGTTCTCTGTCCCCAATTAGCGTTATGGAGCTGAGAACACTGTGCTTGCATCATTACATGTATTTCTGACCCAAACTCCAGCTGCATTTTCAGTTCCCTTTTGCCTCTTCCTCTCCCAGTCAAAATCCAACCTGGCGTACTGGGCCTGCCTTTTGCCAATTTCAGTCTGTTGGGTACCAAGCACATGGGAGGTATTACTACATTGTAAATAGCTACGATCTTTTAAAAAAGGATTAGATGAGCTAGCAAAAGTGGCCATGTGTCTCAAGTCTAAAGGCCCTGGTTCAAAACTCGCCCTGGCCACGAATCCACAAGATTATAATCAAATAATTCAGAGTCTGAGAAGGGATTCGGAGAAACGGATAATTATGAGGAAGCTCTTCTGTTTGCGTTGGTCAGAAGGTGCTTTCCGCTAGAGGGCAGCAACTGTGTTATTTTAAAACCTCAACCACCAGCACAGTGAGGGGCAATTCAGATGATGTTTCCAGAGCCAGTGTGGTGTAGTGGTTAAGAGCGATGTTAATATTTAAATCTTAGAATAGCTTTGGAAGTGGATATAGGCTGTAGGGTTAGAAGTAGAAGATAGTGTATTTTAAAAATAATATTACTTGTAAGCAATAAAATGTGAAGTTATTTTAAATGTGATTTAAAAAAAAGATGGTTAGAAACTATGATTTATGTAAACTGCTAACGACGAAGTAAAATGAAAATCGTAGGTGGGACTTAACAATGTTTAGAAAAATAAGGATATGAGAAGAATTCGTTTGTTTTGCTGTTTGTGTTCTTTGTTTGTGTTATAAAATGAATAAAAAAAATTTGAAGGAAAAAATAAATAAGAAAAACATGAATTGAAATCATTCTGCTGGCCCTCTTTGTGGCACACTTTTGCTTGTAATGATGAGACCTAGCTCCTTGGTCAACGAAGCAGGTGACGTCTGCTGCAAACCAATAGGCCCTTGCCATTCAGGCCGTGGCTCCAGGCAAGGCAGGATGCCAACACCTAACTCAGCGAAGCCAAAAGGCGCTGAATTGCCAGAGAAAATGCCAACAGACCCCTTTGTCTAGCTCAACTGTTTCCTCCAAGCACCTCAGCAGATTTGGACATTTGCCAAGTGCTGTGTGCGACAGAAAGAGAGAGCGTGGCGAGGAATCGTATGCTGGAAGTTGTTTTAGAGCAACTCAAGAAATGCACCGTATTTTTCAGTGTATAAGACGAGGTGTCTTTTTACGGGAAAATTATGTATAACAATTCCCCCCCCCCAATTTTTTTTATTCATTTTATAACACAAATAAACAACACAAACAGAAAAACAAACAATACAAACAAATTCTTGTCTTATCCTTATTGTTAAGTGGGCGCCAGGTGGTAGCGCCAGAGAGTCGATGAGAGACACAGCTAACTCATTCTGGTTTTGCCTCTCTGTTCTTCCCTGATGAGTCTGACAGAGGCAACACTGAAGTATTGAGGGAAAACCTAATCAAGATGTTTTATAGATGGTACTTAAAAGGTAAAGGGTAAAGGGGACCCCTGACCATTAGGTCCAGTCGTGAGCAACTCTGGGGTTGCGGTGCTCATCTCGCTTTATTGGCCAAGGGAGCCGGCATACAGCTTCTGGGTCATGTGGCCAGCATCACTAAGCCGCTTCTGGTGAACCAGAGCAGCGCACGGAAATGCAGTTTACTTTGATGTGCTTTTGAACTGCTAGGTTGGCAGGAGCTGGGACTGAGCAACGGGAGCTCACCCCATCGCGGGGATTCAAACTGCTGACCTTCTGATCAGCAAGCCCTAGGCTCTGTGGTTTAGACCACAGCTCCACCCGCGTCCCTCTTAGGTGGTACTTAACACCTACCAAAATAGCTAAAATGCATAAGACAAAAAACAAATCTGTGCTGGAGGTGTGGTAAAACAGAGGGGGCACTTATACATGTTTGGTGGACCTGTGAAAAAGTCAAAAGCTTCTGGAACACAGTATATGACGAGCTTAAAAAATGTTTAAGTATAACTCTATGAAAAATACAGAAGCTTTTCTACTAGGGAAAACGGATGCAGGTATAGCAAGAGAAGATCAGAAAATATTCCTCTATGCCACAGGAGAGGCAAGGATCCTAAATGCTAAAAAGTGGGGAAAAAGAAATTGTGCCAACAAAAAAGGAATGGCAAGACAAACTGGCTAGATTAACAGGCAATTAGAGATCGCACTAGACAAAAGTTTCAAAAAGCACGGGGGGAAATTCAGAGAATACTTCACAAAACAGTGCCCTCAAATACAGTGGTTCCCCGCAAGACGAACGCCTCACAAGACGGAAAACCCGCTAGACGAAAGGGTTTTCCGTTTTGGAGGCGCTTCGCAAAACGAATTTCCCTATGGGCTTGCTTCGCAAGACGAAATGTCTTGCGAGTTCCTGCGGGTTTCCCCCCCCCCCTTTTTCCCCCTTTTCCTAAGCCGTTAAGCCGCTTATCAGCTGATCCGCTAAAAGCCGCTAAACCGCTAATAGCGCTAATCCGCTAAGCTGTCAATGGGCTTGCTTCGCAAGACGAAAAAACCGCTATACGAAGAGCCTCCCGGAACGGATTAATTTCGTCTTGCGAGGCACCACTGTACATACCTGGACTTGTTCCGATTTATGTCTTCAGGAGACTTTGTGGATATTTAAGTTATAATTAGAAAAATCTTAATCATTATTCATAAAGGAACAGATTATAAGAGGTAAATAAGGAGGCCAGGAACAGGATAAAGGAAGTCTTTTATTTGGTTTGTTTGTATTGCTGTATGTTATGCTCACTGTATGTTATGTTCACGTTTAATGAGGGTGGATTTGTGTATGGAGGGGTTGTATTTTGTTGTAAATAAACTTCCCAATTTTTTAAAAAAAGAACGACAGAGGCAACACTGACACCGAGGAAGATGGCAAGCAGTGGCCCCATCTGGACGGGTGCAAGTAAGAAGCAAGCAGGCAAATGGTGGATTCAAGATCGCAAGGAAAGAGATTCCGGCTAATCATTAGGAAATACTTTCTGGCAGTAAGAGTTATTAGACAGTAGAATGGAAGGTGGTGGACTCTCCGTCCTTGGAGGTTTTTAAGCAGAGGTTGGGTGGCCAGCTGTCATGGATGCTTTAGATGTGATTGCTTCATTGCCGGGGGCTGGACCTTGGGGTCCCTTCTAACTCTACAATTCTATGGGTCTAAAGGACGGTTAAGTCCAGTCAAAGGCGACTACATGGAGCAATGGTTCCAAACTACAAGAAAAAAGATTCCACCTAAACATTAGGAAGAACTTCCTGACAGTAAGAGCTGTTCGACAGTGGAATTTGCTGCCAAGGAGTGTGGTGGAGTCTCCTTCTTTGGAGGTCTTTAAGCAGAGGCTTGACAACCATATGTCAGGAGTGCTCTGATGCTGTTTCCTGCTTGGCAGGGGGTGGGACTCGATGGCCCTTGTGGTCTCTTCCAACTCTATGATTCTATGATTCTATGACTCTGGGGTTGTGACGCTCATCTCACTTTCAGGCCGAGGGAGCCGGCATTTGTCCACAGACAGCTCTCCATGTCATGTGGCCAGCATGACTAAACCATTTCTGGTGCAACGGGACACTGTGACAGAAACCAGAGTGCACAGAAACGCCATTTACCTTCCTGCCAAAACAGTACCTATTTATCTACTTGCACTGGCCTGCTTTCGAACATGGGTAAAGGTAAAGGGACCCCTGACCATTAGGTCCAGTCGTGAGCAACTCTGGGGTTGCGGCACTCATCTCGCTTTATTGGCCGAGGGAGCTAGCGTACAGTTTCCGAGTCATGTGGCCAGCATGACTAAGCCACTTCTGCAGAACCAGAGCAGTGCAAGGAAACACCGTTTACCTTCCCACCAGAGTGGTACCTATTTATCTACTTGCATTGGTGTGCTTCGGAACTGCTAGGTTGGCAGGAGCTGGGATTCGAACCTCCGACCTTCTGATCAGCAAGCCCAAGAGGCTCAGTGGTTTAGACCACAGCACCACCCACGTCCCATGTGCACAGCTACAAACACCTGTGGTTTTTAGCAGCAAGATTCTGGCGGCACTTTCTGCCCCCCTCCACCCAGAGCTGCTACGATAGCAGCTCCTTTTGGGGAGAGCCAACTGGAAGAGTGCAGCGACTTCTGCTGGAGCTCTAAATTAAGCCACGGCCAGGCCAAGAGGCGGATCATATTTCTCTGCTCTCTGCCTTTTGCCGTGACAGCCTTTTTTTTACCTCCCAAGGGACACCTTCGCCCAGCTTCATTTAGCACTGCCTGAATCCCACATCCCTCCCCGGGGGCTTTGGAAGGGCGACAACCCCTCTGACTTTCTGCTGATGGGAACAAATGACCCTCTATGTTGACATCGCAGCAAAGTTTCTCATGTTGGCGAGACCTCAAACTGCGGCCATCAAAGAGATGACATACCTCCCTCTGAGAGTTATCAGTGGCTGCGATTTGGGTGTTCGGTTTGGGTATGTTAAAAGCACAACAGAAGACTTTCCTTCTATCCATCCTATTTATGTGCCAGATGCTTTGATGTGGGCAGATCTCAGACTGTCCATCGTTTCGTAGGTGTGCTGGTCCTGGGGGGGATTACTGTGCGGCGTGGTCTGTGTCCGGTCCTGGGTCAAGGGTCTGGAGGCTGTCCATTGAGGGTGAAGCGGGGTCCAAGGCAAGGGGCTGGGTGTGCTCAGGAACTCAGAGACAGCTGGTCAGGGTGCTGGCAGGAATAGGTTTCCAACGATGTTGCTCCCGCAACCTGGGACTGGGCTGACTGGCCTTTATCTCCTCTGAGGCTTAGGGCGGTCCCGGCCCACAGGTGACTCGCCCCTCCTGGCCTGGAGGCGAGCACTCCTCCTGAGAGCACTTAGTTCCCTCCGCCTCTCTGCCCTGAGCCTCCGCAGCTCAGGAGAGGCTGGAGGGTTACTGGACCCAGAGGCAACCTCACCTTCCCCTGACAGGGCTGGGAGAGGCGCACCTGCAGGCAATGGGTCCTCCATCACCTCTGGAGCCAGAGTGGATTCAGCTGGTATCTGCTCCTGAGGATCTGGCACAGGTGAGGGCCCTTCAGGTTCAAGCCCCAGCCCCGGCTCAGCCGGCCCTGGAGGCGGGGACTCCTGTGCAGGCTGGGAATCCTCAGGTTCAGCCTCTGAATCCGATTCCCAGGCCATCACAGTAGGTGAAAGCAAGGGCCATCCCTGTGTAACTTTGAACACCCCAAATTTTGTGCAAACCATCAGCCAAGTGGGGAAAATTCCTGTCGTGCCCCTGTCCCAACGACAGACGACACATGACGGCGTAGCAAGGTCAAGCGCAAAGCCCTAAAAGCAGGGAGAGGTGGGTGGGTGTTCTGAATGCAAGCTCCGAAAGAGGAAGCTCTGGGTCACATGCATAGGTCCTTTCATCCATTTAGCCTGCATCCCATTGGCCTGATTAAACCCTGCATCAAGGGTGTTGTGGCTGAGCAATCTTACCCACCCACAACACAGGGTTAGGTTGCCAGGTCTCACTGCAACACGTGCCCTCTTTAAGGGAGGACCCAATAAATCAAGATAAACTTTTTATAAAACAATGGAAATGATTTAGTTAATATTTACAGATAAATTGTAAACAGATAAGAAAATTGGCAGGATTATTGTAATAACCTGCTGTATTATAAGAGCATATACAGTGGTACCTCCGGTTACAAATGCTTCAGGTTACAGACGCTTCAGGTTACAGACTCCGCTAACCCAGAAATAGTACCTCGGGTTAAGAACTTTGCTTCAGTATGAGAACAGAAATCGTGCTCCGGCGGCGCAGCAGCAGGAGGAGGCCCCATTAGCTAAAGTGGTGCTTCACGTTAAGAACAGTTTCAGGTTAAGAACGGACCCCCGGAACGAATTAAGTACTTAACCCAAGGAACCACTGTATTCAAAGTGGATGAATAAATAAGCAAATTAAGTTGATTTGGATATGCAAGAGACATTAAAAATAAATTTAAGGAACAGTGGGAAGAGGGGGAAGGAAGTCAAGTTTTGAAATGTTAAAGACGATTGTAAAATTGGTGAAATGTATAAATTTGAAAAGTAAATTATTATTTTTTAAAAACCAAGACAAGTATTTGGTGCAGGCTGTCCGAAACACAACTGTGATATGTTAGATGTGTGAAAACTAAACCCGGCAACCACATTGCCATCATGGAAATGCCTGCAGGCGCAGCATTGGGCGAGGTCTGCAGAGAGCAGGCAAAGTCCCTGAACACTGAGCATTGCTGGAAACGTGCGCAGGGTGTCTGCCTCCAAGCAGCACCCTCTTAAGCCTTTGAAACTGAACCCCAGCGCAGCCTGTGCTTTTCGAAGGAAAGAATGCCGTCCTTGCAAACAAGGGATTGAGAGAGCAGCTGTGGCCGCAATCCTGTGCCCAGCGGGTGATCAGCCTGGACACCTATTTATACCTCCTCATTTTCACAAGACTGGCACAGTGCAAATGCAAGCAAAGGGTGGAGCCGGGGGAATATGTGGAGGAGCAGATTCCAAAGACGCCTTTTCCCTTCCCCTTTCAGGCACTGCCACTGTCCTGTGGCAGGAAAACTCAGCGCAGAAAGAGGAAGAAGAAGAAGAGTTTGGATTTGATACCCCGCCTTTCACTCCCTTTAAGGAGTCTCAAAGCGGCTAACATTCTCCTTTCCCTTCCTCCCCCACAACAAACACTCTGTGAGGTGAGTGGGGCTGAGAGACTTCAGAGAAGTGTGACTAGCCCAAGGTCACCCAGCAGCTGCTTGTGGAGGAACGGAGACGCGAACCCAGTTCACCAGATTACAAGACTACCGCTCTTAACCACTACACCACACTGGCTCTCCCTAAGCCTTGCTTACTGGCCTCTGGGAAGATCTTGTGAGATCTCAGGTGGCCCCTCCTGACTGTTTTCCCCCAGCTCACCATTACAGTGGGGGACAATTTTTTTTTTCTGTTGCATGAGATTTTTCAACTGTTCTTATATGTTCTTTCATTACTGATTTCAAATCTGAAATCGATTTTCGTGTACATGCTATAGTTATCTTTCAATTTCCGACATTTGCCGATATGTCATATTTACACTGGGGATAAGTGGACACTGGGGACGCGGGTGGCGCTGTGGTCTAAACCACAGAGCCTAGGGCTTGCCGATCAGAAGGTCGGCGGTTTGAATCCCCTCAATGACGGGGTGAGCTCCCGTTGCTTGGTCCCTGCTCCTGCCCACCTAGCAGTTCGAAAGCACGTCAAAGTGCAAGTAGATAAATAGGTATCGCTCTGGCGGGAAGGTAAACGGCGTTTCCGTGCACTGCTCTGGTTCGCCAGAAGCAACTTAGTCATGCTGGCCACATGACCCGGAAGCTGTCTGCGGACAAACGCCGGCTCCCTCAGCCTATAGAGTGAGATGAGAACACAACTCCAAAGTTGTCCGCGACTGGACCTAACGGTCAGGGGTACCTTTACCTTTTAAGTGGATACTGACACATTGATCTACCCTAACCACATGGTAATTATTGTTTTGCAAACTTAATTTTTCTTAATTTTTATAGTTTTGTAACCTAAATATTTGTATTTTTCAGATCGGACCATGAAAAACATGAATTGCAAAAAAAACCCTAGAGCTTACAGAACAAAACCAACTTCCGATATGAAATCAGCACGTCGAAATTAGGTTAGAACAACTGCAGGTGTCAATGCAGCAAAAAAATTGTTTCCCGGTGTTAGCTATTTTCCTGCCACCCACGCAAAACTGCAATCGCATATTAGTTACAGGCCCACTGCAATTAAATCAGTAAATCAATAGATCAACTGCTGTGCCCTAGTGAACTTTCCCCCTCTTGTCCATTGTCTCAAGAAAAACCACAAACTTCTAGGCCTGAGTTCTAACATAAGAAGGATGGGGGAGAGGGCAGGATCCAAGGTGAATTCCTTGTTGTTCTTTGCTCCAATGAAGCCGTGAACTCCAGAAGTTCGGCAGGACCATGATCCCCACTTTTGCGGCCACAATAAGGGTCCTTTCTTTCAAGACAAAAGGTCTGATTTGCCATTGATTTCCAAAGCAGTTTCTTGGCTGCGTCGCTCCCACTCTGGCTGTTCCTTGCATTTGTATCATCTTCCAGATGTCCCCGTCTTCACAATGCACCCAATTGTGCCTTTTGGCTGCTGAAGAAGCAGCTCGGTTGGGTTACAACAACACTGTTCATCCTGTTTTCCTCCAGCTCCCCCAGGCCCTGCTTAAATTCACCTGCTATTCCACAAGCGGCCTTGCTATGTAACATACCTGCGAAGGAAATTTTGTCCCAAACATTTAGCAGGAGGAGGAAATGTGCTGACCCCCTCCAGGCCCACAGACCCCACCTGTGGCACCCTTGCCAAAATAGGTTGTGGATGGGCCAGAAGCTAAAAGGCAGGTTGAAACCAGAGTCGAGACGGGAGGTTCACCTGAGCTCAGTTAGTCACCAGGCAGATCTCTGGTCCTTTAGATTTGGAAGCAAAACAAGACTTGGGAGGCAACAGAGGCAACAGGAGAAGAAGGAAGAGGGATTGGGTCAAACCAGGAGACAAGACTGATTTGGAGATTTCAAGGTATGTTTGAGAGCACTTTGAGTAGACCCACCAAGCCATGTATTGTGTCTCACCAGACATTTATGGAAACAAGTTCTGCTGGGTGAAACCAAAGGCCCATCTAGTCTAGCAATGCTAAACCAGGAGAGACTGAAAAGGAGTCTATTCTGAAACAGGAGTTATGAACAGATATGTAGGAATATAGTCACATCTTTGTTTGTTTGCTTGTGTTTACGTCTTGAGAGTGCTGCCAAGTGTAAACCCCGGTGAGTTTTCAAAAGCTTTTCAGAAGCTTTCCACTATTGCCGGTATTAGTGTACAAAGCCTGTGATTTCTCCTCTTAGACCTCTTGTGCATTTCCACTGCCTACATGGAGAGTTCGATCCCTTTGCATTTGGCTTCTGAAAAATTAACATTATCTGACAAAACTAGAAAGCTGTTCCACGGTTCACAAAATTCCCCTTATTTTGTGGTTTCTTCTCTGCAATGGTGATAAGTTGTTCTTCTCCGTTTCCTCCGTTTCCACACTTTGATGGAATCCCTTTGTTGAGTTTCAGTGTATGAACTTTCATCTAATAGTTCTTTACTCTGGTTCCCCATTTTGACCACAATGCTTCCCACTATTGCTCGTATTATTTGACACACTATTTTTTAACAGTATCTCCCCTCCCCCTCCCCTATTTTCATGTGTCCCAGGGTTTGTGTTTGAAATTTGAGTTCCATTTTCTTGACTAATGTGTCTGGGGTAAGGACTGGGGAGAAATTTGATCCAGTTTGCATTTAAAGGCAAGCTCAACAATTCACACTTTCCAAAAAAAACCAGTGTGCGAACTGAAAAACAGCCAGTCTTCAAAATTCGCGCCTCTCTGAATTTTGCAATGTCATTCTCCAGCCAAGTAATGTGTACAAGCATCCATATACTGGGGTGAAGTGTGCATGGAAATGCATCTATTGGTGAAAAGGACATAAAATGTATTATTTTAGGGGCATGTTTTCACAAACATGTTCATCATAGACAAAATTGCATACATACATATGAATACTGAGAGAAATTTGCTGTTGAATTTTCATGAGAGCTCTTTTTTTTTAATGCAAATTGATGTGGAAATGTGGAGAAATGATCTTAAGCTTGGAACATTAAGAAACTGAGGGAAATTTAAAATGATATATTCATCCATCCCTATTTCTGGGGAGACATCAGCCAGAATCTCAACTTGATACCTATGAATGGTTAATTTCTCACCTGCTCAGCACCTGAAACTTAATGCTTCCTTCACTCTCAATCTTATACATTTAACTAATAAATCCCAAAGGGTAGTTCAGCCGTTTTTTCTGCTTGGATCCTGCTGCCTGAGACAGTCGCCTCATCTTGCCTCATGGCTGGGCCCTGAATACCACAGTAAAGAATCAATATCTAAATCAATATCATTGCAAACAATACAGGCATGTTACATGTGGGTTATGTTCCAAGGCACTGCATACCTCGGACTCACTTATAAATTTCAAACAAAAATAATTAATACAGTGGTACCTTGGTTTATGAACTTAATCTGTTCTGGAAGTCTGTTCTTAAACCAAAGCGTTCTTAAACCAAGGTGTGCTTTCCCATAGCAGCGGGGGACTCAATTTACAAATTGAACACACTCAACAGGAAGCAAAATGTTATGTACTGAAGTTCTCACCCTGGGCCAGCAGGGGGATACTGTAGATAGTTTTCACTCAGGTCCACATATGCAAATAAGGAATTGAAAGTGATGTTCAGTGATTGGATAGATACAGAAAGTTGTTACTGTTGCTTTGTACTGGAGCTCTATATAAGCAGGCTGGCTGAACCCTTCAGTTCAGTTCTGTTCTGGCCTGTGAATAAACAAGAGCTGTTTGAAGAATCGCTGTGTCATCTGATATGTTCACCCACACAACTTAACACGAAACATGTTCTGTTTCCAAGGCCAAGTTCACAAACCAAAACACTGACATCTGGGTTTGCAGTGTTCTTAATCCAAGTTGTTCATAAACTAAGCCGTTCTTAAACCAAGGTACCACTGTATAACATTTTCCAATTAATAGTCAGTTATCATCGGACTTCCCTTCCACAGTTTCCTCAAATTTTCAAATATTGCTGCATATTATAGTTAATCCCACCACAATTTTCTCAGATGCGACTTTACTGCTGTTCTCATTCAAAGCCCACGCATTTGAACATGTTTACAATAGAGTTTTTTTATTTTTTTTTTTAATAAAATTTTTTATTAATTTCCAAATTTTTAACAAACACAAAAACAACATAAAAACAAACATAAAAAGTCATACTTTCTTTACCTCATTTCCATAAGCCTCTTTTCCCGGACTTCCCCATACCTTCCCCTTTTTGCATCCTTTATTTTAAACAATTGTTCAGCAACCCTTCTTAGCCAATTAAATATAAATTCATTCTCCTTTTCAATTTCACCCTAAACTTAACACAATTTACCGCTGCAATTCTACGTCTTCCTCTCCCTCAGCATTTTAGCACTCCTCAATTTTATAGTAACTCTTAAGATATATTTTAAACTTCTTCCAATCTTCTTCCACAGTCTCTTTCTCTTGGTCGCGGATTCTGCCGGTCATTTCTGCCAGTCCCATAAAATCGATCACTTTCGCCTGCCATTCCTCCAGCGTGGGTAGCTCTTGTGTCTTCCAATACTTTGCTAGGAGAATCCTTGCTGCCGTAGTAGCGTACAAAAAGAAATTCTTATCCTTCTTCGGCACCAGCTGGCCGACCATACCCAAGAGAAATGCCTCTGGTTTCTTGTTAAAGGTGCACTTAAGCACTTTCTTAATTTCATTATAAATCATTTCCCAGAAGGCCTTAATCTTTGGGCAGGTCCACCAAAGGTGGAAAAAGGTACCTTCAGTCTCTTTACATTTCCAACATTTGTTATTGGGCAAATGGTAAATCTTCGCAAGCTTGACTGGGGTCATGTACCACCTGTAAATCATTTTCATAATGTTTTCTCGTAAGGCATTACATGCCGTGAATTTAATACCTGTGGTCCATAACTGCTCCCAGTCAGCAAACATAATGTCATGACCTATGTCCTGTGCCCATTTAACCATAGCTGACTTCACTGTCTCATCTATTGTATTCCACTTCAACAGCAAGTTATACATTCTTGATAAATTCTTAGTATTGGGTTCTAACAGTTCTGTTTCTAGTTTCGATTTCTCCACCTGGAAACCAATTTTCCTGTCTTGTTTGTAAGCCTCCATTATTTGAAAATAATGGAGCCAATCTCGTACCTTGGACTTTATTTTCTCATAACTTTGTAATTTAAGTTCACCACCTTCTTGTTCTAAAATTTCAGAATATTTCGGCCAATTAGTTCTCATATTAAGTTTCTTTACCTCCTTGGCCTCCATAGGTGAAAGCCACCTGGGAGTTTTATTTTCCAATAAATCTTTGTACCGTATCCAAACATTATATAGCGCTTTCCTGACAATGTGATTTTTAAAACCCTTATACACTTTAACCTTGTCATACCAGATATATGCATGCCAACCAAAGTTATTATCAAATCCTTCCAAATCTAGAATATCTGCGTTCTCAAGAAGTAGCCAATCTTTTAACCAGCAGAAAGCTGCCGATTCATAGTACAGTCTCAAGTCCGGCAGGGCAAACCCCCCTCTTTCTTTAGAATCGGTAAGTATCTTAAACTTAATTCTGGGCTTTTTGCCCTGCCAGACAAATTTAGATATATCTTTCTGCCACTTCTTGAAACAGTCCAGTTTACAATAGAGTTTTTTTAAACCAGTCTACAAACATTTCCCACTCCTTCTTAAAGTCAGCCTCATCCTGCTCTCTAATTTTACCTGTTAAACTTGCCAATTCAGCCTTTTCCATCAATTTCAGCTGCTGATCCTCTTTAGTAGGTACCACCACATCTCGCCATTTTTGCGCATTTTAATATTCATGGCGTATAAAAATGAATTCATCTGCAGAGCAAAGCATATGCAACAACTTTTTATTCCATCAACATGTTAAGGTATCCATCAAGATAAGCCGCAGCTTGCATTTCACTAAATACCAACTGCAGAGTATTTCTCATGTTCACAAATGTTCCAGTAGGATAATCCCTAGCTGTAGATTTTAAACGAAGAGGCTCATTCTGAGCCTTGGTGAAGACATGACGTTTTTATCCCCCCAAAAGTTTTTGATTTGAGTTTCCACTGAAAGGAGGCTGCATTTTAATGTTTTACTATTGTATTATAATCTTGTTTTTTAAGTTGTATTTCGATCAATTGTTTTATATCGGGTGTTAGCCGCCCTGAGCCCAGTCTTGGCTGGTGAGGGCGGAGTATAAATAAAAATTGTTGTTGTTGATGATGATGATGATGCTTCATTTGTTGTAGTTACTGTATTTTCCCATGTATAAGACGCCCCCCATGTATAAGACGCCCTCTACTTTTGGAGACCCCAAATTTAGAAAATGGGCATATGCACTATCCGTGTATAAGACGCCTCCAGATTTTTAACCTTATTTTAAAGCAAAAAACCCAAAACAAAACCTAGTGTTAGATAGAAAAGTACGGTATAATATGCCACTTTATGAGAAAAGCAGGCTATAATTTTTCTAAGCCACCCCCAACCTGGTAAAGGTAAAGGGACCCCTGACCATTAGGTCCAGTCGTGGACGTCTCTGGGGTTGCGGCACTCATCTCGCTTTATTGTCCGAGGGAGCCGATGTACAGCTTCTGGGTCATGTGGCCAGCATGACTAAGCCGCTTCTGGCGAACCAGAGCAGAGCACAGAAATGCCGTTTACCTTCCCGCCAGAGTGTTACCTATTTATCTACTTGCACTTTGACATGCTTTCGAACTGCTAGGTTGGCAGGAGCAGGGACTGAGCAACGGGAGCTCACCCCGTTGTGGGGATTCGAACCGCCAACCTTCTGATCAGCAAGTCCTAGGCTCTGTGGTTTAGACCACAGCACCACCCACATCCCCCCCCAAACCTGGTGCCCTCCTCCAAATGTTTGGGGATCCTGGCTGGGATTTGATGGGAGGGCGAAGGCTGTTCTGAACAATCAGAAACAAACTACACGCTTTCCCTTTAAGCTGGAACCTTTAGAGTCTTTTGGGTTCACTCAGGCTATGCACCAGCTTCTACCTCAGCCTTCGGCTGGCAGAAAGACAGAGGGAGCGAGCCAAGAGTTTTCTGCTGCCCATTTTGCTCACGTCCCTGCATGGGTTCCTCGCCACCCCCCAGGCCTCTCTTTGCTGCACTGCAGAGCCAAGGACCAGAAGGAGAAATGAGTTTTCATTCTCTCTTCCTGGGGGAGCTTTAACAACAGCAGGAACTTGAGGGTAAGTGCTCACCGTTTCCCCATTCCAAAGCGCATTGTTTAAATTTTACTCCTTTGCACCTTTCTTCCACCCAGGTCCCAAACTGGTTTAGATACAATAGGTCAGTGGCTTCCTGTGTCTAAAAGCCATAGCTCAGAAATAAATCTAAGGCTGGAGAGCCTTTTGCAGCCTGAGGGGCACATTCAGGGGAAGTCCTGCCACCCTCAAGGGCATGCTAGGTGGTGACGCAGGAGAGGGCCTTCTTGGTGGTGGCTCCCAGACTTTGGAACTCCCTCCCTGGAGCAGCTGACTGGTTCTCTCCTTGCTGTTCTTCTGCTGGCAGGAGAAGACCTTCTTGTCCCAACAGACTTTTGGGAACCAACTGCTTTTAATGAGAGGGCTAGCGCCATGCCGTTTTTGTTGTGACTGTATGTTTTTAGTAGATCTAGTAGATTTTATATATCGTATGTCAAGGCTCCACCGGATGACCTCTTGATTCAGCATTCATCCACAAAGCTGAACTTTGCGAAGCTTCATTTTCTCCCACAAAGCTATGAGCACATTCACCCCATGCTTTTAAAGCAGGTAAAGGTAAAGGTAAAGGTAAAGGTAAAGGTAAAGGTAAAGGTAAAGGTAAAGGGACCCCTGACCATTAGGTCCAGTCGTGGCCGACTCTGGGGTTGCGGCGCTCATCTCGCTTTATTGGCCGAGGGAGCCGGCATACAGCTTCTGGTGGCCAACACGACTAAGCCGCTTCTGGCGAACCAGAGCAGCGCACGGAAATGCCGTTTACCTTCCCACTGGAGTGGTACCTATTTATCTACTTGCACTTTGACGTGCTTTCGAACTGCTAGGTTGGCAGGAGCAGGGACCGCGCAACAGGAGCTCACCCCGTCACAGGGATTCGAACCACCGACCTTCTGATCGGCAAGCCCAAGAGGCTCAGTGGTTTAACCCACAGCGCCCTTTAAAGCACTGTAATACCACTTTAAACACCCATGGCTTCTCCTAAAGGAATCATGGGAAGTGTAGTTTGTAAAGGGTGCTGAGAGTTGTTAGGAGACTATCTGAAAGTTCCTATTTCCTCATACAAACCTGCCCAGGCTCTGAGATCTCTGGGGGAGACCTTGCTTTCAGTTCCACCACTCTCACAGCCACGCTGTGGTGGCTGCTCCCAGACTTTGGAGAAGCTAGGCTGGCTCCCTCCTTTCTGTCCTTCTGCCAGCAGGTGAAGATCTTTCTTTGCCAACAGGCCTTTGGAAACTGACGTTTTCCTTTTTTAGGAAAGGGCTGGTGCTGTCATGCCGTTATTCTTATTGTCTGCGTTTCTAACGGATCTTTTTTCATACTATTTCAATTCTATCAGTGTTTAATGACATTTTAATGATGGTCTTCTCTGTGTTTCTTAGCTTGTTTCACTAGCTTGTTTCACGTGCGGCCTAGGACCCTCGTACCTACGGGACTGCCTCTCCTGGTATGCCCTGCAGAGGACCTTAAGGTCCACAAATGACAACACTTTGGAGGTCCCAGGTTGCAAGGTGGTTAGATTGGTCTCAACTAGGGCCAGGGCCTTTTCAGTACTGGCCCTGACTTGGTGGAACACTCTGGCACAAGAGACTAGGGCCCTGCGGGACTTGACATCTTTCCGCAGGGCCTGCAAGACAGAGCTGTTCCGCCTGGCCTTTGGTGTGGACTCAGTCTGACCCTTATGTTTCCCTCCCCTTATGGTTTTGATCTATGGGCTACTTTTAAAATGAGGCTGCATTTTAAATTGCATTTTAACCTGTATTTTAAATTGGTCCCCCATTATGTTTTTACTGTAATTTTACTGGTGTTAGCTGCCCTGAGCCCAGCTCTGGCCAGGGAGGGTGGGGCTATAAATACAATTTTTTATTATTATTATTATTATTATTATTATTATTAATCTGCGTAAGCCGCCTTGAGCCCCAGACGAGGGGGGGAGAGGAGGTGGGATATTAATGAATAAAATAACATAAATTCTTCCGTTTAGTTAATGGGGAGACACTGAACCATTCCTCCTGCAGTGCATCCTGCTTCGGTGCATTTGTGAACCACAAAAAGCCCTTAGGTTTATTGTAAAGTGGATTCGTTGCGCTAGCACAGCAAAGCCCTTTTCCAATTCAGCTGCACATGGCTAAGGTTCTGGCATATGCGCCTGAGCCCCTCCTGCAAAATAATGACAGTCACGCTGGAGACAAGCTCCCTCCTGCATTTCCCTAGCTGCATATTCAGGGATGGTGTTGAGTGGCCCTGATTTACTGCGCCAGAGCTGCCCTCCGACACTTACGGGCAGCAGCAAAGCGCACCCCGGGGAAGCAACTCAATCCTGCTGGCCCAGGACTTGCAGCAGCAGCAGCAGCAGCAGCAGCAGCCAGGTAGCAGCGCTGTGAGCGAGCCGATATCTGTGCACCTTGGGGCTGCTGGCTTCGCCTTGCTCCTCTGTCCTCCTCTCTCACATTGTCCTGAATTAACTTTGGCTGCTCCCGCTCCTGCTCCTGCTGCTGTATTGGGCTGTCTTCAGCAGTCCTTTTGACAGGCAGCTCCTGGGCCAGCCCCTCTCTCTGCAGTGGTCCTCCAAAATAAAAATATCTGCAACCGGCCACCTTCCACTCTTTGCTAAACTGACACCAGGGACCTGCCAAGGAGGGGGGGCACCCACCGGCCGATCACTCCTTTAAAACACACAAACAAAAACCACTGGACCAGGTGCTTTTTACAGAAGAACTTTTTTTATCTCTCTCTCTCCTTCATTCATGTCTATCTAAACTTGGGACTTTCAAACAGAGGTTACCCCGGCCTCATCCTCTGCTTCCTCTTATCCCAGACCTCCCCTTTATTCTCCCGGCCGGTGGTGGTGCTGAACTCGGCCAGCTTGTTTCTCAAGGTCAGTGAGAGGGGAATCTGCATGCTGCCAAGGGGGTTTGGGTAGGGCAAAATCTGGCGTGTGGTTTAAGTTGCCAGCCGGTTGTCCCCTGCAGCCATCGCCGCTGCTGCTTCTGTGTGGGATTCGCTAGTGGCACAGCTGCCGGCTAGCGAAGGGTTAAACGGCATGTGCGCTCAGCTGGAAGGAGAGAGGTGTGCGGAAGGCAAGTCAGAGGGAACCACTTCTGGCCATGGCATATGTCCACGGTGCAGAAGCTTCGATATTGATATACTGGCATTGCAACATTGAGAGGTTCTTGGGATGTCACATGCAGGTGTGTTCACTGGAGCAACAACAACAACAACAAAAGAGTCAGGCAAAGAAAGCTCATTTGAAAGGGCCGTGAAACTTCCACGCTCAGTGCATCTCCGAGCGCCTGTCAGAGGCTGCCCCAGGAAAACGATAGCCTCTGCTATCACATTGCACCGCCGGCTGCAGATAGAGCAATTACTAAGCTAAAATTGGACAGTACGGCTGCTTTGCAGATGATTTCCCTCCCCGCCCCGCCTCACCCCGGCTACAGTGCCATTGCCTGCCTTATGCTATTTAAGTCCACGGCTCCATTAACTGTCTCCCTCCCTCACCACTGTGATCAATAATGCAGCTTCCCTTTAAAAAAACATTTGGCGTAATCGATGCAGGATAGAGCCAGTAGAATTAACACACCTGGTTGTTTCTTCCAGGACCAAAGGACCTTGGGTTGTTGTTTTTTTTAATTGATGCAGAGCCAGGGCTGCAATTAGGTCATTCTGACCTCTGACCTTACTGGGGCCGTATATGTGTCTGTGCAGGCAGTGGGGGGGGGGCGGGTTAGCCCTCTTTGGACAGAATCATTTGACTTTAAAATTGTTGCATTGAGGGCACCTTCTAACTTGTTCCACACCCTCAAGTTTTCCTCTGATGAAATTACAATTTCAATACAGTCATACCTCAGGTTACAAATGCTTCAGGTTGTGTTTTTTCGGGTTGCGGACCACCGAAACCCGGAAGTACCAGAATGGGTTACTTCCAGGTTTCGGCAGTCGAGCATGTGCAGAAGCGCTAAACCGCCCTTTGCGCATGTGCAGAAGTGCTGAATTGCGACTATATGGAGCTTGCAGAAATGACCGGCAGAATTCGAGACCTGGGAGAGGAAGCCGTGGAAGAGGATTGGAAGAAATTTAAGGATTATCTACAAAAACATTGTAAACTATATGAGTGCTAGGAAGGATGACAGATTTGATTAACAGGGCCCATTAAGTTAGTTGATAGATATTATGAGAATGAGTGAATTTTATGAGAAAAATAAATTTTGAATAAACATTGTGTTTAAAATTAGATATTTAAGACCTAGATAAAAAAATTCAAAATTAGGGACAAAATATTGGAATTGTGTTCAATAAGAATTGAAATAAGGTGATAAGCTGCTGGCTAAAGCATTATAAACTTGGAACGCAGGAGCGTGAGATGTGAGGAAGTCCAAAGGATGAAGAAAAGATGGGTACTGCAAGATGTTAAATTTTATGCTTGTTTTTTCTTATGTTTATTTTCTGTTTATTCTGTCTTTTCTCTATTGTATCAACAAAACTCTTAATAAAAATTATTATAAAAAAAAGAAGTGCTGAATTGCAACCCGCACACGCGCAGGCATGGGTTGCGAACACTGCGGGTTGCGAATGTGCATCCTGCACAGATCACATTCGCAACCTGAGCACCCACTGTAGTATTATTATTATTATTATTATTATTATTATTATTATTATTATTACGGCGACGGCGACTGGACCTAATGGTCAGGGGTCCCTTTACCTTTACTACTGCTACTATGACTCCACATATCTGACAGGGTTGCGCCAGCCACTCTGGGCGGCTTCCAACATATATAAAAACATAATAAAGCACTAAACATTACAAAACTTCCCTATACAGGGCTGCCTTCAGATGTCTTCTAAAAGTTGTATAGTTACTTATCTCCTCGGCTCAGGGGCCACATAATTCCATACCCTCCAAAATTTCTCCGGCAAAAATAGAGACATCCTAAGGAAAAGTGGGACATTCCAGGATCAGAAACCGGGACGGCTTCTGTAAATCCTGGACTGTCTCTGGATAATAGGGACACTTGGAGGGGCTGTAGTTCTGCTAAGCAGGGACCTTCCCTGCTTCAAAGATATTCCCTGATGGTAACCCCTATGCAGAAGCAGAAATTAACCGTAAAGACTAGGAGCTACAACAACCGGTAGCTCTAACCATTGTGTGTTTCCTGTTAACAGATTGAGGTTGAATCCTGACAAGACAGAAGTATTGTTTTGGGGGGACAGGAGGTGGGCGGGTGTGGGGGACTCCCTGGTCCTGAATGGGGTAACTGTGCCCCTGAACGACCAGGTGTGCAGTCTGGGAGTCATTCTGGACTCACAGCAGTCCATGGAGGCGCAGGTCAATTCTGTGTCCAGGACGGCTGTCTCCCAGCTCCATCTGGTACGTGGCTGAGACCCTACCTGCCTGTGGACTGTCTCGCCAGAGTGGTGCATACTCTGGTTATTTCCTGCTTGGACTACTGCAATGCGCTCTACGTGGGGCTACCTTTCAAGGTGACCTGGAAATTGCAATTAATCCAGAATGTGGCAGCTAGACTGGTAACTGGGAGCGGCCACCGAGACCACATAACACCAATCCTGAGAGATCTGCATTGGCTCCCAGTACATTTCCGAGCACAATTCAAAGTGTTGGTGTTGACCTTTAAAGCCCTAAATGGCCCTGGCCCAATATACCTGAAGGAGCATCTCCACCCCCATCATTCAGCCCAGACACTGAAATCCAGCACCGAGAGCCTTCTGGCGGTTCCCTCATTGTGAAAAGTGAGGTTACCAGACAGAGGGCCTTCTTGGTAGTGGTGCCCGCCCTGTGGAACGCCCTCCCTTCAGATGTGAAGGAAATAAGCAGCTTTCCTATCTTTAAAAGACATCTGAAGGCAGCCCTGTTTAGGGAAGTTTTTAATATTTGATGCTGTATTATTTTTAACACTCGATTGGGAGCCGCCCAGAGTGGCTGGGGAAACTCAGCCAGATGGGCAGGGTATAAATAATAAATTATTATTATTATTATTATTATTATTATTATTATTATTATTATTATTATTCCAGCTGCATCCTCTGCACACTACAATATACCATATCCGTGAAGGCATGACAAAAAGTTGTGTACATGGTTGCAAGGGCCTGCTAAAAAAAATTATGGCCCCGATCCAGCCAGAAGTTAAAGCACCCTTAAGTAGCAGCATTGAGTTCAGTCAAAGAACCGAGCGCATGGCTCCATCCCAGGGATGGAGGATGTGGGGCTCCAGGTGTTCCCAAACTACACC
Source organism: Podarcis cretensis (assembly GCF_951804945.1). Taxonomy (NCBI): domain Eukaryota; kingdom Metazoa; phylum Chordata; class Lepidosauria; order Squamata; family Lacertidae; genus Podarcis; species Podarcis cretensis. The sequence continues at coordinate 7,170,201 of NC_137181.1, forward strand.
TCCCATCATTCCAAAGTCAAACCACTGGTCCTGCTGGCTGGGGCTGATGCAAATTGGAGTTCAGGAACATCTGGAGGGCCGTGGGTTCCCCATCCCTTCTTGTATCCCACTGAAATCAGTAGCATGTAGATTTCAGAATGCCCGGCTGATGTTAGAAGCTATAGGATCTGGGTTGTTGTTGTTGTTATTATTATTATTATTATTATTATTATTATTATTACTATTATGACTGAATTTAGGTTTGATGAGGCCCTAAGCTACTGAAGGTAATGGGGCCCTTTCTATGTCCAGCTGTCCTTTGTCGACAACAAATTGCCACTTTTTTTGTAATTTATGGACGTAATAGGTATCTAAACCAGTGATAAATTAGGGAGCAGGCTAGTCTCGAGACTGGGGAGAGGAGATGGTGGAAGAAGATTGGAAATTTAAAGTCTATATATAGAAATATTGTAAAATTAATGAGTGATAGAAAAATGTTGGAAGGAAATTTTATGGCTTTAGCTGAAATGCTATAAGGAGTTAAGTTTAAATAAGTATACTAATTTTAATGGAAATAAGATTAAAAATATGTTAAGACATTTATATGATAGAAAATAGAGAAAGATGGAAAGGAATTGCTGAAACAATTAATGGAAGTGGAATACAAAGAGGGAGGTGAGAGGAGGTCAATGATACAAGGGAATGAAAGATAGAATATGGAAAAGGTATGATGTATGTTTTTAAATTGTTTTTGTTTGGTTTGGTTTAGTTTATTGTGTTAGTTTAATGTGTTAAGGTTGTGTTTTGTATTGTTTGTGTATGGTATTGTTTTTTCTCTTTTTTATTTTGTCTTCTTTCTTCCTTTTCTTTTTTGTAAGCTTTAAAAGTAATAAATATTATTTTTTTAAAAAATTAGGGAGCAGGCTAGCAGGCGGGGCCCATGATTTACATCATAGGAGCCTATACAACACAAAACACAGTTGCTGTATGTAGGGTTTATTTTATTTAATCTTATATTTTGGAAATGTACATCCAGTTTTTTCCCCTTTAAATTTTTTTGGGGGCCCGAAGAGAGTGGGGCCCTAAGCTATAGCTTGTTTAGCTTATACGTAAATCCGGCACTGATTATTATGGGATTCTCTCCTCCCCTACCCCAGGGCTAGCCTAAGACATTTTGCTGCTGGCGGCAAAAGAATGACACATTTCCCCATGGACAGTACAAGTGAATCTTACATGGGTGGTTTGGATCCTAGGGTTCTGTGTGTGCGCGAAAATTGCGGATTCCCAATCCCTTGGAACTGTCCTTGCAGGTGATGTATGGAAGGGAGAAAACCTCACCCCCTGTTCCTAGAGCCAAGGTCACCTTGCCCTCTTCCTTGCTCCAGCTACCCAGCGCATAGAGGGCAGGTTCTGGGGGGCTCACATGAGAGGCGGCACACTGAGCAGGCGCCCCGCAAGGGTGGAGAACTTAATAGCTCTTTACGTGCTGAGTAACCTCAAGTGTCAGTAGTGATGTACGGAAGTGAGAGCTGGACCATAAAGAAGGCTGATCGCTGAAGAATCTATGCTTTTGAATTCTGGTGCTGGAGGAGACACTTGAGAGTCCCATGGACTGCAAGAAGAACAAACCTATCCATTCTGAAGGAAATCAGCCCTGAGTGCTCACTGGAAGGACAGATCCTGAAGCTGAGGCTCCAAGACTTTGGCCACCTCATGAGAATAGAAGACTCCCTGGAAAAGACCCTGATGTTGGGAAAGATGGAGGGCACAAGGAGAAGGGGACGACAGAGGACGAGATGGTTGGACAGTGTTCTCAAAGCTACCAGCATGAGTTTGACCAAACTGCAGGAGGCAGTGGAAGACAGGAGTGCCTGGCATGCTCTGGTCCATGGGGTCACAAAGAGTCGGACACGACTAAATGACTAAACAACAACAACAACAACCTCAAGTGAGCCTGGCACATGAAGAACATTTAAGATCTCTTATTTCTTTAGATTTCACACACACAATTTAAACCAGTCTGCCTTCAGCTGCTTATGGTTGAAATCATGAAAGTTAAACGCACCTAAGATGCAATCATACAGTACAAAGAGCTGCCCTGGCTGGCAGGAGAGCTTATCCCTACACTTGAGTAGGACCCTGGCAGAGACACATACCCGACTGGCATGTTCTCTCCCTCCTGGTCATTCGTTCGGGAGCTTCAAAAGCTTTCTTCTGCCCGAACATCACAGTGACCGATGCCAACAGACACAGGCACACTTAGGGATCTGCAGAGTCTTCGCAGTTGCGTAACAGACCTCAGCAACTCAGCATTTTGGCTAATCTACTTTATTTGCATATAAGCACACACGGAGCACTGCAACATGGCTCCCTCTCTCTCTAGCATCAGACAGCAAAGAGAAAAAGAACAAAGGACAATAGTCCCACTTCAAGGAACACAGTAACACAAACATCCTGTCTCTGTCACTTCCCACTCTGTGGAGTCAAAACATACACCGTCATGTGATAGACAACAATCCCATGACTGCAGTCATGGAGCAGGAATTCTAACAGATGTCACTGTACTAGAAGGCAGCTGCTTAGTGTGCAAATACTACTACTACTACTACTATATAATATAGTTATACCCTGCCCATCTGGCTGGGTTGCCCCAGACACTCTGGGCGGTTTCCAATACATATAAAACATCATAGAAATCAAACATTAAAAACAATCTGATTCAATATACAGTGGTACCTCAGTTTACGAACTTAATCCATTCCAGAAGTCCGTTATTAAACCAAAGCTGTTCTTAAACTGAGGTGCACTTTCCCTAATGAGGCTTCCTGCCACCAGTGCCCTTCCCCGTTCGGATTCCGTTCATAGACCAAGGTAAATTTCGCTAACCGGAACACTACTTCCGGTTTTGCAGAGTTCATATACCGAGTAGTTCGTAAACAGGGCTGTTCTTAAACCGAGGTACCACTATATATAAAATAAATCACAATAACTTTAAAATAAACAACATATCAAATAAAGCAACATTCAATAATCCATTAGAGTCTAATAGTAAACAGTAAAATTAAAGGATGGCAAATAATAATTAAACAGTTTACACTTATCAATTGAAATAAAGAATTGCCAACGTATAATCAATTAAAAAAAACAGCAAATCACCATGCACAAAATTCCACAACACATACAAAACCATGTAAAAGGATCAAATTGAGAAACATGGTACACACAACTTATAATTTATTTATTTTTAAATATCCTAAAAAATAACTACGGGCTCAAGAAGGTAGTGATTCCCATTCTGAGCCGCATTCATCAGCAGGGGTGGCCCATCCCATTTGCCATTTCCCCCCCTGCTGCCCCACACCTGCTGAAACCTCACTTACTAGGCTCAGACCTGGAGAAGTGGTAGTGAGATCTTACTATAGCGCCTCAAGATCTGCCTGGAAGCCATTGCTGCTTCTCCTTGCTTTTCCAATGCTGGTGGCAGGGGCCTCCCCTTGAGATTTCGCCACCTGAGGCAGCTGCCTCAGTCTGTCTCATGGGCGGGCCGGCCCTGATCACCAATATCGTTGCTTTTTGCAGTCCAGGGCCAGTTCTGCTCTGGAGTCACTCCCATGTTATTCCTTTCTATTCCTTTCTGCGCTGACTGTGCTGTTCAGTCCAAAGAATGAGCAGAACCCAACAGGGCTGGCTCCCTTGGGTGCATGAAGTTTGTAGGACACCTCAAGAACAACATCTGCTTGGTCATACTTTGGGAGGTTGCCTGTCTGCTTGAGGGCTTGGGTGGGTGTGGGCTTCCATTAAGTTATTAACTCTGTGGGAATATGACCCATGGGAAGATAATAGCAGCCGGGGCTACTGTGGGCAGCTGATAGCAGCGAGTTCGAGGCCTGATACAGTTGTGGGTAGGATGATATCTTAGCTGGGAGTGTATAGGTGGTAGTTCACAGTGCATTGTGTGTAGAATGCACACTATCTACAAACATATATACATGCACAAAAATAAGTTGGAGTGGAATACCCCCCCACTATTTATCTTTCTGCTGGAAAAAACTTCACTTCTTGAATTTTTGCATGTCAGCCTAACAACAACAACAACAACAACAACAACAACAACATTTTATTTATATTCCACTCTCCCCAGCTGAAGCCGGGCTCAGAGCAGCTAACAACAGTAAAAGTAACACAGTTTACATAAAATCACAATCAATTAATTGAAACATATTCTAAAATCAATTCATTCTAAAATCAATTCAGAGTCAAATTAATGGCAACCCTCGGGCTAGAGTTCTATGAGGATTACAGAAAGAGGGCGTCAGACTGTGCCTTGGCCCAAGGCCTGGTCGAACAGCTCTGTCTTGCAAGCCCTGCGGAAAGATGTCAAGTCCCGCAGGGCCCTAGTCTCTTGTGACAGAGAGTTCCACCAGATCGGGGCCAAGGCCGAAAAAGCTTCTGTTAAGGGTGCAGGAACTGGCCAAGGGGTGGCTGGGTGGGTGTAGTAAAGTAAAGGTAAAGGGACCCCTGACAATTAGGTCCAGTTGCAGACAACTCTGGGGTTGCGGCGCTCATCTCGCTTTATTGGCCGAGGGAGCCGGCGTACAGCTTCCGGGTCATGTGGCCAGCATGACTAAGCAGCTTCTGGCAAGGCTGCAGGTATCAATTGTTCTTTGGGGTTTACTCCTGAAGCCTTTCTTGCGAATGAGCATAATCACAAGAGGTTTAGGATCAGAGTTTTCCTTCTCCTAGATGGGCTCCCTTCCCAAGTTGACAAGCCCCCCATCAACCCCTCACTTCCCTCTACAGCTCGGCCAGAAACCGCCTTCTTGACTGTTGGACCGACACTTGGTCTCGTCTGCTCAACCCACCAATGGGATGGTGTTAATAAGGGATATATTATAATGTAAAAGGTAAAGGTAAAGGGACCCCTGACCACTGGGTTCAGTCGTGACCAACTCTGGGGTTGCGGCACTCATCTCGCTTTATTGGCCGAGGGAGCCGGCGTACAGCTTCTGGGTCATGTGGCCAGCATGACTAAGCAGCTTCTGGCGAACCAGAGCAGCGCACGGAAACACCGCTTACCTTCCCGCTGGAGTGGTACCTATTTATCTACTTGCACTTTGACATGCTTTTGAACTGCTAGGTTGGCAGGAGCTGGGACCGAGCAATGGGAGCTCACCCCGTTGTGGGGATTCGAACCGCCGACCTTCCGATCGGCAAGCCCTAGGCTCTGTGGTTTAACCCATAGTGCCACCAATAACCATTAGACTAGGGACAGCTGAATATTGTGCTAGGAATATTCACCCTGTGCATGTATGAATGAAGACAGCTCTGCGGCCAGAATAACTCCCACAATGCCTTGGAGCCCACAACCAACTCCATGAAATGTGAAGGTATCTCCCCCTGCTTCCTTCCCTCTGCAGATCTGGATCTCCTTGGAGTTGGCTTCTGTGGCAGCAGCGACCCTCCAACATGGGCATTAAAGCGCAGTTGCCCACTTACGAGCTGGGGCTCTACGCTCTGGTCGTGGCAGGTGCCATCTTTTACAGTGGACAGGAGATCTTCGAAAGCTCCAGAGGTAACTCTTTCTGTCCAGTCAAGGCCAAGAGAATGGGACTTTGAGTCAGTTGGGCCAGAGGAGAGGACATCTCCATTTTTCCACTTGTCCTATAAAACAAGGGCAGAGAGCCTTCTCTTCTTCTGCAGCTGAGGGCCACATTCTCTCCTGGGCAAGCTTCTTGGGGCCACATGCCAGGGTGGGCGGAGCCATAAGCCAAAGTGGGTGGAGCAACAAATGCTAATTTGCTTCCACCTCCCTCTCTGTTGTCCATCCAGGCAGGCTTGAAGCTCTATCAGAGGACAAGGGTGCATTATAGCTAGGCAAAAACAGCCAACGAGGGTGCAAGGCAGGGTGTGGGTGTGGCCTGATAAGGGGTGTGGCCTGGATAGACTCCTGAGAACCAGGCAGAGAGATGATTTTATAAATAAACATATAAACAAAACATATTGAGAGCCAGTGTGGTGCAGCAGTTAGAGTGCTGGACCAGGGCCTGGGAGACCCGGGTTTGAATCCCCACTCAGCCATGAAGCTAGCTGGGGGACCGTTGGAGAGATATTTACTCTCAGCCTAACTTATGTCAAAGGGTTGCTGAAAGGATAAAATGGGAAAGAGGAGAACTCTGTAGGCTGCCTTGAGTTCCTCGAAAGAAAGGTGGGATATATACAGTGGTACCTCGGGTTACAAACGCTTTGGGTTACAGACTCCGCTAACCCGGAAGTAGTACCTCGGATTAAGAACTTTACCTCAGGATGAGAACAGAAATTGCACGGTGGCAGCGGGAGGCCCCATTAGATAAAGTGGTATCTCAGGTTAAGAACAGTTTCAGGTTAATTCCGGAATGAATTAAGTTCTTAACCAGAGGTACCACAACATATGAAATAACGTGAATAAACAGAAACGAAAATGGAAAAGATTCAGAGCTCTGGTAACGCAATAATATTCAAGCTTTCATCCAGTGAAAGAAGGCAAATTCAAAGAAATGAGCCTCCCAAAAGGCTCAAATGTAGCCAGGATGCCGAACTAGATGTGCCATTGGCCTGATCCAGCTCATCTTAGGCTCTTATAAGGGTATTGAGGCAGATATATGCAAACACACTTTCGATTCTGCCTGCCGCTGCGAAGGTTTAGGCGACAGCTTTGTTCCCCATCAGCTCATGCCCTTTGACTTCCCACTGAAATCCAGTATAATTTTGTGCCACAAGCTTTTTCTCTTTTTTTCAGGGTGGGGGTGGGTTCGTATTTTTCTTGTGCTAAAGAATAAGTGCCCCTCCAGGCAGAAAGAACACAGAAGCACCGGGGAAGCATTGCAGAACCGCAAATAGAGCCGAACGGTGTGTGGACAATCTGGTCAAGTCCACCACTGAGATGGATCTCTCGCTTGGACTACTGCAATGCGGTCTACGTGGGGCTACCTTTGAAGGTGACCCGGAAACTGCAACTAATCCAGAATGCGGCAGCTAGACTGGTGACTGGGAGTGGCCGCCGGGACCATATAACACCGGTTCTGAGAGATCTGCATTTGCTCCCAGTACGTTTCCGAGCACAATTCAAAGTGTCGGTGCTGACCTTGAAAGCCCTAAACGGCCTCGGTCCAGTATACCTGAAGGAGCGTCTCCACCCCCATCATTCTGCCTGGACACTGAGGTCCAGCGCCGAGGGCCTTCTGGCGGTTCCCTCCCTGCGAGAAGCCAAGTTACAGGGAACCAGGCAGAGGGCCTTCTCAGTAGTGGTGCCTGCCCTGTGGAACACCCTCCCACCAGATGTCAAAGAGAAAAACAACTACCAGACTTTTAGAAGACATCTAAAGGCAGCCCTGTTTAGGGAAGCTTTTAATGTTTAATAGATTATTGTATTTTAATATTCTGTTGAAAGCCACACAGAATGGCTGGGGAAACCCAGTCAGATAGGTGTGGTATAAATAATAAATTATTGTTATTGTTATTGTTGTTATTAATGACACTGATTGCATCAATGAAATGTAGCGGGGGGGACCCTCAGCCCCACCCGCATCAGTCTGGAGAAGCCTTAAGCCTGCCCACAGCAAGGGAAAATATAGCCCCTTGCTTTTTAACAACAACAACAACAATAGTTTTCATTGTATACCGTATTTTTCGCTCTATAGGACACACTTTTCCCCTTCTAAAAAGTAAAGGAAAATGTGTGTGCGTCTTATGGAGTGAATGCAGGCTGTGCAGCTAAGCCCAAAGCCAGAACAGGGAGACGGAGCGCTGCGCAGTGCTCCGTCTCGCTGTTCTAACTTGGGGTTAGCTGCGCAAAGCCTCCGCAGGTCAGTGGGGTGCCTTCACCCCGCTGCTCTGCGGAGGCTTCAAAGGCTATCCCAGAAGCCAGATCCCTCTTGCTGTTCTGGCTTCTGGGGTTCAGAATTTTTTTCTTCTTGTTTCCTCCCCCCCAAACTAGGTGCGTCTTATCGTCTGGTGCGTCCTATAGAGCAGAAAATACAGTAGTTACACTGTGGTATTAGCACGCTGTGCTCCTTAAAGAGCTACATGAGCCTTGGGATTTAACACAGACAGTGGTGCAATGATACAGGGAGGCTGGGAAGGCAGTGCTGTCACGCCAACTTAAAGTTTGGCTGCATTTGGGAAGGAGGATTAAGAGGGTAAAACGGAAGGACAGAGCCTGTTGAGCCAAAGCCAAGCATTTGGCCAGAAGTTTTGAAGCTGCTCCATAACGCTTGGAGTAAAGGTCAGCATTCTGGCACCTGCCTAGGCTCCCTGGAGTCGCCAGGGCATGCTCAGTACGGTGGCGGGTTCCTAAGCTCAGCCCCAGTGCGCCGTTGCACAGATGTTGCACACAAGGGTGCAGGCCTCTGTGTGTGGCTCATTCCCTGCCACCCCGTTGCCTCTGTTGTGCCAAGTTCAGTTGGAGTTGATGGTGTGTTGCCGTAGCAACATGGCAGTGTGCCACTTTCGTACCTGTGCAGCTCACCCCCTGACTTACCCCTGGCTCCATCCTTTGTCTGTGGCAGGTACCAGAAGCTACCCAGAGCATGTAGTTGTGTACTACAAAATGACCGTAACAGATTGTGGACATGGCTCTTTTCCCCGGTGACCAAATAAGGGCAGCGGACAGTGTGGCAAGTCACCGCAGTATACCATCTGGCTGAGTTGCTGCAACATACCAACATGGGGAAAGGGAAGGGCACAGTGGAGAGAGACAGGCATGGTGCGCACACGCCGGCGGAGCCAATCTGGTGGTCCTGCCAAGGTGTTTGCACCAACCTTGCCACTGCCTTGCCTTTGCCCTCCCCTCCATCCTGGCATGGTGCAATAACTCTGGTCAGGAGGATGCCAGATAATTGACGCAGTGGGAATTTGAAATATACTCAGAGTCGAGTGTGAATTTCATGCTTTTTATTCAGCTCGTAGCAGCAATGAATGAAATTTCCCCCAAAACGTCTGGCTATATATACATTATTTACACAGTGGTCCCTGCATGATTGGCTAATTCTGGGCTGCTCCTGCAGGCCAATCAGGTCGCTGATTCACTTCCACCTGGAGCTGGATTGGGTGGCTCCTGCGGACCAATCAGACTGCTGCATTCTGGATCCTATTTTTCTAGGATTCAGCTCAGTACATGAAATATACTCGGAGTCGAGTGTGGATTTCATGCTCTTTATTCAGCTCATAGTAGTGAGGAATGCAATTTCCCCCTAAATGTCTGCTTTATATACATTATTTACACAATGGGCGCCACACAATTGGCTAATTCTGGGATTCTCCTGTAGGCCAATCAGGTTGCGGCTTCACTTCCACCTGGAGTTGGATTGGGTGGCTCCTGTGGACCAATCAGACTACTGCATTCTGGATCCTATTGTTCTAGGACCAATCAGACTGCTGCATTCTGGATCCTATTGTTCTAGGACCAATCAGACTGCTGCAATTTGATCCTATTCAACTCAGTACATAACAGAGTTGTAGTTCAGAATGCCTGGACGGCACTAGATTGGCCGGGCCAAGGTGTTTCCTCGATGCGACCCGGTGCTTTCCCCAACAAGTAACACATTTTCTCTTTCAGAAAGCATGAACCGAAAAGCTTTCCGGGAGAACATTAAACCAGGATGGCATTACTTTGGCAGGAAAATGGTGAGCGGTACAATTTTCGGAGCAATCTTTGGCCAGCCGCTGCTTAGAAGGGGGCTGGGCCGGTCCAGGCTGCAATGAATATTCACACCTGCTTAAAATTTGCCAAAATTTGCCTCCAGAGCTGTCGGAGGGGCTGTTCAGTGAATGTGCACAAAGGAGGGGTGTGGGTGGAGTATGTGTGAATTGTGTAGGCAGAGATGAAGACTAGGAGACATATGGGTAAGTCATCTGGGTGGGTGTACAAAATATGATTGGGTGAAGGATCCTGCCTCATGAATCTAGCTCTATAGTCCTGCCACGACTACAGATCTATGAAATCATAGATCTATGGGTCAGGGCATCTATGAAGTCAATAACTTCCCGTGATCTATGGGGCCACAGCTACTACAGATGTTCAAAAGCAGCATCACTGCCTGTTACTGAAAAACATCCAGAAACCTAGCATGGAGGGCAGTGAATACTGGTCAGGCCTGCTGGCTTGGACCCAGGACAGTGGGTGCCCGTGTTCATGTGTATGCATGCATCTGATGTCAGCATGCCTGCTGTGGCCAGGGTGCATTTTTGGGAGGGAGTGTGACTGGGCGCCCCCACACGGGCTCCCTCAGCCAGCGTGGTGTAGTGGTTAAGAGTGGTGGACTCGTAATCTGGGGAACCGGGTTCGCTTCCCCGCTCCTCCACATGCAGCTGCTGGGTGACCTTGGGCCAGTCACACTTCTCTGAAGTCTCTCAGCCCCACTCACCCCACAGAGTGTTTGTTGTGGGGGAGGAAGGGAAAGGAGAATGTTAGCCGCTTTGAGACTCCTTAGGGTAGTGATAAAGCGGGATATCAAATCCAAACTCGCCTTCTTCTTCTTCTCATTGGAGTCTGGTTCCGGCACGCAGCTGGAGCTCCTCTCTTGGGTCAAATATGATCTGGGGGTGGACAGAGCGAGGAGAGGCACTGGGTTGCCCCCACGAGGGAGCAGCCAGCTCCCTCATCCCAGCCTCAGCTCCACTCCTGTGTCAGGTCTGACCCAGGAGGTGGACAGAAGAAAGAAAGTCGGGGCAGCATTGCTGCTCATCTCCTCAGTTGGGCAGCAGGCTGGGCGCAGCGGGCTCCCTCAGGGGCACGCTTGGTGGAAGGATATGTTCTGCCCTTGGGTGTGCTGACATTGGGCGCACTTGCCCCTGCGGCGTGTGTGGGCCCCTCATGGGGAATGTTGTGGGGGCTGGAGCGCACACAGCCCCACACGGTTGGCACCTATGATACTGGTATTGATAAATATGCAGGTAAAAGGTAAAGGGACCCCTGACCATTAGGTCCGGTCTTGACCAACTCTGGGGTTGCGGCGCTCATCTCGCTTTATTGGCCAAGGGAGCTGGCGTACAGCCGTTTACCTTCCTGCTGGAGTGGTACCTATTTATCTACTTGCACTTTGACGTGCTTTCGAACTGCTAGGTTGGCAGGAGCAGGGACCGAACAACGGGAGCTCACCCCGTCGCGGGGATTCAAACCGCCGACCTTCTGATCGGCAAACCCTATCATGTACTGGTGGGAGGTCTTTCCACACCCGTGGGGCCCTTATCCAATCATCATCATCATCATCATCATCATCATCTGGGTGGCTCCCAACAGAATATTAAAAACACAAGTGGTGGTTCACTGCTGCCACCAAACCTGCCTGAGGCAGCAACCCCACTCTGCCTAATGACTGGGCTGGCCCTATTAAGCCTATGCAATGCACTTAGTTTTGCCTGCCATTTGAACCCTTGTTTACATATTTCCATGCAGCTCCACAGCAACCAGGGATATGGTTGCTTCTTCCAGACAGGGGAAGGGTAAATCAAGAGAAAATGGACAGGACGGGTGGGTTAGAGGATCACATTTTGATGCTTGTGATGCCGTGTGAATGACCAGAAAAACTTGTGTGAATAACCTGCACCGATCCTGAAATAAACACGTATCTGGAATTATCCAGAAAGTTGTGTCAACTTTTTCTCCGGAAAACAGGACCGGCTGCTGTGTTGATTGTGTGTGAGGCAGGGCTTGTGAAAGCAGAAAATCTGAGCTTCTGTGATCTTACTGGTTCAGTTCTCTGTCCTTGCAGGATGCAGCTGACTTTGAATGGGCCATGTGGTTCACTTCCTTCAGAAACTTCATCATCTTTGCCCTCTCTGGGCATGTTCTCTTCGCCAAGATCTGCTCCATGACGACTCCTCAAGTAAGCAAGTACAGTACTCTGGCCCTTTGACGTTAAGTAAGGCTTACAGCACCACCTGCTGACAGGTTTTTGTTACAAGCAATTGGATCAAATGCTTACGTCTGAAAAGTGTTTCATCTGTGGCTGGATCGTGACCAAGGTCAACAAAAATTATATGAAGACTCATCAGTGGAAATTAAAAGAAATCTGGAAATGAGGGGGATGGAAATAAGAACTGGGGGGAAAGGCATGGGTTAGAATCAGTGGTGGGTTCTGTAGAAACAACATATAAATATATTCATGTAAATATACTAATGTTGACTCAAGCCTGTCTAAATGTGTTGAACATGTTGATCAAAACGGGTCAGCTTAAACTCTCCTGTGATAGTTAAATAGGCACACATACACCAGAGCTATCTAGTGAATTAATTTCGAGCAGCCAAAATAAATTTACTTTAGCAGCAATTAAACAAGCAATGTGATCAGTCACAGAAATGGTCCTGAGGATCATTGCACTGAATACACCTAGAAACTAGTTATATAGTGAGCAATTTGAGGTGGGTGGGGAATAGGAAGCCTTGAGGGAGTCAAGATCCCAGGGGATAAGGCTGCAATCCTAACTCAATTTACCAGGGAGAAAGCCCCTGTGAATGCATTGGGGTTTATTTCTGAGTAGAGATAGTTTGAGATTGCACCGGAAGCCCTGATTCTGACATGATGCATCATTACTGTGTACAGATTCTCTTGTATTACTTCAAGGCATGCAAAATGTAGCCATTCTGATCCATGCAAAAAACTATAAACCTCAAATGTTCATGGCTGGGCAGTGGAGGGACCTAAACAATACGATAATCTTTATTGTCATTGTCCCATACAGAACAACAGAATTGAAAATCTACACCAGACATTCAGAAACCAACAAGCCTGCTATCCCAGCCATCCCAGCCTGGTTAGCCCCCTAAAAACTCTGATACCCCATAATTAAATACAATATACTCCCATAGAGACTACTTTAAAAGGTAAAGGTAAAGGTACCCCTGCCCATACGGGCCAGTCTTGACAGACTCTGGGGTTGTGCGCCTATCTCACTTAAGAGGCCAGGGGCCAGCGCTGTCCGGAGACACTTCCGGGTCACGTGGCCAGCGTGACATCGCTGCTCTGCTAGGTTGGCAGGCGCTGGGACCGAGCAGCGGGAGCGCACCCCGCCGCAGGGATTCGAACCGCCGACCTTTCGATCGGCAAGTCCTAGGCGCTGAGGCTTTAACCCACAGCGCCACCTGCGTCCCTGCTAGAGACTACCTTACACTGTGTTTAAAACCAAAATCTCATTTGGATAGAAACTGTTTCTCTGGCGGCTAGTCCTAGTCTTTATAACCCTGTACCTTCTTCCAGAAGGCAGAAGCTGAAAGAGATCATTTCCGGGGTGCGCACTATCCTGCGCTATCTCTGCAGCTTTCTTATGGCACCTGGAAGCATAGATTTGATCCAAGGTGGGAAGAGTGCACCCAATTATTCTCTCTGCAGTCTTTACAACCCTGGACAGCATTGTTTTTCCCCTGACCGTGCACAGAGAACCTAAGTCAATACACCAATGTCCTCAAAGTGTGGCAGGCTTCCCAAGTTCTCCAGAACTCTCCACAAGAAAAGATGTTGCAGAAATCAGAGCAGGTGTACAGAACCTCTGGCTTCCTAGGTGTTGCTCCCAGCATCCCCATGTTGGCTGGGGCAGATGGGAGCTGCAGCCGAGCATGATCTGGGAGGAGGCAAAGTTTCCAGACCCCTGAAGCTGAGGTTGAGGGGAACCAGGACAAATGAAAAAGCCGTGCTTCTTTATCCCAGAATCCTAGGTGTGCAACCTGGTATTTGGAGCACTTGGAATAATAACAATTTATTATTTCTACCCTGCCCATCTGGCTGGGTTTCCCCAGCCACTCTGGGTGGCTCCCAACAGAATATTGTTGTTGTTGTTTAGTCGTTTAGTCATGTCCGACTCTTCGTGACCCCCTGGACCAGAGCATGCCAGGCACCCCTGTCCTCCACCGCCTCCCGCAGTTTGGTCAAACTCATGCTGGTAGCTTCAAGAACACTACTCGAGTGTAGGGATAATCTCTCCTGCCAGCCGGGGCAGCTCTTTGTACTGTATGATTGCATCTTAGGTGTGTTTAACTTTCATGATTTCAACCATAAGCAGCTGAGGGCAGACTGGTTTAAATTGTGTGTGTGAAATCCAAAGAAATAAGAGATCTTAAATGTTCTTCATGTGCCAGGCTCACTTGAGGTTGTTGTTGTTGTTGTTTAGTCGTTTAGTCGTGTCCGACTCTTCGTGACCCCCTGGACCAGAGCACTCCAGGCACTCCTGTCTTCCACTGCCTCCCGCAGTTTGGTCAAACTCATGCTGGTAGCTTCAAGAACACTGTCCCACCATCTCGTCCTCTGCCGTCCCCTTCTCCTTGTGCCCTCCATCTTTCCCAACATCAGGGTCTTTTCCAGGGAGTCTTCTCTTCTCATGAGGTGGCCAAAGTACTGGAGTCTCAGCTTCAGGATCTGTCCTTCCAGTGAGCACTCAGGGCTGATTTCCTTAAGAATGGATAGATTTGATCTTCTTGCAGTCCATGGGACTCTCAAGAGTCTCCTCCAGCACCATAATTCAAAAGCATCCATTCTTCGGCAATCAGCCTTCTTTATGGTCCAGCTCTCACTTCCATACTTCGCTACTGGGAAAACCATAGCTTTAACTATATGGGCCTTTGTTGGCAAGGTAATGTCTCTGCTAAAACAGCAAACATTAAAAACTTCCCTAAACAGGGTTGCATTCAAATGTCTTCTAAAAGTCAGATAGTTGTTTATTTCCTTGACATCTGATGGGAGGGTATTCCACAAGGCAGGTGCCACCATTTAGAAGGCCCTCTGCCTGGTTCCCTGTAACCTCACTTCTCGCAGTGAGGGAACCGCCAGAAGGCCCTCAGCACTGGACCTCAGTGTCTAGGCTGAACAATGGAGGTGGAGACGCTCCTTCAGGTATACTGGAAGTGTGTGTGTGTGTGTGTTTGCACACTATTTTCACTAATATGTACACTTAATTTTGTATACATTTTTGGTTGGAGAACTTGAAGGAGTTCAACTTTTGAAGGACAGTTGTTTTGGGGGAGTGAAAACAAGGTCAGACTGCATTCCAGTGCAGACCAAGCCCAATTTCTCCTCCATCTCCAGAAATGTGTGGTTTTCCCCCTTGGAAATCTGTTTTTGGGGAGAAAGGGAAACTTCCCATGGGAAGGGAGGCTTCCACGTAGCCAAGAACGTGAGATGAGATCTGAAGGTTCTGCTTAGATGGACGTCTGCGGAGGAAGGCATTCTAGCCCCACAGACCATGAACAGAAGAGAAGGGACCACAAAGGCCTGCGACAAAAGTAGACAAAAGGTTATTTTGTTCTCTCACAGCACAGGTCTGTGGTTTACATGGCGTACGGGCTGCTGGCCGTGCTGGGAACAATGGGCAGCACTTACCTGATGATCGTCCTGTCCCACTGCTTGGTCATCTACACCGTCTCACTCGTTAAGCAGAAGTGGCTGTGTTTCATCGCGGGCCTTTGCAGCTTGGCTTCCTTCAAGGTGGAGCCCTTCAGCAGCTGGCAGGTATGTCGGTGTGCAGCTACCTCACCTGCCAAAGAGGGACTTGGCTGGCCAAGTCCTCAGGACCAAACCATACATGGTCCATGTGGTGGCCTCCAAATCTTCTTGGGTTCCCATCATCCCTGACCATTGGTCATGCTGGCTGGGGCCAAGGGGAGTTGGAACCCAACAGTCTCTGGAAGGAAGCACATTGGCTTTCAAGAGGGCCCAGATCGAAGGCAGGGTCCAAGTCCCTCACTCGGCCGTGGAACTCACTGGGGGAGGCTAAGAAAGTTGTTATTGTCTTTCAGCCTAGCCTACCCCATGAGGCTGGCATTGAGGGACAATTTTGTTGTTGTTGTTGTTTATTGAATTTATATACGGTGGTACCTCATGTGACATATGCTTCAGGTTACAGACTCCACTAACCCAGAAATAGTGCTTCAGGTTAAGAACTTTGCTTCAGGATAAGAACAGAAATCTTGCTCCGGCAGCGCGGCAGCAGCAGGAGGCCCCATTAGCTAAAGTGGTGCTTCAGGTTAAGAACAGTTTCAGGACCTCTGGAATGGACCTCCGGAATGAATTAAGTACTTAACCCGAGGTACCACTGTATTGCCTTCGAGATAAGGACAACTGTGACTTTAAAGAAGAATGGGAACTTTTTACAAATTACTTAAAAAAACAACAAAACGAATTGGACTCCTTGGCAGGTTCTGAAGAAACATACACAAATTTATTGATTGTTAACATAATAGACAGATGATTTAAGGATCTTGACAATTTGATAATATGCAGAGAATAATATGCGTTGAAAAATCAGAGAGAAGAATTGAGGGAAGTCTCGGGGGGGAGGGAGAGCTTCTTTTTGGGGAGGGGGGAAATTTGGGGGGATGAAAAGGAGATGATATGTTTTGATAATTTGTTATGTTGAAATTCTTAATAAAAACTATTTTTTAAAAAAAGAATTTATATATTGCCCTATACTCGGGGGTCTTAGGGCAGTTCACATAAAAGGGTCACGGTATATAAAATAAAAAGCAATAACCCAATAATTACGCATGCCCCCCCCAAAAAAAGAGCCACATTTTAAAAGGGTATGGGATGCTGATCAGGTCAACCAAAGGCCTGGTTAAGAAGAAACATTTTTGCCTGGTTCCTAAAGGTGTATAATGAAGTGCCAGGCCAATTTCTTTGGGGAGAACATTCCAGAGAAGGGGAGCCACTGCAGAGAAGGCCCTTGTGTTGCCACCCTCCGGACCTCTTGTTGGCATCTGCCTGTCTCAAGAGACGGCGGAGTGCGCCTCCAGGGGCGAAGTCACATCGCTGGAGAATCACAACACCAGCTGTGGCTGCAGAGACCAGTAACTCGCAACTGCTGCCTCCTGCATCGTTTTTGTTGCGTTAGTAGAACCGAAGTGACTTCCCTGGGGCGCAGATGACAAGACCCCTCTCTCAGCTTTGCTGATATAGCCCAAAGAAAAGCAGAACAAAGAAGCAGAGCAGCTCCCAGTTTGGCTACTGGAGTTGCTGGAAGGAGTCATACCATCTTAGGGACTTCAC
The DNA here is from genome assembly GCF_951804945.1 of Podarcis cretensis. Lineage (NCBI taxonomy): Eukaryota > Metazoa > Chordata > Lepidosauria > Squamata > Lacertidae > Podarcis > Podarcis cretensis. The sequence goes on from NC_137181.1 coordinate 7,187,189, forward strand.
TCCAGATTTGTGTAGGCTTTCCTGCTTGGGCTTTTCTTCTCCCGAAGATGTCCTGCAAGGCTGCAGGTATCAATTGTTCTTTGGGGTTTACTCCTGAAGCCTTTCTTGCGAATGAGCATAATCACAAGAGGTTTAGGATCAGAGTTTTCCTTCTCCTAGATGGGCTCCCTTCCCAGGTTGACAAGCCCCCATCAACCCCTCACTTCCCTCTACAGCTCGGCCAGAAACCGCCTTCTTGACTGTTGGCCCCACACTTGGTCTCGTCTGCTCAACCCGCCAATGGGATGGTGTTAATAAGGGATATATTATAATATAAAAGGTAAAGCTAAAGGGACCCCTGACCACTGGGTCCAGTCATGGCCGACTCTGGGGTTGCGGCACTCATCTTGCTTTATTGGCCGAGCGAGCCAGCGTACAGCTTCCGGGTTATGTGGCCAGCATGACTAGGCCACTTCTGGCGAACCAGAGCAGCGCACGGAAACGCCGTTTATCTTCCCACTGGAATGGTACCTATTTATCTACTTGCACTTTGACGTGCTTTCAAACTGCTAGGTTGGCAGGAGCAGGGACCGAGCAACGGGAGCTCACCCCATCGCGGGGATTCGAACCGCCGACCTTCTGATTGGCAGGCCCTAGGTTCTGTGGTTTAACCCACAGTGCCACCTATGTCCCATATTATAATATAGCTTGTTCAAAAATATGTTCAGATCAGGGCTGCCTGAAAGACCTAGTGCACAGGGCGAACCGAGAGGTTTCTATGCACCAGACGAGACTCTGAAGCAACCTCGTTTCCTTGGTATATGTGGTAACTATTCTCTTTTGTCCAGAATGGGTTTGTAACAGGAAATTTTGATCTTCAAGATGTTCTCTTTTACGGAGGAACGGGCTTCAGCATCATGCGTGCCATGAGTTTTGCCCTGGAGAACTGCGAGAGGAAGGAAGGCAACTACTCCATCTTCGCTCTCCTGAAATACAATTTCTACCTCCCCTTCTTTTTCTTCGGACCTGTCATGACCTTTGACCGGTTCTATGACCAGGTAGGCTGGATTCACTGTCATGCTCTTTGCTGCTCCTTTCTTAAGTGTAAGGCATGCTGCTCCTTTTTTTTTTTTTTTTAAGGATAAGGGAGAAATTTTATTCATTTAGCATTTAAAAGTGAACCTACCTAATTTGTGCTTTTTTTAATAAAAAAAAATAATTTTTATTAACTGGCCAATCACATCAAATTAAATCACATCGCATAAATTCCAAATTACAAAGCCAAATTTTTAAATTTTGTTGGGGGAACCCATACTTCAAGATCCAAAGGGGGATTCAGATCATCTTCTTACTACTGCGTTAATGTCCAAATCAGTCCCAATCAGTCCACAAAGTTCATAATTCTATCCAGTCTTATCTTGGTGTTTCCACATCATATCTTGTTCATATAATTTCTCTTTTTCCTTTACGATCTCTTCTGTTAGTCTCCTTAAGCCGGTAAGCAAGTATAATAAGGCATGCTGCTCCTTTCTTGGACGGGGGGCTGTTGGGCAACCCTTTGTGGCTTAGGGCCCTAGTATTTACGGGACCGCCTCTACTGGTATGCCCCACAAAGGACCTTAAGGTCCATGAATAATCATAGTTTAGAGGTCCTGGGCCCTAAGGAAGTCAGATTATCCTCCACCAGGGCCAGGGCCTTCTCAGTGATGGCTCCGACCTGGTGGAATGCTCTGTCCCAGGAGACCAGAGCCCTGCAGGATTTAACTTCCTTCCGCAGGGCCTGTAAGACAAAGCTATTCTGCCTGGCTTTCAATTTGAACTTAGCCTGATCTTTTGTTCCCCTTCCTTCCCTCCCCCTCCCCCTTTTATGAAGATTACCCACTCTGGGATCCCACAGCTAATTCTCCCCTGGTCTCCTCGCTGGCCCAAATAGGACTAACTTAGCCAGCTAGCCCTGGTGATCATCTAATGTTTATTGGATGGATTTTCCCCCTAAATTGATTTTTGAATTCTGAATTTATTGTAATTCACGTTTTACGCTGTATTTTATGCTGTTTTTTGTTGCATCAATTAAGTGTTTTAAATTTGTTGTTAGCCGCCCTGAGCCCGGTTTTCTGAACTAGGAAGGGCGGGGTATAAATAAAAAATTATTGTTGTTATTATTATTCTCCTCAAGACAGTCATTCATGCTACGTGATGTTCTCTCTGGGTCCATGAACAAAGCACAAGTCTTTCCATCTCCCCCTTTTTCCCTGACCACAGGTACACATCAGTGAGATGCGGCGCAAAGACTATGAGATGTGGCACATCTGTGTCCATGCTTTCGTCCATCTTGTGGCCATCATGGCAGTGGATGTCTTTTTCCACTTCTTCTATATCCTGACCCTTCCTTCGGACATGAAGTTTGTCAACCACCTCTCAGATTGGGCGTTGGGTGAGTGAGTCCTCAGTTCTGTGTTCAGGGAGTAAAGGAAGCCCCTTTCTTATTTTCTTTCCGGTGTGTCTTCCACATAGATCATTCCCACGTGCTCTTAAGATTACTTTCAGAGGAAACATTCCAGTAGAATGCAGGGATGGGGAAAGATGTTGGAAGTGGTTTGTGTTTTAATTAGACACCAATTCCCACTTCTCAAACCAATCAGCGAAACAAAGCAAAATTCTCCTTTGAAATTTGCACTTCTCCGAATTTTGCAATGCAGTCCTCACATCAGATAACATGTGCAAAAATAGATACATTAGCATGCAAAGAAAAGTTTGTATATTAGTCAAAATTGCATACAAAGATGCATAAAGGTAAAGGGAGCCCTGACCATTAGGTCCAGTCGTGGCTGACTCCAGGGTTGCGGTGCTCATCTCGCTTTATTGGCCGAGGGAGCCAGCGTACAGCTTCCGGGTCATGTGACCAGCATGACAAAGCCGCTTCTGGCGAACTAGAGCAGCACTCGGAAACGCCGTTTCCCTTCCCACCGGAGCGGTACCTATTTATCTACTTGCACTTTTGACGTGCTTTTGAACTGCTAGGTTGGCAGGAGTAGGGACCGAGCAACGGGAGCTCACCCCGTCGCAGGGATTTGAACCGCCGACCTTCTGATCGGCAAGTCCTAGGCTCTTTGGTTTAACCCACAGCGCCACCCGCGTCCCACAAAGATGTGTACTTTAGGAGAAATTTGCATTAACCTCGGGTTAAGAACTTAATTCGTTCCGGAGGTCCATACTTAACCTGAAACTGTTCTTAACCTGAAGCACCACTTTAGCTAATGGGGTCTCCTGCTGCCGCCGCGCCGCCAGAGCACGATTTCTGTTCTCATCCTGAAGCAAAGTTCTTAACCTGAAGCACTATTTCTGGCTTAGTGGAGTGTGTAACCTGAAGCGTATGTAACCCGAGGTACCACTGTACATGGAAAGTTGCCTTATACTGAGTAAGGACATTGGCCCATATAGCTTAGTCCTGTCTACACTGACGGGCAGTTTTCAGACAGGGAGTCTTCCTCTGTGTTACCTGGAGATGCTGAGGACCAAACCTGGGACCTTCTGCATCCAATCCAGTTCCCCAAAATGCTGCGCATAGTCCTGTGCTCTTGCTTCCTTGTATGTCAACCTGCTGCCCCTCTCCTTCCCCTTCTGTTCCGCAGCTGGCCTGGCTTACTCCAACCTGGTCTACGACTGGGTAAAAGCCGCAGTGATGTTTGGGGTCATCAACACCATCGCCAGGCTGGATCACCTGGACCCCCCTCAGCCGCCCAAATGCATCACCATGCTCTACGTCTTTGCAGAAACGTGAGTATACCCACCGATATCTTCACAGTCTCCGGTTGCTTGGGAGATTGCCCTGGAGAGGAATTAGGCAGCTGTGGAAAGGCGGGAGGAGACTTTCAGCCTTAGGAACTGCTTCGTGTGGGCAAGACCTGCCAGAGATGAGCTGCTGTGCTCATTAGGCCTGCCCACTCCTGCGCAGAATCTGTCTTTGCTAATAAAGAGTTAACTATGTCCCACACAAATGGATGCGGGTGGCGCTGTGGGTTAAACCACAGAGCCTAGGACTTGCCAGTCAGAAGGTCGGCAGTTCGAATCCCCACGACAGGGTGAGCTCCCGTTGCTCAGTCCCTGCTCCTGCCAACCTAGCAGTTTGAAAGCTCGTCAATTAAAACACTTAATTGTAATACAGTGGTACCTGTGGATGCGAACGGGATCCGTTCTGGAGCCCCATTCGCATCCCGAAGTGAACGTAACCTGTGTCCACGCGTCTTCGTGTGCGCAGGTCATGTTTCGGCGCTTCCATGCATGCGCGTGACATCATTTTGAGCGTCTGCGCATGTGCGCGCGGCGAAACCCAGAAGTAACACGCTATGTTACTTCCAGGTCGCCACAGAGCACAACCCAAAAATACTCATCCCAAAGTGTATGTATCCCAACGTATGACTGTACTACATAGAAGCAGCATAAAAGACAATATAATCACGAATAACAATAAAATTCAAACTTCAAAAATCAATTTGGGGGAAATCCATCCAATAAGCATTATATAGTCACCAGAACTAGCTGGCTGAATTAGTCCTACTTGGGCCAGCAAGGAGGCCAGGGGAGAATTAGTTGTGGGGTCTCAGAGTGGGTAATCTTCATAAAAAGGGGTGGGGGAGGGAAGAGAGGGGAAATAAAAGATCAAGCTGAATTCAAATTAAAGGCCAGGCAGAATGGCTCTGTCTTACAGGCTTAGTGGAAGGAGGTTAAATCCTGAAGGGCCATAGTCTCATGGGACAGAGCATTCCACCAGGTCGGAGCCATCACTGAAAAGGCCCTAATCTAGTCCAGCCCCTTGCAACACAGGAGTCCCGCCCAATGTGGCATTTGAACCCAGAATCCCAAGAGTAAGATTCTCATTCTCTGCCGACTGAGCTTGAGCTGTTTGCTTTCAACGGGAATCCAAACACTATGGAAAATGTAAAACTATTTCCAGCCCCCCCCCAAAAAAAAATTAGTCAATGAAAATGCAGCAGCAACAGTCAATAAAACAAAGCCATTGAACAGCCATCAGAAAAATAAATAGACTTTTGAACCCCTTGCATGAACACACACACAAACCTTTGTTTCTAAGAGGGACAGTTCAAAGCTTGCCTCTTGAAAATAAAAATCTCATTTCTCCAATAACTCTAAATCCACTGTTTGTTTCTATGGTATTGTGGGCTTTTCATTGCCTTTGGTATTTTTATATTCTTCTGACTGGCTTTGAAAGGCACCTTGAACTGTGGAGGAGGCAGCATTTAAAGGCACACTTGAGAAGCGTGAAAGATTCCTTGCCGTATATATTGCCTTTGAAACATGGAAGTTTCTCTTTCTTAACCAATCAGTATTTATTGAGGTTTTCAATGATGTTTTTACAGAGGCCTTTTGCTGATATTATTCTTGCATGCTGTGTGGCGCCTGGGTTTTTTAAAAAATGAAAGCGTGGATTATAAATTGGTAAATAAAATAAAATCTGGTTGTGTTACTTCACCCATGGGCTTAGGGCACTTTGCAGCGGCCATGTGCCCTGGAGGGAATAGATGTGGAACCAGGGGCAACAAATAAAGTAAAAGCTTCTGTTTTTTAATCTAACTTTTGCATTTGTCTCACAGGCACTTTGACAGAGGGATTAACGACTGGCTATGCAAGTAAGTTTACTTTCCGGCGATGGCACTTAATGTTTCTTGGGGTCCCTGGGAGATTTCCTGCTCTCATAACAAACTATTCACAGTCGGTGGTGGAGAAATAAGGGAATATTCATCTAGTGCCCGCCATTTCTACCTAATAATAATAATAATAATAATAATAATAATAATAATTTATTATTTATCCCCCGCCCATCTGGCTGGGTTTCCCCAGCCACTCTGGGGGGCTTCCAACAGAACACTAAAATACAATAACCTATTAAACATTAATAGGCGTGCTCTGGTCCATGGGGTCACGAAGAGTCGGACACGACTAAACGACTAAACAACAACATTAAACATTAAAAGCTTCCCTAAACAGGGCTGCCTTCAGATGTCTTCTAAAAGTCTGGTAGTTGTTGTTCTCTTTGACATCTGGTGGGAGGGTGTTCCACAGGGCAGGCGCCACTACTGAGAAGGCCCTCTGCCGGTTCCCTGTAACTTGGCTTCTCGCAGCGAGGGAACCGCCAGAAGGCCCTCGGCGCTGGACCTCAGTGTCCGGGCAGAAAGATGGAGGTGGAGACGCTCCTTCAGGTCTACTGCGCCGAGGCCGTTTAGGGCTTTAAAGGTCAGCACCCACATTTGAATTGTGCTCAGAAACGTACTGGGAGCCAGTGTAGGTCTTTCAGGACCGGTGTTATATGGTCTCGGCAGCCGCTCCCAGTCACCAGTCTAGCTGCCGCATTCTGGATTAGTTGTAGCTTCCGGGTCACCTTCAAAGGTAGCCCCACGTAGAGCGCATTGCAGTAGTCACCAGTGGGAGATAACCAGAGCATGCACCACTCTGGCGAGGCAGTCCGCAGGCAGGTAGGGTCTCAGCCTGCGTACCAGATGGCGCTGATAAACAGCTGCCCTGGACACAGAATTGACCTGCGCCTCCATGGACAGCTGTGAGCCCAAAATGACTCCCAGGCTGCACACCTGGTCCTTCAGGTCCTTATCAAATCATAAAATTGTCAAGTTGAAGTTATACCCTCTGGAGCAGCAGAAAAGAAGTTTGTTCCATCTTGGGGACATGAAAACTCGAGCCAACCTTCTCACTGTGTGTGTGTGTGTGTGTGTGTGTGTGTGTGTGTGCTTTGACTCCTAGGTACGTCTACGATTATATCGGGGGCAATCACGACAACATCTTGAAGGAGCTGGTGGCCACGATCGCCACCTTTCTTGTGACCACCCTCTGGCTTGGTCCTTGCGAAATAGTTTACATCTGGTCCATCTGCAACTGCTTTGGCCTCAATTTTGAGCTGTGGGTGCAGCAGTTCTTTCAGCTGAAGCCGTTTGCTGCCATAGAGGTATAAGTGTTGGTCCTTAAAGCTTTGCTAGACTCTTAAGGCCTGCTGGGCTGAGGGTGGAGATCCCTCCAGATGTTATTGTGTTACATGTGTGCAGCCAGCACTAGCGTATGTTTGTAGACACATTGCAGAGAGGTTAAGGATCTTTTACTGGAGTTACGGCATGCGCTTGTCATCTTTTTCTTTGGCGATCACTCATAGCCAAGTTAGATTGTAAACACAATCTTACGATTGTAAACACAGTTTTAATAGTGAGTCCTAAGTGACTGTGGAGGCCAATTCTGGATCCACATCCTTCCACAGTGGGGACATTGGTTTCCGGGCTGGAGTTGATCACGGTGTGGATTTGCCAAGTGTGCCTTCCTCTTAGCACGTTTCTCCCTTTCATCCTGAGTTTGAGCATCTTCAAAGCCCACAACACCTTTGGTAAAGGCTGTTCTCCAACTGGGGCGCTCGCAGGCCAGTGTTTCCCAGTTGGCGGTGTTTATACTACATTTTTTTTAAAGATTTGCCTTGAGAGAGTCTTTAAACCTTTTTTGTTGACCACCAGCATTACGCTTTCCATTTTTAAGTTGGGAATAGAGTAGTTGCTTTGGAAGACGATCATCAGGCATCTGCACAACATGACCAGTCCAGCGAAGCTGATGTTGAAGAATCATTGCTTTGACACTGGTGATCTTTGCTTCTTCCAGTACACTAGTATTAGTTCACTTGCCTTCCCTAGTAATGTGTAACATTCTTTGGAGACACTGTTGATGGAATCTTTCGAGGAGTTGGAGAAGACGTTTATAAGTGGATATACTTGTTATGGATGTGTCTTAACCCTTAACCTTATGCCCATGAGAAACTTTCACACAAGTCTCTTTTCCCTGGCAGGCCAGAATGTCGGAGGCAATGTCTCGGCGGATCAGGGGCTTCTTTGGTGCAGCAAACTTCTGGGCTATCGTCCTGTACAACATCCTTGCCCTCAATAGCCTCGAATTTGCCATTCTCGTCGCCACAAGAATTCTCCAAACAGGTAACGTTCCTCCGGCAGAGTGGGCCGAACCCCTTTCGATGGGCTGAAAACCATATTTACCATGGCTGTACCCGTTAGCCAGCTTACATGACAAACCCACTAGAGACGCAGATCGATATTTGCAATTGAACACCTGCTGTTTCTGAGGCTCCTCAGCCTCTTGCCCTCCTTACTTCTCTCCAGTAGCACACATTACCCTATGTTCCGGCGTACAAGATGACTTTTTATCCCTGGAAAATCACCCCAAAAGTCGGGGGTCATCTTATACGCCGGGTATACACATTGGGAAGGAGGAGAGGGAGCTGGTGAGCAGAGGCGCCCCTTCTGCCGTCGCTCCTCCTCCCTCCCCACAGAAGGGGACGCGGAAAGTCCCTCCAAACGCGGCACTCGCCCGCCCACCCACCAAAAGCCTCGCCTCAGGCTGCTGCTGCTGCGACGGCAGAGGCAGCGGACGGGTGGGCGCTCTGCCCCTGGCAGCGCTCAAACTCTATAACTCTAAAACTCTAAAACTGAACAGCAAAAGTTGGGGGTTGTCTTATACGCCCAGTCGCCTAATACGCCGGAATCTACGGTACTTCTTCTGTCCCTGGTCCCTGTGTGGGGCGTCCTAGGCCCTTTCATCCTCCCTATAAAACTCTGCCTCAGAACTGGGTTAAAAGTATGAGGGACCTCAAGCTAACACAGCCTTCCTCAACCTTGGGCCCCAAGATGTTGCTGGACTACACCTCCCATCGTCCCTGACCACTGGTCCTGGTAGCAAGGGATGATGGGATTTGTAGTCCAACAACATCTGGGGGCCTGTGTGAGAAAGGTGGGGCTAATAGAAGGGGAGGGGTGGGGAATCTCAGACTCAGGGTCCAAATGCGCCCCCTCAAATCCTCTCTGTCTGTCCCTCAGGACTTCTCCCCAGCCACAAATCTTCACATCTCGGGTGCTTTTGCCTATCTGGAATTTGTACTTGAACTCTGAGCATGCCTTTTGGGCCAAGGGTAGAGGGTGCATGTGAGAATGTACAGAGAAGGAATGACTGCTAAACCAGTCTAAAAATGTGGCCCAGATATGCTCATTCTCTCATAACATTCCGGTTCCTCAACAGACACTATTTGGCCAGCGACGAAATATCTGCCCTGTGGCCATGTTGATCTCTTCTCCTTCGCTCTCCTCCTCAGGTTTCCCCCTCAGCACATTATCCATCTGGTTCATCACTTACTGCGGTGTGCAGCTGATCAAGGAGAGAGAACGTTTCCTGGCCCTCCAGGAGGAGAAAGGAGACAAGGACAAGACAGAGTAAAGGAGAGGGAGAGAGGCCAGCCCGCAAAATGGCCGCCGTGGCTTTTTGACGCGCTAGGCCAAAGTGCCTGACCCCTCAGCCCTGAGGGCCTGTATGCTGCCATGAAGACCTCCTGTAGCCACGTACAAGCTCACCTGTGTAATGAACTACTTTCCCCATTTAAATTAAAAAAGATATTTTCTATAAGACTCAAACACAAGGGCTGCCAAGTTATTTCTGTAAAGAGCCACTATGTTGTGAGTGTGCCGTGATTCAGACCTCGCTGTTCTTTGGGAGCACCTCTAATCTATGGCCAGCTTCTGGCTCTGCAGGAAGGTTGCATATTGTCATAAACCATTAAATAGTAGGTAATATAGAGTCTGGGACATGGGTGGTGCTGTGGGTCAAACTACAGAGCCTAGGACTTGCTGATCACCACGATGGGGTGAGCTCCCATTGCTCAGTCCCTGCTCCTGCCAACCCAGAGTTCGAAAGCACGTCAAAGTGCAAGTAGATAAATAGGTACCGCTCCGGCAGGAAGGTAAATGGCATTTCCATGCGCTGCTCTGGTTCGCCAGAAGCGGCTTAGTCATGCTGGCCACATGACCCGGAAAAACTGTCTGCAGAAGCAGACAAACGCCGGCTCCCTCGGCCTGTAAAGCAAGATGAGCGCCGCAACCCCAGTGTCATCCACAACTGGACCTAACAGTCAGGGGTCCCTTTACCTTTACATAGGTATCTATAAGACCTGAATAATAGGGACATGGGTGACGCTGTGGTTTAAACCACTGAGCTTCTTGGACTTGCTGATTGGAAGGTCGGCTGTTCGAATCCCCGTGACGGGGTGAGCTCCCATTGCTCGGTCCCTGCTCCTGCCCACCTAGCAGTTCAAAAGCACGCCAGTGCAAATAGATAAATAGGTACCGCTCCGGCGGGAGGGTAGACGGCGTTTCCATGTGCTGCTCTGGTTCGCCAGAAGCAGCTTAGTCATGCTGGCCACATGTATGCCGTATGCCGGCTCCCTCGGCCAATAAAGCGAGATAAGCACCGCAACCCCAGAGTCGGCCATGACTGGACCTAATGGTCAGGAGTCCCTTTACCTTTACCTAATATAGAGGAAAGAGCGACCTGTTGTGTTTAGGTTCAGATTGTGGACTTCCCAGGGGTGTAGCCATAGCCATAGCCCCAGGAACATGATTTTGAGGTGGTGCGAACTAAGCACGGATCCCCGTCCCACCTTGTCTGCTGTCGGGGGCCTGTGGCCCCAAAGCCTGGCCTGGCCTTGCTACCACACTCCAGGTCCCCTTGCCGAATGGCCTCCTGGCCACCAGACCCTCCAAGTGCCCCTATATTGCAATGGCATCCCTGATTTAGAGAAGCCGTCCCGGTTTCTGATTTGATCCCGGAATGTCCCGCTTTTCCTTAGGATGTCTCTATTTCCATCGGAGAAATGTTGGAGGGTGTGGAGTTATCCGACCCCCGAGCCGTCTGAAGGCAATCCTGTATAAGGACATTTAATGTTTTGTTTTGTTATGTTTTTATATATGTTGGAAGCCGCCCAGAGTGGCTGGGGCAACCCAGTAAGGTGTGTGGGGTATAAATAGGAAACTTATCATTATGGAATGGGACGTCCCTGTTTTCATCGGAGAAATGTTGGAGGGTATGGGCCAGTGTTGGGGGGATGTATCAAGGGCTGGTTGGCTGACTGGGCTCCCCACTGCATGGGCAGGTGGCATAGTGTGGCCCCATAAACCCTCTCTGCCCTGTGTCTGCAGGGTAGCATAAGCAGCAAGGGCTGGGCTGGTGCGACGGGTTTTGTTCACTCTCTGTGCCCTGCCCCGGGCACCAGCAAAGGATGCAATGCCACTGGGACTTCCCATAGAAGCATCGGGTTAGCTACTTTGAGATAAGGATGCTGGACTAGATTGGCCTCTGGGTTGATCCTGCAGGCTATTTTTATGTTCTTATTGAACGAAGATTCAGAGCTTTTTTTCAGCCAGAACTCAGTTCCAGCAGTGCTCAGGTGGGACTCATTGCCATAAAATAATAATAATAATAATAATAATAATAATAATAATAATAATAATAATTTATACCTCGCCCATCTGGCTGGGTTTCCCCAGCCACTCTGTGCGGCTTCCAACAAAATATTAAAATGCAATAGTCTGTTAAACATTAAAAGCTTCCCTAAACAGGGCGGCCTTCAGATGTCCTCTACAAGTCTGATAATTGTTTTCCTCTTTGACATCTGATGGGAGGTTGTTCTACAGGGGGGGTGCCACTACCAAGAAGGCCCTCTGCCTGGTTCCCTGTAACTTGGCTTCTCGCAGCGAGGGAAGCGCCAGAAGGCCCTCGGAGCTGGACCTCAGTGTCCGGGCAGAATGACAGGGGTGGAGATACTCCTTCAGGTATACTGGACCGAGGCCGTTTATAAGAGAACAGGGCATGTGCTCCTATTTTTCTAGAAAAATAACACTGCAAAGAAGTATTGTTTGGGGAGGGGTGTATGAAGAAAGCTCTCACACGCATCCTCTCATCTGTCAAACTTGACCCATGAGTGGTGGCAGAGATAATTTGCCACTGTCTGTCCTTGGCTCTGATGCCACCTACTGTCGGTCTCCTTGGCTCCCTTCACCATGAAGATGATGACACTGCGCTGCCCCTTCTCCCAAACCTTCAGAGTCGAATGGTCATTTCCCCCATCAGGGAAACTGGGTCATCCAGTCCCTGGTGTAGAAGTCATGGGACCACTTGGTGGCCTCTGCCATGACGCATCAATAAAAGCCCAGCAATGACGAATGGATTCCACGCCCTGTTCCAGAAGAACTAGCCGTTCCTCCACAATGTGGCTAAATTTAAACAGGGAGCTGAGCTTTCTGGAATGCTACAGAAGGATCTAAAGTTAGATACCATCAGAAGGAAGTGCAACTCACTGAACAGGCAGAATGAACGATTGGGCGGGCAAGTCTTCCATCTCACACAGTTGCAGCCTCTTCCCGGCAACAGAGATTAAAGGTCTTCGTTGGGGTTAGCCCAGCTAATTAGGAAATAATTGTGCTTTATCTAAACACTGCAACTTCGAACCATGAGATGTCAAACTGGTTTGTTTCTACTAGCCATGGGTGGTGTAGTGGTTAAGAGTGGTAGACTCGTAATCTGGTGAACTGGGTTCGCTTCCCTGCTCCTCCACATGCAGCTGCTGGGTGACGTTGGGCCAGTCGCACTTCTCTGGAGTCTCTCAGCCCCACTCACCTCACAGAGTGTTTGTTGTGGGGGAGGAAGGGAAAGGAGAATGTTAGCCGCTTCGAGACTCCTTAGGGTAGTGATAAAGCGGGATATCAAATCCAAACTCTTCTTCTTCTTTAGGGTTCAACTATACTACTAATACATTATTTTTTATTATTGATTTATCGATTTATTCCCTGCCCTTTTTCCCTGACAGGGACTCAAGGCAGCTTTCAGATCAGCTAAAAACAGCCAAAAACATAGGGGCAGGGGAACCAGTGATAAAAAAAAAACCAATTAAACATTAATATAATTAAAACCATACAATAATAATACCTTATTATTTATACCCCACCCATCTGGCTGGGTTTCCCCAGCCACTCTGGGCAGCTTCCAACAAAATATTAAAAACACGATAAAAGATCAAACATTAAAAGCTTCCCTAAACATTTCCCTAAATGGTGCTGGAGGAGACTCTTGAGAGTCCCATGGACTGCAAGAAGATCAAACCTCTCCATTCTTAAGGAAATCAGCCCTGAGTGCTCACTGGAAGGACAGATCCTGAAGCTGAGGCTCCAAGACTTTGGCCACCTCATGAGAAGAGAAGACTCCCTGGAAAAGACCCTGATGTTGGGAAAGATGGAGGGCACAAGGAGAAGGGGACGACAGAGGATGAGATGGTGGGACAGTGTTCTCGAAGGTACCAGCATGAGTTTGACCAAACTGCAGGAGGCAGTGGAAAACAGGAGTGCCTGGCGTGCTCTGGTCCAGGGGGTCACAAAGTGTCGGAAACGACTAAATGACTAAACAACAAACAGGGCTGCTTTCAGATGTCTTCGAAAAGTCAGATAGTTGTTTATTTCCTTGACATCTGGTGGTCTGGCGTTCCACAAGAAGGCCCTCTGCCTGGTTCCTTGTTACTTCACTTCTCACACACTGAAGTAACTGCCAGAAGGCCCTCTGAGGAGGATCTCAGTATCTGGGCTGAACAGGGGTGGAAGCATTCTTTCAGGTATACTGGGCTGAGGCTGTTTAGGGCTTTAAAGGTCAGCATCAACACATTGAATTGTGCTTGGAAACGTACTGGGAGCCAATGTAGGTCTTTCAGAAGCGGTGTTATGTGGTCTCGGCAGCCACTCCAGTCTAGCTGCCGCATTCTGGATTAGTTGTAGTTTCTGGGTCACCTTCAAAGGTAGCCCCATGCAGAGCACAAATATAAAAGATCTCTTAGAATCAAATGGATAATTGTAATAAAAACAACATGGCACCAGCCCTTTCATTGAATACAGTTGCTTCCCAAAAGCCTGTTGGAAGAAGTTCTTCACCAGGTGGCAGAAAGACAGCAAGGAGGGAGCCAATGTGGCGTCTTTAGGCAGAGAGTTCCAAAGTCTAGGAGAAGCCACCACCGAGAAGGCCCTAAATGGCGCTGAACTGTGGTTAATCGACAAAGAAGAATGAAGGGGTCCCATCGCACCCTCGTAGCTGTGCAGTGTGGATCTGACACATTTATTTGCCATCCTTTGCAGCTGATGGGGTGACAGAGACACTCGAGAGATTAAAGAGCTCATCAGATGTTAAGTCCCCTTGCAAAGGGGCAAATTAATGCAGATGGGAAAATATAATCCACAGAGAGGATTAAGTACATGGCTTGGAGCCGAGACAATGTGCTGCTCTGGAAAGACCTGCTAACCCTTTGTTTGCCAAAAAAAGGCAAGGGGAGGACAGGCTGGATTATGAATTCCAGCTGTTGCCCCAGACTACTCTTGACTAATCAGGGCACCTGTTTACTGAGAGCCAATGTGGTGCAGTGGTTAAAGTGTTGGACTAGGACCTGGGGGAACAGGGTTCAAATCCCCACTTGGCCACAAAGCTCACTGGGCGACATAGGGGGCCAGTCACTGCAATAAAATAAATAATACTCTGTGTCAAGGACACCCAAATCCGCTCCACTGAAATAATGTCCCCAAGTCTGAGGGAGGTGTGTACATATATCCTTGCAAAACATCTTTTGAGATCCAGCTTTAAAAAAACACACAAACCCCAAGCCCCTGGGATTTTGAAAACAATCATCTTATTTAGCTATCCACCATGTCAGCTGTCAGCCTTGAATTCTGACTGCCAATCTGGCATGGGTGTCATCAGCATATTGTACTACACATCATCATCATCATCATCATGCAACATGTAAATGTCTAGTAAAGTTTCCCGTTAATTAATGCCGTAAAAGCTGAAAGCTATCCTAAGCTATTAGTGGAAGAGTATTGTTGTTGTTTAGTCGTTTAGTTGTGTCCGACTCTTCGTGACCCCATGGACCAGAGCACGCCAGGCACTCCTGTCTTCCACTGCCTCCCGCAGCTTGGTCAAACTCATGCTGGTAGCTTCGAGAACACTGTCCAACCATCTCGTCCACTGTCGTCCCCTTCTCCTTGTGCCCTCCATCTTTCCCAACATCAGGGTCTTTTCCAGGGAGTCTTCTCTTCTCATGAGGTGGCCAAAGTCTTGGAGCCTCAGCTTCAGGATCTGTCCTTCCAGTGAGCACTCAGGGCTGATTTCCTTCAGAATGGAGAGGTTTGATCTTCTTGCAGTCCATGGGACTCTCAAGAGTCTCCTCCAGCACCATAATTCAAAAGCATCCATTCTTCGGCGATCAGCCTGCTTTATGGTCCAGCTCTCACTTCCATACATCACTACTGGGAAAACCATAGCTTTAACTATACGGACCTTTGCTGGCAAGGTGATGTCTCTGCTTTTTAAGATGCTGGGAACGGTATAACCCAAGCTTTAAAATTTTGGCTGGATTTTCAGCATTTCAGACTCTCAAATCCATAAATCTTTATGGTATTCTTGGATTTACATCTTGCCTTTGCTCTACAGAAATCAAGGCAGCGCTGAGAGTTCATCCTCTCCATGATCTTCACAACAGCCTTGTGAGGTAGGTTTGGGTGAAGCAGGATGGGGCCCAGGACCCAAACAAGCTCCATGCCTGAGAGGATATTGAATAAGCTATAGTATATAGGCTGCTGTGAATGCTTGGGACAAAGCGATATAAATATTATAGTCCCAGCAGGACTTTCTTCCTTTAGCGTCAGTTGGCCACTAACAATCATTCCACATATTTCTGAAAACAGAGGGTATTGCCAGTGCTTATGTGTCCAAAATGGTACCATCAACAAGCAAGAGGGATACACCTGCAGCTTTGCAAGTATCCTCAAAGTCTGCTGAAGTACATAAAGGGAATACTGACTGGCTATTTTGGGGGCAGGGTGTGTAAAAGCAAGAGGGACGGGTAATATGAAGGAGCGTCTCCACTTCCATTGTTCTACCCTACACTGAGGTCCAGCGCCGAAGGCCTTCTGGCGGTTCCCTCACTGTGAGAAGCCAAGTTACAGGGAACCAGGCAGAGGGCCTTCTCGGTAGTGGCCCCCACCCTGTGGAATGCCCTCCCACCAGATGTCAAAGAGAACATCTACCAGACTTTTAGAAGACATCTGAAGGCAGCCCTGTTTAGGGAAGCTTTTAATGTTTGATGCATTACTGTATTTTAATATTTTGTTGGAAGCTGCCCAGAGTGGCATATTATTATTATTATTATTATTATTATTATTATTATTATTATTATTGAGTGGAGTATCCTGAGGCAGGGCGTGGCTGGCTGACTGGAATACTAAGCAGAAGCGCTTCATACTGCAACATTTTGTTGCTGGTCACAGCGACAAAACGAACAGTCAAGTCCTGCTAGTATGGTGGAAATGCCAAAAATAGGGCTTATGATCTCAGTGTTCTGTGTGGAGGGAATATGAAGCCAGGAGCAGGATGGGAAATGAAATCTGAACACAATGAAACTCAGCCTCTGTTCGAAGCTGTCTGGAATAAGCTGCTAAAAGGTTTCTGGCTTGGCGTGATGGGCATGGTGGTCATCACCTTACAGACTAGCAGCTTGCCTGTTTCCCCATCTGTTCACTTGTACACAAAAAGTTTGTTGCCAAGGGCCCCATAACACAACCACACTTGCTCCTGTCGAGGAAACGAATCCTGTATACGGCTGCCCTTGGAACAGCCGGTCACTTGAGGGAACACGGCACAAACAACGACGTACATGTGAATAAATCAATAAATCAAATCAGATAAACCATCCCTGGGGCATTTGTGACTTGGACGGATTTCCTTCTTTCGTACCAAACGTCAGATGCATTTATTTGCTGTTTACTCAACTCTGACTTTGCAGTATATTTTTAGCGCATTAATCTTTGCTCCGGATTTAGCAAAGGAGACCAGGGATATGGCGTGTGTGTGCAGTCAAGACTATCCCCACGGCTCCTGAGCCTGATTTTAGGGAATTTGAGTCACTCCGAGGCAGAATCTGTTTCACACACAAACACACACAGTTCCTAAGGCAGCTGGTCACCAGCTTTTCTGCCGAAAGTCCTTCAGGAAAAGGTTTCCCCGATAGTGAATCACGAAAGCGTCTGCCATGGATCTAGAATTACACTTACAGCTGTTACTCAGCCCCCCTCGTGCCACCCCACCCGCCAACAACAGCCACCCCTCCCCGGCAGGCCAGTTTGTCATATTAAAAGGTGATCGGCTTACATATGCTGCCGAATGGATTCCCTAAGCTCCGTAATGCTGTAGCTATATATAAAAAGCCCCTCTTGCTGTGGAAACTGAGCCACACAGTCAGCTGCGTTGGCAGCAAGACTCTCATATTCTCTGAGCTCCATCTGGGAGCAAAAAAAAGGGGGGACCTCAAACGCTCACGGGTTCAAAGGAGTGGGAAGAGAAGACCGAGTGGGAGGAAGCGACCGGAGTCATGGCCTTGCCGATGGAACAAGCCGAGGAGTTGCGTCTCTACCAGCAAACCCTCCTCCAGGATGGTCTGAAAGACATGCTAGACCACAACAAGTTCCTCGACTGCGTCTTGAAGGTCAAAGGGAGAGAATTCCCCTGCCACCGCCTGGTCCTCGCCGCCTGCAGCCCCTACTTCAGGGCTATGTTCCTGTCGGACATGGAGGAAAGCAAGAAAAAGGAGATCGACTTGGAGGACGTCGACCCAGAAGTCATGGGGAAGATTCTCCACTACATCTACACTTCAGAGCTTGACATCACCGAGCAGAACGTCCAGGACATCTTCACGGTGGCCAATATGTTCCAGATTCCTTCCATCTTCACCGTCTGTGTCTCCTTCCTGCAAAAGAGGCTTTGCCTCAGCAACTGCCTGGCCATCTTCAGGCTGGGCTTGATGCTAGACTGTGCACGCCTAGCCATAGCAGCGAGGGACTTCATAAGTGACCGCTTCACCCTCATCTCCCGGGACGAGGAGTTCAGCCAGCTCTCTCCCGACGAGCTCATCGCCATCATCTCCACCGACTCGCTCAACGTAGAGAAGGAGGAGACTGTCTTCGAGGTGGTGATGAAGTGGGCCACAGCGAGGGACCGCGAGGCCCGGGCGAAAGCGCTGCCGGTGGTCTTTGAGAGCATCCGCTTCCGACTCATGGACAAAGGTTACTTCAAGGACCATGTGGAGAAGCACGCTTTGGTCAAGTCCAGCCCAGAGCTCCTCAAGAAGGTCCAGATGGTCAAGGATGCCCATGACGGGAAGCTCACGGTGGTGAGGAAGACAACGGGGAAGAAAAAGGGGGAGAAGAAAGCTGGTGACAATGTCATCAACGGAGAGGTAGAGCAAGAAGCAGGAGAGAAAGAGGAAGAGGAGGAGGCTCTCCCAGGGATCTTGAATGACACAATGCGCTTCGGGATGTTTCTACAAGACCTTATTTTCATGGTCAGTGACTCAGGGGCAGTGGCCTACGATCCAGGAGCCAACGAGTGCTATTTCGCCTCCGTCTCCGCTCAGATCCCAAAGAATCACGTCAGCCTGGTCACCCGTGAGAACCAGATCTTCATAGCAGGTGGAATTTACTACAATGAGGACAATAAAGAGGACCCCATGAACTCCTATTTCTTGCAGGTACCACTTGTTGTTTTCTTCCTCCTGGCTTGTGAATGGTGTACACAGCTTGCTGCTCCTGGGCCAAGAGCCATGCAGTGCTAGATTCCCCTTGGAGTGCAGAGCCAACTCCAGGGTGGTTTAGGTCCAGTTTCAGATGTGCCCTGGTTCAAACTGGCCTGACACTCTGTTTTAAGTGTGTGGCTCAGCAGGGATGGTGGAGAGTTCAGAACAATGGCATTGCATCACCTTATATTGCATTACCTAGATAGTTATTGCTTTGTTCATAATCTAACAGTTGTCTGGGTCCTGCTAACATAGCCAAGGGTCCTGCTTCCCCTTTATCCAAACACAAGTGGGCCCTGCAACAGAAATTTGCAGTATGAAGTGCTTCTGCTCAGTATTCCAGTCACATCTTGGCGAGGGGGCCAAGAAGGTCTCTTAACAACTCTCAGCACCCTCAGTGAACTGCTGTGCCCAAAATTCTTTGCAGGAAGTTATGACTGTTTAAAATGGCATAGTGCTTTGAGAGCACGGTGTAAACATGGCCTAGTTCTCCATTGTTCCAGAGGGCAAGACTAGAACCGATGGGTGGAAATGGCAAATGTGGTTGGACTCTGTTTCCCATCAGCCCCAAACACAAGGACACTAGTTCGGAGTGATGGGAGCTAGAGTCCAGACGCATCTGGAAGGCTACAAGTTTCTCGCCCCTGCATTCAGAGGAACATCCAAATGATGAGATTTGTTGAACCGTGGAAGAGGGCTGCCCCAGGCTCTCCTCTTCCCCTGGAGGAATAGAAGCAGAGGCTGGATGGTTCTCTATTGGGGAGGCTGCAGCTGCATCCTGCATTGTAGATCAAGTGGGATTGGGCCAAATACCCTCTGGGGGACCTGTCAACTCCATCGTTCTGATGCCCAACCACAACCAGAGCTATATCTCAGTCCTAAAAACCCTAGCAGTAGGGAGGGTGGACGTAAACCCTGCTCAAAGCAGTGTGATGTACTTCTGAGTAAATCTATACAGCATCCCCTCCAACATCCCACTGATCAAAATTGGGATGCTCATTTTTTTGGCCCGAACTCTTGCAGGAGTCGGGTGGTGCTGTGGGTTAAACCACAGAGCCTAGGACTTGCCGATCAGAAGGCCGGCGGTTCGAATCTCCGTGACGGGGTGAGCTCCTGTTGCTCGGTCCCTGCTCCTGCCAACCTAGCAGTTCGAAAGCACATCAAAAGTGCAAGTAGATAAATAGGTACCACTCCAGCGGGAAGGTGAACAGCGTTTCCGTGCGCTGCTCTGGTTCGCCAGAAGCGGCTTGGTCATGCTGGCCATGTGACCCGGAAGCTGTACACCAGCTCCCTCGACCAATAAAGCGAGATGAGCGCCGCAACCCCAGAGTCGGCCACGACTGGACCTAATGGTCAGGGGTCCCTTTACCTTTACCTTGCGGAAGTCAGTTGACTTGGGTGAGAGCGAGAGGCCAAAAAACGGGACATTCTGGAATCCAATCAGAAGCAAAGGTTGGCTTCTGTAATTCCAGGGTGTCCTGCTCAAATCTTGATGGCTGAAGGGTATGATACAGGCCCACGCTCTAAGGGTCGTCTTCTTCCTGTGTAGCAGGAGTGGGAGACTTCAGGCCCAGGGTCCAAATGTGACTTTCCAGGCCTTTCTATCAGTCCTTTTGGACTCTTCACAGGCCACAGTCCTGCCTCATCCTGCTTGAGTGTTTTGGCCGGGCTGGAAAATGTCCTCAATCTTTGGTGGTACCTCTTGGCTTCCTGGACAGAGGATAAAGGGGTGTGCAGAAACAAGCTGTTTTTGCCTCTGGCCCTGTGGCCCTCAGAAAGTTGTGCAGGTGGGACTGTGGTCCTCAGCTCTGCCCTGATGCTTCTCTGCCTTATCGCTTCTCTGCAGTATGACCACTTGGACTCCGACTGGCTCGGGATGCCTCCCCTGCCGTCTCCGCGCTGCCTGTTTGGCCTCGGCGAGGCCGAAAACTCCATCTTTGTGGTCGGCGGGAAAGAGCTGAAGGAAGGAGAAGAGACCCTGGACTCGGTCCTGTGCTACGATCGGCTGTGAGTGTGAAACAAAGTCATAGATTTCAGGCTTGGGGCCTAAAACTTGAGCCAGGCAATACAGACTCCTAAGCAGATTTCGGCGAGGGGCAGTCCACATTATGACCCTGAAACCATTGTTCAAATTTTGACAGGCAAAACTCTGGGTTGGAGGATGTTGACAAGATGCAACGTGTGGAGAAGAGGGCAACCAAGATGACCAAGGGCCTTATGAGGAACGGTTGAGGGAGTTGGGAATGTTTAGCCTAGGAAAGAGGAGACTGAGAGGAGATATGAGAGCCATCTTCAAATATCTCAAGGGCTTTCGAATGGAGCTTGTTTTCTCCTGCTCTGGAGGCTAGGACCCGAACCAATGGATTCAAGTTACGAGAAAGGAGATTCCGACTAAACTTTAGGAAGAACTTTTTGGTAGTGAGAGCTGTTCAAGAGTGGAACAGACTCCCTAGGAAGGTGATGCATCTTGGACCTTTTTAAGGAGGGTTTGGGTAGCTATCTGTCAAAGATGCTTTAGTTGAGATTCTGCATCGCAAGGGCTTGAACTATGACCTTCAGAGTAATTTCCTACTCTACAGTTCTATGATTATATGAAAATGGAGGTCGAATCTGCCTCAGTTGTGCCTGTCAAAATCAACAAAGGCCTCTGGGTAATAATTTGTCACCACTGGGATTGGTATCTTTATTTATTTAAAACATTTCCATAACACACAAACATTAAAAACGAAACAATGTCTGGGTAGTTTGCAGCAGCAGACAACAACCCATAACTTACTTTATAATTATGCTTTAATTGTGTCGCCAAGGGGACGCAAGTGGCGCTGTGGGTTAAAGCCTCAGCGCCTAGGGCTTGCCGATCGAAAGGTCGGCGGTTCGAATCCCTGCGGCGGGGTGCGCTCCCGCTGCTCGGTCCCAGCGCCTGCCAACCTAGCAGTTCGAAAGCACCTCCGGGTGCAAGTAGATAAATAGGGACTGCTTACCAGCGGGAAGGTAAACGGCGTTTCCGTGTGCGGCTCTGGCTCTGGCTCTGGCTCTGGCCAGAGCAGCGATGTCACGCTGGCATGTGACCCGGAAGTGTCTCCGGACAGCGCTGGCCCCTGGCCTCTTAAGTGAGATGGGCGCACAACCCCAGAGTCTGTCAAGACTGGCCCCTACGGGCAGGGGTACCTTTACCTTTACCTTTAATTGTGTCGCCACTTTTATTGTTCGATACTATGTCTGCATTTAATTTGTTCCTTGTGAGCCACCCAGAGAATTCGGATTGTGCAGAAAATAGATACAGAAGCCATCCATTAAAATAGTTAATTACAGCAAAAGGCAGCAGTAGAAATGATTGCAATTGATTTTTTTTATTTTTATTAAGCACGTCTGAGGTTAAAAGCCTGGGAAAACAGGGAGATATTTGCTTGGTGCCTAAAAAACATTCACGGAAGCGGGAAGAAATTTTAGTATGCTGTGAAAGGGCCAAAGAAATGCAGAAAAGAGGGGTGAAGGGGAGTCTGAGGCTGTAATCCTAGAGCCATTTTCCTGGGAGGACAAAGAAGCAAATATGTCAGAATTCCCTCAGTGTCTCCTTTTCTTCAGTTCTTGACGTTAGTTTGCAAATCTTTTTAAATGAAAATTCATCAGTGTGTTCTCCTAATGGGCACATTTATATGCAGTTTTTTGGTGTAATATACACAATTTTTGCCCAGCGATTCCTCCTAATGCAACACATTTCTGGATGTTATTTTCATATGGCCTGGGGAGAAAGCTGAAGGCTGCCTGAAAGAATATCATTCTTCTGTCCACCAGGTCCTTTAAATGGGGTGAAGCGGACTCCCTTCCTTACCCAGTCTATGGCCACAGCGTGGTATCCCAGAACAACCTCATCTACGCCATCGGAGGCAAAGGAAACGACAAGTAAGTGATAGCAGTGTTAGAAACAGAAATATGAAAGCTAGGAGCTAAATGGCACCTTAAACCGAGGTTATGGGTGCAACAACGGAATGTCTAGGTGCGGTTTTAAAAAATAACAAGAATACAAAGCTGAAACTGAATGAACGGCAGCTAAAATATTCTGTTTATTTTTCACATGCTCTAGTAGTCCTTTCACCCCACCCCCACCCCACCCCCCTAATATTCTTAAGAGGGTCTCTTCTCCAGTCTTCAGAGAGTAGCTGGAAGCGGTGAGGCAGAAAAAGGTCTTCCTTTCCTTCCACTTTGCAGTTTTATCTTAGGCATCTTTGTTATATACTGATCCTAGAACAATAGGATCCAGAAGGCAGCAGTCTGATTGGTCCGCAGGAGCCACCCAATCCAGCTCCAGGTGGAAGTGAATCAGCGACCTGATTGGCCTACAGGAGCAGCCTGGAATCAGCCAATCACACAGGGACCATTGTGTAAATAATGTATATATAGCTAGCCGTTTTGGGGAAAGTTTCATTCATTTCTACTACGGGCTGAATAAAGAGCATGAAATTTGCACTCGACTCTGAGTATATTTCAGTGTTCATGGTGAGTTCAGGTACCTCTGTTTCTAGAAAAATGGCACGAATTGGACACAAGAGGAGATGTTTACATCCGGTTGGCTGGCATCCGTCTGTCTCGGGAGACAATGGAGGAGTGAGCCTTTGGGGGTGCAGTCAAATTGTTGGGAGAGTTACAGCGTCTGCTGTGGCTATAGAGACCGATATGGGAGAGACCTGTGTTGTTGCAGCTGGGGCAGATGAAGGGGTCTGGTTGTGCTGCACCTTGTCTCGGTCCATTCACAATCAGAAGCACAGCTGGTGGTGACAGGAGAGAGCGCCTTTTCTGTGGCTGCTCCCATATAGTGGAATTTGACGTTAAGACTGGCTCCCTCCTTGTCCTCCCTCTGCCAGCAGACTAGGTAAAGGTAAAGGAACCCATGACCGTTGCGTCCAGTCATGGACGACTCTGGGGTTGTGATGCTCATCTTGCTTTACTGGCCGAGGGAGCCGGCGTACAGCTTCCGGGTCATGTGGCCAACAGGACTAAGCCGCTTCTGGCGAACCAGAGCAGCGCACGGAAACGCCGTTTACCTTCCCGCCGGAGTGGTACCTATTTATCTACTTGCACTTTTATGTGCTTTCGAACTGCTAGGTTGGCAGGATCAGGGACCGAGCAACGGGAGCTCACCCCGTCGCGGGGATTCAAACCGCCGACCTTCTGATTGGCAAGCCCTAGACTAAGACCTCCCTGTTCAGACAGCTGAAAGACCACTGGGCTGCTCTCAGTGAAGTCTGCATTTTAATCACTGGTTCCAAATGTGTTTTGGTGCATTTTAACTATTGCTTTTCAACAGTTTGTTTTTATTGCTCTGCATTTTATAATGTTGTTTTTAAAGGTCATAAACCGCCTTGAACCTCAGCTTGAGAGGGAGGTGGGATTATAAAAACATTACATAAACTATACAAACCTCACCCCTGCCCCTTCTACTCCAGAAAGTGCCTGAACACACTCCTTGTCTACAACCCAAAGAAGTTTGAGTGGAAGGAATTGGCTCCCATGAAAACGGCGCGATCACTGTTCGGGACGACGATACACAACGGGAAAATTTACGTGGTGGCCGGAGTGACCGATTCCGGCTTGACCAGCTCAGTGGAAGTTTATGACATTGCAGCCAATAAGTAAGTGCCTTGCCTAGCAGCTCACAGAATCACAGAATTGTTGGAAGGGATCCCAATGGTCATCTAGACCTACCCCCTGCAAATGCAGGAATCACAGAATCCCATCCAATCTCTGTTTATAAATCTCCAATGAAGGAGAGTTTGCCACCTTCTGAGTTAGTTTGTTCCACTGTTGAATCGTTCTTAACCCTCAGGAAGTGTTTCCTAATGTTTAGCTGGAATCTCCTTTCTGGTAATTTAAATCTTTTGGTCTGAATCCTCACCTCCTGACCAGGACTCCCCAGAACTATTGAACCCCAAAGCACGTTTCTCACCTCCACCGCTGAAATTCCTGTGCTGCAAAAGCTTATTTGCAAATTGTGCCAGAATCAGAATTATCATACAGAGGAGGTTCCCCGTTGCACTCTGTGTGAGTCACTGATCTGTGCGGTGCTTACAGATAGAAAGAGGCCTGTTCTGCACAACTACTCACACAGAGATGCAGCAGCTATACAAACCTTTGGCCAGGTACCTCTGCATTAGGACTAGACAGGATAGTTCAATCCCACCCAGAATTCCCTGTCCAGAGGAGAGTCTCGATGGAAGGAATCTGGACCAGAGTGGCTGTAGGAGTTTGGTGGCCATTGCTTTGTTCTTGTGCCCCACTGCATGCCCCATATCTTATGCACATAGGGATGTCAGCCAGGGAAGATGCAGGCAGAGAGGTCTGCATCCTCACGGTCATCTGGTTTTCTGTGCCATGTCAGGTGGGAAACCTTCCCGGAATTCCCCCAGGAGCGTAGCTCGGTCAGCCTGGTCAGCTTGGCGGCTACTCTCTACCTGATTGGAGGCTTTGCCACCGTGGAGACAGAGTCGGGGGAACTGGTGCCAACAGAGCTCAATGACGTTTGGAGGTAAGACATAATAATAATAATAATAATAATAATAATAATAATAATAATAATAATAATAATTTATACCCCGCCCATCTGACTGGGCTTCCCCAGCCACTCTGGGCAGCTTCCAAAAAAATATTAAAATACTGTAATACAACAAACATTAAAAGCTTCCCTAAACAGGGCTGCCTTCCGATGTCTTCTAAAAGTCTGGTAATTGTTCTTCTCTTTGACATCTGGTGGGAGGGTGTTCCACAGGGAGGGTGCCACTACCGAGAAGGCCCTCTGCCTGGTTCCCTGTAACTTGGCTTCTCGCAGTGAGGGAACCGCCAGAAGGCCCTCGGTGCTGGACCTCAGTGTCTGGGTAGAACGATGAGGGTGGAGATGCTCCTTCAGATATACTGGGCTGAGGCCGTTTAGGGCTTTCAAGGTCAGCCCCAACACTTTGAATTGTGCTCGGAAACATACTGGGAGCCAATGTAGGTCTTTCAAGACCGGTGTTATATGGTCTCGGCGGCCGCTCCCAGTCACCAGTCTGGCTGCCGCGACATGCCGACATGGTTCAGCCTTGCTGACATTCATGGAAAGGAAGCAAATGCAAATGGGAAATTTCTCATTTATGAAAGGTTTTGTTGTGATTGTGGGTTTTTATGCTAGTGCCTATTATACCAGGAGATGACTTTTAGCTATGCTACATAGAACTGTAGAATTGCAGAGTCGGAAGGGACCCTGAGGATCATCTAGCACAACCCCCTCCAATGCAGGAATATTCGGCTGTCCCATACGGGGATGGGACCTGCAACCTTGCCGCTATTAGCACCACGCTCTAACCAACTGAGCTATCTCTACTAGATCTTAACAGTAGATGCCACAGAGCCATGATGATGTGTTGCCATTGATAGAAGCACACACACACCCTTCTCCATGGAAGCGCTCAATCCCCTTTTAAAGCCACTTTGGCCATCTTATGGCAAGGAATTCCACAGATTAATTTTGTGCAGCTTTATGTGGGAGTCCTTGGTTTTGCCCCAATGTGGATCATTGATTTTTATAGTGCAGCCCTCCTTTTCCGCTGCATCAACCATCTCCCTATTTGGAGAGCTCTTTTTGGAGCCGTCGAGTCTGACCCTGTTTTCTCGGCTGGCTAGAATTTGGGGTTGCCTGAAAACTCAGCTACTTCATGGCAGATTGGGGCTGTCAGAGTATTCCAAGTTACAGGGAGGTAGCCGTGTTGGTCTCTCGTAGTCAAAACAAAATTTAAAAAATCCTTCCAGTAGCACCTTAGAGACCAACTAAATTAGTTATTGGTATAATAATAATAATAATAATAATAATAATAATAATAATAATAATAATAAATCTTTATTTATACCCCGCCCTTCCCGGTTCAAGAAACCGGGCTCAGGGCAGCTAACAACAAATTTAAAACACTTAAATTGATGCTACAAAAAACCCAGCATAAAATGTGGTATAAAGCGTAAATAACAATAAAATCAAAAATCAATTTACCGTAGGTATGAGCTTTTCCCGTGCATGCACACTTCTTCAGATACCTGAAGAATCTGGTATCTGAAGAAGTGTGCAGGCACACAAAAGCTCATACCAATAACTAACTTAGCTGGTCTCTGAAGTGCTACTGGAAGGAACATTTTTTATTTAGAGTATCAGGCTGCAAATGATACATAACTAATTGCACCCCCCTCCCACACCTGCACTGTGTTTCCTTTGCAAATGGGGTGGAAGAATCTAAATGGCAACGTCATTTATGCAATTATGCAAATTGCACAATTCCGCCACAGAGAACAATAATGCAGTTTTGAGTAGCAGGTGAGCAGCAGCGTGATGGGATCAGTGCTGCATGGAGTAAATGCCGGGCAGAACAGAGAACCACACGGTCTTACATCCTTTCTCCAGATCAGTGATGCACAAATTAAAAAGCACCAGTCCCAATACATTTCAAAAAACAACAACACAAAATCTATCTAAAACATGGAGGGAGGGAGTTAAAAGAACATTTCAATGTAATAGAACTTTAGCGTGGAACTTGGGAACTCCCTGCCAGGGGATATCAAGCAGGCTCTGTTGCTGCACTTTTTAGCGCCTGCTAAAACCATTCCTGTTTAGACAAGCCTACCCAGGCAGTGGAAGACAGTAGTGCCTGGCGTGCTCTGGTCCATGGGGTCACGAAGAGTCGGACACGACTAAACGACTAAACAACAACAACCCAGGTGCTTAAAAGGGATGCGGGTGGCACTGTGGGTTAAACCACAGAGCCTAGGACTTGCGCAATGGGGTGAGCTCCCGTTGCGTTCCAGTGCAAAACAACAACTCACTGAACAACAATAGAAAAGGGGGTTTGCAGTTAGGCAAGTAAAGGGATGCAGGTATCGTGGGTTAGGCTGGGGGACGCAAGTGGCGTTGTGGGTTAAACCACAGAGCCTAGGACTTGCCAATCAGAAGGTTGGCGGTTTGAATCCCCGCGACGGGGTGAGCTCCCGTTGCTCGGTCCCTGCTCCTGCCAACCTAGCAGTTTGAAAGCACGTCAAAGTGCAAGTAGATAAATAGGTACCGCTCTGGCAGGAAGGTAAACGGCATTTCCGTGCGCTGCTCTGGTTCGCCAGAAGTGGCTTAGTTATGCTGGCCACATGACCCAGAAGCTGTATGCCGGCTCCCTTGGACAATAAAGTGAGACGAGTGCTGCAACCCCAGAGTCGGTCATGACTGGACCTAATGGTCAGGGGTCCCTTTACCTTTACCTTACCCAGGTGCTTAGAAAACCGAGGCAACTTTAGTTCCAGTATTTTAACTTTTGAATGTCTTCAAGTATGGTTGTGGATTTTTCTGGATTTTATTGTTTTATCTTTTTTGCGAAGAGCTTTGAGCGCCCTCCTCCCCCTTTTTCTTTTACAATCAAGGAATCAAGTGCCTAAGAGTTTATGAAAATCAGTAAACAAACGTACTGGCGCCTGTGTATTTTACACCAGTTGATATAGGTCCATTCCCCCCCATCTCGGTCTCATCCAGTTATGTTCCTGACTTTTCCAGGTACGACGAAGAAGGGAAGAAGTGGGAAGGTGTCCTCCGGGAGATCCAGTACGCCTCAGGCGCGACGTTTCTGCCCGTGCGGCTCAACGTTTTGCGATTAACAAAGATGTGATTGCACCCCAACATCACTTTTAACTTCCTGCTACCAAGATTTCTTTTTCTCCCTGCCTCCCCAAATTCTCTTTCTTTTGTAAGTCGGTTTTGATGGGTGTCACTTTTTTTTTGGTTAGGTAAAACATTTTGAAAAACTGCTACATTTGCTGCTTCCTGTCTTATTTACTCGGTTTCGCTAATGAGCACTGGAACAATGAAAGGCCGTAATAGACGGGCTGGCATTTGTGCAAGAAATTTGTGGAAGGAAATTTGTGCAAGCAGGCATCCAATCAAGTTAGGCAGGAGCTGGTGGGCAGTTCCCTAAATCTTAGCACAACATATGCAGTTCCCTAAATCTTAGCACAACTTCAGCCTCTTTTATCTACTGACCTGGGAGGGAGCAGCAGCTACAGAGAAGAAGAGGAGTTTGGATTTGACATCCCGCTTTATCACTACCCAAAGGAGTCTCAAAGCAGCTAACAATCTCCTTTCCCTTCCTCCCCCACAACAAACACTCTGTGAGATGAGTGGGGCTGAGAGACTTCAGAGAAGTGTGACTAGCCCAAGGTCACCCAGCAGCTGCATGTGGAGGAGCGGAGGGACTCCCCAGAGTCTTTTCTGCTTCTACCCAGAAAAATGGACAGGGGAAAAAAACCTTAGGTATATCTAGGTACAGTGGTACCTCAGGTTAAGAACTTAATTCGTTCTGGAGGTCTGTTCTTAACCTGATGACCACTTTAGCTAATGGGGCCTCCCTCTGCTGCCGCCGTACGATTTCTGTTCTCATCCTGAAGCAAAGTTCTTAACCCGAGGTACTATTTCTGGGTTAGCGGAGTCTGTAACCTGAAGCGTAGGCAACCTGAAGTGTATGTAACCCAAGGTACCACTGTATTTGATGTCGATGCCTAGGAATCTGAAATCTGTAGGTGATTTACCTGGCTCAGCAGCTGGGCATGACAGTATCTGACACTTGAGCCTGACGCTTGCGCCTGACTCCCACTGTGTCTTTGCAAGAGAGGAAGACAGGAACAAGTTTTCTGTGCCTCCACTGATTCTTTGGTTCTGCCTCCTACTAGCTGCCCTGCCCACCACCCCACCAGCTCCAGGGTCCCCTCAGGGCCCCCTCCAGCACTGCAGCTCTTTGTCTGGTAGCCCAGGGGAGATGGAAGAATCTGAAGATGTTCTGGAAATGGAAAGGCACTGGCCCTCTTGACCAGGGGTCAGCAAACTTTTTAAGCAGGGGGCCGGTCCACTGTCCCTCAGACCTTGTAGGGGGCCGGACTATATATTGGAAAAAATATATGAATGAATTCCTATGCCCCACAAATAACCCATTGGGACATGGGTGGCGCTGTGGGTTAAACCACAGAGCCTAGGACTTGCCGATCAAAAGGTCGGCGGTTCGAATCCCTGCGATGGGGTGAGCTCCCGTTGCTCGGTCCCTGCTCCTGCCAACCTAGCAGTTCGAAAGCACGTCAAAGTGCAAGTAGATAAATAGGTACCACTCCAGTGGGAGGGTAAACGGCATTTCTGTGCGCTGCTCTGGTTCGCCAGAAGCGGCTTAGTCCTGCTGGCCACATGACCCGGAAGCTGTATGCCGGCTCCCTCGGCCAGTAAAGCGAGATGAGCGCCGCAATCCCAGAGTCGGTCACGACTGGACCTAATGGTCAGGGGTCCTTTACCTTTACAAATAACCCAGAGATGCATTTTAAATAAAAGGACACATTCCACTCATGTAAAAACACCAGGCAGGCTCCACAAATAACCTAGAGATGCATTTTAAGTAAAAGGACTCATTCTACTGATGTAAAAACATGCTGATTCCTGGACCGTCCGCAAGCCAGATTTAGAAGGCGATTGGGCCGGATCCGGCCCTCGGTCCTTAGTTTGCCTACCCATGCTCTTGTCTCTGCCCCTTCTCCCACAGATTCCCCTCTCTTTCTCCTGGGGTAGCTAAACCCTTGGGTCAAACCGTGTGTTCCAGTAACCTCAGACTCAAATCGCTTGTTCCGTCTTATATTCCCAACTTTCCCCTGAACATCTCGACAATAGACACTGAAGCTCACAAACAACTATACACACAAGAGATTTTCCTCCTGGAAAAAGAACGGCACGCGTACTCAGATCAAGAAAGTTCCGTTTTATTTAGGTGTAAGATTTGGAAACAGCTCTCCAATTCCTCCCCACCCCCCTCAAAAAATGTTCCTCAACAAAACAGAACATTTTGGTGACGATTAAGCAAGGTCCCACTGTCCGTTGAGTGTTTGATATTAACTGGAAGAAGCAGGGCCTAAATAATATATGTATATATACTTTTTAATTAAAAAAAAGCATTAGGAATGTTTTACGGTTCACATGACAGATCAGAGACCCTCAATGCTCATTTTCAATTCCCTAAAAGAAGACGACGACGACATTGTTAACAAGGAGGCTGTCGTAGTAAAGGAGCTGTTACCAAGGAGCTTTTCATAATGAAAACCTTAAGAAATGGTTTAATGAAACCTTAAGAAAGTTAGCAGGTGTGATATGCCGGGGGGGACGGGGACCCAGGCTCAATTTGTAGTCAGCCAAAGTTCTGAAGGATGTTTTGCACGCACACTCACCTGTCTTTTCTGTAATGTTGCAGGAGAGATGGGGCCAGCCTGGTCTCCCCAAACCTCTATAGAAATGGCTTTGCCTCTATCTAGCAAGCTGCTCTAAGAAGCCTCAAATAATCTATTCATAGGAAGCCTGGGCATTTCCTTCTAATGTTTCCTTCAAACTTTTGTAGAGTGGTGTACTCGCAAAGTAGGAAAACACCCGAGTTGTGAACTGGCTTCACGTTTCACAATCAGCTTGATTAGACGTAGGGTCTATTAGCCAAGCCACTCTTTCTCACTCACTGCCTCCTCAACTCTCCATTTTTAAATTGGCCTACCTTACAGGGTTGTTGTCAGAACGCAGACAGTGGACGTGGAGAGAGTCGTGCAGGAAAACCTCCTTTTGCATTTCCCGGGGCAGGAATTCCTAGCATGCTTTCTTCCTGCAGTCAGGATTCAGGAGAGACATCGTGCTTCTCCAAACCCACACAGAGGTTATTAGACTAGGGCAGGCACATCCAACAGGTAGACTGTGACCTATTGGAAGATCAGTAGATCACTGGATGGGGATCCGTGCTTGGTTCGCACCACCTCAAAATCATATTCCTGGGGCTATGGCTATGGCTACATCCCTGGGAAGCCCACGAGCTAAATGTGAAAACAGGCCACTCTTTCCTCTACAGTTTTTTTGCTCTATAACATGCACCCGACCATAACACGCACGTGGTTTTTAGAGGAGGAAAACAAGAAAAAAAATATTCTAAATGAAACAGTGGGTGTATGATTTTTGTGGTTCATGCTGTGGCCACAGACATGTGATCTGTCAGTGAGTTTGGAGTAGCCCAATGCAAAAATCCTGAGGATCCATGTGGATCCGTGCTTTGTAACCACGTTTTAAGTGGGGAGGGAAGGAAAAGCACTCAAGGGACAAGGAGCATGCGTGGGGTGGGTAGAGAAGGATGCTGCTAATAATGAAGAAGAGGGGTATAAGGGGAGAAGGCTCCCCTCCTCTCCCACTTTGCTCCTTTAAAGCAAGCAGACTCTGCTTTTCTCCCTCCTCCCCGCTCATCCCCGGCTTAGCGAGCGGAAAAACTTTGCTGCTATTTAGAGAGGTGAGTGGGGAGGAGAGAGGGACAGAGAGCCTGCTTGCTTTGAAGGAACCAACCGGACAGGAGCTGCTTACACTCGTGTAAGCGGCTCCTCTCCTCTCCCGCTTTGCTCCTTTAAAGAAGCAGGCTCTCTGTCCCTCTCTCCTCCCCACTCAGCGGCTCTTCTCCCGCTTTGCTGTTTCAAAGCGAGCCACGGAGGAGGGAAGGAAGGGGAACCATGGATCCTCTGCTCACGACTGCAGCAGATCCCCCCTGCCATCCGTAGGCATTCCCTCCATAACACGCACAGACATTTCCCTTTACTTTCTAGGAGGAAAAAAGTGAGTGTCATGGTGCAAAAAATACGGTAATTCATTCCGGAGGTCCGTTCTTAACCTGAAACTGTTCTTAACCTGAAGCTCCACTTTAGCTAATGGGGCCTCCCGCCGCCGCCACTGCACAATTTCTGTTCTCATTCTGAAGCAAAGTTCTTAACCCAAGGTACTATTTCTGGGTTAGCGGCGTCTGTAACCTGAAGCATCTGTAACCTGAAGCGTCTGTAACCCGAGGTACCACTGTAGATCGCAGTCTCTTGGGGGTTGGCCACCCCTGGACTAGGGGCTTCACTCCCACAAGAGGCAATAATGGCCTTAGATGGCTTTGAAGGAGGAAAGGGCTACTGAGAGCTACAAGACATGGCAGCTATGCTCTGCCAACCCTGCCAGAGGTCTCTGAATGGAGGCTGTTGGAAATCATAAAGCGGGAGAGAGGTGTTGCGAGAGAGGTGTTGCGATTGGGTCCTGCTGGACTAGATGGGCCTTTGACCTGATCCAACAGGACTCTTCATAGTTGGGAGGGTCCCAACCCCCTAAAAATGCAGGAATCTCAATGAAAGCATCCATAACAGAAGGCCACCTAACCTCTGCTTAAAAACCTCTGAGGAAGGAGCAGGAGAAAACAAGCTTGTTCTCTCTTCCATAAAGGTAAAGGGACCCCTGATCATTAGATCCAGTCATTGTGGCACTCATCTCACTTTATTAGCCGAGAGAGCCGGCGTACAGCTTCCGGGTCTTTCTCTCTTCCATAGCCCTTGATATATTTGAAGATGGCTATCTCATCTCCTCTTTTCCAGGCTAAACATGCCCAACTCCCTGAACTGTTCTCCTGACGTTCTTTGTGATAACACACGTCCTTTTGGTGTGTCAGGGATAAAAAGAGTGTTGCATGCAGCATTGCCCAAGTGTCCAGCCTCCCTAAATCAGGAGGGGAAAAGGGCATACCAGCATCCTGTACACAATCGTCCATTCACTCACTATAGCCTAGAAAGGGTGCAGAAACTCTCCTTCCCCTTTCCAGGATTGAGACAGTCACACAGGAAATAGTTAGGCAGCCACTGGTTAGCAGGAGACCTACCTGAGACCCTGCAAAAGCTGCTCCTAGTCAGGGCAGAGTAGGGTTCAGGAATCGTCAGCCATTCCAGGTTCAGTTGGACTCGAGCTCCCATCATCCCCAGCCAGCATGGCCTGTGGCAAGGGATGATGGGAGTTGTAGTCCTACTGCACCTGGAGGAAGGAACAGGCACCTCACACCCTGGCCTAAGCAATTCTGGGCTCTGGGCAGGTAACCCAAGCTGCAACAAGGCAGGTCTCCGTGTGCCTGGCTTGGTTTTGGAACAGCACTTTTGAACAGCTAAGGATCTCGTGGATACTCCTGCAGAACCACAGCTTAAGACGTCCAGGTGTTGGACCTGGGAGAGTCCAACCTCTGATATGCCACTTTTTCCAGCAATGTGTTTGCCTTATATAGAACAGGCCGGCTCTATATTTCACCAAGCCACCATGGGCCAACTTTCGACAGGAGGATGGGAACACCTGCATTCGGGTTGGCTGATGTTGCAGTGATTGGCTGGTCCCGAAGACCTGCCCAATGGTCCACAGGGGTGGGGGGAGATAGTGGCCAAGCAGGAATGAACTCGCTGCTCAGCCGCTGATGGGATATTCTGTAGGGAGCGACTGCAGAGGGCAGTTCCCTGGGGGGCAGCCAAACCTAGGATTGAGCCCCCGCTTACGAATCAGCTGAAATCTGTCCTCTGCAGGGGCCGACAGCACCCATCGAACCCACCCACCATCTGACGTCAACTGCCCACTGAGGTAATGTCATCTGATGGCCAAGTTGATATGGTTTCATGCGGACGACCTCACGGACCAAACTGAAACCCTGGCTGGCCGAGACTGGCCTGCAGGCTGGCAGCTCCCCACCTGTGATAAATGTGGGGTGAACTATATTGATGGAAACAAACCCACCCACCCACCAACCAAGGGAAGCTTGAAAGTGTCTTCCCAGTGATGTGGGATGGCGGCTCTGAAACGCGGTCGGAAACGCTCCGCTTCCTCTAGCTTGCAAACCTTTCAACAACCCTGCAAGGTCAATATGATTATTGAGAGGGGAGGGAATGAGAGGGCTGAAGCCGAGAAGGAATGGCTTGCATAAGGGCAACGGGAGTCATTTTTACGGCAACGGTGAGATCCGAAACTTTGGGTGGGTGGGGGTCTCCTGGTTTATTCAGAGAAGGACTCGCTTCTGGATAATTTGGGGTGGGGTGGGGTGGGAAGCAGCCTGGCATACCAGCAATGGTCCCTGGCACTTCCAGGGGTCCTCCTCTCTCTGGGGGTTACAGCCGCAAATTCAACACAACTTTCTGGAACAATGCTCCATGTTACCTCAGTGAACACCCTTGTGGGTTGAGGGTGCTGCACATGCAGGTGGTTTGATTTTAAGGGCAGAAAATTGGGCATGCTCCCCCTACCTAATCCCCCCCCCCCCGGGGAACGATTAAGCTTGCCCCTAACACACACAGATCCTTCGTCGCCAATAGCGCCTTCCCTACATGCACAGACTAGCATTACATGGCCAAAAGAGTTGCATGTGGGGAGAATGGCCCTGCCTCCTCCTTTTTAGGCTCAGTTTTGCCCTTACAACTCAGCGGTGGGACAAGATGGCCGCCTAGTGAGAATTTGCTCTGCCTGCTGCTGGCTCTGGCGCCACCTACTGGTGGGCTCCCCACCTTCCGCCCTACCAGACCCAATGGGAACTAAACGCCACTGGCCAACGGTGCCAAAACTCCTCTGTCATCCAGCCCTTCAATTTGAGGATAAACAGGAGAAATGCAAGAAGTGGCTGCGATCATTGACCACGGAGTGCTGCTTCCCTTGCAAGTTAGAAAGTAAAAGCATATGTAGGTTATTCACACGACTGTTAAAATGAAAAGTTTGCAATATATTTTGCAGAACGTTTCTGACGCCGCTTCTTTCTTTTTTTAAACCAATGTTCTCAGAACTCAGATCCTCCTCCTCCCCACCCCCCAACCCCACCCACCCCAGATCTATATAGAATAAAGTGCTTCATTGTAAATATTTTTTTGTTTGTAACGCTAAAAGAGAGTCCACGATACACGCATCTTTTTTAGTTTTGCTTCGTTCTTGGCATATTCGGGCAACGGGTTTCAAACGCTGTAGAAAGCAACGCGTTCAGAATATTACCTTTGAGGCATGTGGAGTCAAGTTATGTTGCCTTTTTCTCTTTCTCCAAAGCAACACGAGGTTGTTGGGGTTATTTTGAGGGGTGCAGGAAAGACACCCCCTCTCCCCGACACTAGCCATCACTCTGTAAAGTCTCTGGAAGAGGTTGCCACGGACAGTCAAACCGGGAAGCTTCTCTTACGAAGAGGCCCGCGACGTCTTCTTCCCAAAGGGTTCGGCGCCGCGGCGTTCTGTCCCGACACACCTAGCAATTATTGCACCGTCTCGACCTTTTCCCCCACCCGCCCAAGCCACAACTTTCTCGCTCCATCTTTTCCTGTCCGTTCGTTATGGCTGTTGTTCCAGGGACCAGCCCTGCTTCAGTTCACACTAAAGACACACACATACACACACACAGGAAAAAAACCCAAGTACGTAGAGAGGCAAAGTGGTCTGGGCGTCTTAGCTGAAGAGGAGCCGTGAAGTTTCAGGCAAAGGTGGAGAAAGTGCCGAATTGAATACCCAACGAGACTCGTAAGTCGCCCATTGCACACGGACCTGTCCGTGCGCATGTGGGGTTGTGTTGTTGTTTTTTTGCATGCCGATGGGGCAAATCCGCCTGTGCGCTGCAGCTGCTCAAGTTCTGCCTGTTTTCCGTGGGGCTTGAATGAGGCATCTTGTCTTTGAAATGAACAGAACCGGCTTAGCAGTGGCAGGTGAGCGAACTGGCCTGCTGATTTCATTAGCCCGCAACAGAGTCTCTGGAATACCTTCCCAGCACCCAAACGAGGAAGAGTTACTATGATGGATTAATAAAGTGCAAAAAGGTTAAAATAATAAATTCTTTATGTTACAAAAAAAGAGGCCAGAGAGCCTTGCCCAGGCCAGCTCAGAAGCATTTGGCAGAGGAGAAAGTAGGCAGGTATGACCTTAACGGAGTTTGCTTAGTGCATTAGCCCACTGACAAATTACTGGAATTAACAGAAGGCTGTAGATCAAGTGCCTGTGCCCTTATTTCCATTTCTCGGGTACACAAAGACTCTTCCGTAGAGCCTGCTTGTCTTAAAGCCATGCAAACCGGCAAGGGTGAGAGGGGGGATCTGTACTTCAAGAGGGAAATCAAGAGAAGGTCTCTTCTCCTCTGGTGCAATTTCACAGACCACCAACGAGGTTCAGCCTCATCTCTCCCACTGTGCAGGAAGGAACGGGTCCCTCGAGCGACAGAGAAGGAGAAGTCACAAGTCGTGCTGATACCGAAAGATGGAGGAAGGGCCGTAGGCTCAATGGTTAGAGCATTTACTTTGCAACCAGAAGGTCCCAGGTCAATCCCCCAAGTCATCTTCTGGTGGGGCTGGGAGAAACTCCCCTCCTGAAATTCTAGGCAGCTGCTACCATTCAGTGTAGACAATATTGAACTAGATGGACACAGGTCTTGTTTTGGTATGAAGGCAACTTCCTGGGCTCTTAAGGAATGGAAAGCTGGCCTCTGGGAGACACAACATCTAGCCACTTCCACAAATCATGGCATCAACCACACCCTGGACTTGCTATTTCCATGCAGCTCATCTGCCAGAGGAGCTTTCACTTTCACCCCATTCCTTTAGAGCAGCCTTTCTCAACCTGTAGGTCCCCAGATGTTGTCGAACTACAACTCCCATCTCTTTCTTTTTCACCTCCCAAGGTGAAAGA
Source organism: Podarcis cretensis (assembly GCF_951804945.1). NCBI lineage: Eukaryota > Metazoa > Chordata > Lepidosauria > Squamata > Lacertidae > Podarcis > Podarcis cretensis. Next base: position 7,224,184 of record NC_137181.1, read on the forward strand.
CTTCTGGGAAAAGATTTATAATGAATTTTTAAAAATGTTGAAAAATACCTTTATTAAGAAACCAGAAGCCTTTCTACTTGGAATAACAGGACCAGAATTGTCCAAGAAGGATGTTAGACTGTTTTTGTATGCCACTACAGCAGCAATACTTTTATTAGCCAAAAATTGGAAATGGCAAGAAATACCGACAATAGAAGAATGGCAGATGAAGATGATGGACTTTTCAGAGCTGGCTGACCTGACTGGAAGAATCCGCGACCAGAAAGAGGAGGAAACACAAGAAGACTGGAAGAAATTTAAAGAATATTTAGTGAGATATTGTAATATAAGATAATTAAGAAATCCCTAGAAGTAACAGATTAGGCTAAGGGATAGAAAAAGATTAATAATAAAGATTATTATGGATCACAATTGGAAGGGTAAGAAGTATTTAATGAAAGAAGATACTGATGTTATAAATATGAAATTGGGAACTGCCAAATATGTGATATGATGAAATCCAGACTGGAGGGTGTCGAGGAAGTCTTTTAGCAATGTAAATACATCAGGGAATAAGAAGGAAAAATTCTTCTTTTATTTTGTGTGTTTTTATTGTTAAGTTTTTATGTTGTGTCAAATGTAATGTTTTTCTTTTGTGTTTTTGTCTGTGTGTTATAAGACAAAACTAATAATTTTTTTTTGGGGGGGGGAAGAACTACAACTCCCATCACCCCTAGCTAGCAAGGCCAGAGCTCAGGGATGATGGGAGTTGTGGTCCAACAACATCTGGGGACCCACAGGTTGAGAACCGATGCTTTAGAGAGAGGACCGAGAAGCCGCAATGGATCTCTTCCTAGCTCGTTGGCTTGCGTGAAAGCTTCTCAGCCCCAACCAAGCTCCAAGGCGGGGGACAAGGGACCTTCTGGCCCTCCAAGTGCTGATGGCCCATAGTGGGTCAGGAGTGAAGGGAGGCGGTTGCCCAGCAACACCCAGAAGGCCACAGGTTCAAGGGAAACGTAAACACTTCCAGGGAGGGACACCATATGCCTCTGCAAAGTGGTTGTTGGGAATGGCAAGTATAATAATAATAATAATAAAAAATTATTATTTATACCCTTCCCATCTGGCTGAGTTTCTCCAGCCACTCTGGGCAGCTTCCAGTCGAGTGTTAAAAACAATACAGCATTAAATATTAAAAGCTTCCCTAAACAGGGCTGCCTTCAGATGTCTTTTAAAGATAAGATAGCTGCTTATTTCCTTCACATCTGAAGGGAGGGCGTTCCACAGGGCGGGCACCACTACCGAGAAGGCCCTCTGTCTGGTTCCCTGTAACCTCACTTCTCGCAATGAGGGAACCGCCAGAAGGCCCTCGGCGCTGGATCTCAGTGTCCAGGCTGAACGATGGGGGTGGAGACGCATCTTCAGGTATACTGGACCAAGGCTGTTTAGGGCTTTAAAGGTCAGCACCAACACTTTGAATTGTGCTTGGAAACGTACTGGGAGCCAATGCAGATCTCTCAGGACCGGTGTTAATGGGGAGAGAGTCCTATTCAGGGGCTTCATCTTAGGTTGGCCACTGTGAGAACAGGATGCTAGACTAGATAGACTGATCCAGAAGGACTCTTGTTATGTGCTCAACGTCTCCTCTCCACCAGACGTGGCAGGATAAGCTAAAGAAGAGAGTGCTCTTATTCGAGCCATCAAAACCGACAAAGTCTGTCGAACAGCCTTTAGCACACCCCAAGATCTTCAGAGCCCAAAAAAATGGATGGCAGCGGCATTTGGTCTACAGCCTTCCACGTGTGAAGAAAGCATAACGTGACCTTCAAATTCTATGCAACTCAAGCAGCAAAGATGGCTTGGTCCTCCTGCTCGGAGTTGAGAACCTCAACCTCTTCAAGCTGGAGGCAAAAGACCAGGCCCTGTTGAAGAAGAAAAACCCAAACCAACGGCTGCCCACGACATTCGTGACTGACACCTGCTGGGCACTTACTGAATTACAGGCCGGTTCTGCGCCCGCACGCTCAACAGCTGGGCGAGGGCCTAGTTGTTCAAGTTCACTCTGCTGCCCGGGAAGAGAGGCGGTGGTGGCGGCAAGAGCGGCGGAGGAGGGATGCTCTGTGCGTGCACATGCATGAGGGGCAAAGGGAGCGCATGGGAATGTGGCGTGCCGTGCAGCGGGACGCCCGTGGTCAGTTGAGGCGAGCCGGTGGCCTGGGGAGCGGCAAGGCCAATGGCGCTGTTGCCGTTGGGGTCCGAGGCCACAGGGTTGCTCACCCGGAAGCACTTCTCCTTGTGAGCCTTCAGCATGTTGGAGAAGCGGAAGCGCTGGCCGCAGACGTCACAAGGGTAGGGCTTCTCGCCCGTGTGCGTCCGGCGGTGGCGCTTCATGTTGGGCCGGCTGGTGAAGCTCTTCCCACAGATCTCGCAGATATATGGCTTTTCGCCTGGGGAAAAGGGAGAAGAAAGATGGCGGGAGAGGCTGTGTCACTGAAATCCTACTCCATACTGATAATTAATAAATAATAATAATAATAATAATAATAATAATAATAATAATAATAAAATTTATTTATATCCCGCCTTCCCCAGCCGAAGCCGGGCTCAGGGCGGCTAACAACAATAAAACAGTACAACAGTACAACACAACACAACACAACACTCTAAAATCATTCATTATAAAATAAATTCAAATCAAACCGATGGCAACCATTGGGCCAGAGCTCTGCGAAGATTGCCAAAGGAGGGAGTCAGGCTGTGCTTTGGCCCAAACCCTGGTGGAACAGCTCTGTCTTGCAGGCCCTGTGGAAAGATGTCAAGTCCCGCAGGGCCCTAGTCTCTTGTGACAGAGCGTTCCACCAGATCAGAGCCACAGCCAAAAAAGCCCTGGCTCTAGCTGAGGCCAGCCTAACCTCTCTGTGGCCTGGGACCTTCAAGATGTTTTTATTTGAAGACCGTAAGTTCCTCTGTGGGACATACCAGGAGAGGTGGTCCCGTAGGTACGAGGGTCCTAGGCCGTATAGGGCTTTGAAGGTTAAAATCAGCACCTTAAACCTGATCCTGTACTCCACTGGGAGCCAGTGCAGCTGGTATAGCACCGGGTGAATGTGGTCACGCAGCAAGGACCCTGTAAGGAGTATTGCCGCGGCATTCTGCACCCGCTGGAGTTTCTGGGTCAGTCTCAAGGGCAGCCCCATGTAGAGCGAGTTACAACAATCCAGTCTGGAGGTGACCGTTGCGTGGATCACAATGGCTAGGTCAGGGCGAGAGAGGTAAGGAGCCAACTGCTTAGCTTGGTGGAGATGGAAAAATGCCGCCTTTGTTATAGCTGCAATCTGCGCCTCCATGGAAAGGGAGGAGCAGAAAGCTACTTCCGACCTAAGGAGGAGGTGGTGTTGCGGGCTTCCCACCCTCAACACTCGCGCGGTGGCTGACTCCCAGCCCTGTGCGACCAGGGGAATCCTCTGACGCGGCATTCCCTGGCCAGCCAATCGGCTGGCTCAGGGGGTGTGGCTCGCCCCATTTAAGGGCAAGCATGGCAGAGGAGCGTCCTCTTTTGCCGCCGATCAGCTGGGGAATTTCCCACCCACCCTTCAAGGTTTCTCATTTGACCTTGCTATGGACTTTGGTTGGTCGCCGTTAAGGGGCCTGGTAGGAATTTTTCCACTTGGCAAATTGGCACAAGCCATTTGGTTTTTTCGCCTACCTCGTAGCAAATCGTCACAACTTCTGCGGTTTGGCGGTTAGGCATTGGTCTGGGTATTGTTATGCAGATGAATGGGGGGGAGGAGCGCCATCACCTCCCCTGGTTACTGAAGGGTAGTCCAGTAAAGGACTCCAGGGGGCGTGGCCCCATCCGAAGTCTATGGAGGCGAGGGCCCAAGTCACGCCCCCGAGCGGTGACCCCGGAGGAGTGCCTAGTTGATGTGCATCAGCAGGGCTCCCCCTGCTGGTGTTAACCCTTCCCAACCTCTCAGACAGACAGACTGAAGCCGGATACAGTGGTGCCCCGCAAGACGAATGCCTCGCAAGACGAAAAACTTGCTAGACGAAAGAGTTTTCCGTTTCTGAGGTGCTTCGCAAGACGAATTTCCCTATGGGCTTGCTTCGCAAGACGAAAACGTCTTGCGAGTTTTTTCCCTTTTTTTCCTTTTTCTAAGCCGCTAAGCCGCTAATAGCTGTGCTTCGCAAGACGAAAAAACCGCTAGACGAAGAGACTCGCAGAACGAATTAATTTCGTCTTGCGAGGCACCACTGTGTTTGATTAGGACCAATGCGTAAGCCAATACCACTCATCACCTGTAACCAATAAAGTTGTGGCCAATTTTAGCCCATTAACCTAAATAATGTTGTCCGGTGTCTTTATTTCTACTGGTGGGAGGGGGGAACTCGCCACACAACTCCAACGTACAGTTAGCGGAGTAACAACTTCAACACGTTGCAGGATTCCCCCAAAATAGACCAGAGGCAATTGTATTTCATCCAGCAGAGCTTTACTGCTACTGAAAGCAAATGCCAAGAAAAAAGCACACCCAGAACTCTGGCCAATATAAATTTCAGTAGTGGGAGTGGTCCCTACTCGCAAATCAATAGTCAATTGTAAGAAAAACTAATCCATTCAAAAGTATGGATTCTGACAAGGATTACAAACTCAAACAGAGATTATAAACTCAAACAGAGATTACAAACTCAAACTCATAAGGATATGTATAACACAATAATTCGTTACAGAATTAGAGGTAAGAGTTTATGAGTAGAGATAAGTTCATGTTAGTCCATAGTCAGATATATTGGTATGTTTAATAACAAGAACCCCAACTTATTTAACTGAAGGCAAATGAGCAAAATGGTCGCAAATCCAATACATTCAGGATCGGCTCTGTCCATAAGAAATCCAGTTGCAGCAGACTGGACTTAAACTTACAGTAATTTATGATAAATCTAAACCTTAATGCTAAGCATTCTATGTACAGCAGTGGTGTCCAAACTTTTTTCAAAGAGGGCCAGATTTGATGAAGTGAAGGGCCATGAGGGCTGGCCAAAGAGCCAATGGAACTTGTTAACCTTTTTTTAGGATTGAAGTTGTTGAGGTTTTTACCTCAGGAAATAAACTGCTGCAGGAGCCAGATTAAAACGACCTGAAACGGACTTTGGGCATGCCTGGTGTACGGAACATCGCACCAGAAGGGAAAGAGATAGAAAAAGAAAACAAGATTCCTTCTGGCCCTGCTTTTATAGTCAGTGTGACCTTGACTGAAAGTGATAAGAGAAGCAGTATAAGCCAGCTGTACTCAGCTCCTCTGAAGGAATAACCCAAACATCAGGAACCTTCTGCTTGCTTCTTTCACACAGAGAAGCTTGCAAAGAGTTAAGCAGAATAGGAAAGATCTCTACATATCAGATGTACTTTCTGTACTAAGAAATGCAAACTGACACTCTGGGATTAAAAGGAAATGGTGGGGGGGGGAGAGAGAGTGGTGGTGCCAATGGGGTCTTTGGGAAAACTGAGGCGTAGAAACTTGTTCAAAGTTGGCTAATTTAATATAATTACCGTATTTTTGCTCTATAAGACGCACCAGACCACAAGACACACCTAGTTTTTGAAGGAGGAAAACAAGAAAAAAAATATTCTGAATCCCAGAAGCCAGAACAGCAAGAGGGATCCCTGCGCAGTGAAAGCAGCAATCCCTCTTGCTGTTCTGGCTTCTGGGATAGCTGTGCAGCCTGCATTCGCTCCATAAGACGCACACACATTTCCCCTTACTTTTTAGGAGGGAAAATGTGAATCTTATAGAGCAAAAAATACGGTATATATAATCGATGACTGGTAGAGCCAATTTAGCAAAGTGGTTAGAGTGCAGGACTATTATCGTTATTCTGATTATTGGTTAAATTTGTATACTACTGCCCTTCCTCCAAAGATCACAGGGTAGTTCGCAACATAAAAATGCAAAATGACCCAGAAGGCCAGGGTTTGAAATCCCCCACTTGCCCATGACGCTTACTGGGTGATTTGGGGCCAGTCACTGCTTCTCAGAATAATCTGCCTCACAACTTTGTTGTGGGGATAATTCTGGGAGACAGGACCCACCTACCCACAAGGCCTCCGGCTTTCCAGAATTCAGTCATGGTTTATTGTTGAGGTTTTGTTATGGTTGCTGTTTTGAAATTATAATGGTTGCTTATGTATCGTTCTCACTGCTGCTGCCGTGCTGCCGGAGCCTGATTTCTGTTCTTATCCTGAAGCAAAGTTCTTAACCTGAAGCACGATTTCTGGGTTAGCAGAGTGTGTAACCTGAAGCGTATGTAACCTGAAGCGTATGTAACCCGAGGTACCACTGTACGTGCATATATAAAATCTGTTGAAAATAACTGTAATAAAAACCGCACAGCAATAGCCCTTTAATTAAAAGCAGTCCATTTCCCCCAAACCTGCTGGAACAAGAAAGGATTCACAATTTTAAAAGGTTTTGCGAAAACGCTCGGAATATGGAACAGGACAGAAGAGGTGGGTTCATGAAGTTACAGGCACTGGTCAGTCAGTACTGTGCACAGCTGTGGAAATGGGGCTGGACTTAAAAGACTGGGAAGGCAAGAAATGGAAACTTGGCTGGCTTGTCCACCCCGAGCCATGGATCCCTTACCCGTGTGTGTTTTCATGTGCTCGTCAAAATACTGCTTCATGTTGAAGTCCTTCCCGCACCACTGGCACATGAACTGCTTGTGACCGATGTGGATGCTCATGTGAGAACGGAGTTGGTACTTATACTGGAACCTCTCATTGCAGTTCTGGGCAGGGAGAGAATGGAGGTATGGAATAAGGAAAGGCAGGAAGTTTGCATGAAGGAAAGATCTCTGTTGTATTAAACCAAAAGGTCCATTCCATTCAGAAGTTTTATTTATATCCTCCCTTTCCTCCCAGGAGCTCAAAAACGACGTTATTATGCTCCTATCCTTCCCACGGCATTTTGCCCACAAAACAACCCTGCGAGGTATGTTGGACTAAAACAGGCTTCCTCAACCTGCCATAGAATATGAACACATCTGTAAATATATACTTTAAAAATAACACTGTGCATAACAAAATGTTTTTTTTAACTGTTTAGAAAGCCCAGTTCAAATCATGAGTTCTGTTGCAATAAAACTGCAATTACCAGCAAGTGAAAACATCCTGTACTTTTATAAACCAAAACAGAACAAGTGTTACTCTAGGCTTCCTCAATAATAATAATATATAATAATAATTTATTATTTGTACCCCAGCCATCTGGCTGGGCTTCCCCAGCCACTCTGGGTGGCTTTCAAAAAATATTAAAATACAGTAGTGCATCAAACATTAAAAGCTTCCCTAAACAGGGCTGCCTTCAGATGTCTTCTAAAAGTCTGGTAGTTGTTGTTCTCTTTGACATCTGGTGGGAGGACGTTCCACAGGGCGGGTGCCACCACCGAGAAGGCCCTCTGCCTGGTTCCCTGTAACTTGGATTCTCGCAGTGAGGGAACCACCAGAAGACCCTTGGCGCTGGACCTCAGTGGGAATTCCTCAGATGGGAATTGTAGTCTCAAAGCATCTGGAGCAGGCTTCCTCAACTGCAACCCTCCAGATGTTTTGAGACTACAATTCCCATCATCCCTGACCACTGGTCCTGCTAGCTAGGAATCATGGGAGTTGTAGGCCAAAAACATCAGGAGGGCTGAGGTTGAGGAAGCCTGGACTAAGAAAATGCAGCCAGCCCAGATTCACGCATGGAGTTCCAAACACTCAACCTTTCTGCGTGGGTATGGGCTGCAGAAGAAGAGAACTCGAATACAGATCCATCAGTCCAAGTTCACGCTGCAAACTGGAAAGCGGAAGGAGGGAAGACGGGCTGAAACTGGTTCTCACCTCACATTTGTGCTTTTTTATATAATATTTTTTATTAATTTTAACATATAAATTATAAAATGTACCACAAAACCTATCTTTTTTTTTAAGACTTCCAACCGCACCTCTGATGATCCACCGTTTTAACCACATCTTATGCATTTCTTAACTTTATATTGCCTTTACATCTCTTAACAAATCATCCTCCCCTTTGTCCATTTTTACAATACTTCTAATAATACTTCTCACAAAACTTCTTGCAACCCGACAAACGTCGTCTGTTCTTCACAAATACTTTTCAAATAGTCCGTAAATGTACTCCAATCTTCCGTGAATTTCTGGTCTCGCCGGTTTCGAATCCTTCCTGTTAGTTTATCTAATTCTGCATAATCCATTAACTTCACCCTCCATTCTTCAATCGTCGGTAACTCTTCTTGCTTCCATTTTTGGGCCAATAATATTCTTGCTGCTGTTATTGTGTATAAAAAGAGCTTACATTCCTTTCTATTTATGACACTCCCCACATTGCCCAATAAAAATGCTTCTGGTTTCTTTATAAATGTATATTTCAACATTTTTTTCAACTCGTTACCGTATTTTTCACCCTATAGGACGCACTTTTTCCTCTCCAAAAAGGAAGGGGAAATGTGTGTGCGTCCTATGGGGCGAATGCAGGCTTTCGCTGAAGCCTGGAGAGTGAGAGGGGTCGGTGCGCACTTCAGGAGAGGCCCACCGCCAGCCCCACAAGCTCCCAACCTGGTTTGGAGGCAGGCGGTGGGCTTTCCCCTCCCCCAGCTCCGCAAGCTCCCAGAGCGGGCTTCGCGCAGCTCTCCGCAAGCTGTGGGAGCCCGGCGCGACTTCGCGCTGGGCTCCTACGGCTTGCGGAGAGCTTCCTGTTCTAGGGGCTGGGGTTGGGGGAAGCTCGGGCTTCCCCTGCCCCAGCCCCGCGCCTGGGGGGGGGGAAAAATTTCCCCCCCTTTATTTCCCATCCCCAAAATCTAGGTGCGCCCTATGGGCCGGTGCGTCCTATAGGGCGAAAAATATGGTATATGTCATCTCCCAGAGGCATTTCACCTTTTTACATTCCCAGGTCCTCACCTCACATTTGAAAGGCTTCTCCCCCGAGTGCTGCAGAGAGTGGACCTTCAAAGACATACTTCGCTTGAACGACTTCCCACACGTTTCACAGGTGAACGGCATGTCCTTGGTGTGGGCTGCAAAGCAAGGGAGAATCATGGTTATCAGGGAAATCTGTACGGTTAGGAATGAGCCAAAACACACGGACAGCAAAATCGTACGGGTTCAGCTCCTGCCGGAACGAAGAGCTGGCAGCGTCCGGTCGTGCAAGCTGCTGAGCGGCCGCAAAATCAGAACGGCCTCCAAAACCTGCACTTAGAAAATTAGCAGATCTGGGAGGAGAATGTACAATGTTTCCCAAACTTTTTGGACTACAGTTCCCATCATCCTTGACCACTGGCCCTGCTAGATAGGGATGATGGGAGTTGTAGTCCAAAAGCAGCTGGAGGCCCAAGTTTGGGAAACCCCGTGTTAGAAATGTTTAGATATTTTTCTTTGATGAAGCAAAATTACAATGTGTAGTCCCGGATCTTATTAGACACTTGGAACTAGAAATGTTCTTCCTGACTCTTAAAGAAAATGTTTTTTATATATGTAAAAAAATGGTTTTAACAATGTCACAAGCAATACAGGATCCATGACTGAAAATACAGCAAGGACTGCAAAGGAAAACAATACTGGCCATAATACAGTAAAAAAATTAGACTAGAAGTAGCTTTCTATCTGTAGGGGAAACCATATTTACTAGAGTCTAATACACCATCGAATCTAACGTACACCTCCATTTTCAGAACCTGGAAACCAAAAAAAGTATTCACTGGTGAATGTAATTATCCCATTGAATCTAACGTGCACCTAAATTTTCGCAACGTAATTTGGCCAAAAATGGTGAGTATTAGATACGAGTAAATATGGTGGCTAGACAAGTAAAGTGTGGCCTCTCTCTTGCCTTTCTGCAATCTGGAGTGGTACAGCTCAGCAAGAGTGGCATAGTGCTATTCCGACTGTGCAACTCACAAAAGACCCCTAAAGTGTTTCACCAAAGGTAATCCAAACCAGTTTTTCCCAACCTTTGGTTTCCATCTGTTTTCAGACTACAACTCCCATCATCCCTGACCACTGGTCTCGCTAGCTAGGGATGATGGGAGTTGTAGTCCAAAAACATCTGTAGGCCACCGGGTTGGGTGTGTGTGTCTGGACCAGCCTTTCTCAACCTGTGGGTCTCCAGATGTTGTTGGACTACAACTCCCATCCCTCCTAGCTAGCAAGGCCAGAGCTCAGGGATGATGGGAGTTGTAGTCCAACAAGATCTGGGGACCCACAGGTTGAGAACCACTGGTCTGGACTGAACCGTTCTTTTAAAGGCACCGATAAAAGCAAACACTTGAAAAGGGGTTACGTGAAATAGTTAGAATGTAAGATGAAGCCAGGCTTGCAAGGTTTCGTGGGGCAAAGCCTAGCACCCTGATTTGCGCCCGGGAAGGTGGGCCATCTTGCACAGCGCTGAAACGCTGCCTGGTTCTGGGTGCTCCTCAGGGGGTGGCAAACCTACTGCTGCGCACGGGGCCCCCTCCCCGGCCCCACTCACCGACCATGTGCTTCCGGACATGCGCCATCGTGTAGAACTTCTTCTCGCAAATCTCGCATGAGAACTTCTTCTCCGCGTAGCCGTGGACGATCTTGTTGTGCTCATGGAGAGACCACAGCTTCTTGAAGGCTTTCCCGCAAGTGATACACTGCAAAAAATAATATAATAATAGTTTATTATTTATACCCCACCCATCTGGCTGGGTATCCCCAGCCACCCTGGGCGGCTTCCAACAAAGGATTAAAATACAGTGGTCTGTTAAACATTAAAAGCTTCCCTACAGAGGGCTGCCTTCAGATCTAAAAGTCTGGTAGTTGTTCTTCTCTTTGACATCTGGTGGGAGGGCGTTCCACAGGGCGGGCGCCACTACAGAGAAGGCCCTCTGCCTGGTTCCCTGTAACTTGGCTTCTCGCAGTGAGGGAACCGCCAGAAGGCCCTCGGCGCTGGACCTCAGTGTCCGTGCAGAACGATGGAGGTGGAGACTTTCCTTCAAGTATACTGGGCTGAGGCCATTTAGGGCTTTAAAGGTCAGCACCAACACTTTGAATTGTACTCAGAAACGTACTGGGAGCCAATGTAGGTCTTTCAAGACCGGTGTTATGTGGTCTCGGTGGCCGCTCCCAGTCATCAGTCTAGCTGCCGCATTAGTTGTAGCTTCCGGGTCACCTTCAAAGGTAGCCCCACATAGAGCGGATTGCAGTAATCCAAGCGAGAGATAACTAGAGCATGCACCACTCTGGCGAGACAGTCTGTGGACAGGGACGGTCTCAGCCTGCGTACCAGATGGAGCTGGTAAACAGCTGCCCTGGACACAGAATTGGCCTGCGCCTCCATGGACAGCTGTGAGTCCAAAATGACTCCCAGGCTGTGTACCTGGTCCTTCAGGGGAACAGTTACCCCATTCAGGACAAGGGAGTCCTCCACACCCGCCCGCCCCCTGTCCCCCCAAAACAGTACTTCTGTCTTGTCAGGATTCAACCTCAATCTGCTAGCTGCCATCCATCCCCCAACATCCTCCAAGCTCTCACACAGGACCTTCACTGCCTTCACTGGTTCTGATTTTAAAGAGAAGGTAGAGCAAAGGAGATGAGCAGAGTCAGGAGACCTGAGCCTAGCAAAAACGTATGTGCAATTCACAGAGCTGGAAGGGACCATGAGGAACATCTACAAGGCAGGATTTAGGTTTGATGAGGCCCTAAGCTACTGAAGGTAATGGGGCCCTTTATATGTGCAGCTGTCCTTTGTCAACAACAAACTGTTTGATTTGAAATTTATTATGGTCAGAGACCATCTTGAGAAACACAAATGGAGCTACAATCCAAATAGCAAAACAAACATTTAAAACAATATACAATAATGGATTTTAAGTTTAAGAGTGCGATAGGCATAGGTAAAGGTAAAGGGACCCCTGACCCTTAGGTCCAGTCGCGGACGACTCTGGGGTTACGGCGCTCATCTCGCTTTATTGGCCGAGGGAGCCGGCGTACAGCTTCCGGGTCATGTGGCCAGCATGACTAAGCCGCTTCTGGCGAACCAGAGCAGTGCACGGAAACGCCGTTTACCTTCCCACCAGAGTGGTACCTATTTATCTACTTGCACTTTGACGTGCTTTCAAACTGCTAGGTTGGCAGGAGTCGGGACCGAGCAACGGGAGCTCACCCCGTTGCGGGGATTCGTACCGCCGATCTTTTGATCGGCAAGTCCTAGGCTCTGTGGTTTAACCCACAGCGCCACCCATTTTAATTCTTTAACTGTTTAAAGCAGTTTATGTAAACTGCTTAATTATCATTTGCTGGTGATTTTACTGTTTACTATTAGATTTTAATGGATTACTTCATTTGATATAACTTGTTTGTTTTAAAGTTATTGTGATTTATTGTAATATATTGGATCAGATTGTTACTATTGATGCTTGATGTCCTATTATGTTTTTATAGGCATTGGAAGCTGCCCAGAGTGGCTGGGGCGACTCACTCAGATGGGCGGGGTATGTATGTATGTATGTATAAATATTATTATTATTATTAGTCTCTCCAGGGATGGGAGACTCCCCTGCCTGTAACCCAGGATGGCTGAGCCCAGTCAGTGGGTCTATCTGAGCATAAGGCAGCATCCTATGTAACGACTCCTGTCCGTTCTAGTTTCACAAAGGGCGCCCCATGCGCCAAAGTCTGCAAAGGGCAGCCTGGCAGAAATGTGGCGCCTCGAGGGGCAGTGGTCTCCCTTCTCACCTGGATGTTCTTCTCGCAGTCTGTCTGGTGGTGCAGCAGCAGCTCGCTCTCCAGCAGGAACCGCTTGCCACACTTGTCACAGATCTGCATGCGGCTGTGGGTGACGTTCATGTGCTTCTCCAGGTACCAGCGGTTGTTGAAAACCCGGGGGCACTTCTTGCAGGGGTAGTGTTGCTTCTCTTCCAGCTTCACCTTCTGGCCCACCCCGTCCGGCTCCTTCTTCCTCTTTCTGCCTCTCTGGTCCTCCCCTTCCTCCTCCGCTTCCTCCACCTCCTCGTCTTCCATCGCCACAGCAACCGCCTCCTGGGACCTGGTGGACACAGCGGCCTGGGCGGCCTTGGAGGGCCTGCTGGCCTTGTGGGACAGCCCGGACCTCTCCCTCTTGATCTCCGCCACCTCCTCGCCGTCTTCCTCCTCCTCCTCGTCCTCCTCCTCAGTGGTCTCCTCCAGCTCTTCCTCCTCGCTGTGCTCCTCGTCTTCCTCCTCCTCCCCCACCTCGCCATCCTCCTCCTCCTCCTCTCCTTCCCCGTTCTCTTCCTCCTCGCCATCCTCATCCGCGCCACGCCCTTCCCCTTCAGGCCGCCCAATCACCGCGGCGATGCCGGCCGTCTGGTCAGCGGCCGGAGATTTCCCCTCCGTCCCTTTCGAGACGTTGAGGGTTTGATTGTTGAGGTTGACCTCCACAATGATCTGATCTCCCCGGTTGTAAGAGCTTTGGCTGCCAAGGGCCACGTCGGGCTCTTCGCCCTCCACCTTGCAGATGGGCGGGCTGCCATCTTTCTCCTCTTTGTAATACTTCTTGCCAGCCACGGCAGGGAGGTTCTGGTTGCCCCCGCACGCTGCGCCGTCCTCAACCCGCACCGAGTAGGGGTCGTTCCCTTCCCGGGCGTAGATCTTGGGGTGCGGAGCCGGGTCCATCTCCTGCTTGATGTTGCAGTAGTACTGGGACGGGACGCCCTTGCCGCAGCTGTCCGGAGGCAGCGCCATGTTGCTGGCCATCGCTAGGCCGAGGGACCTGGTGCTGATCAGCTCCTGGCAGGAGGACGCAATGTCGCTCATCTGCAGGACGGCGGCCGCGTTCAGGACGTCCTGCACGTTGCAGGCATTGACCAGGAGCTTGGAGGTGTAGATGAAGTTGAGGATCTGCTGGAGGCCCTGGGAGGTCAAGGCCTCCAGGGAGAGCTCCACCCGCTGCAGCTGCTTGTTCTGGGTGAAGAGGGAGTGGAAGAAGTGGCTGTAGGCGGCGAGGACCCCCTTGTGAGCCGGGAAGACGTTCCTCTGCTGTAGCAGAACGATGTCCACGTCGCACAGGTCTGGTTGAAAGAGGCGCTGCTCGTTCAGTCTGTCCATCAAACACGTGAAGTGGAGGGCTACATCCTCCACCAAAGAGTATTCAGCGGCCGGGTAGTCAGTTGTCTTTTCGACTATCAGCTGTGGGGAGAAATGAGAGGAAGGTTAAGAAGCGCCAGGTGGTGGTGGGACTCCACCTTCTTCTCCTCCTTGGAATGGATGGAGCCCAAGACAGCTCAGGTGGCTTCCATCCTTACGTCCCCACCAAAATATCTGAAATACAACCAGGAATGGAGCAGGCTTGCTTATTAGGGCAAACGGACATTCCCAATCTCTCTCTCTCTCTCTCTCTCTCTCTCTCTCTCTCTCTCTCTCTCTTTTATTAAATTTTCTGTTTTACAATTTAGAATATTCATTCAGGCAACCTTAAAATATCAAGGACTTCCTTTCTTCTCTTTCCATGGTTCGTTTTGCACAGCATAAATCCCTGCATACTAAACCATTCAGTATTCCATTGTTACTTCCATCAAAACTTATTTACACTGTCGAATTTATCTTAATGCTGCCAACAAGTGTACACAATTATTCCCCATATAGTCAATAAACATTTTCCAATCTTCTTCAAACGTATGTTCTTATTCTCTTATTCTATAAGTTAGATCCGCAAGCTGCACATATTCCACCTCACTCGTTCTCCATTTTTGGGCTAACGAAACACGGGCCGCCGTAATGGCGTACATAAATAACCTTTTTTTGACACCTGGAAATTCCCATCTGATTATCCCCAACAAAAAGGACGTTGGGTGTTTGTTTGTTTTTTGGAAAGGTGCTTTAAAACATTTTTTTCAATTCATTATAAATTATTTCCCAATACTCTTTTACCCTTTTACAGGTCCACCACATATGGACAAACGTACCCTCAGTCTCATTACATCTCCAGCACGTATCTGATTCAATCTTATACATCTTAGCAAGTCTGCTCGGAGTTAAATACCATCTGTAAATCACTATCAAGTAGTTCTATGGCAGGCATGGCCAAACTTTGCCCTCCAGACGTTTTGGGACTACAACTCCCATGATCGCTAGCTAACAGGACCAGCGGTCAGGGATGATGGGAATTGTAGTCCCAAAACATCTGGAGCACCAAGTTTGGCCATGCCTGTTCTATGGACATTTCCTCACTAACCCCACCAATCTAGGGTCTAGGCAGCTATTCCCAGGTCTGGAGAAATTGCAGCAGCAGGGGATCACTCCACCAGTTCATGTACCTTCCTCCAACAGGCTGTGTACTTGCAACCGGAGACTACGCCTGCGTGAAAACATCCTCTGCTCATCCCTCTTCAATCCCCTCCTGGTTCTGAGGGACAGTGGTATAGAGGAGGGAGGAAAATCCCCTTCCCTTGCCTGGCCTGCCTCTTCCTCCAAATCTGAAGCTACCCCTTCCTCTGTTTCTTGCCTCCTGACAGGTACAGGTCCCCACAAACCACTCAGCTCAAAGTGGTGAACACACTTCTACCCTGTCCACTCCATTTCATCTTCACAACGACCCTGCGAGGCGGGTGAGGCTGAGATACTGTGACTGGTCAAAGGTCACCCAGGATGCTTTGTGTGGGTTTGAACCCTGGTCTCCCGGGTCCCAGCCTGACACTGTAGTCCACCTAACCACGCTATCAATGCGTACTAGCCACAATGACCACAGCTGTGAACACACCATACATTTAGTGACTGAACGTGGCCGCCAAGACCACATAACACTGATCTTGAAAGACCTACATTGGCTCCCAGTACGTTTCCGGGCACAATTCTAAGTGTTGATGCTGACCTTTAAAGCCCTAAATGGCCTTGGTCAAGTATACCTGAAGGGGCGTCTCCATACCCAGTGTTCAGCCCAGACACTGAGGTCCAGCTACAAGGGCCTGCTGGCAGTTGCCTCCCTGCGAGAAGTGAGGTTACAGGGAACCAGGCAGAGGGCCTTCTCGGTGGTGGCACCCGCCCTGTGGAATTCCTTCCCATCAGATGTCAAGGAAATAAACAACTATCTGACTTTTAGAAGACACCTGAAGGCAGCCCAGTTTAGGGAAGCTTTTAATATTTGATGAATTACTGTATTTTAATATTTTGTTGGAAGCCACCCAGAGTGGCTGAGGAAACCCAGCCAGATGGGTGGGGTATAAATAATAAGTTGTTGTTATTATTATTATTTGCTTAAACCACATCACCTCTTGCAGAGAGTCTTGGAAACTGTAGAGAAATGCATTAAATAAATAAATTGGGGGTCAGCCAAATTAGATCTGCTGGCTGCAGGGTCCCCACCCCTACCTTATCTGAACGGACCCAGATTTCCCAGGGGGGAGGCAAGGGGAGGGAGAATCACACCTGAAGTTAGCAAAAAGCAACAACACACACACAGCTGCACCACTGACCGTCACACAGGGATCCTGTCAGCTATCACTCAGAAGATCCTTGCACACCTTCTCCAAGGTAATTACAGCCCATTAAAAACAACGACTCGTTTCCTTCATTAAGAGACCTCATTAAGATGAGTTAAGGCACACACTCCAGTGGGCTTTAAAAATAATAATAATAAATTATTGCCGGGGGCAAAGCAACACCTCTAAAACTTTAAAGTCACATTGAAGAAGCTCATGGTTGCAACTTGCAACTGGTAAAGAACAGCCGTTCCGGGATGAAAAAGTTCTTTGATGCAGAGCCGTATATCTGCTCAAAAGAAAGACGCTCTCTAGGGTTTTGATTGCAGACAGGTAGGGGGAGGCAGCTGGAGAAAGAGGCCGAGGCATTGTCGGTCACCTGCAGACTGACAGTATTTTGCATGAGGGAGTCAGTCCCCTCCTCCCCCCCCCCAAAATCTGGGATTGAACAATTAGGGTAGATTAAAGCGTTCCAGTGCAAAACAACAACTCGCTGACCAACAATAGAAAAGGGGGTTTGCAGTTAGGCAAGTAAAGGGACGCGAGTATCGCGGGTGAGGCTGAGGGACACGGGTGGTGCTGTGGGTTAAACCACAGAGCCTAGGACTTGCCGATCAGAAGGTCGGTGGTTCGAATCCCCGCGACGGGGTGAGCTCCCGTTGCTCGGTCCCTGCTCCTGCCAACCTAGCAGCTCAAAAGCACGTCAAAGTTCAGATAGATAAATAGGTACCACTCCGGCAGGAAGGTAAACGGCGTTTCCGTGCGCTGCTCTGGTTCGCCAGAAGCGGCTTAGTCATGCTGGCCACATGACCCGGAAGCTGTACGCCGGCTCCCTCAGCCAGTAAAGTGAGATAAGCGCCGCAACCCCAGAGTCAGCCACGACTGGACCTAATGGTCAGGGGTCCCAGGTTAAGGAGTCTCAAAGCGGCTAACAATCTCATTTCCCTTCCTCCCCCACAACAAACTGCATGTGGAGGAGCGGGGAAGTGAACCTGGTTCACCAGATTACGAGTCTACCGCTATTAACCACTACACCACACTGGATGACACCTTGTCTGCCTCCTTCTGGCAACTCCTGCAGCCAAGCTGGTGCCCAACATCACTTTCCCAACCTTTCCCAACCTTTGGACAACATCAGCAAGGCTGAGAGGCGGGTCTGATTGCCTGGTCAGTCCAGGATCTCCACACACACATCCCAGGTTTGCGCCCTGGGGAGGTCACTTCAGTGCTCCTAACACAGAAGTTTGACCTCTGTCAGGGGAAATGCGATGAACGTGAACAAATGATCAGTGGGAGGCTGTAACACTGCAACAAAAGGATATCAAGACGAATGTTCTTCGTTGCATAACGAGGGAAGGGAAATGTGGGAGCCTAAGGGCCAAATTCCTTTTGAGGAAGTCTCCTGGGGGCCACGTGCGACAGGCAAAAGCGGACGGAGCGACGAATGCAAATGTTACCTTTGTATAGTATTCTAGTTTTTAAACACACTCAAACACACACACATAGACACACACCCTCTCTATCCAGGAAGGCAAGAGGCGAGATCAGGCTTCAAGGACGCATTTCAGTCTGCCAAACAGAATCAAGGAAGGTGCAAAGCGAGGCTGGTGTGATCTGTGGCCTGGGAGGAAAGGGTCAGGCAGAGAAGTCTCCCCTCTGGGTGGTTCCCTCCAGGGAACAAGAAAGATAAATAAACGGCTGAAACTTCATTACAGAAATAAGCCCCGAGCTGCCTTCTGAGCTTCTTCGGAACGACAGCAAAATAATCGGCCAAAGCCGAGCGAGTAGGTTTTTGGCATCTCTTCCTTGGCAGCTGCCTTCCTCAAAAAAAAATCATTGCATAATCCGACCCTGATCTGAGCACGCAGACACACACACATTCTCCCTCTACTGCCTTTTTGGAGTTTATTCCTCCCTCCTTTCCCCTCCCTCAGTCTGACTTGATTCTGCAGTTGACAGTTTTGCAGCTGAGCTGCGTTGGAACGCAACTAGGGGACGCTTTATTATCGTCTTCTTCTTTTTAATTGCGCAATCCACTTGCTTTTTCAATGCTTCGGGGAGAAAGATCCTGAGCTGATCATGACCAGATAGCACAGAGAGGGAGAAAGAGAGTTATTAAAGCCATCTGGGGGGAACTCGGGTGCCCCTTGCCAGCGCACTATTACAAAAACGAGCCAGATTAAATAGCAAGAGAGGGTCGTGGTGACCCGCAGGTGTGCAATAGGAGCCTGCGGCCAGGCTGAAATGAAAGACCTTGCTCCTCAGGAGCAAATTCTGGGTGGGCAAGTGAATCTGCTGGTCCGAACAGAGTGGGCAAATCCACACTCAGTTGGCTGCAATAGCTCATAGAACTGTAGAGTATGAAGGGACCCTAAGGTGCCATCTAGACCAACCCTTTGCAATGCAGGAATATGCCGTTGTTCCTTACAGGGATTGAACCTGCAACCTTGGCATTATCAGCACCACACTCTAACCAAACAAGCTATTCTGGCACTGGTTAGGTGTAGCTTTTGCAGACAAATGCACTTTGTGGGTTTAAGCAACAGGGGAAAGGCAATTCTTATGGCTTCGTTTACTTTTCTTCCGTCTCTGCAGCACCCCTCAGAAAACCAGCAAGGGGGAAATATATCAGCACGAGATTGTAAAAGAAACTAACCTATCCATCGAATGCCCCACAGCTAAGGAACGTGCGGCCCTCCAGATGCTGCTGGACTCCAGCCAGCATAAACAATGGTCAGAGATATTGGGAGTTGTGGTCCCTCACTATCTATAAGGCCATACGCTCCCCAGCCCTAATCAATGCACACACATTGAGCTGACCTTTAAAGCACTAAATGGCCTCGGCCCAGTATACCTGAAGGAGCGTCTCCACCCCTATCGTTCTGCCCGGACATTGAGGTCCAGCTCCGAGGGCCTTCTGGCGGTTCCTTCACTGCAAGAAGCCAAGTTACAGGGAACCAGGCAGAGGGCCTTCTCGGTGGTGGCGCCCATCCTGTGGAACGCCCTCCCACCAGATGTCAAAGAGAAAAATAACTACCAGACTTTTAGAAGACATCTGAGGGCAGCCCTGTTTAGGGAAGCTTTTAATGTTTAATAGGTTATTGTATTTTAGTGTTTTGTTGGAAGCTGCCCAGAGTGGCTGGGGAAATCCAGCCAGATGGGCGGGGTATAAATAAATTATTATTATTATTATTATTATTATTATTATTATTATTACTGCTGTTGTTGCTGGCCTCCATCTGTCTCAAGAAGCAATGGAGTGTGTCTCCAGGGGTGAGGTCAAACCCCTGTGTTAGGAGCACACTGAAGGGAAAGGAGAATGTTAGCTGCTTTGAAACTCCTTAAAGGTAAAGGGACCCCTGACCATTAGGTCCAGTCATGGCCGACTCTGGGGTTGCAGCGCTCATCTCGCTTTATTGGCCGAGGGAGCCGGCATACAGCTTCCGGGTCATGTGGCCAGCAAGACTAAGCCGCTTCTGGTGAACCAGAGCAGCGCACGGAAACGCTGTTTACCTTCCCGCCTATTTATCTACTTGCAATTTGATGTGCTTTTGAACTGCTAGGTTGGCAGGACTGAGACTCCTTAAAGTAGTGATAAAGCGGGATATCAAATCCAAACTCTTCTTTTTCTTCTTCATCCAACTGTCTTAGGGGATCCATTTCGGATTTGTGTAGGGTTTCCTCCCAAGATATCCCACAAGGCAGTGGAGGTTTAGGATGAGAGTTTTCCTTCTCCTAGATGGGCTCCCTTCCCAGGGGGACGAGCCTCGTCTGCCCCACACTTCCCTCTATAACACACGCAAAAACTGCCTTCTTGACCATTGCACCCACCATTGGTCTTGCTACTCAATCCACTGATCACCTTAAAAAGGTTTCTTTCCTAAGACTCTTCCCAGCTTTTAATTATTTTTAATTGCTGCTTGTGTTATTTTCTGCATTTTATTTTCTAGTAATTTCTGCTCTTGTTAAGCTGCTTTGGGTCCTTCCTTAGTCAAAGGAGGGGAAACAGGCTACTAAAGGGTCTAAATAAATAAGAATTAAGAACCCATGTTGCTAGGGTGGGCAGTAGCTCCATGTTGTCCACACTGGCTGGCAGCACCTCTCCAGCATTTCAGGCAGGATTCAATTCAGGGCCTGGGACCTTCTGGCAGTGAAGCAGACCCTCCACCACTAAGCGACGTCCCCCATAAGATCCCCACTGTCCAGTGCAAACGAATCCTTGCAATATCGCAACCCTCGTTTTTGCACCACCCCTGAAAAAACACGCAGCCTCATGGCATTTTGCTCGTGCAAGAGATTCTGCTGCTTTGAGGCACGCTATATATGGCTCCGAGCCTGACGAGGCGAGACGGAAGACCCCATTCCAGGTCTTCGCCTGCGCTGTCTTAGCAAACGCTTCCCCCGAGGGAGTCAAATTAATCATAGCTGATCCAAGCGCTTCCCGGCAGCGCTCCGGGGCACGAGAGCAGCCCAAGACAGAGCTCATCACAGAAGGAGGAGGAAGCCCCGCTCGGGTGCAAAAATCCTGTTGGTGCCGCCTTGCACCGCTCCCATGAGGCATTCAAGGTCACTCTGATCCCAGAGACTTCCCTCCCTCCCTCTCTCATTCCCAGAGAAGGCCATTGTCACAGCTGAACAGCTGCCCAGAGTGACAGAAGCACAAACTTCTAAGCTCCCTGCCTGCATATTCACAGCCAGGCATCGCACGAAGAGGAGAATTAGGCTCTTTACTCAAAGGGGTTTGCATTACAGAAAGTTCAAAGTACAGTCACACCTTGGATCACAGACATCTCAGGTTGCACATTTTTGGGTTGCGCACCGCGGCGAACCCGGAAGTACCGGAAGCGGTTACACCTGGGTTTTGACTCTCGCGCATGCGCAGAACCGCTAAATTGCGCTTTGAGCATGCGCAGAAGCGCCGAATCGCAACCCGCACGTGCGCAGGTGCGGCGCTGCGGGTTGCGAACATGCCTCTCGCATGGGTCACATTCGCAACCCGAGCGCCCACTGTACATCCTGGCATCTCCTTTGCAAAGAGGTGCGAAAGCAGGCAGAAGTCAAGCAGACAGTTATTTCAGGGAGAAATCTATCAACTGGTTCCCAGTACGTTTCCGAGCGCGATTCAAAGTGTTGGTGCTGACCTTTGAAGCCCTAAATGGCGTCAGCCCAGTATACCTGAAGGAACGTCTCCACCTCCATCGTTCTGCCCAGACACTGAGGTCCAGCTCCAAGGGCCTTCTGGCAGTTCCCTCATTGTGAGAAGCGAGGTTACAGGGAACCAGGTAGAGGGCCTTCTTGGTGGTGGCGCCCACCCTGTGAAACACCATCCCATGAAATGTCAAGGAGATAAAGAACTATGAAACTTTCAGAAGACATCTGAAGGCAGCCCTGTTTAAGGAAGTTTTTGATGTTTGATTATGTTGGGAGCCGTCCAGATTGATGGGTGAGGGACCAATAATAAAATTATTATTAACAGCTGGAACCAGTGAAACTGACTGTTCACAAAAATATAAATTAGTGGGGGAAATAGCTCATTGGCAGAGCATCTGATTTGCATGGGTAGGGTCCCAGGTTCAAGTCCAGGTGTCTCTATGTAGCTCAGAGAATGCCCACTCTCTGAAATCCAAGAGAGCCGCAGCCAGTTAAGTGTAGACCAGGTGTGGGCAACATCTGGCCCTCCAGATGTTGCTGAACTACAACTCCCATCATCCCTGGCCACTGACTATGCTCACTGGGGCAGATGGAAGCCATAGTTGGACTGCTGCAAAGCGGACACTTGCCGCTCATACATAGGCTGCCTCCATGATTTGCAGCCTTGCATGACCAGGTATCCAAATAATGGGGAAAGCCTTTGAGAATACACCAAGCACCCCTTTCGCAGACATACCGATGCAGGTGTGATGGGACGCTCGCAAAGCTGTCTCCTTCCATTCAAATGAAGGGGGGGGGGACTGAAAAGGACTGCAGCTTAACTGCGTTGCTCACACTTTTGGGGCAAGTGGGTCGCCTTTGTACCCAAAGGCTGCCTTCAATCACTTGAGTCTACCCAAACTTTGCAGTCTTCATTTGAGGCATTTTGCCATGTTCCCCTTCTCCCCCGGCCATCTCAAGTCAGGAAGACGACGACCACAGAGGGGCCATTCTCAAGGCATGATAACCACCCACCTGGAGGACACCTTTCTTGGGCACCCAGTGTAATATCGCTGGGGCACCAGATGAAGGCCTTTTTATCATCTGCCCAGGCTTTTCATCATCAACTAGCATGAGGTCGACTTGGGTTCCTGTTTCAATCTGTCCTGCCGAATTGTAGGCTTGTTTTATCTCAGGCTGCATTTTCTTAGTCTAGGCTTCCTCAACCTCGGGCCTCCCGATGTTTTTGGCCTACAACTCCCATGATCCCTAGCTAGCAGGACCAGTGGTCAGGCATGATGGGAATAGTAGTCTTGAAACATCTGGATGGCTGAGGTTGAGGAAGCCTGCTCCAGATGTTTTGAGACTACAGTTCCCATCCTCCCTGACCACTAGTCCTGCTGGCTAGGGATCATGGGAGTTGTAGGCCAAAAACATCTGGAGGGCCGAGGTTGAGGAAGCCTGCTTTATCTTTTTTTATATATATATAGCTGATGCTGCACTCTCTTTTGATTGGCACTGCGTTTCTCATTTCTGTCAACTTACTCGTTTATTAACTATATCAGAGTGGGGTAACAGCGATCCGAAAACCAAACAGAAAAATCCCATTAAAATCAGTACAGAACAAATCATTAAAATGACTGGCTACTTGAGGGACTTTTAAAAAACACACAAAAAAACACTTGGGTCTGTCAGCACAAAAACATTTTTTCCCGAGAGATGCTGGGAAGTGAAAAGTGAGGGTGCCCGCTGTATCTCTGCTGGAAGAGAGTTCCACGGCATGGACCTGGTGACGCTAAATGCCTTACTTTTAGTGGAAGACAATAGGGCTTCTGTAACATGGGGAACAACTAACAGTGCTTCTTCGGATGATATCAGTGACTGAGCTTGGTCCTAAGGTACCCTGGACTCAAGTTGTTCATGGCTTTGTACATATATTCAAGGCTTACAGCAGCTTGTTCGTGTCACGGCAAACGGGTCCATTTCTTGCAAATTAAAAAGATGCAATGGAAAAGCAAAAATAAAAATGGAGAGGTAATTTTATGGGGTGTCTAGGGGGGAGCAGTGAAAACTGCCCACCATTCCCCAAAATCAACAAGACAGACCTAGCTACAGTGGTACCTCAGGTTAAGAACTTAATTCATTCCGGAGGTCCGTTCTTAACCTGAAACTGTTCTTAACCTGAGGTACCACTTTAGCTAATGGGGCCTCCTGCTGCCGCCTCTCCGCAATTTTCTGTTCTCATCCTGAAGCAAAGTTCTTAACCCGAGGTATTATTTCTGGGTTAGCGGAGTATGTAACCTGAAGCATCTGTAACCTGAAGCATCTGTAACCCGAGGTACCACTGTATTACATATCACCTCTTATTCATAAAGGCAATATGGGCTATTTCAGACCATCCACCGTTATACAGTTAACAAGAAAGAAGTCATAGCAACCTGTGGTTGTTGTTGTTGTTGTTGTTTTGGGGGAGAGCTTATCTATGGTAACTGTTCAGGTGTTTGTTGCTTCATTTAGCTCGAATAAATTAAGAACATGGGTATTTGAACCATTGCCAGCAAGCAGGCTTTCATCCTTGCTCACGCTGAGCAAACCAGTTATTTGGGGAGATTACTTCTGTAGAGGGACACGGGTGGCGCTGTGGGTTAAACCACGGAGCCTAGCATTTGCCAATCAGAAGGTCAGCGGTTCGAATCCCCGTGACGGGGTGAGCTCCGGTTGCTCGGTCCCTGCTCCTGCCAACCTAGCAGTTCAAAAGCACGTCAAGTGCAAGTAGATAAATAGGTACCGCTCCGGCGGGAAGGTAAACGGCGTTTCCGTGCGCTGCTCTGGTTTGCCAGAAGCGGCTTAGTCATGCTGGCCACCTGACCCAGAAGCTGTACGCCGGCTCCCTCGGCCAGTAAAGCGAGATGAGTGCCGGAACCCCAGAGTCGTCCATGACTGGACATAAGGGTCAGGGGTCACTTTACCTTTACCTTTACCTTTACCTTTCTTTCTGTAGGAGAAGGTAGTTTTAATTTAATGGGGGGAGGGGGGGAGCTGATGTGCAGTCTGTATACATGATGCAAATTAAGCAAGTCTGCTTAAAAAGTACCGGGTACAGATAGGTAGCCGTGTTGGTCTGCCGTAGTCGAAAGAAAATTTAAAAAAATCCTTCCAGTAGCACCTTAGAGACCAACTAAGTTTGTTATTGGTAGGAGCTTTCGCCTGCATGCGCACTTCTTCAGATACATGTACTGATTAAACATTCTTTTGCCAGGTTCAGAAAATGACAGAGAACTTTGGAGGGCAGTGAAATCTCTCCCTCTCCTCCCCCACAACCCGATTCTTGGAAATCTAGTAATCACACATACACATAAACTTCTGAGATTCCTCCAGTCAGTACAGCTGGCAGGCATTCTGGCCAAGAGAACCAGACTCATTTTAAAAAGGCACAAGCTGAGATTCTCACGAAGCAGATTTCCATGCTGGATGCCAGTGAGATCTCAGAATACAGAGCTCCAAATAATGCAACTTATGGGTACGAACGCATAAGGGGAACTCCTTTAAAAAGGGACCTAGTGCGGGTGGCACTGTGGGTTAAACCACAGAGCCCAGGACTTGCCGATCAGAAGGTCGCGACGGGGTGAGCTCCCGTTGCTCGGTCCCAGCTCCTGCCAACCTAGCAGTTCGAAAGCACGTCAAAGTGCAAGTAGATAAATAGGTACCGCTCCGGCGGGAGGGTAAACGGCATTTCTGTGCGCGCCTCTGGTTCGCCAGAAGCAGCTTAGTCATGCTGGCCACATGACCCGGAAACTGTATGCTGGCTCCCTCGGCCAATAAAGCGAGGTGAGCACCGCAACCCCAGAGTCGGCCACAACTGGTCAGGGGTCTCTTTACCTTTACGACTGCAAATGGTTCATTATGCCAAATGGCATACCGGCCTGTGTCTGCTAGGAGAATTCCACACTAAAAGGCTGACGGCTTTTCGTGAGTCGTTAGATATGCAAATGTGGAAAACTGAACTTTGGGCTGCAAAAATAAGGAGCGGAAACAGACATGTTGGGCAGCCCGCCCACCCAACAGCGCCACGCAGGATGCCCGCCTTACTCCCAACGTATTCCCGGAACTGATCCAGGAAAGGCAGAAGGCTCTCCTTTAAAAGGGAACCTAAAAATTAAAGGACCTCTTAATGAGGGTGAAAGAGGAGAGTGCAAAATATGGTCTGAAGCTCAACATCAAAAAAACGAAGATCATGGCCACTGGTCCCATCACTTCCTGGCAAATAGAAGGGGAAGAAATGGAGGCAGTGAGAGATTTTACTTTCTTGGGCTCCATGATCACTGCAGATGGTGACACCAGTCACGAAATTAAAAAACACCTGCTTCTTGGGAGAAAAGCAATGACAAACCTAGAGAGCATCTTAAAAAGCAGAGACATCACCTTGCCGACAAAGGTCCATATAGTTAAAGCTATTGTTTTCCCAGTAGTGATGTATTGGAAGTGAGAGCTGGACCATAAAGAAGGCTGATCGCCAGAGAATGGATGCTTTTGAATTCTGGTGCTGGAGGAGACTCTTGAGAGTCCCATGGACTGCAAGAAGATCAGACCTCTCCATTCTGAAGGAAATCAGCCCTGAGTGGTCACTGGAAGGACAGATCCTGAAGCTGAGGCTCCAATACTTTGGCCACCTCATGAGAAGAGAAGACTCCCTGGAAAAGACCCTGATGTTGGGAAAGATGGAGGGCATAAGGAGAAGGGGACGAGATGGTTGGACAGTGTTCTCAAAGCTACCAGCATGAGTTTGACCAAACTGCGGGAGGCAGTGGAAGACAGAAGTGCCTGGCGTGCTCTGGTCCAGGGGGTCACGAAGAGCCGGACACGACTAAACGACTAAACAACAACAACAAGGGGCCGCAACCTTTCCGAGGGCACCTCGCTTTTATGCACTCTGCAAAACTCTCCCTTTCAGCGGCCCACCAGCTTCGAAGGAAGACACTGGAGGCCTGCAGCTCTCCTCTTGGCGTCCCCCCAAAACCCAGAGGCCTTGGAGGGGCCTGCGAGGGAGAGCAGCCAGCCTTGCTTATCCAGGGTCGGCTGCGGTCCAGGCTCTCCAGCGAGGCCGAGTGAAGGTCAGCGCAAAGAGATTTTTGAGGCAGGCTGGCCGGCCTCATCCCGTCTCCGTCAACAGAGTTTTACGAGGGGGAGATGCATGAGGGGTTACAGCGAGTTCACTATGTGCAAAGTGCTTGGGGGGCTTTTTTTCTTTTTCTTTTTAAAGGGGAGGCATGGCAGGAGCGAAAAAGGAAGGGGGGGAACGAGATGGAGGACAGAACCAGACAGGATGGATAAAATAAAATAAAATAAAATAAAATAAAATAAAATAAAATAAAATAAAATAAAATAAAATAAAATAAAATAAAAATTAATAAAATAAAATAAAATAAAATAAAATAAAATAAAATAAAATAAAAATAAAAATAATAATAATAAATTTTATTTATACCCCACCCTCCCCAGCCGGAGTCGGGCTCAGGGCGGCTAACACCAATAAAATCACAGTTAAAACATAATAAGGGAAAAAGGGGGGGGGGACCAAATTTAAAATACAGGTTAAAATACAATTTAAAATGCAGCCTCATTTTAAAGTAGCCGATATATCAAGACCATAAGAGGTGGGAAACATAAGGGTCAGACCTAGTCAAAAGCAAAGGGCATGTGGAACAGCTCTGTCTTGCTGGCTCTGCGGAAAGATGTCAAGTTCCGCAGGGCCCTAGTTTCTTGTGACAGAGCGTTCCTCCACGTCGGAGCCAGTGCTGAAAAGGCCCTGGCCCTAGTTGAAACCAATCTAACCTCCTTGAGGCTCGGGACCTCCAAAAAAGGAGGTAGCAGACAAAAAAGCACCTCAGATTGCAACCGCCTTCTCCACGTAATAGGTAGCTGCGAACCAGAGATGGGGAGACTCAGGGTCAGGGGCCAAATGTGGCCGGCCCTCATAACTCTCCTAAGGCCACACCCCTCGCTGAAAAGAGGTGTACACCAGAGGTCCAGGACACATTCCCGGGAGGCAGAAACGAGGCCTAGCGAGACACAATTGCAAACCACGGTTTAGAGCCCCTAGGAGTCTGTCTGTTCCCCTTCCTCTAGGTCAGCAGTTCTCAACCTGTGGGTCCCCAGATGTTGTTGGACTACAACTCCCATCATCCCTGAGCTCTGGCCTTGCTTGCTAGGGGTGATGGGAGTTATAGTTCAACAACATCTGGGGACCCACAGGTTGAGAACCGCTGCTCTAGGTGCTTCCGCTATTTGGGAGTAGGATGCAAAACTGTAGGCAAGGGCAAAGCGTCGTTTGCCCATTCGGACGTACCCAGAATTCA
Organism: Podarcis cretensis; assembly: GCF_951804945.1. Lineage (NCBI taxonomy): Eukaryota > Metazoa > Chordata > Lepidosauria > Squamata > Lacertidae > Podarcis > Podarcis cretensis. Next base: position 7,252,125 of record NC_137181.1, read on the forward strand.
GGTTGCCGCAAATGGAAGTAAGAAGCCCAGAATTGTGGCTCCTGAGCTGAAGGAGGAGGCAGTATATACAAGGCTGAAGCTCCTCAAGGTCGGTTTGTGAAACATCAAACCAAGCAAGCATAACATCTGAACAGACCCAGCATCAGTAACCTGAGGCAACTCTTGGCCAACTGAGAATTCGAACTCGGCTCTTCTCGGCTCAAGCCCAACACTTCTGTCACCGCAGAATACTAGCTCAAGTTTTTAAGTCTAGTTTCCCTTTACTGGGTGACTTGCACTTGTAAATGTGGTCTAGATTAGAAAAGAGAGGTGCCAGCTAACAGGGGAAAGAACTGGGAAGAAAACAAAAAAAAACCCCACACCATTTTCTTTTTCCATGCAGACAAGCAAACGTCGAAGTGACAGAGCCTTCATCCTTCAGAGCTGTGGGGGAAATCGCAGCGAAGCATTCAGTGAAAAACATTTGAAGAACGCCTAATGTTTTGACACATTGAGTTCACAGGGAAAGAGGGTTTGCCTTGTATCCTGTTGCCGCAGATGTACGGCATGACAAGCCGGGATCTTTCAAACAAAACCTTATCAGCTCAGTCACAGCACGGCCCAAACTCCTGTTTTTCTCATCGGAGAAGTCAGCTGGGCAACCAAGAAGCTACAAATAAGAGTTGCTGCTTTTGGGTTTCAAAAGTTCCCTCACCATGGGGGCAGAGTTCCTTAGTAGCTTAGCTCAATTTTTTTTAATGAAGCCATGCCTCTGAGCCTGCACAGAGTACATTTGCCTTGAAAGTCAGTGTGATATAGCGACTGGAGCAAAGGACTGGACAGGGGACATTGGGTTTCAAATTCCCACTCGGCCTTGAAAGATCACAAGATGACCCCAGTATCATCATCATTATCATCATTTGTATATACCACCCTATACCCATAGATCTCAGGGTGGTTCACAACATAAAATTGCAATATAACAAAACACAAAATACATAACAAAAACAAAAACGACCCAATAACCCCTCCTTCCACAATACATTTAAAAGGGCATCGGACGTCAATCAGCCAAAGGCCTGGTTGGAAAGGAACATTTTTGCCTGGCACCTAAAGGTGTATAATGAAGGCGTCAGATGAATTTTTCTTGGGAGAGCATTCCCCTGCATTCCCCCCCCTTTTCCCCCTTTTCTTCCTTCCTATGATGGCTTATGTTCTATGCCATGTGCTTCAATGTTTTTTGTAGTTTTTTAGCCTTTTACCTTATTATTAAGGATTTTTCTTTTGTAATTTTGGTTGTTTGTATTTATCTGTATTTGTTTAAAGGAAAATAAAAATTACTAAAAAAAAAGAAAAGAAGGAAGGAAGGAAGGAAGGAAGGAAGGAAGGAAGGAAGGAAGGAAGCCTGTTCTTGTGTTGCTGCCCCGGTCCGGACCTCTCATGGAGGAGGCACATGAAAAAGGACCTCAGAAGATGATCTCAGGGACTTCCGGGTCGGCGCCATCGCCGAATGACGGACTCCCTCCGAGCTCCGGAGGGAGTCGGCTGGGTAGGGGTCGGGTCCTGCCGTGCCGGCGACGCGGGGACCCTCAAAAACTATGGGCGGAGATGCCCATGGACTTGGTGACTCGGCGGGCACCGTTTGCGCCCCCCCGACCCGCGAAGGAGCCTTTTTAAAGGCTGCGGAGCGGGTGACGGGGGGGTGTGGTGCTGTGAGTCCAATGCTTCCCCTGCCCAGTGAAGCCGCATGCCATTCGGCGGAGAGCAACGACTTCTTCTTTGAAAATTTCGGATTTGGACTAAAAGGAACAACCCGTGAGTAAATTGATTGGACTTAAAAGGGAAATTTGATCTTTGAATTTGGAGCGAGCGGGGGGAGTGCAAAAAGGAAGTCCGCCCCCCCCTGTTGTAGATGGCTCAACGCAAGGATTTGACAACTAAGATCGAGAGATGAACTTGTTTACCTGAAAAAAAATTTTAACTTCACGAAGGGAAATTACAATAATTGTGCTGGAGGAGAAGACTGATTTGTGGGAACTAAAGTGCAACCCCCCGGGAACCGGGAACGATCCGCTATGAGAGACTGGTGAAGAGACATAGAAACTTTGACAGCTGTCAAAGTAGCTGTCAAAGCAGGAAAATAAAAGAGAACTTTGTTACGATGGCTTTGCTGGTTAGATTTGTTACAATTTGGACATAAATTATTGGAAATAAAGGCAACAAGTTATTTGACTTTTGGGTCTGATTTTGAAAGAAATTAAGTTACCATATTCCCTCTAGAGAGAGGCTGGGACATTGCAACAGTAGCAGCAAGTGGAAAAATACTATGAATTTGAGCAGGATCTGTTATCTCTTGAGAAAGCTGCAAAAACGAAGCATTATTTTGTCTACAGAGGTTTCTATACTAAAGGAGACAATGGATTTATCTATTGAAGAAAGGAAGGGACTTGACGCAAGTTATGTTCCTGAATAACAAAAGCCTCTGTGGAGAACAAGAAGTTTCTGAATTAGAAGGTTTCTGCAGCAGAACAGGAAAAAGCAACCTGAGGAATAAGAGCTGGACCAAATTTGAAGCCGGAGTATTTGGAACATCCAGACTTTAAAAGGACCAAGAAATAGAATTTAAGTTAGACTCTTAAACATAGAGGTCTGGATGGAAGAACAATGACTTTTTCTGAGAGTTTTTTCGAGATTGGACTTTCTGAAATTAAAAGCTATCAAAAGACGGCAAAGTGGAGTTGAGATATAGACGTGGATACACCAGGCTGGCAGTAGACAATGGATGAACTTTGAGGTTTGGAACCGGGGAATGGGGGGGGGGAGAGATTTGGAATCCAAAGGCTGTAAAATTATATATTATTTCTTTCTTTTCTTTTTTCATGTCTGTTGTTTGAAAATAGGGGAATTCGTGGAAGGGAAATGGGGTCGATCTTAGGGAATTATATAAAATATAAGGAGAAATGGTTCATTAAGATAAATAAGATAAATTAATTTGGAATAAATGGGTTATTTAAAATTACAAATAAGGTTTTAAAATTTGGGGTAAGAATCTGTGGAATCAATTTAAGGGAAATGGAATACAAGAGGGGGAGGGGGGGGGAAGTCCGGGAAAGATGCCACTGAAACCAAGTGTAAATCATATCTGTTTTTTCTTTCTTTCTTGCTATCTTTCCTTTTTATTCTGGAAATTTTTTAATAAATATTATTAAAAAAAGAAGAAGATGATCTCAGGGTCCAGGTAGGTTCATATGGAAAGAGGCGGTACTTGAGGCATTGCGATCCTGAGTCGTTTAAGGCTTTATAGGTCAAAACCAGGACTTTGAATTGGGCCCAGAAACTAATTGGTAGCCAATGCAGTCGGACCAGGATCGGTGTTATATACTCAAACTGTCTTGGTCAGGGGTCCCTTTACCTTTACCTTTACTTCTGTAGGAGAAGGTAGTTTTAATTTAACGGGGGGAGGGGGGAGCTGATGTGCAGTCTGTATACATGATGCAAATTAAGCAAGTCTGCTTAAAATGTACTGGATACAGGTGGTACCCGTGTTGGTCTGCCGTAGTCGAAACAAAATAAAAAAATTCCTTCCAGTAGCACCTTAGAGACCAGCTAAGTTTGTTATTGGCAGGAGCTTTCATGTGCATGCGCACTTCTTCAGATACATGTACCGATTACACATTCTTTAGCCAGGTTCAGAGAAAGACAGAGAACTTTGGAGGGCAGTGAAATCTCTCCACACCACCCAACCCAATCCTTGGAAATCTAGTAGTCACACATACACACAAACTTCTGAGATGCCTCCAAGTGCAAGTAGATAAATATGTACCGCTCCAGCGGGAAGGTAAACAGCGTTTCCGTGTGCCGTTCTGGTTTTCCAGAAGCAGCTTAGTCATGCTGGCCACATGACCCAGAAGCTGTCTGCGGACAAACATCGGCTCCCTCAGCCTACAGAGCGAGATGAGTGCCGCTATCACAGAGTCGTCCACGACTGGACCTAACGGTCAGGGGTCCCTGTACCTTTACCCTAGACAACAGTAGCTAGGCTGTCTCTGTCAAGGTAAAGATGATGAAGAAGAGGAGTTTGGATTTGATATCCCGCTTTATCACTACCCAAAGGAGTCTCGAAGCGGCTAACATTCTCCTTTCCCTTCCTCCACCACAACAAACACTCTGTGAGGGGAGTGAAGCTGAGAGACTTCAGAGAAGTGTGACTGGCCCAAGGTCCCCCAGCAGCTGCATGTGGAGGAGCGGGGAAGCGAACCCAGTTCACCAGAGTACGAGTCCACTGCTCTTAACCACTACACCACGCTGGCTCTCAGGATGCAGCTGGGCAACAGGCGAAGCTGATGGAAGGCACTCCGGGCCACCTGAGCATCCCAGAATTCAGGGGGAGGCTGGGAACAGGTTTTTAATGTACAGTGGGTATGCAGCCAAACTTAAGGGTCCAAAACTTATAAGGATCCAGCCAAAAGGAACCAGAGTAGTTTAGGTTTCCCTTCCTGCTTGCCTTTTGCTCTCTCCAGGAGCCACTGCTCCAGCCACTGCTCCAGCAAATCGATTTTTTTGGGCAGCCCCCTTTCTGCACGATGCCTTGAACCAAGGGCTCCCTAGCCATGTTCCTTTGCAGGTTGACGCTGCTTTGGGCTCTCCTTAGCTCATCCCTGACAGCGGCAATCTCTCGCTCTCCCAAGCTCAGCGCCGTGCTAATTCGAGCAAAATGATGATTGCCCTCCCCTCCTTCAAAAGCCTGGCACTTGACTGCCATTTCCAGAAAAGTGCTCAAATTACTAGCTGCGTTATTAAGGGCACAATGCCACGTCTCTTGCAATCGCATAATGGCACACTTTTATTAAAAGAGCAGGAAGATCAGGGGGGGGAGAGAGAGAGAGAGAGGCAGAGAGCGAGGAGAGCTTTCCACCATCATCGTGAGATTGGTGGATCTGGGTTCCGCCATCCGGAACAGCTTTCCTAGAGAGCCCAGATTACTTTAAAAAAAAATTAGAAAAAAATAAATTAATTCCCTTTTTACATAACAGGGCTTTTGCTTGCCGCCACGCACACACAGGCAGAACCGCAGGAGAAAGGCCTGCTTGCATTCTCCAAGTGCCGTTAATCCCACGGTTCGCCCTGAAAAGCATGTTAGCCTCACGGGGCCCAGCCTTGAACGCCAAAGGCTCCCACTGGCTGGATGTGAGTGCCAAGGTTATGCTAGGAATGCGAGGCCTGCGCTGGAGGCTGGAAGGAACAGTTGCAAGAGACGCTGGAGTCCAGAGGCACTGCAAACCATTTTTTCCCCTTTTTCTTTAGCCTGAAAAGAGGTCTCCAGTGTGACTGCTACTCTGGAAGAAGGGTGCAATTTCTGCTACTCCACTAGCAGCAGCAGCAGCAGCTGGGACCTCAGTAGGGATGTGTGTGTCCCAAACAGCAGGTGAAGTAGCAGACCTGTTTCTAAGCCACCAGGTTAGATAGTTCACACGGCCAAATGCAAAAAAATAAGAATTCCTGAGCACAGAAAAGAAGCGTATCTGTTGGAAATAACTTGCAGATAACTAATTGGCTTACGATTTTATATAAGCTAAGTGACGAATCAATTTGTATAATTTTAAAATGAAAAGATTTAAAGGTGTTAACGCTTAAGTTAAATTTTATAAGAACTGTGATTTGGAAAACCGTTAAATGGATAAACATGGAAATTCAACCAAGGGGAAGCGAGGAAGTCACTTAACAATGTTAATAAGTATAATTTTTAAGAAGATTATGATTTATGTTTGTTTGTTTGTTTTGTTCGTTTATAATTTTGTGAAAATTAATTTTAAAAAATTGGGGGGGGGGGGAGAGAGAAGAAGCGTACCCTTTAAGAAGGGGCTAGCCCGGTCTTTCCCCTGACATGCTGGTTTTCTGCACATGGGGACGTCCTTACCACATGGAACTGCTCAACAGCACTTGGAACTTGGGAATGGTACAGTCCAGAAACACACCTACGATATTATCTGAAGGAGCGTCTCCACCCCCATCATTCAGCCCAGATACTGAGATCCAGCGCCGAGGGCCTTCTGGCGGATCCCTCCCTGCGAGAAGCCAAGTTACAGGGAACCAGACAGAGGGCCTTCTCGGTAGTGGCGCCCACCCTGTGGAACACCCTCCCTTCGGATGTGAAGGAAATAAGCATCTATCTTCTTTTTAAAAGAGATCTGAAGGCAGCCCTGTTCAGGGAAGTTTTTAATATTTAATATTTAACGCTGTACTGTTTTTAACACTTGATTGGGAGCCGCCCAGAGTGGCTGGGGAAACTCAGCCAGATGGACGGGGTATAAATAATAAATATATTATTATTATTATTATTATTATTATATCTGTTGTTTGCAAAAGTTAGGTCTGAGTGGCAGCTGGAAAGATGCCTATCAGCATGACTGATGGGGGACGGGTTGCTCAGAGGAGAACGCCCAGGATGATCACCGTTATCAAAAGTTATGTCACCCCAGGGTTGAGCGCATCAGAGCATGCACAGAGTTACTCTTCAGTCCCCTGTCCCCCCGAGAGACCTCTGGTCCGAGTGCCTAACTTAGCACCTTCCCCTTCGTGAAGGAAGGGACAGAGACTGTCTGGGTGAGCCTTGAGTCCCCCGGATGTTGATGGACTACAGTTCCCATCATCCCCCTGGCCACTGGGTAAGCTGGCTGGGGATGATGGGAGTTGTAGTCCAGTAACACCCGGGGACCTTGAAGAACACAGAATCCTACACATTAAGCTTGCCTGCCTTGGGAAGAGAAAATCCCAGTGCAAACACAAAGCTGTCACTTGATTGGGAATGGGATGGAATATGCAGAAGCGCAGCAACTCTTTTTGGCTCACCATCAAAGCAGCGGCTGTATAGCACCACACACAAACACACACACACACACACACACACACACACACAAAAACAGTCTTCCTAAATGCACCTCTGTACCAGTCGCCTCTATAACTCGTTGCAGAGCTGGTCTCCATGTGGTGGCACAATTGCAAACACACAGGCTGTTTATTTACGGCATTCCAACTTTTCTCTGAAGGAGGCAGAGGCGGCTCTCTCGCTCCTCATTTAATCAACACAATCAAATTAGTTCGTTAAGAAAATCCCCAAACTCAGTTCCATGGGTGACTCTGGGTCATCTCTCTGCAGTAGCTTATCTTAAAGTTTTAAGTGTCCATATGCTTATCACATTTATAAATTTTAAATTTATTATTGTACATCGTTTTCAATGTTTGTTTTCCTTCTGGGATTGTACCCCCAAGTGTGTTTTATAAGCTGGTCTCCGACCGTAATAAATCATCATCATCATCATCAACAACAACAACACAACAGCTTAGGCTGAGAGGCAGTGAGCTTTGTGGCCCAGTAGAGGTTCAAACCATAGCTGTCAACTTACAGATTTGAAAATAAGGGACCAGCAGCCTTGAAAATAAGGGACCAGGAGCCAAAATAAGGGACCTGCAGCCTCACCTGTTCCAGGCACTCCAGTCTTCCTGTCCTCCTGCAGTCTGGTCAAACTCATGCTGGGTAGCTTCGAGAACACTGTCCAACCAACTTTGTAACCAGAGGTTCAACTGAATAGAATCTGAATCACATGCACCACAAGGCCTATGCAGCCTCAACTTAAGATGGCTCCCCGGCCTGGCTTTGCACTGCAAAGTTTGCAGCAGCACGTGCAACAAAATGGCGTCCAGCATTCAAAAAACCCCTCAGCTTGCATTAACTAGCCACACACAAGGCATGCAAGCTCCACCCCCCAGTCATTCTTAGACTTCTTATTGGGTGAGCAACACAGCCAAGCAACACAGTTGGAGCCTCCCTCCTCCCTGGCCGGCCGGCAGGGAGGGAAGGAGAGGAGCTGCTTCCTTTGAAATTTAAGGGACATCATTTAAGGGACATTTAAGGGACATCCATCAATAAGGGACAGCAGCGGGACATGGCGCTGGAATAAGGGACTGTCCCTTCAAATAAGGGACACTTGACAGCTATGGTTCAAACCCTCCCAGATCTTAGTGCAATGCTCTCACCACTAGGCCACACTGTCTCCACCACGCAGGCAGCCGCCATCCTCCCTTGATGTGCTCGTGCATCCGCAGTGGCTCTACTGGAGCTCCCCTTGCCACTTCTGCCCACGGCCTTGTGTCCCCCAGGCCTAGCAGGAGCCGCAAAGAGGTATACGCACTGTGGTCAAGCCTGTAAAAAATAAATCTGGAGGTGGCATGGGAAAGAAGGGGTTGTGGATCGAGAAAGTCTCCTCCCCTGCACTACAGGGACAATACTAACCTAACAGGGCAGGTGCAAAGATTACTAGATCACGTCTGGGCTCTGCTTTGAGCACTACGTGAAGCAAGACAATCACATTTTCTCTATCTTCCAAGTAAAAGGGGGAGGGCAGCCATAGCTTAATGCCTTGTTCCACAGAGTACAGAACTCCTTTATTGCTAAAATTAAATGTGAGATTCAGCATAAATGCTCTGTTGGTTATAGCTGGCGCCCACAATGAAGCAAGTAATTGTTTGATGTTCACCAAATGCTTTTTGTTGGCATTTTTTAGTAGGTTGCATTAGTGTTCACTCATTTGGAGCCCTGTGAGATTTTGGTGGGGGGCGGAGAGACATTGAAGAAATGCTGCCCCAAATCCATCATCTGCTGCCTGCTCTTTCTCTGATGGGCCATGGGTCCGGAAGCTTTTAAAAAGTGGGGTGGGCTTTCTCCTCGGGACAGTGCTCCTAGCCAATCAGGGATCACTTAGTGGACAGGATGACATCATGATATAGGGCAGCCAATCAGATCTGACCTGGAAAGGATGGGGGATACGAAACAGCCAGCCCAGTGGACAGACATGTTTCCTGCAATGCTTGACTCTCGCTCTGAATGGACAAACACATTTGGCACCTTTTGACATCAACATAAAGAAAGAAAAAGGAAAAACCCAAAGAGGGAAGACTTTTTGCCAGGGCCAAAAATACCCCTCTATTTCCTAGCCAAGAAGCAACTGCACCCCATGAAAAAAACAACAACAACAAAGCCAGGAAATAAAATGCCACATTACTCTAAGTAAAGGTAAAGGCATCCCTGACCATTAGGTCCAGTCGTGGCCGACTCGGGTTGCGGCGCTCATCTCGCTTTATTGGCCGAGGGAGCCAGCATACAGCTTCCGGGTCATGTGGCCAGCATGACTAAGCCGCTTCTGGCGAACCAGAGCAGCGCACGGAAACGCCGTTTACCTTCCCACCAGAGCGGTACCTATTTATCTACTTGCACTTTGACGTGCTTTCAAACTGCTAGGTTGGCAGGAGCAGGGACCGAACAACGGGAGCTCACCCCGTCACGGGGATTCGAACCGCCAACCTTCCGATTGGCAAGTCCTAGGCTCTGTGGTTTAACCCACAGCGCCACCCACATCCCACCACATTACTCTACATCAGGCCTAATGAAGAAGCAAGTCAGTATTGGTGAAGTCTTGCTTTTTGAGCGACGGATGCTCAATGAAACAGGGATGAGTAAACTAGAAGAAGCCTCCTTATCAATAAAACCTAAACATTGCCAATCTTTTGTTCTCCTTCTAGGGACAATCAAAACCAACTTATGCAGTAACCCAAAAGAGCATGGGATGATGAGAAGTCTTCCACAGCCATAGTTCTGAAGGCAGGTCCTTGTTCTATATGCTCAAATTCCCACACAGCCCAATAAACACGTGTCATTTCTGACCACAAACAAGACTTGGGGATTCAGTCAAATCAAACTCTCTGAATGAGACCTAAATGGGCGCGTCACCTAACCTGGATTCACCACTGGGTGTGCATTCAATGGGGAACAGCAGCCAATCTTGGCTTTCTGATGAGCAGGCCTCTACAACACAACTGCTTGCTTGTTGGATTCAGGAATCTACCTTGAGGGCCTCATCCTTTTTACAGGCAAACTTCCAAGGGTCACGTGTCCACAGTAGGCCCAGGCAGAGACGAAAGTGGGCACCGCAATGCATGGAACTCCAACCTTTGCTCAGTAGGCTAATTTTCTAGCCACACACATTGGTGGTTCCTACGCAGGTCTCTATCCCAGCAAGGAAGAGCCATGATCACAGTTGAAGGACACATCCTAGCCAGACCAAAGCACTCAAGGAGGGCAAGCAGCATGGTGTGTGGACATGCCCAGAGGCCAGAGAAACCCAGAGGACCAGATTCATCCCTGAGGCTCTTCCCCCACATGCTATACTTTTACATGCATATATACACACTTGCCACGAGCTACTAGGATTTGTGGACAACTACCCTACATGACAAACCACTGAATGACAAGAGGTAGCTTCTCAGGACCTTCAGGTCCTGGGCTGATTTCACCCACCCAGGCTGGCCACTGGATCTTCCAAGACAGGAAGTAGAATAAGAGGGCTTCCTGTATGAACTGAGCCTTGCTTGAGCCAAAAAGGTCTTCCTGAACTCTGATGTGGTTCTATATCCTTTGACTTGTTCAATGGGTCTTCGTTCCTAGCTCACCTCAGACTGCTGCTCATGGCCCTGATATGAAAATCAACAATGTGGTTAAGTAATTTACACTCAGGACTTAAGTGGTCTTTCCGGTTATGGACCACTGGAATGAAATTCACGGCATGTAATGCCCTGAAGGAAAATATTATGAAAATGATATATAGGTGGTACATGACCCCAGTCAAACCTGCAAAAATATATCATCGGTCTGATAATAAATGTTGGAAATGTAAGGAGGCTGAAGGGACATTCTTTCATCTCTGGTGGACTTGTCCAAAAGTGAAGGCCTTCTGGGAAATGATCTATAATGAGTTAAAAAAGGTGTTTAGATACACCTTCCCTAAGAAACCAGAGGCCTTCCTCCTGGGCATTGTGGACCAAAAGGTGTTAAAGAAGGATAGAACTTTTTTTATGTATGCAACTACAGCAGCAAGAATACTCATTGCAAAATATTGGAAGATACAAGACCTTCCCACGCTGGAAGAGTGGCAGACGCAGTTGATGGACTATATGGAACTGGCTGAAATGACTGGCAGAATCCGAGATCTGGGAGAAGAGACAATGGAAGGGGACTGGAAGAAATTTAAGGACTATTTACAAAAACATTATAAGTTGTATGAATGTTAAGTATCTGCATGACTTGGAAATTTTAGCTCCTGCAATTAGATTAGGAAAATAGAAAGTTAAGTTATAAGTAAGAAAAAGCTGAAATTTAAAGTTATTTTATGTATTATCTTAAGGTATAAATATTTGACAAAAGGTACTTTAAATTTAGAAGTAAAACACTCTGAAAGATATAAATAAGATACGAAACAAGGTAATAATTTGCTGATATGTTTATTGTAAAGAACGCAGGGTGAGGGAGATGTGGGGAAGTCCAGTTAGTAACTTAAAAATGTATTTTGAAAGTTGGATTGTTTTTCTTTCTTTCTTTTTTCTGGTTTGTCCTTCTTTTTCTTTTCTGTAAACTGAAAATGTAATAAAAATTTTAATTAAAAAAAAAAAGGACTTAAGTGGTCTTTCCAAGGTGGGGGTTCTTTTTAGAACCTAGACGTGGTCCTCCAAGATGGCGTTGGACTATAACTCTCATTGTCCCTGCCCATCCTGGCTGGAGTCCAATTACATCTGAAACTCCCCCCAGGCATCTTGCTCCCAGGCCATTTAGGGTCTTAGATCTTATTTCTTTAGGCTGGTTTTCCCTCACAACTGTTGCACCTCCTATACAGAGGATCCATTTTACAATGGAAAGTAAACTTGATGGAATGTGCACATTAAAAAAAACTGTGAATAGCATCAGATTGGGAGGGGCCCCCTGATAATTACTGGGACCCCAGCAGTCAGAAGGGGCAGTTAAAAGCAGTTCCTTCCCCTGCTGCGGTGCTGAAGAAAATCCCTCATCCAAACTTATTTACACTGGGAGGAAATTTTCCATTAGTGTCCATGGGGGTTCCATCTCAATACGAATAGTCCTCATCTCTTCCAAGTCAAGGCCCATAAAGGATCCCCAACAGATGTCTGTCCAATAGTGGCTTGAAGAGAAGGAGATGTCCTAGTCTTCCTAAAAATTTAGCTGAACAGAGGCAGAGCAAAGTTAAGCACTGGAGAAGCAGAAATGCCCAAGTCTTGTTTGTATCTGCTGCTTTTCCTATCCTGGGCAAATGTGATCGATAAGCTTTAACGCCAGCCCAATCTTCTTCTTCTTCCCTGATCTTTCAGACCTTCCTTACAGGTTTTGTCTTCTAGGCCGGAAATAAAACATCAAACATCTAAAAACTTCCATGTACAGGGCCGCCTTAAGACGTCTTCTAAAAATTGTATAATTATTCATCCCCTTGACGGCTGATGGGAGGGCATTCCACAGAATGGGTGCTACTACCGAGAAGGCCCTCTGCCTGGTTCCCTGTAACTTCACTTCTTGCAGTGAGGGAACTGCCAGAAGGCCCTCGGAGCTGGACCTCAGTGTCCGGGCTGAACGATGGGGGTGGAGACGCACCTTCAGGTATATAGGGCCAAGGCGGTTTAGGGTTCTAAAAGTCAGCACCCACACAATATGACCTACCACGGCTTCAATCAGTTTCCCCCTGAAAAACCACAGCTGAGTCACGCTGAGACTGTTATCCGCTGTAACCACTATTTTTTTTTCTAAATCTTAATGCTGCACAGACAATCCTTGTTTTCTGTTACAGATAGGTAGCCGTGTTGGTCTGCCATAGTCAAAACAAAATAAAAAATTTCCTTCCAGTACACCCGGACAACACCATTACTGGCCCCAACAACATCATACATACCATCTCGGGACTATTTAATTGCTCATCGTCTAACATTGTGTATGCCATCAAATGCCAACAGTGTCCTTCAGCTCTCTATATTGGACAAACAGGCCAAACCTTACGCCAAAGAATAAACGGACATAAATCCGACATCAGGAACCACAAGACAGAGAAACCAGTAGGAGAACACTTCAATCTCCCAGGACATTCTATACAAGATCTCAAAGTAGCTGTTCTATTACAAAGGAATTTCAGAAATAGACTGGAAAGAGAAGCTGCTGAATTGCAACTTATTACCAAACTTAAAACCATGGAGAGACCTGGTCTGAACAAAGACATTGGATTCTTATCTCATTATACATGACAAAGCCATTTTTCACCTTCTCTCACCCCTTGCTTTTTCCTGTAAGAGCTATTGCAGTTGTTAAGTCTCGTCAACAGGCTCATCACAGCTATCTGCCAATCACCCAATCCCACCACCCTTCTGAGTAATACCCCTCCCCACCTTCTCACTATATAGAAGCGTCTGGTGACTTCTGTTTCAGTGTATCTGAAGAAGTGTGCATGCACACGAAAGCTCATACCAAGAACTAACTTAGTTGGTCTTTAAGGTGCTACTGGAAGGAATTTTTTTTATTTTGTTTTGACTTGTTTTCTGTGTTACTGAAACCAGGTGGGGTTGCCACCTGTTTTCCTGACATAATTCCTGTTAACCACGGTGTGTCAGGATGGGACCTAACAGGTGGCGATCTTCCCCATCACTAACTCTCCAAGCCCAGAAAGGTTTCACCTGTTGGATTAAATCCCACAGCAAGTACAAGCACAGGGGCCCTAGCCACCACCCAGTTTTTTGGATGCCAGTGTTGAAGCCAGGCAGGAAGTCAAGAACATTTCCCTGTTGTTTGGCCTCCAGCACCTCCATATATTCAGAAATATACTATCTCTGCAGAAGGAGGTTCCATCTCATAGCCAAGGAAAGTCCAATCATGTATAGACACTCAGATACTTCCCGGATCCATGATTCTACAGCACGTATGGGGAACCTGTTTCAACCAGAGGGCCACATTCATTCCCAGGCAATGTTTCAAGGGCCACATGGCAGTGGTGGGCAAGGACAGAGGCGGAAATGGGTGGGGCAGCAAATGTAAAATTTACCTTTTTCACAGTCAGCTAATTATTTCACCTAGACAGCATCTTAAAAAGCAGTGCCATCACCTTGCCAACAAAGGTCCGTATAGTTAAAGCTATGGTTTCCCCAGTAGTGATGTATGGAAGTGAGAGTTGGACCATCAAGAAGGCTGATCGCCAAAGAATTGATGCTTTTGAATTATGGTGCTGGAGGAGACTCTTGAGAGTCCCATGGACTGCAAGAAGATCAAACCTATCCAATCTTAAGGAAATCAGCTCTGAGTGCTCACTGGAAGGACAGATCCTGAAGCTGAGGCTCCAATACTTTGGCCACCTCATGAGAAGAGAAGACTCCCTGGAAAAGACCCTGATGCTGGGAAACATGGAGGGCACAAGGAGAAGAGGAAGACAGAGGACGAGATGGTTGGACAGTGTTCTCGAAGCGACCAGCATGAGTTTGACCAAACTGCAGGAGGCAGTGGAAGACAGGAGTGCCTGGTGTCCAGGGGGTCACAAACAGTCAGACACGACTAAACAAGAAGTTATTTCACACATCTCTTTCACCTCCTGCCCAAACAAGCAAGAGGCCTTATCCGACTTCAAGGACACAGCTTGGGAGATGAAGCAGAACCCAGGCAGAGTATTGAGGGTCAGACACAGAGAATGCATTCGGCCCCTGTGCCTGAGATTCTCACCCCTGCTCTACAGGGTGATTCAAAAGCACACATAATAATAATAATAATAATAATAATAATAATAATAATAATGATGATGATGATGATGATGAGAAAGTCAATGTCACATTATGCTGCTGTTTCCATCTAGACAAAACAATCCCCCATCTCCTCCCAGTGTTAGAAACTCAGATATATAAGCTACGGGACAAAGGTGGCTCTGTGGTCTAAACCACTGAGCCTCTTGGGCTTGCTGATCAGAAGGTTGGTGGTTCGAATCCCCACGACGGGTTGAGCTCCCATTAAAGAAGAAGAAGAAGAGTTTGGATTTGATATCCCGCTTTATCACTACTCGAAGGAGTCTCAAAGCGGCTAACATTCTCTTTTCCCTTCCTCCCCCACAACAAACACTCTGTGAGGTGAGTGAGACTGAGAGACTTCAGAGAAGTGTGACTAGCTCAAGGTCACCCAGCAGCTGCATGTGGAGGAGCGGGGAAGCGAAACCCGGTTCCCCAGATTACGAGTCCACCGCTCTTAACCACTACACCACACTGGCTCTATGTCCCAGCTCCTGCCAACCTAGCAGTTCGAAAGCACGCCAGTGCAAGTAGATAAATAGGTACCGCTGCGGCAGGAAGGTAAACGGCATTTCCGTGCGCTCTGGTTTCTGTCACGGTGTTCTGCTGTGCCAGAAGCGGTTTAGTCCTGCTGGCCACATGACCCGGAAAGCTGTTTGTGGACAAACGCTGGCTCCCTCGGCCTGAAAGCGAGATGAGCGCCGCAACCCCATAGTGTACTCGCCTTTGACTGGACTCAACCGTCCAGGTGTCCTTTACCTGTTTACCTTAAACCAACGTTACGGTTGCCAACATGGAATGTCTAGTTGCCATTTTGTGGCAAGGCGGCTCTAAAGTCTTATTTTTCAAGTGATGGACTGATTGATTCTCAGTTAAACATCTGGCTAGTTCAGAGGACAACCCTTAGCCAGGTGAAGAACTTTGAGAACTTAAAAGAAGAAAAATCACTTTTACCCAGGAACTGTCCACATATATATTAGCCTATTCCTGCCTCTTTTTCTTAACGGTGACACAGACCATTCGGAAGGGTGATTGGGGAGAAGACAAGCCACAGCAATTAACTATAACATCGTTCACTGCTCCTGCTCAGGCTGCACGGAAAAAGCGTTTCGGTTCCTGAAATTCATTCCTGATAGTGCAGATAAAATAGAACAGATGGAATTCTACAGGATGGGGTATTCGTGTGTGGGGAAAAGCCAAGATCCAGGGCTCCCCAGGCATGCACCTCCAGAGCGTGGAGACATCAGGTGTCATCCTGTCTCCCAGGTACCTTCACTTGGTCGCAAGTGGCCAATAAAGGTAAAGGTAAAGGGACCCTTGACCATTAGGTCCAGTCGTGACCGACTCTGGGGTTGTGGCGCTCATCTCGCTTTATTGGCCGAGGGAGCCGGCGTACAGTTTCCGGGTCATGTGGCCAGCATGACTAAGCTGATTCTGGCGAACCAGAGCAGTGCATGGAAACGCCGCTTACCTTCCCGCCGGAGTGGTATCTATTTATCTACTTGCACTTTGACGTGCTTTCGAACTGCAAGGTTGGCAGGAGCTGGGACCGAGCAACGGGAGCTCACCCCATCGCGGGGAATCGAACCGCCAACCTTCTGATCAGCAAGTCCTAGGCTCTGTGGTTTAACCCACAGCGCCACCTGCACCAGGTGCAAAATGCGTCTAGCGAATTTGAACCACTGTCCTCTCTCCATATGCTGTTTTGGAGGATTCTACCCCCACAAGTCAATTTCAGGGGAGCATAGCAGAGGGGAAGCCCTGCTCACACAGAAGCCTTTCTGTGAGTTTCTGCTGACAGGACTAGCTAGCCGAATCCCACCCATTATTCCTATTACCATTATTCCTTCACCAGCAGATACCAGGGCGGGTTGGAACAGTTTGAAACCCTGCATTAAGAACCAGCTAAAACAAATCACAGCCGCGGGAACAGGTCCTGAAAACACACACCTCAAGTGTCACAAGGCCAGGGCAGAAAAGGGTGTGTCTTTAGTACCTTAGAAAGCTGAATTCAGGAGGTTAAACCACTGAGGCTATTTTGAGTGACACCAGACAACCCAAGGATTCTGTCTGCCCTGCAATGGTCCATTCACACATGCCAGCCAGCCTGACAGTGCTGCAACTGTGGAGCGAACAAGCGTTTGCGTGAGGAGCAAGCTCTACGATGCAGGCCAAACTATGCAAAGACTGAAGATCGGGAGTTTTGGATTACAGCTTTTCCACACCAAAAAAAACCCCACAACACCACCCCTATTTGCAAACCAGGTGTAGAACTTACACACACACAACCGAAATCCAGAAATCCATATTACAACTTTTGGTTCCGGATCCTACCCATGGTTAAGATTTCTTCCTTGAGAAGATCTGCACTGCTGAAGGACTGTAGGCCTTCCTTGCAGTCCAGGACTTCTCATGGCCAAATAACCCTTTCAGCGCCCCTCATCCCAAGCATCCAGATAGTGTCATTTCCAATAAAATGTATATTCCTGATCTTGTCCCTGCCCTTGAGCTGTGTGTGTGTGTGTGTGTGTGTGTGTTGTAAGGCTCCAGCCCTCCCTCTTTTAAGCTGGCACCTTCTCGCAGCCACCTTTCCAGCGCAGAAACACACCTTCATTTCTGCAAAAGGAGAAAAGGGAGAAGTGTCGCATGGGAGAGGGGGCGGAATCCCCCCTTGGAAACCAATGCAAACTTGAGCAGACTTCCTGGGAGAGCGACCCTCTTCCAAATCAATACCTCCAAGAAGATGGGTTTTGTTTTTTTTCTTTCTCTCTCTTCCTAAACCGACACCACCCCATCGGAAGCCACACTTTGCCTGAAAGCTCCTAGACAATGCATCTAAACACGAATGTCATTCCGAGTTCACCAGAAAGGCCGGCGAGGCTTCCGACGGCTATATACGACTGCAAGCAGCCCCGTCAACTTGTAACAATTGCATTTGGGGGGGTGAGCTAATCCATCGCCACAGCGTCGGCCCAGCTATGAAGGAATTTTAACTCTTCGCATGCAACAAGACAGCTATTGTACGTTCTTCCAGCATCTCTCTGCATATCTCGGCTGCCCCCCACTTGCAAAAAAAAAGAAAGGAAAAAAAAAAGGAGAGAGCCTATAGATGCAGGGGAGATATTAGATATATAATTATGCATGCAAATAAATAATATTTAAAAAGAGCCCTACCCCCCCCCCTTCTGATCCACCTTGGCTTGCACGCACGCACGCACATCTGCGCTTTGCAATGTGGACACACAGAAGTAAGAAAAATGCTAACGGGGGGGGGGGGTGGGCAGCTGGGGAAGAAGAGAGACAGAATAATCGCAGCGATCGAGGGGCAAGTTTGCAACGCCCTGGGCAAAGGAGAGCAACTGTGCCGACCCCAAATAAATAATGAAATAAGGCAGAAAGAGAAAGAAATGAAGTATCGGATCCTGTACCATTTTGATGAGAGGGTCTCCGGTCAATTGAGCCCCGGTGCTCCTCTGCTTGCTGGGGGGTTGTGATCTCCATGAAAATGTTGGAATGTGACAGATTAGATCTTTCTTTTTCTTTTTCAAGGTTTTCTCCTCCTCCCTTTTTTTCTTTCTCCTTCCCCCTTTTCCTCTGCAGTGCTTCCTTCTGCTCGGCTGCAGCGGGGGGGGGCCGGCCTCCTGCGCTCTCGTCTCCCCTCCGCCGCCGCCGCCGCGGCTGCCTCTGGCTTGCCGCCGCTCCTCCTCCCCTCCCGCCGCCCGCCCCTTTGGCGGCTGCTTCACTCCGGCCCCCCCATCGCCCTCTCAGCCCCGGAGGAAGAGGCAGGCGAGCCGGGCAGCGCGCTGCCAATGCCAGAAGCCGGGCCCAGCTGATTGGAGGCGCCGCCTCCCGGGCGCCTGCGCGCGGACCTTTCCTCCCTCTCTCTCTCTCTCTCTCTCTCTCTCGCTCCAATTTAAAGGGACTTTTGCAAGGCGCGCTCCCACCCAAGCAAATAGCCGGCCTGCAAAGGGGTGGCTGCCCCTTCCAGGGCCGGATTTATGTAGAAGCTAAACAAGCTATAGCACATAGCTGTCAACGTTTTCCCCCCCCCCCCTTTTTAAGGGAAATTCCCTTATTCTGAATAGGATTCCTTGCAAGAAAAGGGAAAAGTTGACAGCTATGCTATAGCTTAGGGCTGCACTCGCTTGGGGGGGGGGGGGTTAAAGGAAAAAGCACACCTGGATGTGCATTTACAAAATATAAGCTAAAAAACAAATAAAATAAAACCTACATACAGCAACAGTGTTTTGTGTTGTGTAGGCTCCTATGATGTAAGTAATGGGCCCCAATCATTTTAAGTTAGAACTTAATAATTATTTCACTATTAATACACTCCTCCTTAATTGTATATAATAACAACTATTATTATTATTATTATTATTATTATTATTATTATTATTATTAATACCCCACCCATCCGGCTGGGCTTCCCCAGCCACTCTGGGCAGCTTCCAACAAAATATTAAAATACAGTAATGCATCAAACATTAAAAGCTTCCCTAAACAGGGTTGTGTTTCACTATTGATACAGTTGTACCTGGGATTACGTACGCTTCAGGTTACAGACGCTTCAGGTTACAGACTCTGCTAACCCAGAAATATTACCTCGGGTTAAGAACTTTGCTTCAGGATGAGAACAGATATTGTGCAGCAGCAGCGGGAGGCCCCATTAGCTAAAGTGGTGCTTCAGGTTAAGAACAGTTTCAGGTTAAGAACGGACCTCCGGAACGAATTAAGTACTTAACACGTGGTACCACTGTATGCTTCTTCTTAATGGTATTTCTGTTCAACAATTACTTTGATAAAATACGTATTTTGTTACGTGCAAATGGCTTGAGATACCTATTGGGTCCATAAATTACCATATAGCATATATTCAACACACACAAAAAAAAACCAGCGACAATTTATAGAATTTATAGAATTTCTCCCTCCTCTATGTGACATCCTTTTATATACTTGAACATGGCTATCATATCACCCCTTAACCTCCTCTTCTCCAGGCTAAACATGCCCAGCTCCCTTAGCCGTTCCTCATAAGGCATCGTTGTTGTTGACAAAGGACAGCTGGGCATATAAAGGGCCCCATTACCTTCAGTAGCTTAGGGCCTCATCAAACCTAAATCCGGCCCTGGCTCGCTCCTTTTATTTCGTGCCTGGATGGGAAAGCTCAGTCCCTCTTAAGGCTGCAAGAGCATGCCTTGCACATTTAACCCAAGAGGAAGCCCAGGGGTGTGCAGGGCTTGCGACCGAGTCAGCATGGAAGTAGTCGGGTTGCACGTGAGAAGCCTGTTCAGGTCCACATTTATTTACAGTGGTACCTCTGGTTGCGAACAGGATCCATTCCGGAGGCCCGTTCACAACAGGAGCAGGAGGAGGAGTTTTGGATTTGATATCCCGCCTTTCCCTCCCCTTCAGGATAATAATAATAATAATAATAATATTAATAATAATAATAATAATAATAATAATTTATTATTTATACCCCGCCCATCTGGCTGGGCCTCCCCAGCCACTCTGGGCGGCTTCCATAGAAACCAAAAATACAGTAAAATATCACACGTTAAAAACTTCCCTGAACAGGGCTGCCTTAAGATGTCTTCTGAATGTCAGGTAGTTGTTTATCGCTTTGACATCTGCTGGAAGGGCGTTCCACAGGGCGGGCGCCACTACCGAGAAGGCCCTCTGCCTGGTTCCCTATAGCTTTGCTTCTCGCAATGAGGGAACCGCCAGAAGGCCCTCGGTGCTGGACCTCAGCGTCCGGGCAGAATGATGGGGGTGGAGACGCTCCTTCAGGTATACTGGACCGAGGCCATTTAGGGCTTTAAAGGTCAGCACCAACACTTTGAATTGTGCTCGGAAACGTACTGGGAGCCAATGTAGGTTTTTCAAGACCGGTGTTATGTGGTCTCGGCGGCCGCCCCCAGTCACCAGTCTAGCGGCCGCATTCTGGATTAGTTGTAGTTTCCAAGTCACCTTCAAAGGTAGCCCCACATAGAGTGCATTGCAGTAGTCCAAGCGGGAGATAACCAGAGCATGCACCACTCTGGCGAGACAGTCCACGGGCAGATAGGGTCTCAGCCTACATACCAGATGGAGCTGGTAAACAGCTGCCCTGGACACAGATTTGACCTGTGCCTCCATGGACAGCTGTGAGTCCAAAATGACTCCCAGGCTGCGCACCTGGTCCTTCAGGGGCACAGTTACCCCATTCAGGACCAGGGAATCCTCCACACCTGCCCGCCTCCTGTCCCCCAAAAACAGTACTTCTGTCTTGTCAGGATTCAACCTCAATCTGTTAGCTGCCATCCATCCTCCAACTTCAGGAGTCTCAAAGCGGCTAACATTCTCCTTTCCCTTCCTCCCCCACAACAAACACTCTGTGAGGTGAGTGGGGCTGAGAGACCTCAAAGAAGTATGACTAGCCCAAGGTCACCCAGCAGCTGCGTGCGGAGGAGCGGGGACGCGAACCCGGTTCCCCAGATTACAAGACTACCGCTCTTAACCACTACACCACACTGGCTCTCACGTCTGCACGTCTGCAGGTGCATATGTCGTGATTCGCTGCTGCTGCGCATGTGCGTGATGTCATTTTGTGCATCTGCGCATGTGTGAGCAGCGAAACCCAGAAGTAACCCTTTCCGGTACTTTCGGGTCGCCGCAGGACACAACCTGAAAATGCGCAACCTGAAGCAAACGTAACATGAGGTATGACTGTCTTTTTTTTGCAGAGGCAGACACGGATGTCTGGCGCTTGCTCCCACTGAACTTGGCTTGCCGATGGAGGGCTGGTTGCTTTTTCCTGTTGTGTGAGAGACCACCCCCCCTTTGTGTGGTAGGTGGACTGGAGGACGTTTTGGCTGTCTTCTAACCAGGGCTGCACTGTGCCCCCACCCCAACCCCCATAAAAGCCTGTTTGTTGAATGGGAGTTTCATATGGACGGCAGAAATCTATCTGGGGCTAGGGTGGCCGGTGTCCTTTGTGGGTGGGGGCACACAGGTAATCTGACTGGGGGCAGCACAGCGAACACACACTACGATACGATAATCTTTATTGTCATTGTCCCATACAGAACAACAAAATTGAAAAAAATCTACACCAGACATTCAAAACCAACAAGCCTGCTATCCCAGCCTGTTTAGCCCCCTACAAACTCTGATACCCCATAATTAAATACAATATACTCCCATAGAGACTACCTTACGCTGCGTTTAAAAGGTTTAAAAGGGTTGCTATATTTCAAAAAGGAAAAACCAGGACACACTGAAAGTAGCTGAACATTTTATAGGGAACCCCCCCCCCACCAAATTGTTGAGCTTCCCCCCCCCCCGACAAATCCCAAAGATATTGAGGAATTTTTGAGTTTTGGAGCTTTTTAAAAGGCTTTTTTTTTTTTTTGGCACTATTTAACCTCTGTTGCTGGTTTTCCAGGACATTTGCCCGATTTCTGAATAATAATATATGTGGCTGGACTTTTGGGGGGAGACAACAGTGTGTGTGTGTGTGTGTGTGTGTGTGTGAGAGAGAGAGAGAGAGAGAGAGAGAGAGAGAGAGAGAGAGAGAGAGAGAGAGAGAGTTTTCAACATATGATACAATAGAAACCCAACTAGTCTAATGATAATAAACAATACTTAAAAATAAAAGCCAGGCAGGCCTGGGACAAGGTGGCTGGAAGAATTATGACATTCTAGCCAGAGCCTGTCTTTTCATGCAATTGCTAGACTACAACTCCTATCATCCCTGATGGGAGATGAGAGCCCAACATCAGCTGGAGGGCTGGAGGTCAACTGCCTCTCCTGGAAAATCTCCTTTTGCAGAACCTTTTGCAGGATGGGTAGCTGTGTGTGTGAGGGCGACTCTGTTGCTTAAGAGCCTGCGGGGACCACAAATGGGTCAGCTGTTTCTCATGTCTGCCATCTTTATAGGTCAGGGTGTGTGGTGTTGGCCTCCTAGGGGGGTCATAAGGAAAGGGTTAAATGAGTGTGAAGTGATTGGCCAGTGGGAACACGAGGGGAGGAGTTAGAGTGAGAGGTAGAGTTGTGTGAAAGTCAGTTGCGAGTTGGGAGTTGGAGAAGGAAGAGAGAGGATAAAAGGCCTGGAAACGATGCCTTATGAGGAACGGCTAAGGGAGCTGGGCATGTTTAGCCTGGAGAAGAGGAGGTTAAGGGGTGATATGATAGCCATGTTCAAATATATAAAAGGATGTCACATAGAGGAGGGAGAAAGGTTGTTTTCTGCTGCTCCAGAGAAGCGGACACGGAGCAATGGATCCAAACTACAAGAAAGAAGGTTCCACCTAAACATTAGGAAGAACTTCCTGACAGTAAGAGCTGTTCGACAGTGGCATTTGCTGCCAAGGAGTGTGGTGGAGTCTCCTTCTTTGGAGGTCTTTAAGCAGAGGCTTGACAACCATATGTCAGGAGTGCTCTGATGGTGTTTCCTGCTTGGCAGGGGGTTGGACTCGATGGCCCTTGTGGTCTCTTCCAGCTCTATGATTCTATGATAAGTCTGTGGGTTGGTCGAGTTGTGTGGAGAGTGAGAGGAACTGTTAGGTGGAGTCAGATAGATAGTTGGGATAATCAGTTTGAAGTTGTTAGGAATGCACAGGACAGTAAAGAAACTAAGATTAAGAAACTGACAAGAAAAATTAACTGAAACCATAAGCCTCTTCATGCCTATAAAATAAACTTGATTATTTGTTAACAACTGTCTGGACTCTGTGTGTACCCATGAGAAACGGGTTGGTGGCAGCGAAGAGGCAATCACTGTGGCAGCACAGGGATCAATAGACCGTCAAACGTCCGGGGACCCTGTGTGATCGCCACAGGGTGCCTCGATTGCTAGATGACAGCTTCCTCCAAACTGGTGGGGGTTTTTTAGGGTGAGGGTAGCTGTATGATTTTTGCAGTAGACCTTGTAAACCACTTTTCCCACCCCTAGGGCCTCTTTCTAGCCCCTTCCCACCAGATAGGTCCTAATTCACCCTCTGCAGCAGCCCCGTCAGAGGTCAGTATTGAGTACTTTGGAATCGCTGTCCACCCACAAACAGCACTGCTTGACATCTGGTCCTCATTTCCATTCAGCTTCAGCTGCCTTGTGCAGTAACCCGTTCCAGATGTTTGCTGCCCTCTGCAAAGGCATTTGACACAAGCCCAGTATTTATCCTGCCTCCCATTTTCACCTCCCCACGCTTAAAATTCTATCCTTGTTGTCTTTCCTCGGGGGCTGAAAAGCTCCACCAGCTTTTCAGATGCCTGTCTCAATTTTTTAAAAAAGAGTAAAGAAACAAACAATAGTTCTTCTAAATACTTGGCAGGGAAGCCAGCCAGCCTCATGACCTGCTGCTGTCAAAACTTCCGTGGGCACTGGAAACAAAAATTCAGAGAGTGCTTATGGCACAGTATGCAAATGCGATATTGTTGTGGATCTGGAGATTCCCTTCTGATGACTAGGGATGGGCCAACCTGTCAAATTCAGTTTCTCGTTCTCCTAATCCTAAATTCAGCTTCTCATTTTCCACATTGGTTTGCAATCATCATCATCATCATCATCATCATCACTCATTTTGTGCAAGTTTCCCCAGGTAAGACATACTTTTTTTGTATGCAGCTTTGCCTGACGCAATCGTGTTTGCAAAGCAATTTCCCCAATATGACACGTTTTTGGTGCACTAGTAAAAATAACACCCAAAATGTGTTCTATTGGGCAAATAGCTTTGCAAAAATGTCTAATACTGGGCAAAATTTAGTAAACATTTCTACACATGCTTCACTTTAGTATATATGCATTTTTTTATACCAGTTACTTGACTGGAGAACTGCATTGCAAAATTCTGGGAAGTCTGCTCTTTGAAAGATGGCTGTGTTTCGCTTCTGGGAAGTGTAAATTAGCTAGATTTGCCTTTGAAAGTGAGCAAATTGGATTTCTTCCCCATCCCTACTGATCTGCTGGATCAGAATGGACCTCCCAACCTCCTGTCCAAACACAGAGAAGGCAGGCTTTTCTGATTTGAGGGGGAAAGTATTTCGGAAACCCTCCCTGAGCCAAGGAGATATACAACTTTTAGAACAGGCATAGGCAAACTCGGCCGTCCAGATGTTTTCGGACTACAACTCCCATCATCCCTAGCTAACAGGACCAGTGGTCAGGGATGATGGGAACTCTAGTCCCAAAACATCTGGAGGGCCGAGTTTGCCTATGCTTGCTTTAGAAGACATCTGAAGGCAGTTCCGTATAGGGAAGCTTTTTGATGTTTAATGTTTAATTATAGTTTTATATATGTTGGAAGTTGCTCAGGGTGGCTGGGGCATTAACAACAACAACAACAACAACAATAATAATAATGGAACAGGACATCCCTATTTTCATCAGAGAAATCTTGGAGGGTATGTAATTCCACAATACCCTTTGCGTACCTTGCACAGGGGTCTCCAGGTTCTGTCACATGCTGATGATGTAATCAGTGTGCGCTGCTTTTAGATGTCTCTGAGCAAGAAAGGCCATGGGCTCTTTCCTCTTCCCAATTCCTCCCTCCGAATCATCCAGAGGAACCAGTTTTGTCTGAACAGGCCATAGCCTGCTCTAAATATTTACGGGCACATGCCACGCATTCGTTGGGCATCATCGTTCTCTATTGCATTGCACTCGTGGCGGTTAAGCATTTGACACAGATTGGCTGAACCGGTGGAGTGGCATATAATGCTTGCCAATGCTCCAGCTGGCAGCCACTCAGGGAGCGAAACCAGAATGTCCACAAGGCACCCCCACACGAACAAGGGGAAACTGCCAGTTTGGCTGGCGTTATGAAACCACACAGGTCCCACGCTTGAGGTTCAAGGAAATTGCAGATTGACAGGTTGGCTGGAAAGGGATGGTGTAGCCCAGGGGTCAGCAAACTTTTTCAGCAGGGGGCCGGTCCACCGCCCCTCAGACCTTGTGGGGGGCCGGACTATATTTTGAAAAAATAAATAAAATGAACGAATTCCTATGCCCCACAAATAACCCAGAGATGCATTTTAAAGAAAAGGACACATTCTACTCATGTGAAAACACACTGATTCCCAGACCGTCCGCAGGCCGGATTTAGAAGGCGATTGGGCCGTGTCAGGGAACTGCCATCAGAGACAGAGGTAGAGGGAAGGCTCCAGAGCGATGCCGGGGAGGGTCCCAGCAGGGAGAGAGGCAGCCCAGCTGCTGGGGAAGGAAATCAACGTAACACCAGGAGAGAAGGGGGGCAGATGGGGGACTCGGAGAGAAGGCTCCAGGACTCCTCACCGGAGACTAGTGGGGAGAGCACGGGTACTCCGCTGCCCACCCCTTCCCTGCGCAGAAGACTTCCGCGCAGGGAGAGTAGGAGGAGACTTAGCGTCAAAGAACTTTTTTGCTGGAAGAAGTTTAAGAAACGCCCACTGACGGATTCTGCCAGCGACTGAGACAGCCACGCAGTGAAGGGCTGTCCAGACAGAAAGTGTTCAACCAGGCAATCAAGCCAAGAGCGGCGGCAACTTACGCATGAGTAACCCCCTAGAACCATTACAGGCCGCATCCGGCCCCTGGGCCATAGTTTGCCTACATGTGGTGTAGCCCAAGGATGTGGAACCTGGTGGTATTTGGATGTTGTTGGACTGTGACTTTCACCATCCTTAACTCCACCTGGGAGACCAGGGTTCAATTCTCCACTTCTCCATGAAGCTCACTGGGTGGCCCTGGGCTGACCTACCTCATAGGGTTGTTGTGGGGATTAAATGAGGAGCGGGGGAGAACTATGTGCCCTACCTTGAGCTCCTTGGTGCAAACGGTGGGGTAGAAATGCAACAAAACAAAGAAGAATAAATAAATGCTGACTGGAAATGGAGTTCAAGAACATTCGGGAGGCTGCATGTTCCTTATCAAGAACCTCAGATATGCAGATGACACAACCTTGATGGCAGAAAGTGAGGAGGAATTAAAGAACCTTTTAATGAGGGTGAAAGAGGAGAGCGCAAAATATGGTCTGAAGCTCAGCATAAAAAAAACGAAGATCATGGCCACTGGACCCATCACCTCCTGGCAAATAGAAGGGGAAGAAATGGAGGTAGTGAGAGATTTTACTTTCTTGGGCTCCATGATCACTGCAGATGGTGACAGCAGTCACGAAATTAAAAGACGCCTGCTCCTTGGGGGAAAAGCAATGACAAACCTAGACAGCATCTTAAAAAGTAGAGATCACCTTGCCAACAAAGGTCCGTATAGTTAAAGCTATGGTTTTCCCAGTAGTGATGTATGGAAGTGAGAGCTGGACCATCAAGAAGGCTAATCGCCGAAGAATTGATGCTTTTGAATTCTGGTGCTGGAGGAGACTCTTGAGAGTCCCATGGACTGCAAGAAGAACAAACCTATCCATTCTGAAGGAAATCAGCCCTGAGTGCTCACTGGAAGGACAGATCCTGAAGCTGAGACTCCAATACTTTGGCCACCTCATGAGAAGAGAAGACTCACTGCAAAAGACCCTGATGTTGGGAAAGATGGAGGGCACAAGGAGAAGGGGACGACAGTGGACGAGATGGTTGGACAGTGTTCTCGAAGCTACCAGCATGAGTTTGACGAAACTGCGGGAGGCAGTGGAAGACAGAAGTGCCTGGTGTGCTCTGGTCCAGGGGGTCACGAAGAGTCGGACACGACTAAACGACTAAACAACAACAAATGCTCCACATCTTTGGTGCGTGAAAAACCCTGAGAAGCACCGACTGGAGACAGGCAAATGGAGGGAACAAATTAAGTGAGGGATGGAGAAACCTATATCCCTCCAGGTGTATTTGGACCAACTCCCATCAGTCCCAGTCAGCATGGCCAATGGTCAATGGGATGATGAAAAATACTGGGAGGGTACCATGTTAGCCTTGGTGAAGACTTGAAGTTTTCATCCCCCAAAAAGTTTTTGACTTGAGTTTCCATTGAAATGAGGCTGTATTTTAATGTTTTATTGCTTTAATGTTGTATTTTAATCGTGTTTTTAAGTTGTATTTCAATCCATTTGTTTTTATATCGGGTGTTAGCCGCACTGAGCCCGGTCTTGGCTGGGGAGGGCGGGGTATAAATAAAATTTATTTTACTATATTTTTATTTATATTCTCCAGGCCTGACCTGCGCCAGGCAACTTTTAAAGAAAGGCAGCCACTCTACAACCCAGAGGCAGTGGAAGAGAGAGATGGGATTTGATTTGGTTTGTCCCTCCAGCCACTTTCGTTTACTATAGTCTCCTAATCGAGACGGACATTGCAGGTGAAACACGGAGGACAATGCCTTTTCTAAGCAACACACATGCTACTGGGAACTCTCCGTAATTGAGCACTCCTAGCACAATAAAGCAATTGTCTGCACGAGAGCCACCCTTTGCTCACAACAGATAAAACGATCATGTAAGGAGTTTCCTTTCATTTCCCACATTCAGGAAAAACAACAGCCTGCGTCCTAGTTACTGTACACATTACTTTTGGCAGCTATACGGAGATGTACCAACCAGTTGCTGGAAACAGCAGGCTCCAGGTACGCAGCTGACATTGTCCTAGAAGCGAACACAAGTTCCAGAGCTCCCTCCCCTGCCTAATTTATTTTCCTAAATCCTATGCTTGCGAAACTGCCGATATCCAAGACACAGAGACCCAGCACAATTATGGCAGGTGACAGGAAGATATAAGACGAGAGTAGCACCTTCGCCTGTGGGCAAGGGAGGTACTTTGATCTCGCAGGGAATTTTATTTACTTCTTACTGCGCACTCCCAGTTCTCTCGAGGCTCACTAAAGGTGCACAGAGAAGGGACTGTTCCACTTTCTGGCCAGTTTGTTGTTGATTGCATACATACCTCATGCAAGCATACTGTGCTTGGTTTTTTTAAAAAAGAACACATATTTTTTCAGACAAGCAACGTGGTTTGCCGTGACCTCCTCTACCTGCAATCCCTCCCCACAGGCTATGGACCTGATCTAGCCAGCTTCACAAATACTGAAGGATGAGAGTCGTTGGCATCCATCAACCCGTGGATTTAGAGCTCCTGCTGTGGTTTTAGAGGTCTATATGGGAGAGACATGTTTTGTTGCAGTTGGGGCAGATGAAATGGACCATGGCGTTTCTTCTCTGCGCTCCTCCCAGTGGTAATCCGTCCTCTGGTCACTGTCAGGTGCTCGTCCTACTCTCGAGTAGGACCCTGGCAGAGACACATGCCCAACTGACATGTTCCCTCCCTCCCGGTCAATCGTTCGGGAGCTTCAAAAGCTTTCTTCTGCCCGAACATCACAACGACCGATGCCAACAGACACCGGCACACTTAGGGATCCACAGACTTTGCACATCATGCGCGTGACAGACCTCAGCAACTCAGCATTTTGGCTAATCTACTTTATTTACATATAACACACACGGAGCACTGCAACATGGCTCCCTCTCTCTATAGCATCAGACAGCAAAGAGGAAAAGAACAAAGGACAATAGTCCCACTTCACGGAACACAGTAACACAAACATCCTGTCTCCGTCACTTCCCACTGTGTGGAGTCAAAGCATATACCGTCATGTGAAAGACAACAATCCCATGACTGCAATCATGGAGCAGGAATTCTAATATCACTGCTATGGATACACGACCTGACTGTCTTGTCTCCAGACGGTCGTCTGCAAGGGATTCCCACATGGGGGGATGAAGTTGCCAGTCCTCCCATCAGATTTGCAGTAAAGGTAAAGGGACCCCTGACCATTAGGTCCAGTTGTGACCGACTCTGGGGTTGCGGTGCTCTTCTCGCTTTACTGGCCGAGGGAGCCGGCGTACAGCTTCCGGGTCATGTGGCCAGCAGGACTAAGCCGCTTCTGGCGAACCAGAGCAGTGCACGGAAACGCCGTTTACCTTCCCGCTTAAGCAGTACCTATTTATCTACTTGCACTTTGACGTGCTTTCAAACTGCTAGGTTGGCAGGAGCAGGGACCAAGCAACGGGAGTGTCAGATAGTAGATTTATTGCTCAGATAAATCCTGGCGCCCAGCCCGCTTCAACTGTGCAGATACGCTGGACTTCAAAGGCCACATTCCAAAGGCTCTGAGCAAAAACGCAGAGTTACGCAGCAACAAGAGAAAGCTGCAAAAGTCCCTTGCTTTCTTCAGTGTGCTAAAATAAAGTCCACACAGGATATTAGCAGCTAGAAGCAGTTTTATTTACAGCAGACTATCCATTATCGTGGGACGCAGGTGGCGCTGTGGGTTAAAGCCTCAGCGCCTAGGGCTTGCCGATCGAAAGGTCGGCGGTTCGAATCCCTGCGGCGGGGTGCGCTCCCGCTGCTCGGTCCCAGCGCCTGCCAACCTAGCAGCTCGAAAGCACCTCCGGGTGCAAGTAGATAAATAGGGACCGCTTACTGGCGGGAAGGTAAACGGCGTTTCCGTGTGCGGCTCTGGCTCTGGCTCTGGCTCTGGCCAGAGCAGCGATGTCACGCTGGCCACGTGACCCGGAAGTGTCTCCGGACAGCGCTGGCCCCTGGCCTCTTAAGTGAGATGGGCGCACAACCCCAGAGTCTGTCAAGACTGGCCCGTACGGGCAGGGGTACCTTTACCTTTACCTTTTATCTATTATCGTCCACAGCGAACAGCATCGTGAAAAACACGTCCTCTCTCCTCAAAAGCGAAAGTAGAAAGAACAAAGATTGGAGACACTCGGAAATGACGCAGGGTCTCCCTCCTCCCACAGTAGGCAGTGCGTACACTCTGAGCTGTTTAACCCTGTAAGCTCAGGTTCTCTTCACAGGGAGCTCACCCCGTCGTGGGGATTCGAAGCGCCGACCTTCTGATCGGCAAGTCCTAGGCACTGTGGTTGAACCCACAGCGCCACCCGCGTCCCATACATTTGCAGACATCTATGTAAAACCGAGTTGGTCTGCCAATGGGCCTGGTGCCCCATAGAGCACATCCTTGGGGGATCCTGCTGTCTTCCATTCTGTGAACATGACCAAGCCAACATAGGTGTCACTGAGAGAGGAGTGCAAACATGCTGGGAATGTGGGCTTTGGGGAGCATATCTGTGTTTGAGATTCTGTCCTGCTATGTGATGCTCAAAATCTTTCTGACGCAGCACGTGTGGAAGGCATTGTGGCTTTCTAATCCAGCAATATCTGGAGGGACACAAGCTCCTCACCCCTGCTGTACGCTGACAGGCGGATACCTCTTAAGATTCAGATAAGAATCTTTCCCAATCCTACTTTAAGATGCCAGGGACTGAACCTGGGATCTATTGCAGGCAAAACATCCCTGAGATGTGTTGAGAAATGGCATTCGGCCCAAGGTTACCCAGGAAGTTTTGTGCCTGAGTTGGGATTTTAATCTGGGTTTCCTTGGACCTTGTCCAAGCACTCTTGAACACTTACACCATACAGGCTCTCCACATAACCACTCTGGGAAGGGGAATGCATGTTAAATATTTTCAGCTAGCGTATGGGCTGCTCTTGGGAAAAGCAGAAAGGCCCCAAACCTCAACAAACAAATGCAGATGAGACATTGTACAGTGCTGCTTGGTTATTGAACAGCATAACAAGGCTTGTTCAAATCCACACTGAATATTTCATTTGCGGGCAGAAGCTTTCAACGGATTTGAGAAGTGCTTTGGAGAATGAGCGACGTGCCATATGGAGCATACACATTTTTCCACCCTCACGATCGGATCCACCAGGCTACATTCAGAATAAAAGAGCAAATGACTAAGGCAACCAGGTACAGAATTATTAAAGCAAGCCAACCATGTGGAACCCTGGCTGAAAGCTTAAAGTTCTGCCACACTGTGCTTGTAAACATCAGCTGAGAACTTGGAAAACCTGGCATTCAGGACAGATTGTGGTGGTGGGTTTTACTTCTGCAGGTTTTTATTATCATTTAAAAAAACACCAGCTGCAATCATCTAGCACATTAGGAAAAGGTTTGGAACCATGCTGACTGGGGCTGATGAGAGTCAGGAGTCTAACAATTTCGTAAGGCCACAGGTTCCCCACTCCTGGGCTAGACAAACCTCATTTTCCGAAGTTGGTGCTTTACTATAGGCATGGGAGCATTCAAAAATACAACCCTCCAGCTGGGGACTGAAGTGGTACCACCAGAATTCGACCACCTTGGCCTAACATCCAGTTCCACATGGCATATAAAACAGCTTTGCCTTTCCAGTGTTGTTGCTTATAGGGTGGTTCCTTATCTAGCTTGGGAGGATGACAGCCACTGATGGCAGGATTACTAGATCTAGCAATGGGGAAAGTGGGTACAGTGGTACCTCGGGTTACAGATGCTTCAGGTTACATACGCTTCAGGTTACAGACTCCGTTAACCCAGAAATATTGCTTCAGGTTAAGAACTTTGGATGAGAACAGAAATTGTGCTCCGGCGGCGTGGCAGCAGCAGGAGGCCCCATTAGCTAAAGTGGTGCTTCAGCTTAAGAACAGTTTCAGGTTAAGTATGGACCTCCGGAAAGAATTAAGTACTTAACCCGAGGTACCTCTGTACTCGGAAGGACAAGACTGGAATCTGCTGTTAGCGTTTTGATGTTTTGTTTTAATTATTTATTTGTGTTTGCATCTTGCATTTTATCCTGTGAAGAACCCCGAGATCTCATGATAAAGGGCTAGGATCTAGAGCACACCTTTGGTGCATTCAGTTACGGGCAAAAATGCTGGGAGTCTCCCCATTTCCCTTCTGACCACATATCCTTATGCTGCTTCTAAGACGTGGGTAGGCAAACTAAGGCCCGTGGGCCTGATGCTACTTCTGTGCCTCACATTCCTCCAGCGGTTAGACTCTTGCAATGGACAACCAAGAGACAGAAATCTGGGCCTCCCCTGCTAAATGCCCTCACAAACACCCCTGTTTGCGATCCCCCAGGATCTGCACTGAGCTAAGTCTTGCAGATAATGGTTTACAGCGAGAAGCAACACCATACTCAGTGATTGCTCAAGATATGTGGAGGCTAACTGGGACGATTAGATACAATCCTTTTCAGTATGCTCGACATGAGTATTAGTATAGGGATTTATAGCAATTAAAACATGTTTGCAGCCTACAAAATAATAAATAAAATAGTTGTTTTGCAACTGACATATAGGCCAAGTTGACAATTATTATTTAAATATATTAAATAGTTGGTTTGAATTAAATGACTGAATTAAATAATTGATGTAACCCAATCTCTGTAAACTGAAAAAGCTTGAAAACAATCTCAGTTCTATCAACCCAGGTTTGCATTTGAGGTGATGGAGGATGCCATGAGTTTGATGAGCACCGAATAACCAATATCCAATATAATTAAATGGTTGATATTTTTAATTGCAATTGGGGGGGGGGGGAGAGAGAATCACATTTTCAAATGTACAGCTGTTAGCTCTTGACAAAAAAAATCCGGATTTGATAACATTCAAGAAATTTACAGCATTTCAAAATAATAGAAAGTTAAATTCAGTATCACGACTACAGTTACAGACAGCATTTTCCCCTCTGCTGTCACACCCAGTTATCAGAAGGGCTAGTTCTGCTGTTAGAAAACATCGCTATTTCATATGAAAATTTGTTTACACTGAAATGTTCATTTACAAACAATTCTTTAACTGCTGAATCAAAGCACTGGAAGAAATACAGTGCTTTTGAATTGAAAATGAGTGTTTGTAAACCCATTTACAAACAGTTTGCTGTCACTTTTGAGACTCTTTTTGGTGCTGAACACTGAAAATGAACTCCCATGTCTTCCTTTGCTACAGTATAAAATCTTAACAGTATAAATACCTGGTGGTATTCTGAAGCCAGTGGGAAAAATCAAACACCAAATTATCTTGTACAAGTCTCATTCACTGAAGGGTGGATGGTCAGAAAGTCCCCACTGAAACTATTCCCAGTGTTTGAAGACATGACTAAGAATGTCAAAGGCTCTGTAGGTCAGCTTTTACAAATCCAGGGTGCAACATTATTCCTACAGTCTTATAGCATGGATACAGAATTGAAACAGAACTCTAGACTACCATCTTTTGAGGCTTAACATACACCTTTATACATTTTTTAACTTTTTCCAAGAAAGGGCTGTGAAGCTTTCACCTGAACCTAAGTATTACATATTGTACTGCAGAAAGACAGAAATACCTGTCTTAAATCTTTTTATCCGCCTCCGCTCATGTAAAGGCTTATACCAGGTCACCACTGAAATAATACAAGCTTTTTAGGTAACTACAAAGAAGGTAGTCTTGGAACAGTATTCTCCTCCTCCTCCTTCACAGTCTCATGGCTGCCAGCGTATTTTTGAGAAAAGGCTAGAAGCCATTTGTTAGTCCCAAGAGGTAATTCTGACACATTTGGCCTCTCTCAATACATAAGGATATCTGCAAATCCAAATCTCTCATGATTGATAAATCTAACTCCAGGATTCAGAAGACAGCATATGGAAAAGTTGTGCTCAGAAGTTGTAAGGCCTCACCTCACTAGGCATCTGTCAGTTTTTACTTGGGAATACTGAGAAAAAAGGGTCTGCAAAGTACTGATGGGGGAAAACCCCTGTTAAATACAATCCGTATTTCCAATGGTTATGGCTTTCAGCTGTATCTGCTGCTTTCACTGGGGCTTCGGTTGTTAGAATAACTGCGGTCACTTTCACTGTCTGAGCCGTAGGATCTAGGGGGAAAAAGCCAAGAAACAAGTGAAGGTCTACACTGCTGAAGTGTCACATTTTCAAGTATAAAATTCTGCAGCAGTCCCCATTGTGAGCAGAGTGGCATGGCAAAGAAATGAAATACATTTCATTATGTTAAATATGCTTTCCAGCCCCCGCCAAAGGCTTGCTTATTTCAAGCATGGATTTTCTCAAACTCTCAAATGGATGAAAGTTCAACTACTCTAATTAGAGGTATATTTCAGGATTCCCCCCACCCAGGTTGCCTTTTGCCAATTTTGAACCTACCACCTAACTTGGTACACAGCCAACACCTACTTTGATTCAAAGCATCGTAAAAAAGAGGTAATAGAACAAAAAGTCTGGCGTAAGACAGTAAGAAGGGACAATTTTGAAAATATTGATTTTCTTCAACACCCAAACATGGGGCAATTACACCTTTTCAGGCAATGTGGTGGAAAGCTGATGCCTTGGCATTGTAATGAGATCTAACAGTTATCAAGGTTGTTAATGGAAAACTACACATCAGGACCACTACAGGGAATAAAAAGCAGTGATCAGGTGTTCTCAGAAACATTTAAACAGAATATGAAGAGACGTTTGTTGTCACTTCTCAAGTTCAGCAGCTGCCTGTTCTAGCTACCAATAAAAATCAAATGTAATAACCTAGTTCTTTGTTCCTCTATGAGACCAGTGAGGCAGAGTAAGTTCTGAATCAGTTATGGATTAGATGTGAGCTAACAAACTGAAATCTAATTGAGACAAGACAAATGTGCCTTTGTTCAATAGGAGAGTTGATCTGTTTTGACTATTTTGATCACGTGTAGCCTGGGATCCCCTGGGGTGCAACGTGGCAGTTGTAGCTCGAAGCACCCTTCCACCACTATGGTTTCTGGAGAAAGTAGATCTGGCCACTGCTGCACAAGCCTTGGTCAGATCCAGAGTGACTTACGTATAATGCGATCTACTAGGTGAGGCATTCTGAAAAGTGTTTGGACACTTCAAACTGTTGTCACTGGAATACAGTGGTATCTCGGGTTACAGACACTTCAGGTTACAGACTCCGCTAAGCCAGAAACAGTACCTCGGGTTAAGAACTTTGCTTCAGGATGAGAACAGAAACTGTGCGGCGGTGGCGCGGCAGCAGCAGCAGCAGGAGGCCCCATTAGCTAAAGTGGTACCTCAGGTTAAGAACAGTTTCAGGTTAAGAACGGAGCTCCAGAACGAATTAAGTTCTTAACCCGAGGTACCACTGTATGTGATCACACTGGCTTTACAGTGGAACATGTGATCACATTACTGCGGTACCTCTAGTTCTGAACTGAATTCATTCCAGAGGTACCTCTAGTTCTGAACTTAATTCATTCCAGAGGTCCGTTCTTAACCTGAAACTTATTTTAACTAGAGGCATGCTTTCGCTAATGGGGCCTCTTGCTGCCGCCGCGCCGCCAGCACACGATTTCCGTTCTCATCCTGAGGCAAAGTTCTCAACTCGAGGTAACTCTTCCAGGTTAGTGGAGTTTGTAACCTGAAGCATTTGTAACCTGAGGCGTTTGTAACTCGAGGCGCCACTGTAGTTTTGGGGTACAGTCTGAGGCGCTTATTACCATCAAAGCCCTAAATGACTTGAGTTCAGATGACAAGGAACACCTCTTCTAATAGGAAACAGCTCACCTGTTAAGGTAATTAGAAATGATCTTGCTTTGTATTCTGTTGTCGTCACACGTGCAGCTGAAGCTTGCATGGAACACAGAACTTTTCTGCAGTGATACACAAGTTGTGGCACTACCAGGCTTTTGTTATTGGATAACTATGTTGCCTTGACATATTACTTTTGCTCTACTGTTAATGGTTTTGGACATTTAATGTTTTACTGTACTCTGATTTATATTGTTTTGTTTTCTATTATAATCTATATAATGTTTGGAGCCCTTGGTACGCTCCTATTTTTGTGGAATTTCGGCAACTGCACAAGATTCGTAAACGATTCGCATTCCTGCTAGGGACACAAGTAGTTCGAACAGAGAAGGTGAAAGGCAAATGTCATTTGCATTTGTCTATACTAAGTTCCTCTGTCTAGCTGCCAAAAACCACATACCTGGACCGTCTGTCATAACTGCGAGATCTGTGGTAACTGTCACTCCTTTTGCTTCTACTTCGGCTACGGCTCCTGCTGTAGTAACTGTCATAGGTATAGGATCTGCTTTTATGGGTGAAAAACCAAGCAATGACTTACTTTGTTTAACACTGAATCTGCCTCAGTAAAATTAGAGACATCAAAGCTTTCTTATTCACAGAAAATATATCTGGATTAAATACAATATGCTAGAGAATTAAAAACTAAACTCAAATGAAAAAAATCTATCTATAAAAGGCACCCATTCAGTGTAGCTATGTTTCCATTATTCTCTTTCAATTTTGAAGTAAAATAAGCCTGTTTAGAAAAGTAAGCTACAGCACCTTCACTGCATCATTTAAATTTGATGTTATTAACCTATCTACTAGAGTCATATTTCAAAAATGATCTCTTAGCATACCTTGATCGACTGTGGTGATCGTAAGAGCTACTTCTGGACCGACTTCTACTATAAGTGCGACTATTAAACAAGAAAAGAATGACATGACATTTTTAAACTGTAAGAAACATATCCCAATATTGTGCTTGCTTATTTTGCATTAAAGCCAGTTATAACGATTTCCCCAAGTGACAAAATATGTGTTTATTTTTAAACCATACTAAATCTACAGAGTGCCTCTGGTAAGAAACCAAACGAGGCTTCAAGCAGATTTTTGCAGGAATTTATTCTCTCCTCTCCAGCACTTCCCCATCCCTTTTGCTGGTACTAACCTGTGACTCCTACAACTGTCGTAAGAACTACTTCGACTTCTTGAGTGGCCTCTGCTGTACCATCCTCTGCTCCGGCTTCGTGTGTAACTCCGTGACCTAGAGATTTCAAGTGGATGTACTTAAAAGCTGTGCCAAGTAAGGTCCAGCTAATCACAGGGGTTCGTTTTATGGTTTTCAGAGCACATAGTAACCAATAGGCTAGCCCCATTGACAAAGAACACTGAAATAGCCTATGGGTATCAGGAAGGAGCCTTCACTGCACTCTTTTCGGCACATGCTAAAAACATTTTTGTTTGCACAAGCCTACACAGATACCTCCCCTTCATGGATCACTGCCTTGTCATGGCGAAGGGGCTTGAATAACTCAGAGATGCTATGAGCTATGCCGTGCAGGGCCACCCAAGACAGGCAGGTCATAGCCAAGAGTTTAGACTAAATGTGATCCACCTGCAGAAGGAACTGGCAAACCACTCCAGTACAGTGGTACCTCGGGTTACAGCTGCTTCAGGTTACAGACTCTGCTAGCCCAGAAATAGTACCTTGGGTTAAGAACTTTGCTTCAGGATGAGAACAGAAATCGTGCAGCGGCAGCAGGAGGCCCCATTAACTAAAGTGGTGCTTCAGGTTAAGAACAGTTTCAGGTTAAGAACAGACCTCCAGAACGAATTAAGTTCTTAACCCGAGATACCACTGTACTTTGCCAAGAAAACTCCATGGACATAAAAAAGGAGAAGCTTTGAGAAGAAAGTGAGCGTTTCCAAGGCATGCTCTGGTTCATGGGGTCACGGAGAGTCAAACATGACTAAGACGACTAAACAACAACAACACAGATACCTACAATGCTGATGTGGTTTCGGTTTCTTGCGGGTTCTAGCTTTCTGAACGGTTTAATTGTTTTTACTAACAATTGTTATGTTTTATTCTTTGCCACCAAGTGGTATATACATTTCATGAAAGAAATGTTTGTGTGTGCTTAAGGCAAATATGCCTATTTGTAAAATGCAAGTAATTTTACTTACCTGTAAGAAGAGGTGGAACTTCCTGATCGACTTCTGGAGTGACTGTAGGAATGGGATCTTGCTCTGTGCCTGGATTTGGGGTCCGACTTGCTTCGTGACCGGCTATGGCTCCTTGACTGGCTGTTTTCCCGTGTGGGAGAATCCTCCTCGCTAGAGCTCTCGTGGTTCCTCGGTCTCCGATTCAGCCGGGCAGTCTTCCTAACTTCATCAAACAGGGAGCCTGGTCTAATTTTGTTTTTGCTTTTAATTTCTATTCTTAAACCTTGTGGCTTTGACTCAGACGATGAGGCCACGCTTTTGGCTTCGGAAGGATTACTAGCAGCTGCCGGAGCTGCAGGCTGCAGGTTCCCTACTCCCTGTAACGGTTTCCATTTATTATCAGCTACGCTGCTCTGAGGGTTTTCCACCAGCTCAGTCTTCAGCACACTTTCCACAGCAGCAATGGTTGTGACGGGCTTAGGTCTTTGTTTCTCTGTCTGTGTGTTGCCTTCTTTGCTACCAATCAATTCTCTAGCATCAAGTCCTGGTTTTCCACTCTCCGCTTCAGAGCTGCTTGGCACATCTGTGCTCTTACTAACTTTAATGTCCTGCAGGTTCACCTTCAGACTTACTGGAGAAAGTTCCACATCAACCTTCAAGGGCGAATTATGATCAGGGGTACAAATCTCCATGTCATCCATCTGGGTAACATCCACCTCATTTTCATTATTTACTTTGGCAGCACCAGCGCCTTCCGAAATGTCCGTATTTTTTTCTGAATTTAGAGCATGGGCTGATGTTGCCTCTTCCCCATTAACTTTACAAACATTCTTAACGGCAGGTGATGTGCGGCCCACAGTTTTATTCTCTTCACTGAGCTTTTTGTCATTCCCCGTTTGGTCTTGGAGGATTTTATCATTTTCAGAATCCTGATCTTGCTTTTTATCTGTTTTTGTCATGACTGGCTTCTCTCTCTCATCCTTGGGCCGTGGCTTTAGAGGAATGTCTTCTTCCTCCTCCTCCTCTTCTCCAAACTCCAGAGGCGGCTGCCAGTGAAATGTTTCCTTTCGTTTTGGGACCTTATGCTTCTTTTCTTTTTTACCCTTGGATTTCTCCTTCGCTTTTTTGGAATGTGTCTTTTTGAGGTTCTTTTTGGAGCCGTGTTTTTGCTTTCTGGATTTCCCCCTGGCCCCTGAATTGGAATGGGAGCTCTCCGTCTCAGAAGGGGAGAACTGCTTGCTCGTCTTTAGTGTACCTGAGGAGGAATCCAACTTTGTCTTGCACTTGGTGAGGCTGAGATCTGTGTCAGAGTCTGATGTGGCTTCACCTTCTTCCTTACTAGAAGACAATCTTGAATCTTCCTTAGAGTTCCTGTTTCCGCCTCTTTCTGAATTTGATTCAGAGTCCCACTTACTATCGGAACGCATTTTCCTTTTCGCTTTTCGACCGCTTCTTGGGGAGTTCAGTTTCTCCTCCAAAAGTCTTTTTTTTGAATGGTCACTGCCCCACTCGGACCCAGGCTTTTCTTCATTCCCATCGCAAGCAGTGCTGCTTTTCTTTCGCTTCCGGTTTGCTTTTTCTTGCTGCAATGGCCCTTTTTCCTGCACTGGCTGTGGTTTTGTCACCTGCTCACTATCTGTGGAGAAGTCCAGAGAGGATCTACTCACGCTCTCCCTGTGCTTCTGAGAAGCCGCATCTTTTGCATATAGAAGAGTACTTTCAGAGCTGCTTTGTCTCTTCTTTGACAAGTGCCCACTTTCTTTCGTTTTGCTTTTCTGTCGGTCATCCTCACTTAGAGAAAAATAAGATGATGACCCACTATAGCACGACCGGTCACTGGGGAATTTATGAACTGAATGGGATCTAACCGTTGATCGAGATCTTGAGCTGGATGGACTTCTTGATCTGGAGTAAGACTTGGAGTAGGATCTACTTCGAGATGTCCTGCTCCTCGACCTTCGCCAACTCTCTGAACTTCTATCACTGTGATTTTTTGAATAATCACTGCGGTCACTATCTGAACTTTTCCGTCGCTTACGGTATGAAGAGGATGTGCTTGCATCTTTGACACTTACTAAACTGTAGGCAGTCTGGGTAGGCATCAAGTGAGTGGTCTTTGCTTTCATTTCCTGAATTCGCTCATAGGATGGTTTCCAAGGCTTTTGCCCAGGTTTCCATCTAGAAGGTGGAGGGCTGTCACTAAGTGATATGACCGGAATGCTTTCGGCAACAATGGGCTGTATCACAACCTTGTCATTTTGTGGCAATGCTGCCATGACAGGTTCAACTGCAACAGGCTTGAATTCATTTAAACGAGCTGCGACATTTTTTGGAGAACTGGACACCATCTTCAGATGCTTGGAACTGGACCTAGATCTTGATCTGCTCCTAGACTGAGAAGACTTAAAAGCCATTCTTGACCTAGAACTTCTTCTGGAATAAGATCTGGATCTGGTTCTGGATCTGGTTCTGGACCTGTAGTATGACCGGGAGTCCCTGCTTGACGGGGACAATGAGCTCTGCTTATCTCTATCAGATTTGGACCAGTCCCTTCT
Organism: Podarcis cretensis; assembly: GCF_951804945.1. NCBI lineage: Eukaryota > Metazoa > Chordata > Lepidosauria > Squamata > Lacertidae > Podarcis > Podarcis cretensis. Next base: position 7,292,791 of record NC_137181.1, read on the forward strand.
GGAGGAGTCATCTCTAGAAGAAAGTGAGGAAGAGCGGGACACTCTGTCCCGATCACAAGGCGATTTTGTCCTTCTAGCAGAAGAATGAGAAGATTCTTTCTCTGTTGAAGTAGATAACCTCTTCTTTTTAATTTGCTTCTGCTTCTTTAAGTGTTTTTGCTTTTTGGCCTTCTTTTTGTGCTTTGCTTTTTTCTCTTTCCGGTGTTTCTTGTGGTGGCGACTGTATTTAGCACTACTTAGGTCAGAATAACCATTATGTGACCATGACCTTGACCTCTGAGACAGACTTCTTTCATCCCACCTTCCTGGGTCACTCAACCTAAGAAAAAAATGAATAAAATGTTTATCTGTATCTTGTGAGCACCCTGAGATCTTTGGATGAAATATAAATTTAATTAATTAATTAATTAATTAATTAATTATTAATAAGCATTTCCTTGACTATGCTTGCTTAGCTTCTAAAGTTCTCTAGCAGAGTTTTCAGGAGCCATACAGCATGGATCTAAAGACCTGGATACATGATCTGCAGATGCCTGGAAGTACTGGGCTGGTATCTTCCTAAAAAGGCATCTTCCTAAAAAGGTCCTCAACGATTAGCACACATGAAATTGAGAGCAGTATCTCTACCTCAAGTAAAGAAAACCAAAATGACAGAACTATATCTGAGTGGATAAACAAAGCCTCAGTTCACATGCCTCAAAGGAGTTGCTCAAATATGATCCAACAAAATTGTGTTAATACTCAGGAACACGTCCTCAGAGCAACTAACTTGGCTGACGGTTCAGATGAATAGTTTTTTGCATAAGTGTGTACCCATGGAATTCATTCCAAAAGCAATCCCATGGGGGGGGGGGGAGAACTGTTAAAGCTATGATGGTTGTTCACTGGGAATGAAAACAGCCCAGGGGGTGGAGGGTGGGGCAAAGGAGCTTCACAAAATGCAAATAAGTAAAGTTTCATGAAACATATTTTGGGGGCAAACTCAACAGATTTTCATAAACAAAAATCGTTCCATGTTAGAATTTTTTTTAACCTGTTCATATAGGTTTTTTTACAATGCAGCCCCGAACTATTTTTATACTCAAGAAGTTTCTGCAAGCGAGTAAGATTAGCATATGTCACCCTGTTCCAGGTAACAGGATGTAAACTAGACGCAGAGCACCCAAGTAAAATTTCCCTACCCAATCAGCCCTACTCTCTTATTTGTAGCCATCTAAAAATAAACTCTCTTACCAGGTACAAAGTCTATCTAAACTGCAGTGCAATAGATGCTTTACAGAATCTGCTATTACCAGTCTCTTTATTCATCTTGTGCCTATATGTAATCAACTTACTATTTTATGGGGCAAGAATAATTTAAGAGAGCTAGTCTTACTTGTCTCCTTTACTCCATTTTTCTCCACTGGGTGGCCTATAGGCTCTTAACCTCTGCATTTCTTCTTTCCAGTGTGGCGGAGTTTCACTGCTCTCATCATTATCAGATTCTGAACACGAGCGAGAACGAGGTGGTGTATGGTATCGCTAGAAAAATACAACAGCACAAGCAAAATTGTATACAAAATCCATAATACAATAGCGCTCGTACACAATCATCAAGGCTTATCTACGATTAAAGACAAATGTCTGGGGGCAACCATATACTGAGCATATGTTACACCCAAATCTGGAGATTACTTGCAGATTTTCTGTGCAGGTAAGCAAACCTTGCCAGAGGAACTCTGCAGGAAGAGAAAATGAAGGTACGAGCGGAGACATTGTTCAACTTGGAGAAAGAGCTTTTGTGACAGGAGAACATAGAGCCCACAAGAAGCTAAAATACAGCATCTGGCTAGTGGGCTTTAAAAAATCATCTCCACTTCTACTCTTTCTGTTCTTTGCCATTTAAAGGTTCTGCAAGCAACAGGCAAACACTGCAATGCATTTTGATAATATTTTTCAGTTGTTTATTGCTACTCGACCTTTTGAGGTCTCACATTCTCAGCCAATTTATAATGCCTTACTATCAATCCCCATCTCCATTTAGAAGAGAAACCTATATCACTATTTTTCATTCAGTGCTATTTTTATAAGGTAACTTGTTTATTTTTTTTAAAAAAAATATAACCATTTGGTGTGTTTTTAGCTCCACTCAGTTTTGATTCATGTTGGGAGCTGTCCTGGATCCCGCACTTGGGAGAAATAGAATAAATAATACTTTGTAATTAACCTCTTCATTCCTGCTTCTGCATCCAGGAACAAGTATGAAGTTTTGTATGCAAGTGGTCAGCAAACAGAGGTAGCTTTCAAACACTGGGCAAAATAAAGCTCTCATGTAAGTTACAAATCTTGAAGGGCGGGGGGAAATATAGAAAACATACTATTGTGCCTCTCCCTCTGATTTTTCTTCCAGATTTAGATACTGAAGGCTTCTGGTCATTCAAAACCGGGGCTACATCAAGCAGCTTCCTTAAATATTAAGAATTATACAGGTATAAGGAAAACAGCACTGGCAATAATATATGTTTCTTACAGTCAAATGTTAAAGACAGTCCAAACTGAGCAAGTGACTCAAATGGCCACACACTTAATTGCATAGATTTTTCTTTGCTAAGACACAGTTCAGAACCATCTGGTTGGCACTCCCTCCCCTCCCCAAAGTTATAGAATTTTCACCCAAGGCAAACGAGTCTCTACAGTTCCTAGCTGAGAGGTGGAATCACATACTGTAAAAGCATTCCTTCATGTGGCTCCCCTGCTGGATCACCTGGACATCAAAGTTTTCACTGGGGTGCCCCCAGGAAAGACGCCTCTTTAAGGAATCCAATAGAGAAGAATCTGACTCTTCCTGAAATGAGTTTCCCCAGAGATGCTGAATTGCTATGAGACTAACCTGACCAAGGGCCTACACCACATGGTCCAAGAATGAAATGGGCATGTACGATTCCTCCACCCTTTGCTGCATATACCCCACTAGGTATGAGAGAAGGGACCAGGAATTACTCCTTTGGAAACATCAGGGGTTATAATGGTCAGGACATAGAGAGTTCATGCTGAGGATCTTTCTAAACCAAAAGCTGGCTAACATTTAGAGAAAACAAAAACTGGAATCCAATACTTTGTGACTATTCTGCACCCTTGTCCCATTTTTTTTTTAACGGCAACTGGTACAATAGCTGGCTAGATGAGACATTTCTTCCATCAAAAAATAAAGACCTTGGTTTCCTACATGTAAAATAGATTTTTTTTTTCAACCATGGGAGTACGCAAGCATCCCATCAAAATTCAAACATATGAACTGCATAACTGCTGAGGTATTATTGCAAGTTACAACAATCCTCCGCTAACTCCCTAACTGCAAATACACAATTGGCTCAAGGATTGCTTAAAAGGAGCAGTCCCACAGAGAAGGAACAAATACAACAAGAAGAAAATTGCATACGGCTCAGGCTCTGTGTTTATAACTGGTGCGTCTCTTCTGAGCAAAAATCTGTTTTCCGGTACTGGAGGAATTTCTTCAGGACGGACAACGGGCTTGTCCCTCTTCGCATTTGAGTCCACTGCTTTTTCATTTTCTTCGCTCCTGTTAGGATGGCTGAATAGAAAGAGCAATTTAGAATACACACACACAATTTTCGAAACCCAAATGAGAACTGCATGTGTCAGACTATATTCTGTATGTGACAACTTTCTACATCAACTTTCCTTGCATTGTAAGAAGCTTTTCTCAAACTTAAATAGCCTGACGATGAATCAAACTCCTAAACTTTTTACTTCCTGAATTTCTTTTAAGTCAGCACAATTTACTTCTCCAGACAAGCAGAGAATTAAGGCCTGCAGGTTATCTGCTTCTATTCCTTTAGATAAGCTGCATTAATTTACTCGAGGGCAAAAAGCGGAATTCAAAGAGCTCCAGTAGTGACATAGATTCGAATATGGCAGGGTATGCAATGGCTCTGTATGTAGGTTAAAGAACTAGGCAATCTGAGGGGCTCCCTCTTATCGAAGTGTGGTGTTAATAACTCTCCCCCGCTCCCCACTCTGTTTCTCTGTTACTCTGTGTCACATACTGCTGTTTCTCCTCTATTTCCATAGGTCAGGGATGAGGAAGCTTTTTTGCCCCAAGGGCCAATGCCCATGGTGAGCAGGACCAGAGGGCAAAAGTGGGTGGAGGAATGAATGAAGAGTTTTGTACTGTAGGGATGTACCGTATTTTTCGCTCCATAAGACACACCTGACCATAAGGCGCACCCAGTTTTTAGAGGGGGAATGCAAGAAAAAAAATATTATTGAAAGGGAGCGCTGAGCAGAGCCTGTATGCATCTCAGGCTCTGCTCAGCGCTCCCTTTTACGAGCCGCGTGGAGCATGTGTGCGGCGCTTGCAGGCTTTTCCCAGAGAAGGGAGAAGGGCAGCCCTTGGGGAAAAGCCCCCAACAGCCACACACACTCCGCGCAGCTCTTTAAAGGGAGCGCGGCTCTTGGGGGCTTTTGCGGGAGGTGGGGGAAGTGAGAAAGCTTCCCCCACCTCTGTTGCTTCCCCCACCTCCCGCAAAGGCCAGGGATAGCCGCGTGAAGCCTCCACAGGGCAGCGGGATGAAGGCTCCCCGCTGCCCTGCGGCAGCTTTGCACGGCTAAGCCAGAACAGCCAGAGGGAGCGCTGCGCAGTGCTCCCTTTAGCTGTTCTGGCTTCTGGGGTAGCCCGCAAAGCCTGCATTCACTCCATAAGACGCACACACATTTCCCCTTACTTTTTAGGAGGGGAAAAGTATGTCTTATAGAGCGAAAAATACAGTATCTTCACATATCCCTCTCTATTTTTCATTCAGACAAGTGAAAGGAATAATCAGGGTTTAAGGATGCTTTGCAGCCAAGCCAAAAACACTATGGTGCAGGTTCAGTGAAGGGTGTGACCTGGGGAAGAGTTACAGAAGCTATAAATGGGGGTCAGGGGGCCATACTCAGCCCTTGGAGCTATGGTCTTCCCTCCTGCTCCAAGTTCATGGGCTTTGCAAAAAGCGAGGCTGTCCAAAATGATGACTGTGGAGCACAGAAGAGCTCAGAGTGTTGGTGGAAATGGGTGTTGTTGTTTTTAAGAGTCGAAAGCTTCATTTTTGTTTTTAAAACCTCACAATGCTCTGCTTTTACAAAAAAGCAAAACAAAACCAGAGCCCTTCAGAATTCAGCAGCCACATTCTAAAGAGCTTCATGTTGTAAGACCTATTTGTAGGCATGTAAAAGCTTTGGGGCTGGCTGTGTTTAGATTCTCCATTATAGCAAATGGGAGAACACAAGTGTTTGATTTTACACAGGGTAGCTTGGAAACTCACACATAGGTCAAAGCAGAAGAACACAGAGCAACTCAGAAAGAGATGAAAATTTAAGAATGCACAGCTACAAGGCAAATATTGGGACCCATGAATACCCCTACTCATTTTACTGTGATGTGCTTTAGCTTAAATGGTTAGGGCTGGTTAATGAATGTCAGCATCAATTTATGTAACATGTCAAAGTCAACTTCACAGATTATGCCCTGGAATATTATTTCCAAATGCAGAAAGTCTGACAGTGAGACAGTTATCTTCACTGCAAGCCAAGAATCTTAAAATTTGGTGCTCAAGAGAAGCTTACAGGTCTATGAACAGAAGTGAATAAAACATTAAAACCTTGATAAAAAAGCTTATTCATCTCTTCTTGTGATAATGTATTAGATACCTTCTTTGGCTTGATGCCCGTTTGTTCTTGGGTTCCTCCTTTTTCTTCTCTTCCCTTCGTCGCTTCCTTGACTGTTTAGCTTTCATTCTCCGCTTGCGTTTCCTTTTCCTACTTCTCTCACTTTCAGATTCACTGTCAGATGATGATTCTGATGAAGTAGACGAGCTGCTGGTGGAAGTATCTGAAGCTTTTGAGTGAGCAGACACCTTTCTCTTCTTCTCCAACACTTAGGATGGGAAAGTTAATACATTTTTGTAATTCACACTGGGAACATATGGATTCACATTCAGCATGGTTGGTAAAACCACAAACGCAATGAACTCTGGGGATCATGATTAGATCATTACACTTTTTTGTTTGTTTCTAAATATTTGAGATAGTATGCTAGTTCTAGCCATACTGAGTGACTACTGGGCAGACATAAAAAGGCTACACTGGCAATTTGGAATTAACCAAATGCTAGACAATTTAATGCTGGACAATGCAGCCATGGTTTACTGCCATTTGCCTTGAGAAAATGCATCCAGATACATTCATATAAAATCAATGTGCTGGTTATCTGTGGGAAGACAGGTATTGTGCTATATGTCAGCAACTGATATTGTAAAAGTATTTAACTCTCAATGTCACCCCCAGCAAATACACATCTTAATTCCTGCCTTATTTTTTAAATAGCCCTGAAGACTTCTTTCATCCAGGTTCTTAACTTTTCCTTCCTGCTTTCATTTTCCTGTCTTAAAGATGACATAAGAATGGATACTCATAGTGCTTTATTGTTTAATGTAAAAACTGCAACTGCTGAGGGTACGCACACACAATATAAAAGACTCTGGGATGCAATTTACATGGTCGATCATGATCTTCTGGACCACCGCCTCGCAGACGTGGGGATACAGGGCATAGCCTGTAACTGGTTGTGCTCTTTTATCTCTAGTCGGGGACAGAAGGTGGCACTAGGGAGGGAAATGTCGTTGCGCCACTCCTTGGTGTGTGGAGTGCCGCAGGGCGCAATTCTCTCCCCGATGCTTTTAAAAATCTTTATGCGCCCCCTTGCCCAGATTATCCGGAGCTTTGGGCTGGGCTGTCACCAATATGCTGATGACACTCAGCTCTATCTGCTGATGGATGGCCACACCGACTCGGCCCCGAACACACTGACCAGATGCTTGGAAGCTGTGGCTGTATGGTTTCGTGGGAGCCGATTGAAACTAAATTCTTCGAAGACAGAGGTCCTATGGCTAGGTCGAGATGGCATGGGGATGAGGGACCAACTCCCTTCTCTTGTGGGGGCCCAATTAGTGCCATTGCCTTCCGTTAGGAGTTTGGGTGTAATGCTTGATGCCTCCCTTTCCATGGAGGCGCAAGTTACAGCAACAGCCAAGGCGACATTTTTTCACCTTCGCCGCATCAAGCAGTTGGTCCCTTACCTTTCCCGCCCTGACCTGGCCACAGTGATCCATGCGACGGCCATCTCCAGGCTTGACTACTGTAATTCGCTCTACGCGGGGCTGCCCTTGAAGCTGTCCCAGAAACTCCAGCGGGTACAGAATGCTGCAGCGAGGCTCCTCACGGGGTCTCTGCCATGGGAGCATATTCACCCAGTGCTTTTCAAGCTGCACTGGCTCCCGGTGGAGTACAGGGTCAGATTTAAGGTGCTGCTTTTGACCTTTAAAGCCCTTCACGGCCTAGGACCCTCGTACCTACGGGACCGCCTCTCCTGGTATGCCCCACAGAGAGCCTCAAGGTCCATAAATAACAACACCGTAGTGGTCCCAGGCCCTAAGGAAGTTAGATTGGCTTCAACCAGAGCTAGGGGCTTTTCAACTCTGGCTCCGGCCTGGTGGAATGCTCTGCCTCATGAGACCAGGGCCCTGCAGGATCTGATTTCTTTCCGCAGGGCCTGTAAGACAGAGCTGTTCCGCTTGGAGCCAATTTGATTTCCTTCCTTCCCTCCCTCCCTCCCTCTCTTTTTTCTTTTTTCTTTTCCATCTCCTCCTGCGATGAGGCTACATTTTAATATTTTAATGTTCCATTATTTTAATGTTGTATTTTATTTTTGTTTTTAAGTTGTAATCATTCATCTTGTTTTTATTATTGCTTGTAAGCTGCTCTGAGCCCGGCCTTGGCTGGGGAGGGCGGGGTATAAATATAATTATTATATTATTATTATTATTATTATTATTATTATTATTATTATTATTATTAATTTATCTGCACTTGCTAGTCTAACAGTGCCCACTGGATAGTTTCTGCACAGGCATCAATGAAGTCCTTTTCTTTCCAAGGCCCTCCATAACATCAGTGTGCACCTCCAACACAGCCAGCCCCCCTCTTCTGTCTAGCAACCTGGTCCACAAGTTATGCCACTGGTAGTGATGGCTGTGGTACAAATGAGGCCAAGGGCACACTGGAGAGAAAATGAGCACCACACTCTCCTGTGGGAAAAATTATGCCTACATCTGGATGGATCACAGTCTTATGCAGAGTAAAAAATAATAGGCCATCTTAAAAAACAAAATCATAAAGAGTAGGGTGCTGACAGATGCATTGTGTTATAGCAAGGGTGGCTAATGCACGCCCAGAGGCTCCACCCAGCCTCCAAGAGATTTTCTGTGGTCCCCTACTCCAATCTGTCTTATTGTTACAGTGGTGCCTCGCAAGACGAAAAGAATCCGTTCCGCGAGTCTCTTCGTCTTGCGGTTTTTTCGTCTTGCGAAGCAAGCCCATCCGCGGATTAGCGCTATTAGCGGCTTAGGGGCTTAGCGGCTCAGCTGATAAGCGGCTTAGAAAAAGGGGGGGGAAGGAAAAAACCCCCGCAGGAACTCGCAAGACATTTTCGTCTTGCAAAGCAAGCCCATAGGAAATTCGTTTGGTGAAGCACCTCCAAAACGGAAAACCTTTTCGTCTAGCGGGTTTTCCGTCTTGCGAGGCATTCGTCTTGTGGGGCACCACTGTATTATTACTGCTCCTATGGGTCCCCTGTCATGATGCCCTAAGGTTTGTTGTAGCCCCTTAAGGATGTGCCCCTAGTCCATTTTGTCATTTAAAACACACACACACACACACAACCCCTGACCCTTCCAACAGGTCCCATGCACTTATTCTATGATGCCAAAAGGTTTATGACCCCAAGATACCCCAAGGTTTGTCTTCAACAGTTAAAAATAAAATGACCACACACCCCTCTACACTTTGGCCCGCAAGAGGACTGACCATGGGCCAATGAAGCTCTTGGCCTGAAAATGGTTAGCCACTCATGTTAGAGAGTAAAGTCAATCTACGTAGTCAACTTTATCATGAAAATGTCCTGTTTTACTATGATTTAAGCTTAGAAAATTTGATCCATTATTTAAACATTTAAAATTTAATAAGGAAGCACACTTCTAATATTCCTATATTATCCTAGGTTTAACAAATGAGTATTTTCCAATGTGCAGCCCACATTCTCCCAAATGTAGCAACACAATATGACCAAACTCAGTATAATGTTACAAAATGGAAACATAGTAAAAGCACATAAAAGGGGGTTTCTTTGAGTTGCAGAATACCTAGATCTAATACAAATTATGATATTATCTCATAGATTTCAAGGAAGTATGCAATGGCTTACCATCCTTTGCCGATTTTGTAACCAGCAACCCACAGTCAATAACTCGCACATCTGCATATGGCCTACTGGCAGTATCAGTTTTCAGATTTTCTATTTGTTCTATTACTTCAAAACCAGAAATAACCAATCCAAAGACAACATGTACACTGCAGAAACAGAAGATGCAAAAAAGTGCACTGGTTTATATGCCAGCAGTAATTGCTTGGAGTGACTTCATGCAACAAATGTTATCCTTAACACAGAAAATTCATTTAAAAAGAGGTTGTGTTAAGAAAGCTTTAAAAGTATTGGCAAAATCCAGAGCCAATATGCTATGCCCTGTTACATGTTTTATGTCAGACACATATGGAGTCACACATTACACACTTAGGTTGTTTTTAAGGTTAAGTAAATTGGGCTTTTTAAAAAGCAGTTTTTGCCTATCCTGTTCAATTTCTTTATGTGTTCCTACAGCAACCAATATGTATCTCATGTGCATATCATAAAGAGAATAGGAGAGGCATTATTGCCCTTTTACTTTTAGAAGAACAACTCTAAATGATCTTATATGATACAAGGATAAAAAGCGGGGTGGAAGAACAGAACCACCATGTATAATTTACAGAATGCACTGAACTTTGGGACTGAGCAGAGATTTGAGCCTTCCTGGTTTAAAAGTGCATGTCCAAGAGAAATTTCCCATTGATTTGGCCCAAATGGCCCTAAACTGCAAGAATACAAATATCTGTATCTTACCCATCAAGATGAGGAGCAGGCTTTGTAGTTCTGCTTAACATCAACATAAGATGATTTTTTGTGTGTGTGTGGAAAAAATCAGTTGTTCAGATGAGGAGGTAAAAAGGCAGAGTGGCACATAAAACAAAAAAGGAAGGAAAAAAACAGGGCCAAGTTAATAATTTTTGCATACAATGCTTAAGATTCATATGAAATTCAGGAAATGGAATATATTTCAATAATTACTATTACTACAGCATAAAGCCACACTTCAGTTATTCCTCCAGTTCAGGCGATATGCATGCAGACAGAGCACATACATGAATAACTCAGTTTCACTGTGGCTGATATTGGGCAAATAATTGTACATGTGCACAAATTTCATCTATTGCAACAAGATTCATACTGCTCTACTGAACAGCATTGCCATCTGGTTTTTACCAATAACACTAAAATGCGGCAATAATAATTTAGGTGCTTGTATCAACACCGTATGCTACACAAAATTTTAATTATTAGACAAAAAAGGGGATAAAAATCAGTTGCTGCAAAACAAATTGGTTTCCCGCTATTCTTCTGGGTCTGCAAATGAGATTCAAACCTTTTCACTAGAGACTGGTCTACAGCCACTATTCTAGAAAAGTATCGGTAAAATTTATAGACGGTCAAGTAACACCAAAGGCTAGCACTGAAATCTTGTTGACATCTAATCACAACTAAGTCCCATTGAATTCAATGGGGCTTCCATCCAGGTAAGTTTGCGTAAGACTGCAGCCTTAGCTGAGACTCTTAATTTATTGAACTCCAAGTCCTGTTTCTGTCTACTCCTACAATGGCTTGTATTTTAAAGAGATTAAAAAATAATAATCAGGAGGTAAATGCTATATTTGAAATTTCGTTCCTCTAAACACCGTACCGGTCACTACTAAACCCTTTCAAGTCATACATTCCAACAGTTCCCATCTGTCAACGGCTCAAGAAGAGGATGATACAACAGATTTCAGGGGAAAAGTTATAACCCAAGTATAGCACACACCCCTTCTGCATACCACGCAGAGAATTTTGGTCACAAAAAGCAAGAACCACCACTGAGTTCATTATTTTGATTAAGAGTCCTCCTCCTAAGTCCTCTTAACTTACATTCCAGTCTTCAAGATAATCAAATATTCCTGTTGAAAGTTTCCTATAAACCAGCAAGTTCATTATCAGGGTCCACTGTTCTTGGCTGGCTTTGGTAACCAAGTCAAAAAGCAATGCTTGTTTGAGTGCCTTGCCTGAACAGCAGCCAAAGGAGCCCCCTGCCTCCCTACGGGAAAGAGAGGTTCGGAGCTTGCCCATCTGGTCTCTGTTTGACCAGGGTGCTCAAGGCACTATTACCAAGTAGCAGCCAAGGACTCTTCCCATTTGTTCTGGATTAAGAAAGGGTGGCAGACTTACTGGCCTGGCCCTGCACTGTGGGAGGTGTGGCAAGACTGCTGTACAGCAATACTGGGACCCTCAGTGGCCAGACAGCAGTGGTATACAACATAGTGAGCAGAAATGTGGAAGGACAGAAAGTTTTGCACCGCACAAACCTAAACGTGGGAAACCTGTGATTTGCTATACGTCCTGAAAGACGTCTAGCTATCCCTGAGCATCACACCTGAGGCAAATGCTTACCTTTCAGAGAACTATCCGGAACAGTGAATATTAAGCAGGTGGTTAAGTGTTCCTGACACCAAAGAACACTGAAAAACTAGTGGAGCACAATGCGCTACCAAGTATTACCTTGCTGGTACTTGGGCTTTGGGCATCCAGTTATGATTACTGTTGTTCCAACTATGTTGGTAATGCACAGCCAACATCCCACCAAGATTATGTATGTATGAACCGCCCTTCAGTAAAAGGGATGACCATTTTGATAACCTGATTCTTTACAGAGCTCACATGGTGCAGTATGTGATATACAGGAACTTGAATTACAAGTTCAAGTTTTACTGCATCAATGGATGCACTGGGTAGCTACTGGCAAGTCACTCAGTCTCGGTTCCCTTATCAATAAAATGGAACCAATCTAGCAGAGCTGCTGCAAGGATGAATAATGCACACTGTGAAACAATCCACATTCTATGAATTAAAACAGAAGTTTAAGACAAGTCTGATTACAATTCATAAAATAGTTACCAGAAACTACAGTCCAAACACCACCAGCTTTCAAATGGAAGTCTGATAATTAACTATTAAGGGTTTGAATATTTCACCATAAAATAGTATTTCTTATCTAAATGCTTAAGGGATTTTAGAATATTTTCACTACACGGATATTATTAACATTTTCAGGAAGGTATTGAGGAAGGCAGAAGTGCTCTGACCAACAATTTGAATAATTTTTATTTGTTTATTTATCCCCCTCCCCGTGCTTTAAATATTCTGCTAAACTTGAAACTTTGTATTTGCATGCTGTTAAATAAGATGGCAGGTGCCTATAAATACAATGTTTTAACCAATGTTCCTTCTTTCCTCCCTCTGGAAGTCCATTATAGAATTGCAGTTTAAGAACACAAGCTGGTGACATACCCATTCTACACATTTTCAAAGGTGTAAGCATAATTTCATCCTAGTGAAAAGCATTGCATAGAGAATGTTGCTTGCTCCTCTTCCCCCCCAAAAGCAAAGCAACTAGCTTTCTACAAGTAATTAATATATTTTGATATTCTACCACAAAATAACACCTTGGGGTTTTCCCCCCCAAGCCGAGAGAATGAATACTTATTTAGGGGTTAAAATAGTGTTGTCATATAGACCAAACTGCTCTGCTCAAAACAGGTACTTCCCCCCAAGAAGAACTTCAATACCACAAGATTTAATGCACATATGATCAGAAAAGGACAAGAAAGACAGAAAAAAAAGAGAAGAGAAAGAACACAGCCTTAGAGGAATGAGACATTACCTTTGGAGCGCACGATGTAACACTGTTTCTGTAAATTTTACACAAAAATGGCAAGAAATAAATTGTAGTACAATTCCAGACAAAATTGAGTCTATGTTTAATACAAATTTAAAATATTTTTCAAGTGAATGCAGTTTACAAAGTGTATGCAAAACCAAGAAAACTTTAAAAAGAAGGGCTCTAAATTTTCTTCATGTTCATATTTAGAAGGTTAAAGTAAGTTGAGAGTTATACCAGTAAAGATATGTCCTGCATATGTACTGAAGTGTCACTACAAACAACGCACTCTATTAAACCTTTGCCTAGAAAAGAACTTTTTACTGAAAATTTTCAAGAGTATGCAACTGCACATGTGTAGAATCCAGTGTAAGTGATTCTGGCATCTGAGGATGAATTTGTATTGTACAGGATATTATGGGTTGTATCCAATGCAAGTCAGACTCCAAGTAGACCCACTGAAATTAATATACATGACTACTTTAGGTCTACTAAATTTAAGTTAGCTGCAACCCTATACCCCTGTTATAAGAGACCATTGAAAGGAAGATAAGCTAATGAAGAACGTTAAAAACACAGAAGTCCATACTTTCTTGAGTAACTATGGACACTCATTTTAAAGTATTTTTCACCTCACAGAAACTCTAGCAGTACAGAAAACATTAAAGGCAGTAAAGCTTTAACATACAAAAAAGCCAATCATATGAAAGAGACAGCATTCCCTAAACTTAACATAGTCAGAAGTGATGGGTCAGAAAAACAGTAACGAATGATCCAGTTTTAAAAACTTTTGTGCCAGGATATAAAATGAACCATGTGGTGATATTGCAGTTTCAATACTTTTGCACTGGAGGTGTTACTGTTATTCTTTCAATATGTCAAAGATTATCAGCAAGCATTTTTGAAGAGATCGTTTATCATTCATATTTATTTAAAATAATTTATATACCGCTTAATTGTAAAAACTTCTAAGCGGTTTACCTGAAATACAATTCACTAAGACTTACAGGGCTGGAAGTCCTTGTTAACGACTTCCTGTGAATAAGCAGTGTTGTGAACCAGCACTCATTGATTCTTTGGGGTGGGGAGAATGAGAGCTGGTCTGCATGTAATGCTAAGCCAAGGCTTGTGGTTTGTTCTTCTGGTCTCCAGTCGAGGCAGAGCAAAACAAAACAGGAGTGATTCAGAAGTATGTACTAGCAGACTGCTTATTCACAGAAAGGTATTAAGCCACAAACCATGGTTTATTGTGATGTGTGTATCGGCCCATGTGTGACACCAAACACACTGGGTCAGTATTATTTGAATTTACTCATTACAGCAATTCAGCTGTGTTATTCATATTTAAGTTGAGCTGAACAGAACTGTTTAGATGTTAAGAAACAGTTTAAGTAAGTAGGAATCAATCATTTCTTAATGGTGTGAAAAATATTGTAGGAGAGCTACACTAAAAGACCTTGTACCATGAAATTAACTGCTCCAAGAAATGCACTACTGTACATACACAGAAACCTTCATCACCAGGTACACCAGCCATAAAATCCATTGCTTTAGGTTTCTCTTAGTAGAATGCCACGGTCCACAAATGAAAGCACAAAGTAGAAAAGTCACAAGGTTGAACACCCCCTAGCCTCCGCTCCCGAAACACAATCCCTGTCTACCATAGCTCTAGCATCTAAAAATTTTACCTCCCCACCCTCCAGCTATGTTTTAGAAAAAGCTGTAGAACTGTTCCAAATACTTGCAGCTGTTCATAAACTAAGCTTCAGCAGATTTAACTGCATGCCAGTTGCATGTTTGAACAAACACTGAATTCTTAAAACAGTGTTTAAAGGCCAAATATTTACTTATTTTTGTGTGTGTGCATGCACAAGCGGTAAGGAAAAATGTGCATTCACATACTCATGCTATAATCTATTTTAGGTATCCCCTGAGCTTGTGTGCACCCAGCTGAATATTCTAACACCCTCCACCACCTCCCTTTTAACAGCAGATCTTCCTCTAGGGCATATCACAAAACGTCTTTTGGAACTCAACTCAATTCCAGAACTGCAAGGTACTGTGGAACCTGGACAATATGGCTTAAAAGCTGTACTTCCTGGCCTGATTGAAAACATTGTAGCTCAGTATACAACACTTAAACACATCCTTATGAGACTAGTAACTCGTGAAAATATTTACAAAACATTGGGCCAGGATCCTAACAGCTCATAGTGTAAACAGCAAACCTTCCACTCATAGGGGCAGCTTGCTTATTTTTTGTTCCAACTACAGTCCTTCATTCTGTGTTCCTGATCTTCAGCAAGAGATTTTCGAGGGGTGTTTCCACAAAGCACTGTAAAACCCCCCTTTTGTATGCAGGAGTTCCACACATGCTCCTTTAATTCTCATAAAACATATCTTTACTGTATTTAAAAAACCAAAGCCACAAAATCTGTGGGGCTCCTGGTATAAAAAGTAGTTTTGTTAATAGCCTAAGACTGATCACTTAGTAGGGCTGTGCACTGGTCACAAGAGTCAACTTTTTATCCATGGCTTTGGGAAGCAGCCTGATCTGTTCTGGAGGTCTGTTACCCCAAGGCCATTGGAATGCCCTACGAAAATATTTCAGTTTTTAAAAACTAGACTTGTTAGTCAACAATATCCTCCAACCTGTCCAATTCTCCTCTTGACTTCAGAGTGTTAACCTATTCAGCTTGGTTTCTCTCTCTCTCTCTCTGTCTCTCTCTCTGTCTCTCTCTCTCACACACACACACTCTCTCTCTCTCTCTCTCTCTCTCACACACACACACACACACGAGAGGGGGGGCACTGTTTTAAAACTGCAGGATTTGGGGGCACTCAAAGTTTACACAGCAACTCAAGAATTAGGGATCTCTGATCCAACTTGAGACATCTTGTTAAGGCCTCAATATAACTCAGGTGTTTTAAAACCTTACCTGAATCATCCCTATTCATCTCATAATTCAATAACTACACAGAGTCAATGCACAATCTAGTGCGTGCTGAAAGTCAGCCTGGATCCATCTACATAGTCCTTTCAGGCTGCAAAGCAGGGGTGTTAATTCTTTGGGCACAGAGGAGAGGTGTGAACACATGAAGATATTTCAGAGTGTTTCCTAGAAGCTTCCTAGATTTCCAAAAAGCGTGATTTTTTTTTAAAAAAACAGAATTTAAAAGAGAGAGATTTCTGGTGCGTGTGCACGCGCACACACAAAAATACTGTTTGGGGAGTTCATTGGAGGTAGCTACTTAGAGGGAAGCACCTAAAAATAATGTTCGCATACTGCGCTTAAAAGGTAAAGGTACCCCTGACCGTTAGGTCCAGTCGCGGACAACTCTGGAGTTGGCGGTCATCTTGCTCTATAGGCCGAGGAAGCCGGCCTTTGTCCTCAGTTTTTCTGGGTTATGTGGCCAGCATGACTAAGCCGCTTCTGGCCAACCAGAGCAGCGCACGGAAACGCTGTTTACCTTCCCGTCGGAAGCACTTTGACATGTTTTTGAATTGCTAGGTGGGCAGGAGGCTGGGACTGAACAATGGGAGCTCACCCCGTCACGGGGATTCGAACTGCCGACCTTCTGATCGGCAAGCCCTAGGCTCTGTGGTTTAGCCCACAGCGCCACCCGCATCACCTCTAAACTATAATCATTTGCATCCATGAAGGCTAGGAGCTTCAGCTGCAATTCTGGGCACATGGAACTCAAGACGTACAGGAGCTGTTGTCGCTCTATGCTGTCTCTCTGCTCAGAGCAACACTGCTGACCCTGATGCAGCAGGCTTCTTGGGAAATCCTCTCTGTACCTCATCTGCACCAACTACTTGCTCTTTCCCTGTGGATGCAATGTGTTCAACACCAGAGCACTCAACTCCTGATTTTGAAGTTAACAGCTTTCAATAGCTGCACAGAGGTAATACAGAGGTCACTCTGCTCCCCTTGTGCCAGAGCTGCATCCATCTTTTTTAAACTCATAGAGCCTAAGCCACTCAACCCTTTCCAGTTCAAATATCAATAATGTGAAAGGAGCCCCCAGAAAAGATGGCAAATGATTACAGTCCTAGAAATATGACAGCTACTGGGACCAGTTTCTATATGTATGAACCTGAGAAGCGTGTCTACATAAAATTAAATTTTCCCTGAACTCATGGATTAAAGTAAAATATAAACCTATTTATTAACAGCATTTTACAGAATTAAGACAATTTAAACTCTGGAGTTGGCTGTTATTAAAAGCTGGTCTATAAGATCCAACTCCTAATAGTTTGCCTATTAATCAAACAATCCTGCAGGTAATATGAAAGAAACTTTAGAGCCCATTGGTAGCTTCTTGATCAATGTACTATCAGTTGTTATTTCTCTAGTTCAGATAAGCGTAAAAATGGAAAAAGTGTGAGCAAGAGAGAAGGTAGCAAGGATAGTGAACAAACTGCTTGTGCTCATGACTAAATATACAATTAATCCAAGTCTTAAGTTTCAAGAGAAGCCATCTTTCTGCCAAACTAGATAAACAGAATTCGCAACAAACCTACATCTCTTTGCCCAATGAAGTATGAAGGAAATCCATTTCCAATTCTTCTGGTTATATTCAATTTCCATTTTTCAGACTTTTTTTTAAAAAAGGAAACAACCTAAATATGCCTCTTATCTGAACTTCATGAAGGCAGAGATATCTTGAAACAAGAAGAGTCTAGTCCTGGACAAGATACGCCTTTAACTCGGCTGTGAAGTGCCATTCATTCTTACCCAACAAGAAAGATGGCAAAGTTTATAAAGTTCTGAATAGCGCAACCTGGATTGCAATTCTTCTAAAGCACTTCTGAAAACACACCAGCTTGAAAACAAAACAAAAAACCCAGATCCTCCTAAACACAAGTCTACAGTGAATAAAACTTGCGTTTTTTAAAATGTTAATATAAAATAATGGAAGGTATTTTTAATACTGAAAGGGGCACATTGAAAACAGAATGACTGGGAAGTCACTTCAGCTTAAGAGCTGTGCGGTACAATATTTTTATGAATCAGGGATGAAGTTTTGTTGATGAAAACTTGTGAAGTACATTACTTTGCCGTTCAGTTTATCTGTCCAAACTTAAAGCGATTTAAGATGTGCAGGATAACCCATTTGAAATGTCTGTACTATGTTATGATATCGGAAGCTTTTATGACAGACCTAAAGTACTGTCAAAAGAAAAAATCCCTTCGAAAATTTATTTTACGTTTTGCAATTAGCTCTGTTCAATAAGATGCTTTGTTTTGTCTTCTCTTCCCTTTTATTGTTATCTTCAGAATGCAATAAAATGATTGCAAAAACTGTCATCAAGATGATCAGTCAGCTGGTATACATGGATATTGTATTGAGTAGTCTGCTTTGGATGTTTCTCCCTATGCATTCAGGGAATCCATGGAAGGGAGCAGGACCCTCTGGTCCCATGCCCAGTATGAACATTCCTGCTTCCTCTGCTCCTGATATATAGAATCATCTAATCCAACTCCCCTCTATGGGTGTCAAACAAAGGTCTCTAAAAGAGCCTCTATCTAGCTGTACATGTACAGACTCCCCCTTTAGACCTTTGGCAAATGAGAGAATGGAGGGATACTTCTGATACGGGCTTTTTAACAGTTCTGAGCTGAACTAGGACAAAATTTGTCACAGAAGTGGATTTAAAAGATAATTTACTTGAATTATTTCAAAAAAATACTATTTTTATGCTACAGAAATGCCAAATTCAATTATTCTAGAAAAAAAAACCTAAAAAAGAATTGTTTTCTGTAATTTGTGAGATGGATGAGTTTTTGACTGCCCTTTGCTTTTTTCTGCAACAAATACTTTTGATGGTTGGTTTTAGCAATACCATCTTTCTCATGAACAGCGCTTCTTCATTTAAGAAAACTCAGCTCTCACTTTACATCTACTTACATGAAAAACTGGGAACCATTGGTATGTTTCCCTCTGTTTGCCATCGACAAAAGGAATGCTCTATCATGTTTCAGAATAAAGTTTTCATCTGTTTCAAGAAAGAAGAAAAGACAGGCTAGTTAGCTTCTCTGGGCTGAATGAAGTACTTCAAAAAAGATCAGCAGCTTAACAAGGAGGAATTCTCCAGCTGTTCACCAGGGAAATTCGAAAACTACATAGTAAGAGCAGATACAGGTTGTACAATCAACAAATTTGTTAAATAATACTTAGTTTTGATGTTAGTCATAACAGCTTTACAATTAAAAAAACAAACAAATAGATTTTATCAAGCTGCCTTCGACTTTTAGCCTGCACATTGGTCCATTCAGTCTAGGTCTGTTTGCTCTAACAGGAAACAGATCTCTTGCAAATACTGGTATCTTGGACATGCAAACTATGCACACTATCACCAAACTATACCTGGATTGTTCAGTCCAACTCTATTGACTATGGAGAAGGGGGTTGGGAAATACCATAGGGTGGCTTTCCACAATTTAAGAAATTCAATGGGCAGTTAATGCCCCCTTTCCTTTGTGAAATAAGAAAACATATTTGGCTGACTCTTAAGTATAGCCCTCTTCCATTCCAGGACTTAAAATGATGATAGCCCCCCTGGAGTACTAATAAATTAGCAATATATTAGCAACAGAGTAAGAATAGTGCTGGGTGGTAGTAATTCAGACCATTAATGACCAGCATATTAAAAGGCTGAAGTGCATAATTACAGTGAGGGTTGGATACTTTTGTTTATAAAACCTGCCTTGAGTGCAATACTGACTATCTACAGAGAAAACAACACCCAAAACATATTATCTCTCAAAACCCACTTCAATACAGTTTTTCCACCAACTGCAAAAGCATATGAAAATAATTTCCACAAAACAGAAGAGAAAGCCCTGTGCCCTCCTTTCAAGCTTTGGTCTGAGTACGTCGTTAGGAGTGAAACGTTAATCTGATGAAGGGTATAGAGGAGCCGAGCAAAACTAATTTTATTGAGATAATCCCTTTCATATACACACAAAAGTATAATTATGGCTGAACTGCTAAACAGCAAAGCTGCAGATACACAGTACCATAACATTTGTACTTACCCATCATAAAATCTTAGAGAAAAAGAACCAAAAACCTTTAGAATAAGGATTTGTCGATGCACTACTATTAAAGACCAGTATCTGTGGCCACCTAATTATATTTAAGCATCCTTAGAGTATAGCTTTGGTAAGCATGTTTTGATTTGGTGCATATTCCAACCAACCACTTTCATCACAAGTTTGCAACCAATATTACAACCAGAACCATCCAGTTTCTGTTTAAGAATCAATGACTAATAATAGGAAGCTCTTGGAAACAGTTCATTCACAGGTTTAGTAAAGAACAAACATAAATGTATTGCTCCTATGAAAAACAGCTACATGCTGAAAAATATTTTGAGAATTCAATATACATACAAACCTTGAAAGGGTGGGGGATAGGGGAAGGGGAAATGTTTCAAGACAAGTATTTCGAATCCCAATTATTTCTTTTGCCAAGGAGAAGACCACCTTAGAGTCTCTCAAACTATATTTAGGTTTTTCTCCAAACTATAGTTACCCAGCCACAAATTCATTATCAGTGGTCCAAATGTTTATTAGGAAGGGGGCAGGGGAACAGTTTGAATTTGTGTTGAGCATTTGTCTCTTACCTTTTCATTTTGCAAAAGACCACATTCTCTATAAACAAAAGAATATGTTGACAGTTTTAGGCAGGAAGATAGGAGTTGTCATGAATCAAGTTGCCTAGCCTCCATGCTGAAGTCATGTTTAACCACTACATTAGCCGCAATAAGTTTTGACAGTTAATGCTAACATTACAATATATTCATTTACAAGTCATGCACATAGATAGTATCCATGCAACGTTACTTTCATGCAAAGGTGATCTAAGTAGACCTTCTCATTAAATGCATCATGAATAAAAACTCTCAAAACTGAAGCAAGAGATCAAGAATAATTAGACCTTACCTTTAAAATATCCTCCATAAACAGATTCACCTCCTTTTCCATTACCTAGTTATTTAAAAAGTATGCATTAAACCATGTCAAATTGGAAATATTCACATGGTTAGTATAGTGATAGGTCTGTGTACAGGTATAATTCTGAACTCTTGATGTGCAAAAGATTAAATAGGACCAGCTTAATTAAATGCGGATCATCCAACCTCATGGTAAAGCTCAATTACAGAAAGCTTACAGCTAAACTGACTGTCCAAAACAAAGCTAACATACAAGGATGGAAAGTTGCCCCAACACTTTGTTCAGAACCATGTATTTCACAGCTTGCTGTTGCAGGGGAACCTCCATCCAGATGTTGCCCAATTATACCCCTGACCACTTGCCATGCTGACTGAGACTGATGGAGTCTAACACCTGAAGGGCCACAGGTTCTCCACCCCTGCCCTAAATTCATTTGACACCAAGCAAACTCTCAGCAGTGGTGGATTCAGGTCAGAACAGAAGAGCAGCCAAGTGTGCTAACTGGCATGAGCCTACAGTTTTGAGGGGAAGTACTACAAGTCTCCCTGGAAGAGGCAAAGGGGGAACCTTTGTAAATATTATTGAAATGGGGCCTATATTTTCCATCTGGCATGGGTGGACTTGACATTTACTTTCCAAGTAAGCCTAAAGGGCAGGATAAAGGTAGGCATTTTGAAGCAGGGGTGAAGAAACCCACAGCAACCAAAGCGCAGTTTAATGAACAGAGCAGTAGTGGACATTCACACTCCAATTCTGAACATATTATTCTAAGTGCCACTTAAGGTCACTTCGCCTAACAAGATTTCTTCACATCTCACTTGTGTGAACTTTCTGTGAGATGGCACATATGATTACTGCACGTATGTAATCCAATAAATCTACACTCAGCAGATTATGCACAACCATATGAATATTTCTGGTGACATTTTAAATTAAAGAAATTGTCTTGTCAGTCAAAACACATCTGTGCCCAAATTCTAATCTGAACTTCTTCATGCATGAAGAATGCTACATGATAACATTCAGGAGCAATAAAGTTCTTACACCTGTGACTTCCATGAAGGAATTTTATCATGTCTGGGCATAGATGACTGACATGCCAATGTTTTAAATTTCAGATAAATGCAACAGCCCTGTTTAGGGAAGCTTTCAATGTTGGATGGATTACTGTATTTTAGTATTTTGTTGGAAGCTGCCCAGAGAGGCTGGGGAAGCCCAGCCAGATGGGTGGGGTATAAATAAATTATTATTATTATTATTATTATTATTATTATTATTATTATCATCATCATCATCATCATCGTCGTTGTTGTTGTTGTTGTTGTTATTAACAATTAGCATCTCATCTTACTATTATATTGCTTTGAAGATGGATTAATTTTATTTCTTTAATTTGTATACCACTCTTCCTCCCAAAGGAGCCCATTGCAGCAAACACTTCAGTAGTAAAACTTCCAATAAAACAAAAACAAAAAACCTAATTCTAAAAAAAACCACAAGGCAAATTTCCTCACTACTTGTGTGGGGCAGGGTAGGTGGGGGGGATCATAATCTCTCTCAGACTCTACCTTCACTGAAGTCTCCTCCTTGTATCATGAAGTTTTTAACCACACGGTGGAATGTGGAGCCTTTGTAGCAGAGCTTTTTCCCAGTTGTTTTTCCAATTCCTTTTTCCCCTGCAGGGAGGAAACATATATGAGCTACTATCTTAAAAATTCCCAAAGTAAGAATCTTGTTCTAAAGTTGAACAGAAATACAGAGCCAAGCATTAACACACTGCAAAATAACCGGGTTTACAGATAAAAGGAACACTGGCACTTTTCTACTATATACACCAAGATATTTAGAGATCTGCCAATTCTTCTTCCACTCTTCCCTCAAGCTTTAACACTGCAAATGAGATGTGGCCAACTTCTAGGCTTTTAATGATCACATCAGCATTTTCTTCTTCTATCACTTGGCAGATGTTGTTTCCCTCCAGGGTTGTTTTCAGAAAGATTAGGAGAGTTTAAATAGGATTTAATCTCCTGGGCTCAAGAGAGATATCACATTCGCATTACCACAACAACTCCCATTTGGCCGATCTCTGGGTTTTCAGTGCAAGGAGTAGTAGACAGTAAAAAGGGGCAACAAAACATGCAAAGAAGCCTCCTGTCAAATGCACCTCTGTCAGCAATTGTGGGCACTGGAATGAAGAAGCCACAAGTTACCTGAACATAGTAACAATTATTCAATGATGGAAATTATTCAATTATGGAAGAAAAGATTACCTGTACATAGGCAGAGAAAGTTTTTGCAAGTCCTTGGACACACATCAGAAAAAAGTTGAAATATGATACGACCAACTGTAATAAGAATAAATATATAGTTACTTTGCAATTTTGTAATACCCAGGATAAAATAGTCACATTTCCTCAGTGATTGTACTTCCATATATTCTTGCTAGAGATAAACAAAACACAATACAAGTTTACTGTAATTATTTAAAAGGTAATTACTTGGAAAGTTTAAATGTACTGGCAAAAACAGAAGACTGATTGGACACCTATTCTGTCTCTCTGTCAGGAATAGCCGGGGTGTGTGTGTCTGTGTGGAATGTACAACCAGAGTAATGATGTGCTTGATTACCATTTTTATTTTCCACAGGTGATCAAGGAAGCCTGATTCTTATACAGGGCTAATATTGATCCAAGTTATTATCTGTTATCCTTTAGTACACAACAGGCTTAGGCAGTGGAGGGAAAAGCACCTACTACAAAGTCATCTTCACTTCCTTTAGAACTCACTAATATATAGGTTGCCTTCAAGCACCCTTGGTACTTTAGTACTTATCAGCAAAGCAACTTTTTCATTTGCGCAATACCTGAAGCTTGAAAAAATGCAAATGTAAGTGCTTCAGCGAATGCTAATAACAGTAGGTTATTAACAGCACAGCCTGCTATAGCCTTCGTGTGTCCTGCGAGTTAGGGCACAATAAGAATGAGTAGGATTCGTGACCTAGGACCTGCCTTTATTGGCTCCTCCATAACCTCCCCTCCCTGCCAGTAAGCATAATGGCATTAAAAGGGGAAAGACACTTATGACTTCTCATACTGCTACTCTGCAGTGGAGCTTTGGATAAACCTGTGAAGAGTGGGATGATTCTGTGTTGCTGTCCCCTACGGCAGGCATTAGCTTACACTCATTCTACTCTTCTATCTCTTCCCAGTTGTGCAGATTCCTGGCAGCAAGGAGAGGAGGGTTAAAGGATTTTCACAAGGGGCAGGAAGGCAGGCTTACAGCTTCAAACATTCACCTATGTGGAAGTGAAATCCCCCCCCCCCATGATTTGAGTAACATCATGGGCATTTTCAACTGGAGAAAGCAAGTGGAAAAAATACCATACTATCTCAGGTGTATAGTAAAGGTAGGGTTTTTTAAAAATCTGAATTATAGACCTATCAAGTGTATATTAAAAAGGTAAGTTGTTCACAAAAAAGACCTCCACGTGAAGAGAAAAGTAAAGCTTAGTCCTTCCTGATGCAGAGGTAACTTCTTTAAAGTTGCAACACTTCAGACTGCAAGACTGAATATTCTCCACACCAAGAACAAATGACAAACAAAATCCACTCATACAGAAAACACACGTCAGGGACAAGGTATTTTGCCACATTTTTTTTCATCTGACGCTTGTGCGAACTAAGCCTGGGTGTTGCCCATCTCATATTATTCTTCCCCACCAACGAAGATCAGGAAATTTCCACTCAGCAATATTTTATTCCTCAGTAAGGTAAAGGTAAAGGTACCCCTGCCCATATGGGCCAGTCTTGACAGACTCTGGGGTTGTGCGCCCATCTCACTTAAGAGGCCAGGGGCCAGCGCTGTCCGGAGACACTTCCGGGTCACGTGGTCAGCGTGACATCGCTGCTCTGGTGAGCCAGAGTCGCACACGGAAACGCCGTTTACCTTCCCGCTGGTAAGCGGTCCCTATTTATCTACTTGCACCCGGAGGTGCTTTCGAACTGCTAGGTTGGCAGGCGCTGGGACCGAGCAGCGGGAGCGCACCCCGCCGCAGGGATTCGAACCGCCGACCTTTCGATCGGCAAGTCCTAGGCGCTGAGGCTTTAACCCACAGCGCCACCTGCGTCCCTTATATTCCTCAGTACTATGCACCAAATACAGACAAGTCTTTCTCACTACTTGGAAAAAAATTCACACCACTACTTTTAAATTACTGACCGTATAGTCTTAGAAATACTTTGAACATTAAAGTAAATGTGAGGGTAGGTGGCCGAGTATGTAGTATATCAACTATACTACATTATTGATTTTAGAGAGGCCCTTCTTTATAACTTAACTTGAAACAAGTGTCCTTTACTTTTTTTAAAAAAAGTAAAGATTTAATACATGTTCTAATCAGTTCATGTGGCATACTTTTAGAACAGACTCAGAACAGTACAGTGGTGCCCCGCAAGACGAAAAACTCGCTAGACGAAAGGGTTTTCTGTTTTGGAGGTGCTTCGCAAAACGAATTTCCTATGGGCTTGCTTTGCAAGACGAAAATGTCTTGCGAGTTCCTGCGGGTTTTTTTTTCCTCCCCCCCCTTTCTAAGCCGCTAAGCCGCTTATCAGCTGATCCGCTAAGCCGCTTATCAGCTGATCCGCTAAGCCGCTAAACAGCTGATCCGCTAAGCCGCTAAACAGCTGATCCGCTAAGCCCCTAAGCCGCTAATAGCGCTAATCCGTTAATGGGCTTGCTTCGCAAGATGAAAAAAACCACAAGACGAAGAGACTCGCGGAACGGATTATTTTCGTCTTGCGAGGCACCACTGTATTCTGTAGAATGACTATGAAGCACATGAGGGTCTTTAAGAAAACCCTGATCACCTAATTGCTTCTACAACTCCGAAATATGAATCCCTGTACACTCTGCCACGTCCCTCAGCTGCTATTATACTAGGCACCCACACGAAGTCTGAGAACACACAATTTAGAAGTAGCCTTTTATATCTTTTAATTTTCTTACAATGACATGCAGATGGCATGAGGTACTAAGACCACTAGGACTACTCCTAAAGGTTCTAATTTAGCACTATGGTAATTAGAACATCTTAAAAAGGTAAAGGGACCCCTGACCATTAGGTCCAGTCGTGACCAAATCTGGGGTTGCGGCACTCATCTCGCTTTATTGGCCGAGGGAGCCGGCATACAGCTTCCGGGTCATGTGGCGAGCATGACTAAGCCACTTCTGGTGAACCAGAGCAGCGCATGGAAACGCCATTTACCTTCCCGCCAAAGCGGAACCTATTTATCTACTTGCACTTTGACGTGCTTTCGAATTGCTAGGTTGGCAGGAGCAGCGACCAAGCAATGGGAGCTCACCCCGTCGCAGGGATTCGAACAGCCAACCTTTTGATCGGCAAGTCCTAGGCTCTGTGGTTTAACCCACAGCACCACCCGCTGCGTACATGCCAATAAAATCCATTTCTCTTCTACTGTAGGGAAGTCAAAGTGGAGAGATGGACAGTCTCATCTGAAATCCATCCCTTTCCCTACTTAGATTTCCTGTCAGGTATACAATACTAAATATTGTTTCTTACCCTCAAATGCTTCTTGCTCCTCAAGCAGGATGCTTCCCTTTCCACCCTAAATCACTACATACTGAAGAACTTACCAATGTTTTCTGAAAGAAGGTTATCACCAAACACAAAAAGTGCTGAGTCCCTGTTTTATTATTCTAATGTATAATGTTTGATCCATTAAAAGTGCACGAAGCAGTAAAAAAAGAAACTACTGCAACCACATAAGGCAAAAATAACCATTAAAAAATCAAATCAATATCCAAATACTTTAAAAGTAATAACAATAAAACAAGACACTGAACAGAACCCAGAGCAGCATAGATGTTTCTGAAGGCCTGATATTTCTGATAAATTTTCACTTGTCTTTTAAAGATTAGCAAGAATGTTTCAGACATCTGTATAGATCATTAATCCATACTGCACATACCACTTTCACTACTGTGAAAACTCAGCAGTTTAGCAAGCTGAGGTGTCTATAGTTGGGGGTCACCAATACAAAATAATGACCCCCACTTTCCCCACATACTGGTTATCACCATTTCCCTAAGCTACACTACTAACTTCAGAGCAGCGCATGGACAGCTCAAGCAGAGTCCAAAAGATCTTGACTAAGAACAGATCATTCATCCATTCCTATAGCACTCTGTGTGAAGGAGAATGAATAGTACAGAATTATCACACATTTGGGGTGGTATTGAAACTCACTAATTTCTTCTCTGCCTGAAAAATGAAAGGAAATTGCAAATTCGGAATCTGCAGTTAGGTAAAGGACAAGTGTTAGAAAGACCAAGTTTTAAAAAAACCACACTATACTATCAATAGCCTATTGAAATGAAATTCCTCGGCATCGCCTCTTCATTAAACTATTTGTGAGGGGGCCATATAATCTCTTACAAGTGATTTATCATACCAGTTCTTACAGGTAAGCATGTTCTAAGGATAGAAAACACTGAATAATTTCTCTGGTACAATAACTACTGGCAAGTAAGATAAGATGACATACAAAATGAAAAAGGTAGCTTTATAGTTAGCATTTTGGGTTTTTGTCAGAATCATGACAATCCCAGCATTTATTAAAAAACAGTAAAATCCCAGTTCCCATTAATAAGGAAAAATGACAGATGTGAAGAAGTGCATACCAGAAGAATTAAAATCAAAGTTCCTGGATGGAGATTCCTGCGGTTAGAAAACCATAAATATCACAGTACCGGTTGTGTGCTTTTAATATATTCCACCTGATGGAATATCAGCACCTTCCACTGTCGCCTCCCACCAAGAGGGAACAACCTAGAAACTTGACTGCCAGAGACCAGAAGAGAACATGACCATATATCCTTAAGAAAATTTACTTTTTGTGACCTTTGCCTGAGAAATGGGGTATAAATATAGTGAAGAATCACTTGTCAATGTTTTCATGTGTCTGCTTTCCTTTCTGGCCATGAGAGCGAACACATACTCTTAAGGGAGTAGCATGTATCCTCAAAATTACGTATACAAGAATCCCCCACTGCGTTCAACTTGGGTGTGTTCAGCATTATGCACTTCGCAAAATAATAATAAATAAATAAAAGCAGGTGGAACAGAAGCAGGTATCCAGGAAATTTGGTTTTTTCAATCTCACCCACCACTGAACCCACTATACGCAATTTTCATGTACACTTTCGGTACCCAGGAATATAACCCCCATTTAAGTGGGGAGTCGCCTATACATCAATTTACAATATTTGTTCATCCTATCACACTGAGAGGTTCTGGAGTTTACCCCCAGCGGATCTCTAAATTAACTCCTGCCTCTCACAATATACACAGAGTTTTTAACATACAAGTGTTTAAACCCTACCCTATCAACCCTTCTCAAATTCAAATCCTTCCGTATCCCGATGTATATTTTTATCCCCCACCCAGCCACTCATTTGTACAAAGCTCTCTCATCTCACAGGGATTACAGACAGGTTTTTACTACACCACCCTATAACACTGGTTCAGTTTATCTATTGATATTAAAATGCTTAAGACACCACATATGACTATTGAAACAATTCACACAGCTAAAAAATAACAATGCCTATTACATATTCAAAGTGCTGCACAGAGGGGAAAAAGACAATTCCACAGTAATGTGAAATATGGCAGTCATCTATCTAGACATTTAACCTAAAGGAACACACTGGCTGCACGTACTTTTGCTTCAGGGCTTGACCTAATTCAAACATCTTTTCAATCATACAGCAATCTCTGAGCCCCTCCAACTCTTACCTGGTTCCCGATTTATTTCTATGTCGAAGAAGCACTGAGGCCGATCCTGCGCCCCCATGGCAGCAGGAAGCCCAAGCACCTCTCCTCCTCACCACCTTGAGAAAAAGAGAAGCATTTCAGAATTCAAGCTGCTCAATAATAGTTGTATATAACGTCACAGAGAAGCTGAAGGCTATTTATTGTAGCTTGAAAACAATCCTCCACCCACATGACGTAGCAGCCAATGATAAGTGGTACCGCAGATTTCACAGGAGCCACATGGAAATTACATTTTCTATTTTTAATGAAAAATTGAACAAGGGAGGAGACAAGCTCCCACATTCTGTTAGGATGTAGAAAGAAGAAGAGCCTGCTAATTCTAGCACTAAGGATTCCAGGGTAGAGAACAATGAGCTTTATTCAGCTTTTGGAACAGAGTATCAAGCACTCAAATTCCTTAAGGAATTTATGAGTGGAGGTGTACTATTTGAGCTTTCCTCATCTGCTAAAAGGAAAAGCGAACACTTGCACCCCCAACATTGTTTGAGGAGGGAGTTTGCAAGGAAAATTATATTTCCTTTCTGATCTGCATCACCTTAGAAAGAGGATGATAAAAAATACTGTTCTCCTCTCTTTAGAATCTGCATGTGACAGAGGCCCTTCCTAGTCCTTCAATATGCTACCACAACTATTTACAACCTATTCCTACAAACATTTTAAGGTGATTCACAGTTAACATACTTAATAACACATTTCTGGGACATATAAAGGAGACATACGCCTCACCGCTTGGCATACTATGAATCCCATGAGAGCCGAATTTATACACAGTAGCAAAACTTAGATATCTCAATTCTGAGGAGGATGCGGTTTGTTCCAAGGACTAAATACTGTACTCTTTCAAGATCACACGGAAATGTGTTACTGTAAGCCCAAAAAGGCCTCCTCCTCCTCTATAAATACCATTCAGAATGTCCAGAATTCGATTTTCTCGAGCAATTGTAATCTTATGTTTTAGCATTTCTGCATGTTTTAAAGTACGTTTGTCCTTCCCCACCCCCTTGATCTTACTGTTTTAATTTGCTTTTGTTTCCAGCCCTCAAGCAGCGCATAATTTTTTATTAAACAGACAAAAGCACATACAAGTGGGGGAGGAGAGGAAACCCTATCGTTTCAAAGGGGACCTGTTTCTGCTAAATGTTTATATTTTGGGCTGCCCAACATCCTCGGGGGGGGGGGGGAAGGGGACGAACCATGGGGCGTTTCCAAAGCAAGGCAAAGAGAAACCAGGCAGAAGGCCTTTACCAGACCAGCCCCCCCACACCTGCCACCAAAACCACAATAACCCGAGGCCTTGGGGAGCTGCTGCCAGCCAGAGCCGACAACACTAGCCTAGATAAGGCCTGGGGAGTAAATAGCAAAAAATAAAAAAGGGGCGGGGCGGGAAGCCATGGTGCAAAAGCAGGTGGTGTGGCGATTCCCTGAGGGGAAAGGGGAGATTAAAGGCACCCGGGAAGTCAACCGCCCCTCGCCGCGGAGTCAGGGCGGCGTTTCTTACCTGGCCGCGCTGGCGTTGACGGAACCTGCTCTTTGTTTTCCCGCTCCCCACCCCAAAACGCCCCCCTGCCCCGACCCTTTTGGCCCGCCTCCCCTCACCACCGGGGGGGGGGTGGACTCCACAAGGAGACGCAGCAGCAGCAGCAGCCCTGCTACCCGCCGGACGCCATTAACGGACTTCTCTGAGGAAACGGAGCGGCCCCGCCCACTCCGCCTCTAGGCTGCGCGAGCGCCTTCCTCACGAACTCACCTCTCGCAATCCTATTGGCCAGCTGCAAAAGGTTCACGCCCCCTTTCCCTCGCCCGCTCTATTTCTCTTCCAGCCGCAGTAGCAGCAGCAGCAGCAGCGCCCCGCGAGGTGACGTAGGCAAGCCCCGCCCCCCCGCCTGACATAGGCAGTGAGTCCCCCGCCCACGTTGCTCTCCCTATTAGCAGAGAGCTTGGCGGGAGCGCGCGAGGAGTAAATAAATAAATAAATAAGCAGGCGACGACGGCGGCGGCCACGTTGTAATATCGCGATAAAAAGTCTAGTCTCGCGGTTGTCCCCGCCCGCCTTTTTTTGGGGATGTGGCAAATACGTCAAGGGGTGGGGGGGATAGCTTTGAAAATTATATTTCGTTTTTCAAATGCTGTCTTCTTTAGGAAACCAGATGCTTAAAATTAGGGTCGCCAGAGTGGTTGGCATGTTTTGTTTCCTACAACCCTCTCTCCCTCTCACACATGCGTGCAAACTGTTTCCTCTGTGTCATTGCTTCTGGGCGTGTGCAGAGTGCCCTTCAGGAAGATTTTTTTTAAAAAATGTCAGTTATCTCTCAACGTTGTGGAAGT
Source organism: Podarcis cretensis (assembly GCF_951804945.1). Lineage (NCBI taxonomy): Eukaryota > Metazoa > Chordata > Lepidosauria > Squamata > Lacertidae > Podarcis > Podarcis cretensis. Next base: position 7,323,876 of record NC_137181.1, read on the forward strand.
TGCGCAGGTCAAAAGTCTTATTTGGGGAGGAAAAAGCATTCTGCGACCTGTGTGCCTCTGAGCATGTGCAAAATGCCCCCTCCTGCTCTCAACATAAAGAGCAAGGCTCAGGTGCAAACTTCTGGCCATGGCTTTACGCCCTTGCTGCATTAATGATAAATGCAAAAAAAAGTGCTGGCTTTATATCTTTCCAATGAAATTCCAAGCTAGGCCACGAAACCTCTGTTCCTGGAAATGTTAAAATGTTCTTGTTCTTACCCTGCTTTCCAATGTAGCATTGTAAACTGCTTTGAGGGTTGTCCCCCCGTTAAGTGGGGTACACATTTTATGAAAAATGCAGGACACTGCAAAAAAAACCTGCTCCCACCCCATAATGAGCAACCATCTTAGATGCACCCTCAGAATTCCAGCTGCAAGTTAATGGGAGTTATTCCCAAGTGCACAGGATTGCAGCTTTAAATGAGCAGCTGCCATTTCTAGGTAAAGACGTGGCATCCTTAAAATGCACATACTATTGCCTTTGAAGACATCTCAGAAACTTCAGTTAGTATATAATACTAGCTTACTAAAACAGCTACTGTACTGCGGTATATATGAAGCACATCTTATCTTAATTTGATTATGAAGCTCAGTGCTGTGAAACAAACAGACAGGTCGGAGCAAAAAGCCTCCAGGCATCTCTTAAAGATATCTTGAAAAGGTGAAGAGGACTTAAAACATTTCCTTGCCATCTCTTGAGAGTTTTGTAATTTCAAAAGGACACTAATAGCCTGGGGAAATGGCAACTCAGTGGAAACGGAAACTAAACCATTCATCTCATGGATTTACATTGGTTCAGATCCAGACACCAGGTGACTGTTGTGCATTGCTGACGAATAGGGAGGATGAAAGTAAAGTGGCAAGGCTTTTTCAGAAAATTGTGGTTTTTTTCTGAAAAACTGCACTGCCACTACTTTGTTATTGGCCTTCTGTGCAACTCTGCAACTTGTTGCAGGGGATCCAGCAGGACTGGTGCCAGAATTCCAGGGGCCCCAATCCCATTGTTGCTAGTTGGCCCCCAACACGCACCCGAAGACCTTCCCATATTTTTTATTCTGCTTCTGCAGTAGCAGCAGAACTCATTGCCCTCCAGTGATGCTGGCATTGCCAGATGACTTCACTCAAGATCGTGTTTCTTTTTGGAAGAAAGGCTTGCAACTCAAACCATAATAAGTATTCTTTTGCAATCAGGAAATACATTCTTTGGAACTTCTACTGTTGTGTGGATACTGTACAATGTTTTCATGAGTATCACAGGCCTCTACAGAACTGTGACTGGTATTGTTTCATAGAATCAACGCAAATAGCGCGCGCACACACACACGCTTGCAGTATTTTGTGAGTCTACCTTGTAAAACAGGTAGCCAACACGGCTGTCCCAAGACATTCTTGAACTACAACTCCCATCAACCTCAGCCAGCATCACCAATAGTAAAGGATTATGGAAGTTAGAATCAAACTTCTGAATTGGCTACGCCTGTAAAAATTGCATATAATTTAAAAGAAATCTTATGACTGTTAGAAGTTTGACTATCCCATGCTGTACCATCCAACATGAGTGGAGTACAGTGGTACCTTGGGTTACAGACTCCGCTAACCCAGAAATAGTGCTAAGGTGGATTCTTTGCCAGCCATACTCAGGAGCTGGTTGGATACTTTTACTTGCTAGTTAACTTTGCTGCAGTTCACTAATACAGTGGTACCTCGGGTTACATACGCTTCAGGTTACAGACTCTGCTAACCCAGAAATAGTACCTCGGGTTAAGAACTTCGCTTCAGGATGAGAACAGAAATCATGCTCCGGTGGTGCGGCAGCAGCGGGAGGCCCCATTAGCTAAAGTGGTGCTTCAGGTTAAGAACAGTTTCAGGTTAAGTTTGGACCTCCGGAACGAATTAAGTACTTAACCCGAGGTACCACTGTATTCCTCTAAAGCTCTTCAAGAAGAGAACATGGGCATTTCAACCAAGACCTGATTGGGAGAAGGATTTCTTCTTCTAAACCCTCTTATTGTACAGTATGTTCCTGCCCAGTTCTTTGCATATGTGTAAAGCAGAAAAGGAATCACTTATAAGGAAAAAACTCAGTGTAGTGCCTCACTGCAAGGAAAAGCATTGGCCTTCTGTTTTGCAAAGCGAGCTTGAGTACTTTGCTGCAGGTGGATCCATTAAGAGAAAACGGATGAAAAGCACTTTGAACATTTCAGATAAGCTAAAGAAATGTTAAGTACTGTTATTGTTGTTCTGACTGCAGATGGAGGAGGATTAGTGTCATAGAGAGTGACACTTGGTGGAAGCCAAGAGAAATGGTACTGCAAGCCAGGAAAAAGAGAGAGACAAAGAAAGACTGTTCCCAGTGAATGCTTTTATATGTGTTAACTGCGCTACAGGAGACTCTCAAAGGCTTAGGCAACCAAGGTCATTGCCTTTCCCCTTTAATCACTGCTTTGTTTTATAGAGATAAAAAAGGCAGCAGCTGGCTTAAGAAGTATATGTGGCATTGAATCATTTCAGACTACACCAACCTGGTGCTCTCCAGATCAGTGTTTCCCAACCTTGTGCCTCCTGCTGTTTTTGGACTACAATTCCCATCATCCCTTGCCACTGGTCTTGCTAGTCAGGGATGATGGGAGTTGTAGTTCAAAAACAGCTGGAGGCACAAGGTTAGGAAACGTTTTGGACATCAACTCCCATCAGCCCTGCCAGCTTGACAGTACTGCTTTGCAGCTGCTCAACGTAAAAAAGACAGAGGCAATGGGTTTGTTTTTTTAAGGGCAAGATCTAACTCCAAATACCCCTTTTAGTGCCCTAATTTTGACAGATGTTTAGACCAGAAATCTGCTATGAACATCCTTATATATGGGGCACTTCACAAACACGGGACAACCAGAGAAGTCTTAATTTTTGGCATCTCTCCACTAGAATGTTTCACGTTTCATTTTGTGTTTAACCCACAGAATTATACAAAGCCATTTGATTCCATGACTCCCCAACAATTTTAGTAGATTTCTGCACCTGATCACACAATATAACAAAATTTGAGCAATGTTGAGGGTTTGATACCTTTGTTTTCACTTTGTCCTTATTCCATAAGAAGCCTGACTCTTGCATCAAGTTTTTCAACCACAGTATGTGAAACCCTAGTTAATATTGCTACCCTGACATGATGATATTTAGGAAATGTGGTTTCAAGTATGCTATTTATTTATTCTGTGTTGCAGTTAAGATGGGTGGTTGGTTGCCTCTCTGGAGCTCTTCCCAGGTGGATCTTCACTCCCAGGCCCTGAATTGTTCCTCCTTTCCAGTACCACCAGGTGTCCATGGTGACCACTGGGAAATACTGGGAGGAGCAGAGATCAGCTCCAGAAATGATGGTGACCCTAGAGAAGCCGTCCCGGTTTTTTATTTGATCCCACAATGTCCCAGTTTTCCTTAGGATGTCCCAGTTTTCATCGGAGAAATATTGGAGGGGATGTGAGTATCTGAACCCCTGCAATGGCCTTGGCCATTTCCCCTTTGATCCTGGCTTTTTCATTTCTTGGGCACTGTCCAAAATGCGCAGCCTCGCTTGCAGCCCTGGCCTTTCCGTCATTTGCCCATAGGAAACAAAGGTTGATTCATAAGCGCGGGAGAGGGAGGACGACGACAAAATCCTCAGCGGCGCATGGCCTTTATGAGGTCCAGCCAAGATGCCACAAAATAGCTAGCAGCCTTTCCTAACGGCGCCGCATTTTGCCGTTTTCCATCAGAGAGATTGCCAAGAGTTGGAGCATCAAGGGGTTGGGCTAGATCAGGCATAGGCAAACTCCAGCCCTCCAGATGTTTGGGACTACAATTCCCATCACCCCTAGCTAACAGGACCAGTGGTCAGGGATGATGGGAATTGTAGTCCCAACATCTGGAGGGCTTGAGTTTGCCTAGATGACCCTCGGGATGCCTTCCAACTCTACAATGTTATGATTCGATGACACTTCCCCCCACCCCCCATCAGCCCCAACAAGTGCGGCCAAGGCTGATGGGAGTTGTAGTTCAACATGTGGAGAGGCGCCCTTCCGTTTCGGAACCGGAAGTTCAGGTTGCGCATTTGGCTTTACCTCTTAGGGCACGCGGGACTTGCAGCGGGAGGCGGCTACCGCCGCGGCCTAAGCCAATACTACTCACACACTCTAACCAATAATAACCGTGGGCCTGATTTTGCCCATTACCCTAAAATAACGTGTCTGTGTGTCTTATTATAATCCTATGCGGGAGGAGGGTCCTCGACTCACAACCGGAAGTTTAGGTGGCGCATTTGGCTTCTACCTCTTAGGGCACACGGGACTTGTAAACGGGAGGCTGCCGCCGCCGCCGCGCGACGCTCTCCCCGCCGGCGCCTCTATGGCGATCCGCTCCGTCCGCCTCCATCTCTGTAGCCGGAAATGGACGGGCCGGGCGTGTTTGTTGTGGTGGACGCCGCTTCCTCCGCTGCCTGCGCGGCCGCTGTGACGACCAGGCCCCGAGGGGAGAGGGCGAGGTGAGGCGGGAGCCCCGGGAGGGTCAGGGGAGGGAGGCCTCGGGGAATGCGGGGGGGGGGTGCGGGGTGCGGGCAGAGGCCGTTGGCTGAAGGAAGCGTGTTGGTCACGCAGCAGGGGTGACCGTCGGAAGGGGGCGCGGCAAGCGGAGGAGAGGGGGGGCTGGGACTGAAGGGGGAATGGGCGCAATTCTGGGCCACAGAATCATAGAGTTGGAAGAGACCACAAGGGCATCGAGTCCAACCCCCTGCCAAGCAGGAAACACCATCAGAGCACTCCTGACATATGGTTGTCAAGCCTCTGCTTAAAGACCTCCAAAGAAGGAGACTCCACCACACTCCTTGGCAGAAAATTCCACTGTCGAACAGCTCTTACTGTCAGGAAGTTCTTCCTAATGTTTAGGTGGAATCTTCTTTCTTGTAGTTTGGATCCATTGCTCCGTGTCCGCTTCTCTGGAGCAGCAGAAAACAACCTTTCTCCCTCCTCTATGTGACATCCTTTTATATATTGGAACATGGCTATCATATCACCAGGGATGCAGGTGGCGCTGTGGGTTAAAGCCTCAGCGCCTAGGGCTTGCCGACCGAAAGGTCGGCGGTTTGAATCCCTGCGGCGGGGTGCGCTCCCGCTGCTCGGTCCCAGCGCCTGCCAACCTAGCAGCTCGAAAGCACCTCCGGGTGCAAGTAGATAAATAGGGACCGCTTACCAGCGGGAAGGTAAACGGCGTTTCCGTGTGCGGCTCTGGCTCGCCAGAGCAGCGATGTCACGCTGGCCACGTGACCCGGAAGTGTCTCCGGACAGCGCTGGCCCCTGGCCTCTTAAGTGAGATGGGCGCACAACCCCAGAGTCTGTCAAGACTGGCCCGTACGGGCAGGGGTACCTTTACCTTTTATCATATCACCCCTTAACCTCCTCTTCTCCAGGCTAAACATCCCCAGCTCCCTTAGCCGTTCTTCATAAGGCATCGTTTCCAGGCCTTTAATAATAATAATAATAATAATAATAATAATAATAATAATTTATTATTTATACCCCGCCCATCTGGCTGGGCCTCCCCAGCCACTCTGGGCGGCTTCCAAAAAAATATTAAAATACTATGATACATCAAACATTAAAAGCTTCCCTAAACAGGGCTGCCTTCAGATGTCTTCTAAAAGTCTGGTAGTTGTTGTTCTCTTTGACATCTGGTGGGAGGGCATTCCACAGGGAGGGCGCCACTACCATTTTGTTCTCCGGGCTCTTTCCCCACGAAGCCTACCTCACGGGGCTGTTGTGAGGCTGAATGGGAGAAAGGAGGGGCCGCGTGCGCCACTCTGGGGGTGGAAGGCGTGAAACAAATTGCGTGAATAAATGCCTCACACACACTCTCTCTGTACGTGTAGCAAATGCAGTGCCGGATTTAGGCTGAACAAGCTATAGCTTACGGCCCCATTCTCTTGCCCCCCCCAAAAAAAAATTTAAAGGGAAAATAACCTGGATGTACATTTCCAAAATATAAGGTGAAAAACAAATAAAATAAAACCTACATACAGCAGCAGTGTTTTGTGTTGTGTAGGCTCCTATGATGTAAGTCATGGGCCCCGCCTGCTAGCCTGCTCCCTAAAATATCACATATAAAGGGTCCCATTACCTTCAGTAGCGTAAAGGTAAAGGGACCCCTGACCATTAGGTCCAGTCACGGACGACTCTGGGGTTCCAGCGCTCATCTTGCTTTAGTGGAGCCGGCGTACAGCTTCCAGGTCATGTGGCCAGCATGACTAAGCCGCTTCTGGCGAACCAGAGCAGCGCACGGAAACGCCTTTTACCTTCCCGCCAGAGCGGTACCTATTTATCTACTTGCACTCTGACGTGCTTTCGTACTGCTAGGTTGGCAGGAGCAGGGACCGAGCAACAGGAGCTCACTCTGTCACGGGGATTCAAACAGCCGACCTTCTGATTGGCAAGTCCTAGGCTCTGTAGGGCCTCCTCAAACCTAAATCCGGCCCTGGGTGAAGGTTGTGAAACAAATTGCATGAATAAATCCCTCTCACACACACTCTGCACGTGTAGCAAATGCAGTGCCGGATTTATGCTAAACAAGCTGCAGCGTAGGGCCCCACTCTCTTGGGGGCCCAAAAAAAATTTAAAGGAAAAAAAACACCTGAATGTGCATTTCCAAACTATAAGATAAACTTCTTAATTGTATTTCAGTTCAACAATTACTTTGATAAAATACATATTTTGTTATGTGCAAATGGCTTTCGATACCTATCAGGTCCGCAAATTACCAGATAGCATATATTCAACACAAAAAACACTGACAATTCGTTTTTGAAAAAGGACAGCTGGGTATATAAAGGGCCCCATTACTTTCAGTAGCTCATGGGTTGGTTTACAGTATCAAGACAAAGCTATGGAAAGGGTATTTAGATAGTTTTGAACTGTAGGTGGGGAAAGAGTGGCTTAAAATGGGAAAAAATGTATTGGTTTAAGGTGTAGTTTAGCTTGTTCTGGATAAAGTGTGTGTAGAAATCCAGTTTTGAGGAGGGATCCTGTTGCTGCAGAACTGCTTATGTTTGGAAGGAAAGGGTGGGCAAGCAATGAGTTAGTTTAGTGCTACCTGTATGCCCTGGTATTCATAACAATGCATTCGGTGCCCATTTAGAACTGGATATATATGAACCTGCTGGGATTAAAGAGCTTTTCAATGTCTGCAGGATTAAAGAGCTTATCAAGCTCTAAACAGAACATTAACATGTTAAGTTGTTAGGAACGGCATGTTCATCCTGAATACAGCGAATACAGACAACTGAGATTCATTGAGGGAAGTTCATAGTTGGAATTATCCTTTGGAACCTGGCTGAAGTATTGTGCAACGTGGTGGATTATTTATCTTTTAAGATTAGACAGTTATGCTTCTGTTCTATAGACTGTGATGTGTGGTTAAATAATGTGGTATATATATATATTTACAAAATATGAGAAACCCAACCCACTGACAGTACTGCTTGTGTTCTTCGGAGCTACTCGATTTAGAGGGCTTCGACAATAGATTCGGCTGGCATGCCTATTTATGGAAGAACAAAAGGAAAGTACATAAGGGATTTGAAAATCATATTTTTAGAGGCCCGCTAATCGAAATATGGGAAAAATACAAAAACCTGTTAGAGCCAAAAACACCACATTGGCTATCACCTCTTGAAGTAATGAGCATAAAGGCTATTAATATGAGAAGCAACTGGGCAACATATAGCCAGTTGTTAACTAAGGTCGATGGGAAATGGAAGCTAAAACCGTATGAACAAGTAAAGGAGTATGTCTATGACTGGCTACACCATCTCCAGGTGAATCAGATGTTTAGCAAAGATATTAAAAAAAGAGGATATGCAGAAAAAGATTCCAAATTCCAAACTGAGATAAGAAATAATGAAGTGAAAATTATATCTAAGATGTATAGGATGCTGCTAGACTGGAACCTAGGCGATGAGGAAGTTAAATCAGTGATGATTCGCTGGGCAAGGGATGTAGGTCATAGCATACAATTTGAAGATTGGGAAGAACTTTGGAAGGAGGGGCTAAACTTTACGGCGTGTATAACGATAAAGGAAAATGTCATGAAGATGTTTTATAGGTGGTATTTAACACCGATGAAATTATCAAAAATGTACAAGGTGGATAAAAAGTGTTGGAAATGTAAAGATGAGGAGGGCTCCTTCTACCATATGTGGTGGGAGTGTGGAAGAGTGAAACAGTTCTGGGAGAAAATATACATTGAATTAAAGAAGATCCTAAAATATACGTTCAGAAAGAAATCAGAAATTTTCCTGTTAGGGATATTAGGGCAAGAGATAAAAAAGGAAGACCGTAGAATAGTATATTATGCAGTTGCAGCAGCAAGGGTAGTACTAGCCCAAAAGTGGAAACAGCAGGAAATACCAACGGTGGAGGAGTGGAGATCTAAGCTGTTGGACTACGCAGAGCTGGATAAATTAACAGGAAAAATTAGGTATATAAGAGACCAAGTGTTCATCAAGGATTGGGGAAAGTACGTGGATTATCTGGAATGTATTAGTGAGGGACAAACAACGCTAAAGGGATTCAGAGACGCACTGTGAAAGACTGTGAGTTATTGTGCAAAGCAAATAGGAGACAGAGATAGGTACAATGACAATACAAGCAGAGAAACGCATGACTCTGATTACTGCTTCGAATGATTTATGGACAAGCTGAAGGAAGTCTTGAAAGGGATGGTTATGTAATAATGTTGATGGGAAAATTATAAGTTTGTGTATCTCTTACTTTCCTATTTTCTGTATTTCTTTTTTCTCTACTTTCTGTATTTTGACTTTCTTACATATGTGTTAGTTTTCATTTTCTTTTATGGAATTAATTAATAAAAAGAATGGAAAAAAAAAGAAAAAAAGACAGTACTGCTTGTGTTCTTTAGCCTTAGGACACTTGCAGAGAGGAGTAGATAGTTCTCATAATAATAATAATAATAATAATAATAATAATAATTAATAATAATACTTTTATTATTTGTATGCTACCCATCTGACTAGGTTGTTCCAGCCACTCTGGGTGGCTCCCAACAGAGTATTATTCTCACTTGAAATGACAGCCTACTTGAATTTAAAAACCAAAATCAAACCCACCCCTGTTGCACTTTCAGAAAAGACACTACTTCCTGAAATTCCCTGGTGATAAAGATCTTCGCTTTTAAAAAAAATTTTCGGTGTGAGCGCACCGCGCTTATTGTCACTGAACTTTCTTTCCCTTTCAATATATTTTCTTAAATTTGATATGTAAAAGTAACTAAATAGAATATATTCACGGGTCCTTCACTGTACCCCTCTGCTTACTTAAAACCCCCCTTTTCAGTTGTGTTACACCGACTCGGGAATGCTCTCCACAGCTTGGTGATGTTTTCTCGCTGCCACGTGGCGTTCAAAAATCCATTAGTTATTTTATCTATTGTTCCTCTTATAGTCCAAGGAGCCATGCTTGGTGCTCCAGTGTGGAGCTCTGCGTTGCTTTCTGTAGAATCATAGAATTGTAGAGTTGGAAGGGACGCAAGAGTCATCTAGCCCAACCCCCTGGAATGCAGGAATCTCAGCTGAAGCATCCATGACAGATGGCCATCCAACCTCTGCTTAAAAACCTCCAAGGAAAAAGAATTCACAACCTCCTGAGAGAGACAGTTCCACTTTTAGTCAGGCTGGGGGAAAAACAACAACACATTGCTGCTGTTGTTTTATGCTGTTATATATACTGTGTATGTGGGTTCATGTATTGTAACTCTTCATTTTAAACCGTGTTGGCCGCGGTGGGAGGTTTTGCTCAAAGAGGAGCAAATGAATGTTGTTTAGTCGTCTCCGACTCTTCGTGACCCCATGGACCAGAGCACGCCAGGCACTTCTGTCTTCCACTGCCTCCCGCAGTTTGGTCAAACTCATGCTGCTAGCTTCGAGAACACTGTCCCACCGTCTCGTCCTCTGCTGTCCCCTTCTCCTTGTGCCCTCCATCTTTCCCAACATCAGGGTCTTTTCCAGGGAGTCTTCTCTTCTCATGAGGTAGCCAAAGTATTGGAGCCTCAGCTTCAGGATCTGTCCTTCCAGTGAGCACTCAGGGCTGATTTCCTTCAGAATGGAGAGGTTTGTTCTTCTTGCAGTCCATGGGACTCTCAAGAGTCTCCTCCAGCACCAGAATTCAAAAGCATCCATACTTCGGCGATCAGCCTTCTTTATGGTCCAGCTCTCACTCCCATACATCACTACTGGGAAAAACCATAGCTTTAACTATACGGACCTTTGTTGGCAAGGTGATGTCTCTGCTACAAATGAATACATTGAGTAAACGAAATACTTTTTCCAGGTTGCCCCCATGAGTTCTCCTGTGGAGGATGTCCATGATCCTCTTTGCCTGCGTGGTTCGGGTGAGGGATGGACTTCCACTCTCTGCCTCCACGGACTTCCACCTAGACCAGGACTTCTTGGAATGCAGGAAGAGGCTCAAGACCTTGTCATCCATTCTGACGCAGTATCCAGAGCGCGGGACAGCCAAAGAACGTGACCTCAGTATACAGTAAGTCATGTTTCAGCTTGGCAGAAATGTTTTCCCTGAAATTGCCTTGATGGGTACCTTCATGTGTGTTCCCTTGATAGTAACATTTTATTTATGTATTTACACAATTTGTACTCTGGTTCATTATAATACAGTGGTGCCCCGCAAGACGAATGCCTCGCAAGACGGAAAACCCGCTAGACCCTTTTGGAGGTGCTTCGCAAAACGAATTTCCTATGGGCTTGCTTCGCAAGACGAAAATGTCTTGCGAGTTCCTGCGGGGTTTTTTTTCCTTCCCCCCCTTTTTTCTAAGCCGCTAAGCCACTTATCTGCTTATCCGCTAAGCCGCTAAGCCGCTAAAAGCTGCTAATAGTGCTAATCCGCTAAGCCGTCAATGGGCTTGCTTCGCAAGACGAAGAAACCGCTAGACGAAGAGACTCGCGGAACAGATTAATTTCGTCTTGCGAGGCACCACTGTATGTATCTATAGTTACTAGAAAAGGTATGGTAATAAAATCCCAGCTAAAATTTAAGAGATGCATACTGTCACAATCTGAAAAACAAAACAAAACAACCTGCAGCCATCAGGGAAAGCCTGAATAAACAAACAATCTTTTTTTAGATGGATGAACATGCCACGGTTGATGCCTCTTAGATGACATGTAAGACTCGTAGAGCATATTGGATTTTTCAGATTCCAAAAATGAGGGGTGCTAAAGTCAAGTAGAGTGTCTGGCCAAGCCTCTCTGTAACATCTTTCTGCTTTGTCCAAGGTTACTTCCTGATAACATGCAAGTTAAGCACACATCCATAGCTGTGGTCTCTGATACCATCAAGCTCAGCAAAGGGTAGTGTTTCTACAACTCTGGGCAGCAGCCTACCCCCTGCATATTGAGAGGTATTCTTTAAAACCAGTGGAAGTGGAAGGCTCACAGTCTGTCTGTTTCAGGCAAGGGATGCAGTTCTGTGCTTGAACAGCAAACAACCCCATCTCCTACAGCAGGGGTGGGCAACCTAAGGCCGGGAGCCGGATGTGGCTCAATCGCTTTCTCAATCTGGCCCGCAGACGGTCCGGGAATCAGCGTATATTTACATGAGTAGAATGTGTCGTTTTATTTAAAATGCATCTCTGGGTTATTTGTGTGGCCTGCCTGGTGTTTTTACATGAGTAGAATGTGTCCTTTTATTTAGAATGCATCTCTGAGTTATTTGTGGGGCATAGGAATTTGTTCATATTTTTTTTTCAAAATATAGTCTGGCCCACCACATGGTCTGAGGGACGGTGGACCGGCCCACGGCTGAAAAAGGTTGCTGACCCCTGTCCTACAGTGTTAGGATTCTAGGTGCGGAGCTGTGACTGCAGCTATTGGGTGGTGGGTTTTTTTTTTTTGCTGCTCTGGTCCCTTCGTTAAGTTTGTGTCTGGTGCTTGTAGTGAATCCTGGATTTTTCTTCTTCTCAGCTTTCATTCTTCTGGAGACGTGGCCTGCATGGGGATTTGCACCAGCAGTTTCCCAGCTGCCATGGCGTTCTGCTTTCTGGAAGAGCTCCAGTGGGAGTTTGCCACTACCTATGATGCCACCAGTGTGGGCCTGGCTACCAGACCGTATGCTTTTCTAGAATTCGGTGCGTACAATGCTTGCCTTGTCTCTCCTCCTCTTCCTCAGTAGCAATCATCGCATTTCAAATAAATCAAGAAACCTGGCTAACATTCTGCCTTATACTTGCTGACATATCTTAATGGCCTTAACCTCAGTTGATGGTATCTGCCAGAGAGGAAGCATAGCGATAACCATCTTGCCCAAACAGTGAAATAATCTATTTGTGATACTTATTTGGGCAAAAGAAGTAGAAGGGTTTGAACATTTTGCCCACATATGTGGTGCTGGAGTATTCAAGGACTTAAGCCCATCCAAGTTAGGTTACAGATGAAGACCATTAGCTTCAGATGAGCTACTTGTTCAGTGAAAGCAGCCGTTCTTAATTTTGTAGAAACTCCTTATGTGTCCTTCTCCCTTGCATAATAACATAAGAAGATCCCTGCTGGATCAGGCCAGCGGCCCACCTAGTCTGGCATCCTGTTCTCACAGTGGTTAACCAAACCCCCATGGGAGGCCTGCAAGCAGGACCTGAGTGCAACAGCCCTTTCTCCCCACTTGTGATTCCTAGGAACTGGTATTCAGAGGCCTACTGCTTCCAATGGTGGAAGTACCGCATTTTTTGCTCTATAAGACGCACCAGACCATAAGACACACCTAGTTTTTGGAGAAGGAAAACAAGAAAAAAATATTCTGAATCCCAGAAGCCAGAACAGCAAGAGGGATCACTGTGCAGCGATCCCTCTTGCTGTTCTGGCTTCTGGGATAGCTGTAGAGCCTGCATTTGCTCCATAAGATGCACACACATTTCCCCATACTTTTTAGGAGGGAAAAAGTGCATCTTATAGAGCAAAAAATACGGTAGGCCATTGCCACCATGCAAACAAGACCCTCTCCCAGTGATTTCTGATGGATGTACTTGTGTACTTCCAGTAGCCCTATAGTAGCATCAAGCGGTCAGTGCTTCTCCCCCCTGGGAAGATACATTCCTTATTGCTTTCTCTTGCAAGCCAGTACTTATTCCATGGAAGCTGTGGCACATTTGACCAGGCTGCATCTATTCTGCACCAAATACCAATTCGTACAAATCTGGCACTTGGAAAAGTTTAGTTCCACGGGCTGCATACGTTTCACCAAGGGAGCGTATTTGCATGCATTTTGTCAGGAGCAGGTCAGGCGTGACTCACGTGGCGTCAGTGAAGTTAACTCTTTGTCCAAAGAAACAAAACAGCTCAGGAGGCGAAGCCTAGTGAGCACAGCATCCCTTTCTGGTAGATCTTGCCCCAATGAGGCAGTTGTGAGGACGGAAGGTCCTGCCTTCCCACCTAAGTCTCCTCCAACCCTGGGTCCTTCCCAAGCAATCTGAGACTTTGCCACCTTGCCTTTTGCTCTGCCTTTTTCACACCTCTTCTGGTTCTGGGAGACCAGCGGGGAGGAGAGCTGATCGCAGCAGGAGGGGGAGGGACCCCCCCCCAGCTTTTTCAGCAGCCTGTCTGATTTTTGCCTCTTGCCCGCCCCACTCCAGCCTCCGCTTCTGCCTCTGATTCTGGGCTGCTTTCTACCGCAGACTGTCCCTGCTCACTAAACCCTGTTACCTCTTCAGCTCCCAATACCTCCTCATCTTAGTCTGCTCCCTCTTCTCTCTCCCACCTTCCTCCCACCACCTCTTCCCTTGCTCTGAGCCTTCTTCTTTTGGGGAGGGGGTCGCGGTTCCCCTGCGTGTGCCTCCTGCCACTCCTCTGCATCCAGCCAGTCCCATGGCAATTCTCTTACTTTCAGTGATTACTTTTCTGGCTTCTCTGATGCAGACAATGTCATTCAAAAAGTCAAAGGCCGTTTCAATTACACAAACTGCGCACAGACGAAGTTCAACTTGGAAAAGATCCAGGAAGAGCTCCTCTTGCGGCCTCCTGCACTTGTGAAGTTGGAAGATGCGGAGCTGAGGAATGGAATTGTGAATGGCCACACGGAGCTCCACATGGAATCTGGTGAGTCGCAGTCCGCAAAGGTGGATTCTTTGCTAGCCATACTCAGGAGCTGGTTGGCTACATTTACTTGCTAGTTAACTTTACTGCATTTCACTAATAGTTCCAGCTGATAGGCCATAGTCACAGCCAAAAATACAAGAACAAATAAGAGCTTTCAAAGCCATCCTATTCACTTCTGTAATAGTTGTGGCATATTATTTGGATGCTATAGTACTATCGGGACGTGGGTGGCGCTGTGGGTTAAACCACAGAGTCTAGGACTTGCCGATCAGAAGGTCGGCAGTTTGAATCCCTGCGACGGGGTGAGCTCCTGTTGCTCGGTCCCAGCTCCTGCCAACCTAGCAGTTCGAAAGCACGTCAAAGTGCAAGTAGATAAATAGGTACCGCTCCGGTGGGAAGGTAAACGGCATTTCCGTGCGCTGCTCTGGTTTGCCAGAAGCGGCTTAGTCATGCTGGCCACATGACCCGGAAGCTTTACGCTGGCTCCCTCGGCCAATAAAGTGAGATAAGCGCCGCAACCCCAGAGACGGTCACGACTGGACCTAATGGTCAGGGGTCACTTTACTTTATAGTACTATCAGAACTTTACATGAAACTTTAAACACACTAAAAGTGGTTCACGTGACTTGTTTTGTTAAATAACCCTGTTGGGTAGATCAGTATTGTTACCCAGATCTTGATCTCTCAAGAGGGGATACAGGAATAAGTGCTTTGCAAATGATGCTGTGTGGAACTAATTCAGACACCAGGGTACATAAGAAACATGAGAAACGGCTGTGAACGACATAGCAGTGCTCACCAGTCTCACTCTCTCTTTCTCATTCCCTTCCTTCTTGAACTGGCCTGAAGCTCCTGCTCACAGAATGCAACCTGTGTCTGCTTTGGGAATCTTATCTCTTGTTCTCAACATAATGTGTGGAGCACTGAATCTCATCCGAGGCGTTCACCTTGCAGAGTATTCATTTCAGGTAACTGGGGAGATGACATGGGGACGGGGAGGCTGGTAATTTCCTTGGTACCTGTCCAGACCCCTGCGAGATCAGGCCAGTGGCTCATCTAGTGCAGTATCTTGTTTTCACAGAGGCCAAGATACATATCTTAATGGAAACCCACAAGCAGGGTTGATTTCCACAGTCATGTTTGACATGATAATTTTTTATATTCTGCTGGAAGCTGCCCAGAGTAGCTGGGGAAACCCAGCCAGATGGGTGGGCTGTAACCAACAACAACAACAACAACAACAACAACAACACAATATAATTTAACCTTGCTGGGTTAATGTTGTGAACTTTGTTAAGGGAACATTTGTTGCTTATACAACAGCCATGTGACTGTAAATATAATTACTTAAGATCAGATGTCAAGGTTAGCAACTTCAATTTTTGAGACTTTCTAGTACACAGTGAACCCTCTAGGAACTGTGTGCATGTTAAGCCTCTATGAAAAGAAATTGTAAGCACTTTATTTGTTTTTCATTCGTTGGCTGCTGTTTATACTTTCGTTATTATCTGATTGCAGCAGAAGCACTTATATTTGACTCTGCTTTCTATATTTTAACCCGCCAATATCAGTGGATACGTTTTCTGATAATTTATTATAAATTTAAAATGTTATAATATCCATATTTTCAACATGAGTTATTTATTTGGATCATGATATGACATTATCGGGCATTTAGACCTTAATTGAAACGATGCGTTGATTTGCAATTTTTGCTTTCGTGTCATTAGCTACTTTGGGCACATTTATGTGGGACATACAGATTAAAATAATAAATTAATACCTGCAAATTGGCCACGGATAAATTTCGACTGGGAAACAACTGCGGAATCAATGTCCAAGACAGTAACGAAACCAGGAAGAGAGTTAAATAAATATCCAGGCTTATTTTACATGTTTTGCCCAGTGGGGGCCCCTTCTCCATCTTTTTAACAGAGCAAGGGTAACTTAGATATTGCAAAGTGTTCTGTGCAAGTTGAAAGCTAGTAAAATGTGAACCAATTAAACCTGACTGCATGCAAAACAGATGAACTGTTCTATCTCAAAAGAGCTCTTGACATCTTTGATGGGTTTGACGAGAGTGCAAACACCATTTCCCCCTAAATGGGGCTGTTGTTTGTTCAGAGCTATAAAAATATATTGTTTTACAAACTCCTTTTTTTAAAAAAAAATGCTGTGGAATAATTTTGAACTAGATGAGTACTTTGGTTTACATTTGTTTCTCCAGTGGCATGACTCACTGTGTACACAGTCTTAATTGTAAGTTAAATACTGGTTTAGTTCCTTCCTGATTCTGTTGTTTTGAGTGCTGAAGTAATAAAATAAAGACCACTGTGTACCTTCTTGAAACAAATTCATTCAGGCTTGCACACAGTCAGGGAGGCTTTCCAAATGCTTTGTGCCCCCTCCTTTTAGATGCACATGACTTAACACAGATATAGATCGGCAGGCAAGAGAGTATTTTTCCCCCTATGGTCTAATAACTTTGTGGACTTATTTGCACCGACTGAGTTAATTTGACCTTCAAATGTCATCTTCCAACAGGAAGACCGCAAAGGAATTGGAAATGTGATAGCATTTCTCCTGCCCTTTGTAGCCTGCTTTTTGTTGGTAAGTATATTATTTTCTTCCCACGAAAACCAGACGTGACATGATTTACAGTCTTGCATAGAATATAGAGTCGTAAGGGACCCTAAGGATCATTTAGTCCAGGCACGTCCAACAGGTAGAGGGCTTTCCTCCTCCCTGAGAAAAGCTGAACAACTTTGACCTGAACCCCCCAAAAGGGGGTAGCTCACTGCCAGTTTTTAACTGTGAGTAGATCGCATTCATGGGACGCAGGTGGCGCTGTGGGTTAAACCACAGAGCCTAGGATTTGCTGATCAGAAGGTCGGCGGTTTGAATCCCCATGACGGGGTGAGCTCCCGTTGCTCAGTCCCTCCTCCTGCCAACCTAGCAGTTCGAAAGCACGTCAAAGTGCAAGTAGATAAATAGGTACCACTCCGGCGGGAAGGTCAATGGCGTTTCCGTGTGCTGCTCTGGTTCGCCAGAAGCGGCTTAGTCATGCTGGCCACATGACCACATGAAGCTGTACACTGGCTCCTTCGGCCAGTAAAGCGAGATGAGCGCCACAACCCCAGAGTCGTCCACGACTAGACCTAATGGTCAGGGGTCCTTTTACCTTTACCATTAGATCCCATTCTCTTGGGAGTAGGCCACCCCTGGACTAGTCCAACCCCCTCTGCAATGCCGGAATACGCAGCTGTCCCAAATGGGGATCGAACCTGCAACCTTGGCGTTATCAGCACAGCGCTCTAACCAGCCGAGTTATCTAGCCCAGGGCATGATGGCGAACAGCAACCACTGGGAAAAGATAGGCATAATATCTTACAAGGACAGGAAGAAGCACCATGGACAGAATAATTGCCACAGACAGGAAGAACAAGGATATAGTTTGAGTGCTTCACCTGTAGCTTGATAAATCGTTTAATGTGTCAATACGAATGGAAGTCGTTAAAACTGCAGTTGTTGTATAAGGGGTTGTTATTTTGACTGGAGTGAAGTCAGGGTGGATTTGATTTAAATCAAATCGACTTAAATCACTTGCCAGTAAGACTTGATTTAAATCACTAGTCAGTAAGATTAGATTTAAATCTTTTTTTTTTTTACAGAAAGACTCATTCTTGCTGATATAATCTTAATATTTACAACCAGATGAAGGTTCAGACAGGAGAAATTCTCAGCTCTACCTGGAGAAGCCAGAGATTGGACCTAGGAGCTCTTGCATATGAAGATATGTCCCTTCCTTTCATAGCCTGGTTGCTAAACTTCTCTCTGGTTTTCTTCCTTTTCCAGTGCTGCCTTTACCTATTCTACAGTTCAGCCAGGAAGATAAAGGTCTTTGTACTTTTCGTCACAATCTGTCTATGCAACATCTACCTGTATGGGTTAAGGAACATCTGGCAGATACTTTTCCACATAGGAGTGGCTTGCCTTTCATCCCATCAGATACTGACACGGCAAGTTGTGGAGAAACAGCCAGACTTTGGAGTATGAAAACGATTGTGGAATACCAGCTGCGGGTTGTTGTGTTTTTTTTTAAAAAATGTTTGGTTTGGGAAAGGGGGTGTTTAACGCTGGTTAAAACCAGCTTGTGTAAAATGGCGAGGGTTTTTTTTTGTCACCCAGCCTTTCCCAGAAGAATGGGTTTTAGCCCACAGTTGTGGGTTTATAGAAGCTCAAGGGAACAGGCATACACGGTGTCCAACTCAAGGCAGGGTCCTCCGAGCACCATTCCTTTTCAGATCAACGCACATAATCTAGAGAATGATCTGGATGCCCTTGCCGGAGTGAAGCAGAGCCGAGGGCCTGATGGGTCCTTCCTGTTCTGGGATTCCGAGAGAAAGATAAGCTGCAGTTTCCAGCAACCATAAAACAAATAATCTGATCTGTAGTGTCCTGCAAGCAGAGAGCAGGAGAGCTCTAGACAACCCCAGAGCATCAGTCCATTCCCCACTGGAGAAGGCAAGCCGTACAGGGATGGCGATTGTTGCTTTCACGCTGAAACCCCCCCTAAATACGTTCCAGTCAGTCAAATACCCACACGGCACCACAAAGGCCAGGCTTTCGACTCCTACAAGTTTAAGACACAGGTAGAGCTAATAGAATGGTTTGTGGCTTTTTTATGGCAAAGATGGCTTTAAATGGTAGGCAGCTTATTGTGACTACGCTAGGGGAGTAGCAACTGATATAATCTCGAATGCAGATTATAGATGCCGTTTGCATGCATTTAGATTAATAGTAATGAATGAGTTGTTGGGCAAATGCTTGTATGTATTAGAGGTAACAGGAGGAAAAGGCTAAAGAGCTGAATAGGAGGTTTATCAGTAGAAGGTGGTCCATTGGGGCAAATAGGCACTGCCCCACCAGCCCAGGTGTGCTCTCAGCCAGGCCTCACCTGCCTGCTTTCTTGCTCGCAAGCTGTCCAGAAACTGGCTCTGTCAGCCTCCTCCTCCTCCTCCTCTTTGGTCTCAGTGTTGCTCTTGTGTAACTCAACTGGAAGGAGGATGGGGGCAAAAATAGAGTTGATTGGTTCTGCCTGTTATTGGCTCTGGCGCCACCTGCTGTTGGGCTCCCTGCCTTCTGCCCTACCAGTCCCAACATGCACCCCCCCCATCAGCGGTGTTGATGTTCCTTTGCAAATCACCCAGGCGGACGTTCCTTGCACATTCTATTCAGCACTTTTTCTTCCTGGCCTGTGTGTTGTTTATACAAAGGCACTGAAGGTAGAACAGGGTGAAAAAAAAAGAGGTCCGTTGGCAGAACAGACAAGTGGGAGATATCAGTACTAGGCATTGTCTCACTGATGGGGATCAGGCAGCACAAATGAGCCCCCCGCATTTGCTCCCTATGCAGATAAAAACATTTCAGCTGAACTGAACAGCTTTTAAATAGCAACCCGGGTGCAAGTTGTCTGCCAGCAACAACACTGGTTTAGGGTGGCCTCTGGCAACTGGTGCATCTGTTGTGGTTCTTAAAGAGTTCTAGCTTTCACTTAAATAAACGAAAATGTTTCTAGTCGTGTGGGCTAAGGAAATGAGACTAAAAAGAGAGAGAGAGAGTCTTCTGACAAGTCTATAGAGAAGGGAAACAAGCCTGGATTCCAGTTCCAGCTTCTCTGCCTTCCTTGTCTTGCAGCCCACACCTTTTAAAAAGAAAAAGCAATTTGCTCTATGGCAGGGGCTCTCAATAGCCTCCCTAATGCAGCTTTCCGTGTGCAGAAAATTTCCCAAAGGAACTTTCAATCTCCCTTTCATGGTCCGCCCTGATACAATTCAGGCACATTTCTTAACTTTTGTAAGAATATATGATTCATATTAATGGAAGCTATTGCCCTGTAACTGAGACTAGAGCAGGTTCTCTCTCTCCTGATACTCTTATTGCAGCTCAGTGGATGTATTTAAGATTTGTGAACAGAGTTTAATTTAAGAGCATGCACTTTTGAAAGTAGTAACTAGAACCTCTGCTCCTCTCAGCCTCTGCTGCACTGTACAGTCCGGTATTTAATGTGTAGAAATATGCCAGCGTTTACACCATTTGTGAACCCTTTTTGATAACTTTTGGAACAAAGTTTGTTGTGTAAAGTTTTGATGCAGTTTTTCTCGGTGACGGATTAAGATGTTTTACAGGACACTCTCTTACTTGTGATAGTTTGGGGTTAGAGTTATTTGTTGGACTTCAAACCATTCTCACATTCATCCTTACTTCATGTCCTGCAGGACTCGTCCCCCTACTCAGGATTTTGTATTTTCTCTCGACTATGAGAGTGGTGGGGAAAGGATGAAGAGAATTAACTTTCTTAGTCTGCAGACAGCTTGAGGTGCGAACTGAAGAAACTAACAATTCTCTAAAATCTGCTGGTAGCTCACACTGAGACTTCATTGTGTGTTTAATAGCTGACACCCACCTCAAGTCACAAAAGCAACTCACATCATCTCCTGCTTCCCCTTCGCTACCAAAACCACTGCCTCTCCTTTGCCTGCTTTCCCAAATACATCTTGTTCCCCTTCAGATTTCAGCATATCAGTGGAATGCGTCCATCTGTGTTTTCATTTTTTTTCTTAAAAGGAAAGTTCTTCAAAACTTAGCCTGTGACCCTCAGCAAGCTTAGAGATTATCCAAAGAGTCAGAAAAATCTCTTGGTACAGCGATTGGGTGGGGATGGCGTTTTTGAATGAACCAACGCACAAACTCCCCTTCAGCATAGAAAACTAGTATGCCAGAAAGTGCACTTCTCTTCTTTTTAGGAAAGCACTTTTTTCTTTTTCTTTTCACCTGTGGGGCATTCACACACGCACATGCTTCCTTCTCCAATTGTGTAATTACATCATGCACAGAAACGTCGCATGAAATCAGCAAGATTTCTTTTCAAGCCGACGTATTTGGCGTTCAGGTTTTTGATGAGGCTGAGCAGCAGTGCCAATCCCTGTACAGATTTCCACAGGACATAGGGGAATCCAGTGGGTCAAATGCAGGACAGAAGTTTGTGCAATGTGGGTAACCAACTGAGCAGCTAGTTCTGTGCTTCCACCTGGGCCCCCTTGGCTGGTTCAAAGCTGGCACTGCTGTCTGTCAGCCACTTTCATTTTGGTGATCTGCAACCTGCAGGGAAGCCACATACACAGTGCAAAGTGCTTTATGGTCTTGCTTTTCCCTGCAACCTCTTAGCCCAGTGTGCTTAGTGCCTCCTGGTTTTACAGATGGGGTAACAGGCTGCCCGGGACGTGGGTGGCGCTGTGGGTTAAACCACAGAGCCTAGGACTTGCTGATCAGAAGGTCGGCGGTTCGAATCCCCGCGACGGAGTGAGCTCCCGTTGCTCAGTCCCTGCTCCTGCCAACCTAGCAGTTCGAAAGCATGTCAAAGTGCAAGTAGATAAATAGGTACCGCTCCGGCGGGAAGGTAAACGGTGTTTCCGTGCACTGCTCTGGTTCGCCAGAAGCGGCTTAGTCATGCTGGCTACATGACCCGGAAGCTGTACGCCGGCTCCCTCAGCCAATAAAGCGAGATGAGCGCCACAACCCCAGAGTCGGTCACAACTGGACCTAAGGGTCAGGGGTCCCTTTACCCCTTTACCTTTAACAGGCTGCCCAAACCAACCTCAAGTCGAGCCAAGGATTGCCAGGCCGAAACTCACAGCCCCATAACGGCCACCATTATTTTGATACTGTGTCATTTACAAAGGAGAAGTGCAAGTTTGATACGCTGTTTTCACATATTTTGAGTTTTTAAAAAATAAAATAAAAAGGGCATGTGCTAGGCTGATTGGGGAAATTAATGAGACAGCTCAAAATAAAAAGGGCATGTGCTAGGCTGATTGGGAAAATTAATGAGACAGCATGAGAATCTCAGGGTTGTGGGTTCGAAACCCACACTGGGGTTGGACTAGATGACCCTCGAGGCCCCTTCTAGCTCTACAGTTCTTTGATTCTATGAGCCTAGGTCTCACTGAGGTGGTCTGTCCCTGAGTTTGTCTATGGGTGGAAATTCCCCCAATGCTAAATAAATTCCCTGCTCATGGAAAACCAGCGTGTAAGGGAGAAGGCTAGAGTAGAACCCTTCTCCTAACAACTTGATAAGATGGTTTCTTTTGCTTAATGAAATGTTTTATCCTGTGAGCCCCACAACCTACGGTCTGAAGCAGCAGAACCCAGATGTTGAGTAGATCACGTTACTGAACGCTGACTCTTTACAGCAGTGTTTAGAACAATTTTCCTGTGTTAACTGCTGTGCCATTACAGTATCTCGTTCATGTAACGGGATTATATCCAACCAAGTTTTACTCAAAGTAGATCCATTGAATTGAATGGAACTAAGTTAGCCGTGCCCATTAATTTCATTGGGTATTGTATACAACTCAACCCAACAAATTGATTATTTAAAACCATGCTGAAAAGGGGCAGAGTTAAGAATGTATTTTGAAAAGGACACATATAGGATGGTTTTGCGCTGCTTTAGTAAACGATGCCCATTCCTGCTTCCTCATTTCACACTTGAGTTTTGTTTTAGTAACAGCCAACTAATGCCACATTTTAATTTGTAAAATTAACAGGCAGGTTAGGATTTTAAGCAAGCTCCCATCCCTTTTTTATTTTCAAACCAAAGAGATTCTTCATACTTTTTTTTGCGTGTGGAAAAAGGGGTACCATTTTTCTGGAGATGTTTTTGCACTGTATTATAAAAAGACTGATCTTTCGTCGCTGTCGAAGTCATTTTTTTTTGCATGGGTGTACATATGTATATAAACTAACGGACAATTAAAAGTCAAAGAATAAATGACCTTTTTGTAATTACTTGTGACCTGTGATTTCTCCAGCATAGGACTGGTAAATCCTGCCTCTTTCCTAAGTTCTCTTGCAACTCTTCAGGGTCCTGAAAGATCTGTAGGTCTATAGAACTTGCTAGCGCAAGTTAGGAAGGATATTAATAAACAATATACCCTCTCCTGCCTTCCTGAACATTCCCACACAAAGCATGTGTTTTGCCACTAAGCTACCGTCGCTCCCCAGTTTTCCTTTATGAGATCCTGAATGAATTGGTCCAAAGCCCTTCGTGCGTTCGATCTGTTTCCCTCTTGGCCCTGCACCTCCCGTCACTCTGAAAAAGAAAGCAAAGGCCTGGATGCATTCAATGGTTTGTTCTTCCAGATATCTGTATGTACAACACTCCTGTCACTTCTCTTGTTTGAGCTTGTGAAACAGGGACGCCGGTTGATGTCAGCAGAGGAAGCAATTAGCAGCTTTCCCTTTTGAAGTTGTGGATAAAAGCGACCTGGGCGTGTTCCAACCGTCAGAAGTGGAGTGCCACACGCAGAGGGAAATGGGGAGATTAAAACATTTCTGAGGACGGTTGGAAATTTTGAAGCACGCTGCACCGCTTTGAAATTAAAAGGCACATTAAGCAGTTGGTCCCTTACCTTTCTCGCCCTGATCTGGCCACAGTGATCCATGCGACGGTCACCTCCAGGCTTGGTTATTGTAACTAGCTCTACGTGGGGCTGCCCTTGAAGCTGACCCAGAAACTCATGCGGGTGCAGAGTGCCGCGGCGAGGCTCCTTACGGGGTCCTTGCCGCGGGATCACATTCATCCAGTGCTTTACCAGCTGCACTGGCTCCCGGTGGAGCACAGGGTCAGGTTTAAGGTGCTGGTTTTGACCTTTAAAGCCCTATGTGGCTTAGGACCCACGTACCTATGGGACCGCCTCTCCTGGTATGCCCCGCGGAGGACCTTAAGGTCCACAAATGACAACATTTTGGAGGTCCCAAGTCGCAAGGTGGTTAGATTGGTCTCAACTAGGGCCAGGGCCTTTTCAGTACTGGCCCCGCCTTGGTGGAACGCTCTGTCCCAAAAGACTAGGGCCCTGCGGGACTTGATATCTTTCCGCAGGGCCTGCAAGACAGAGCTGTTCCACCTGGCCTTTGGTGTGGACTCAGTCTGACCCTTATGTTTCCCTCCCCTTATGGTTTTGATCTATGGGCTACTTTTAAAATGAGTCTGCATTTTAAATTGTATTTTAACCTGTATTTTAAATTGGTTTTTCCTCCCTACAGTGGTACCTCAGGTTACATACTCCGCCAACCCAGAAATAGTGCTTCAGGTTAAGAACTTTGCTTCAGGGTGAGAACAGAAATCGTGCTCCGGTAGCACGGCAGCAGCGGGAGGCCCCGTTAGCTAAAGTGGTGCTTCAGGTTAAGAACAGTTTCAGGTTAAGAACAGACCTCCAAAACGAATAAAGTACTTATCCCAAGGTACCACTGTATTATGTTTTTATTGAAATTTTACTGGTGTTAGCTGCCCTGAGCCCGGCTCTGGCCAGGGAGGGCGGGGTAGAAATAAAATTATTATTATTATTATTATTATTATTATTAGATGTTATGTTACTGGCTACTGAGGAAAGAGCTTGGGAGGCCACAGAATAATATAATAATGCTATTTCAGTGAACTCCACCCAGGACCCACTTTTAACCCAAACAGGCATCTGGGGACCCCTTTTTTCATGCTCCTCTTGCGCCCCACCTTTGGGGATCAGGCCGTGACACGCTGGCGGGCTCCAACTCACCAGTTAAAGACCTGTGCATTCCAGTGCCACCCACAAGCAGGGTGGATTTGATTTAAATCAAATCGATTTAAATCACAATTTAAATCACTAGTCTGTAAGACTTGATTTAAATCGTGTGTTTTTTACAGAAAAACTAATTCTTGCCAGAATAATCTTAATACAGTGGTATCTCGGGTTAAGAACTTAATTCATTCTGGAGGTCCGTTCTTAACCTGAAACTGTTCTTAACCTGAAGCACCACTTTAGCTAATGGGGCCTCCTGCTGCTGCTGCCCCACCAGAGCACAATTTCTGTTCTCATCCTGGAGCAAAATCCTTAACCCGAGGTACTATTTCTAGGTTAGCGGAGTATGTAACCTGAAGCATCTGTAACCTGAAGCGTATGTAACCCAAGGTACCACTGTATTTACAACCAGGTGAAGGTTTCATTTTTGGAATAACAAATTTTCAGAGTAGTTTTTATTGTTATATCAAACATTACTGATTTGGTTATACTATAAGAAATACATTGACAAATAATTATGAAATTATTGTGAGGTTTAATAAGTTAACTGTTTATATTTGGACAGCTTTTCTGCTGTACTTTATTGGAAGGAGAAAAACAATCGTTTCCTTAATAACAATTTCAACAATTTATTTAACTAAAACAATAACATTATAGCATCCATGATAGAATCCGTTTGTTAACTGATGTGGTTAAATGAGTTTTTTTTTAAAAAAAACAACAACACACACCTTAGACTGAGTTCTACCACGCATGAAAAACTTAAATCCTTATTTCCTGATGAATAGCCTTTGGACTATAATGTAACTTAAATAGAAAACTATCTTTAGAAAGATTTCTCTCCCCAAAAGCATTTTATTTTAAAAATCCAATTTAAATAAAAAAAAGCCGATTTAAATAAAAAAATCCAATTTCAATAAAAATTTTATATATATATATATATATTTTTTAATCATTGCTTTTTATCCACCCTGTCCAGAAGCATGGGCTAAAAGGCAGGAAAGCCAGTTTCCTTGCCCCCCCAGCTCTCCAGCAGTGACATGTGATTAAAATAAACGTCTTGGTGCAAAAGAACCTGGGGAAACTCTTTTCTGCATAATGTCGTCTTGGGCAGCAGAGGGCAGTGATACACAGACCATCAACACACGGGGAAGGTAGGGCAGAGAAGGGATGGAGAATTACCGGTACCCAGCTGATCTCTGCTTTGTCATTCTGCTATTAATATGAGGATGGCGATGATGATGCTTGCTGATGCCTGTTACATTTATTACCCACCCGTCCCTAGCAGGTCCCGATTCAGCGGTGTATAAATTTTTATTGATTAATAAATGAATTCCTTAGGGACGCTGTGGGTTAAAGCCTCAGCGCCTAGGGCTTGCCGATCGAAAGGTCGGCGGTTCGAATCCCTGCGGCGGGGTGCGCTCCCGCTGCTCGGTCCCAGCGCCTGCCAACCTAGCAGTTCGAAAGCACCTCCGGGTGCAAGTAGATAAATAGGGACCGCTTACCAGCGGGAAGGTAAACGGCGTTTCCGTGTGCGGCTCTGGCTCGCCAGAGCAGCGATGTCACGCTGGCCACGTGACCCGGAAGTGTCTCCGGACAGTGCTGGCCCCCGGCCTCTTAAGTGAGATGGGCGCACAACCCCAGAGTCTGTCAAGACTGGCCCGTACGGGCAGGGGTACCTTTACCTTTTTTAATGAATTCCTTACAGACATTTCCTTGCCGTGTCTGGAGATAGACAGTTGCCAGAGGAGGAAGTGCCGAGAGAAGAAACACCATAATAATAATAATAATATCCCCTATGCAATTATTATTATTATTATTATTATTATTATTATTATTATTATTAAATACCCTGCCCATCTGGCTGGGTTTCCTCAGCCACTCTGGGCTGCTCCCAACAGAATTAAAAGCACAATAGAGCATCGGACATTAAAAACTTCCCTAAACAGGGCTGCCTTCAGATAACAACAACGACAACAACAATTTATTATTATTATTTTTTAAAATAATATTTATTAAAGTTTCAAAAACGTTACAGAAGGGAAAAATATAAATAATAAATAAATAAATATATATATATATATATATATATATATATATATATTACAGAAAAATAAAAACAATTAAAAACATTTCAATCTTTCCATGTCTTGTCTTTCATTTACTTGTCTCTCTGACCTCCTCACACCTCCCTTTTTTGTATTCTAATTCAATTAGCAGTTTCAGCAAATCCTTACCTATTAATTAACCCAGCAAATTTATTATTAATACCCTGCCCATCTGGCTGGGTTTCCCCAGCCACTCTGGGCTGCTCCCAACAGAATTAAAAGCACAATAGAACATCGAACATTAACAACTTCCCTAAACAGGGCTGCCTTCAGATAACAACAGCAGCAGCAACAACAACAACAACAATTTACTATTTATACCCTGCCCATCTGGCCAGGTTTCCCCAGCCACTCTGGGCGGCTTCCAACACAATATTAAAATACAATAATGCATCAAACATTAAAAGCTTCCCTAAACAGGGCTGCCTTCACATGTCTTTTAAAAGTCAGATAGTTGTTTATTTCCTTGACATCTGATGGGAGGGCATTCCACAGGGCGGGCGCCACCACCGAGAAGGCCTGGTTGCATCTGCAGCAGTACAACCAGACACCACCATCTGCCCCAGCTTGTAACAAAATTGTGTGTGTGTGTGTGCCTCCAAACAATTCTCAGGGCTGTTAACAAACTACAATTCCCATGATTCTTTGGGGCAAGCTATGACTGTTAGTGTGGTCTTGTAGTGCTTTAAATATGTGGTACGGATGTGGCCTAATGGAGCTGGCTGGAGATCAAGGCTGCACACAAATAATAAATTTAAAGAACACCCCGCCAAGAATCCTGGGAACTGTACAGTGGTGCCCTGCAAGACGAATGCCTCGCAAGACGAAAAACTCGCTAGACGAAAGAGTTTTCCGTTTTTGAGGTGCTTCGCAAGACGAATTTCCCTATGGGCTTGCTTCGCAAGACGAAAACGTCTTGCGAGTTCTTGCGAGTTTTTTTCCTTTCCCCCCCTTTTTCTAAACCGCTAAGCCGCTAAAAGCCGCTAAGCCGCTAATAGCGCTAAGCCGCTAAACTGCTAATAGGCGTGCTTCGCAAGACGAAAAAACCGCAAGACGAAGAGACTCACGGAACTAATTAATTTCGTCTTGCGAGGCACCACTGTAGATGCAATTCCCAGCACCCTTAGCAAACTACATCTGCCAGGATTCTTGGCATAGCTGTCAACCGTCCCTTATTTGGCGGGAAACTCCCTTATCCCAGCGCCGTGTCCTGCTGCTGTCCCTTACTGATGATGTCCCTTAAATTTCCCGGGTTTCATGCTCGCCCAGCTCGGGAGGGAAGCAGCGGCTCGGGGTCCTCTGCCTCGAGAGAGCGAGAGTGACCAAGCGCACGAGCTGCTGCGTCTCCGTCTCTCCCCTTTCCCCCTTGGGTGCGTCATGAGGAGACGGGTGGCGGCGGGACTTCCACCGCGCTGCCAGGGGAAGCCGAAGGCGGCAGCGGCTGAGGAGGCGGCCTGAGGGAGGAGGAAGAGGAGGGGATGGGGAGGGATACAGAAGGGCAGCGCTTCAGCAGCCGCCATGGCGCCACAACCGCCTCGGCGCCACAACCGCCTCATGCCGGGCTCATGGGCGGTGTGGGCGAGAGTCTCTCTCCCTCCCTCCCTCTCTCTCGGGCGGGGAAGGGCCGATGGAACTCCTCGCGCCAGGATGACAGCAGCCCCGATGTGCTGCTTAGCATCCCCTCCAACCAGTGCAGCATCTTAATGTAGTGATTTCCCCCTCTGCATCCCTTTCATAACTCTGTTTTTATAAATCATTTGTCCATCCATAGTTCAAATTTTTACTACAAGTTTTCTGTCAATCCTCCAATGTATATAAGAAGAAGAAGAAGAGTTTGGATTTGATATCCCGCCTTTCACTCCCCTTCAGGAGTCTCAAAGCGGCAAACATTCTCCTTTCCCTTCCTCCCCCACAACAAACACTCTGTGAGGTGAGTGGGGCTGAGAGACTTCAAAGAAGTGTGACTAGCCCAAGGTCACCTAGCAGCTGCATGTGGAGGAGCGGGGAAGCGAACCCAGTTCACCAGATTACGAGTCTACCACTCTTAACCACTACACCACACTGGCTCTCAACTCTTTACAATAGCTTTTCAACTCTTTACAGTAGCTTTTCAACTAAATTATAAACTTTCCCCATTCTTTATTAAAGAGGTCCTCTTCCTGGTTTCTAATTCTGCCTTTAAGCTTTGCCATCTCGATGTCGTTCATCAGTTTTGTCTGCCAATCTTCTTTGGTCAGAGTTGTAGATCCTTAGGATCATCTAGTCCAACCCCCTGCAAAACACAGTTAGTTGCAGCAAAAGCAGCATGGCCCCATCAGTGCGAGATTTCTGTATAAGCTAAGCAAAATCCCTTATTTTGGCTGCGGGTCCCTTATTTTTGAGGCTGCTGGTCCCTTATTTTCAAATCTGTAAGTTGACAGCTATGATTCTTGGGGGGTGTGTGTGCTTTAAATGCTTGGTCTGTATGCAGCCTTGGAAAGAATGCACTCACAAGGGATATTGTCCTGATGTTAACGGGTGGTGTTCAACTACTCCCAGCTCCCTAGGGTGCTAGCAAAGGCACAGGAGCAGGGCGAGTGAAAACGTTGGCAACCCATGCTGATCTCCATCCTGTTTCAACCAGCTCCATTTATCTTTAAATTCTGTTACAGAAGTTTTCTTTTAAAAAGAGAGAGTGAGAGAGACAGAGAGACTGAGGGGAGAAAAATATTTCGTTTATGTCTGGGGAAAGATTAAAAAAAGCAATGTACACCCCATGGGCCTCAGAAGTATATTGCTTTCTTCTAGGGCTCTTGAGACAAATTTTATTTTCATTAGCTTAAAAAGCCGAGTTCTCCCCCCATTCCCCCCAGCTGTGCAGAACATATTAAAAGTCTGTGTTCTAGAATCTAATAAAATTCACACACACCCAATCTTAACTGGCATGGCAATTCTTTTTTGTCAAGGCTGGGTCCCTCCCTCCCTCTCTCCATTTATGATATTTGAAACTCACTTTCCATATTGGCAGATGGCCCTGTTATTTAATAACAATAATATACCGTAAATTTAGTTAGGCTTCTGGGTACGGATATCAGAAGGTGCCTTTCGGGCACTGTTGCGGTTTGCAAGGTGAGTGAGGGGCATGAATGAAGTGCCTAGAATTAAGCATGGTGGGGAGAAAGCAAATAGAGGAATTTTTCCTCCTAACTCTAGAGCTTGTGCACATCTGAAGAGGGCAAGCGTTAGAAGATTTTGTTGTTGTTTAGTCGCTTAGTCATGTCCGACTCTTTGTGACCCCATGGACCAGAGCACACCAGGCACTCCTGTCTTCCACTGCCTCCCGCAGTTTGGTCAAACTCATGCTGGTAGCTTCGAGAACACTGTCCAGCCATCTCGTCCTCTGTCGTCCCCTTCTCCTTGTGCCCTCCATCTTTCCCAACATCAGGGTCTTTTCCAGGGAGTCTTCTCTTCTCATGAGGTGGCCAAAGTATTGGAGCCTCAGCTTCAGGATCTGTCCTTCCAGTGAGCACTCAGGGCTGATTTCCTTCAGAATGGAGAGGTTTGATCTTCTTGCAGACTCTCAAGAATCTCCTCCAGTACCATAATTCAAAAGCATCAATTCTTTGGCGATCAGCCTTCTTTATGGTCCAGCTCTCACTTCCATACATCACTACTGGGAAAACCATAGCTTGAACTATATGGACCTTTGTCGGCAAGGTGATGTCTCTGCTTTTTAAGATGCTGTCTAGGTTTGTCATTGCTTTTCTCCCAAGAAGCAGGCTTCTTTTAATTTTGTGACTGCTGACACCATCTGCAGTGATCATGGAACCTGTTGTATTTGTCCATGGAGTTTTCTTGGCAGGGATACTGGAGTGGCTTACCGGTTCCTGCTCCAGGTGGATCATGTTTAGTTAAAACTCTCCACTATGACCTGTCCGTCTTGGGTGGCCCTGCATGGCATAAATCATAGCTTCTCTGAGTTATTCAAGCCCCTTCGCCATGACAAGGGAGTGATCCATGAAGGAGGTTAGAAGATTTAGGACAGACAAAATAAACCCCTAAGTCACACAGCACATCCTTAAACGGTGGAACTCACTTCCACAAGAAGCACCCACTTGGATGTCTTTGCCAGAGGATTAGACTAATTCGTGGAGGTAAAGGCTATCAGTAACGACTGGCTATGGTGGCCGTGTTTTATTCTACTATTATTATTTTAAAAATTTGTGTATTGCCCTACATCTGTAGATCTCAGTGAAAGGTACAGCGGTACCTTGGTTCTCAAACTTAATCCATTCCAGATGTCTGTTCAAATCCTGAAACCGTTCATAAACTGAGGTGCGGCTTCCGATTGGCTGCAGGAGCTTGCTGCACTCAAGCGGAAGCCGTGTCGGATGTTCAGCTTCCAAAAAATGTCCGTAAACCGGAACACTTACTTCCAGTGCCAGTGTGGTGTAGCGGTTAAGAGCAGTGGACTCTTAATCTGGTGAACCGGGTTCAATTCCCCACTCCTCCACATGCAGCTGCTGGGTGACCTTGGGCCAGTCACACTTCTCTGAAGTCTCTCAGCCTCACTCACCTCACAGAGTATTTGTTGTGGGGGAGGAAGGGAAAGGAGATTGTTAGCCGCTTTGAGACTCCTTTGGGTAGTGATAAAGTGGGATATCAAATCCAAACTCCTTCTCCTCCTCCTCCTCCTCCTCCTCCTCCTCCTCCTCCTCCTCCTCCTCCTCCTCCTCCTCCTCTTCTTCTTCTCCTTCTTCTTCTCCTTCTTCTTCTTCTTCTTCTTCTTCTTCTTCTTCTTCTTCTTCTTCTTCTTCTTCTTCTTCTTCCAGGGTTATGGCGTATTTTTCGCTCCATAAGATGCACTTTTCCCCTCCTAAAAAGTAAGGGGAAATGTGTGGAGTGAATGCAGGTGGGAAAAGCCCCCAAGAGCCGTGCTCCCTTTCACGAGCCACACGGAGCGTGTGTGCAGTTTTCGGGGGGCTTTTCCCAGAGGAGGGAAAAGCCTGCAAGTGCCGCACACATGCTCAACGCGGTTTGTGAAAGGGAGCGCTGAGTAGAGCCTGGGATGTGTACAAGGCTCTGCTCAGCGCTCCCTTTAAAGAATATATTTTTTTCTTGCATTCCTCCTCTAAAAACTAGGTGAGTCTTATGGAGCGAAAAATATGGTACATAACAAAAATAAGAACAAACCAAACCAAAAACTCTCCCACCCACAACACACTTAAAAGGGCATCAAATGTCAACCTGCCCAAGCCCTGGTTGAAGAGGAATGTTTTCGCCTGACACCTAAAGATGTGAAATGAAGGTACCAGGCGGGCTTCCTTGGGGAGAGCATTCCACCAACGGGGAGCCAATGCAGAAAAGGCCGGTTCTTGTGTTGCCCCCCTCTGGACCTCTCGTGGAGGAGGCATATGAAAAAGGTCCTCTGATGGGTCAGTTCCTAAGTTCCTATTCTGCAACTCCTGCAGCTGATGATGAGATGCGATTCTACAATGTTGAGAACCCACAGCTCTCAGAGATCCTGAATGAACAACATAAGGTCAACATTCCTGCCTTCTGGCCTCCGGTTTGAGTCTGTCTTCCGTCTGACATTTTAAAAGCTAAAACTTTTCAGGTCTGGAAAACATCAACAAAGCCCTTAGTTTTTTGGCCTCGTTAGGAGGAGGCCACATCCAGACTTTTTCTAGTATATTTTTCAAAGGTTACTGGACAGCTTTAGAAACAGCAGAGAGTTCCAAACCCCACCCAGGCTGATTTACGAGCCGTTGTGAGCATTCTTTAAAGGTTTTTATGGGGAAGGTTCATAAAGGTTTATATGGAGAGAGGTGGCCCTTGAGATATTTAAGGCTTTATAGGTCAAGACTAGCACTTTGAATTGGGCATGGAGACTAAGTGATATCCAGTGCAGTTGGGCCAGGATCGGTGTAAGACATGGGTAGGCAAACTAAGGCCCGGGGGCTGGATCCGGCCCAATCACCTTCTAAATCCGGCCCACGGACGGTCCAGGAATCAGTGTGTTTTTACATGAGTATAATGTGTCCTTTTATTTAAAATTCATCTCTGAGTGATTTGTGGGGCCCACCTGGTGTTTTTACATGAGTTGAATGTGTGTTTTTATTTAAAATGCATCTCTGGGTTATTTGTTGGGCATAGGAATGCATTCATTTCCCCCCCCCCCCATACAGTCTGGCCCCCCCAAGGTCTGAGGGACAGTGGACCGGCCCCCTGCTGAAAAAGTTTGTTGACCCCTGGTGTAAGATGTTCAAACGGCCTTGGTTCCAGTATACCTGAAGGAGCATCTCCAGCCCCATCGTTCTGCCCAGACGCTGAGGTCCAGCTCCGGTGCCTTCTGGCGGTTCCCTCACAGCGATAAGCCAAGTTACAGGGAACCAGGCAGAGGGCCTTCTCGGTGGTGGCACCCTCCCTGTGGAACGCCCTCCCACCAGATGTCAAAGAGAAAAACAACTACCAGACTTTTAGAAGACATCTGAAGGCAGCCCTGTTTAGGGAAGCCTTTAAGGTATAACAGACTACTGTATTTTAATATTTTGCTGGAAGCCGCCCAGAGTGGCTGGGGAAGCCCAGCCAGATGGGCGGGATATAAATAATAAATTATTATTATTATTATTATTATTATTATTATTATTATTATTATTATTACAGTATGGGGAAGGTGACTGCCAAACATCAATGGGCAGTGAGTTCCAGAGATGCCACATTGAGAGATGGATTCCGTGAGAGTGCAGAGCAAACTCCTTTTGGCATAACCTGTAGCTTTGCTCTTTGCAAAACCATTTGTCAAGAAAAACATGCAGTGGCAGAATGAAGATCCTTCCGTCTTCTTTTCTGAGAGAGAAAGAGAAGGGGGGGGGAAACAACCTGTTATTTTAAGAGAGATTCTCATATGGACAGGAAATGCCTGCTAGGGCATGCCTAGAAAAATGAAAAATTGGTTCCGCTTTCGGATGGATGGATTTCTTCTGCCTGCTGTAGGCATTACATATTTGAGGAAGGAATAAGAATGATGAAGATTAGGTTTTGAGAGACAATGTCGTCCATCTTCCTCATCAAATTCCACAGGGTTCAATGTTTTTCACTGTCAACTTTTATTTTTGTATCTGTTTCCGCCCCACCCCCTCAGTATCCTTGGAAATTTGTTACAGTGCAGCCAACAGGATTTCTGCCCTCATTCCAGATCAACGGCTTCTGCTTTAAATGTTCGTTTGGCGGCAACCCTTGAATAATTCAGCGACCAAAAAAAGGTTGCTCAAAGGCCTCCTTCCCTGCAAGATTTTCATTTTTTGCATCAAGGACCCAATTCAGGGCAGCATGTAAGCTGTCCAACTGGGTGAATCAAATAGTTTATGATCTTTTTTAAAAAATAATTTTTATTGATTTTAACATATAAATTATAGAATGCACCATGAAACTTATCACTTAAACAATCTTTTTAGACTTCCATCAGCACCTCTGATCATCCACCGTTTTGTCCACTTATACATTTCTTAACTTTATATTGCCTTTAAGTCTCTTAACAAATTATCCTTTTCCTTATCTATTTTTGCAATACTTCCAATAATACTCCTCACAGAACTTCTTGCAAACCAACAAACGTCGTCTGGTCTTCACAAATACTTTTCAAATAGTCCGTAAATTTACTCCAGTCTTCCGTGAATTTCTGGTCCCGCCGGTTTAGAATTCTTCCTGTTAATTTATCTAATTCTGCATAGTCCATTAACTTCATCCTTCATTCTTCAGTCGTCGGTAGTTCTTCTGGCTTCCATTTTTGGGCTAATAATATTCTTGCTGCTGTTATTGCCAAATAGTTTATGATCAGATGTACCTTCCCCTTGCTAGAACTCAGGTTGGGTTACAATAATATTAGTTTAAAATTTGGACATGGGTGGTGCTGTAGTCTAAATCACAGAGCCTAGGGCTTGCTGATCAGAAGGTCAGTGGTTTGAATCCCCACGACGGGGTGAGCTCCCGTTGTTCAGTCCCTGCTCCTGCCAACCTAGCAGTTCGAAAGCACGTCAAAGTGCAAGTAGATAAATAGGTACCACTCCGGTGGGAAGGTAAATGGTGTTTCCGTGCGCTGCTCTGGTTCGCCAGAAGTGGCTTAGTCATGCTGGCCACATGACCTGGAAGCTGTCTTGGCCAATAAAGCGAGATGAGCACTGCAACCCCACAGTCGGCCACAACTGGACCTAATGGTCAGGGTCCCTTTACCTTTATCTTTAAGCCACTTTTAGGGTGCCACCGACTGGTGGAAAAGCAGAATCATCATCATTTGACACCTAGTGTGAAGAAGAAGAGTTTGGATTTGATATCCCGCTTTATCACTACCCTAGCGGCTAACAATCTCCTTTCCCTTCCTCCCCCACAACAAACACTCTGTGAGGTGAGTGAGGCTGAGAGACTTCAGAGAAGTGTGACTAGCCCAAGGTCACCCAGCAGCTGCATGTGGGGGAGCGGAGACGCAAACCCGGTTCCCCAGATTACGAATCTACTGCTCTTAACCACTACACCACATTGGCTCTGTGTGTCAGGAGATGGCTAGTTTAGAACCCTGACCTGCTTCTTTTCTATGCTCAGGGAATTCTTTCCTATAGAGGTGCAACATCACCTGCTATTTTCCTAGCAGACACCTTTGATGATGAGAACAAAGATTTTGCAACCCCTCACCATTTTTTTTCCTGCCATCTGCAAATTTGTGTGTGCAAACCCTTTCCTTCTGCTTCTAAGAATATCCATCTGTCAAACTGGTAAGACAAATACCAAATTACATCAGGGCATGTGACATATGGCTCATAAACAGTGATGGATGGCAGCTTGCATCCTACCCTCCAAGGAGGTTATCAGATCAGTTCATGCTCAGATATTCGGCTTCTTGGCTTTCACCTTTTCGTCTTTCGACTGCTGAATTATGCAAAAGGGCAATGGCTGCAATTTGCTTTGTGTATTTCAGATTTTCTTTTACAGCCACAGTCACAGGCACTGTGAAAACCCCCACTTGTGTGTTAAAGGTAAAGTTAAAGGGACCCCTGACCATTAGGTCCAGTCGTGACCGACTCGGGGGTTGCGGCGCTCATCTCGCTTTATTAGCCGAGGGAGCCAGCGCACAGCTTCCAGGTCATGTGGCCAGCAGGACTAAGCCGCTTCTGGCAAACCAGAGCAGCGCACCGAAACGCCGTTTACCTTCCCGCCAGAGCGGTACCTATTTATCTACTTGTACTTGATGTGCTTTCGAACTGCTAGGTTGGCAGGAGCAGGGACCGAGCAACGGGAGCTCACTCCGTCGCGGGGATTTGAACCGCTGACCTTCTGGTCAGCAAGTCCTGGGCTCTGTGGTTTAACCCACAGTGCCACCCGCATCCCTATTTGTGTGTTACACATCACAAAATTACTGCCACCCTTCTCAGCCACTTTAAGGAAAACTAAGTACATGCATTGTTGCAGTGATGGGGGAATTTGGGGAGACCTTGACTCTGGGGCTTTCTTCAGACCAAGTTCCCAGATATCATCTGCCCCAGGGTAATTGGCAGGTCCTCTTAGAGTTAGTACTAAGAAAGGCAGAAAATATGGAAGATAATCACGAAATGGCTGGATACATCTTTCCTTTTCTTTGATGGAGTTCCTTGCTTCACAGTAGCAGTTTAAATGTTGCACTTCTTTGTGAGATTGTTCCACATTTCTAATGAAATGCTAAGGTCTGCATTTTAGCTGGCTGAAGAGCTTTCGTTAAAGGATTTTGCAGGCTGAATCTGTGCAGTCAGATGGAAACACTGCTCAATGCAATGAAGCTTATCGTGCTGTTCCTAATAAATTGGGTCCTTTGCTACATCAGAGGTGGGGAATTGGATCCAGCCGGTGGGTTGTATGGTTAATTCAACCACTCCATGTAGGTCAATGGTGGAAGTGTGTGGGACTGCGCAAGGGACTTTGACTGTTGGGCAGTACAACCCATGTACAGTGGTGTCTTGCGATTCTCTTTGTCTAGCGTTTTTTTCGTCTTGCGAAGCAAGCCCATTGACGGCTTAGCGGATTAGTGCTATTAGTGGCTTAGAGGCTTAGCGGCTTTTAGCGGCTTAGCGGCTTAGCAGATAAGCGGATAAGCGGCTTAGCGGCTTAGAAAAAGGGGGGGAAGGGGGGAAAAACCGCAGGAACTCGCAAGACATTTTCGTCTGTGAAGCAAGCCCATAGGAAATTCGTTTTGCGAAGCACCTCCAAAACGGAAAACCCTTTCGTCTAGCGGGTTTTCCGTCTTGTGAGGCATTCGTCTTGCGGGGCACCACTGTATCGATCATTAGATGTCCTAATAATGCCAGGTGATTGGCTGGTGACTTGTCTCACCCACCTGCCAAAGTTCATAGAATTGTAGAGTTGTAAAGGACCCAAGGGAAATCTCATCCAATCCTTTGCAATGCAGGAATCTCAGCTAAAGCATGTGGGTTGTGAAACACAAGAGCAGTCAAGTACAACATTCCTAGAGTGAACATGTTTACACATGAGGAGGAATGTTTGTCCAGCCAGCAGGTAAACTTCCTGTTTCCTTCTGGGCTGGGACAGACTTCCTCTGCATGTGACTAGAGGTGGGCGTGGCCTCACCTGTGCAGGTAACGACAAAAGCACAGGGAAGGGCAGCCATCTCTCTCTCTTTGACTACATGCATCGAAGAAGCAACATCTGCTTAGCCAAAGATGCTCTCTTGGCCTCCAGCCAAGAGAGGACAAAGGTTCTGTCACCTTATGAGATGTTTCCATGTGTATGTTACTTTTCTAAGCTTAGTCTACCTTCTGGGATCCAATTGTGAACAGAATGTTAGTAAACTCTTTTTATACTTTTATAGAAGACTGTGTTGTGTCTTATCTTTTATGAGGGAATAAGGGGGAAATAAAAGGGACGCAGGTGGCGCTGTGGGTTAAAGCCTCAGCGCCTAGGACTTGCCGATCGAAAGTTCGGCGGTTTGAATCCCTGCGGCGGGGTGCGCTCCCGCTGCTCGGTCCCAGCGCCTGCCAACCTAGCAGTTCGAAAGCACCTCCAGGTGCAAGTAGATAAATAGGGACCGCTTACCAGCGGGAAGGTAAACGGCGTTTCCGTGTGCGGCTCTGGCTCGCCAGAGCAGCGATGTCACGCTGGCCACGTGACCCGGAAGTGTCTCCGGACAGCGCTGGCCCCTGGCCTCTTAAGTGAGATGGGCGCACAACCCCAGAGTCTGTCAAGACTGGCCCGTACGGGCAGGGGTACCTTTACCTTTACCTTAAGGGGGAAATACCAGAATAGTTATTATACAGGCTTCAGTGAGCCTGAGCAAACACATCCGCTGCAAGTTTAAAAACAGGAATGTTACTCTGCTAAATTGTGAACTGGTTACACAAGTTGGAAAGGCTATAATCAAACAACATATCCTCTCCTGCATCCCTGAACATTCCCACACACACACACACAAAAAGAATAATAGAACTGTAGAGTTAGAACCCATGACAGATGACCACCCAACCTCTGCTTAAAAATCTCCAGGGAAGTAGAGTCCACCACCTCCCAAGGGAGTCCATTCCACAGTCGAACAGCTCTTACTGTCAGAAAGTTTTCCTGACCTTGGGTGGGAATCTCCTTTCTTGTAACTTGAAGCAATTGGTTTGAGTCCTACCCTCCGGAGCAGGAGAAAACAGGCTTGCTCCACCTTCAATGTAACAGTCCTTTAGATATTTGAAGATGGCTATCATATCTCTTCTCACTCTCCTCTTTTCCAGGCTCAACATACCCAGCTCCCTCGACCGTTCCTCATCAGGCTTGGTTTCCAGACCCTGGATCATCTTGGTCACCTTCATCTGCACACCTTCCAGCTTCTCAACATCCTTCCTAAATTGTGGTGCCCAGAATTGGACACAATACTCCAGGTGTGGTCTCAACAAGGCAGAATGGAAAGGGCCTATGACTTCTCTTGATCTAGACACAAGGCTTCTGTCAGCCCGTGTGGAGACAGGGACAAGGAAGGATCTGGTCCTGTGGGCCAAAATGCTCCTCTTTCAACAGGAGATGCCAGGAACCAAACCCGGAACCTTCTGCATGCCAAGCAGGGGCTCTGCCTCCGAGCTGCAGACTCTCCTTGCATTTGAGCAACTCGCCGTCTTGTTTTGTCTGTTCTCCCTCTGTGTACCGTAGATTCAGAAATCCAGAGTCGGAAGCCACTGGCAAGCCTCCAGCCCGTATCCATTGCGAGAGATGCTCAGCTATGAGATTAAAGTCATTTGTCAATTGGCTACTGCAGATAAGGGAGGTATCTGTTCGGAAATCCCAGGAAAAGCCTGTGACATTTCTCCAGCGGCATCTGCACCTTGCATTGGGGGCTGTGCGCGACACTGCAGATTGTTTAAGAGACAAGCTGCATTCATTCTTGGTATTTACAACATTTCTCATCATAAAAAGCAGAGACATCACCTTGCCAACAAAGGTCTGTATAGTTAAAGCTATGGTTTTCCCAGTAGTGATGTATGGAAGTGAGAGCTGGACCATAAAGAAGGCTGATCGCCGAAGAATTGATGTTGTTTTTAATTATGGTGCTGGAGGAGATTCTTGAGAGTCCCATGGACTGCAAGAAGATCAAACCTCTCCATTCTTAAGGAAATCAGCCCTGAGTGCTCACTGGAAGGACAGATCGTGAAGCTGAGGCTCCAATACTTTGGCCACCTCATGAGAAGAGAAGACTCCCTGGAAAAGACCCTGATGTTGGGAAAGATGGAGGGCACAAGGAGAAGGGGATGACAGAGATGGTTGGACAGTGTTCTCGAAGCTAGCAGCATGAGTTTGACCAAACTGCGGGAGGCAGTGGAAGACAGAAGTGCCTGGCTGCTCTGGTCCATGGGGTCACAAAGAGTCGGACATGACTAAACGACTAAACAACAACAACAACAACAACAACACAACATTTCTCAGCATCACTTTTGCCATTTTAAGAGGGCATCCTGGCTCCACGTTTTGAGGAGTCCCTTCACACTTCATGCAGAATGAGGAGGCCGAATTCTAGACCGCACCACTCAAGCTAGACTCATAGAATTGTAGCATTGGATGGGACCCCAAGGGTTATCTAGTCCAGCCCCCTGCAATGCAGGAATATATATTTTTTCCAAATTTTTTAATTAGTTTTCCAAATTTATAACAAACATAGAAGAAAAACATTACAGTAAAAAACAAACAAACAAACAAACATTTATCCTAACTGTTAGAATCCCAATTTTGTTATCATTGTTAGGTGATTTCCTCAAATCCCCCTAGCTGGGTTTCCATATAACTCACTGTAGCAGTTTTCCAATACTACTTTCAAATAAAATTAACTTAGTCAATTAACATCTTCCTTTCTTTTCATATTATCCTCTATCCATAATGTTATACAATTTAACATATTTCACTCCTAGGCCAATTTGGTACTTACAAATAGTTCTACTTATGTTATCTTAGCACATTTAACTAAATAGTCCTTAAATTTCTTCCATTCTTCTTGGTGCTCCTCCTCTTTTTGTCCGTGGATTCTTCCAGTCAGGTCAGCCAGCTCCAGAAAGTCCATCACGCAATGCAGGAATATTTTGCCCACAGCTGTCCCTGGGTGGGCTCGAACCACCAACCTTCTGGTTAGCAGCCAGATGCACTAACCTATTGCACCACCTATGAGGTATGGGCAATTGTGGTGGTATGGACCTGGGAGAGACCCTTGTTTGAAATCACAGAGAGTTGACAGTTTTTGTAATGTGCTTTTTATTCATTCCTAAGTACAAGTTAGGGATGCGGGTGGCGCTGTGGGTTAAACCACAGAGCCTAGGACTTGCCGATCAGAAGGTCGACGGTTCGAATCCCCGCGACGGGGTGAGCTCCCATTGCTCGGTCCCTGCTCCTGTCAACCTAGCTGTTCAAAAGCATGTCAAAGTGCAAGTAGATAAATAGGTACCACTCTGGCAGGAAGGTAAATGGCGTTTCTGTGCACTGCTCTGGCTCGCCAGAAGTGGCTTAGTCATGCTGGCCACATGACCTGGAAGCTGTACACCGGCTCCCTCGGCCAACAAAGCGAGATGAGTGCCGCAACCCCAGAGTCGACCACGACTTGACCTAATGGTCAGAGGTCCCTTTAGCTTTAAGGGTTTCTAGACACTATTGCATGTCAGCTATGAAATGTCAAATGCCTAACACGGTTGCATGTTGCCTGCTAAAATCCTAAAACACTGCTGCATGCTGCCAGTTGTCTGGTACTATCTAGTCAGCTATCAAGAAGCGTCAAAGAACAAATGCTGAGAATACGAGAATACCTGCATTCGAGACCAACAGCGATGCATGTGTTTGGGCTATTACTTCTGCTCTGTTCTTGGCTAGTGTCAGAGTCACAAAGAAAACGGAAGCCCTGGTATTGAAATTCTCCAGGAGTAGTTCCCAGATATCAGTGCGGGTTTGCAAAATGGAATTCATTAGCTCATTCCCCCAGCACAGTTCATGATTCAAGTCCAGATAGCCTGCAGTGCTATAATGCATATTGGAGGGAAATGATGATTTGCTTGCCAAATAAAGTCCATCTGCTGCCTTGGCAGGAACCAGAATGCGAAAGTATTGATTCTGACAGCGTTGTCCTGATTTTTATCTTCTCAAAAATGGCCCAGTTTCCTTGCTGCTCTGATGTTTGAAAGCTGGAAATAGAGTGCTGCTGTGGGAAGCGACAAAATGTTGCTGGGGTGCGTGTATGTGTGTTTGTCTGTAGGAGTGTAGGAGAAATCTGGTTTGAACATTTTAGTGTGAGCCTAATTCACAATTCCTAAAACAAACATGCAAACCGAAAATGCAGCTGTCCTTCAAATGATCACATCTCCTCAATTTGTGATGTAGTTCTGCAACCAAAAAAATGTGTACAAAGTTGCAAATGTTAAGAGAAAGTGGGCTAAAAATTTGCATACATTAGTGAACATTGTTTGTACAAGTGCGTATATTAGATGCAAACTGAATGAAAATGTGTATGTTGGGGGAATGCATATTATAATGCTTGTGCATTTTCCTGAGGAGTCTTTATTTTAAAAAGACTGATGTGAAAATGTTGCGAACTGGACCTGAGCTTGGAAAAACAAAATTGATGGGATCACCCATCCTTAGT
This sequence comes from Podarcis cretensis, assembly GCF_951804945.1. Taxonomy (NCBI): domain Eukaryota; kingdom Metazoa; phylum Chordata; class Lepidosauria; order Squamata; family Lacertidae; genus Podarcis; species Podarcis cretensis. The sequence continues at coordinate 7,365,885 of NC_137181.1, forward strand.
TCCCTGCCATGGATTCCCTGACTGTTGTTGGGAGGAGACTCTGTGATTCCCATCTGTAAAATGGGTACAGCTTGAAACGAATGAGATAGCTCTGAGTACTCCCACCCACAAATTAAAGGACAATTAGCATTGATTTAGATCAGATGAATGCTTTTTGCTGAAACATTGTCCTAAACGTTTGCCTTTGTTTCTACAGCATGTATCTGTGCGTGGAAACTGGGGTAAGGCTTGACATCAGTTCAGGCTGCTGTTGACTAATGGGGCATCTCCTCCTTCCATAGGGCTTGTGCTCTAATTGTAAGCTGTCAATATAATTGTGGATTCAGGAAGGTAGCCATGTTGATCTGACGCAGTTTAAATAAAAATAAAATTTAAAAAATTGTCTAGTAGCACCTTAGAGACCAACTAAGTTTGTTCTTGGTATAAGCTTTCATGTGCATGCACACTTCTTCAGATACCTGAAGATATCTGAAGAAGTGTGCATGCACATGAAAACTTATACCAAAAACAAACTTAGTTAGTCTCTAAGGTGCTACTAGACAATATAATTGCACTAATTGGTTTTTTGGGGGAAAGGAGATGCTGTAAGGTTAGGTTTAAAAAAAATAATGGAAAAAAATCATCATAAAGCAACTGTTGGTCTGAAGCTCAGCATCAAAAAACTAAGATCATGGCCACTGGTCCCATCACCTCCTGGCAAATAGAAGGGGAAGAAATGGAGGCAGTGAGAGATTATACTTTCTTGGGCTCCATGATCACTGCAGATGGTGACAGCAGTCACAAAATTAAAAGACGCCTGCTTCTTGGGAGAAAAGCAATGACAAACCTAGACTGCATCTTAAAAAGCAGAGACATCACCTTGCTGACAGAGGTCCGTATAGTTCAAGCTATGGTTTTCCCAGTAGTGATGTATGGAAGTGAGAGCTGGACCATAAAGAAGACTGATTGCTGAAGAATTGATGCTTTTGAATTATGGTGCTGGAGGAGACTCTTGAGAGTCCCATGGACTGAAGGATCAGACCTCTCCATTCTTAAGGAAATCAGCCCTGAGTGCTCACTGGAAGGACAGATCGTGAAGCTGAGGTTCCAATACTTTGGCCACCTCATGAGAAGAGAAGACTCCCTGGAAAAGACCCTGATGTTGGGAAAGATGGAGGGCACAAGGAGAAGGGGACGACAGAGGATGAGATGGTTGGACAGTGTTCTCGAAGCTACCAGCATGAGTTTGACCAAACTGTGGGAAGCAGTGGAAGACAGGAGTGCCTGGCGTGCTCTGGTCCATGGGGTCACAAAGAGTCAGACACGACTAAACGACTAAACAACAACAACAAAGCAATTAGCTTTCCTTCAAAAGGAAGACTAATTGAACCCAAGGATAGTCAGAGATTGATCCATTTCAAGGTATTTTCCAAGTCCTATACCCCTCAATGCAGGTGACTCTCAATTTACACCTGGGTAGAGTAAAAGGTAAAGGACCCTTGGATCGTTAAGTCCAGTCAAAGGTGACTATGGAGTTTTGGTGCTCATCTCGCTTCCAGGCCAAGAGAGACAGCATTTTTCCACAGACAGCTTTCCGGGTCCTGTGGCCAGCATGACTAAACCTCTTCTGGCGCAATGAGACACCGTGATGGAAACCAGAGCGCACGGAAATGCTGTTTACCTTCCCGCTGCAGCGATACTTATTTATCTACTCGCACTGGTGTGCTTTCAAACTGCTAGGTTGGCAGGAGCTGGGACAGAGCAACAGGAGCTCACCCTGTTGTGGGTATTCAAACCACTGATTTTCCCATCGGTGAGCCCAAGAGGCTCAGTGGTTTAGTAAGTTTAGGTGAAAAGAACTATCTGAAGGGTGTAGTTTATTTATTGGCCAGTGTGTGGCACCAAGCGAAAACAAAATGAAATTACCTGAGGGGACCATTTTTAGTTTCCTCTGCAGAGACCTGAGAATCGGATAGGACTCCTCTTATGCCTTTTCTCCAGGTATGGCAATTTTTTAAAAGGAAAAACATTTTCCAATGGGACCGCACATCTGAGGGACTGCTTAGGGGTGGTGGTGGTGGAATGGAATGGGAGGCCAGGGAGAGAAAGCCAGGATTAATAGCATTCAGCTAAGTGGAACTAATTGAGATGAAAGATGAGCAAAACTCGTCAGTTCCTGACCTAATTATCAGGCAGATGGAAAGAGCAGGAGATAAGCAGAGTGAGTGAGAGCACTTATGGATATTGGAAAATAGCAGGGGTTCAAAAGAGATACAGGGAAGGAGACCTCACTTGCTTGAAACCCTTGCTGCTCATGGTACCAGTACAGTTTTTTTGTTTTTTTTTATTTTTAATTTTTATTAAGTACAAATTAGAAAACATACATATTTACAACAAAAGAAAATACAAAAGAAAAAGAAAATACATATAACCAAGGGAAAAAAATAGAGAATACTTTGTCTCTTTTCATATTTACAGTACAGTTTAAATAAGATGTGCCACTTTATGTCAGGAGCTCGTCCTACACTTGAGTAGCACCCTGGCAGAGACACATGCCCAACTGGCATGTTCCCTCCCTCCTGGTCAATTGTTCGGGAGCTTCAAAAGCTTTCTTCTGCCCGAACATCACAACGACCGATGCCAACAGACACCGGCACACTTAGGGATCCACAGACTTTGCGCATCATGCGCGTGACAGACCTCAGCAACTCAGCATTTTGGCTAATCTACTTTATTTACATATAAACACACACGGAGCACTGCAACATGGCTCCCTCTCTCTATAGCATCAGACAGCAAAGAGGAAAAGAACAAAGGACAATAGTCCCACTTCACGCAACACAGTAACACAAACATCCTGTCTCCGTCACTTCCCACTCTGTGGAGTCAAAACATATACCGCCATGTGATAGACAACAATCCCATGACTGCAATCATGGAGCAGGAATTCTAACACTTTATATTGAGTCCAGTGGTGCATCCAGCTCACTAAAGTCTACACTGACTGGCAGTGGCTCTCCAGGATTTTGGACCAAGGTTTCTCCTAACTGTATCTGGAGCTGTCTGGGGTTGAAAAGAGATGTTCTGCCAGTTTGCTAAGGCCTTTGCCTTCATAGGAACACAGAAAGCTGCCTTTCACTGAGCCAGATTGTTGGTCTATCTAGCTCACTATTGTCTATGTAACGCACTGAGAGCAGTCAAGTACAACATTCCTTGCATTGCTAGAGAAGACATGTGAGGGAATGTTTGGTCCAGCCAGTTGAAACTTCCTGTTCCTGTTCCTCCTGGCTGGGGCATCCTTCGTTTTGCATGTGATAGGAGGTAGGCATGACCTCACCTGTCCAGCTAACAAAAGGACAAGTCATGCAGTACCCCCCCCTCTTTTTTACTTCCTTCTTCGTTTGACCAGCTTTTAGCTAGGACTGCCCTGCTAGCTCTCAGCTAGCAGAAGCACTGCGATTATCCCCCCATATGGGGTAGATCCACATGTACATATTTGTAACTAAGTCTGCCTTCAGAGATCCAACTGTGGACTGATGTAAGTAAACTTCTTTTTACAGTGGTACCTCGGGTTAAGTACTTAATTCATTCTGGAGGTCCATACTTAACCTGAAACTGTTCTTAACCTGAAGCACCATTTTAGCTAATGGAGCCTCCTGCTGCCACCGTGCCGCCAGAGCACGATTTCTGTTCTCATCCTGAAGGAATGTTCTTAACCTGAAGCACTATTTTTGCGTTAGCAGAGTCTGTAACCTGAAGCATATGTAACCTGAAGCGTATGTAACCCGAGGTACCACTGTATTGACTTTAAATAAGATTGTGGCGTCTTTATTCTTTTTAAGAGGGATTCAAGGGAATTTACCAAGAACATACAATTCAGTCTGCCCGGAAACCAATGTCCCCACTGTGGAAGGACGTGTGGATCCAGAATTAGCCTCCACAGTCACTTACAGACTCATTGTTAAAACCGTGTTTATGGAAGACAATCTTACTCGGCTATGAGGGATCACCAAAGAAGAAGACCCTAATGCCCCTTGTTGATGCCTGTTCTGTAGTGGCTCTTGAGGAGTCTCCCAAGCCTCTCTTTGAGGACCAAGAGGACCTGAATTGTGCCTTTTGATGCCGTGGTTTGAACTTCATGGCTGCGCCTGCAAAATTGGCCATGGGAAATTGTTACCTAGAGTAAAGGGTGGAGGAAATGAGAGCCTTTTGTCAGACTAATGAGAGAAGTGTCCTCAGCGTTTCACTGCTCCAAGCTGATAAGTGCCCACTTGGAAGAGCTTCCCCTGTGAAGTGGGCTCCTCTTTTGTGTCTTTTTAAAAAAAGAACTCTGGGGAAATCCTCTGTGATAAAGCACAGGCAATTGTGCTGCGATGAAGAGACAGAGAAAGCAGTTCAGATGGAGAGACAGAAACAGATGGAAATTATTCTCCTTTCTCTGGGAGGGTCCTTTACTGCTGTGGAGCGATAGCTCTTCCTTAGCCTGTTGCTGTGATCCTGTGCAGCACTTAACCCATCCCCATATCCCCATTGCAATCCTGCAAGCACTTATCCCCACGTCAAAGGTTTATTCTACACCAAGGGCGCCTCCAGACTGGTGCTTTGTGTATGTGTGGGTAGAAGAATTCTGCAACCTGTCATTGGCGCAATAATAGTGTGTTAGCAGTGAATCTGTGCTGGACTGCTCACACATCGGGGAAACACTGGGGAATGACTAATACAGTGGTACCTTGGGTTGCAGATGCTTCAGGTTACAGACGTTTCAGGTTCCAGACTCCGCTAACCCAGAAATAGTACCTCGGGTTAAGAACTTTGCTTCAGGATGAAAACAAAGATCGTGCACTGGTGGTGCGGCGGCAGCTGGAGACCCCATTAGCTAAAGTGGTGCTTCAGGTTAAGAACAGTTTCAGGTTAAGAACGGACCTCCAGAATGAATTAAGTTCTTAACCCGAGGTACCACTGTAAAGCAGAACTGGAGCTACATTGGCAGTGCACGTTTAAAGCACTCCGATACCACTTTAAACAGTCACAGCTTCCTCTAATGGATTTTGGGAGCTGTAGTTTGTTATGGGTGCTAAGAGTTTTTAAAAAGGTAAAGGACCCCTGACAGTTAAGTCCATCATGAACGACTCTGGGGTTGCAGCGCTCATCTCGCTTTACTGGCCGAGGGAGCTGATGTTTGTCCACAGACAGTTTTTCTGGGTCATGTTTCCAGCATGACTAAGCTGCTTCTGGCGAAACCAGAGCAGCGCTCGGAAACGCCGTTTACCTTCCCGCCAGAGCGGTACCTATTTATCTACTTGCACTTTGATGTGCTTCCGAACTGCTAGGTTGGCAGGAGCTGGGACCGAGCGACGGAAGCTCACCCCGTCGCGGGGATTCGAACCGCCGACCTTCCGATCGGCAAGCCCTAGGCTCAGTGGTTTAGACCACAATGCCACCTGCGTTTTCCCTTCTCAGAGCTACAATCCCCAGTGTGGCATAACAATCAATCCCTCTCCACAGGGAACTCTAATGGAGTAGGGTGGTTAGGGTCTGGCAGGATTTTAACTCAGTACCCCAGTCAGATCTCTATCCCCACCATACTGCTTGCCTCAGAGTTCTTTTGCTCTTTAACCTAAGAGGTTTGTGTGGGGGGGTGCCTATTCCTTTTGCTGATGTTTCAAGGTGTATTTAATTCCAGGGGAACATGCCACACTTTGTACTTACACTGAGACCAGACCTATTCATAGAGCTGTTATGCCTTTGGGAGCAGTCTTCTCCAAGCTGGTAGCCTCCAGCTCGAAACAGTTTAACAAGCATTTTAAAGAGCTGACCAGAACTTTGTCTGCTCCGATCTGTATTTATACCATGAGAAACCCTGGAACAATTTCAATGAAGCCAAAGACAACCATGAACGAACTCGTGTCCGACCATGGAAAGCCATTGTAAACAAGAGAAGCCAGGAGCAAGACTATCTTATTTAATGAGCTGTGTTGGAAGTAGATCTTTGCAATGAAGAAAGACAGTGCAAAGGGATCTTCTCAGCTTAAGGGAATATAAATTTTACAGGAGCTATCCATTTGTTTCTGGATAAGGCAAGTGTTTTGTTTAGCCTGGTTGGAATTTGTAATTTGTCAGAATTCTTTAATCTATGCATAAAATGCCTAGAGTAGACACAGACAGGGGGATGTTGATCCAGCCAGTTGAACTTCCTGTTACACCTGGTCTGGAGCATCCTCCCCCTGCATGTGACCAGGTAGGTGGGCGTGACTTTTGTAGACCCTACAAAGGGGCCTGTTGTCTTTATCCATGGAGTTTTCTTGGCAGGGATACTGGAGTTCCTGCTCCAGGTGGATCATGTTTAGTCAAAACTCTCCACTATGACCTTGTCCATCTTGGGTGGCCTTGCACGGCATAGCTCATAGCTTCTCTGAGTCATTCAAGCCCCTTTGCCACGACAAGGCAGTGATCCATGAAGGATTGCCGGAAGAAATATCAAGAACCTCAGATATGCAGATGACACAACCTTAATGGCAGAAAGTGAGGAGGAATTAAAGAACCTTTTAATGAGGGTGAAAGAGGAGAGTGCAAAATATGGTCTGAAGCTCAACATCAAAAAAATGAAGATCACGGCCACTGGTCCCATCACCTCCTGGCAAATAGAAGGGGAAGAAATGGAGGCAGTGAGAGATTTCACTTTCTTGGACTCCATGATCACTGCAGATGGTGACAGCAGTACGAAATTAAAAGATGCCTGCTTCTTGGGGGAAAAGCAATGACAAATTTAGACAGCATCTTAAAAAGCAGAGACATCACCTTGCCAACAAAGGTCCGTACAGTTCAAGCTATGGTTTTCCCAGTAGTGATGTATGGAAGTGAGAGCTGGACCATAAAGAAGGCTGATCGCCGAAGAATTGATGCTTTTGAATTATGGTGCTGGAGGAGACTCTTGAGAGTCCCATGAACTGCAAGAAGATCAAACCTATCCATGCTTAAGGAAATCAGCCCTGAGTGTTCACTGGAAGGACAGATCCTGAACCTGAGGCTCCAATCCTTTGGCCACCTCATGAGAAGAGAAGACTCCCTGGAAAAGACCCTGATGTTGGGAAAGATGGAGGGCACAAGGAGAAGGGGACGACAGAGGACGAGATGGTTGGACAGTGTTCTCGAAGCTACCAGCATGAGTTTGACCAAGCTGCGGGAGGCAGTGGAAGACAGGAGTGCCTGGCGTGCTCTGGTCCATGGGGTCACGAAGAGTCGGACACGGCTAAACGACAACAACAACAAAGGGGCCTGTCACGCAGCCATCTTTCTCTCTCCCATTTTGGCCACTGCTCCTGATGCATCTGATGCTGTCTGCTGGCTCTCTGCCAGAAGCACATGGGATGAATCCCCATATGGGATGAATCCCCGTTTTCTGTAACTACAAGCTTAAAGCCTGCCTTCAAGGATCATACTGTGAACTGAATATAAGTAAACTTCTTATTACTTTTAAGAGAAGACTGTTGTGCCTTTATTTCTTTTTAAGAGGGAATAAAAAGGGGAGTTACCAGGATCAAGCCAATCTGGGCAAGCCAGATTGGATTGCTTAAGTAAAGAGATTCAAACAAATCTGCCAACTAGCTTTCTGCAATACAGAAGGGAATGAACTTTGCTGCATGACTCACTAGCTTGAGTTAGGAAGGATAATATTTAATCAATATAGCCTCTCCTACTATCCACAACATTCCCACAATGATTCTGCTGCAGTCCTGATCCAGGACACCTGAAATCCCATCAATTGTCATAAGGGGCGCACAGGGCTAACCAAGGAAAACCAGCCGGCTGCTATTAAAATGAGGCTGCATTTTAAATTGTATTTTAACCTGTATTTTAATAAACTGGTTTTGTTTTGTTTTTTGTTTTGTTTTGCTTGTTTGTTTGTTTGTCCCCCCCCTTATGTTTTACTGTATTTTTATTGGTGTTAGCTGCCCTGAGCCTGGCTCTGGCTGGGGAGGGCAGGGAATAAATAAATAAATAAATAAATAAATAAATAAATAAATAAATAATATTAATATATGGCAGGGGTGGCCAACTCCCAAGAGACTGTGATCTACCTCATAGAGTTAAAAACTGGCAGTGATCTACCCCCTCTTTTGGGGGTACAGGCCAACACTGTTGACCTTTTTTTAGGGGAGCCAAAGTTGTTGAGCTTGTTTGGGGGGGGGGAGCCAGTGATCTATCAGTGATTTACCACAGACATCAGGTGATCTACCAGTAGATCACAATCTACCTGTTGGACGTGCCTGATATACAGCAAGTGGAATCCTATTGGCTTCCTGTGTATGTTACGGTGCTGAATGAAGCCGCCAAGTCCTGCAGGGTAGTTAATGAGGCTGACATCTCAAAAGAAGGTTTCAGCGCCTCCTGTACACTTTAATAATTCACCACGATGTGTATCATTGATGGAGCAACACTCATCCTTTCGAGTTTTGCAAGCCGTGATATGAAACAGCTGCAAAGTGGGAAGGTAATAGGAACATGCCATCAGCTAAGACCGGGGGCAATGTCAGCTGTAGGATTTGCCTGTGGAAAGCTCTGCTTTTTTCTTTTACTGTGTTTTGTTTTTCTAGGGTACTGCCCAGGTAGGAGATGATAGAATCGTAGAGTTTTTTGAGGGAAGGGGCATTGACGGCCATGCTTTTTTTTTTTTTTTTTTTAAAAAGGTTTAGATGAACAACTCAATGAAAGAATGCAAAAATGGAACACGAGATATCAGCGGACAATAGGAAGAATCAAGGGACACACTCCAAAAGTAGCAGTGCAGAACAAAAATCAAAGCACAAGAAGTTGAGGGTAATTTAAGCATTCTAGACCTCTAGAGATATGGAATGTAATTGATGTTGTAGATTATCGCTATTGACATATGTAATCAAGTTCCACCAAACTGTATGCAAGATCTGTAACAATTCATTTCCTTGTAAGCCTCTTAAACGCTGTGTCATTTTCTCAGAGACAGCCATATCCTACACGACAATGATAAATTTGAGTCCTTTCACGTTTTCCATTTCCGTACATTGGACAGTCATTCGAGGCAAGTAAGAAAGCAATAAAGAGTTCCTTGAAATTCACATGCATGTCTTTGAATAAAGACAATAGCAACAACTGAGGTGTAACTTGAACATGTTCTCTATATGAGAGCCAGTGTGGTGCAGTGGTTACAGTGTCAGACTAGGAACCTGGGAGACCAGGGTTCGAATCTTGGCCAAGGAGCTCATTGGGTGAGCTTGGTCCAGTCACTACCCCTCAGCCCGACCTACCTCACAGAGTTGTTGTGGGGATTAAATGGGGAGAGGTAGAGCCTGTATACTGCCTTTAGCTCCTTGGAAGAAAAGGTGGGATATAAATTCAATAAATAATGATGATAATAATTTCAAGAAACACTTTGGACCTAAACTTCCCTGCAAGTGGACATTCCTACCATTTAATATTATTTAAAACAGGGGTCAGCAAACTTTTTCAGCAGGGGGCCGGTCCACTGTCCTTCAAACCTTGTGTTGGGCCGGACTATATTTTTTTGGGGGAAATGAATGAATTCCTATGCCCCACAAATAACCTAGAGATGCATTTTAAATAAAAGCACACATTCTACTCATGTAGTAGTAGTAGCAGTAATAAATAATAATAATAATAATAATAATAATAATAATAATAATAATTTATTTATACCCCGCCCATCTGGCTGGGTTTCCCCAGCCACTCTGTGTGGCTTTCAACAAAATATTAACATACAATACTCTATTAAACATTAAAAGCTTCCCTAAACAGGGCTGCCTTCAGATGTCTTCTAAAAGTCTGGATTTAGATGTCTTCTAAAAGTCTATATTTGGGGGGGACGACGAATTCCTATGCCCCACAAATCACCCAGAGATGCATTTTAAATAAAAGGACACATTCTACTCATGGAAAAACACACTGATTCCCAGACCGTCCATGGGCTGGATTGAGAAGGTGACTGGGCCGGATCCGGCCCCCGGGCCTTAGTTTGCCTACCCATGATTTAAAAGGTCCAGGAAAAAGTAGAAGGCTACTTTCGCTAGTCTGTACTTCTTTGGTTAGCTACGCCACGCTACGCCACGCTACGCCACTGATTCCAGGGGTTGCTGACATGCTTACCGGAGTCTCTGTTCCTTTCTGGGACAATGATATGTGGCTTATTGACACATATATGAGACCTGCATCTGGATGGAGAGAGCACAAAGCGTTCACATCCCAAGAGGGTCCTGTTCCTCCCATTGCTGCAGCCTCCGATTCCAAGAGATCCCAAACCCGTATGAGCTTCCCACTCTCAACTCTGGGATTGTCTTTTGCTAATTACCCAGAGCTCAGGGCAGGGTCTCGCCCCTCCATATATTTCTGCAAGAGTCTGCCTTGTTGATGGCTTTCTTGATGGGTTAATGACTTTGCCTTTGTTTCATAATGGTCCATCTCCCAGCGATTCCCTGGTCAGGAGAACAAGTCCAGCCTATATTTTGCTATTGTTGTTGTTGTTTAGTCGTTCAGTCATGTCCAACTTTTCGTGACCCCATGGACCTGAGCACGCCAGGCACTCCTGTCTTCCACTGCCTCCCGCAGTTTGGTCAAACTCATGCTGGTAGCTTCAAGAACACTGTCCAACCATCTTGTCCTCTGTTGTCCCCTTCTCCTTGTGCCCTCTATCTTTCCCAACATCAGGGTCTTTTCCAGGGAGTCTTCTCTTCTTATGAGGTGGCCAAAGTATTGAAGCCTCAGCTTCAGGTTCTGTCCTTCCAGTGAGCACTCAGGGCTGATTTCCTTAAGAATGGAGAGGTTTGATCTTCTTGCAGTCCATGGGACTCTCAAGAGTCTCCTCCAGCACCATAATTCAAAAGCATCAATTCTTTGGCGATCAGCCTTCTTTATGGTCCAGCTCTCACTTCCATACATCACTACTGGGAAAACCATAGCTTGAACTATACGGACCTTTGTCAGCAAGGTGATGTCTCTGCTTTTTAAGATGTTGTCTAGGTTTGTTATTTTGCTGTAGCCATTGATTAAACGCAACATTTGCTAGAGCCAGGAATTATGGGTTTTGCCTAAATTCTAACCCCTTTACGGAACCCAGAGATTGTAGGAGAGCCTCTCAACTTAAAACATTGCAAAAAGAGAGAGGCAGAATCAGCCCTATTGTTGTTATCCATTAAATTTCTATACTGCCTTTCATCTGAGGATCACAGGGAGTTTGCGATATAAAGCGGAAGGCAAGAGCCAGAAAACAATGCAAAATAAATAAGGCTTGCCTCTTTTCCATCTTTTCTGGGCCCAGCTTGCCATGGATTAATGCATCCCAGCTCCATTGCCTGTAATCACCAACGTTTATTGCTGCCTTGATTTACTCAAAACAGGAGCTGTGTTTATGAGAGCTACCACCAGCTGGCAATTGCGAGACCTCTGAGTGACAGTTTTAGGGGCCAGGCAGTGCAGTTTTTGCCATCATCAATTGCATGTCCTGATGACTCTGGCAGCGCACGATTTTGCAGGCATTAATGGGTGCTGTTAGGAAGAACGTGTCTCCTTGCCAGCTCCAACAGAGCAGCTGGGCCCGTCTCCTCACGGAAAGGACGCCACTGCTCAGTTTCGACTCTGGAGAGTTGTGCTTGCAACTGGCAAGGGAATTCCTGGACGTTGGAATATCCTTGTAATACCATATTGGCCTGAATATAAGCCTAACCCCCCCCCCCCCAAATTCTGACCGTGGAAAGTTAAAGTGTGGCTTAAATCTGCTTACAAAAAAATTGGCTTTTACGATATCGCTGCTGAAACAGACATACAGTAAAACGGAACGGGTGTGAGTGTCTGCAAAATTTCAAGGGAGTGGCTTATATTTAGGCATTCTCTCTCCCCCCCCCCCTAAATTTCAAAGGTGCGGCTTATATTCGGGCCAATACAGAACAGTGGTACCTGGGGTTACATACGCTTCAGGTTACAGACTCCGCTAACCCAGAAATAGTGCTTCAGGTTAAGAACTTTGCTTCAGGATGAGAACAGAAATTGTGCTCCGGCGGCAGCGGGAGGCCCCATTAGCTAAAGTGGTGCTTCAGGTTAAGAACAGTTTTAGGTTAAGAACGGACCTCCGGAACGAATTAAGTACTTAACCCGAGGTACCACTGTAGTTGTTATGGAGAGTTTACAGGAGGGCAGTAAAACTTTTTCAGCAGGGGGCCAGTCCACTGTTCCTCAGACCTTGTGGGGGCCAGACTATTTTTATTAAAAAATATTTTATTAAGGATTTTCTTGTTTTACAGAAGTAAGTGTAATGCCTCGTATTTTTTTTCCCCATGTAACATTTTTACAAATCCGTTTCATTTGTTGAGGCATTAGGGGGAGAAGAAAAAAGAAAGAAAGAAAAAAGAAAGGGGGGGGGGGGTGGAGGGAGGGAAGATGGATGGGGGTGGGGCCAGGTGGCGATGTTTCTATTATGCTTAATGTATGTAGAGTTTGGTATCAGCGTTGCTTGTGCTGTTCACTTGTGTTCCTTTGGTGGTGAGAGAGGTTGGGGTTGGCCTAGGGTGTGGTTGTTTGTTTGTGATTGGCTGTGGTGATCTTTGTTTTCGTGTGTGAGTGAGGTGGGTGGGTGTTTTGGATCAGGTTAGCCATATTGATTTGTATGCTGTTGGTGGATTATTGTCATTGTCTTGTTGGGCTGTGTATGTGATAAAGGGGAGCCATACCTGGGTGAAGGAGTCTTCTTCTGTTTGTCCCCATGTCAGTTTCAGCATATTAGTTAATTTTTCTAGTAGGGCTGTTTCCCATACTATTTGGTACCATTGGTCCATGCTTACTCCTAACAGGTCTCTCCAGTGTTTCTGGCTGCTGAAAGTGGCCGGACTATATTTTGGAAAAAAATAAAAATGATGCAAGAGCCCCGGTGGCTGCTTACCTGCGTCTTGCAAGTGGCAAGGGGCTGGCAGTGGCGGCAGTGGCTGGACGGTGTGCAGCACATGAAAGGGCTCCAGAGAGGGGCTGCTTAAAATGGCGGCCACTCAAGCAACAAAGCCCAGCCCCCTTCCTCCTCTAGACAGGGCGGGGAGAAGCCAGGAGGAGGGAGCATAGCTGTCAACTTTCCCCTTTTCTTGAGAGGAATCCTATTTGGAATAAGGGAATTTCCCTTTAAAAAAGGGAAACGTTGACAGCTATGGGGAGGAAGGAGGCACAACCAGCACTGCCATTGTGTGAGGGAGAGGGAGGGAGAGGGAAAGAACGCATGTGTGCTGGCGATCCACGCAGCGATTCCCGGACCCGTCTGTGGGCTGGATCCAGAAGGCAATTGGGCCTGATCCTGCCCGTGGGCCTTAGTTTGCCTACCCATGCCCAAGACGCTCACCCTGAAAACCTGTCTGAAACCTTTGACAGGCGCCTCCTCCTTGCCTGCAAATGATGTACAGAGCATCGTTTCTAGATCCTTGTTTCTGCGAAGAGACCAACGGAAGCCAGCAAACAGCGGTGAAAAGAGAAGACATCGCCCACACAATTAAGCAGAGGCCATTGAGTTCAGTGAGACTTGCTCCCAGGTAAGGGAGCACAGGGCCTTGGTCTTCTAGTGTCTATTACATTGAAATAGCTCTTCTTTGTTACGATATGGATGCAATGCAGCTGCAAAGTGCTAGCTTGAAAAGTAAACATGTTGGGACTGTCCGTGGGAATCAGAGGGCAGTCATTTCACAGTGCAAAGCACCGGAATTACCTCAGAGTGTAATATGAGCTGTACAGGAAGTAGAGGAAGTGTTTTTTGTCTCCTCACTGCTGGAGTTTGAAGAGAGCAGTCATGTTTTTGTAATGCTGCAAAGACAGAAATAAAGGCATGTAAATACATTTCTGTCTATCTCTTTCCCCTGCCCGGGGGGGCAGGAAAGAGGGGTGTGTTCTTCTCACATTTGAGAAGAATCGCCGATCGAGACCTTGCTTGCGCCTGCTGGGGAATGCAGCCAGGGAGGTCAACAGGGAATCAAGCTGGGTGCCTAGGATTGTTGCCAGTTCCTCTGATAAAGGGCTTGATATCCCAACATTCTTAACTGCCTTCCCACAGGGCGGCACAGGCTGTTTGACATGACTCTTGCTGCTTCCTGGAGCTTCAGAGGAAGATGAGTGAAGGGGTTTGTGTTCTGAGGATGATCAGACAAGGAAAGCAGGAGAGAAGGAAGGAAAGCTTCCTTTCCTGTCGCTTTGAATCGTGTTGGGCTGTGATGCCTGGAATCCCCAAGGTGAGCATGCGGTGCCGTGTGCAGAATGGCTTATGATGAATTATTCTGACACAGCGAAAACTAAAAGGATTTAAGGCCCCAAGATTCTGCCTCGGAAATGCGAGCTCCTTTTTGTTGTGAGCTTTCTGCTTCCTGCTTCTAAGAATTGCAAAAGCATCACCGAAGCTACTGTAGCCTGACCGCAGCATGCCAACGATACAATACGATAATCTTTATTGTCATTGACCCATAAAGAACAACAAAACTGAAAAATCTACATAAAACATTCAAAACCCAACAAGCCTGCCATTCCAGCTATCCCAGCCTGGTTAGCCCCCTAAAAACTCGGATACCCCATTTTTAAATACAGTATACTCCCATAGAGACTCCTTACACTGTGTTTAAAACCAAAATCACATTAGGGTCAAAACTGTTTCTCAGGCGGCTAGTCCGAGTCTTTATAAGCCTGTGGTTCGCCAGATGTGGCTTAGTCATGCTGGCCACATGACCCGGAAGCTGTACGCCGGCTCCCTCGGCCAATAAAGCGAGATGAGCACCGCAACCCCAGAGTCAGTCACAACTGGACCTAATGGTCAGGGGTCCCTTTACCTTTTTACCTTCTTCCAGAAGGCAGAAGCTGAAAGAGATCATTTCAGGGATGTGCACTATCCTGTGCTATCTCTGCAGCTTTCTTATGGCACCTGGAAGCATAGATTTGATCCAAGGTGGGAAGAGTGCACCCAGTTATTCTCTCGGCAGTCTTTACAACCCTGGACAGCATTGTTTTTTCCCTGACCATGCAGCTCATGGTGATGATGGCAAAAGCAACTATTACCTGTTCTGTGGGTTTCAGGGCTTGAGCCTGTTAGCTGCTGCTTTGGCAAAGGTGGATGATGATTAGGAATGAGATTTGAACCAGGGGACCTCAGGGTCTCACTAACAGTCATTAGCTGTGCTGCACACAGGGATTCTGTTACGACCTGCTGGGAAGGGTTGCGGTGCCCATTTTGCACACATCAAGCTGCTGTTTTACAGCCACTTTGCTCAGCAATGCGAAGGCAAGTGACATGATAGACGTTTACAGAATTATGCATGGGATGTAAAATAATTGGACAGAGGAAAGCTTTTCTTCCACTCACATAACACTAGAAATCATGGACAGCCACTCAAGACAGATGGGTGCCAATAAGTGTGAATATTAGGAGAAATGCACTGGTGAATTTTCATGAGGACTTTTTTTTCCAATGTAGAGAATTGAACTCAAGTGTCACAGTCCGGTTCACAGGTGATTGAAGTCCCGGCAGGGGATGTCGGGACCGGGGGCAAGATGGTGGGGTGGGAGCAGGAACGGGGGTCCAGAAGCCAGGTGTCAGGAAGCCAAGAGTCCAAGGGTCAGACAGCCAGGAGTCAAGAAGCCAAGGGTCTGAGGGTCAGGAAGCAAGGAGTCACAGTCAAGGGTCCGGGGATCAAGAAGCAAGGAGTCACAAAGTCAGGGGTCCAAGGATTAAGAAGCAAGGAGTTACAAAGTCAGCGGTCTGAGGATCGAGAAGCAAGGAGTCAAGAAGTCAAGGATCTGAGGGTCAGGAAGCAAGGAGTCAAGAAGTCAGGGGTCCAAGGATCAAGAAGCAAGGAGTCAAGAAGTCATGGGTCCAAGGATCAAGAAGCAAGGAGTCAAGAAGTCATGGGTCCAAGGATCAAGAAGCAAGGAGTCAAGAAGTCATGGGTCCAAGGATCAAGAAGCAAGGAGTCAAGAAGTCAGGGCTCTGAGGGTCAGGAAGCAAGGAGTCATGAAGTCAAGGGTCTGAGGGTTGAGAAGCAAGGAGTCAAGAAGCCAAGGTCCGAGGATCAGGAAGCAAGAAGCCAAACGCAGCAAGGCAGGGAATGTGTTGCTGTGGCAAAGAGCCGAAGGGAAAATGCTGACCTTATATCCCTTCCTGGCTCTTGCCACCAGGTGCTGTGAGTTACCAATCAGCCTCACCTGTGTGGCAGCGCCTTGCCTCTCCAGAACAAACTTAGGAAGGCCCCAGTCCTGCAAAGTCCTGTTGGTCACAGGGCCCGGCTCCTGCACGCACCCCTGATATTAAGACTGAAAAAAAAATGAGAAACAGGGAGAAACTGAAATTGACAGATGTGGCCATCCCTAAAGAGAAATCTTTACATTTGTCAACCCAGTGGGCAGCTCGTGACTGCACTCATTTCTCTAGGAAAGGAACAGGAGAAGAAGAAACCATATTTTCATCCCTCCCCCTACACCATTTCTGCATCAAAAGGCGATAAATACAGCAGCCGAAAGCGCCAGGGTGGCCGCGATTGCTTACCTTAATAGGTTCTGGCTGCGGCTCAAGCTTGGGGCTGCCTCTGAGTAAATCATCCATTCTGAGGTGATGCCTGACTCTTAATGGTTATTGTTGATTTAATATCACTAGATTTCCCTCAGGGAGGTCACGGAACAGAACCGGAATACCAAGTGTGAGGATGGTGTTTGCAAATGAGATTCTCGGAGGGGAGTTTATTGAGGTTTTTAATGCTGATTGTGAGCGGAATATTCATGCTAATATAACAAAGTGAAATATTGCCAACTCTGACACCAACGATGTACAGTCTCGTAGGAGGTCGAGCTGTAGTCTTTATTTATAAAGACTGCCTGTGCAGACTCAGGCTGTGATTAATTTGCCTGGTTCCTTGGGATTTATAACAATATTTGGAATGCCAAAGACCTTTTGTCAAAGATTAGCTGGTTTATTTTAAAAAAAAGGCCTTTCTCAACAAGACACTGTAAGTTTTCCAGGGGACCTTTGAAAGGTGTTTAATGTCAAGGGATATTGTCACACACAGAGAGACAACATAATATTTTCCTTTCTTCTTCCTCTCCTTTGTTTTTAGCTAAGATAAACCTGCTGAAAAAGAAAGAAAATTGGTCCACCTGCCAGGAAGGAAGATGCTATTGTCTGGATATTTCTTTCCTTAAAGAAAATAAATAAATAAATAAAAATGCACTGCTTTGAATGGAACAAGATTTTATGGGAGGTGTGCGGCTGCTACAGAAAGCAGCATGGGCACATATAAACAGGTCTGCCGACCCCCCTTAGGCAAACTGAGCAAGAAACATAGTTGAAGGCTGCTGCCCCATAGGCCCCCCTGCATTCCCCTCTGTTGGAAGCCTGAGCTGACCCACCTCTAACCCAATGACTGCCTCAGGCACAGTGGAGAACGTTATCCCATTATCAGTGCAGGGAAAAGTTAGATTCCTTCCAGCTCTGTAATTCTATGATTCTAAATATGGAGGCAAATAGCTGGCAGTCCTCCGGAGCAGTGGGTCTGAGACCTACCCCCAGATTAAATCTGCAGAGAAAGAAAGAGAGAGAGAGAGAGAGAGCTGCCATTCCAAAAACACCTTTATACCCAATTTATGGGATGCGGGTGGCGCTGTGGGTTAAACCACAGAGCCTAGGGCTTGCCGATCAGAAGGTCGGTGGTTCGTATCTCCGCGATGGGGTGAGCTCCCGTTGTTCACTCCCAGCACCTGCCAACCTAGCAGTTCGAAAGCATGCAGTGCAAGCAGATAAATAGGTACCACTCCGGTGAGAAGGTAAACGGCATTTCCGTGCGCTGCTCTGGTTCGCCAGAAGCGGCTTAGTCATGATGGCCACATGACCTGGAAGCTGTACGTCGGCTCCCTCAGCCAGTAAAGTGAGATGAGCGCTGCAACCCCAGAGTCGTCCACGACTGGACCTAATGGTCAGGGGTCCCTTTACCTTTAGCCAGTGTGGTGTAGTGGTTAAGAGTGATAGACTCGTAATCTGGTGAACCGGGTTCGCGTCTCCGCTCCTCCACATGCGGCTGCTGGGTGACCTTGGGCTAGTCAGACTTCTCTGAAGTCTCTCAGCCCCACTCACCTCACAGAGTGTTTGTTGTGGGAGAGGAAGGGAAAGGAGAATGTTAGCTGCTTTGAGACTCCTTTGTGTAGTGATAAAGCGGGATATCAAATCCAATCCAAACTCTTCTACCCAATTTACAACTCTCATCCTTAGTTCTAAATTCTCTCCCTCTTACCTCCCAGCCTCTCTCATTCTCTCTTTTTCACCGCCCTACCTCTCACTTTCAAACATTCTCACCCCAGCCACGCCCCCCCCGCCTTCAGTTATACAACCCTTTTGCTCTTCTATTGACAAGGCTGCAGGCAGCAGCGCACAGGTTACATTTCTGCTGCTGATTCTCTGGGCCTATGACCCACTTAATGGCACACACTCCAAAAGCCTCTCTCTACGCTTGTGAGCTGGAGATGCCCAGAGCTGCGAGCTGACTGCATTTCCCTCTATTAGCTGATTCCTGATGAAGAGGTTTCTACGGGTGAAGGGAGCTTGTCGTGCCGCCCGTGTTTATCCCACCTTGCTGTCGCCAAATCAGTTTGGCCTGCAATTAAATGCAGACTTTCCGCCCCTTGTTTTAATTTGAGGAAGAAACCCTGGCAAGCTTGTCATAGCAAATGACAGCAGCGTCTTCTAATTAAACTCCCCTGTCAGTTGTGGACTGATGAATGCAACACCACTGCACCGCGACGGAGAGAAGCAAGGATAAAATATAGCCTTCCTGTTCACCCAGGGTTCTGATGCCTGAAAGATAAAGTTCTGCCTTGAAATGATTAGCTGGCTATGTGCATGTGCAACTATTTTGAAATGCTTTTAGTAATTCTTAAGGTGTGCAGGGAAAGAGGATGGAGAGATATTAATTTGCCCGAACGCCCCTCCAGCCAAGAAAGAGAGGATCATTCTGAGTTTTCAGAGTTCAAGGGCATATTTTTGCCAGCCAAAAGATTTAAGGATGTTGCAAAACAGGGGTGTGAAGGGTGCGGTCTAAGAAGGGGTGTGGACAGAGAGACGTCTGATGGCAAGTTGGAGAGGACTGAAAATTCCTCATATCTGCTTTATCCAGTAAGCCCGCAATTTATGCACATTTAACTTGTGCGCAGTCAGCTTTGTGCATGTGTAAAACAATTTAAAAAACATTGAAAAGGAGGTGGGAAGGAGGCAGGGTTTCGGGAAAACTGATTTTGGCAATTGAATTCGATATGTTGGACTGCCTGTCCCCATATGAACCTACCTGGACCCTGAGATCGTCTTCTGAGGCCCTTCTTTGTGTGCCCCCTCCTCAAGAGATCCGGAGGGTGGCATACCATAAAAATATATATATCCTTTAAAAAATCTACTGAAGTGGTTTAGAGCAATAAAAACATGAAACCGTACAGCAAAACCACAAAAAGGCATGTAAAAAGGCATCAATGGTCTGGGGGGGGGGTGTGGCAACACGAGAACGGGGCCTTTTCTGTGGTGGCTCCTCATTTGTGGAATGCTCTTTGCCTGATGCCTTCATTATACACCTTTCGGCACCAGGCAAAATTGTTCCCCTTTAACCAGGCCTTTGGCAGATTGATATCCGATGCCCTTACAAAATGTGTTGGGGAGGGGGCAGATCTTGTTTTTATTTTCATTATGCATTTTGTGCTTTTATATTGTGCTTTTATGCTGTGAGCTGCCCTGAGACCTGCAGGTATAGGGCAGTATGCAAATAATAATAATAATAATTATAATAATTATAATAATAATGATGCCTGGAAAATAACCTCTGCATAAGTTGTGTGCTTACTGTACTGTGTTTACTCTATTTCAATCACACAAGAGAAAGAGGTTTATAAATACTCACACCATCCCTCCATCCAAGGAACCAAGAACATAATCGCAGTTCAATATACATTCCAACCACCCAAGGGTGGGGGGGATGGGGATGGGGGGGGGGACACAGGGAAAGGGTGTGTCTTGAGGAGAATCCAGAGGACAAGAGTGAGAGAGACACAGAAAGAATTGGAGGTGTCCATTCAGTCCCGACAATCCTATTCTATTGAAACTGGCAGCTTCTCATAAGGGCTTTTCATTAAAATAAAAATAAAAAATGGGAGGCTATTGCAAACATCTACCATATAACATCCAGCTTGGTTTGCGTGCCAGAAACGAAGCGGGTTTTGTTGTTTTTGTTACGGATTTTGGCTCAGAGAGAGGAACTGTGAGTTTGCATTGGGTTGGACTGAAAACAGAATGTAGCACAGCAGGGCTGCAGATACGGCTCTTAGGAAGGGCTGAGAGAGGATTATCAGTTTTGCTCTTTGCTTTTAGCAGCCTGGCTGCTTCCAATAAGCTGAAGCAGTCCGTCCTGCCTGTCATTTCCCTGCTGGAAATCTCCTGAACCCAGCATTACCTGCACCTGGCAGAGTCATGCTGGGTGAGTTAATGCAGCGTTGCCTTGAGGTACAAAACAAGAAACAAATGTGCACTGTTTTAAAAAATTAATCTTGAGCATGTCTGTCCTGATCCATTAGAAATCTCTGCCAGCAAGCAATGGCTCGGTGAGAGAGAGGTCTAAGACATGGGTAGGCAAACTAAGGCCCGGGGGTCGGATCCAGCCAATTGCCTTCTAAATCCGGTCCGCGGACAGTCTGGGAATCAGAGTGTTTTTACATGAGTAGAATGTGTCCTTTTATTTAAAATGCATCTCTGGGTTATCTGTGGGGCCTGCCTGGTGTTTTTACATGAGTAGGATGTGTGCTTTTATTTAAAATGCATCTCTGGGTTATTTGTGGGGTATAGGAATCCGTTCATTCCCCCCCCCCCAAAAAAAAAATATAGTCCAGTCCCCCACAAGGTCTGAGGGACAATGGAATGCCCCCCTGCTGAAAAACTTTGCTGACCCCTGGTCTAAGACTTTCTGGACTAGTTAAATGCTGGGGTGAGTTCAGGACCCTGGACAGGGACAGTGGTGCCCTGTCGGCATATAGGATGTTCAGGACCATGGTCAGCAAACATGCAACTGAGAGCAGGTGGAAGAAGATGCTTCAGCACTGGTTTGTTGCAGTTCCCAGAGCCCTATAGTCTAGCCTGGAGGCTCAAGGCTGAAGCCTCACCTTCTGACTGCTGTAACAAGCCAGTAAAAGAGTAAGTGTTGGGTGCATCTGTTGGGAAGTCATGGACTGTCAATGTACAGTGTAGATGTGACCTTGTTTTTGTTTAGTCATTTAGTCGTGTCCGACTCTTCGTGACCCCATGGACCAGAGCACGCCAGGCACTCCTGTCTTCCACTGCCTCCCACAGTTTGGTCAAACTCATGCTGGTAGCTTCGAGAACACTGTCCAACCATCTCGTCCTCTGTCGTCCCCTTCTCCTTGTGCCTTCCATCTTTCCCAACATCAGGGTCTTTTCCAGGGAGTCTTCTCTTCTCATGAGGTGGCCAAAGGATTGGAGCCTCAGCTTCAGGATCTGTCATTCCAGTGAGCACTCAGGGCTGATTTCCTTCAGATGTGACCTTATTTTCCTCAAAATTCTGGAAACCATGGTTTACCCCTCCCTGGGCTGCTGGTCCTAGCACCCTGAACAAACTACAGTTCCCATGATTCTTGGGGGGGTGTGTGTCATGTGCTTTAAATATGACTTAACCGTGCTTTAAGCACAGGGTGTAGATACGGCAGGCTAGATTTCTGAGTGCTTTGCGGGTGAACAGGCTCTTCTTTCGCCCTGCCCTCATTTTTCTTTCAGATTTTCCCCTCCCCAAACACTTTTGCCAAGCACTCTCCTCTTGTTAGATTATTTTCCTCAAGAACCTCCTGGCTCCACCCCCCACCAGCCCTTTCCCTTTTATCTTTTCAAAAGATGCAAGGAATGAATTGTTCAAAGCCTCTAAATGCCAAACCAAAGGCAAGTTCTGCAGTGTGAAAGACCACTTTCTCCCCCTCCGCGTGGAGGACTTTAAGAGCCCCGAGGGGAGAAAAGGCAACTGCCAAAGAATGGTTATTATGCCTAATAAATAATGGCCTATATTCTGCAGTCCTTGCCCACGGATTTTAGCAGAGATGAGAAACTCAGCCAACATATTAACCAGCCTTGTGCCTTGAACGCAACTTTTCAGCTGCTAAACAAGACTCCAGTACAACATATCCAGGCTTCAGCCTCAATTCAAGAAAATGGAAGAGTGGAAATTATGATAAAAAGACTTCCTCAAAGCATTTGCAGAGTGCCTTATTCCCAACCCTTGAGCAGATAGCCCCCATAAATGTGGGATTGTCCCTGGCCAATCGCGGAGGTCTTCAGGCCAATTTGCGGTAGTGGTCCCCTATGGCTCAGATGCAGGGCGTGCATTCAGTGTCATGGAATTGTAGAGTTGGAGGGGACTTCCGAGGGTCATCTAGTCCAACCCCATGAAGTGCAGGAATCACAGCTACAGAAACCCTGACAGATGCCCACCCAACCTCTGCTTATCAACCTCCAGTGAAGGAGGGTCCACCTTCTGAGATAGTCCATCCCACTCTTGAACAGCTCTTCCTGCAAAAAAGTTCTTCCTAATGTTAAGTTAGGCTTTCCTTTCTTGTAATTTGAATCCATTGGTTTGGGTCCTTCCCTCTTCAGCAGCAGAAAACAAGCTTGCTCCATCTTCCCTGCGACAGCCTTTTAGATATGAGGAGTTGGCTATCATATCACCTCTCAGTAGCTTGGCTCATTCTTTTTTTTCCCTCCAATTTTTTTTTAATGGTTTTCATAATATTATAAACAAACAAACACACAAGACAAACAAACATAAATCATAGCCTTATTGAAAACTACACTTATTAACTTTGTTAAGAGACTCCCTCGCTTCCCCTTGGTTGAATTTCATTGCATGCCCTTTTAACGGTTTTCCAAATCCCAATTCTTATGAAATTTAACTTAAACATTAACATCCTTAAATCTTCCCCTTATGGAATTAAACATATTAATTCATCACTTAACATAAATAAAATCCTAAGCCAATTAAGTATCTGCAAGCTGTTTTCAGTTAATTTAACTTAACCCATTTAACTAAATAATCATTAAATTTAATCCACTCTTCCTGATACTCCTCCTCCTTCTGGTCGCGGACTCTTCCGGTTAGGTTGGCTAGCTCCGAAAAATCCATCATCTTCATCTGCCATTCTTCTATCTTTGGCTCATTCTTATGATATGCTGATGGGAACTCTTGAAGTGGCTGGCTAAGGTCATTATCTTACAAGGCCTCTCCTCCTCCCAGAGGGGAGGGGTTGTGAGCAGGAGCAGCTTCTGCTGCTGTGGCCAAGCCTTTCAACCGACCAATAGGGCTGACTGGTGGGCAGGGCTAGCCGCATTTAAACAGCCGCCGCAGTGCTCTGCTCCCAGTCTGTTTATTGGAATATATGTGTTGTGTTGGAGGATTGGGTATGCGCCATCATCTACCCCTCCTCCTTTGGGTATTCTATTGAAGGAATCTGGTGGTCGTAGATCCTGTCCGATGCCCTGCTGGTGGCTAAGGCCATGGCACGACCCCCGGTGACATCATGGGGAAGCTTCCAGTTGTATTTGCATCAACAATCTCCTCCCACTGGTTGTTAACCCTGATATGATTCCCGGCTGTGCGGGGTGGAGTCTGGTATTGCTGTTTCATCCAGTGCTTAAGCCAATACTACTCACATGCTGTAACCAATAAAAGTTGTGGCCTTATTTTGCCCATTAACCTAAAATAACACCAGTGTGGTGGTGTGGTTAAGAGTGGTAGACTTGTAATCTGGTGAACCAGGTTCGCTTCCCTGCTCCTCCACATGCAGCTGCTGGGTGACCTTGGGCTAGTCACACTTCTTTGAGGTCTCTCAGCCTCACTCACCTCACAGAGTGTTGTGGGGGAGGAAGGGAAAGGAGATCGTTAGCCGCTTTGAGACTCCTTTGGCTAGTGATAAAGCAGGATATCAAATCCAAACTCTTCTTCTTCTTCTTATACTCCAATGCAGGTGGTGGGTCCTCGACTCACAATAACCAGTCCAGAAACATCCTCCATTAGATTCCAGCCCTCACTGGGAGCAGGAATTGGAAGCGACTCATGGCATTGTCCAGATTGACTCCCCCCACCCCCCACAGTATGTTCCTATTGCAAATAAACAGCCCTCCATAAAATTGGTCACAGAGGATATGGGAACATGTTACTGAAGGAATGGGTTTCCAAAACCCAAAAACTGACTGTGCGGGCAGTTTTAAACTGCACCAAAATTCCTATTTTTCCTTAGCTAAAATGCATAAACTCAAGCCGTTGAGTAAATCCATAACAAGAACAAAGCTCTCTCCCTTATCAGCCCGTGGCGGCAATGAGTTACCTTGCCAAGTTCCAGTACAGCAGGGATGATGCGTGTGTGCCTTATCTTATGTGCTGACCACAAAATACGTACAAGACCAATGTCCGGGGAAAATGCCAAAAGCGTGTTCCCGGAGATTATGATGTCTTCCCAGATAAGAGTAGGAAGAGGAAGATCCTTTTATGGTCAAAAGTACAGAAAGGAAGATCCTTTTATTGTTGAGAGTACCAGTGCAGGAACATATGTGATGTCAACCTGCGTACGTAGGCCAATGTGGTTGGGCTCCTAGGGGAGGAGTGAGAGGGTGCCTGGAGGATATATAAACTGCATGAAACCTGTCATTTCTTTGGACTTGCTGTGGACTCACCACGCAGGTTCCTTCTGCTATCTGGAGAGCAGAATAAACTCTTTCTTTGAAGCAACCTCGGTGTCATTTTGACTTCCTTCCTCCTGTCCCGGAGCAACGCAGACCCAATCGGTGAACTCCAATAAGGCTACATTACCAGTCCATGGGATCCTACATCCAGGTCTTAAGTTCTTCTTCTTCCTTAAGAATACAATAAAAGAAAGAAAGAAAGAAAGAAAGAAAGAAAGAAAGAAAGAAAGAAAGAAAGAAAGAAAGGAAGGAAGGAAGGAAGGAAGGAAGGAAGGAAGGAAGGAAGGAAGGAATAATAATAATAATAATAATAATAATAATAATAATAATAATTTATTATTTATATCCCGCCCATCTGGCTGGGCCTTCCCAGCCACTCTGGGCGGCTTCCATAAAAACCAAAAATACAGTAAAATCACATGTTAAAAACTTCCCTGAACAGGGCTGCCTTAAGATGTCTTCTGAATGTCAGGTAGTTGTTGTTCTCTTTGACATCTGATGGAAGGGCGTTCCACAGGGTGGGCGCCACTACCGAGAAGGCCCTCTGCCTGGTTCCCTGTAGCTTTGCTTCTCGCAATGAGGGAACCGCCAGAAGGCCCTCGGCGCTGGACCTCAGCGTCCGGGCAGAATGATGGGGGTGGAGACGCTCCTTCAGGTATACTGGACCGAGGCCGTTTAGGGCTTTAAAGGTCAGCACCTTTAAAGGAAGGAAGGAAGGAAGGAAGGAAGGAAGGAAGGAAGGAAGGAAGGAAGGAAAAACTTGGTTCTTACCCCAATATGCCACCCCAGGGAGACCCCACCCACCTCCAGCTCTCTGACTTTGATTGACAATGCCTTCTCTCAGCTTGAGCCTCTCTATCTGTCCTTCCCCCCCCGCCAACCCCCCGCTTCCTGCCCGTCAAAATAACAGACATTACGCTAGCAATTAGCAATCAGGGCAGCTGGCTCTTGGATCAAAGAAATTGGCTTCTGGACAAACTCGAGTGCTTTTGTCTTTTCAAAGTAAAAGACTATTTTTTAAAGAAAGAATAAAAAATAAATGCTGCAAAGCAGTCTTTGAGAGTAAAACGATGACAGGTGCTATTACTGACTTCAGAGAGAATCGCTCACAGGAAGGATCAGTCGCTGAAGAATTGTACTTAAAGGGGACCCACGAAAGAAGCAGCGGTTTGAACTTGAAAGCTGTTTTCTTGCAGGATGGTTGGCATGCATTGCTTTATTCCAAAGTCATCTGCTTTTCTTAAAATCCGTATTTATTAATTAATTAATTAATTAATTATTATTATTATTATTATTATTATTATTATTATTATTACCACCCTTGCAAATCCAAATCTTGGCATTCATGGGCACTTCTGATATTAGAGTTGGAATTTGTCCATGCTATTAAGATAAAGAAAAGTCTGGATAGTGATGCTACAGCTTTGCGACTTAGCTACAGTGGCTCAGTTGGTAGGGCACGAGAATCTAATTCTCAGGGCTGTGGGTTCGAGCCCCCAAGCTGGGCAAAAGATTCCTGCATTGCAGAGAGCCAGTGTGGTGTAGTGGTTAAGAGTGATAGACTCGTAATCTGGTGAACCGGGTTCGCGTCTCCGCTCCTCCACATGCAGCTGCTGGGTGACCTTGGGCTAGTCACACTTCTCTGAAGTCTCTCAGCCTCACTCACCTCACAGAGTGTTTGTTGTGGGGGAGGAAGGGAAAGGAGAATGTTAGCCGCTTTGAGACTCCTTAAAGGGAGTGAAAGGCGGGATATCAACTCCAAACTCTTTTTCTTCTTCTTTTGGATATTAATCTTTTGCATCTTTATTTTATATCTTATGGTTTATATGGAAATTATTTAATTTGGCTGTGTAGTATGTTTTCTTTATTGGTCGTGACTACTTTTGTTATGTTGTGGTTATGTCTCCCCCCCCCCCCCCTCCAGGTTATAGGCCACGTTGAGCATGATTTGAGCTATGGAAAGGCAACCTACGAATAAAATTATGTATGTATGTATGTATGTATGTATGGGGAAGGACTTCAGCTCAGTTGCAGTGTTTCAGCTTCACATGTAAAAGGTCTCAGGTTCAGTCCCTCCACCTCCAGTGGGAATGAGTGTGTTCTCTGTCAAAAACATTGGAGGAACTGCTGCCCGTGTTTACAATTTTGAGCTAGGTGGACCAACAGTGTAAGAAAGTGCCAGGGAATGGTCTGAATCAGAGGAGTGGGAAGATCAGCTCCTCTCTGAAGAGGAGCAGGAGGGGGAAGATTTGTGTGCCCCCCCCCCCCAGATCCAGTGATTTCAAGAGCAGAGAGAGACCCAGACACTGAACAGCTCAGGCAGGAGTGACCTGTTGTTGTTTAGTCGTTTAGTCGTGTCCGACTCTTCGCGACCCCATGGACCAGAGCACGCCAGGCACTCCTGTCTTCCACTGCCTCCCACAGTTTGGCCAAACTCATGTTGGTAGCTTCAAGAACACTGTCGTACCATCTTGTCCTCTGTCGTCCCCTTCTCCTTGTGCCCTCCACCTCTTTCCCAACATCAGGGTCTTTTCCAGGGAGTCTTCTCTTCTCATGAGGTGGCCAAAGTCTTGGAGCCTCAGCTTCAGGATCTGTCCTTCTAATGAGCACTCAGGGCTGATTTCCTTCAGAATGGAGAGGTTTGATCTTCTTGCAGTCCATGGGACTCTCCAGCACCATAATTCAGAAGCATCCATTCTTCGGCGATCAGCCTTCTTTATGGTCCAGCTCTCACTTCCATACATCACTACTGGGAAAACCATAGCTTGAACTATATGGACCTTTGTTGGCAAGGTGATGTCTCTGCTTGGTTACGGGAAAATGGAAAGAGAAACAGGAGGGAGGGAACAGCCAGCAGAGACATCATTAGAGAGTTTAGGGGACCCTCCCTCCCCAAGAAGTAGGAAGTCCATCCATATTAGAGAACAAAGAATGCAGAAAGGAGGAGAAGGTGTTGGTGTTCAGGATCTTGCAGGAGACGGAAGGGGGAGGAGGAGTTAGAGTAGCCAACTGCTCTCCTTGTGGGAGAGATGAGGATTTTTGCTTGCAACCACATGACTGAATAAAAAAGACTATAAAATATAAAGCGCTCATTAATTCTTGTCTGTGAAGTTACCGAAGGGAGGGGAGGACTCTCTACTCCCTGGCAGAAAGCTTCCTGTGTATTTTATTTTATTTTATTTTATTTTATTTTATTTTATTTTATTTTATTTTATTTTATTTTATTTTAAATTTGCATGCCATCCTTCATCCGAAGACCTTGGGGCAGTTCACAGCATAAAGATAAAAACCACAAAGTGTATAATAAAAACAAGAACAAAACAAACCAATAACGCCCCCCCCCCCCCATTAAAAAAGGATATAGGATGTCATTTGGCCAAAGGCCTGGTTAAAGAGGAATGTTAGAATTCCTGCATCATGACTGCAGTCATGGGATTGTTATCTTTCACATGACGGTGTATGTTTTGACTCCACAGAGTGGGAAGTGGAGACAGGATGTTTGCGTTACTGTGTTCCTTGAAGTGGGATTATTGTTCTTTGTTTCTTCTCTCTTTGCTGTCTGATGCTAGAGAGAGAGGGAGCCATGTTGCAGTGCTCCGTGTGTGTTTATATGTAAATAAACATAGATTAGCCAAAATGCTGAGTTGCTGAGGTCTGTCACACAAGCTGCGCAAACTCTGTGGATCCCTAAGTGTGCAGATGTCTGTTGGCATCAGTCAATGTGATGTTCGGGCTGGAGAAAGCTTATGAAGCTCCCGAATGATCAACCAGGAGGGAGAGAACATGCCAGTCAGGCAGGTGTCTCTGCCAGGGTCCTACTCGAGTGCAGGCTGAGCTCCTGACAGTTTTCACATGGCACCTAAAATTATAAAATGAAGGCACCAGGCGGGCTTCCCTGGGGAGAGCATTCCACCAATGGGAAGCCAATGCAGAAAAGGCCGGTTCTTGTGTTGCCCCCCTCTGGACCTCTCGTGGAGGAGGCATATGAAAAAGGTCCTCTGATGGGTCAGTTCCTAAGTTCCTATTCTGCAACTCCTGCAGCTGATGATGAGATGCGATTCTACAGTGGTGAGAACCCACAGCTCTCAGAGATCCAGAATGAACAACACAAGGTCAACATTCCTGCCTTCTGGCCTCCGGTTTGAGTCTGTCTTCCGCCTGACATTTTAAAAGCTAAAACTTCTCAGGTTTGGAAAACATCAACAAAGCTCTCATTTCTTTGGCCTCGATAGGAGGAGGCCACATCCAGTCTTTTTCTAGTATATTTTTCAAAGGTTACTGGACAGCTTTAGAAACAGCAGAGTGTTCCAAACCTCACCCAGGCTGATTCATGAGCCGTTGTGAGCATTCTTTAAAGGTTTTCACAGCACAAAGCCTGTCAATGGTCTCCCTAAAATGCCATATCTGGACCCTGCAAAGCATAGCATTTGCCAACTTTCCTCAGCAACCAAGTCCCAAATGGCTGAGAGATGTTGCTGTTAGCAAGAAATGACCCGGGAAAGGTGAATCTTCATGCCAATGTCCTCGAGACTCCTCAGTTCTTGGTGGGAAGGAAGGAGTGAAGAAAACCAGCTAGGCAAGGAAAGGTTGGGGTCAGGATTTCACACAATCTGTGCAACGTCTTTGAGTGACTCAGCCGGAAGATGCGGAAAGCAAAAATAAATTAGAAATAAATAAAGGAGTGTCAGAAAGTCCAAGGACCATTTGTCTTGTAAATCGCGAGGGGGTTATAGCAACAAAAGACATCATCTTATCAACTTGTGATGTTGTTGTTTAGTCCTTTAGACGTGTCTGACTCTTCATGACCCCATGGACCAGAGCACTCTTCTCATGAGGTGGCCAAAGGATTGGAGCCTCAGCTTCAGGATCTGTCCTTCCAGTGAGCACTCAGGGCTGATTTCCTTCAGAATGGATAAGTTTGATCTTCTTGCAGTCCCCTTCATGGATCACTGGCTTGTTGTGGCAAAGGGGCTTGAATAACTCAGAGAAGCTATGAACTATGCCGAGCAGGGCACCCAAGATGGACAGGTCACAGTGGAGAGTTTTGACCAAACGTGATCCACCTGGAGCAGGAACCAGCAAGCCACTCCAGTATCCCTGCCAAGAAAACTCCATGGACAACTTGTGATAGAAATGGATCAAAACTTAGGTTCCTTTACTTAGGGTTATCTTTGCAACGGGGAAGGAAAACCCTGCCTCCCCACTGCTGAGGGCCACATTCGTTCAGGGAATTTTTCTTGGGGGCCATGCAGTGGCGTAGCGTGGGTTGTCAGCACCCGGGGCAAGGCAAGTAATTTGCACCCCCTAACCCGTGGATTTACGCCCCCTAACCCGTGGATTTGCGCCCCCTAACCTTAACCCCCAGATGTTGCGCCCGGTGCGGCCGGCCCCCCGCCCCCCATGCTACGCCACTGGGGCCATGTACTGGCCATGGGTGGAACTGGGGCCTAAGGTGGATGGAGCCAACCCCTTTTCTCTCCTTCTGTCAGCCCCTGTCCAAATTTTTCTTCTCTTCCCCACATGAACATTAGACTGAAGGCTGAATGAAATTCAGTTGAGGATTACAGGTGGCCCATCCTTGTTCACATGGGAAGTTACCCTTTTATTAAAAACAAGAAAAACACGCCTGAAGAATGAATTTAGTTGAGCAGTGTGCAAATGAAGAACTCTTTCCCTCCCCACATTCAGAGATCGCAGTATACATTTAAAGCACTATGATACCACATTAAACTTCCTCCAAAGGATTCTGGGATCTGTAGTTCGTTAAGTTTGGTGAGTGTTTTTAGACCACTATTCCCCTCACAGACCTACAGTTCCCAGAGTGAATAAACAATCCATCTTCACAGTGAACTTTCAACTATCCTTCAAATTGGAGAAACTTGCCACACTTGGCCTCTGCTTGTTTTTGAAATTAATTTTCTATATGCAATTGTTGTATTTATTGCATTATTATTTTTAAACTGTTTTTATATATGCCATTATTTTAACGGTTTTTATAGATGTGATTGTTTTATATAGGCTGTTATTCTGTTGTAATTTGCTTTAAAATGCCTCACAGGAAGTGATTCATAAGTGATAATAATAGTCGCAATAATAATAATAGGGTTCACTGCCTCTTGCCTTTAAACTACAGAAGAAATTCCCTTTCTGTTGTTCTGCCCTTTGCATGAAGCTAGACTTGCAAAACTCCCAGCAGGTGCCCAGTGTTTGAACCTGGCTTCTAAGCTTGTCTCTAAAGCAACTTCGCAGATTTAAAGTGGCAAGGGGCAGCGGGACAGCTGGGCAGGAGACCCCTAGGAGCCAGTGATTGTGGCAATCTCCTTCTATTAGAGGGTCACTCAGTGGTCAGAGACGGAGGCTTGGAGGAATACAAATTGACACAGCAGGCCAGCACTCAAGGTCGCACATTCGCTACTGACCAACAGGTAGAGACGTTCCCATCAGCTAAGCTGGTGTTCTCAGGGCTTGTGTTTTGAGAGCTTCAATACCCCAGGAGACCACTTAATTGCCACCCTTTGAAGCAGGAATGAAATGGCACTCTGCGGGAATCTGGGATGCAGATGCTGGGAGCCAATGTAATGGCGCTTCTCATTAGTGAGAAGCATTTTTCCCTTAATCATATTTGCTCACGGGGAACTGTTTGTTTGATGGAGTTACCCAGTGCAGAGGGAGCTGGAATTGCCTTAACGTTCTGTGCTGCTGTCTAAGAAGCTGCCTTCTATGCAGTGCCAAGTTAAACTATGAACTCCACGAGGCAGTGAGTGCCACCAACCTGGATGGCTTAAAAAGAAGAGTAGACTACAGTGGTACCTCTGGATATCATCAGCTGGAATACCATCACTTCCACTGGCCTTGTTATTGGCAATGCTTTCTAAGGCCCATTTGACTTCACTCTCCAGGATGTCTGGCTCAAGGTCAGCAACCACACTACCTGGGGTGTACGAGACATCCATATCTTTCTGGTATAATTCCTCTGTGTATTCTTGCCACCTCTTCTTGATGTCTTCTGCTTCTGTTAGGTCCTTTCCACTTTTGTCTTTTATTATGGTAATCTTTGTATG
The DNA here is from genome assembly GCF_951804945.1 of Podarcis cretensis. Taxonomy (NCBI): domain Eukaryota; kingdom Metazoa; phylum Chordata; class Lepidosauria; order Squamata; family Lacertidae; genus Podarcis; species Podarcis cretensis. Next base: position 7,397,673 of record NC_137181.1, read on the forward strand.
ACTGGACTTAATTGTCAGGGGTCCCTTTACCATTACCTCTTTAGTCTCCCAGTTGCTACAATGGCTGCGTTTTATCGCCACTTTTGGAGGCAGCGTGGTCAGTTAGAGAGATGGCGAGTAAAGGGTGACATGATAGAAGCTTATACAATTATGTAGAGGAAGCAAATAGAGAGAAAAGCTCCTCCCTCTCTCCTAACATTGGGCATTCAACGAAACTGAAGATTGGAAGAGTCACAACAGAGAAAATAAAGGGCTTCTTCACACAGCACCATGGTCAAACTGTTAGAATTCCTGCTCCATGATTGCAGTCATGGGATTGTTGTCTTTCACATGACGGTGTATGTTTTGACTCTACAGAGTGGGAAGTGACAGAGACAGGATGTTTGTGTTACTGTGTTCTGTGAAGTGGGACTATTGCCCTTTGTTCTTTTTCTCTTTGCTGTCTGATGCTAGAGAGAGAGGGAGCCATGTTGCAGTGCTCCGTGTGTGTTTATATGTAAATAAAGTAGATTAGCCAAAATGCTGAGTTGCTGAGGTCTGTTACGTAAGCTGCGCAAACTCTGAGGATTCCTAAGTGTGCCGGTGTTGGTTGGCATCGGTCGCTGTGATGTTTGGGCTGAAGAAGGCTTTTGAAGCTCCCAAACGATTGACCAGGAGGGAGAGAACATGCCAGTCAGGCATGTGTCTCTATCAGGGTCCTGCTCAAATGTAGACTGAACTCCTGACAGGAACTTGCTCCCCCAGGAGACAACCTAAATGGCTTTAAAAGAGGATTTAGCTTCCTGATGGACAAGGCAATCAATGGCTACCAGTGAGAGCCAGTGTGGTGTAGTGGTTAAGAGCGGTGGACTTGTAATCTGGTGAACCGAGTTCGCTTCCCCGCTCCTCCACATGCAGCTGCTGGGTCACCTTCAGCTAGACACACTTCTCTGAAGTCTCTCAGCCTCACTCACCTCACAGAGTGTTTGTTGTGGGGGAGGAAAGGAAAGGAGATGGTTAGCCGCTTTGAGACTCCTTAGGTTAGTGATAAAGCGGGATATCAAATCCAAACTCTTCTTCTACCAGCCACAATGGCTCTGCTCTGCCTCTCTCTCTCTCTCTCTATGACACATGTGAATGACCTGCTCTGCCTGTCATTTCCGTGACACAGGATCAGAGTTTGCGGACCTATTCCCAGCCTGGCAGGAACACTCAGGGTGCAAAGCAAGAGTCAGCAATGGGTATGGCCTGAGCTTGAGGTCTGCTGCTCCTGATTTAGACCACCAACGGCTCAAACCAGCACCTTGTTGCAAGGTTGTTGTGAAAAAACGACCCTCCACCCTGAACTCTCCTCAAAAGTTGCAGCGAGGGAGCGGCTCCAATTTTTGCCTCTATCGTTAGCTCACGTGGAAGAGTGGAAGTCCGAATTGCCTTCCAGTGCAGCGTGCTGGAGACGTGTGACATTTCCTACTGCCGATAGCAATCTGCTTTGAAGCTCCTCGTTTCATGCTAAATAGGTCGCGGCCGATGCAGCGAGATGGGTAGCGCGTCGGAAGCAACGAGAAACCCTTCTAAATCACCAGGAGTCAATTGAGATGCTGGTGTTGTATGTTGCAGATTCGAGGAATTTAAAACAGAAAGCAAATGGAAAGGCACATTCCAAACCCATTATAGATGAGTAACCTTGAGGAATTTAGCAAATGCAAGTCAATTTTCATCTGGCTGTTTGAATGCATGCTGCTTTAATTCTGGGATGGCTATAGCGCAGGGGTGCCCAAACTTTTTTCAAAGAGGGCCGGATTTGGTGAAGTGAACATGCGTGAGGGCCAAATAAAGTTGTTGAGCTTTTTTCAGGATTGAAGTTACTGATTTAGGATTTTACCCCAGGATATACTGCCACAGGGGCTGGATTAAATCGACCGTTGGGCTAGATTAATAATAATAATAATAATAATAATAATAATAATAATAATAATAATTTTTATTTATACCCCGCCCTCCTCGGCCACAGCTGGGCTGAGGGCAGCTAACAACAGTAAAATTACAGTAAAAACATAATGGGGGGGGGGAACCACCAATTTAAGATACAGGTTAAAATGCAATTTAAAATGCAGCCTCATCAAAACCATAAAGGGAGGGAAACATAAGGGTCAGACTGAGTCCAAACCAAAGGCCAGGCAGAACAGCTCTGTCTTGCAGGCCCTGCGGAAAGATGTCAAGTCCCGCAGGGCCCTAGTCTCTTGTGCCAGAGTGTTCCACCAAGTTGGGGCCAGTACTGAAAAGGCCCTGGCCCTAGTTGAGACCAATCTAACCACCTTGCGACCTGGGACCTCCAAAATGTTGTCATTTGTGGACCTTAAGGTCCTCCGTGGGGCATACCAGGAGAGGCATTCCTGTAGGTACATGGGTCCTGGGCCGCAAAGGACTTTAAAGGTCAAAACCAGCCCCCAAAATGGACTTTAGACATGCCTGCTATAGCGGGAGGCATCAGACAGGCTGTTTGCAGGACATTAGAGAGCACCCCCCTAGGTTTGCCTGTCAGAATCAGCCCCACTGCCAGCAGAACCCCCTTTTGCTGCTGAAAGGAAGGTGGTCTGGGGCATGGCTTTGACCCTCAGCTTCCAAGCAGTAACACTTTGCAGAATGCCCCAGGTCCTGTTGATTTCAGCGAGAGACGGGGTGTTCCAGCTGTGGATGTGGTTGTCAGTGGGTTGGGGTGCTGGGAGGGGAGGAAACAGACATTTCCATCTTGCCTCAGGTGGCAAAACAAGATGAGCCATACAGCAGGGATGGGGATGAATTAGTTCACTTTGCATTTAAGGTGAACCTACCTAACAAGGTCCATATAGTTAAAGCTATGGTTTCCCCAGTAGTGATGTATGGAAGTGAGAGCTGGACCATAAAGAAGGCTGATCGCCGAAGAATGGATGCTTTTGGATTCTGGTGCTGGAGGAGATTCTTGAGAGTCCCATGGACTGCAAGAAGATCAAACCTCTCCATTCTGAAGGAAATCAGCCCTGAGTGCTCACTGGAAGGACAGATCCTGAAGCTGAGGCTCCAATACTTTGGCCACCTCATGAGAAGAGAAGACTCCCTGGAAAAGAGCCTGATGTTGGGAAAGATGGAGGGCACAAGGAGAAGGGGACAACAGAGGATGAGATGGTTGGACAGTGTTCTTGAAGCTACCAGCATGAGTTTGATCAAACTGCGGGAGGCAGTGGAAGACCGGAGTGCCTGGCTTGCTCTGGTCCATGGGGTCATGAAGAGTCGGACACAACTAAACAACACCACCTAACATACATGAATGAATTCTGAAAAATGGGCAGGGAAACTCAGGCAAACTTCCATGTGGGAATTCTAAAATAAGTTGGACCGATAGTAACTGGTCTTTGGAACTCCTGCCCATTGATTTTAGGCAGGTGCCTTCACTGAGCTGTTTTTGGCAGCTGCTAAATCTGCTTGCTTGTTTGCCCCCCCAGGTACGTAAAGCTGACATGTATTAGGGAGATGCAGTTTCATTTTACAACGTCTGTTTTTAACTGCTGAATGGACGGAGGCAGCAATGCCTCTGGGTACCAACTGCCGGAAAACCAGGTGGGAGAACGCTGCTCTTGTGTTCGAATCCTGCTCTCTTGCTCCCCACAAGCATCTGGTTGGCCCCTGTGAGAACAGGCCATTAATCTGACTTAGCAGGTCCTTCTTATTTGTGTGGGTCCTGTAGGAGAGGCTGTGTCCATCACCCTCTGTTGTGATTTAGCCAAGGCCCGATGGGATCGAAAGAAGAGAGTTTTGCCACAGCCTTGAGGTAGGCTGTTGTGCTGGTCCCAGGGGGGTTACCGTGCGGCATGGTCTGAGTCCGGTCCTGGGTCAAGGGTCTGGAGGCTGACCATCAGGGGCAAAGCGGGGTCCAAGGCAAGGAGCCGGGCGTGGCCAGGAACTCCAGAAGAGCAGGTCAGGGTGCAGGCAGGAACAGGTTTCCAACGATGTTGCTCCCGCAACCTGGGACTGGGCTGACTGGCCTTTATCTCCTCTGAGGCTTAGGGCAGTCCCGGTCCACGGGTGACTCGCCTCTCCTGGCCTGGAGGCGAGCACTCCTCCTGAGAGCACTTAGTTCCCTCCGCCTCTCTGCCCTGAGCCTCTGCAGCTCAGGGGAGGCTGGAGGGTTACTGGACCCAGAGGCAACCTCAGCTTCCTCTGATGGGGCTGAGAGTGGAGCACCTGCAGGCAATAGGTCCTCGATCACCTCTGGAGCCAGAGTGGATTCAGCTGGTGTCTGCTCCTGAGGATCCGGCACAGGTAGGGGCCCTTCAGATTCAAGGCCCTGCCCCGGCTCAGCCAGCCCTGGAGGCGGGGACTCCTGTGCAGGCTGGGGTTCCTCCGGTTCAGCCTCTGAATCAGATTCTCAGGCCATCACAGCTGTTTTCACTGCCAGCGATTGTCAGGGAACTGACATCAGAAGGAGAGGTGGAGGCAAGGCTCCACAGCGATGCAGGAGAGGGGACCAGCAGGGGGGAAGGTATTCAGCGTAACACCGGTAGGGAAGGGAGGGAAATGGAGGATTCGGAGAGAGGTCTCCAAGACCCTTCACCCGAGACTAGTGGGGAGAGCGCGGACACGCCTCTGCCTTCCCCTTACTTGCGCAGACGAGTTCCATGCAGGGAGAGTAGGAGGAGACTTGGTGTCTTATGCTGGAAGAGGTTCAAGAAACGCCCACTGACGGCTTCTGCAAGTGACTGACCGGCCACGGAGTGTGAGCTGTCAGCCAAAGCATGGTTAGCCAGGCAATCTAACCAAAACAGAGGGCAACTTACGCACAAGTAACCCCTTACAACCATTACAGCGATGAACTTTCAGCTCCATTGGTTAGTAGCAAAAGGAGATTAACCAAAGCAAGCAAAGGCAGCTGCCACCTGTTCATCTGCAGAAGATGATCCATGTTTCTTTTCTTGGATTTTATTGACTTTAGTGCCTTGGAAACTGGGCCCCTTGGTATAAATTCTTAATCAGGCAAAGGGTTAGAGATGGGTTATTATTATTTTTCTTTTGACTTCCTTTATCCTGTATCTGGCCTCCTTATTTACTTCTTCTAAGCTGTTTCCTTTACGAATAATTATTAAGATTTTTCTAATTATAACTTTTACCGTCTTTTATTTGGTTGTTTGTCTTGTTGCATGTTATGCTTATTGTATGTTATGTTCCCGTTTAATGAGGGTGGATTTCGGTATTGAGAGGGTGGGGGGTTTATGTTATGTTGTAAATAAAATTTCCAATAAAAAATTATTAAAAAATAAAATAAAATAATTATTATTTTTCTTTTGAAAACAACACAGCCCAGCTGCAGCCTCTCTAGGGGCTGTGCCACTGAAATGGGATTTATTTCTGAGTCCCCTATAAACATCTCGTGGAAGCTCTCTTTCTTTTCTTCATTGATGAGTTGATTTCCCCAGTGGCGTAGCGTGGGTTGTCAGCACCCGGGGCAAGGCAAGTAATTTGCGCCCCCTAACCCATGGATTTGCGCCCCCTAACCCTATCCCTAACCCTAACCCCCAGATGTTGCGCCCGGTGCGGCCGGCCCCCCCTGCACCCCCCACGCTACGCCACTGGATTTCCCCCCCCCCAAACATCTAGTGATGAGCGAGAAGCATAATGTGGCCCTCCAGTTCTCCTTCTCTGGCCCTTTCCAGTCTGCATCCCCTATCCCCAGTCCACACCTCAAACTGGTCCAGTTCTTCCACCTCTCCCTGTGCTTTTGGCATGCCTGAATGTGTCCTTGGACACTGATAGGGTACCTTGCTTGCCTGGGTGGGGTAAAGGACAGAGTGATGGGTCCAGGTATATGTCAAAGCTCCTGCCTTTTACTGTACAAAACTAGGAATCATGCCAGTTGTTCCACCTACTGCCGTCTCGGGCCCTGCCCACCCTGGAAGGTTGCCCATGAAAGAAAATTGCCTCCCAGGCTGAAAAAAAACCCCCATTCCTGCTCTTGGTCTATCAACAGAAGGCTCTCCTCTCATTTCCCATAGATGGGGAAGTGAGTTGGGCGCCATTTTGAATCAAGATGGTGGAGCGAACCTTTCAAAGTCATACCAATTTTTTAGTTTCTTGGAATTCCTCAGCAAGGCTGGGTATGAGGCTGCTAGTACATAAATGCTTTGCAGTAGCCGTACAGTGGTACCTCGGGTTAAGAACTTAATTCGTTCCAGAGGTCCATCCTTAACCTGAAACTGTTCTTAACCTGAGGTACCACTTTAGCTAATGGGGCCTTCTGCTGCCGGAGCACAATTTCTGTTCTCATCCTGAAGCAAACTTCTTAACCTGAGGTACTATTTCTGGGTTAGGGGAGTCTGTAACCTGAAGCGTCTGTAACCTGAAGCATTTGTAACCCAAGGTACCACTGTACTGGGAAGAGTCTGGTTCCCACTTTCCTATAAGTAGAGTTTAAGCACAGCACTTTTTCCCCCTTACCGGTTTATTATTTCCTCAACGCAATGGCAGCCACAAATGAAGAGATTCCTCCTCCCTCCCCCACCCCCACCATTTTGAAATGGAAAAAAAGAGACACCTTCAAGATGAACCCTTGAAAGGCTAAGGATCCAAACTATTTACAGTTCCAAGTCTGGCGAAATAAATAACACGCGGTCAAAGTTCGTAAGGAACAAGGCAGGCTCTGTGTCTGCACTGGCCAAGAGGAGATGGTGAGGATCGTCACACTGAGAAATGGTCGTTGGTGGAAAGAGGGAGGGCTTCTGTGCACACACAGTCTGTGCTGCTCTCTGAAGAGTAGGCCCAGAAAGTTCCGGAATATTTACAAGAGGGCGGAATTAAGAACTCTGGCACCTGAAGGCGGAAGTAGCCAAGGGCAGGATGATCGGCGAACAAGTTGGTCCTCTGCCTGCTTTCCATCTGAACCATGCGCATAACAGGCTCCCGAACTGAGAGTCCATGAGTTATCAAGAGTGCACAAGTCTCATTCCCCCTTGCACACTTTCTGTCCTTTTCAGAATCCACAGGGTTTGCAATATCAGCAATGGAGGTAACATGAAAACAGAGGTCCTTCCACCAGCTTGTAGCATCTGGGTATGCGTCAACAGACCCTGGCAGTGGAGTCTCCCTGCCCAAGCTGCTCAGAAGATGCAGATGTCACCACCCAGCCTGGAAAGGGCAAGCCTAGTTAGGAAGGGCATATAATTCACCCATCCCACATGCAGGTCAAGGAACCTGGTGAATCGTGCTTTCTCCAACCAGCAGATGTTCCCAACACCAAGAAATGGAACATCTCTCCTTTCTTTTTTTGATGGGAGGGATTGCTTGATGGTTGAAGTTGGGGAGAGAGCACATGAGATGTAGCTGATTCAAAAGCAGCGTGTAAACCACTGCTTGTCACTTCAGGAGGGGCCACAGCTTACTGGGAGCACTTGTGCTCTGCATGCAGAAAATCCCTGGTATCTCCAGTTGAAAGTGCCCCTAGGCAGTACAGCCCAGAGAGCCTCTTGCTGAGACCCTGAAGAGTTTCTGCCCATCAGAGTTGTCAATTATTGCACTTCCTGGACTGATTGTTTCCTCCCCCAAACAGAATTGAAGACAACCTTTTCCAGGAGTGCCTTTGGGGACCCAGTTAAAGCTTCCGATATATAACCAACAGAGCATTCAGGATGACCCCATGCTGTCTCTGGAGTTGAGATGGTCTTTTGGCTTCTGAAGTTTATCCGGAGACAGAGGCTTAGTTGGCTGCGTCACGCCCAGGGAGTATCTCTCTGATCAAATGATTCCTTATCTCCCATGAAAGATCTTGGCAGATGAGGTCACCACACCTGCTCCTTTCCCCCATTGGCTCATTCTGCATTTGTTGGTTGAGAGCTGCAAAGGCGGGCTCTCTCTTATCCACCATGCACTGAGATTCCTGCTGCATTCACAAGTGCTCCAACAACACCCAGAACTTAAAGACTTGAGAAGAACCAAAGGGAGACTCCACCACCCAACCAGGCTTCTTCTCATCCTTCCGCTATTCCAGTGTCTTGTCCTGCTTTGGTTGACAGAAGAGTGTTCTGTCTTAAAAAAAATGAATGCACACACACAACTTCACACCTGTCACTCTTAATCCAAGGTCCTGGCTGGTATCATCTTTCCTCTCCCATTGCTTTGTGTCCCACCCATTTGGTCCCTTGGTCATTCGTGTCTGGGTCTCAAACCAGAGACAAGTCGGCTTGGAAGCTGGAGCAGCGCCTGCTCTTGGGGCTGCACTTGGTCAGCATGGAGATTTGGGTGCTGAAGTTGGTCCCATTGCTGCCCATGGAGGGGTGGTGGTATTTCATGTCGGAGCCCAGGAACCTCTCCATGTGCCACCTTCGCCACTTCCGCTTCAGCTCGGCTTGGACCTAAAGAAGGGAGCAAGGAGAGGGAGAGGGCAGATGAACTGGGGAAGGGAGAAAGAAGGAGGTCTTCTGGATTTGTGGATGTGCTTTGTGGTGAAGGGACAGGTTACCCAAACCTGAATGTGCAGCTCCCAAACCTGAATGTGCAGCTACCCGAACCAGGCCCCAATAACTCCCAAATTCCTTCTTCAAGGATCCATTAGCTAAAATCCATTAACTTGAGCTGTATAAAACAGGACCCAGCTGTGCAAACAAAGCCGTCTCCTTTATCAGTCCATGAAGGCTTAATGATGGATGGCCTTGTCAGTTCCGAGTGGAGACGGGATGGCAGATCTGGGGCTTATCTTGTAGGTTGTAAATATCCTGACCACTCTGACGCACAGACCTTGCAAGACAAGCTGTCAGCCCCCGCTCCCGGAGACAGCGCCAGGAGTACCCCTATAGTTGGGTGACCTTCTTGCCCCATGGTAAGCACACAGGAACAGGAATATCTGTTTATGCTTAAGGATGTCAACTTACTTGTACAAACTCACGAGGCTGGATTCCTGGGGAGGGGGGAAGGGGGGGCCTAAAGGGGATATATACTGTATGTAACTTCTCTTTCAGGGTGCTTGCTGTGAACTGATCATGCAGTGCCTTTCTGCTGCTCTGGAAAGCAGAAATAATAAACTCTTTCTCTGACCCAACCTCGGTGTCTGATTGACTCCTTCCTCCCTTCTGGGAGCAACGCAGAACCAACCAATGGGAAAGGTCTGAGAGGCTACAGTGGAGCTCTTCTAGGCTGAGAGCCAGGGTGGTGTGATGGGTCAAGGGCTGGACCAGGACTTGGAAGACCAGGGTTCGAGTCCCCAATCACCCATGAAGGTCACTGGGTGATCTTGGGGGCCAGTTGCTGCCTCTCAGCTTAACCTACCTCACAGGGTTGTTGCTCCTTGAACTCTTTGGAGAAAAAGGTGGGATATAAATGCAATTGATAAAACAAATACAGCTGTACCTTGGTTTTTGAACAGCTTAGTTCTTGAATGTTTTGGCTCCTGACAGTGGCGTAGCGTGGGTTGTCAGCACCCGGGGCAAGGCAAGTAATTTGCGCCCCCTAACCCGTGGATTTGCGCCCCCTAACCCTACCCCTAACCCTAACCCCCAGATGTTGCGCCCGGTGCGGGCGGCCCCCCCTGTATCCCCCACGCTACGCCACTGGCTCCTGAACCACAAACCCGGAAGTGACTGTTCCAGTTTGTGAACTATTCCCCCCCCATATTTTTTTTTAATTAATTTTCCAAATTTAAAACAAATACAACACAAAACAAAAAACAAAACATATAAAAAGAACAAACAAACATATAAGATTTCTTCCAATCAAAAATCCAAATTAATTCCCATTATTAAATGACTTCCTCGTATCCTTCCTAACTGATTTTCATTAAATCTCATTTTAGCAATTTTCCAATATTCACTTTCTAATATAATTAACTAGTTCAAATTACTAACTTCCTTTCTTTACATCATAATCTCAATCCATAGTATTATACAATGCAACATACTTAAATCCTAAACCAATTTAGTACTTGCAAGTCCTTCCACTTATGTGGTTTGCGAACTATTTTTGGAAGCCAAATGTCCGATGGGGCTTCTGAAGACAATCAGAAGCTTCCCCTTGGTTTCCGAATGTTTTGGAAGTCGAATGGACTTCTGGAACAGATTCCGTTCGACTTCCAAGGTATGACTGCAATTGCATTCATCATGGGGATGATGGAAATCCTTGCTGCATTTTGCAGCCATGTGAATCTTGCTTACCACAAATTGCATTTCACCACCCAAAATATCTGTCTTTCTCTAAATCTCCAGCCCTTCCTTCCTTCCTTCCTTCCTTCCTTCCTTCCTTCCTTCCTTCCTTCCTTCCTTCCTTCCTCTCTCCCCCTCTCTCATTCCCTCCTTTTTCCTTTATTACTTTTTCTTCCCCCCCCCCACTCTTCTTTCTTTTTCTACGTTACTTACTTTCCTTCTTTTCTCCCTTCTAAATATATCCTGCCCTTCGTCGGAAGGCCCCAGGGCAAGTTACAGCAATAGGTAAATAAAACCATCAATAATAAAAGAGAGATTTAAAACCAGCAAAATAATGGTGTTTTTTTTTTTTTTTAAAGAATACCTATTAGTTTTCTGCAGACTTCTGCCTGGCTTTCAAATGTAGACTGCAGAAAACTGACAGGTATTTCTTTTTTTTCTTTTTTTTTAAAAATCTATTATTTTGCTGGTTTTAAATCTCTCTTTTATTTGCTGGTTCTAAATCTCTCTTTTATTATTGATTCTTTTATTTGCCTATTGCCGTAACTTGCCCTGGGGCCTTCAGACAAAGGGCAGGATAGAAGTAGAGGCCTCTTAAGCCATGGAGTAAAGGCAGGGGAACTTGCTCAATGATGGAGAGTATTCATTAAGAGAGGGGGTTTAAAACACCCAAAGGATTATTTGAAGCAGAAGGGGAAATGGCATAGCAGTGCCCAACCTAACAGTTCAGTTGAGGGAGCAGCTGCCATGTGGCTCATCCCCTCTTCTGAACAGTTTCCATTCAAGATGCTAACTTTAAGCACAATAAACCCTATTGGGGTATTCACTCAAACAGTTAAGAATTGAAGTTTTGGGGGGACAGGGGACAGGCAGGTGTGGAGTATGTCAGGAGCTCGTCCTACTCTCAAGTAGGACCCTGGCAGAGACACATGCCTGACTGGCATGTTCTCTCCCTCCTGGTCGATCGTTCGGGAGCTTCAAAAGCTTTCTTCTCCCTGAACATCACAGCGACCGATGCCAACAGACATCAGCACACTTAGAGATCTTCGTAGCTTGTGTAACAGAACTCAGCAACTCAGCATTTTGGCTAATCTACACACACAGAGCACTGCAACATGACTCCCTCTCTCTCTAGCATCAGACAGCAAAGAGAAAAAGAACAAAGGACAATAGTCTCACTTCATGGAACATGGAACACAGTAACACAAACATCCTGTCTCCATCACTTCCCACTCTGTGGAATCAAAACATACACTGTCATGTGATAGACAAAAATCCCATGAATGCAATCACGGAGCAGGAATTCCAACAGAGGACTCCCTGGTCCTGAATGGGGTAACTGTGCCCCTGAAGGACCAGGCGCGCAGCCTGGGAGTCATTTTGGACTCACAGCTGTCCATGGAGGGGCAGGTCAATTCTGTGTGCAGGGCAGCTGTCTACCAGCTCCATCTTGTACGCAGGCTGAGACCCTCCCTGCCCACAGACTGTCTCGCCAGAGTGGTGCATGCTCTAGTTATCTCCCGCTTGGACTACTGCAATGCGCTCTACGTGGGGCTACCTTTGAAGGTGACTCAGAAACTACAACTAATCTAGAATGCGGCAGCTAGATAGGTGATTGGGGATGGCCGCAGAAACCACATAACACCAGTCCTGAAAGACCTACATTGGCTCCCAGTACGTTTCCGAGCACAATTCAAAGTGTTGGTGCTGACCTTTAAAGCCCTAAACGGCTTCGGCCCAGTATACCTGAAGGAGTGTCTCAACCCCATCATTCAGCCCGGACACTGAGGTCCAGAGCCGAGGGCCTTCTGGGGGGTTCCCTCTGTGTGAGAAGCAAAGTTACAGGGAACCAGGCAGAGGGCCTTCTCGGTGGTGGCACCCGCCCTGTGGAATGCCCTTCCATCAGATGTCAAGGAAATAAACAACTACAGTGGTACCTCGGGTTAAGAACTTAATTCGTTTTGGAGGTCTGTTCTTAACCTGAAACTGTTCTTAACCTGAAGCACCACTTTAGCTAATGGAGCCTCCTGCTGCTGCCACGCGATTTCTGTTCTCACCCTGAAGCAAAGTTCTTAACCCAAGGTACTATTTCTGGGTTAGTGGAGTCTGTAACCTGAAGCGTCTGTAACCCAAGGTACCACTGTATCTGACTTTTAGAAGACATCTGGAGGCAGCCCTGTTTAGGGAAGTTTTTAATGTTTGATGTTTTATCATGTTAATATTCTGTTGGGAGACGCTGAGAGTAATAATAATACTAATAATAATTGAACAGCGGGTAAGATGGGGCAGCATCTGACAGCCCTGCCCCATATCCATGCATTAGGAGGAACACCAGTAGAGGGGAACCTGCTGTATGCAGGTAAGTCTCCTCTAATGTATAGAACCCTGAATGAACAGCTGCCCTGAGTTCCAGTTTACATGGGGAGCCTCTGTGTGCATTTAGCAGAAATATCACTCTATTGAAGGCCTCCCCAATGTATGGAGGGTGGAGGCCAGCAGGTGCAGCTCCTCCTCCATCATGCAATTCTTAAACACCCAATAGGGCTCATGTGACTTTAAGAACTGCTGCCTGGGTTTGCTTATTTTCCTCTTCCCTCCTCCTCCCTTTTTCCTTCTGTGCTGTGCCTTTTAGATCATAAATCTACAGGCATGGGCTTGTTTTGTTTTAAATCTGTGTATAAAAGGTAAAGGTACCCCTGCCCATCAGGGCCAGTCGTGACCGACTCTAGGGTTGCGCGCTCATCTCGCTCAAGAGGCCGGGAGCCAGCGCCATCCGAAGACACTTCCAGGTCACGTAAATCTGTGTATAGCATCCAGTAAATTCTAGGCGCTTTTACGAAACAATGGCAATGTTGCTCTCATTCGGTCTACGTTCCTTGTTCTGTGAAACTACAATTTCTTAAACGAACCACATATCAAAAGACAGCAGTAATTATTAAAAGTCCTCAGAGTTTTGGAGAGCCATTACAACTTGTCTCAGCGGCTCTTTGGGGGTGGGGATTCCCTTGCAGTGATGAATATCTGACCTCAGTTTGGCTTTGGCTCTCGTGTATATTTCGTTCCAACATCTGAGAAATACTTATTTTTCCTTTGTTAAACGATGCGTCATAATTTGTTAAGCTCTGCATTATGCATTGCGGTGCAAGAATAAGGAGCAAATTCAATTAAATTTGATCGATGAATTAGTTGGCGGAGCAGCAAAAAGGCAGGTCATTAATGAACTAAACGTTATTTAATCGCTTGGCAGCCCTGGTAAAGCTTGTTCCCTTTGCAAATATCATGGCTGATCTTACCTCTCCATTGAGGAAGCAGTACAAGACAGCCACCACAAAGCCCTAGAAAAGGGGGGAGGGGGAATAGAAAAGAAGAGACAACATAGATTTTTTATTTCATTGTCTTTGTTTTAAGGACATATTTAGATGTGTACCCTCACCCCCACATCCCAAAGGCTAGGGAAGAGTTTGTATCAACCCCAATGGAATATTCTGTTCAAACTCTTCCCAGACAAGAGAGAAAGATAAAAAAAAGTCACATGTTCATGTCAAGAAAAGAGCAGGATCTCTTGCTTAATACAAGCACAACAGGAGTTTTCTAAGTGGATCTCTACTGGATCACCCCAGCGTTACCCACAAAGACATCCAATCTTGGGCATTGTGGGAGATACAAAATGGTGGCCAGGATGACAACTGCTGATGCAGATGCATTAAGAAAAAATATCTTAGAATAAAGAAGAAGTTATTTTGTTGCTAAAGGTGAGATCTCTTCCACAAGGGATATGGTGAAAAATTCCCCTTCATGAAAATACAGTGCTACCTCGCAAGACGAATGCCTCGAAAGACGAAAAACTCGCAAAATGAAAGAGTTTTTCGTTTTTTGAGTTGCTTCGCAAGACGGATTTCCCTATGGGCTTGCTTCGCAAGACGGAAACGTCTTGCAAGTTTGTTTCCTTTGTCTTGCAAGTTTGTTTCCTTTTTCTTAAAACCGTGCATTCACTCCGAGGAGCAACTCATAGCACGCGGTGTGGTAGCCTTTTTTGAGGTTTTTGAAGACTTTGGTATTTTTGAAGCTTTTCCAAAGTCCGTGCTTCGCAAGACGAAAAAATCGCAAGGCGAAAAAACTCGCGGAACGAATTAATTTCGTCTTGCGAGGCACCACTGTAATGCAAAAAATTCCCACCTCCGCATATCACCAATCCTGCTAGCCACCTTCTTCCCCAGTGCACAGTTGCAAGAGACTGGTCTAGGGAACACCACCGGAAATAGGGTAACAATAAGCCAGTTTCCCACATGTCCCGCTTACGGGTTTCCCAAAATGGGCATTTGGTTGATCACTATGGTAAGTGAGTCGCTAGACCAGACAGGCCTTTCTTAAGACTGTGCCCCAGAATCCCCTGCAATGCGTCATGGTTCTGTGGCAGACAGTAAGCTGATAAGGACATTGGAAAGCCACTGTCCCACACTGAGGCCACACTAAGCAGAAGGAGGTGGTTCAGGAAACAGCCAAAGGCACCCTTGGAGATCACCAATGTCCAGGTAGGGACAGACGCACAGTAGGAATGAAATTGCGATCCTTCCTGTGAGATGCAGCCTTGCAGCAGGGGGAAGTGGCTTACCTGAAAGGATCCCAGAACAAGTTCGAAGACCAGTTTCATCTCCAGCAGCTTTGATTTGTCGGGGAAGAGGGCGAAGATGGTGTAGTGGATACCGAAGAGCGGGATCAGCAGTAAGGTGGATTTTGCAAGTCTCCTGGCAGGAGGGAGAAGAACAGAAAGGGATGGGTGCACAGGATGGAGGAAGACCTGAAGATCTAGAGCTGATCTGCATGCCCAGCGATAAAAAAAATCATGATGCACAGTCCAAGCATGTGGACTGCACATCAAACTGTACGTAAGATGACAGCATAAAGGTAAAGGTAAAGGACCCCTGACAGTTAAGTGCAGTCGCAAACAACTCTGGGGTTGCGGCGCTCATCTTGCTTTACTGGCCAAAGGAGCCGGTGTTTGTCCACAGATAGTTTTTCCAGGTCTTGTGGTCAGCATGACTAAGCCGCTTCTGGTGAAACCAGAGCAGCGCACGGAAACGCTGTTTACCTTCCCGCCAGAGTGGTACCTATTTATCTACTTGCACTTTGACATGCTTTAGAACTGCTAGGTTGGCAGGAGCTGGGACCGAACAACAGGAGCTCACTCCGTCGCGGGGATTCGAACCACCGATCTTCCGATTGGCAAGCCCAAGAGGCTCAGTGGTTTACACCACAGTGCCACCTGCATCCCTAAGATGACAGCATATCTGAATGCAAAAAATTGTTCTAGCAAGTGAGCACGCCAAGGGTGACTTCAGTCTTGCTGCTGACATGAACCTGGGATCAGATTGTGGGATGTGACATCACTGTAGCCGTCAAGTATGACATTTCCTGTTTGCCCAGAGTGGACACACAGGGACATGTTACTCCCGCCAGGAGGACTTCCTGTCACACCTGGCCTGGAGCATCCAGCCCCTGCATGTGACCAGGGAGATGGACGTGACCCTGGCAGACCCTACAAAAGGGCCAGTCACACAGCCATCTTCCCTTCTCCCTTCTCTCTTTTGACTCTTCCTGATGCTCTTATGCTGTCTGCTGGTCCTCAGCCAGCAGCACATAGGCTCAATCCCCGTACGGGATAAACCCACACTCTCTCCTGTAACTAAAGTGGTACCTCGCAAGACGAAATTAATTCGTTCTGCGAGTTTTTTCGTCTTGCGATTTTTTCGCCTTGCGAAGCACGGATTTTGGAAAAGCTTCAAAAATACCAAAGTCTTCAAAAACCTCAAAAAAGGCTATGAGTTGCTCCTCGAAGTCAAGTCGCAACTGCACCCCCTGAATGCACGGTTTTAAGAAAAAGGAAACAAACTTGCAAGACAAAGGAAACAAACTTGCAAGACGTTTTCGTCTTGCGAAGCAAGCCCATAGGGAAATTCGTCTTGCGAAGCCACTCAAAAAATGAAAAACTCTTTCGTCTTGTGAGCTTTTCGTCTTACGAGGCATTCGACTTGAGAGGTACCACTGTACAAGTTAAAGCCTGCCTTGGGGATCATACTGTGAACTGAACGTAAGTCAACTTCTTATTACTTTTAAGAGAAGACTGTTGTGTTTTTGTTCTTTTTAAGAGGGAATTAAAGGGGAATTAACCAGGAACAAATCCAATCTGGACTAGCCAGACTGGATTGCTGAACTCAAGAGATTCTAACGAATCTACCAACTAGCTTCCTGCAATGTACAGGGAATGTGCTCTGCTACTAGCTCACTAGCGTGAGTGAGGAAGGATAATATTTAATCAATATATCCTCTCCTACTATTCACAACATTCCCACAAAGATTCCCCTTCTGCAAGGGATGTGGCCAGAGAGTCAGAGTGCAGGAAGAAGAAGAAGAAGATGATTTTGGATTTGATATCCGGCTTTATCACTACCAAAAGGAGTCTCAAAGCAGCTAACAATCTCCTTTCCCTTCCTCCCCCACAACAAACACTCTGTGAGGTGAGTGGGGCTGAGAGACTTCAGAGAAGTGTGACTAGCCCAGGGTCACCCTGCAGCTGCATGTGGAGGAGTGGGGAAGCGAACCCGGTTCACCAGATTACGAGTCTGCTGCTCTTAACCACTACACCACACTGGCTAGAGACCTGCCTTTCGGTTGGGCCCCAGAACACCTCACCAACTAGAAGCAATCCCAGGCTGAGCCTTAAGAAGAACTGCAACTCCACCAGGGGGGTTGGCACCATCCTCAGTGAGAAGCCACATCCAGAATCATAGAGATGGAAGGGACCCAGTGAGTTATCTAGTCCAACCCCCTGCAATGCCGGAATCTCAGCTAAAGCATCCATGACAGGTGGCCATCCAACCTCTGCTTAGAAACCTCCAAGGAAGGAAAGTCCACCACCTTCCGATGGAGTTCGTTCCACTGTCAAGCAGAACTTACTGTCAGAAAGTTCTTCCTAATGTTTAGTCAGCTTAAGGGACAGAGCTTGCCTCAACGGCCACTGACTTGGATGGAGCTTCTGGGCTGGAGTCTTCTAAGTCAGAGGAAGACAATGTGATCTCCTTAGGCAGGGAGAGATCTAGGAGAATGTGCACCACTTTGCACTGGGGTACCTTGAGCAGTGGGGACATCACAGAGAGCCTCAAGGTCCATAAATAGCAACACCCTAGTGGTCCCAGGCCCTAAGGAAGTTAGATTAGCCTCAACCAGAGCCAGGGACTTTTCAACACAGGCTCTGCCTAGTGGAACGCTCTGCCTCATGAGACCAGGGCCCTGCAGGATCTGATTTCTTTCCACAAGGCCTGTAAGACAGAGTTGTTCCACCTGACCTTTGGCTTGGAGCCAATTTGATTCCCTCCCCCTCTTTCTTTTTCCTTTTTCCTTTCTCCTCCTGTGATGAGGCTGCATTTTAATATTTTAATTGTTGTATTTTAATCTTGTTTATAAGTTGTATTCATTCAACTTGTTTTTATTATTGCTTGTTAGCTGCCCTGAGCCCGGCCTTGGCTGGGGAGGGCGGGGTATAAATAAATATTATTATTATTATTATTATTATTATTATTATTATTATCCAGGGCTGGCTCTGAAAAGTGATAACTCCTCTCAGTCCATGGTCTCAGTCCCCCAAAGATGGAGAGCTAGATCATGAGGTCATGACAGACAGAAAACATTTGATGGGGAGTGGTGCTGACTGTAAGCTCTTCGGGACAGGGAGCTGATATATATATATATATATATATATATATATATATATATATATGTATATACAGTGGTGCCTCGCAAGACGAAATTAATCCGTTCCGTGAGGCTCTTCGTCTAGCGGTTTTTTCGTCTTGCGAAGCAAGCTCATTGACAGCTTAGCGGATTAGCGCTATTAGCGGTTTAGCGGCTTTTAGCGATCAGCTGTTAAGCGGCTTATCAGCGGATCAGCTGATAAGCGGCTTAACGGCTTAGGAAAAGGGGGGGGGGAAGGGGAAAAAACCCGCAGGAACTCGCAAGACATTTTCGTCTTGAGAAGCAAGCCCATAGGGAAATTCGTTTTGCGAAGCGCCTCCAAAACGGAAAACCCTTTCGTCTAGCGGGTTTTCCGTCTTGCGAGGCGTTCGTCTTGTGGGGCACCACTGTATATATATAGTTTTCATGCTCTTATTACACCCAGAGGTACAACATTTTATCCAAGACAGCTATAAAAACAACAGACTAACTGCAAGTTAATGCTGGATGTGGATGGGTGTCGGAAAAATGGCAGCCACATATTTAGCTCCTCATCCATGAACGTACTTTGCGTTGTGACTTCACAATATTTTGCGTTTAGCTCAGTTGGTAGGGCCTAGGATGCCTTAATCTCAGGGTCATGGGTTCGAGCACCACACTGGGCAAAAGATACCTCCATTGCAGGGGGTTGGACTAGATGTCCTTTGTGGTCCCTTCCAGGTCTACAATTCTATGATTCTATTCTTCCGCCATCTCTTGCGGTCAACGGACTCCAGCCCTCCTTCACAAAACACCTCTTTTTTTGTCATTCTGGCAGATCTGGGGCTGAGAATGCGCCTCTGTTCTGTCTCTGGCTGAATTATTTGTAGTTCTGAGGATTAACTGAGGACAAGTTCCTTCCACCAGCACTACTTAATTTGTAAAGGTGCTTGGCTGATGAATATCTAATGCTGGTCTAGTTAGACTTGCAGAGTTCCCGATGAGCTCTGCTAAGAGAGCGGCATTCGAATCCATTATGACGCTGCCCTGATTGGGGACATCTTTCCATATGCTGATTTAATCAAAGCTCCTTGGAGCAGGGACATCTTGAATTGGAAATGAGAGGAAGCTGCAAATGTTCAGCAGGGCGTAAGAGAAGACAGAGGGGCCAGAATAGTGTAGCACTGAGGCTGTCAGAAAAGGTTCACGGGGATTGGGGCACAGATGCAACTGTGATGCTCAAACCATGGCTAAAGGGCTGGATACAGCCCTCTAGGTCCTTCTGTGTGGCTCCTAAGGTAAAGGGACCCCTGACCATTAGGTCCAGTTGTGACCGACTCTGGGGTTGCGACACTCATCTCGCTTTATTGGCCGAGGGAGCCGGCGTACAGCTTCCGGGTCATGTGGCCAGCATGACTAAGCCACTTCTGGCGAACCAGAGCAGCACACGGAAACGCCGTTTACCTTCCCGCCAGAGCGGTACCTATTTATCTACTTGCACTTTGACGTGCTTTCGAACTGCTAGGTTGGCAGGAGCTGGACCGAGCAACGGGAGCTCACCCCATTGCGGGGATTCGAACTGCTGACCTTCTGATCGGCAAGTCCTAGGCTCTGTGGTTTAACCCACAGCCCCACCCTGTGTGGCTTCTGGGAGTCTGCAATTCAAAGTGTTGGTGCTGACCTTTAAAGCCCTAAACGGCCTCAGTCCAGTATACCTGAAGGAGCGTGTCCACCTCCATCGTTCTGCCCGGATACTGAGGTCCAGTGCAGAGGGCCTTCTGGCAGTTCCCTCATTGCGAGAAGCCAAGTTACAGGGAACCAGGCAGAGGGCCTTCTTGGTAGTGGCACCCGCCCTGTGGAACGCCCTCCCACCAGATGTCAAAGAGAAAAATAACTACCAAACTTTTAGAAGACATCTGAAGGCAGCCCTGTTTAGGGAAGCTTTTAATGTTTAATAGGTTACTGTATTTTAGTGTTTTGTTGGATGCCGCCCAGAGTGGCTGGGGAAACCCAGCCAGATGGGTGGGGTATAAATAACAAATTATTATAATATATATATTATTATTAAGCCCTCATTGGACCTGCACCTGTAACAAGAGCGGAATGCAGAACGAGGTATGACTGTATTGGGGACACTGTTACTGATGCAATAATGTAGCGAGCCTCTCAACTCGTCTCTATGATAACTGACAAAATGAAGCCTCTCTTTTTTTTGCAAAAGGAGCTGTCTTCAGACAGCCCACCTCCTTGCCAATATTCTTGATACCAAGACTCTGGAGCAGAACAACACAAACGGCAGCCTGGCAAGGAAACACTCAGCGCGGCAGTTCCCCGAAGTCCTCGTTTCAGGAACTGCCAATGGATTCCAGGAGCTGCTTACTCTAATTTCTGCAGGTGCCATGGCTTCAGATCAGCCTGTCGCTTCCAGCAAAGTGGCAGAACTCAGTTTCTGAACAGAAACGTCTTGGCTTCTGCTTCCTGGAAACTTGTTATCAAGTGAAGGTGTGAATGTAAGAAGATCCTTGGTCCCATCTGGTCCAGCACCCTGTTCTCACAGGGGCCACCAAATGCCTGGGCGAAACCCACAAGCAGGACGGCAACACTCTTCCTTCCTGTGGTTTCAAGCAACTAGAATACAGAAGCATTGCTGTGTCCAACATAGCCGTCATGAGTAGTAGCCACTCAGGGCCATATTTAGATTTGATGAGGCCCTAATGGGGCCCTTTATATGTCCAGCTGTCCTTTGTCAACAACAAATTGTCGCTGTTTATTGTCTTGAATATATGTTGTTGTTGTTTAGTCGTTTAGTGGTGTCTGACTCTTCATGACCCCATGGACCAGAGCACGCCAGGCACTCCTGTCTTCCACTGCCTCCCGCAGTTTGGCCAAACTCATGCTGGTAGCTTCGAGAACACTGTCCCACCATCTCGTCCTCTGTCATCCCCTTCTCCTTGTGCCCTCCATCTTTCCCAACATCAGGATCTTTTCCAAGGAGTCTTCTCTTCTCATGATGTGGCCTAAGTATTGGAGCCTCAGCTTCAGGATCTGTCCTTCCAGTGAGCACTCAGGGCTGATTTCCTTCAGAATGGAGAGGTTTGATCTTCTTGCACTCCATGGGACTCTCAAGAGTCTCCTCCAACACCATAATTCAAAAGCATCAATTCTTTGGTGATCAGCCTTCTTTATGGTCCAGCTCTCACTTCCATACATCACTACTGGGAAAACCATAGCTTTTACTATACGGATCTTTGTTGGCAAGGTGATGTCTCTGCTTTTTAAGATATGCTATATGGTAATTTATGGACCTAATGCCATTTGCACATAGCAGAATGTAGGTACCCTATAAATAGGTGAGGAAACCAGTGATATTTTAGGGAGCAGGCTAGCAGGCAGGGCCCATGACTTACATCATAGAAGCCTACACAACACAAAACACTGTTGCTGGATGCAGGTTTTATTTTATTTGTCTTTTACCTTATATTTTGGAAATGTACATCCAGTTGTTTTTCCTTTAATTTTTTTTGGGCCCCCAAGAGAGTGGGGCCCTAAGGTATAGCTTGTTTTGCTTATATGTAAATCCGGCACTGTAGCCCCTGGTATGTTGGTGTGTGAGCATCTAATCTTGGGTTTCCATTTCATTCTGCAGCAGAATTCCTTTTACAGAAAAGCTTTCCTGCATCTTTTACTTCTTTACAACATCAGCAGCCTCCCGGGTATCTCTTAGTGAAATTACCACTACAGGAATACACACCATTTGGTTCTGTTTCTCAGAATCTTTTTTGCCGTATTTTTCCATCTATAAGATGCCCTCATGTATAAGATGCCCCCTATTCTTTTTATTTTTTTGCCAACAAAGGTCCGTATAGTTAAAGCTGTGGTTTTCCCAGTAGTGATGTATGGAAGTGAGAGCTGGACCATAAAGAAGGCTGATCGCCGAACAATTGATGCTTTTGAATTAAGGTGCTGGAGGAGACTCTTGAGAGTCCCATGGACTGCAAGAAGATCAAACTGATCTATTCTGAAGGAAATCAGCCCTGAGTGCTCACTGGAAGGACAGATCCTGAAGCCGAGGCTCCAATACTTTGGCCACCTCAGGAGAAGAGAAGACTCCCTGGAAAAGACCCTGATGTTGGGAAAGATGGAGGGCACAAGGAGAAGGGGACGACAGAGGATGAGATGCTTGGACGGTGTTCTCGAAGCTACCAGCATGAGTTTGACCAAACTGCAAGAGGCAGTGGAAGACAGGAGTGCCTGGTGTGCTCTGGTCCAGGGGGTCATGAAGAGTCGGACATGACTAAACGACTAAACAACATCAACAATTTTTTGGGGGGGGACTCTGATTTAAGAAAATGGGGGGGGGGGAGATGGCCCCCGTGTATAAGACGTCCCCAACATTTGGACATTATTTTTTAAGGGGGGGGGGTCTTATACCCTAGTCTTATACATGGAAAAATACGGTGTTTACAAAACTTTTCACTGGCCCTAAGTAAATAAATAAATAAATAACACAACATAATTTTTTCCTCTTTTAGCCATCCAGGCCAGAAAGACCTAATGCTGATTCATTCACATGCTCATTTACACTGACCCAGACTTAGTCGACCACATGCCCTAATAGGGACACCTGTTGCTGGGGAAATTTTCCGTCGCCTAGCAACTTGTTCAAGACCGTTTCCAAGTTTCTTCTAGAATATTCCAACATGGCAACCCTCTCCTCCATGGATTGATCTCATTCTCTTTCGAAGCCATCTAAGTTGATAGGACAATGCATTTCTGAGCGCCATTGCTCCATAGCTCAGACTCCATTTTAAACTGGACTAAAGTATGCCTTTGTAACTGGATTGCCATTTTAAGCCTGCCTGAACAAAGTGGCTGCATCTGTTACTCTTCAACGAGTATTCTGAGTGAATAAAAATTATTGTTACCTTTTGCAAGGTTGTCTGTGTGATTATTGTTTTCAGCGGGGGGGGGGGGAAAGGGGGAAATATCGGGAGAATCTGGTGAGCCTTAAAGCAACCTGGATTACTTAAATGGAAAGGCTAAAACTAGCCTTCCAAAGCTTCCCTTTTTAAGCTGCAAAGGGGTGCACTCTGCTGAACTCACAAATGTGAGGAAGGAAGGATAATATCTACTAAATGTACCCTCTACCTAGCATCTATAAACGTCCCTACAGTTGTGAGGATAAAACAGGGAGAGAGGTGCACCATGAATGCCACATTGAGGCTCCTAGGAGGAGATGGAGGGTATAAATATTAACAATCTATCTATCTATCTTGGGTGCCCTGCTCGGCATAGTTCATAGCTTCTCTGAGTTCTTCAAGCCCCTTCACCACGGCAAGGCAGTGTTCCAAGGGGAAGAAATGGAGGCAGTGAGAGATTTTACTTTCTTGGGCTCCATGATCACTGCAGATGGTGACAGCAGTCACAAAATTAAAAGACGCCTGCTTCTTGGGAGAAGGGCAATGACAGGCCTAGACAGCATCTTGAGAAGTAGAGACATCACCTTGCCAACAAAGGTCCGTATAGTTAAAGCTATGGTTTTCCCAGTAGTGATGTATGGAAGTGAGAGCTGGAACATAAAGAAGGCTGATCGCCGAAGAATTGATGCTTTTGAATTCTGGTGCTGGAGGAGACTCTTGAGAGTCCCATGGACTGCAAGAAGATCAAACCTCTCCATTCTGAAGGAAATCAGCCCTGAGTGCTCACTGGAAGGACAGATTGTGAAGCTGAGGCTCCAGTACTTTGGCCACCTCATGAGAAGAGAAGACTCCCTGGAGAAGACCCTGATGTTGGGAAAGATGGAGGGCACAAGGAGAAGGGGGCGACAGAGGACGAGATGGTTGGATAGTGTTTTCGAGGTTACCAGCATGAGTCTGACCAAGCTGCGGGGGGCAGTGGAGGACAGGAGTGCCTGGCGTTCTCTGGTCCATGGGGTCACGAAGAGTCGGACACGACTAAACGACTAAACAACAACAACAACAACAAATCTATCTATCTAACCTCAGGAAACGCAAAAAATAAATAAATCATTTTTTGAGCTGCAAAGTAAATTCAGACTTACGAATACTGGCTTGTATCATTTCGTCCGACATCTGGAGAGTGAAGTTTCTGAACCAGGATCCGGATGATGCAAATAAAGAGGACAAAATTTATCTATGGGGGAGAGAAATCGAGAAACAAAATTAGAAAAAGGGGACAGGTAAGTTCCCTTTCTGTCAAACGGAGTCAACAAACATGACTAAATCGCCACGGGGTGATAAGGGGTTAGCTCTTGTCCTCTTCGTTACCTTGCCATCTGGCGCGCTAAGATTTTGCCACACATTCGGTGCAGGTGTGTGAGGTAATGTGTGGTAAAACAGTCGTGTGTACGAGCTCGTTGAACGGCCCTGCTTCAGAAGGATTATTTTGCCCACCACAACTTCATTTTTTTTGGGGTGTACGCAGCATAATCGAGAGACAACAAAGACCAGACACCGCTCAGAGAGAGACAAGGCAAGACAGGACGGCAGCCATCTTGGGCCTGACATCAGCCTGCTTGGGACTTTTGTGTTATGACATCCCAAGTATGATGATGTCAAGCCCACAGAGCACAGCTATGCACACGTCGATGCCATGACAGGTCAAGAGCCTTTTCGGTTAGTCGGGAAGTTGGAGGAGACGGAGAGGTACCGTTTACCACAGCACACCTTAAGGTTAGTGCCCCAGACCCAGAAATCTGCTAGACCATGTGTTGCTTAATGGACCCTCAACAGGGTCTAGCAGAACGTGTCTTAAAATCTGAGCCTAGATCATGTATCTATGTGGCCTAGAACCCCACCCTCCCCTGGCTGAGACAACAGCCTGGAGCAGAACGTCAGCATGAACTGGACTTGTGAAGGATGTGAATCAGCACTGATACATCTGGGTTCTGTTCCTGCTAAGCAAAGCATATTCTTAGCAAAACTCTAGAATCTAGTAACAAAACACCGGAGGCGATTTCTGCCTCCCCAGAAGCAACAGCGATGCATGAGAAGGCCAGCGAAGGAATGATGGGGAAAAATATAAATATATATATCCATGGATACATTACCAATATGGAAACCAAAATGGGAGCCTTGATGATCCACCAAAAGGGAGATTCGATTAAGTCCCAACAACTGTAAAGGAATACGAATAGATCAAGAGCTTCTTCTTGGGTACGGAGGAAGCAGTTGAGGAAGTAAATGATACCCTTCAGTTCCAGACAATGTAGAAGGAGGATGTCTGTATCTTAAAGAGGCACACACAGTTCATGGGACCACAGCTCAGGGGTGGAATCACATGCTGGTATCTCTGCAAAAGCATCTTAGGCCTTCAGCTGAGACCACAGGAAGCTGCTGTCAACTGGAACGGACTATCGTGGGTTAGATGGACCCAGTGCAGCAGTGACGAGGCCTGTGGGGCCCCACAGGAATTGAAAAGGGGCCCCAGACCACACCTAACTCTTCCCAATTGCTGCACAATGCAGGGAAAGAGAGGAATACCAGAAGCTGCCATGGCCCGTCTTGCTCAGCAATGTCTATATCGGGGCCAAGGTGGGGGAACCTCAGACCCAGGAGCCAAATGTGGCTCTCCGGGTCTCTTCAAGTGCCTCTCAGGCCTCTCTAGGCCACATCTCATCCTTAGGCAATACCTGAGGCCATGCTCTCTCGCTTGAATGTGACAATGCTTCTTGTTTGCCTGGATGTAGAGCTGTGTTGTATATACTCAGTAAACTCACTCTTTCACAGGGCTGGAATCTAGCTACAGTCGTACCTTGGAAGTCAGATGGAATCCATTCCAGAAGTCCATTCGACTTCCAAAACATCCAGAAACCAAGGCATGGCTTCTGATTGGCTGCAGTAAGCTCCTGCAGCCAATCAGAAGCCATAGAAGCCATGCCGGATGTTCAGCTTCTGAAGAATGTTCAGAAACCGGAACACTAATTTCCGGTTTTTTGTTGTTCGGGAGCTGAAACATACGAGTTCCAAGGCATTTGGCAACCAAGGTACGACTGTACTGTACAATGCTAAAGGTTGCATCTGTTCCTTCACCCGTTTTCTCCCCGGCTCTGTCCACCAGTGGCAAGTGACCCCCACAATAATAATGGTAACAGTAATTTTAATATTTGTATCCTGCCCATCTGACTAGGTTGCCCCAGCCACCCTGGGCAGCTTCCAGCAAATATAAAAGCACAATAAAACAACAAACATTAAAAACTTCCCTATGCACAGCTGCCTTCAGATGTCTTCTAAAAATCAGATAGTTGTTTATCTGTTTGACATCTGATGGGAGGGCATTCCACAGGGCAGGAGCCACCACCGAGAAGGCCCTCTGCCTGGTTCCCTGTAACTTCACTTCTCGCAGGGAGGGAACCGCCAGAAGGCCCTCGGAGCTGGACCTCAGCGTTCAGGATGGACGATGGGGTGGAGATACTCCTTCAGGTATACTGGACCGAGGCCGTTTAGGGCTTGAAAGGTCAGCACCAACACTTTGAATTGTGCTCAGAAACATACTGGGAGCCAATGTAGGTCTTTCAGGACTGGTGTTATGTGGTCTCTGTGGCCGCTCCCAGTCACCAGTCTAGCTGTCACATTCTGGATTAGTTGTAGTTTCTGAGTCACCTTCAAAGGTAGCCCCACGTAGAGCACAATGCTCCCTGTGAGGGAATATGGTCTGAGAATGATTCCCCACTCCTGGTTCTTTTCTAGCTAGGGATTGAACATGGTGCCTTCTACATGCAAGGCAGGTGTCCAACCATTGAGTCATGCCCCTTTCTGAGTAGTGTTGGATAAACACCCCAAACAGAAGACTCATCCTCATGAAACACCCCCAGTATTTCGGTGCAAATATTTCCTGCCACACACTTTTTTGCAAAGCAGTTCTCCCAAATACAATGCATTCTCATATGTTATTTTCAGGAATAACACTAGTATATGCATTTTTGTACTTATTAGTTGGCTAGAGAACATCATTTGAAAATTCGGAGGAGTGTGGATTTCGGAGGATGGCTATGCCTCAGTTTGGGTCTTGTTTCAGAAAGTGAAAATTAGGCAGGTTTTCCCTTTAAATGCAAACAGAACTGGATGTATCTATCTTCCTGTGTGACATACTCAGCGCTGTTGTCTAAATACCACTGCCTGAGGTTGCTGCCTCACTCTGCATAATGCCAGTTCGGAGCCCGAGAGGGTCCAAGGAAGGAGCGAGACTCGGAAATCAACAGACACTGAAGTTGCCAGCTCTTCTTGGAAAACAGGAACTGAGCATCTCTTCAACACAAACAAAAAGCTGGCAAATGAATGGAGAGAGTCAGTATTTCGGCAGCCCCTGCCTAGGCATTAAAGCCCAGTTTTACCACCTACAGAGCCCTCCTCATCAAGCCAACATTTTCTCCTGACACCAGGAAGCCTTGTGGATGAATTTTGCCTGCTTACCCAACATCCTCAAAGTGGATCCGAGTGATAGTCCAGGCAGAGATAAACAAGCTGGGTGCACCTGCCAAGTGAGGATCAGATTTTGATTAGATTTCAAAGTTCTGCTTTCAATCTGAAAGTTCTCTCTCTCTCTCTCTCTCTCTCTCTCTCTCTCTCTCTCTCTCTCTCTCCCGCCCTTCACCCTAAAGCCCCAGGGTGCTTTACAACATTTAAAACAACACTAAAAACAATTTAAAACCACTTGGAATATTACAATTTCAATTTGTTTCATTTTTTTTTAAAAAAAACTGTTGTTTGTTTTCAGCCCTGGATATTCTTTTGTTTTGTTTTGTTCTGGTGTGTTCTTAAATGGTGATGTATTGCATACATACAAGAAAAAGAAGGAATAAAATAAAAAGGGATAATGGAAGTTGTAGTCTGGCAACATTGGGGGGTCGGGACGGACGGACCACAGGTTTCTCACCCTCTGTTACGGACTATTTCTGTTCTTGCAAAAACACAGCAACATTTTTCTATATCAGAAAAAAGGCACGATGACCAAAGAGGTTGCCTACCCCAGCCGATCAGGATGTACCACCAGAAATATTTTTTCTCTGAGAAGAAGGAGATGACCAGAAGCGTGTGGAGGTACAAGCCTTCAACTAGGAGCCAGAAGAAGTTGGCCATGATGCAGTACTGGAAGAAGACCATCGCAGCCTTGCAGCCAACCTGAAATGGAAAGATGAGAACGAGAAATTTAACGGTTCGGTCGTTTCTGCTTTGTAAGCAAACCTAGGTTAGGGATGTTGAAGCACATAATGAGTCTCTTTCAACATGGCCTGACAAGCATGGGCTTTTTTTTTTTTTTGTAGCCCCCTGACATCATGTACCATCCTCAAACCCCTTTGTACTTCTGTTGTCCCTTCAAAAAGGAGAAAAGAGAGGACCCAAATAATTACCGCCCAGTCAGTCTGACATCAATACCAGGGAAGATTCTGGAGCAGATCATTAAGCAAACAGTCTGTGAGCACCTAGAAAGGAATGCTGTGATCACCAATAGTCAGCATGGATTTCTGAAAAATAAGTCATGTCAGACTAACCTGATCTCGTTTTTTGACAGAATTACAACCCTGGTAGATGAAGGGAATGCAGTGGATGTAGCCTACCTTGATTTCAGCAAGGCATTTGACAAGGTGCCCCATGATATTCTTGTAAAGAAGCTGGTAAAATGTGGTCTTGACTATGCTACCACTCAGTGGATTTGTAACTGGCTGACTGACCAAACCCAAAGGGTGCTCATCAATGGTTCCTCTTCATCCTGGAGAAGAGTGACTAGTGGGGTGCCACAGGGTTCTGTCTTGGGCCCGGTCTTATTCAACATCTTTATCAACGACTTGGATGATGGACTCAAGGGCATCCTGATCAAATTTGCAGATGACACCAAACTGGGAGGGGTGGCTAACACCCCAGAGGACAGGATCACACTTCAAAACGACCTTGACAGATTAGAGAACTGGGCCAAAACAAACAAGATGAATTTTAACAGGGAGAAATGTAAAGTATTGCACTTGGGCAAAAAAAATGAGAGGCACAAATACAAGATGGGTGAGACCTGGCTTGAGAGCAGTACATGTGAAAAGGATCTAGGAGTCTTGGTTGACCACAAACTTGACATGAGTCAACAGTGTGACGCGGCAGCTAAAAAAGCCAATGCAATTCTGGGCTGCATCAATAGGATCAAGGGAAGTAATAGTGCCACTGTATTCTGCTCTGGTCAGACCTCACCTGGAGTACTGTGTCCAGTTCTGGGCACCACAGTTCAAGAAGGACACTGACAAACTGGAACGTGTCCAGAGGAGGGCAACCAAAATGGTCAAAGGCCTGGAAACGATGCCTTATGAGGAACGGCTAAGGGAGCTGGGCATGTTTAGCCTGGAGAAGAGGAGGTTAAGGGGTGATATGATAGCCATGTTCAAATATATAAAAGGATGTCACATAGAGGAGGGAGAAAGGTTGTTTTCTGCTGCTCCAGAGAAGCGGACACGGAGCAATGGCTCCAAACTACAAGAAAGAAGATTCCACCTAAACATTAGGAAGAACTTCCTGACAGTAAGAGCTGTTCGACAGTGGGATTTGCTGCCAAGGAGTGTGGTGGAGTCTCCTTCTTTGGAGGTCTTTAAGCAGAGGCTTGACAACCATATGTCAGGAGTGCTCTGATGGTGTTTCCTGCTTGGCAGGGGGTTGGACTCGATGGCCCTTGTGGTCTCTTCCAACTCTATGACTCTATGATTCTATGATTCACAGAATCAAAGAATTGTAGAGGTGGAAGGGACCCCAAGGGTCATCTAGTCCAACCCCTTGCAATGCAGGATTCTCTCTCCCCCCCCGATGATCTTTATTGAATTTTTAGTTACATACTGTACATACACATACATTATACAGTGGTGCTCCGCAAGACGAATGCCTCGCAAGATGGAAAACCCGCTAGACGAAAGGGTTTTCGGTTTTGGAGGTGCTTCGCAAAACGAATTTCCTATGGGCTTGTTTCGCAAGATGAAAATGTCTTGCGAGTTCCTGTGGGTTTTTTTTCCCTTCCCCCCCCTTTTTCTAAGCCACTAAGCCGCTTATCAGCTGATCCACTAAGCCACTAAGCCGCTAATAGCGCTAAGCCGCTAAGCCGCTAATGGGCTTGCTTCGCAAGACGAAAAAACTGCAAGACGAAGAGACTCGCGGAACGGATTCTTTTCGTCTTGCGAGGCACCACTGTATTTCACATTTGTTCTTGCTCTCCCGAGCTGACTTCCCTCTTTCCTTCTTCTGGCTTTTTTGTGTCCTCTTTGACTTTTTGCATTGTCTTTGTCCATTTTCAATAAGATTGTTCTTCTTCATTTTTTCCATTAAATGTCCGTAAACAAAGAAATCTTTCTATATACACAAATTCTTGTTGTCTATATTCATTTACAAATATTGTTCAATAGTAGTCCTAATATACATTTTTAATTCATTTTGATATTATTATCCAGTAAATTTCTTGTATTTTCCTGTTGTGAGATATTATTTTAATTCTACCGGTTTCCCTATTTCACATCATCTTCTCTCTATATAACATAAATTTCCCCCATTCTTTTTGATATGTATCATCCCCCTGATGTCGAATTTTTGCTGTTAATTTGGCTATTTCTGCGGACCCCATAACCTTGTACTGCCACTCTTCTATTGTAGGCAATTTTTGCTGTTTCCATACCTTGCCGCCGTTGTTGTGTATAAGAACAGTTTCTGGTCATTCTTGTCAATGTCTTCTCCCACCATTCCCAACAGGAATGACTCTGGTTTTTTCAAAAACGTATGCGTTGCAGGATTCTCAACTATAGCATCCATGACAGATGGCCTTCCAACCTTTGCTTCAAAACCTCCAAGGAAGGGAGTCGGTTCCACTGTCAAACAGCTCTTACCATCACAAAGTTCTTTCTGATGTTTAGTTGGAATCTCCTTTCTTGTAAAAGAGTCAGACTCTTGGCCCATCTACCTCAGTATTGTCTACCCAGACTGGCAGCAGCTCTGCAGGATTTTAGGAAGCAGCCTTCACCTGCTCTACCTGGAGACACCAGAGGATTTCCTTATTGCTGAGCTGTGATCCTTCCCCAAGGAAGGATGTAATAGGCTGTGGAGAGAGCTTGATCTCCACTGACCTGTAAAAACGCTATAAAAGCCTCTAAAAAAAAGTTATGTAGCTCTCAATGGAATTTCCCATTGTCGACAGATCGCTGCTCTGCAGCGCCCTCTGGTGTGACATTTCCATAACGCATTTCTAACTCTATAAGCGGCCGGTGTAGATTCGCCTATTGGATTTTCCCCGCTGCAGTGCCGAACAAGCAGAGCAGATCTAAAGGGCAACACAGCCACCGCCTTTGCACAAATTACCTGGGGGAAACCAGGGGGCAGTTTTTCTCGAGGGGGGTGGGAAACAATCTTGCTTCCATTCTGTTTTTTTTCCTACTTGCTGATGTGAACCGGGCATGACAATACCATCTTCTGCCCAGCACTAGGGAAGTCAAGAGCATGTTGCTGAGCTCATGGGCGCTGGGAGCTGATGCTTTCCAGCAAAGGATGCCTTTCCCTTGCTTGACCCTTCACCCCCACCTGCTATTCTTGACTTTCCTTTCCTCCCATTTCTGTCTCTCTTCCCTGCTGTTAACATTTAGATTGCAAGCTTCTAAAAGCAGAGAGCTCCTTTTTTCTTTCCTTGCCTGCTTTGCTCTTTAAAGATTCATCGACGGTGCTGTATTCAGTGACGGCATCAGCAACAAATAACTTGGAGGTTATAAAAGTGCAGCCCCTTTTGGGTGGCCCAGTGAAATCGAAAAGGCCAAAAAAGTCTAGTTACATCTCCTCCTGCAGACAAGAATGGCCATTTCTTAACCTTTGCAGTTTCTAACCCCCTGCAGGAGATTATAGCAAACTCAGAGAACACTGTCCGGGGCACAGAAGGAGGAGATATATTGCAAAACGGCCGAGTTCGCCTGAAATCAAACCGAGAAGCTCTCAGTCTGTGTTTGGCTCAAAGCTCTCATATGCCAAGTCAGCCGGGTTTTCAGATGGCACCAAAGGCAAGAGTTTGTGAGGACATTTGAGGACAGTCATTGGCCATGAGGCAAAGGCTTCTGAGTTGCTAAGGTGGTGCTCCTGACATTAGCATCTCATCAGAACAGAGCAGAACATAACTTCTTCTTTCCCAAGTCCTCCTGCCATCACTGTTGCCACACAATCTTGCATTATTGGTTATAGAGTCGGCCAAAGTTTTAACTGCAGAATTGCATCCAGAGGTATACATTCACTGAAAATGGATGTTCCACTAAGGTATCACATCTGTGCCAACCTTTGAACACCTGCCGACAGCTTTTCTATTCTGCCAAGCTTATGCAGGCAATTAAGAATACATCATTCCGCAATGGTTAATTGTTTATGGTTTTTATAGTCTGGTTTTAATGCTTTTATTGCTGTGAACTGTTTCGATATATTCTTCATGACACAGCAGCACACAGATTATTATTTTTACAAATAGATAAATAAAAACTAACAATTATTCACGTATGTATCATGCACAACATTTTTTCTTTGTTGTTTAGTCGTTTAGTCGTGTCCGACTCTTCGTGACCCCCTGGACCAGAGCATGCCAGGCACTCCTGTCTTCCACTGCCTCCCGCAGTTTCGTCAAACTCAGGTTAGTAGCTTCAAGAACACTGTCCAACCATCTCGTCCTCTGTCGTCCCCTTCTCCTTGTGCCCTCCATCTTTCCCAACATCACAGTCTTTTCCAGGGAGTCTTCTCTTCTCATGAGGTGGCCAAAGCCTCAGCTTCAGGATCTGTCCTTCCAGTGAGCACTCAGGGCTGATTTCCTTCAGAATGGAGAGGTTTGATCTTCTTGCAGTCCATGGGACTCTCAAGAATCTCCTCCAGCACCATAATTCAAAAGCATTCATTCTTCAGCAATCAGCCTTCTTTATGGTCCAGCTCTCACTTCCATACATCACTACTGGGAAAACCATAGCTTTAACTATACGGACCTTTGTTGGCAAGGTGATGTCTCTGCTTTCTTTGTCTATTCCACTGTTAAAACCATTTGAGCTTTCAATATTGGGAGTGAAATCAGGCACCGTGAAATTTGGAATCCTATGTTTTCGAACTCAGGGCATCTTTTTCATCAGGAAAGTGTTCCTTATTTGTGACATCTTCAAGCCACTTCCAGCTGCCCAAGATTCACAGTGGCAGCTTAAGTCAATCAATAAATACAGGTACATGGCTGACTTTTGTGTCTCTAGAGAAAAGCCAGAAAAGTCTCAGCTACCAGGAAGCAAAATGAAACTGTGCATTGGATGTGTTTGTACAGGAGAGCAGGGTTATTTATTTTATATAGAAAAAACCAGGAACAAATAACCAGCG
The DNA here is from genome assembly GCF_951804945.1 of Podarcis cretensis. Taxonomy (NCBI): domain Eukaryota; kingdom Metazoa; phylum Chordata; class Lepidosauria; order Squamata; family Lacertidae; genus Podarcis; species Podarcis cretensis. The sequence continues at coordinate 7,430,863 of NC_137181.1, forward strand.
ACCAACCAAACAGGACCCAGAATGAAATTTAGGTGGGTGGGTGGGTTGCCTGTGTGTGTGTGTGTTTTGTTTATATGGCAGACTCCTAATCCTATTCAGGTGACTGGAAGGTTAGCTTTTTGTTTATGGGATTCATCTTGGGTGAAATTGCAAGATTTATGTGGGCAACAGTTTCTCCACACACCCCTCCACTGCCTGCCCCGAAAGGGTTTCCAGTACTATTCACCCACTCTTAGCCATTCGCTTGTATCTGACCTCAATAATTTCTTCTGACGGTAAGGAAATGTCAAGACATTTAAAAATCCATCTCTCCGAACAGGCAGGCTACATGAACCACAGACGTGTACCTGCCCCTAATATGTCAGTCTTTCAACAGCTTTCTCCCCAAATCTGTGGAAGATGCTGAATGGATGTCACACACGAAAAACAGCCATCTCCTCCAAATATTCATTTTTCTTCAAAGAGTTTTATCTATTTTTGGGTTATTTATTCCCTCCTCTCCCCATTTGTTCTCTAAATATTTTGTTTTCAACGCAAACATTTCAGGCAGATCCACACCGCACGTTTAAAGCACATCCAAAGCACATTTAAGGCATGTGATTTCCCCCAAAAAGAAATACTGTAGGTTGTTAAGATTCTGGGAGCTGTAGTTTGTTATGGGTGCTAAGAGATTTTTAAAAGGTAAAGGACCCCTGTCAGTTAAGTCCAGTCATGGGGTTGTGGCACTCGTCTTGCTTTATTGGTCGAGGGAGCCAGCATACAGCTTCCGGGTCATGTGGCCAGCATGGCTAAGCTGCTTATGGCACAACAGAACACCGTGACGGACGCCAGAGCGCACGGAAACACCGTTTACCTTCCCACCGCAGCGGTACCTATTTATCTACTTGCACTGGTGTGCTTTCGAACTGCTAGGTTGGCAGGAGCTGGGATGGAGCTCCGGGAACTCACTCCGTCATGAGGATTCGAACCGCTGACCTTCTGATCAGCAAGCCCAAGAGGCTCAGTGGTTTAGACCACAGCGCCCACACCTACACACCTGCAGAAACCACCTTCTTGACCATTGGACCTACTATCAGTCTCGTCCGCTCAATCTGACAGTCTGTCTTCACATGCAGGGGAAGGTCCGTAACCCACCAAGGGTTTGAGACCCATCAGCTACCCTCACCTGGTTTAGCCGGCCAGTCGAAGTCATTCGGGGGTGCGGGTGCTACTGCATGCTGACAGCTTCGAGAAGTCACAGGTGAGAGCTGAGTACAAGGTGGGGCTCAAAGGTAGACAAACTACCCCAGAAGGAGCATTATGTAGTACCCCTCCCCTAACATCCCACAATGTTAATATTTTAAGACCCACTCCTATGCCCCGATTCCACCCCTCCTTCCCCCCCTTCATCACACCTGCTGGGCGAGGCTTTTTCTACCCTCTGTGAACTTGGCTGGTTGATGTTAGCCAAAGTTGACCTGCTGGGCTCACGTGTCAAATCAGGTTTCGAAAACCAGATAAAAATAGAATTAATCCCCTTCCATCAGCTGCCCTGAATGGAAGCTATTGTCCTGTTCATGGTGTTATTCCTGCAAATCACTCACAGTTGTTTTTAGCCCTTTTCTGATGCTGCTGTCTGTTTGCCTAGTGGAACTAGGCCAAGTCACCAACATCAAAGGGGGAGTTGTGTGTCTGCCGGTGTTGTTTTGCAGTCTAAGAAAATGTGCGTTGAGCTACAAAGGCAGAATTATAAGTACCTGGGCAGGAGACGAGCAGGAACAACATGGAGGAAGCTTTGATTGAAGACTTCCTGGGGAAGAACGTGTGCCAACTGCACTAAGCTCCTTAGAAGGGGTGGGGTAATATGTGAAATTAATTGTTAAAAGGACCACCAGAAGATGTAAGATTAAGGGGGTGTTTGTCATTTGCTCAGTTCTGCGGTCTGTTCTTAAGCATCTAATTCACTTATGGAATTTGCTGCCCATAGCAAATGGGGAGGATCACTGGTTCAGATGGCTTTGAAAGAGACCCCTAGAGGTCTTGCAAACAGGACATTGCAGTAGATCAGGGATCCCCAATCTTTTTAGGCCCATGGGCAGATTTGGAATTTTGACCAAGTGTGCCACCCCATCTGGTCACTTCTCCCATGCCCTAGTGTGGATTTGTGCCCCCTTCCCCGGGATGGGAAAGTGAGAGAATAATATGTCTTTATTTTGCTTTTCCAAGGGATCTAGGCAAAAGTTGGATCCAGTAATTTGAGCCTTGAAGAGCACATAGAGCTGAAAGAGGAAGTGGGAAAGAGGGCAGAGGGCCATTTTCCAAATCTCCTCTTTCCGCTCTGTGTATTTTTCAAGGGAGAAAAAGGCAAGCTGGCTCACCACCTTGTGACCAAGGGGGACACGTGCATGCACTCAGAGGCTTTGTGGGCACCAAGGAAAGACTTCAAGGGCAATGTTGCACCCATGGGCAACATACTAGTGGCCCCTGGGCTAGATGGACCTTTGTACAGACACAAAAAAGTTCTTATGTTCAAAGGCCTGAATGCCAACTGAACTGCTATTTGAAAGTGAAGCCAATAGCTGAGCAGGAGGTGAATATTCATTTTCTTAAATGGGGGTCCCTACTTCAGAATAGCAATCTTAATCTGCCGTGTTTACTCAGAAGCAAATCCTATTGAATGCCACGGGTGGTGCTGTGGGTTAAACCACACAGCCTAGGGCTTGCCGATCAGAAGGTTGGCGGTTCGAATCCCCATGATGGGGTGAGCTCCCGTTGCTCAGTCCCAGCTCCTGCCCACCTAGTAGTTCGAAAGCACGTCAAAGCGCAAGTAGATAAATAGGTACTACTCCAGCGGGAAGGTAAACGGCATTTCCGTGTGCTGTTCTGGTTCGCCAGAAGCAGCTTAGTCGTGCTGGCCACCTCCCTCGGCCAATAAAGCGAGATGAGCGCTGCAACCCCAGAGTTGGCCATTACTGGACCTAATAGTCAGGGGTCCCTTTACCTTTACCTTACCTCAGAATAGCAATGTTAATCTGCCGTGTTTACCCAGAAGAAATCTTATTGAATTTGGTGGGACTTACTCACAAGTAAATGGGGTTAGGGTTTCTCCCCATTCAACTCCCAGCCTCCCAAGTTCTTTACTATTTTTTATTTTTTTAAAAACAAGACTTTTGGGACTGGTACGGAATACTAACAAGTTTTGACGCTTCGTGTAAATCAGTTTTATATCTTGCCAAATTCACGAGGCATTAAGAGCAAATTGGTCCTTACTCATGATAGCGTGATTGTATCTGATCATTTGTCACGCAAGAAACAAATTAAGGGAATCAAACGAGGGCCTTGAGGGAAGGCGTTTATGTGCCAGAAATTTAGTTCCATCATGAACTCTGATTAAAAATAAATAAGCTCCGGCACTTTCCCAAACATCACGGGCAATGAAACTCAGTGATCCAGCTGGACGAAAAACAACAACCTCCATCTGAGAAGTCGGTTTTGGCCTATACAGACCTATATGGCCTTGGTCCAGTATATCTGAAGGAGCGTCTCCACCCCCATCGTTCTGCCCGGATACTGAGGTCCAGCACCGAGGGTCTTCTGGTGGTTCCCTCATGGTAAAAAGCCAAGTTACAGGGAACCAGGCAGAGGGCCTTCTCGGTGGTGGTGCCCACCCTGTGGAACACTCTCCCACCAGATGTGAAAGATAACAACAACCAGACTTTTAGAAGGCATCTGAAGGCAGCCCTGTTTAGGGAAGCTTTTAATGTTTGATGCATTACAGTGGTACCTCGGGTTAAGAACTTAATTCGTTCCGGAGGTCCGTTCTTAACCTGAAACTGTTCTCAACCTGAGGTACCACTTTAGCCAATGCGGCCTCCCGCTGCTGCCGCGTCACTGCCCCGCGATTTCTGTTCTTATCCTGAAGCAAAGTTCTTAACCCGAGGTGCTAATTCTGGGTTAGCGGAGTCTGTAACCTGAAGTGTCTGTAACCCGAGGTACCACTGTACTGTATTTTAATATTTTGTTGGAAGCTGCCCAGAGTGGGCGGGGTAATAATAATAATAATAATAATAATAATAATAATAATAATGATGATGTTTTTATAAACGTAGGAACACAATATAGGAATACAGAGCCAGTGGACTTAGACCTGGGAGACCAGGTGGCTACTGTCGCATGCTGACAGGTGAGCCACAGGTGAGAGTTGAGTGCCCAACTTTCTTTTGCATCGCATCAGCAAGGCAAAGAAGGGGGACTTGTTGCCTGGCCAGTCCAGGCCCTCCATACACACTGCCCCAGGCTTGCATCCCGGGAAGGCCACTTTGGTGCTGTTAATGCAGAGGTTTGAATTCACCCCCAGAGGCGTACTCCAATGTCTCTCGAGACAGACGGATGCTAACAATAACATGCTAAAGGATACACACCAATTCCTATGCTTCATAACCCTTGGCAGCTGGTGAAAAAGGGGAGGAAGAAGAGGAGACCAAGAATTGCAAACCTTTCACTTCTGGAACGCCTAAGCAGGCAATCAAGGGGAGAGGCTCAGACCAGATGGATAATGTGGTTCGTACTCAATTTAGCCTGTTACACCTCTCTGTTTGTTTCTTAGAAAATAGGGCTGGGCCACCCAGGCTGTCATGGCTCAGACCAACGGTTGCAAAATAAAAATGGGCAAACGTGATAAATCGACCTTATGCTTCCCAACTCAGTAACACACATTTATTCAATGCTGGCAGCAGCTGTTGTAGCTTGGGATGACAAGCCAGAGAGGAGGAAAAGAAGAAGCAGATCAGAAAACAAATGTGGCGAAGCAGGCGTGATCTGATGCAGATTTTCTCGGAAGAAGGCCTCTGAGTTGGAGGGGGCATCGCCACGCCAGGAACCAGCGTCATGGCTAGGCATGCTTAGGGACTTGTGCAGGGGGACTCACACCTGAATAGGGGGCCCACGGTCAACTTCGCCTTTGAGCGGTGCCAATGACTGGGCTCAACCTCTTCAGCCCCGACTGGGCCAGGAGGGCTGGGAAAGCACTTCCAGAGACCTTCCACTGCAGGGAATCAGGTCTAAGTGCAATGGACTCACAACTTAGAGCTGTGAGCACCAAACTCAGTGCCAAAGTCAGCAGAGCACAGCAGAGTATGAACTACACAAACGACGGGTCTGAAGCACAACTTCTTTATTCTTTTACAGCTACTGCAAACTAAAATAAACTAAAGACTAATGGAGACTACTGGACTGCATGAGTGTTACAGTTGCTTAAGCAGTCATCTTGAAGAATTGATGCTTTTAAATTATGGTGTTGGAAGAGACTCTTGAGAGTCCCATGGACTGCAAGAAGATCAAACCTATCCATTCTGAAGGAAATCAGCCCTGAGTGTTCACTGGAAGGACAGATCCTGAACCTGAGGCTCCAATCCTTTGGCCACCTCATGAGAAGAGAAGACTCCCTGGAAAAGACCCTGATGTTGGGAAAGATGGAGGGCACAAGGAGAAGGGGACAACAGAGGACGAGATGGTTGGACAGTGTTCTCAAAGGTACCAGCATGAGTTGACCAAACTGCAGGAGGCAGTGGAAGACAGGAGTGCCTGGCGTGCTCTGGTCCATGGGGTCACGAAGAGTCGGACACGACTAAACGACTAAACAACAACAAGCAGTCATCTTATCTCTACACAGATAACACTCAGACTCTCTCAGAGTCAGGCTGGAGCGGAAGAAGCGATGAGCAGATTCTGCCCCCCTCCTTTCTGGAAACATTGTCAGTAGATTCTTGCAATGGGAGGGGTGAAACATCCACACCCACTGCCAAGAGTTCTCTGCATCTGCTGCACAGAGGAGGAGCATCCAAAACTGGAGCTCTCATTGGGTCTTACTCACAAAGAGATGTGCCTACCAGCAAAATCACACAATCCCATAAATGTCCACTTGGCTGTTTTGATCTGCAGAACTGGCATTGCTCCACGTGACACTCATTCCGCATTTGTAAGAAATCTATCTTCTAGTGTGGACTCTGGAACTCCCTGCCCATTGAAATCAAGCAGATGCCTGCACTGTACTCTTTCTGGCACCTGCTAAATGCATTTTTTTTGTTTCCAGACATCTATCTGGGACAGATATGTATGTTTCCAGCTTATTGTTGATTTTCATCCTTTTTTGAAGGTTTTAAATAGCTGTGTTGTATACCGGTTCCCCCCGATAACTTCATTGCCTTATCCTTTCTGTAAACCATTTTCTAAAAAAAGATTAAATTTTAGGAAATAAAAATCAGGGCCAGGAAAAGTGTGGCGATGGAAAATGGATTGTTTCACCTGGAACTGTTCCCAAAGTCAGGTGTGAGAGTGTATTCAGATCCTACAACAATACTCAGATGGTTTGGCCCTCAACAAATAACACTTCCAATTATTTTTTTGGGGGGGCAGTGATGGCTGGTGCCCAGTGGGAATTGTGGATTGGAAAGCTGGGAGGAGCCAACAGTAGGTGGCGCTAGAGCCAAGGACAAGGCAGAGCCAACTCCTCCTACTTTCGTCTCCATCCTCTTCCCTGCTGGATTCTGCAAGGACAACACTAGTACTAAGGAAAAGGAAGCTGACCCAAACCCTAGACTGGTTGCAAGTAGGAAAGTGGGCAGGTGGGGGCTGGCTGAGGGCAGGCTGAGATTTGTGGGGCCTTCTACCTTCCATTGCCTGAGGGATCAACAACTGTTTTCCTGTGAATGAAATCTTGTAGTATAGCTATGTACTAAATCAGGCTTCCTCAAACTCGGCCCTCCAGATGTTTTTGGGCTACAACTTCCATGATCCCTAGCTAGCAGGACCAGTAGTCAGGGATGACTGCAGTCTCAAAACATCTGGAGGGCAGAGGTTGAGGAGGTAAAGGTAAAGGGACCCCTGACCGTTAGGTCCAGTCGCGGACGACTCTGGGGTTGCGGGGCTCATCTCGCTTTACTGGCTGAAGGAGCCGGCGTACTTTAAGGAATGGCAAAGATCAATTTCAAGGTATATTTGGCAGGGTAAGAAGCCAAGAATTCAATTTAAATTACTAACAGACGCGAAAGAAAGAGGAGGCTTCGCCCTGCCAGATCTGAAATTATATTATGAAGCAGCATGTCTCTGCTGGTTGAAGGAATGGATAAAATTAGACAATATAGAGTTGTTAGACTTAGAAGGATTTGATAATAGATTTGGGTCTGGAAAGAAGAAAGGTCATATAGGCTTTGAGAACCACATTTTCCGAAGATCGTTGAAAGAAGTGTGGGATAGGTATAAAAACCTACTCGAGCCAAAAACTCCTCACTGGTTGTCCCCACTAGAGGTTATGAGTGTTAAAAAAATCAATATGAGGAAAAATTGGATTACATATGGAGAGTTAATCGTTAAAGAAGGGGGGAGATGGAAAATGAAACCTTATGAAGAGGTAAAAGAGCATGTATATGACTGGTTGCATTATTTACAAACAAATGAAATGTTTAAGAAGGATTTTAAGGAATATGGATATGCGGAGAAAGAGTCAAAATTTCAAATGGAGATAATAAACAATGAATTTAAGATATTATCTAAAATGTACAAAATCCTGCTAGAATGGCACACAAAAGATGAGGAAATTAAATCGGTTATGATAAAATGGGCCAAAGATTTTGGATATAATATACAAATGGATGATTGGATTAAATTATGGAATGAAAATATGAAATTTACTGCATGTATAGCATTAAAAGAGAATATAATGAAAATGATGTATAGATGGTACATTACACCGGTGAAACTTGCAAAAATGTATAAAACATGTAAAAAATGTTGGAAATGTAAAGAAAAGGATGGCACTTTTTACCATATGTGGTGGGAATGTAAAAAAGTGAAGAGCTTCTGGGAGTTGGTTTATAATGAACTGAAAAAAATGTTGAAATATACATTTGTTAAGAAACCAGAGGCTTTTCTTTTAGGAATTATAAGAAATGAAATAAATAGAAAGGATTGTAAACTTTTCCAATATGCAGTAACAGCGGCGAGAATATTACTGGCCCAGAACTGGAAACAAGAACAAGTACCAACAATAGAGGAGTGGAGAGCAAAGTTGATGGACTATGCAGAACTGGACAAATTGACAGGGAAGATCAGATATCTACGAGATCAAAAGTTTATCGAGGACTGGAGAAAGTTGGTGGACTATTGGGAAGACATAAGTGATAGAGAAATAACGTTAGTGGCATTTAAAGAAGCTCTGTAAAAGTCAAAGAGATATTGCAAAAAAGAAAAACAGTTTTTAAAAGGTTATTTGAAAGGCAATAGTGAAGTTAAGAACTGTGTAACTAAAAATCAAATTCGGATGATTGTCAGAGAGGCTGAGGGAAGTCCAAAATTGGAAAATTTGTTAAAGCTGAAAATGTGATATGTTATATATTTTTATTGTGGAAATTAATAAAAATTATTTAAAAAAAAAGAAAAAAGAAAAACTCAAAATACAGGACACTACAAAATAAAAAAAGAGAAAAAAAAAGAGGGAGCCGGCGTACAGCTTCCGGGTCATGTGGCCAGCATGACTAAGGCACTTCTGGCAAACCAGAGCAGCGCACAGAAACGCCGTTTACCTTCCCGCTGGAGTGGTACCTATTTATCTACTTGCACTTTGACATGCTTTCGAACTGCTAGGTTGGCAGGAGCAGGGACCGAGCAACGGGAGCTCACCCCGTTGTGGGGATTTGAACCGCCGACCTTTTGATCGGCAAGTCCTAGGCTCTGTGGTTTAGACCACAGCACCACCAGCGGCCCAGAGGTTGAGGAAGCCTGCACTAAATAGAGTAAATGATGGTCTAGAGGCAGTGTAGGTAGTGAGGAAGATACAGGGATTTATTTTGGGGGCTTCTTTTTCTAACTGTGTGTGTGTGTGTGGGGGGGAGACACCCCCTCCTTCCTTGCCATCTTTTGTATATGATTTCTTCCAGCTCGCTGCCGTTGTGAAAGCAGAGGGGGGAAGGAGGAGGAGGAGGATGAGAAGCCCGAAATATGAATCAGCACGGACTTTATTAATATAATCGTTCTTTTTTATAGCATTTATACGGATGACTTTTACAAGACCGCTTTCAAAACAGCCGCATTCTCCTAGGAGACCATCAAGGCGGGGAAAAAGCCCTTAGGAGTGCTACGTGACACTGCAGCAAAACATGTTATGCACACTTCTTGGGGCGAAAAGGTTGCTTAGTGTGCCCAATCGCTTGCCCAGTCTTCGCTGCCATGCTCTACAACTCTACATTAGCCTGTGCTTTTAAAAAGTCGCCAGCATTTTAAGAACATAAAGATAGCCTTCATGATCAGGCCAGCATCCTGTTCGCACATTGCCTAACCAGAAACCTGCAAGCAGGATCCAATCACAAGAGCGCTCCCCCCCCCCTGCAGTTTCCAGCTGCTTCCGTTCAGAAGTGTTCCAGCCTTCCAACCATGGATTGCAATGTGAATTTCTCCTCATATGCAATTTTGCCTTGTGCACATTTTTCCCCCTTTTTGCAAAACAGCATCCCTAATATAACAAATTTTGTATGTTCTTTTCAGTGACATGTGGGTTTTGCAAAATATGGCCCCAATTAAAATTGTCAGCCAGCCAGAGGAATCCTTGCACCAGTTGTGCATTGCAGCGGCTGAACAGGAGCAGGAAACCCAAGCATCATAGAAGCATAGAGTTGAAAGGGGACCCTGAAGATCATCTAGCCCAACCCTCTGCAATGCAGGAATGTGCAGCTGTCCTATACGGGGATCGAACCTGCGACCTTGGCATTATCGGCACCACGCTTTAACCAGTTGAGCTATCCAAAGCCAGTAACTGCAGGGGAAGGAAGACTCCAGGAGCAGCAGCCCATAGCGGCAGCCCTTGGTAATACGACGCCCTGTGTGAGGCCAAAATTTGACACTCCTCTGACCCTTTTACCACCTTCCCAGAAGCGGGTAAGCAAATTGTTGGGCTTTGGGAAGGAGGCTCTGGCATGGTCCTAGAGCCCTCCCAGCTCCTTCCCAAAGCTAGGTAAGGGTTAACTAGGCTTTGGGAAGGAAGAAAGAGGACTCTAGGACCATGCAAGAGCCCTCATGCCTTCTTCCCCAAAGCCCAGCACTTTCTAGGCTTTGGAAAGGAGGAGGAAAGACACCCTTCCATTGGCCCCTGTGAGGGGGAACCAGTCATGTTGCCTTAAATCTGCCTCTGCAGCCCTTTTCAGGCAAGCATACAGTTAATAATACCAATACTAATAATTTATTTATACCCCGCCCATCTGGCTGGGTTTCCCCAGTCACTCTGGGTGGCTCCCAACAGAATATTAAAAATATGATAAAACATCAAACATTAAAAACGTCCTTAAACAGGGCTGCCTTCAGATGTCTTCTAAAAGCTTATTTCCTTGACATCTGAGGGCGTTCCACAGGGCGGGCGCCACCACCAAGAAGGCCCTCTGCCTGGTTCCCTGTAACCTCGCTTCTCTCAGGGAGGGAACCGCCAGAAGGCCCTCGGCGCTGGACCTCAGTGTCCAGGTTGAACGATGGGGGTGGAGACTCTCCTTCAGATATACTGGGCCGAGGCTGTTTAGGGCTTTAAAGGTCAGCGCCAACACTTTGAATTGTTCTCAGAAACGTACTGGGAGCCAATGTAGGTCTTTCAGGACCGGTGTTATATGGTCTCGGCGGCCATTCCCAGTCAAGTTACGAGAGAGGCAAAATGGAGCATGCAAGACTAGCACAGAGGAGACCCTTCACCCATCCCTGAGCACTCCCGGCAGAAGGCACAACTGACCGAGCCAATGGAGCAGTGGTCGGACTCCCCTCTCTCAAAGAGGATGACGTCCTTGATGAAGACGGCAATGGCTCTCATGATGAAGGACATGAAGAGATGCATGTGAATGTAATTCCGAGTGCAGTGGAGTTTCCTGGATGAGAGAAAGAGAGAAAGGAGTCTTTCAAAAGGGGCCCACCACACAGAGAGCCCGACTGAAACTGGTTTAAGAGCCAAGGGGCAAGCCAACTCTCTTCCCCTCCCTCAAGTTTCCCGTGTGTGTCTCTGTGACGTTAACATATGAGAGTGCTGGAGGTGAAACAGTTAAACAGGTTACCCAATCAGAACCCAGGGGGTGGAGTCAGAGGGACTATAAAACCAGCTCTGGGAGGGACGAAGGGAAGACGTTTGTTGGGAGTTGTGTGGTTGGTTGGCGTGGGAGTGAATTGGGATAGTCTGTGGGTAGGTTGTGTTAGTGTAGCGAAATAAGCTGAGTCAGGAACAGTTAGGAGCTAGGAAGACAAGCAAATATCTGAGAGGTGGTTTAGTGAGTGAGAGCAGGTAGCGGAAGTTATAGGTCTGGATAGGCACCCCATGATTGTAATTGTCCGATACCGTTTATGAAACCACACACTTGTTAAACTGCAATAAATAAACCGAAGTTTATGTTCCAATTTAACCCTGACTGGACTCAGTATTGTACCAGGTAGGGCCTGGGTGGTGGCAGTGAGAAATAAAGTGGGGGCACAGGGATCCATAGACGGTGAAACATCTGGGGACCCTGTGTGATCGCCACAGTCTCTTACCTGAAGAGACACAGAACCACCATGGCCGCCGTGAGAGCAACGAGAGACAAACTGTGCCCAATGGTGTACCCAGTCTTCACAGTGCCGTAGAATGTGTTCTGTCAACACAGAAAAGAAAAGCGAATAACAGCATGTTTACCTATTCGTTCGTTCAGTTTGTAACCCGCTTGTCTGCCAACAGGCCCTCAAAGAAGCTTACAATGTTTTCGATCGCAGGGCTGCGGCTCAGGGGCAGAACATCTGCTTTTCTTGAAGAACATTCCAGATCTGATCCCCAGGATCGGCCCAATACATTTTGGTGCCTGAGGCAAACCACCAGGGAAGAAGGGGTGAGTGAAGAGCTACGTTAGGAACAAGGGAGGAATAAACATTGGGATCTGGTCTCCTGTGGATCCTGCCACCTGAGGCAGTCACTTTACCTGACAATCTCCATGCTTTCCAGGTATGGTTGGAAACATCCCTGTAGGAAACCCAGGAGAACTGATGGTACACTGAGGTAGATGGACCAATGGTCTGAGGCAGTTTTTGATGTTCAGTTAAAATTCAAATTCTTCTTCCATCTTCCCTCATCTCCCAGCTTACTTCAACTTCTCCCAATCCCAGTACCTCAGCCTTCACTTCAGGACATCAGCTGCTATTACCTATCGCTCGACAGATCGTACAACCTATATCACCCTCAGTATTTTGTGAGTCAGTTAAAGAAACTCCATGCTACTGGTCTCTAAGTCGGGGTGGATAACCTATTGCAGCCTGAGGGCCACATTTGTTCATGGAGAACGTTCTGGAGCCTGTTTGTAGAAAGTGCAAAAGCAGATAAGGCCGAGGTATCTGTGGGAAGAACAAAGGATGTGACTGTTTTCTTTGTACAGTCATACCTCATGTTACGTTTGCTTCAGGTTGAGCGTTTTCAGGTTGTGTGACCTGGAAGTACCGGAAAGGGTTACTTCCAGGTTTCGCTGCTCGCACATGCGCAGACGTGCAAAATTATGCACAGAAGCGGCGAATTGTGACCCACGCATGTGCACATGTGGGTTGCGTTCCTTTCAGGTTGCAAACGGGCCACCGGAACGGATCCTGTTCGCAACCAGAGGTACCACTGTACAGTGGGTTGAGTTCCAGCTGCACAAAAGCCAGTGGTTTCTAGACAAACACGCCCCTTTCTCCTGTCCTCCTTCAAGGCAAGAAAGAAGCCTCGTCACAGTTCTAGGACACATGCCAACAAGGCAAATGCATCTGAAGGAGGTGTGGAACTGAAGCCATTTCCCAGCCCAAGCCACCAGTGGTTTGTCGCTCTCATAGCATCAAATGCAGCGTTGTCCCAAAAGCTTCTGGAAACCGAATATTCGGCTTCTCTCGGCAACCCTACCAAACCCGACCTTGCTTCGAGTTTACTGACCTGTTCCACCACGTTAGTGGCATTGGGATCATACCCACACGCTGCGATGTATGGAGGGTACATTTCAGACCAGCCTTCGCTGGTACAGTTCCTGCTCACATTACCTAGAGGGGAAGAAAGCAAGAGGGTTGCAAGGCTTGACGGCTACAGAGTTGGGTAAGAATCTCTGGGGATTACATATTCTACTTGATCGCTTGCCTTTTTGACGGGTGTACCTAAAATAAACCCCACAGAGTCTGAAACAATAAAAAGTCGTAAAAACAGAAAAGTATCTATCTATCTACAGGTATCTATCTATCTATATCATCTATCTATCCTATCTATCTATCTATCTATCATCTATCTATCTATTATCTATATCTATCTATCTATCTATATCTATCTATCATCTATCTATCTATCTATCTATCTATCTATCTATCATCTATCTATCTATCATCTATCTCTATCTATCTATCTATCTATCTATCTATCTATCTATCTATCATCTATATCTATCTATCTATCTATCTATCTATCTATCTATCTATCATCTATCTATCTATCTATCTATCTATCTATCATCTATCTATCTATCTATCTATCTATCATCTATCTATCTATCTATCTATCATCTATCTATCTATCTATCTATCTATCTATCTATCTATCTATCTATCATCTATCTATATCTATCTATCTATCTATCTATCTATCTATCTATCTATCTATCTATCTATCATCTATCTATCATCTATCTATCTATCTATCTATCTATCTATCTATCTATCATCTATCTATCTATATATCTATCTATCATCTATCATCTGTGCTGGAATGAGACAGTTTCTGCCATGTGCCCCAAATTCAGAAAGTGGGTGCCTCCTTCAGGAGGGAGTTCCAAAAATTGGACCTGTAACACCAAATGCATGGCTTCTAGTAGTTACGAGACGAGTGTCTGAGCTAGAAATTACCTCAGCAGAGTTCCCCGTGCTGAAGAAAAGATTGTTCAGCCTCTTTGCAAACTGTAGCCTTGTGAGGGGAACAGGGGGCTTCTAACAACTCTTAGCACCATTAAGAAGCGACAGTTCCCAGAATCCTTTGGGGGAAGCCATGACGGTTTAAAGTGGCATCAAAGTGCTTTAAGTGCAGGGTGTGAATATGGCCTGAGTGTGCAACTTGGGGGTGGTGGAGAGTAGGAGAGAGAGCTTATTCAGCGCCAGAGTCTTGTGAGGGATGGGGGAAAGCAACAAGTTACCACTTCCCAGCTTCTCAGAGGCATTTCTCCATCTTTTAAAAGGATATTTTATTGATTTGTTAACCAAAAAATAAAAAAATAAAAAAGTGCAAATGTAACAAAAAGAAAGACTAAAAAACTTAAAACCACAAAGCATCACAGCTTGGAAGGACAAAAGTACAAAGATGCAACACAGCTCCAAATAAAGTATTGACTCGTACAAAAAATCCCTTTACAAATAATAAAGATATACAAAAATGAAAGCATTGTCCACTTGTGAGTCCCATCATTACTGAGAATAAAGGTTCTGTACAGTCTTAAACCTGCCAGGCATTTGCATTTACTGGTGGCAGTGAGCGACTATGTACCTCAGTGTTCTTATAAGAAATAAAATCATGCCTTCTATCTCTCTATCTCTGCCAGAGTTTCCCAAACTTGGATCTCCAGCTGTTTTTGGACTACAACTCCCATCAGCCCTAGCTAGCAGGACCAGTGGTCAGGGAGGATGGGAATTGTAGTTCAAAAACAACTGGAGAGCCAACTTTGGGAAACCCTGGTCTATACGGCCATTCGAGCTCTAGTTTATGAGATACCTTTTCAAGAAGGGCAATTTGCCAAACCTTATTGCTCTATATCTCACTCATTATGGGATGCAGCAGTGGCCACCAACCTCTCTGGGCCAGTTGACCCTTTTGGGATGTGGAGAAAAGTCTGTGGGTGTCAGTTACAAAATGGCTGCTATATCCAAAGGAACAAATAAAGACACAGGGCCCAAAGAGGCACGGGCCTGCCCCACCCTCCATCAATCATGTGTGTGTGTGGGGGGGGGGGAGTGATATTTACCACAAAGAGAGAAGCTTCTTGCCCCTCTCCTCTCATCATAACTGAAGGAAGAGCAGGGGTTCAATGCAGTGAAATGTGGGAATGTTTTTCCCCAACCCAGACATCTTTACTGAAAGTTCAAAAAGCATGTGGTGGACGTGTCCTAAGGTGAAAGACCTCTGGGAAAAGATTTATAATGAGTTGAAAAAAAATGTTGAAAAATACATTTATTAAGAAACCAGACCGAGCAACGGGATCTCACACTGTTGCGGGGATTCGAAACGCCGACCTTCTGATCGGCAAGCCCTAGGCTCTGTGGTTTAACCCACAGCGCCACCCGCATCCCTTATGCACAGTGGTAGTCATTTGTATACCTGTATTATCTGCAAAGCCATTTGTATTATTTATCTGCGCTTGTACGACTTAAATTTGCAACCCGCCTTTCTGTCCAAAGACGCTTCCAAATGCCAAAGTTTGCAAACGCGGCCAAACTTTCTGCACAGCTCAGGCGTATTTCTTAATTCTTAATAACGTCGAATCCCCAGAAACTCCTGCTGGGTTATACGAACTGCCCACATTTTGACAGCACTGTAACAAGTACTCAGCCGTGCTGTGCTTTGTTTCTTTAAGTGCTTGGCGCATTAGCTCTGCTGCGTGGGTTTGGCTATCAATAGGCAACTCGCCTAAATGCAATTTCTGCCTCTTCTTAAAGCTCATCCTCTCCATGATGCTTTTGTTCTCCTGTTCCTTACACTTGACTGAAGTGCCCTCCCATTGACAAAAGTTTCGCGCCCCTTCCACTCACATTGATGAGAGATTTGAAACAGATTCTGCTTCCTTTCGGGATTTGTCTGCCTTTCTTACCCAGGGCTTTGTTGGAACCCCAGAATCTTCCCGTACCCCAAACTCTGGAATGCCATGAAGCAATAACCATGGGAATGGTTGGAACGTGCGCAGAGCAGACGTGGTTCGACTGGTGGGGCAGAGCTGCAGTACTAGCTTCCCACCAGCAGGGGCACTGGTGCTAATTGGGAGGAAGAGGGGAAAGGCGTCAGAGGGTTAGCATCACTGTCTCCAGTTGTGGAGGCAGAGCTTCTCTTCTCTCCCTGCCAGTCACTCGCAGCCAAGTAAGATAATCTTCCATGAATATGGTCTTAGCAGTGAGTCCTTAAGGGACTGTGGAGGCCAATTCTGGATCCACACATCCTTCCACAGAGGGGACATAGGTTTCCGGGTGGGAGCTGATCACAGTGAGGGTTTGCCAAACATGCCTTCCTCTTAGCTCCTGTCTCCCTTTCGTCCTGAGTTAGTGCTTCTTCAAAGTCCACAACGCCTTTGCTAGAGGCTATTCTTCAACTAAAGCACTCGCAGGCCAGTGTTTCCTAATTATCAGCACATATACTGCATTTTTAAAGATTTGCCTTGAGAGCATCTTTAAGCCTCTTTTGTTGACAACCGGTATTTTGCTTTCCATTCTTAAGTTGGGAATAGAGTACAGTGGTACCTTGGGTTAAGTACTTAATTCGTTCTGGAGGTCCGTTCTTAACCTGAAACTGTTCTTAACCTGAAGCACCACTTTAGCTAACGGGGCCTCCTACTGCTGCCGCGCCGCCGGAGCACGATTTCTGTTCTCATCCTGAAGCAAAGTTCTTAACCCGAGGTACTATTTCTGGGTTAGCGGAGTCTGTAACCTGAAGCGTATGTAACCCAAGGTACCACTGTAGTTGCTTTGGAAAGACGATAATCAGGCATTCAAACAACATGACCAGTCCAACAAAGT
Organism: Podarcis cretensis; assembly: GCF_951804945.1. NCBI lineage: Eukaryota > Metazoa > Chordata > Lepidosauria > Squamata > Lacertidae > Podarcis > Podarcis cretensis. The sequence continues at coordinate 7,447,603 of NC_137181.1, forward strand.
TGATGCTGAAGAATCATTGCTTTGGCACTGGTGATCTTTGCTTCCTCCAGTACACTGACATCAGTTTTCCTTTCTTCACATTAAGCTGGTGCTTAATAGATTTTACATGGGGTTAAGAGGAATCATAGAATCATAGAGTTGGAAGAGACCACAAGGGCCATTGAGTCCAACCCCCTGCCAAGCAGGAAACACCATCAGAGCACTCCTGACATATGGTTGTCAAGCCTCTGCTTAAAGACCTCCAAAGAAGGAGACTCCACCACACTCCTTGGCAGCAAATTCCACTGTCGAACAGCTCTTACTGTCAGGAAGTTCTTCCTAATGTTTAGGTGGAATCTTTTTTCTTGTAGTTTGGAACCATTGCTCCGTGTCCGCTTCTCTGGAGCAGCAGGAAACAACCTTTCTCCCTCCTCCTCTATGTGACATCCTTTTATATATTTGAACATGGCTATCATATCACCCCTTAACCTCCTCTTCTCCAGGCTAAACATGCCCAGCTCCCTTAGCCGTTCCTCATAAGGCATCGTTTCCAGGCCTTTGACCATTTTGGTTGCCCTCCTTTGGACACGTTCCAGTTTGTCAGTGTCCTTCTTGAACTGTGGTGCCCAGAACTGGACACAGTACTCCAGGTGAGGTCTGACCAGAGCAGAATACAGTGGCACTATTACTTCCCTTGATCTAGATGCTATATTCCTATTGATGCAGCCCAGAATTGCATTGGCTTTTTTAGCTGCCGCGTCACACTGTTGGCTCATGTCAAGTTTGTGGTCAACCAAGACTCCTAGATCCTTTTCACATGTACTGCTCTCAAGCCAGGTGTCACCCATCTTGTATTTGTGCCTCTCATTTTTTTTTGCCCAAGTGCAATACTTTACATTTCTCCCTGTTAAAATTCATCTTGTCGGACACGACTAAACAGCTAAACAACAACCATAGTTTTACTTCTATCACTTGTTTCATTTTTATTTTTTTAAAAAATAATGGTTTTCCCCCCCCCCTCCCCATGTTTTTAGTGGTTCTTATTTTTACCTGTAAGCTGCCTGGAGCCCCATCAGGGGAAAAGGCAGGTTATAAATCATAGAATCTTAGATTTGGAAGGGACCCCACGAGTCATCTAGTCCAACCCCCTGGAATGCAGGAATCTCAGCTAAAGCATCCATGACAGTTGGCCATCAAACTTCTGCTTCAAAACCTTCAAGAATGGCGAGTCTACCACCTCTCATGGAAGTCTGTTCCACTGCTGAACACCTCTGAGTGTCAGAAAGTTTTTCTAAATGTTAAGTCAGCATCTCCTTTCTTGTAACTTGAAGCCATTGCCTTGAGTCCTACCCTCAAGAGCAGGAGAAAACAAGCATGCTCCATGTGACAGCCCTTAAGATATCTGAAGATGGGTATCCTATCTCCTCTCAGTCTCCTCTTTTCCAGGCTAAACATACCCAGCTCCTTCAAGGCTTAGTTTCCAGACCCTTGATAATCTCAGTTGCCTTCCTCTGCACACATTCCAGCTTGTCAACATCCTTCTTAAATTGTGGTGCCCAGAATTGGACACAGTATTCCAAGTGTGGTCTGACTAAGGCAGAATAGAGTGGGACTACAACTTCCCTGACAAACTTAGACAGCATCTTAAAAAGCAGAGACATCACCTTGCCGAAAAAGATCCGTATAGTTCAAGCAATGGTTTTCCAAGTAGTGATGTATGGAAGTGAGAGCTGGACCATAAAGAAGGCTGATCGCCGAAGAATTGATGCTTTTGAATTATGGTGCTGGAGGAGACTCTTGAGAGTCCCATGGACTGCAAGAAGATCAAACCTATCCATTCTTAAGGAAATCAGCCCTGAGTGCTCACTGGAAGGACAGATCCTGAAGCTGAGGCTCCAATACCTTGGCCACCTCATGAGTAGAGAAGACTCCCTGGAAAAGTCCCTGATGCTGGGAAAGATGGAGGGCACAAGGAGAAGGGGACGACGGAGGACGAGATGGTTGGACAGTGTTCTCAAAGCTACCAGCATGAGTTTGACCAAACTGCGAGAGACAGTAGAAGACAGGAGTGCCTGGTGTGCTCTGGTCCATGGGGTCACGAAGAGTCGGATACGACTAAACAACAACAAATAACTTCCCTTGATCTGGACACTAGACTTCTGTTGATGCAGCCTAGAATAATGTTAGCTTTTTTTGCTGCTGCACCACACTGTTGACTCATGTTAAGCTTTTCGTCCACCAAGACCCCTAGATCTTTTTCACATGTACTGCTAGCAAGCCAGGTGCCCCCAATCCTATATCTGTGCATCTGGTTATTCCTGCCTAAGCGCAGAACCTTACATTTGTCCCTATTGAAATTCATTTTGTTAGCTTGTGCCCAGTTCTCCAATCCATTAAGGTCATTTCGAATTCTGATTCTGTCATCTGCAGCATTAGCTACCCTTCCCAGTTTGGTGTCACCTGCAAATTTGATGACTAGAAGCCACAGATAGTTGCCTCTTTCATGAACTTGTCCAATTCTCTTTCAAAGCCATCCAAGTTGGTGGCCATTACTGCCTCTTGTGGCAGAGAGTTCCATAGTCTGACTATGCGTAGCATGCTTTCTTTTATCGGTCATGAATCTTCCAACATTCCAACATATCCTCCACCTGGAAATTCAAGAAGCATCAAGGAAATATTCCAACACTCAAGGAAGCCATGAAGTTGGACTTGTGAGGGGAGTGGCCTGGGGGGGCAGAAGGGTGTGGCTCAGGAAGGTATGTGGCCTGGAGAAATTCTCAAGGGCCAAATACAAGTGGCCTGGAGGGCCACATTTTAGCACCAGACTGAGTTTCATTAACCCTGTTGTGAAGGAATGACTGAGTACAGTTCATGTTGCCTGACACCGCAGCTGAATGGGATGAAAATGACTTTCATATTTGAAAAGTAATTGTGATGACCAGATTACATTTGTAGGTTTGCAAGAAGTTTTGTGAGGTAAATTATTTGAATTATTGCAAAAATGGTTAAAGAGGTGGATTGTGAGTTAAGATAATTAAAGGCAATAGGAATTTAAGAAATGCAGAAGAAATGATAAAAATGGTAAAATGATAAATGATAAAAAAATCATCAGAGGTGCTGATGGAAGTCCAAAAAGATTGTATAAGATGTGAAGTCCTGTGGAATGTATAACAATTGGTATGTTGAAATTAATAAAAATTATATATTAAAAAAAGAAAAGAAAATTACTTTCATATTCCAAGTGCTCTATTCTCCATGGAATTGTTGGCTTGCTTCACTTGGTGACACTCCAAGTTCCGTGTTTACCCAGAATTCCCCTTAAAAATGTAAGCAAGAGTCCAAAATGCATCAGTTTTTCTCCCCGGGAACGGCTCGACGGATGAAGGAGACGGCGGCGAAATTGTAACGGACTGTTTATGTTTGCTGCCTCGTTTCTGGGAGGCGGTGTGATTGATTCTGCCGGGGCAAAAAGCAGAAAAGAGAACAAAATGATCCGGGAGAGAGAAGGGGGGGAAAAACCCCTCTCCTGTATGTGGTCCAACATAGAAATGGAGCTAAAGAGACAGCAATCAATTTCAGAATAAATGTTCCTGGCCAAGAAACAAGACCAAAACCCTGATTTGGTCGAAAAAATAAAAATAAAAAGTCTCTGCTTGGCATGTCACATTTTTTTCCATGGAAAAGAATTAATGCTGGAGAGTGTTTTGGTAATATGAAGACAGGAATCTGTCTTATACTAAGCCAAATGGTCAGATCACTGGTCCATCGAGATCAGGAATGTCCAAAGTCCGTCTCGGGGGCCTAATCTGTTTATCTCCTGGGGTAAAATCCTTAAAAAAGCTCAACAACTTCAATCCTAAAAATCCTTAATCACTTAATCAAACCTGGCCCTCTTTGAAAAAAGTTTGGGCACCCCTGATCTCTAGATCAGACTTATCTGCTCTGTTTGGCTCTCCAGATCTTCATCAGATGTTTTCCACCATCTGATCCCATTTTAACTGGAGATGTCAGGGACTGAATCAGGGACCCTCTGCAAGTAGTCCTCTCTGTCACTAAGCTCAGGGGTAGTTTTTGCGCTGCCCTCTGGACAGACTCCCAACTCCCATCATCCCCAGCTGGAATGGCCAATGATCAGGGGAGATGGGACCCTCCAAGTTAGACTACTGCAATGCATTGCACGTGGGGCTACCTTTGAAGACTGTTGGAAACTATAGCCGGTGTGTAACATGTTGGCTATGAAAAGAAAGCATGAACAGATCATCTGGATCATATAAACTGACCTGAATGCATTGCCCGCCAAGTAGTTTCTGGACCCAATTCAAAATGCTGGTTTTGACCTTTAAAGTCAAATACTGTTTGGACCTTAAAGAACTGCCTTTCCAGCAGGAGGTCCCATTAGCTAAAGTGCTACCTCAGGTTAAGAACAGTTTCAGGTTGAGAACAGACCTCCAGAACAAATTAAGTTCTTAACCCAAGGTACCAATGTATATGGTGATGGGGTGAGACCCTCACATACACACACACACATATATAAGGTAAAGGTAAAGGTACCCCTGCCCGTACGGGCCAGTCTTGACAGACTCTGGGGTTGTGCGCCCATCTCACTTAAGAGGCCAGGGGCCAGCGCTGTCCGGAGACACTTCCGGGTCACGTGGCCAGCGTGACATCGCTGCTCTGGCCAGAGCCAGAGCCAGAGCCAGAGCCGCACACGGAAACGCCGTTTACCTTCCCGCTGGTAAGCGGTCCCTATTTATCTACTTGCACCCGGAGGTGCTTTTGAACTGCTAGGTTGGCAGGCGCTGGTACCGAGCAGCGGGAGCGCACCCCGCCGCAGGGATTCGAACCGCCGTATATGGTGATGGGGTGAGACCCTCACATACACACACACATATATACTGAGGCATAATTCCAGAAGCCTCTAGCTTGCCACAAGAGGAAAGCCATGCCATAAGAGGAAGCTAAATAGGAGAACTTGATCTGCAGAGGAAGCTGTGGGAGTAAACTTGCTGGTTCCTGTTAGCACTACTTAAAGAGGGCTTCCAGGGTGAAAAGGCATCTCATTCAATTTCTAGGTGTAGAAACATAGCCTGGAGTCAATGCGTGGGGTTTTTTTGGGGTGGGGGTGGGGTGGGGGGAAATGAAACTATCTGAAGCCAGTGGACTTCCCTGTCTGCAAAAAGAGCATACAGCAAGTGCAAAACGATTTACTGGAATTGGATTTGGCAGCCAGACATGGGAAAGATGGTAGGAAACCTGGTGCCTTGGAGAATGGAAAACAGAAAGAAAGAAAAAAGCCTGGAAAACTGAGCTGGTGATGTGGACAAGATGTCACCTGCAGTGAGGGGGAAGACAAACAGCTCAGCAGTTACATGATTCAGCTAGATCTTTCTCAATTCTGCCCTGGCCCCTGCATTTATCCTGGCTAGCTAAGGAGAATCACATGCTTGCAGTCAGGCTGTTAAAGGTAAAGGGACCCCTGACCATTAGGTCCAGTCGTGGCCGACTCTGGGGTTGTGGCGCTCATCTCGCTTTATTTGCCGAGGGAGCCGGTGTACAGCTTCCAGGTCATGTGGCCAGCATGACTAAGCTGCTTCTGACGAACCAGAGCAGCGCATGGAAACACCGTTTACCTTTCTACCTTTCTTACCTATTTATCTACTTGCACTTTGACGTGCTTTCGAACTGCTAGGTTGGCAGGAGCTGGAACCGAGCAATGGGAACTCACCCCATCATGGGGATTCGAACCGCTGACCTTCTGATCGGCAAGTCCTAGGCTCTGTGGTTTTACCCACAGCGCCACCCGCGTCCCAGTCAGGCTGTTAGAGGGCACCAAACTCCTTCAAGCAAGGCTTTGGGAGAGTTACCATTTAATGCCATACAGAGTTTGGCCTGAAACGTTAAGCTTGCATCCTAGCTAAACCTCTTTGCACCGGTTCCCTCTTTGGGCACAGAACAGAACAGGGTTGTGCATTGTCTGTCTGTGCGATTGACAGGACGTTTGAAGCCTCTGGATTGGCCAGGCCTGCTATCCAGGAGCTGCCCTTGTGCGGTGCATCAGGAAGCATCTCATTCCTGTAGCACTTCAGTGACTCCAGATCCAGCAGTACAGAGCCAGAGACCTGGGCCTGAAAAACACCCTTTTAGCACCTAGATTTGGAGATAGCTGCCCACACCCCAAGGCTTGCCCTGACAGCAACAACCAACTGGCAATGCAGGGGCCAGCGGTAGCTCAGTTGGTCAGAGCAGGCTTCTTCAACCTCGGCCCTCCAGATGTTTTTGGCCTACAACTCCCATGATCCCTAGCTAGCAGGACCAGTGGTCAGGGATGCTGGGAATTGTAGTCTCAAAACATCTAGAGGGCTGAGGTTGAGGAAGCCTGGGTTAGAGCTGATAACGCCAAGATTGCAGGTTTGATCCCCCTTTTGGGACAGATGCATATTCCTGCAATGATCATCGGGGTCCCTTCCAAGTCTACAATTCTAGAGTATACCTGAAGGAGTGTCTCCACCCCCATTGTTCAGCCCCGACACTGAGGTCCAGCTCCGAAGGCCTTCTGGCAGTTCCCTCCCTGCGAGAAGTGATGTTACAGGGAACCAGGCAGAGGGCCTTCTCAGTAGTGGCACCCGTCCTGTGGTCCTATCTGACTTTCAGAAGACATCTGAAAGTGGCACCCGTCCTATCTGACTTTCAGAAGACATCTGAAGGCAGCCCTGTTTAGGGAAGTTTTTAATGTTTCATGTTTTATTGCAGGCTTCCTCAACCTCGGCCCTCCAGATGTTTTGAGACTACAATTCCCACCATCCCTGACCACTGGTCCTGCTAGCTAGGGATCATGGGAGTTGTAGGCCAAAACATCTGGAGGGCCGAGGTTGAGGAAGCCTGCTTTATTGTGTTTTTAATATCCTGTTGGAAGCCGCCCAGAGTGGCTGGAGAGGCCTGGCCAGATGGGCGGGGTATAAGTAATAAATGATGATGATGATGATGATGATACTATGATCTGACCACCACCAACCCTACCAAATATCATCAGAGGTAGAGTTAAAAAATGCCCACAGTTTTATGATGACATTTCAAAAGGCTGCAGAAGACAGATGTGATAACTGCAGTGAGTAAACTCTTGGGGAAAGTTGAACTGTTTAGTGAATCAGCTGTTCAGGGCGAGTGTTTCGCAATCAACAGAACTATTTCTGCCACAGAACAAGGGGCTGTCATGAAGTCTGGGATTTAGAAATGGACAGGCTCTTTACAACCAGCCCTGACAAAAGTTTGAGTGGAGGCGACGGGGAACAGGGGATGAGCTTTCTGGAGCTCAGCCCATCTCCAGTGAAGGCATTTTGACAGATCCGATCCTGCCCATCAAATTAGCTGCGCTTGCCAAAAAAGCTCTTAAGTCAGGGGACCTCAGAACAGAAATAAATTTTTTTAAAAATCACCGTTTCATTTACAGGGTTCCTGACATGATGGAGGCACAACTGGGAGAGATGTGCTCAAAATAACTCTTGGCATGGTGTCAAGAAAATAAAAATAAAAGGAAAAGACAATGTCAAAGCTCTCCTGAGGAATATCTTGACTGGCCGGGCAGCATGAGCCAATTAATGGGCATCTACTTAGAAGCAAGGGATGCGGGTGGCGCTGTGGGTAAAACCTCAGTGCCTAGGACTTGCTGATTGTAAGGTCGGCAGTTCGAATCCCCGTGGCGGGGTGAGCTCCCGTCGTTCGGTCCCAGCTCCTGCCCACCTAGCAGTTCGAAAGCACCCCTAAGTGCAAGTAGATAAATAGGTACCGCTTTATAGTGGGAAGGTAAACGGCGTTTCCGTGTGCTGCGCTGGTGCAGGCTCGCCAGCTGCAGCTTCGTCACGCTGGCCACGTGACCCGGAAGTGTCTTCGGACAGCGCCGGCTCCCGGCCTCTTAAGCGAGATGAGCGCACAACCCTAGAGTCGGACACGACTGGCCCGTACGGGCAGGGGTACCTTTACCTTTACCTTTATTTAGAAGCAAGTCCCACTGCAATCAGTAACTACTAAATACAGTGGTACCTCGGTTCTCGAACGTCTCTGTTCACTAATGTTTTGGAACCCGAATGCCGAAAACCCAGAAGTCAATGCTTCTGTTTTCGAACGCGCCTTGGAAGTTGAACGGCTTCTGCTGCTTGTTTTTCAATTTTCTCAATTTAATTTGTAGACAGCCCTTTGCACCTCGGTTTTCAAACGTTTCAGAACTCAAACAGTCTTCCGGATCGGGTTACATTCGAGAACCGAGGTACCACTGTACTTGGTGCATTTAAGATGGCAGACTCAAACACAATGCTAGAGGTTGGGGCCACTCAATGAAACTTGAGTGTTGGGAGATTGAGGAAGGCAAAGGGCATAGTTTAACTAGGTACTCTTCACACAGTGCCTAGTTAACTATGGAACTCGCTGAACAGTTGTGTGTGGTTCGTAAACTAGGGGGACCAGGGTAGTCTCCTAAAGGGCCCAAGAGCCCTTCTGCCACCTTCCCAAAGCTTGTTCGGCTTTGGGCAGGAGGCCTCAGGGCTCCAGCACACAGCTTGTGCCCAGCTTGCAACTCACGCGTGCAACTTTGGGACGTCGCAATGTCATGTGCGCAATATCAGCCCCACCCCCCTGCAGTTGACCTCGCAAGCTGGCAGCTCTGGCCCTAACTGTTCCCCTACAAAAAAATTCACTGTGCGCCACTTTTACTGAACTTATTGTCATAGATCTAAGGTAGCAGAGTCTGTTCGTGAGTGGTAGAAAGCAATAAACGGCAGTATTTAGCTAATGTTTGGGATATGAAGGGAAAATACAAGCTGCAGAACTGGGCCAGAGAGGAAATTCCTTGGTTTAGTTTATGAAAACCAGCCTGGCTGGGCTAGCTAAGTGCAGAGCCATTAAGAAACAACGGGGAACCAGGTTCTGGGTCATTGAGGGCCACTGGCTATGCAAAAAGTTATCCTTCCCCTCTTATTCGAGGAGAGGACAGAGACAGGAGATTTGGGAGGGTGACAAGGTGGTGCTGGTGTGTGTGATGTCACAGGAAAATGTATCCTTTCTGAAATCTGAAGGTGTTCTGGGAACAAGTAGGAAGAACTATCTTGGCGCTGGCTGGAGGAGGATGCACCAAGAGACTGGGAAGAAGAGGAAGAAGAAGAGTTTGGATTTGATATCCCGCTTTATCACTACCCGAAGGAGTCTCAAAGCGGCTGACATTCTCCTTTCCCTTCCTCCCCCACAACAAACACTCTGTGAGGTGAGTGGGGCTGAGAGACTTCAGAGAAGTGTGACTAGCCGAAGGTCACCCAGCAGCTGCATGCGGAGGAGCGGAGACGCGAACCCGGTTCCCCAGATTACGAGTCCATTGCTCCTAACCACTACACCACACTGGCTCTCCTGACTGACTGCTGCTTTGGAATCAACCTTGCTGAAGCTATGAGAGGGGCAAGGACAGACTCTCTTGCACCCCCTCCTTTGAAGACTTTAGGTGTAATCCCCAAGGACGTGCCCCATGGCGAGCTGGCTTCAGGCACCAGGGCCATTGGCAGGCCAACTCTGTGTTGCAAAAATGTCTGCAAACACGACACGAAGGCTGGGAACATCAACCTCTCCGTGCTGATGGCTGTCTTGTGGGAGGCAGTTCCATAGTTTAAGAATGCACTATGTGAAGAATCATTTCCTTTTATAATAATAGTTTATAATAATAATTTATTATTTATACCCCACCCGTCTGGCTGGGTTTCCCCAGCCACTCTGTCCTGAATCTTCCAACATTCTGTTCTATTGTATGTACACGGGTTTTGGTGCTAGGTTTGGATTTGATATCCCACTTTATCACTACCCTGAGGAGTCTCAAAGCAGCTAACATTCTCCTTTCCCTTCCTCCCCCACAACAAACACTCTGTGAGGTGAGTGGGGCTGAGAGACTTCAGAGAAGTGTGACTGGCCCAAGGTCACCCAGCAGCTGCACATGGAGGAGTGGGGAAGCGAACTCGGTTCACCAGATTACGAGTCCACTGCTCTTAACCACTACACCACGCTGGCTCTAGGTTAGAAGGAGTAAAACCTTTCTCTACCCGCTTTCTCCATAATGAGAGGCGGGCACCTCGGGATGACAAGATGTCATCTGCCATCAGACTTGGCGCCCATTTATAAAGTGGTTTATCAAAGCTGTTCACCTTCGATCAGAAAGACTCGCAGATATAAACCCATAGACAAAACCATCTTCATGTACACTCTGAATTGGGAAAACCACTTACCTGCAGTCCTTGAAAAGAAGGTGAAATAGGCAGGGCAGGGAAGGACTTTGACTTCGCCCAGACTTCCTGCAGGCCAGCAAGTAAGGTTATCCCACATGCTCCCGCAGCCTAAGAAGAAAGAGAAATGGAAACTTCAATGGAAACAGCAAAACCGAAACAAGCTTTGCGTGCTTCATGGGGGGCAGCACTATATGGAGGGCCACATACATCTAGAGCCAGCAAACTTTTTCAGCAGGGGGCTGGTCCACTGTCCCTCAGACCTTGTCGGGGGCCAGACTGTATTTTGAAAAAGAAGTAGAAGAACGAATTTCTATGCCCCACAAATAATCCAGAGATGCATTTTAAATAAAAGCACACATTCTACTCATGTAAAAACACCAGGCAGGCCCCTCAAATAACCCAGAGATGCATTTTAAATAAAAAGACACATTCTACTCATGTAAAAAGACGCTGATTCCCGGACTGTCAATGGGCCGGATTTAGAAGGCGATTGGGCCAGATCCGGCCCCAGGCCTTAGTTTGCCTACCCATGATCTAGAGCAGCCTTTCTCAACCTGTGGGTCCCCACATGTTGTTGAACTACAACTCCCATCACCCCTAGCTAGCAAGGCCAGAGCTCAGGGATGATGGGAGGTGTAGTCCAACAACATCTGGGGACCCACAGGTTGAGAACTGCTGATCTAGAGTCTTCAGTTGCCTGTTCCACAGGGTGAAACAGTGGGGTGTGATTTGCACAGGTGAAGCAGCACACGGAAGCAGCAATGGGTGTCAAAATTATTCCCCTCCTGTTTCCCAAAAAGTTTTTCTGCTCTGCATGCATGAGGCTAGAATAATGCATTGTAGAGTTTGCAAACTGATGGGGAATTCCTCTTCCCTACAAGCAATAAGAATCTATCCTGCCTCGCAAGGTTGCTGCAGGGTTTAAATGTGAAGAACCTATTTCATTTCATGATTTCATTTCTTTTATTTATATCCCACCTTGCCTCCGGGGAGCTCAAGGTGGTGTAAATAGTTCCAACCTTCCACATTTTATCCTTACAACTACCCTGTGAGGTAGATTAGGCAGAGAGTGAGTGACCAGTCCAAGGTCACCGGGAGAACGTCATGGCAGAGTGGGGATTCGAACCCTGGTGTCCCAGGTCCTAGTCCGACACTCTAACCACTACACCACACTGGCTGTATTGTATACCACCACCTTGAGCCCACTGGAGAAAAGGGTGAGATAGCGATGCAAATGTTCCTTGCCCTCAACATTTCACCAGCCATGAATATAGACAATTCCAGGAAGCTATTTTCACTCTGCTCTATGAAAAAAAACCCTGATGCCTTGGTGGAATGGTATTAAAGGTAAAGGTAAAGGTACCCCTGCCCGTACGGGCCAGTCTTGACAGACTCTGGGGTTGTGCGCCCATCTCACTTAAGAGGCCAGGGGCCAGCGCTGTCCGGAGACACTTCCGGGTCACGTGGCCAGCGTGACATCGCTGCTCTGGCCAGAGCCAGAGCCAGAGCCAGAGCCAGAGCCGCACACGGAAACGCCGTTTACCTTCCCGCTGGTAAGCGGTCCCTATTTATCTACTTGCACCCGGAGGTGCTTTCGAACTGCTAGGTTGGCAGGCGCTGGGACCGAGCAGCGGGAGCGCACCCCGCCACAGGATTCGAACCGCCGACCTTTCGATCGGCAAGCCCTAGGCGCTGAGGCTTTAACTGTACAACAATCCCACAAAACATCTGAGCTAAAGAAACATGAGCTACTCTGTGGCACCAGCATTTTGGCACTCCTCTGCCAGAGGGATCCAATGCACCCTAAATAAATTTTGTTTGACTTTGTTATTTGTTTAATGCTGATCTCCTCTTGTTTTGCTCTCTAGAGGTGACATTAGAAAGTGTATTAGAAAGCTGCTTTAGGGAGGGACAAGTCCAGCTGGGCATTTTTGTTAAAACCCCAAGGGATGGAGTGAGTCAGGTTACCGAAAGGCAAAAGACAGAGCAAAGCAAAACTGATTCTGATTGAGAGTTCAAACTTCATTTGTGCAGCAGGGGATTCTGCTAATTTAACTGATACGATCATAATCAGCAACTGCAAGCCTTTGGGAACATTTGGATTTTTGAGTGAGTGTTGAAGAAGTCGAAGAAGAAGAAGAAGAAGAAGAAGAAGAAGAGTAGTTTGTATTTGATATCCCACTTTATCCCTACCCTAAGGAGTCTCAAAGTGGCTAACAATCTCCTTTTCCTTCCTCCCACACAACAAACACTCTGTGAGGTGAGTGAGGCTGAGAGACTTCAGAGAAGTGTGACTAGCCCAAGGTCACCCAGCAGCTGCATGTGGAGGAGTGGGGAAGCGAACCCGGTTCCCCAGATTACGAATCCACTGCTCTTAACCACTACACCACACTGACTTCACACACTGGCTCCACACACCCTTTTTATCCCCCTCCCTGGATCATCATTACCCACCCTGAAGCAGAAAGGAAGACAAAACACTTCACTTTTCCAATGGAACCAGCAGAAATCATCACCACCATCATCATCATTTATTATTTATACCCCACCCATCTGGCTGGGTTTCCCCAGCCACTCTGGGCAGCACCCAACAGAATATAAAAAACACAATAGAACATCAAACATTAAAAACTTCCCTAAACAGGGCTGCCTTCATATGTCTTCTGAAAGTCAGATAGTTGTTTATTTCCTTGACATCTTATGGGAGGGTGATCCACAGAGCGGGCGCCACCACCAAGAAGCCCCACTGCCTGTTTCCTGTAACCTCACTTCTCACAGAGGGAACCACCAGAAGGCCCTCAGCGCTGGACCTCAGTGTTCAGGCAGAATGATGGATGTGGAGACGCTCCTTCAGGTATACTGGGCCGAGGCCATTTAAGGCTTTAAAGGTCAGCACCAATACTTTGAATTGTGCTCAGAAATGTACTGGGAGCCAATGTAGGTCTTTCAGGACTGGTGTTATATGGTCTCGGTGGCCACTCCCACTCACCTGTCTAGCTGTCACATTCTGGATTAGTTGTAGTTGCTGGGTCACCTTCAAAGGTAGCCCACGTGGAGCGCATTGCAGTAGTCCAAGCAGGAGATAACTAGAGCATGCACCATTCTGGTGAGACAGTCCACAGGCAGGTAGGGTCTCAGCCTGTGTACCAGATGGAACTAGATTGTAACCTAGAAAACTACATAGAACTGAAAGAGGAAGTGGGAAAGAGGGCCACTCTTGGGCTCCATGATCACTGCAGATGGTGACAGCAGTCACGAAATTAAAAGACGCCTGCTTCTTGGGAGAAAAGCAATGACAAACCTAGACAGCATCTTAAAAATCAGGGACATCACCTTGCCAACAAAGGTTCGCATAGTTAAAGCTATGGATTTCCCAGTAGTGATGTATGGAAGTGAGAGCTGGACCATAAAGAAGGCTGATCGCCGAAGAATGGATGCTTTTGAATTATGGTGCTGGAGGAGACTCTTGAGAGTCCCATGGACTGCAAGAAGATCAAACCTCTCCATTCTGAAGGAAATCAGAGTGCTCACTGGAAGGACAGATCCTGAAGCTGAGGCTCCAAGACTTTGGCCACCTCATGACAAGAGAAGACTCCCTGGAAAAGACCCTGATGTTGGGAAAGATTGAGGGCACAAGGAGAAGGGGACGACAGAGGACGAGATGGTTGGACAGTGTTCTCGAAGCTACCAGCATGAGTTTGACCAAACTGCAGGAGGCAGTGGAAGACAGGAGTGCCTGGCATGCTCTGGTCCATGGGGTCACGAAGAGTTGGACATGACTAAACGACTAAACAACAACTTTTCAAGGGAGGAAAAATGCTCCCATCTGTACCACCTCACAACCAAAGAGGGTAACAAGTGGAGGGCCTCTGAGGTTTTGCATGTGCCAGAAGACCTCAAGCACCATGCTGGCGACAACAGAGACTAGAGGGACCAGCTGGGAGGGCATGGAATGGGCAAGCTGTGTTGTGTATGTTTGCCTTCATGGTGCTAAGCTGATGACAGTCTATTCCTTGGTTAGGCTGAGTGCTGAATAGTAACTCAGGGTAACCAGTTGATGTTTTGCCAATAAGAGTCAATGATAGGAGAGAAAGTCTCCTGGTGACTTTGGATCTCTTCTGGAGAGTTTGGAATGAAATACCCCACAAGAGAGGGACGCAGGTGGCGCTGTGGGTAAAAGCCTCAGCGCCTAGGGCTTGCCGATCAAAAGGTCGGCGGTTCGAATCCCTGCGGCGGGGTGCGCTCCTGTCGTTCGGTCCCAGCGCCTGCCAACCTAGCAGTTCGAAAGCACCCCTGGGTGCAAGTAGATAAATAGGGACCGCTTACTAGCGGGAAGGTAAACGGCGTTTCCGTGTGCGGCTCTGGCTCTGGCTCTGGCTCTGGCCAGAGCAGCGATGTCACGCTGGCCACGTGACCCGGAAGTGTCTCCGGACAGCGCTGGCCCCCGGCCTCTTGAGTGAGATGGGCGCACCAACCCCAGAGTCTGGCAAGACTGGCCCGTACGGGCAGGGGTACCTTTACCTTTACCTTTTTACCCCACAAGAGCTTGGGGAATGTGTTGCTCCTCTAAAGTCCGCCTTCCAACATAGGGTATCTGTAGCCGTCCAGCTGCGGCCTAGGACCCACATACCTACGGGACCGCCTCTCCTGGTATGCCCCACGGAGGACCTTAAGGTCCACAAATGACAACACCTTGGAGGTCCCAAGTTGCAAGGTGGTTAGATTGGTCTCAACTAAGGCCAGAGCCTTTTCAGTACTGACCCCGACTTGGTGGAACACTCTGTCACAAGAGACTAGGGCCCTGCGGGACTTGACATCTTTCCGCAGAGCCAGCAAGACAGAGCTGTTCTGCCTGGCCTTTAGTTTGAACTCAGTCTGACCCTTATGTTTCCCTCCCCTTATGGTTTTGATCTATGGGCTACTATTAAAATGAGGCTGCATTTTAAATTATATTTTTACCTGTATTTTAAATTGTTGTTTGTTTTTTTAATTGTAATTTTACTGGTGTTAGGCGCCCTGAGCCAGGGAGGGCGGGGTATAAATAAAAAATTATATTATATATTATATATTGCTGAACTGCAACTCCTAGCGTGGCCAGGAGTTTGGGGTGATGGGAGTTGCAGTTTCCCTGCCACTCCATAAAAGCTAGGAGGCATCCAGTGCCCGAGGATTTTTAAAGCATTCCTCTTCAACCAGGCATCAAGATGGCCAGTTCAAAGCACCAAAGAGCAAGCGGCCCAGCAATTCCTCAAAAGGTATCGACACCTGAAAGGCCACACTCCATTTTCTGTCTTTTGACAGAGCTGCACTGCAGAATGAAAATCACACCCAATTGCACTAAGGAACTCCAGAGTCCTTGGATCTCAAGCACAACTTATACATATGCAAGAGTTGAAGCAGCATGAATACTTGAGGGTTATCTTTGCTCCTCGGGCGAGAAAAGTAAACATGGAGTTGATGATGTGAGTCATTTTCAAAGGAGTATGGGGGCTGGGAGAGGAAGAGACCCACTTTCCCCACTGTGGGAGTATATTAACTTGGTTCATCTGATAAGTGCAGAGGCGTCTTAATTTCTCCCTGTGTTTCATCTGCCAACAGAAAAAAATAAATGAGGAGCTTACAGTGCAACTGGAAAGCTGCGAGTCTCCGCATGTTAGAGCTTCCCCCATCCAGAACCATTCAGGGAGATGGAAGGGGGGGGGGGACCCAGTGGCTTGGAACAGCCCCTGAAGATCAAAAGTGGCCATGAAGAGAAATTTTGGGAGAGAAAGGTCAAAGAAGGGTGTCCACAGCACTCACTCATCCATCAATATGGTTGGTGACCCTGCCATAATCCTTTGCAGGACACATGGAGGACAACCAGCACCCTATCTTCAAGGGTTCCCCATTCACATGATTTTCTATACATGGAAGTATCCCTTCATGGACACTCATCAGGAACGAAAGCCAAACTGATGCCTGGAAGTGCAATTCTAATTTAGTACAAGAGGAAATCTGGAAACGATCCTATTTTCAGTTCCACCAACTCTCATGTAAAGGCACTGTAGCAACCACTAAGCAAAACTCTCTCAGCTACTTAAGGTTTTTCTCCCCGCAATGGAATAACAGGTAAAGGTAAAGGGACCCCTGACCGTTAGGTCCAGTCGTGGATGACTCTGGCGTTGCGGCACTCTTCTCGTTTTATTGGCTGAGGGAGCCAGCGTACAGCTTCCAGGTCATGTAGCCAGCATGACTAAGCCACTTTTGGAGAACCAGAGCAGTGCATGGAAACGCTGTTTACCTTCCCGCTGGAGCGGTACCTATCTACTTGCACTTTGTGCTTTCGAACTGCTAGGTTGGCAGGAGCAGGGACCGAGCAATGGGACCGCACCCCATTGCGGGGATTAGAACCGCTGACCTTCTGATCGGCAAGCCCTAGGCTCTGTGGTTTAACCCACAGCACCATCCGTGTCCCTAATGGAATAATAGCTGGATGTATAAACTCTGCTGGGACACGGGTGGCACTGTGGGTAAAACCTCAGGGCCTAGGACTTGCTGATCATAAGGTCAGCGGTTCGAATCCCCACGGCAGGGTGAGCTCCCGTTGTTCGGTCCCAGCTCCTGCCCACCTAGCAGTTCAAAAGCACCTCTAAGTGCAAGTAGATAAATAGGTACCGCTTTATAGCAGGAAGGTAAACGGCGTTTCCGTGTGCGGTGCTGGTGCTGGCTCGCCAGTTGCAGCTTCGTCACGCTGGCCACGTGACCCGGAAGTGTCTTCAGACAGCGCCGGCTCCCGGCCTCTTGAGCGAGATGAGCGCGCAACCCTAGAGTCGGTCACGACTGGCCCGTACGGGCAGGGGTACCTTTACCTTTATAAACTCTGCTGAAAAGACTGCCCATGAATGCAATATAGCCAGGCTCTTGCTGTGAACGCTCAGCCTTTAGTCTAGATTTTATCAGCATCTTAATCCCTCGACAGGGATGGAGTGCAAAAAGAAAGGGTTCTGAAGAACTCTTTTAATGGAAGTAGCCCTCTTGAGAGTCCCATGGACTGCAAGAAGATCAAACCTCTCCATTCTGAAGGAAATCAGCCCTGAGTGCTCACTGGAAGGACAGATCGTGAAGCTGAGGCTCCAATACTTTGGCCACCTCATGAGAAGAGAAGACTCCCTGGAGAAGACCCTGATGTTGGGAAAGATGGAGGGCACAAGGAGAAGGGGGCGACAGAGGACGAGATGGTTGGATAGTGTTTTCGAGGTTACCAGCATGAGTCTGACCAAGCTGCGGGAGGCAGTGGAGGACAGGAGTGCCTGGCGTTCTCTGGTCCATGGGGTCACGAAGAGTCGGACACGACTAAACGACTAAACAACAACAGCCCTCTTTTAGAATAGGTGATGTTTGAAATGTGCCCCTTGATGATAGAGAGCGATCCTCTCTCATTTAGGTGTTGCATTGTGGGACACTTAGGAGTGCCTTATACAGGGTTAAAGGGATGCGGGTGGCGCTGTGGTTAGACCACAGAGCCTAGAACTTGCCGATCAGAAGGTAGCGGTTTGAATTGCCACGACGGGGTGAGCTCCCGTTGCTCGGTCCCTGCTCCTGCCAACCTAGCAGTTTGAAAGCACGTTAAAGTGCAAGTAGATAAATAGGTACAGCTCCAGAGGGAAGGTAAACGGCGTTTCCGTGCGCTGCTCTGGTTCGCCAGAAGCGGCTTAGTCATGCTGGCCACATGACCTGGAAGCTGTACGCCGGCTCCCTCGGCCAATAAAGCGAGATGAGCGCCGCAACCCCAGAGTCGGTCACGACTGGACCTAATGGTCAGGGGTCCCTTTACCTTTACCTTTTATACAGGGTTAAACCATTGGTGCAGCTTGTTCAGGGTTGACCGATGGTGCCCCTCCAGGATTTCAAGCAGGAAACATTCCCAGTCCAACCTGGAGATACCAGGGACTGAACATTGAGAACATCGGAAGAGCTTGCTGGACCAAGCCAATGGCCCACCTAGACCAATGTTCTGTTTTCACAGCAGCCAATCGGATGCCTGGGGGAAATCTGCAAGCGGGACCTGAGCACAAATGCAGCCTTCCTTCCTGTTGGTTTACAGCAGCTGGTATTTAGGATCAACTGTGGAGGTAGCTCCTCCTGGCTAGTAGCCATTGATAGTCTGCTCCTCTTTGGATTTCTCCAATCTAAAGATGATTGGATGACCATCATTGCCTCCTGGTGGAGTCAGCTCCATAATGGTGTGGATTTGCCAAGCGTGCCTTCCTCTTAGCACATTTCTCCCTTGCGCCTGAGTCTTCAAAGCCCACGACAGCTTTGGTAAAGGCTGTTCTCCAAATGGAGCACTCGCAGGCCAGTGTTTCCCACTTGTTGGTTGTCAGATGCTGCTGGCGGTTGCTCGTGAGTAACCAGGTAGGACTCCGAACTGACTTTTACAAGTTTTATTGTGCAAACTATTTACAGTGCAGATCTACAAAACTCATGTCCATTTCAGTCACTTGCAGAATCCGGGAGTGGCCTCTTCCGGCTTCTCCCCCAAAATAAGAACTTTGGCACCCCAAGCCTCCGCCTCCCCTCCTTGCGTCTCACCCCTCTGCGCAAGGTGGGCGACAGAAGTGGATTGTGTCCCTCCTGGCCAGCCTGGCTAGGTGAGGCGCTGGGACTTTAAGCAGCATCCTCGAGCCCTCTCCTCGCCTGGCTGGCCCCTTCCCTCTCTTCTCCACTGGAGGTGTGGCTTTTCCCACCGCTGGAAGAAGAGCTGCTCCTCAGGCGTTTTGGAGGCTCTCTGTATCCCAACGGCCCCCCTGCCTCCCTCCCCTGTTCCGACGGCAGTCCCCTGATATTGGTGTTTATACTACATTTTTTTATATAATTTGCCTTGAGAGAGTCTTCAAGCATCTTTTGTTGACCACCAGCATTACACTTTCTATTTTTAAGTTCAGAATAGAGTAGTTATACCCCTAGGTAAAGGGACGTGGGTGGCGCTGTGGGTTAAACCACAGAGCCTAGGGCTTGCCAATTGGAAGGTCGGTGGTTTGAATCCCCGCGACAGGGTGAGCTCCCATTGCTCAGTCCCTGCTCCTGCCAACCTAGCAGTTCAAAAGCACGTCAAAGTGCAAGTAGATAAATAGGTACCGCTCCGGCGGGAAGGGAAACGGCGTTTCTGTGCTCTGCTCTGGTTCGCCAGAAGCGGCTTAGTCATGCTGGCCACATGACCCGGAAGCTGTACGCCGGCTCCCTCGGCCAGTAAAGCGAGATGAGCGCTGCAACCCCAGAGTCAGTCACGACTGGAACTAATGGTCAGGGGTCCCTTTACCTTTTTCCTTACCCCTAGGTATATCCCTGTTTTCCAGTCACACCATTCAAGGCTCCTTCGGTTCCCAGCTAGCTTTGCCAGGAAACTCTCTCTCACTCTCTGTTTCCTGCTCAAGATCCAGTGGTTTGCCATCTGACATTGAATTGCATTGTGCACCTGGATGCATGCAAGATAAGGCGCAAGCTCGAGAGCCCTTTTTAACTCAAATTTTTATTAAGCTTTCCAAAAATTTAACACATACACTTCAATACACAGTGAAGCATTTTTTTTCTTGTTATTTTTGGCAACTTCCCATCCCCTTTTCCATGATGTTTTGATTTCCCTCCCTCTGCAGCTCTCTGCCTTCTACTTCATATCTTAGCAACACTACCTTTAAGTTCTTCTTTTGCTCATAGTTCAAATCCTGCTCACATATTCATCCTATAATGACGTTTCTTTAAATGCAAACTCGAGAGCTCTTGTTTGGTTCTGAAACCCTTTTCTTTCGGTGTTGTCAGTCATGCTTATTTTTAAATGCCTGACTTGTTCCTATTTGCTAGTGGGAGTGGGGTTGGCACTATATTCTTAGAATATCTCTGCTTGTGCACATTGCTGTGGCCGAACCTGTTTCGCACTCGCCCAAGTTCCTGTGCAAACAACAGGCTGGGCAGAGTGCTCCAAAGCAAATTGATCTGTGCTTGCCTGGTCTTGATGGTCTCTGGGCAGAGGACTTGCTACCATAAACCTCTCTTATAATATGCGCTGGCAGAAGGGAACAGCCCATGCTTGAGGGGCTGCCAATGCACACCTGCCAACTCAACTGATCTCTCCCGGTTGGCCACTGCGAGAATAGGATGCTGGGCAAGGTGGACCACTGGCCTGATCCAGCAGGACTCTTCTAATGCTTTTAAGGATGGATGGAAGATAATGGATTGAAATTCAATCCTGACAAGTACAGTGGTACCTTGGGTTAAGTACTTAATTTGTTCTGGAGGTCTGTTCTTAACCTGAAACTGTTCTTAACCTGAAGCACCACTTTAGCTAATGGGGCCTCCTGCTGCCGTAGTGCCGCCGGAGCACGATTTCTGTTCTCATCCTGAAGCAAAGTTCTTAACCCGAGGTACTATTTCTGGGTTAGCGGAGTCTGTAACCTGAAGCTTATGTAACCTGAAGCATGTGTAACCCAAGGTACCACTGTACAGTCATACCTTGGGTTACAGACGCTTCAGGTTCCTTTTGTTTTGGGGGGGGGGTGTTACGGACCTGCCAAAACCCGGAAGTACCGGAACGGGTTACCTCCAGGTTTCGGGGGTCGAGCATGCGCAGAAGCACTAAATCACACTTTGCGCATGCGCAGAAGACCAAATCACAACCTGTGTGTGCACAGACGCAGGTTGCGAACTCTGCGGGTTGCGAACGTGCATCCCGCACGGATCATGTTCGCAACCTGAGCGTCCACTGCATTGTTTCTGGGGGACAGAGGGTGGGCAGGTATGCGGGACTCCCTGGTCCTTCAACACTGGTGATCTTTGCCTCTTCCAGTACACTGATATTAGTTTGCCTGTCTTCCCAAGTGATGTGTAGCTGTAACGGTTGGAGTATGGATGGTGGCTAACAGACTGAGGTTGAATCCTGGCAAGACAGAAGTACTGTTTTGGGGGGACAGGGGGCAGGCGGGTGTGGAGGACTCCCTGGTCCTGGATGGGGTAACTGTGCCCCTGAAGGACCAGGTGCGCAGCCTGGGAGTCATTCTGGACTCACAGCTGTCCATGGAGGCACAGGTCAATTCTGTGTCCAGGGCGGCTGTCTCCGAGCTTCATCTGGTATGCAGGCTAAGACCCTACCTGCCCGCGGACTGTCTCGCCAGAGTAGTGCATGCTCTGGTTATCTCCCACTTGGACTACTGCAATGTGCTCTACATGGGGCTACCTTTGAAGGTGACTCGGAAACTACAACTAATCGAGAATGCGGCAGCTAGACTGATGACTGGGATTTTTTTTTTTTAATCAAAATGTAAGTCCCAGCACCTAATTCTCTTTTACAAAAACACAAACGAAAAGCACTGACTGGTGGCCATTGATAGCCTCACACTCCATAAATTTATCCAATCCTCTTTTAAAGCCACCCAAGTTGGTGGCCATCTCTACATCTTGTGGCAATGAGTCCCGTAGTTTAAAGAAGTGCTGTGTAGAGGAGTCCATTGTTTCGCCTGTTAAGCTTCATTGGATGACGTCACTAGTCTCCTGAACCACTTTCTTTGTCCATATGCTTATACAGTGGTACCTCGGGTTAAGAACTTAATTCATTCTGGAGGTCTGTTCTTAACCTGAAACTGTTCTTAACCTGAAGCACCACTTTAGCTAATGGGGCCTTCTGCTGCTGCCGCACGATTTCTGTTTTTATCCTGAAGCGAAGTCCTTAACCCGAGGTACTATTTCTGGGTTAGCGGAGTCTGTAACCCGAGGTACCACTGTACACGTCTACTGAGCCCTCCTTTACCCCACTTTCCTTTCGCCCAAACCACAACACCCCAAACATTGCCAACTTTTCCTCATAGGTAAGTTGATCTGCCCCTCTGGTAATTTTCTGCATGCGAAGTGACAGCGGTCTCTCTTATTGACTGACTGGCAACATTTATATCGTTCCTTTTCCGCTAAGGAGCTCAAGGTTGTACAGTCCCCCCTCCCTCATTTTAATCCCCACAACAACCCTGCAAAGTAGGTCAGGCTGCGAGGCAGCGACTGGCCGAAGGTCACCCAGTGAGTTTCATGGCCAAGTGGGCATTCAAACCTTAAGTCTCCCAGGTCCTTTTCTGACGCTCTAACCACTACACCACCGCTGCCTCCCATTACTAACTTGGCTATTCAGAACCAACAAGGCAGGAAAACATTGCTACCAACCTGAAGGCTTTGGGATAGCACATATCTAGGCAACAGTTTTGCAAACCCTCACCCAATCAATATTTGAGCATGCAGTAATCCACCACAGGACACCAGTAATAACCCGACACATACAGGTTTGTTCCTTGTAATACATAATAAATAGCTCTCTTGTTTGGGACCAGCTCACCCGGCTATCAATTGCTTCCGAGATCAAGGAGGAGGCGGCTGGATCCGCTCATAGCCAGAGAAGTTTTGGCAAGCACAACAGGAACAATCCTGCGGTCCAGATGATGCTCAGAAACTCAACTGCTTGCCGCTGTTCAAGCAAAGGGTGTGTGTATGTGCAAGGCAACATCTCCCAGCCAAAATCGCAAGCTTTTCTTTCTCAAAAGTCAAATATTTTCGTCGGGCTGAGGACCAGCACATCCATCAGGTTGCATAACGACACAGGAATGTTTCCATGAAGTGGCTGTTGCAACAACTGATTTCCCCTTCTGAAGAGACAAGTGTCAGGTTTCTCCCCCAACGTTGGATCCAAGAGGGAAATGCAAAATGATGAAATACGAAACGAAGCAGGATTCCCCAACTGGTGCCCTCCAAATATTGAGTGCCGCACTTCCCCTGGTGGCCCAGGCATTGGTCAAGGATGATGGGAGTTGGAGTCCAGTAACATCACCAGGTTGTTGAAGGATTATTATTATTATTATTATTATGAGATTCCTGCATCACAGGGGGTTGGACTAGATGACCCTCGGGTCCCTTCCAACTATAAGATTCTATGATGATGATGATTAATTAAATTTGTATACTGCCCTATACAGTGGTGCCTCGCAAGACGAAATTAATCCGTTCCGTGAGGCTCTTTGTATAACAGTTTTTTCGTCTTGCGAAGCAAGCCCATTGACAGCTTAGCGGATTAGCGCTATTAGCGGTTTAGCGGCTTTTAGCGATCAGCTGATAAGCGGCTTAGCAGCTTAGGAAAAGGGGGAAAAAGGGGGGGGGAACCGCAGGAACTCGCAAGACATTTTCGTCTTGCAAAGCAAGCCCATAGGGAAATTCGTTTTGCGAAGCGCCTCCAAAACGGAAAACCCTTTTGTCTAGCGGGTTTTCCGTCTTGCGAGGCGTTCGTCTTGCGGGGCACCACTGTACCTGCAGGTCTCAGAGGGTTACAACATAAAACCACAGTATAAAAACACATAATAAAAATAGGAAGGAAAACTCAATAATCCTGTCCCAACACCTTTTAAAAGGGCATTGGATGTCAATGGGTAAAGAGGAACGTTTTTGCCAGGTGCCTAAAGGTTTATAATAAAGTCGCTAGCCAAACCTTTGTAGGGAGATGTCAGGGAACTGCCATCAGAGCCAGAGGGAGAGGGAGGGCTCCAGAGGGATTACGGAGAGTGTCCCAGGAGGGAGAGAAGCAGCCCAGCTATTGGGGAGGGAAATCAGCGTAGCACCAGTGGAGAAGGGGGGCAGATGGGGGAATCGGCGAGGTGGCTCCATGACTCCTCGCCGGAGACCAGCGGGGAGAGCACGGGTCCTCCGCTGCCCATGCCCTCCTTGTGCAGAAGGCTTCCGCGCAGGGAGAGTAGGCGGAGACTAGGCGTCAAAGAGCTTCTTTGCTGGAAGAAGTTCAAGAAACGCCCACTGACGGATTCTGCCAGCGATTGAGACAGCCATGGGTGAGTGGCTGTCCGGACAGAATCGGGTTCACCCAGGTAACTCAGCCAGGTGTGGCGACGACTTACACACGAGTAACCCCTAGAACCATTACAGGAGAGCATTCCACAAATGGGGAACCACTGTAGAAAAGGTCTGTTCTCGTGTTGCCAGCCCCCACACCACCGGTGCCTTTTAAAATTCCTTTTTGTAGTTTTGCTGTATGGTTTATGTTTTTATTGCTGTAAACCACTATGGTAGATTTTTTAAAATGACATATATTTTATGGTACGCAAATATTTTTACAAATAAGCAATAAATCTCTGGGGTTGCAGACAGGACATCTCTGCCAGGCCTGCCGAGAGACGCCAGGGATTGAACCTGCGACCTTCTGCATCCGGGGCAGAAACTCTACCACCGAGGCAATGCACTCTACGTGGGGCTACCTTTGAAGGTGACTCGGAAACTACAACTAATCCAGAATGCAGCAGCTAGACTGGTGACTGGGGGCGGCCGCCGAGACCATATAACACTGGTCTTGAAAGACCTACACTGGCTCCCAGTACGTTTCTGAGTACAATTCAAAGTGTTGGTGCTGACCTTTAAAGCCCTAAATGGCCTCGGTCCAGTATACCTGAAGGAGCGTCTCCACCCCCATCAATCTGCCCAGACGCTGAGGTCCAGCGCCGAGGGCCTTCTGGCGGTTACCTCATTGCGAGAAGCAAAGCTACAGGGAACCAGGCAGAGGGCCTTCTCGGTAGTGGTGCCCGCCCTGTGGAAACGCCCTTCCAGCAGATGTCAAAGCGATAAACAACTACCTGACATTCAGAAGACATCTTAAGGCAGCCCTGTTCAGGGAAGTTTTTAACGTGTGATATTTTACTGTATTTTTGGTTTCTATGGAAGCCACCCAGAGTGGCTGGGGAGGCCCAGCCAGATGGGCAGGGTATAAATAATAAATTATTATTATTATTATTATTATTATTATTATTATTATTATACCACCAAGCTCTGGGCCTCTATATGCTGTTGCGCATGTAGCCAAACCCAAGTATTTATTACTAACACTCTAGCCAGCCTGCAATAAGTTCGCTGCTTCATTAATATAATAATAATAATAATTATTATTTATATAGCTCATCTGGCTGAGTTTCCCCAGCCACTGTGGGCGGCTTCCAATCGAGTGTTAAAAACAATACAGCATTAAATATTAAAAACTTCCCTAAACAGGGCTGCCTTCAGATGTCTTTTAAAGAGAAGATAGCTGCTTATTTCCTTCACATTTGAAGGGAGGGCGTTCCACAGGGCGGGCGCCACCACTGAGAAGGCCCTCTGCCTGGTTCCCTGTAACCTCACTTCTTGCAATTAGGGAACCGCCAGAAGACCCTGGATCTCAATGTCCGGGCTGAATGATGGGGGTGGAGACGCTTCTTCAGGTATACAGGACCGAGGCCGTTTAGGGCTTTAAAGGTCAGCACCAACACTTTGAATTGTGCTCGGAAATGTACTGGGAGCCAATGCAGATATCTCAGGACCGGTGTTATGTGGTCCCAGCGGCCACTCCCAGTCACCAGTCTAGCTTCCGCATTCTGGATTAATTGCAGTTTCCGGGTCACCTGGTAGCCCCACGTAGAGTGCATTGCAGTAGTCCAAGCAGGAGATAACTAGAGCATGCACCACTCTGGCAAGACAGTCTGCAGGCAGGTAGGGTCTCATCCTGCGTACCAGGTGGAGCTGGTAGACAGCCGCCCTGGACACAGAATTAACCTGCGCCTCCATGGACAGCTGTAAGTCCAAAATGACTCCCAGGCT
Source organism: Podarcis cretensis (assembly GCF_951804945.1). Lineage (NCBI taxonomy): Eukaryota > Metazoa > Chordata > Lepidosauria > Squamata > Lacertidae > Podarcis > Podarcis cretensis. The sequence goes on from NC_137181.1 coordinate 7,473,465, forward strand.
GCACACCTGGTCCTTCAGGGGCACAGTTACCCCATTCAGGACCAGGGAGTCCCCCGCCCCTGCCTGCCCCCTGTACCCCCCAAAACAGTACTTCTGTCTTGTCAGGATTCAACCTCAATTTGTTAGATGCCATCCATCCTACACATCACTTGGGAAGACAGGCGAACTAATACCAGTGTACTGGAAGAGGCAAAGATCACCAGTGTTGAAGCAATGATTCTTCAACATCAGCTTCGTTGGACTTGTCATGTTGTGCGGATGCCTGATTATCGTCTTCCAAAGCAACTATTCTATTCCAAACTTAAAAATGGAAAGTGTAAGGCTGGTGGTCAACAAAAGAGGTTTAAAGACTGCCTCAAGGCAAATCTAAAAAATGTAGTATACACACTGACAACTGGGAAACACTGGTCTGTGAGCGCTCCAGTTGGAGCACAACCTTGACCAAAGGTGTAATGGGCTTTGAGGACACTCAAACTCAGGACACAAGGGAGAAAGGTGCTAAGAGGGAGGCACGCTTGGCAAATCCACACCGTGATCATCTCCCGCCCAGAAACCAATGTCCCCACTGTGGAAGGATGTGTGGATCCAGAACTGGCCTCCACAGTCACTTACGGACTCACTGTTAAAACCGTGTTTATGGAAGACAATCTTACTCAGCTACGAGGGATCGCCAAAGAAGAAGACAGCAACCAGGTTTCCGCAAGTGACAAATGAGGTGTGCACCTCCAGATATGGCCCCCAAGGCCTTTCTATCTGGCCCTCAGGACTTTCACGGAGCAATATCCCCTATTTCTAAGCCATGTCCATCACTGGCTCCAAGGTCCTTGCTTGCCTGGGTGGAAGATGGAGACAGGTGTGTGTTTGCGTCTATACAACTCTAACCTTTTCCCATGAGGAAATATGGACCTCAGTCTGAAGAATGTTCCCCCTATCTGAGCCAGAGTAAACACCCTACAAAATAAAGAAGACAAAGAGTGCGAAAAGGGGCCCAGGGATAGCAAATGAATGACTCCAACTCATTGCTGTTAATCACAGCAACAATTGCATCCTCCTGTTTATTGCGACAGTTGTTAGGAGAGCTAATCCTGAGCATATTTGCATACTATTTTCTAAAGATCTGGTGGGAGAGAGGAGAGGAAGCTGTTCCAAATTTAAAATGTCTCTTCCTTCACAGCACAAGGTGATTTGCTGCTAAAAGGCTGCTTAATCCCAGAAGATAGAGGACAGCTGTTTTTCTCTCCAGCTACAAGTCAAACAAACTCTTTGGCTTGCATGCCTCTGCCTTCACGGCAGAGAGACAAAAAGTGTTCCCGCTGCAGCCACTGAGCAAACAAAATGTCATGCGTTTCTGGAACGAGGTTGCAAACCCGAAGCTAAACAATGCAACTAGGTGGAAAATGGGGAAGGAAGTGAGAAATATTTTGCTAAGTCTACTCTCAGGGAGAAGTGGTAACAGCCAAACGAAATCTCACTTGGGGCCTGTCATGTATAGATCAGCGCTTAAAATTGTGTCGGACATTTTGCTATATACAGTATTATGCTCTCTGCCTGTATTGTGGGAGATTTTGCATTCAAACCTAACAATGCACGCCTATGCTAGTTAATAAATGATGGGGTTAAGGACCAGGCAGCTGTAAATTGCTGTGATTTGTTACAGAAGGCTTGGTTAGGTCATGCCCCCCTCACCTTTGGAGAGGAAGTAAATAAGGGTTGTTTCCTGTCCTCCCATCTTCTCTTTGAACTATGTAACTGAGCAGACATCTCAGACTGTATGTTTGAGACTAACGTCCGTATTTTATAACCAATAATACCTTGCCTGTGTTGTTTCTGCAGCAGTGTTGAATGATACATGAGTGAGATCTCTGATTCCTGTAAGTAAAGCATTTAAACTTACTTAAGGTTGTGGTCTATTTACTCCGAGAGGGGTGGGGGGTGGGGGAAAGCACAATTGCGAGCACTTAATACAATGGTACCTCAGGTTAAGAACTTAATTTGTTCTGGAGTTCAGTTCTTAACCTGAAACTGTTCTTAACCTGAGGTACCACTTTAGCTAATGGGGCCTCCCACTGCCACTGCACCACCGGAGCACGATTTCTGTTCTCATCCTGAAGCAAAGTTCTTAACCCGAGTTAATATTTCTGGGTTAGCAGAGTCTGTAACCTGAAGCGTATGTAAGCTGAGGCGCCACTGTATTAGGACATGCAAAGGTCTGACAACTTGTATTTTACTGTGCTTTGCAAACACTGCACCTACTTTTGTATAAATCTCTGTTGGAGGCTCTTTTGGCTAGGGAGTGACCAAAACTCCATGTACTTTTTGAATTCAGGCAGTCTGCCGTTTTTTTCTTTTCTTTTGCAGTTTCCCCACTCCAGGACTCAGGATTAACTGGTATCCCCCAGTTAATTTCCAACAGGTGTAAATACAGTGGTACCTCGGGTTACAGACGCTTCAGGTTACAGACGCTTCAGGTTACAGACTCCGCTAACCCAGAAATAGTACCTCAGGTTAAGAACTTCGCTTCAGGATAAGAACAGAAATCGTGCGGCGGCAGCAGGAGGCCCCATTAGCTAAAGTGGTACCTCAGGTTAAGAACAGTTTCAGGCTAAGAACGGACCTCCAGAATGAATTAAATTCTTAACCAGAGGTACCACTGTACAGGTAATTCACATCTTTCGCTTATTATTTTTACGTGATCGTAGCTTTGCACGTGTATGTGTATGTGATGGGGGGGGGGATAAATAAATAAATGTGGAGTGGAGGAAACCCACCATTCACCACTCCCCATTTCTTTATCCCTTCTCCCCTGCACACGGCTGTGATCACAGGCTTACCTGGCACTGGGAAGGCTGTGTGAGGGCTTAGTGCAGGGACCCCCAAACTTGACCCTCCAGATGTTTTGGGGACTACAATTCCCACCATCCCTGACCTGTTTGCCAGGGATGATGGGAGTTGTAGTCCCAAAAACATCTGGAGGGTTGAGTTTGGGGGTGCCTGGTTTAGTGTCTCCTTTACTGGACTTTGTGAAGGTGGAAAGAGGGCTCTGGGGTGCTGTCTTCCCGAAACCAGGCAAGCAGCCCTCCACCTTGGGGGGGGGGGGGAAGGTATTGGGGGGCTGTTTCCTGCCTTTATGCATTTTTGCATTTATGTGTGGACCCTGGAACCAAACCCTCCTATAAGATGCAAGTTACCTGCATAGTGAAGGCTCTGTATCTGACTCCAAATATAGAAACTTTTATTTAATAGCTTTCCTTCCTTCCTTCCTTCCTTCCTTCCTTCCTTCCTTCCTTCCTTCCTTCCAAAGTTAATAATAAATAATAAATTTTATTTATATCCCGCCCTCCCCAGCCGAAGCTGGGCTCAGGGCGGCTAACAACAATCAAAATAAATCCAACGATTCTAAAAACATTTCATTATAAAAATTAATTAAAATCAAATTGATCAAGTTCTAGGTTCTGGAAATGGCATTTCTGAACTTCAAATGCAACTTCCACAAAAGTTTCAAAGATTAATTTTTCGGTTCCCCAGCAGGCGGTTTTGCCGTCATCCAGACTGAAAGGGCAAGAATTTACCCTCTCAGAGGAAGCAAAAGGATGCATTAATTAATTTCTTATCTTGCCGCGCTACAAGCTGAAGAATAGAGCAGATGCCACATTTGAAAACTCATTAACCTTTCTTGACAGCTTTTATTATTATTATTTTAATATTTTTCTTTGCTTTGCTAAATCTCCCCTCCTGAATGGCACCACGTGGTGCGTTTTTGACAAAGACTGGCAGAAAGGAAATCACAACAAAGAAATCTTTGCTGGGATCTCCAAGACAAGACCCTTTCAAGAATACATTTCTGCAAATCATTGTCGGAAGGAAATGATCAAATGTTTTGGATTTATACACCTTCGCTGTGTGTTACAGCTTGGGGAGACAGAGGCTCTCTCAAGCGCTGCAGTGAATAAAGTTGGATGAAGATGTCATGCCAGAGTGCGACAGCTGTGAAAAAAGCAAATTCCACGTTAGAGATGACTAGATGAGGGATTGAAAATGGAACTATAATCTTATTTGGTCTTTCTAGTCGAAGGTGGAGGAGACTCTTGAGAGTCCCATGGACTGCAAGAAGATCAAACCTATCCATTCTGAAGGAAACCAGCCCTGAGTACTCACTGGAAGGACAGATCCTGAAGCTGAGGCTCCAAGACTTTGGCCACCTCATGAGAAGAGAAGACTCCCTGGAAAAAACCCTGGTGTTGGGAAAGGTGGAGGGCACAAGGAGAAGGGGACGACAGAGGACAAGATGGCTGGACAGTGTTCTCAAAGCTACCAGCATGAGTTTGACCAAACTGCGGGAGGCAGTGGAAGACAGAGTGCCTGGCATGCTCTCGTCCAGGGGTCACGAAGAGTCGGACATGACTAAACGACTAAACAACAACAACAAGTCGAAGGTTTCCATTGAAATAGGTTCAATCTACAATGCGATGGCTAGCATTTTTCCTGCATTTGCATTATTGGGGTTTGGGGGATTATCTTAACCAAAAGATGACTGATAAAGATTAGCTTTCTTGCACTGTTAGAGATAGCCACATGCCAGAAGTCAGCAGAAAGTTTGAATAACAAATCATGGCATGCTCAAGGCTGGAGAGTAGCATTCAGGGCCGTCTTAAGCATATGCAGCGCCAGGGTGCAAAGATCTGCCCGGTGCCCCTAGGTTGCCCAGAGTTGTTAGCCTTTTTTTGGGGGGGGACCCCAAAGTTGTTGACCCTTTTTTAAGGAAATAAAGTGGTACCTCTGGTTGCAAACAGGAAAACGGGATCCATTCCAGAGGCCCATTCGCAACAAGAAAGGAACGCAACCCACAGCGGCGCGTCTGCGCGGGTTGAGATTTGCCGCTTCTGCGCATACGCATGAAGTAACCCTTTCTGGTACTTCCGGGTTGCCCCGGGACATAACCTAAAAGAATGTAACATGAAGCGGACGTAACATGAGGTATGACTATAGTTGTTTACCTTTAGAATGGTTGCGGGGTGTAGGAAGGTGGGTGTGGGTTCCATGCTGGGGAGAAATGCCGGGTGGCACAGTCACCGTGCCGTCCGCCCACTCCCTCCTCCCCAGCTGCATGGCGGCTAACTGTTTCGGAGCGGTGTATAACATTGTGGGCACTGCGCGACACATCCTGTTGCATGCGCAAGCTGCAGGTTCCTTTGGTGGCTTTTCCGCTGTTGGCGCATGCTCCCAGCGCCACCCAACGCTGGAGCGCTGCGGGCTCTTCTGCTGTGGGTGTCTCATTGCAAGTTTGGGGCAAACGTTGGGAGTCCAGGGAAGAGTCGCCCACAGCAGAAGAGCCCACGGCGTTCCAACGGGCTCTGCTCCACTCGGCTGTCGGCAGCTCTTGCCCAGACTCCAATGCTAGGCCCCAGATTCTTGGCCTGGTACCTCTGAGAGCCTGGTGCCCGGGTGCAGTGCACCCCTAGCACCAACGATTAAGACGGCCCTGGTGGCATTAGTTGGAAAGCTAACATGTCAACTCAGAGCAGCCCAAGGAAAATCTAATCCTTTCTCTTTTTATAATACTGTTTATCGAATACATGAGGGAAGGAGACCAAGGAAGAAAACCACCGAGTACACATTTTGGAATAACGCGATGACCATTTATTGAGATTTGAATGAGGATGGCTCAGTCGGTAGAGCACAAGACTCTTAATCTCAGGCTCATGGGTTCAAGAAGAGAAGAAGAGTTTGGATTTGATATCCCACTTTATCACTACCCAAAGGAGTCTCAAAGCGGCTAACATTCTCCTTTCCCTTCCTCCCCCACAACAAACACTCCGTGAGGTGAGTGAGGCTGAGAGACTTCAGAGAAGTGTGACTGGCCCAAGGTCACCCAGCAGCTGCATGTGGAGGAGCGGAGACGCGAACCTGGTTCACCAGATTACGAGTCTACTGCTCTTAACCACTACACCACACTGGTTCACATTGGGTAGACGATTCCTGCATTGTAGGGGGTTGGACTAGATAACTCTTGGGGATGCTTTCCAGCTCTACAGTTCTACGATTCTATGATTCAGTGGTGAGCGGGAATCCACTGGATTTTGCCTGATGGCTCATGCCCTCGAACACTGGCAATGTCTCTGCATGACAACTCTATTCCACAATACTGTCATAAAACACCCTTGGCAGCCCTCCATCTTCTTAATGCACGGGTTGGCAAACTAAGGCCTGGGGGCCGAATTGGGCCCATCGCCTTCTAAATCCGGACCGCGGACGGTCTGGGAATCAGCATGCTTTTACATGAGTAGAATGTGTGCTTTTATCTAAAATGCATCTCTGGGTTATTTGTGGGGCATAGAAATTCGTTTCCCCCGCCCAAAAAATATAGTCCGGCCCCCCACAAGGTCTGAGTGACATGGACCGGCCCCCTGCTGGAAAAGTTTGCTGACCCCTGCTTTAATGTTTTAATGAGAAAATCCCAAGCCTTCAGAACCAGGCGCTTCTACCGCCTCACTACTGTAGGAGCAATGCTGAGAAGCTACGGCAGCGGACCCCATTAGGGAAATGAAACTGTGCTCCCTTTTGCTTCATTTGTGACTCACCCCACCTCGCGCCCCCAATTCCTTTCGCTTCTCCTGAGCTGCAGTGATCGTCCTGATTGCTCTAATATTTACCCCCTAGAGGTTTTTCTTCATCCAATTTGTTAAAGCAATCAGAGCTTTCAAAGAATCAGACCAGGCTGCCCAAGACCCCAGTCGCTTTCTGATCCGTTGTCTCCACTTTACTTCTCAGTGCCATGCTGGGTGGTTTTGTGCTTGTGGAAACATGCAGAGCGGGGGACACTTTGCCTGAGCAGCCAGCAGCCCAGCAAATGAGCCAGAACAGATTGAAAAAGCTTGTTATGGTTTGTGTGTGTATTAACAGAATGAGTGATTAGGAAGGAAATTGATTAGCTAAAATGAGATAATCAGATTACACCCATGTGGATGAGTAGCTGCCATATTGTTTATCTGGCTTTGATATGCCCTCCCCTCAATAATGCTATTCTAGGCTGCATCAACAGGAGTATAGCGGGAAGTACCGGTAATAATACTGCTCTCTTCTGCCAGTATTTGGAGTACTGTGTCCATTTATGGCCACCACAGTTCAAGAAGGGATACTGACAAGCTGGAACGTGTGCAGAGGAAGGTATCCAAGGTCTCAAAACCAAGCCATATGTGGAACGGTTGAGGGAGTTGGGAATGCTTAACCCGGAGAAGAGAAGACTGAGAGGGAGATAGGGTAGCTGTCCTCAAATATCTGAAGGGCAGTCACATGGAAGATGGAGCAAGCTTGTTTTATCCTGCCCCTGGTCTCCCAGTTCACAGTCCAACACCATTGCGCCATTTACCACTGGACTACAGCTTCCAACATGCATGACCTTCTAAATGGGGCTGATGGGAATTGTAGTTCTTACAATGCTTTGAAAGCACCACGTTGGCCATCTCCGCTGCAGTCAGTATTTGTGAGGACAGATAATAATAATAATAATAATAATAATAATAATAATAATAATAATAAATAATAATAATAATTTTATTATTTATACCCCGTCCATCTGGCTAGGTTTCCCCAGCCACTCTGGGCGGCTTCCAACAAAACACTAAAATACAATAACCTATTAAACCTTAAAAGCTTCCCTAAACAGGGCTGCCTTTAGATGACTTCTAAAAGTTTGGTAGCTGTTCTTCTCTTTGACATCTGGTGGGAGGGCATTCCATAGGGCGGGCACCACTACCAAGAAGGCCCTCTGCCTGGTTCCCTGTAACTTGGCTTCTGGCAGCGAGGGAACAGCCAGAAGGCCCTTGGTGCTGGACCTCAGTGTCCGGGCAGAACGATGGCGGTGGAGATGCTCCTTCAGGTATACTGGACCGAGGGTGCCCACACCTGTCAGCACCACCATATTCTCTCAGAAATGCTTTTTTCAACAAACCGTTTCCTCTAATACAGCACATTTTAAAATGGCAGCTGAAAACCCCAGGAGTTGGCTTCCTTTTCCGCATGGGGAAGTGGACTCTGCAGCTTTCCACGTCCTGATGAACTACATTTCTAGATTATTGGCTGTGCTGACTGGGGTCAATGAGAGTTGGAATCCGAGAACATTTGAAGGAGCACAAATCCTGCAGCTAACACTCACTGCAAGGCACAGGCAACAGGTTTTCTTGGAGGGCAGTGACAACACCACCAAACTACCACGCCTAAAAAAATTCGTATGTCTTCGCCCTTAGCAATAAACTGAGCCAAACCGATGACTTCCCCGTTTGCTTTCTGCAAGCCGCCCATCACAGCCAGCTCTTCCTGCTTCATAGAAGGAAACAGCTTGTATATTTAGCGTCCAGAGGTAAAGGAATGATGGATGAGGCATTGCGGAGGGCTGGTCTTGAGTAATGACTAGTCAGCGGCCTAATCAAACATGTCCAAGCAGATTAATCACCTTTAATCAATGCAAGTGATAAAAGGGCTTCTAAATCCAATGTTCTTTTCAGTTTGTACTGATTATGTCTGACTCTTTCCTTCTTTTTTTTTAAAAAAGACACCCTTCATTTCATTAGCCAAAGGCAACAAATTGCTTTTTAAACAATGACCGATATTCCCACCTGGCCACAGGATGCAAGCGGCTGCAGCAGTTAATACACGTATCTGCCTACAAAGCTGTTCTATTAGATTTGGGACTGCAAGGATTTTCGTGCTCGCTGCCATGGCCAAGGGGCACTGTATGTGCAAAGGACAGGCATGTTGGAACTGATCAAAGATGCCTGGACGGCAGGCCACATGGGGCTTTGCAGAAGGCTGAGGGAGAGCAGGCCTCAAAGCAATGGATTCAAGTTACAAGGAAAGAGATTCTGACTCAACATTGGGAAGAACTTTCTGATAGTCAGAGCTGTTCGGCAGTGGACGGGACTCCCTAGGGTGGTGGTGGCGCCGTCTTAACCATTGGCGCTAGGGGTGCATGGCACCCGGGCACCAGGCTCTCAGGGGCACCAGGCTAAGAGTCTGGGGCTGAGTGTTGGAGTCTGGAGAAGAGCCGCCAACAGCCGAGTGAAGCAGAGCCCGTTGGAGCGCTGCAGGCTCTTCTGCTGTGGCCGGCTCTTCCCAGGATTCCAACGCTCACCCCCGAACTCACACCGAGCCACCCACAACAGAGCCCGCGGCACTCCAATGGGCTCTGCTCCACTCGGCTGTCAGCGCTTGCCCCAGCTGCATAGAGGCTAACTGTTTCGGTGCCATGCCTGGAGCACCGTGTAATGTTGTGGGCACTGCGCGACGCAGCCTGTTGTGTGCGCCACGCTGTGGGTTCCTTTGCTGGCTTTTCCGCTATCGGTGCATGCTCCCAGCGCCGCCCAACTTGGGGTGCCAGCGCAGAATGATGGGGAATGCAAGTGGCAGCAGATCTCCGGACGGGATCCGCCGTGCACCGACAGCAACAACGAAACCCGACAAATAGGAGCGTGCTGATCCCATCCGGAGATCTTTCTGCACTGGCACCCCACGTTGGGTGGTGCGGGGAGCATGCGCCGACAGCGGAAAAGCCAATAAAGGAACCGGCAGCTTGGCGGACACAACAGGATGTGTTGCACAGCGCCCACAACATTACACGGTGCTCCAGGCATGGCACCGAAACAGTTAGCCTCTATGCAGCTGGGGCAAGCGCTGACAGCCGAGTGGAGCAGAGCCCATTGGAGTGCCGCGGGCTCTGTTGTGGGCGGCTCGGTGTGACAACAGGATGTGTTGCACAGCGCCCACAACATTACACAGCGCTCTGGGCGCTGCGCGCACAGCCGAAACAGTTTGCCACCATGCAGCGGTGCAGGGGGAGAGGCAGTGGGTGGAAAGCACGTTGACTGTGCTGCCCGACATTTTGCCCCCCCCCCCCAGCATGGAATCCTTATCCTCCACCTTCATACACACCTGTGCGTGGAGTGCTGGCACCCCCGTTGGTTGGCGCTGTGAGTCCTTGCATCCCACAACCGTTCTAAAGGTAAACATCTACCGTATTTTTTGCTCTATAAGACTCACTTTTTCCCTCCTAAAAAGTAAGGGGAAATGTGTGTGCGTCTTATGGAGCGAATACAGGCTGCGCAGCTATCCCAGAAGCCAGAACAGCAAGAGGGATCGCTGCTTTCACTGCGCAGAGACCCCTCTTGCTGTTCCGGCTTCTGAGATTCAGAATATTTTTTTTCTTGTTTTCCTCCTCCTCCACGAACTAGGTGAGTCTTGTGGTCTGGTGCGTCTTATAGGTCTTATAGAGTGAAAAATATGGTATTTCCTAAAAAAAGGTTGACAACTTTGGGCAACCTAGGGGAGCTGGGAGAATCTTTGCACCTTGCCGCTGCATATGCTTAAGATGGCTCTGGGTAGACTCTCCTTCCTCAGACGTTTGGCTGGGCATCTGTCATGGCTGCTTTAGTTGAGAATCCAGCATAGCAGGGGGTTGGACTAGATGACCCCCAGGGTCCCTTCCAAATCATAGAATCATAGAATCATAGAGTTGGAAGAGACCACAAGGGCCATCGAGTCCAACCCCCTGCCAAGCAGGAAACACCATCAGAGCACTCCTGAAATCTACACTTCTATGATTCTGTGAAGGGACAGCGGAAGTACAGGGGGGTTGTGTGCATGGCACATGATGTCCGGGGGCCTATAAACAGCGTAAACAAATAAATTATTCTGATGCTTTCCCACTGACCTGTAGCTGCTCTTCTAAAAACAGCATAATATTCCAGCCCTCATGACTTCCAAGCAAAGGGACTGCTTTAAATAGGAACAAAGGAAACTTCCTTATACGAAGTCAATTCGTTGTTCTACTAGGTAAGTACCGTCTACACAGAGCGACTATTTAAAGACAACTGACCCAATTTGTGGTTCCTTCACTGATATACGCAGAAAGATTGAACGCACACCTCTAGTTTTTGCAATGCAGTTTCAGTTAAATATACAGAGAGAGAGAAATGCACATTTTCTGGGGGAACTGTGTACAATGCAATTGTGTATTTGTGTGTGTGTGTTTAACGTGCAGAAGACGCAGCAGCTGATATGGGATGGAAACAGACTACCCATGGGTAGGCAAACGAAGGCCCGGGGGCCGGATCGCCTTCTAAATCTGGCCCGTGGACGGTCCGGGAATCAGCATGCTTTTACATGAGTAGAATGTGTCCTTTTATTTAAAATGCATCTCTGGGTTATTTGTGGGGCATAGAAGAAGAAGAGTTTGGATTTGATATCCCGCTTTATCACTACCCTAAGGAGTCTCAAAGTGGCCAACAATCTCCTTTCCCCTCCTCCCCCACAACAAACACTCTGTGTGGTGAATGAGGCTGAGAGACTTCAGAGAAGTGTGACTGGCCCAAGGTCACCCAGCAGCTGCATGTGGGAGAGCGGGGAATCTAACCCAGTTCACCAGATTAGGAGTCCACTGCTCTTAACCACTATACCACACTGGCTCTACATAGGAATTCGTTCTCCCCCCCCCCCCAAAAAAAAATATAGTCCAGCCCCCCCATAAGGTCTGAGGGACAGTGGACCGGCCCCCTGCTAAAAAGGTTTGCTGACCCCTGGACTAGTCCATCCACCCCAAAGTCGAGCATTTGCTTTGGATGCTGAATGACCTCGTTTGGATCTGAGGAAGCCCTTCGCATGAGATCTTGATGAACCATTATAAGTCAGAGGAGATAACACTGGACTGCAACAGCGTTGGACTACAGATTTGAACCCCAGGTGTTGGACTACAACTCCCATTATCCTGGACCACTGGCCTAAGATGGCTGTGGATGATGGGTGATGTAGTCTAACAACTGAGAACCCAAGGTTGTAGAAGACTGGGCTAAGTGGACCAATTGCCAGCCTCAGAGTCAAGGAGATTCCTGAGTAGGAACATTTTTATTTTTAGTTGGAGGGAGAATTGCTAATTGGTCCCAATTCCCCCTTCCCAACTCTCTTCAGACACCACACAAAGGAAGACCAGATCTGGAGAGTGTTCTGGAAAGATATATTCCTAAAGCTGGCCTTTCAGGCTGCTAAATTCAGAAAGGTTATCTGCTTTCCCCCTCAAGTGAAATGAATCTCTGCACTACAAGAAAGGGTGAATGCTCCCTGTTAGCTGAGGCCAACTCACAGAGCCGATTGTTTATGCCGCATTCAAACTTGCCCCGTTCCTTAAGCCTCCTTTAAACAGAAAGAACTCGTTCGGTGACTCTGAAGTGGAACATGGGGAAGGCAAGTTAAACACACCTGCCTCAACAATTGGACCTGAAAAGTCCCCTCTGTCTGCAGAGCTCACACCTGGGGCCCACCCTCTCCTGAACCTCCATCCTGGATTTCAAACGCGACTGAATCCCATGACACTGGTTTCGGAGCTGCGGCAGCCATTTTTAGCCAGAGGAACAGCCCCGCAAGGGGCTAGTTCTCAGTGAAGTGGCAAAGCTATATCTGGGATGTGCCGCTTCAGACTGTAGTGGTGGGTGGCTCACATGACCAAATGCCTTCATAAAAATAAAAATAAATATTCCCTCTATGCAGAGAAGACAAGCCTGGCAGAGAGAATACAGTGGTACCTCAGGTTAAGAACTTAATTTGTTCTGGAGGTCTGTTCTTAACCTGAGGTACCACTTTAGTTAATGGGGCCTCCTGCTGCTGCGTCATGATTTTTGTTCTTACCCTGAAGCAAAGTTCTTAACCCAAGGTACTATTTCTGGGTTAGCGGAGTCTGTAACCTGAAGCGTCTGTAACCTGAGGTATCACTGTAATTTCTTTCTGACATGCTTGTTTTCTATATTGTGGGGGATCCGTGTGTGACATCAACTGACCACCTCATCAACTGACCACTAGGTGTTTTTGTAGTTTTGCTGTGCTTGGTCTGGCTCTTTAGCCTAATAAATGTGATTGCAGGTTTGGGCAGGAGAGAGTTAATAGGACCAGAAGAATTGCTTAAAATTGGTCAAACTACTGCCTAGCCTTTGGTCAGATGCATCCTTTTGTTAGTGAAGCTATAGGTGAGGAGTTTCCATGGAAACTAACTGCTAGACCTCCTCTTTAAGTCTTCTGAATGGGGCGAAAGCCGACAACAGATTGCTGTTTGAGTGAGACTAAGACTCAGACGCAGGTGGCGCTGTGGGTTAAAGCCTCAGTGCCTAGGACTTGCCAATCGAAAGGTCGGCGGTTCGAATCCCTGCGGCGGGGTGCGCTCCCGCTGCTCGGTCCCAGCGCCTGCCAACCTAGCAGTTCGAAAGCACCTCCGGGTGCAAGTAGATAAATAGGGACCGCTTACCAGCGGGAAGGTAAACGGCGTTTCCGTGTGCGGCTCTGGCTCGCCAGAGCAGCGATGTCACGCTGGCCACGTGACCCGGAAGTGTCTCCGGACAGCGCTGGCCCCTGGCCTCTTAAGTGAGATGGGCGCACAACCCCAGAGTCTGTCAAGACTGGCTCGTACGGGCAGGGGTACCTTTACCTTTACCTTTTTAAGACTCAGAAAACCTGAGTTTTTGATTAGCGGTTTATCAGAGTGCTACCTTTCTCTCTGACATGGGCTTTGGGTGTCTGTTTAAGCTGTGCTTCTGCCTCAGTATTCGCAAATAAACCCGAATGTTGCAAAACACCACACTAAGCCTCCAGCGACCTCCTTCCAAAAGGATTTACCATATTTTTTGCTCTATAAGACTCACTTTTTCCCTCCTAAAAAGCAAGGGGAAATGTGTGTGCGTCTTATGGAGCGAATGCAGGCTGCGCAGCTATCCCAGAAGCCAGAACAGCAAGAGGGATTGCTGCTTTCACTGCGCAGCGATCCCTCTTGCTGTTCTGGCTTCTGAGATTCAGATTCCCTCCCCCCTTGTTTTCCTCCTCCAAAAACTAGTTGCGTCTTGTGGTCTGGTGCGTCTTATAGAGTGAAAAATACAGTACACCACTTACGAGCTTCTTGGAGAAAAAGTTGGGATAAAAATGCAACAGATTAAATCAATCAATAAACAAAACAGATTGAGTCGGAGAGGATACAGAGAAAGCAGAAGGGTTGTTTAAAATTCTAAAACCCCAATTCTTACCTAAAGTTTGGTTATCAAAGTCTGAGTGCTCAAAACATTTGTCGCGCTCGGATTCAATGATCAGCATGATGGAACATTCGGGAGACATGCTTGACACCTGCAGGGAGGCCAGAGAGAAAAAGAGATTTATTTTTTTTAACCCTCATCCACGGATTGAGTCTGTTTGTTTAAAACAAGCTGTCCTTCAATTAAAAAAATTCTCAGGGCAGCTACTGTCAGAAGAACAAAACATTCACAATAAAACTCCTGTGTTAATACAGCAGGATCATATAAAAAAACACACGCCTTAACTGACCCAGGACTTTGGAACTGCTATGTTCATACATTCACACATTCAGTTAACTTTTGCTCCACTCTTTCCAGGCACAGGCCTGCACTTAAAAACTCTGAGTGAAGCTCCCCACCCCACAGCTTTCCTCGCAACCCCCCACCTCTTAAGCACTCGATCAGAGCAAATGTGAATTTGGGTTTTCAGCGGACGTTTGCTCCGAATGAGCTTTAAAGAGCACGTTTTCTCGAGGAAAGCTCAAGCGCAAAAAAAGAAAGGGTGCTCGGACATGGAGCCTAAAAGCATGGACCTAGAATCACAGAGTTAGAAGGGAACCCAAAGGTCATTTAGTCCAACCCCCTACAATGCAGGAATCCTGTCTCCGGAAAGATCAGAGGAAATTTAAATGTGTTTATTTAACTATGCAAGACAAAGTAGTTAACTTGAAACCCAAGAAAGCGGAATTCGTGTGTGTGTGTGTGTGTGCGTGTGTGTGTATATGCAAATGTTTAATGCATACTCTTCAAGCTTTGTGTATAGATTTTTACATTAGTATAACTTTTAAATGTCACTTGTAATAACATGAAGAAGGTTTAAACTTAGATAGTTAAGAATATAAGATTTTCTGGACGTACTAATCAATGCAGCCAAAAGGGGGAGTGGCGGGAAGTCAAGCAAAAAATTATGGTTTTAAAATTTGTTTACGATGTTTTGTTTTTTTCCTTCCTTTTCTTTTAATGTATTGTTATTTTTGGAAAATTAATAAAATGTTATCCAAAAAAAAAAAAAAATCAGAGGAAACTTAAATGTAGATAAGGCCCATGAGCAGTGGTACAGCATGCTGTGTGTGTGTGTGTGTGTGTGTGCGCGCGCGCACCGGGGTTGTTGCCCAGGAGCAAAATTGTTAGGTAAAGAGTAAAGGGACCCTTGACCGTTAGGTCCAGTTGCAGACGACTCTGGGGTTGTGGCGCTCATCTCACTTTACTGGCCGAGGGAGCCGACGTACAGCTTCCGAGTCATGTGGCCAGCATAACTGACAGAGCCTAGGGCTTTCTCTCTCTTTGGGAAGTCAATAGGAGGGCTAATGTTTGGCTGGGTTGTGATCGATTTTCAGAATGCTGCGTGGGTGGTGCTGTGGGTTAAACCACAGAAGCCTAGGACTTGCCGATCAGAAGGTCGGCGGTTTGAATCCCCGCAACGGGTGAGCTCCCGTTGCTCGGTCCCAGCTCCTGCCAGCCTAGCAGTTCGAAAGCACACAGTTGAAGTAGATAAATAGGTACCACTCCAGTGGGAAGGTAAACGGCATTTCCGTGTGCTGCTCTGGTTCACCAGAAGCGGCTTAGTCCTGCTGGCCACATGACCCGGAAGTTCTAGACAAATAGGTGCTGGTACTCAACATACAGTTCTTACAGTAAGTGCCATACTTTTAACCAGTGCTTTTCTTAAAGAAAAAGTGCCAGTGCTGTGTACCCTTAATATAGGGTTACCAGACATCCCCATTTCCCTGGGACAGTCCCCGGATTTGCAAATAAGTCTCCAGACAAATTCCATCCCTGGAATGTCCCCGAATTTCATCTAATGTCCCCGGGAAATGCAGCGGCGGCAGTCTCAGCAGCCCGGAGTGGTTGGCTCTGGCTGGCTTCAGGAGCTGCTTGGAAGTCCCCATATGATGGTGTTGCAGGGGCTCTAAGATGCAGCTTCTGGGCTGCCTCCACCTTCCCTGACCCCAGCAAGTAAGCTGTGAAGGGAGGCTTCATGCTGCCTCTCAGAGCAGCCTCCCAACTCCTACTTGTGTGCAAGCAGGAGAGGGCAGGGATCTGGCAGGCAACGGGAAGCCTCCCTTCCCAGCTCAGGGATCCCCACCCCCTCCTGCTTACACGCAAGTAGGAGTTGGGATGGGGCTGCTCCCCAAGTGTAGCATTGATTGATTGATTGATTGTGTCCCTGGATTCATTGAAAAAAATCTGGTAACCTTAGCTTAATATGCCCAGAAAAAAAGCACTGATGTTATTCTACAAAACACTATGTGCATCGCGGATGCTGTGGCTTGTTTCAGGTGATATTATCTTCCGGCCTCTTTTCACTTTCCTTCAGCTTTGATCTCAAGCATTTTAAGTACATCACCACACTGCAAACTGCCTTGAGAGCTCAAAAGGCAGTAAATACATTTGAATAAATGAAAGATTGAGAAGCTCCCTTATACGGACGGAAAGGGAAGGTTAGGACTACCCACGTCAAACAGAATCTTGAAGATTTTAACAGACTGGTACTGTGTTTTTTATATCATGTCTTCAGGGAAGAAGGGTTTTTAAGCCGATGCCAGCATTTTACCTACTTTTGGAATGATTTACATAAATGAAATACCTGTGCAATGCTCAATCAGAATGGAAAAAAAACCAGACTGGATTTGCAGAAAAGATTGAGAAGCAAGCATCGCCAAGCGTTATTCCTGTGCTCAAGTGATATTTCCAGGAGGAGACTGCTAGCAATACTCTTGGTGCTAGGAAAAACGTGCAAAATAGACTCTTGATCTGATACAAGAGATCTGTTGCTCCAAACCAGATAAGGAGATGCATGAAGGTCAGCAAGGTTTTTGTGCGTGTCAGCACTGGCTAGATCAGGAATTCCAGACACAGACTGGTTTTTGCATCTCAATGCACCTTGGAAACCACACCTAATTCTGAATGCCTTTGAAAACAATGCAGGGCACATTCTGATGCACATTGAAACACACATTCCCACCTGCATTCTGGCACAACTTAAAATAAAAAAAAATATATATTTTTGGAAATGTGGCTACAGCTGGATTGGGGAATATAAAGGAGACACACTATCACATACAAAGGGTGAGTTTGCCCTGTCCCCCCTGGCCTTCTGCTGTGAAGGTCATCACAAGCCTGTGTGCCTACCACTCACAGTGGCTGTTTGGACTTCTTCTGAATCATGTAGAACATGCATGTAGAACAATAAGAAAAACACTGCAGTCAGAAGAACCAGAATACTAATCTATTGGAGGCTTGGGTGCAACTCAGCTTGCAAAAGAGGGGCTAGCATGGAGGTGTGATGGCCTGGGATTCGGACTCGGATGCTGAACCTGAGGGATCCCAGCCTGCACAGGAGTCCCCGCCTCCAGAACCAGCTGAGCCGGGGCTGCGGCTTGAGCCTGAAGGGTCCTCACCTGTGCTGAATCCTCAGGAGCAGGCACCAGCTGAGTCTGCTCTGGCCCCTGAGTTGATGGAGGACCCATTGCCTGCAGGTGCTCCTCTCCCAGCCCTGTCAGAGGAAGCTGAGGTTGCCTCTGGGTCCGGTAACCCTCCAGCCTCTTCTGAGCTGCAGAGGCTCAGGGCAGAGAGGCGGAGGGAACTAAGTTCCTGCAGGAGGAGTGCTTGCCTGCAGGCCAGGAGAGGTGAGTCACTAGAGGATCGGGGCCGCCCTATGCCTCAGGGCAGATAAAAGCCAGCCCCAGTCCCAAGTTGCGGGAGCAACATTGTTGGTAGCCTGTTCCTGCCTGCATCCTGTCCTGCTCTTCTGCCGGAGCTCCTGACCTCACCTGACTCCCTGCCTTGGACCCAGCTTCAGCTTTGACAGACTGCCTCCATACCGCACCCTCGACTTTGGACCTTGTCTCACGGTTAACCATCGGAACCAGCACAGTAGGTGAGATTGAGGAACCTCCAGATTCCCAGACTATCCATTTAGACCAGGCTTCCTTAACCTTGGCCCTCCAGGTGTTTTTGGCCTACAACTTCCATGATCCCTAGCTAGCAGGACCAGTGGTTAGGGATGATGGGAACTGTAGTCTCGAAACATCTGGAGGGCCGAGTTTGAGGAAGCCTGGATTAGACCGATACACCTTAGGTTGCTATAAGGATAGAACTACCAATGTATGGACCTAGCAGAAATGACTGGCAGAATCCGAGATACAGGAGAAGAACAAATAGAAGAAGAATGGAAGAAATTCAAAGATTATCTGCAAAAACATTGTAAACTGTATGAATGTTAATATGATGCAGGATATTGAGACAATGTGGCATTAGTGACAAAGCTGAAGGAATGTGCAAAGATGTTTCATTAGTAACAAATAAGAGAATCACAGTTTAGTTAACCTAAGGATGGAAGATAAAAAGATGGGTTAGCAGCAGGAATGGTTAACTTTAAAAGAAATTAAGACATATTAATCTGGTTAAAATAGGGGAAAAATCTGCTGAAACTAAATTGGAAATTTGAAAACAGAAAAGGGAGATGTGAGGAAGTCCGGAAAGAAAGCTACATGAAACCAAGAATTGAACCTTTTAATTTTGTTTGATTTTTGTTTTGTATTGTTTGTTTGTATTGTTGTTGTGATGTTTTGCTTTTTGTGTTACTATAAAATTTGTTGAAACTTTAATAAAAATTTATTAAAAAAAAAAAAAAGGATAGAACTACCAATGTAAATCGTATAGAAATTTATTTATGTATGCAACTACAGCGGCAATAATGTTACTTGCCCCAAAATGGAAAGAAGAAGAAGTCCCAGCAAATGAAGAATGGATACAAAAACTTATGGAATATGCAGAAATGGCGAAACTTACCGGAAGAATAAGAAATCGAGATTTAAAATGCATTTCTGGGTTATTTGTGGGGCATAGAAATTCGTTCATTATTTTTTCCCAAAATATAGTCCGGCCCCCAACAAGGTTTGAGGGACAGTGGACCAGCCCCCTGCTGAAAAAGTTTGCTGACCCCTGGTTTCCTCCTTGCAGCCACTTTCTCACTACTCCTCCCCATCCATCAGATAAGCCAAACACGCAGATACCCAATCTGCCACCCTCTTACTATCCTGAGTTTTGTGCACATCTTAGCACAGAAATCAGCCTGCAGGGGCAAGGAGCACATTAACTTTGCAAGCTCATGCTGCTGGCATAAACTGAAAGCTGAAGAAAGTATAGTATTGGGAGACCATCATGTCTGAAATGGAACATAACAAATCTGGGCTTACCAGCTTGTAACAGTGCCTATAAAGTTAGAGCTCGCTTACACTGGGTTTGTCCATAAACTCTACTGTAAAACACACACATACTTTGCTGTCTCTCGGGTAACCAGAGTCTAGTTTATCGCCGTCGCTTGGAATTTGGACTTTATCCTCTGAAAGGCCTTGCAGTTTCTCCCAGATTTGTGCCTTTACAACTCAATTAATCTTGTAGGAGCCGGGCTGCGGATTGGCAGTAGAGAATCTTCTTTGCATGCAGAAGGGGCCAGGATCAGTCCCCGGCACCACCATATTAAGTTGGGAGAGAGACTCCCTCTCTGCAATGTTTGGAATTTGCCAGGTGCATTTTGCACCTGGCCATCAGTGAAGATATCTGGGTGCCAGGATGACACCTGACATCTCCACCATCAGGAGGTGCATGCCTGAGAATCCGTGGATCTAGACCGTTTTCACACACTACTACCACATCCTGTAGAATTCATATCAGTTATACTTTACACAATCGGAAGAAGAAGAGGAGTTTGGATTTGATATCCTGCTTTATCACTACCTGAAGGAGTCTCAAAGCGGCTAACATTCTCCTTTCCCTTCCTCCCCCACAACAAACACTCTGTGAGGTGAGTGGGGCTGAGAGACTTCAGAGAAGTGTGATTAGCCCAAGGTCACCCAGCAGCTGCATGTGGAGGAGTGGGGAAGCGAACCCAGTTCACCAGATTACGAGTCCACAGCTCTGAACCACTACACCACACTGGTTACCAAAATGCTTTATCTGTGCAGCCTGAGGAGTGAACAGCTTTATAGTTAATTGTTGTTGTTTGTCTTCACTTACAACCCCCTACTGCCCCACTCACAGTTGTGAAGAATACTCCTGT
Organism: Podarcis cretensis; assembly: GCF_951804945.1. Classification (NCBI taxonomy): domain Eukaryota; kingdom Metazoa; phylum Chordata; class Lepidosauria; order Squamata; family Lacertidae; genus Podarcis; species Podarcis cretensis. Next base: position 7,493,622 of record NC_137181.1, read on the forward strand.
GTTATGAATAGTGCAGGTCACCATTAAGAAATGGCTAGTAGCCGTCGTGGCAAGTATGATCTACTGAGAGTACATAGTTGACTGGGGGAAATTTAGAGAATATTTGAAAACTGTATGTGAGGAACATACAACGCTAGTGTGTTTTAAAGAAGCTTTGTGAAAAATTAAGGAATATTGCAAGAATGTAAATGAGGACAGAAATATTGTACTTAAAGGCAATATCAAAATTAAGGAATGTGACGATAGAAATTTAACTACGAATGATTGTCAGAGAAGTTGAGGGAGGTCCAATAAGTTAAAATATGTGATGTGGAATTTTGTATGATTGGAGATTTTATGGAAAAGTTTAATAAAAAAAATTATATATATAAAAAAGAGAGTACATAGTTGACTAGCTTCACAAGAACCTTGGTAAATAATGTTATAGCCTAGAGAAAAGGGGGCTCCCCCTCCCCGAGTGTTAAAAGGAGGCTGGAATCCAACCTCTTCTGGGGGGAAAGCCCAACAAAACTCCTTCCTTTTAGACTAGGCAGATCTCAATAATAGGTTCATTTCCAAACTGCCTTTTACAGGAAAGTAATTGAGCAAAATTGCAGTCGCTCAACTCTGGGCTTTATTCATTGAGGGGTAACTGAGCAAAAGAGCAATGGGTCAGCTCTCAGATTTATTGCATGAGACAGTTAATCTAGACCAGGCATCCCCAAACTCAGCCCTCCAGCTGTTTGGGGACTACAGTTCCCATCATTCCTTGGTCAGGGCCGAGTTTGGGGATGCCTGGTCTAGACTCTGAACAATCTGGGTTCAAGGCAAAGGTTCTCGGCTTTTTTTGGGAGGAAACGTAGGATAGAAATTTATCAATAAAATGAACAATAGAGGGCTGGGCTAGATGATTTTCTATGACTGAGTAAAATGAAAAGGACTGGATCTACATCAGTGGCTGCTATCAGCAATCTACATCTTTAAAGTAGAGTGATCATTCTCCTGGACTTTTCCAGTGATTTTTCATCAAATTCTTCTGGGTCACCTGAGACAGTTGGAATTTAGGGGACACTGTTCCACTCCTACCAAATCGATTCCAGAAGATAGTACTGGGTCACAGCTGCTGTTACCCCTCTAGGCAGGGATGGGGAACCTGTGGCTTTCCAGATGTTGGTGGACTCCAACTCCCATCAGCCCCAGTCACTGTGGCGAACGGTCAGGAATGATGGGAGTTGTAGTCCAACAGATGAAACTACCTCTGCTGCTCCCTCCCAATTTACTTTTCCTTCTGTTTTCTGATCCACTTAAGAAAAGCACACTCCTCTGGATGAGTGCGACGAAAACAGGCAGCTTTGTCAGATGACATTCTCGCATCCTTATCTCCCCACAGGCACTGCCACAAGTGGGTCAGACGCTTAACTAGGGCAGTATCAACACACCCCTCTCTTTCCAGGCAGCAAGCAGTCTTGGAAAAGAGAAGCGCCAAACAGGCAAAAGCTACATACATAGAAGTTTGTTGTTCTAGCCAAAGGCTGAGACAAACCTGCAGCAACAGTACCAAAGAAGCAATGCAGATCGTACGTCCATAATATGAGCCAACATCCATGATATATGAGAGAGGTTGGAATAGACACCAACAAACTTGATTTCAAATTAAACCTCTGACACTCCCCAGCAATTTATAGTGATTTTATCTAACTCCCTGTTCCTGGTTTTTGTTTTTCATTTCCAGCCAACTGAAATAAAAAATTTAAGGTCATATATGTTGTTGTTGTTTAGTCGTTTAGTCGTGTCCGACTCTTCGTGACCCCCTGGACCAGAGCACGCCAGGCACTCCTGTCTTCCACTGCCTCCCGCAGTTTGGTCCAACTCATGCTGGTAGCTTCAATAACACTATCCAACCATCTCGTCCTCTGTCGTCCCCTTCTCCTTGTGCCCTCCATCAGGGTCTTTTCCAGGGAGTCTTCTCTTCTCATGAGGTGGCCAAAGTATTGGAGCCTCAGCTTCACGACCTGTCCTTCCAGTGAGCACTCAGGGCTGATTTCCTTCAGAATGGATAGGTTTGTTCTTCTTGCAGTCTGTGGGACTCTCAAGAGTCTCCTCCAGCACCAGAATTCAAAAGCATCCATTCTTTGGCGATCAGCCTTCTTTATGGTCCAGCTCTCACTTCCATACATCACTACTGGGAAAACCATAGCTTTTACTATAGGGACCTTTGTTGGCAAGGTAATGTCTTTACTTTTTAAGATGCTAAGTTTGTCATTGTCATATATATATATGATATATATATGATATATATATATATATATATATATATATATATATATATATATGAATGATAAATAAAGGTCATATATATATATGATAAATGTCCATAACTGCATATATAAACCACATGTCTGAAACCCCACAGAAAAAGTCCTGAAACCATTTTGTCCCTCCCAAATTGACCTCAAATATTTCTCTGCAAGGTTGAAGGAAAATGGAAAAGCCTCCCCATTGTCTTTTCATTCACAAATCCTGTCTTAAGGGTATGTCTGTGTATGAATAGGGTGAGCCTGTGACGTGGCTCAGGAACTAAGTATTAGTCATTATGAAAGACTGGCCAGGCTCCCCAGATAATCCAGTCAAGTCACCAGTAACAGGTAACCTGCCAGACAGGAGATAAATAACGCACTCGGATTTCTGTTGTAGACCGCCCTTTCTGTGATGTAGGTATAATGTATCTGGGAGGTGGTCTTGAGTTACACCCCTTCTGTGATGTATGTATGATGTTTCTGGGGGTGGTCTTGAGTTCCAGGGTGGCCAATTTAAAAATGTCTATATAAGGGTGGGCACACCTTTGTTCGGGGTCCTCCTCCTTTCCTGCATGTGAGGGGAGCACCCTGTTGCAACAGTTCAATAAAGATCAAGCTTACAAGTTGCTTTGCTTTTCAATATTCTCTGGGTTGGCCTCTGTTATTTTCTCCGACTGATGAAGAACCTACAAAGAACTCTATAAGGGCTCTTGTGTTTCCCATAAGGGAACAAAGGCAGATTTTTGTTTATTACACAACGCAGCAATGCCCTCCTCTGCGTTACGAAGCTGTTATTGTCACTCAAAAGAAACCGGACCATTTCTGCCTGGGTGTGCCCTGCTTGCAGGTGTGAGCAAAGGTTTCAGAAAGCGATCTCTTGGGTCTCTATGTAAGAAGCAGAGTAACAGATATCGAGTGATGTCTTCCACCTGAGGTTGACCACAAATGCAAAGTCTGTCCACTTATGGGACCTTGTTGCAGCGGCCATCTAAGACTGCAGTGGGCATCTCTTGGAAACACAGCTCAGTAAAGGCATTTCTTAGGGAAACCGTTGAGAGTTTGGTCAGAGAACTAGCTCTAAAATGCTATGTTCCCTAGAGAGGGTACCAAGGTGGAGATCTGGTGTTTATTATTAGTTCTTCTGGATTTCAATCCCTTAAAGGTAAAGGTAAAGGGACCCCTGACCATTAGGTCCAGTCGTGGCCGACTCTGGGGTTGCGGCGCTCATCTTGCTTTACTGGCCGAGGGAGCCGGCGTACAGTTTCCGGGTCATGTGTCCAGCATGACTAAGCCGCTTCTGGCGAACCAGAGCAGTGCACGAAAACGCCATTTACCTTCCTGCCGGAGCAGTACCTATTTATCTACTTGCACTTTGACGTGCTTTCAAACTGCTAGGTTGGCAGGAGCAGGGACCAAACAACAGGAGCTCACCCCGTTGCATGGATTCGAACTGTGGCCTTCTGATTGGCAAGTCCTAGGCTCAGTGGTTTAGACCACAACGCCACCCATGTCCCACAGCGCCACCCCATCCCTTAGTTGACACTTAATCACGGTCAAAGCAGAGCTCAGGTGGAAAAGAGGCAGGCAGCCACTGTTTTAGGTGCGTCCGATATTTGTGCGACTGCACGTGCACCAAACCTGGAAGTGACTCAAAAATGTCACAAAAGCATCACAAAGGGGCAGGGCAGGGGGGGGGGACATGGAATGGGGCATTTGCAGGCTTCTTCAATGGTGTTTAAAATATATGCTGTTTCACTTTCCAGAGTTGGTTATCACCCTGTTCCATAGAGCACAGTCATAAATTGCTACAACTGATTTTCATCTTGGATTTTTAGGTTGCTGCAGCTTGCCCTGGAGCCTCTAACATGGGAAGTCACCCTTTGCCTGCCTCAAAGGCAACCTCAAGTTATCTCCAGCCCACGTCACTTATTTGCTTGCTTTCTTGCTTAGAGCTGTCTAACAAGGTTGACAAATCCTCCTCTGCCTTCCCTTGATGATTGTTCCTTCGGCTGCTATAATCCCAGTCTAAATGTTTGGAAACACAAATGTGTCCATAACCCCTCAAGAGCCTGATCGGATTTCCACAGAGAGCAGCCAATCGCATGGCTCCAGGCGTTTTCGGCCCCTTAGCCTGAGCCAGACTGCTGCCAATTCAACACCCAGATCTCATAAACCTGAGGAAATGATGTCAGAGGCAACGCATAGAAAATATTTACTCTAGCCGCAATATCGACAATGGTCAAACAAAGAGTGATTTGTCATTATCAGATGACAGCAGTGAGAAAAGTGGAGCAGAGAAGTCCCCAATTTAAAGAGCTAAGGAACCACACATATGCAAGGCCACCAAAGTTGATTCTTGTGTCTTATGCACTAGCGTATGCACCTGGCTCAACTAGAGCCAGGGCTTTTTCGGCTGCGGCTCCAACCTGGTGGAACGCTCTGTCACAAGAGACAAGGGCCCTACAGGACTTGACATCTTTCCGCAGGGCCTGCAAGACAGAGCTGTTCCACCTGGCGTTTGGTCAGGGCGCAGCCTGACCCCCTCCTCTGGCAATCTTTACAAAGCTTTAGTTTATGGTTGCCATCAATTTTGATTTTAATTCATTTTTATAATGTTTTATAATGTCATACTGTTTTAATGTTGTTAGCCGCCCTGAGCCCGGCTTCGGCTGGGGAGGGCGGGATATAAATAAAATTTATTATTATTATTATTAGCGGGCTGAAATTCTGCAGGTGCATCTTTCCTCTTGGCTGCATTTGCACCTGTTGGATTTTGGCCTGCACAATTATAGTCCTCTCCCCTCTCTCCCTCACCACCCAGGCCAAGATGCAGAAGGTGACAGGGACATTGATGAAGTTTTATTCCAAGGAGGGGGAACAGTTGTTTGATCCCATATTTAATTTTTTTGGTAGTGAAGAGATCCCCCAAATGGAGCTGAAATTTGGGGAGATGACCCAAATGCTATCAAAGGGTTAGAAACGGTTCAGAATCCATTTCTTTTGGAGATTGTTCTCTTCACCCAATGGGACATCAGCGGCTCTTTGATGAACAGAAGCTGGTTGGACAACGGTCAAGGTGAGAGTCAACTGTGCATGAGATAATTACCTGAAATGAAAGACATCCTTGCCCAATGGATGCTTTCCATCCAATTGCTATATGGAACTGAGGAGCACACACTGGGGGAAATTAAGCATTCAATGTAGCCTTGATTATTATCGTTTGCAGGAGCTGAATGAGGTTCTGAAGACGGACAAGGGCTAACTAAGGAATCGACTCTACTGGACAGAATCCAGGAGGGACCCACAAGCGATTAAATCATCTTAATGTTTCCCGTGCTTCCCTCTAGTGAAATCGGAGCATTTTAGAGCTAGTTACTTGTCTAAACTTCTGCCTGTACCATTAAGATCTGCCTTCGTTGAGTTGGGATTTCATGCAATGCTGGACAAGATTTCATACACAGATAGACTATGCATATGCGGGCAATCACAGGTAGAAAATATTATTCATTATTTGTTACATTGCCCCTTGTACACTGACCCAAGGGGTCGCTTTCAAGAAATCTTGTTTGTTCAAGAAAGTAGTTATCCACCGAAGAGGGTCCCGTTTTTCCTGAGTGACTCCAACACTTGGTGATTCGCAAGATTTGGCAATGAGGATTAGGAAGAAGGAATTGGACCGTGAACTGCAAGGAAAATTTGGAGGTCTAAATCTGAAAGACACTTTGTGTAGAAGTGGAGGCTCCCTAGCTATAGTCTCGCTGGAAATTGATGGTTCTGTTTGTATTAGTAGATGACTTGATTTATATTTTGTGTTTGAAATTGCTTGTGCTTCTATGCTTTGGCAAGCACCGTAAACTTACATCTCCTCCCTTCTCCCCTTCTCCCTCTCCTTCCCCTCTTTCCATCTCTCTCCACCCTCCTCCTTCCTTCTTCCTGCTCCCTCTCCCTTCTTCTCCCTCTTTTTCCTCTCTCTCACCACCCCCTTCTCAGTTACTCACAGTGGGCTGTCAATGGAGGAAGAAAGCAATCTCAGCCACTGGCAGCTCACACAGACACAGACCCCCTACTTTTGGAAAACAGCAACAACAACCTGATATCTAAATGGTAGTTTTCTTTACGGGAAGGGTGCCACAGAACCTCTGGGTGGGTTACACGGACCCCCTGGGGTCTGCGAACCACCAGTTGGGAACCACTGCTCTCAGTTAAGCATGCATTATCCAGAGACTTCAGGTTCTGCGATTAAGGACATTGGGCAGTGATTTTTCTCCCGCTTGGACTACAGTGGTACCTCAGGTTACTGACACTTCAGGTTACAGACACTTCAGGTTACAGACGCTTCAGGTTACAGACTCCACTAACCCAGAAATAGTACCTCGGGTTAAAAACTTTGCTTCAGGATGAGAGCAGAAATCATGCTCCGGCGGTGGAAGGCCCCATTAGCTAAAGTGGTGCTTCAGGGTAAGAACAGTTTCAGGCTAAGAATGGACCTGCGGAACAAATTAAGTACTTAACCCAAGGTACCACTGTACTGCATTGTGCTCTACATGGGGCTACCTTAGAAAGTGACTCAGAAACTGCAATTAATCCAGACTGCGGCAGCTAGACTGGCGACTGGGAGCGGCCACAGAAACCATATAATACTGGTCCTGAGAGATCTGCATTGGTTCCCGGTACCTTTCCGAGCACAATTCAAAGTGTTGGTGCTGACCTTTAAAAACCTAAATGGCCTCAGCCCAGTATACCTGAAGGAGAATCTCCACCCCCATCATTCAGCCCGGACACTGAGGTCCAGCGCCGAGGGCCTTCTGGCGGTTCCCTCGCTGTGAGAAGTGAGGTTACAGGGAACCAGGCAGAGGGCCTTCTCGGTAGTGGCGCCTGCCCCGTGGAACGCCCTCCCGTCAGAAGTCAAGGAAATAAACAACTATCTTACTATCTTACTTTTAAAAGACATCTGAAGGCAGCCCTGTTTAGGGAAGTTTTTAATGTTTGATGCTGTATTGTGTTTTTAATATTTGGTTGGGAGCCGCCCAGAGTGGCTGGGGAAACCCAGCCAGATGGGTGGGGTATAAATATTATTAATTATTATTATTATTATTACACTGTTCACAGTCAAGGTAGGATTTGAACTCGAGTCTCCACAGCTGACAGCTCATGTTGTCAGCCATGCTATTAGGAACTGCCACAGCCTGACACCACATGCCCCTGAATAGCAGCTGCTCAGATCAAACAGCAGGAGAAAACTATTGCATCCATGTTCCACCTTTGGACTTCCTGGAGGTGCAGGATTGGGCACTATGTGGAATTGGATGCTGGCCTAAATGGACCTTTGATCTGATCTGGCAATGCCCCTCCTGTACTCTTGCCATATTTTGAAGAGCAAAACAGAGGACACATTTGCTGACTTCTGCTTTTAACTATGGATCGCTATGACCATTGCCATTATACATACCTGTGAAAAAGAGGACATGTCCTGGAAAAAGAGGACATATGGCAGCCCTAATATGGAAGTAGTAAAAGATCTCCCTTTTGTATTGCTTTGAGTTTGGGGTGGGGCGAGTAGGCTGTATGCCGAACACCCTTTTAACCTCTGGATCCAGCAAGTCTTAAAATATAAGCCAGGCCAGCTTCCTCTTGAGCCGATCGCCTGGGTGATGGTCCATGAAGAGAACAAAGGAAAAAGGCTCTGTGTGAGACAGCAAACCTGCAGATGGACAAAGACAGAGCTGAGAGCAGAGCGTTTGGAGTGATGCAAGCTGGAAGCAGAGCAGCAAAACTGGGAACTGAGAGAGACCGGGCGATGTTTGATTTCTGTTTGAGTCCAAGGCTGCAGCTATGGGGGAAGCAGGGCCCTTTTGGGGTGTTAAGCAGTTGACTCCTTACCTCTCTCGCCCTGACCTAGCCACTGTGCTCCACGCAACGGTCACCTCCGGACTGGATTATTGTAACTCACTCTACGTGGGGCTGCCCTTGAGACTGACCCAGAAACTCCAGCGGGTGCAGAATTCCACAGCGAGACTCCTTACGGGGTCCTTGCTGTGGGATCACATTCATCCAGTGCTATACCAGCTGCACTGGCTCCCGGTGGAGTACAGGATCAAGTTTAAGGTGCTGGTTTTAACCTTTAAAGCCCTATACGGCCTAGGACCCTCGTACCTATGGGACCGCCTCTCCTGGCATGTCCCATGGAGGACCTTACTGTCTTCAAACAAAAACATATTGGAGGTCCCAGGCCACAGGGAGGTTAGGCTGGCCTCAACCAGAGCCAGGGCGTTTTCGGCTGTGGCCCCGATCTGGTGGAATGCTCTGTCCCAAGAGACTAGGGCCCTGCGGGACTTGACATCTTTCCGCAGGGCCTGCAAGACAGAGCTGTTCCACCAGGCCTTTGGCCAGGGCACAGCCTGAGGTAATCCTCATAGAACTCTAGCGCAATGGTTGCCATTAATTTGATTTTGAATTGATTTTAGAATGCTGTATTACTTTTACTGTTGTTCGCCGCTCTGAGCCCGGCTTCGGCTGGGGAGGGCGGGATATAAATAAAATTATTTATTATTATTATTATTATTATCTCCTCTGTGCCTCGTTTCCAAAGGAAGCACGGATACTGGGTTAAGCGCCTTGGTCCCCGGGAATCTTGCACCGCTCAGAGATTGGAGTGGCATGCAAGAATATTATCCAGCCTCTACTGCCTCTGAAAAGGGAGCCATGGTGGAGAGATCTCCATCTACTAATAAAGTGGCCAGCCACTTATTCAGCACTACCAGGATGTCAAAACAGATTTAGAGACTTCTCAGGCAAAGCCAGCTCTTTTATGAAATCTCCAAAAGCAGAGATGCGCTCCAGGGCTAGTTTCTCAGCAGAGGAGCCAAGGTTCATACGTTGTCCATGAGAATTCTAACATTTATTCTCAGCGAAAAAACAAAACAACCCCCCCCCGCCCCCCCCAAATTACTCAATGCAGCGGGGGGGGGGGGAGGAGAAGGAGAAGAGTTACATAACAATAGTCTCTTGTTTTTGCACGGGAGCAAAGGGAGGCTGCATAAAATGGTTGGAGGCATTTTGCTGTCCAGGAATTATTATTTTTTTTTTAGATGGCTGAAATCAAGGGCTAAATTCTCTGTCCTGCCACAGAATGGAAGGACAGTGGCTTCTGGAGGACTGTTGCCTTTTCATGCCAAGGGAAAAAAATTACCGTATTTTTCGCCCTATAGGACGCACTTTTTCCCCTTCAAAAATGAAGGGGAAATCTGTGTGCGTCCTATGGGGCGAATGCAGGCTTTCGCTGAAGCTTGGAGAGCGAGAGGGGTTAGTGCGCACCGACCCCTCTCGCTCTCCATAATAATAATAATAATAATAATTTATTATTTATACCCCGCCCATCTGGCTGAGTTTCCCCAGCCACTCTGGGCGGCTCCCAATCAGTGTTAAAAACAATACAGCATTACATATTAAAAACTTCCCTGAACAGGGCTGCCTTAAGATGTCTTCTGAATGACAGGTAATTCTTTATCTCTTTGACATCTGATGGGAGGGCGTTCCACAGGTCGGGCGCCACTACCGAGAAGGCCCTCTGCCTGGTTCCCTGTAGCCTCACTTCTCGCAATGAGGGAACCGCCAGAAGGCCCTCGGCGCTGGATCTCAGTGTCCGGGCTGAACGATGGGGGTGGAGATGCTCCTTCAGGTATACAGGACCGAGGCCGTTTAGGGCTTTAAAGGTCAGCACCAACACTTTGAATCGTGCTCGGAAAGCTCCAGGCTTCAGGAAGCTATCAGCAAGCCTGGGGAGCCCGCGGGAGTTCCCGTAGGGCTCCCTAGGCTGCAGATAGCATCCTGCTTCCCAGAGCGCGGGGAGCGCTGAAGCAGAGCGCCCCGCGCTTCGGGCAGACATCCGGCAGCCCCACAAGCTCGGGGGACAGCGGGGAGGCGCAGTGCCGCCATCCCGCTGTTCCCCGACCTGGTTTGGATTCCCCGACCTGGTTTTTTTTTTTTTTTGGGGGGGGGAAATAAAGGAAAAACATTTTTCCTTTATTCCCCCCCCAAAAAAAAAACTAGGTGCGTCCTATGGGCCGGTGCGTCCTATGGGACGAAAAATACGGTAATCACTTCTATAACCATCCTTGGTGCAGAAAACAAGATTTGTGCTTGCCGTTTGGAATGGCAAGCTAGAGCATCTACAGGTGAGTAAATCTACTTGCAAGCAGGTGCCACAGGCTCACTCAACAGATGCATGTACAGCTAGTACAGAAGCCCATTATTATTATTTTATTATTTATTTAATTTTTATACCGCCCTATACCCAAAGGTCTCAGGGTGGTTCACATAAATCATCAAATACATGGCCAGCATGACTGCTTCTGGCAAAACCAAAGCAGCGCACGAAAATGCCGTTTACCTTCCCGCCAGAGCGGTACCTATTTATCTACTTGCACTTTGACATGCTTTCGAACTGCTAGGTTGGCAGGAGCAGGGACCGAGCAACAGGAGCTCACCCTGTTGCAGGGATTCGAACTGCCAACCTTCCGATCGGCAAGCCCAAGAGGCTCTGTGGTTTAGAGCACAGCGCCACCCGCGTCCCCAGCCACAAATCCTGCCCCCGGGTGAATTCCTTTGCACCAGAGAAATGAGCACCCCTAACTGGCTCGAGCAAAAATGGAAAATATTATTGCAGCCAGAGGATTGGAACACGGAGGAAATGAGGAAGTTTGTGCTGCATAGACTGTCACGGATTGTATAAAGCCCAGAATGAAATTAAAATTAATCAAAAACGAGATGTTTCCATAACAAGAGTTAAGAAGAACTGGCATCTCCCACTTGCTAAATCAAGATGACACTGTTGCTTTTCAGTTCCTACTTCCTGAGCTGAGGTCCAAACTACACATGACATTTGTCATATAGTTTGGCATCGCAGGGCTGATTTATTTTATTTATTTTTTAAAAATGAAACAGCGCAGTATGGCTTTGGTGGTGAGATGGATCTGGCCTTTGGCATCATACGGCTGATTAAAAAAACAAACAAAATAGCCAGGGTGGAGGGACCTATCAAATAGAGGTGATGGTGTGTGTGTGTGTGTGTGTGTGTGTGTGTGTGTTTAACCCTTTGCTTCTGCCGCAGTCTCAGTTGGAAGCAGCCCCCACCCATTGCTATTTTGCAAAGGGAAGTAAACTCCCACAGGCACCAATGGAAGCTTTTCCTCCCATAGCAAAGATTGCCTTTATGGTAGGGGGAATGAGTTAACCCACCTATCCCCTGCATCCCATTGTATCTTGGGTCCTTCCACACTGGTTATTTGTGTTTACCATCCAGTCTAGTTTGACTGTTGAAAGAGGGGGGGGAAATATGACCTTCTAGCCACCTGGCTGCAAAAAGGCAACTAGACATTCCTTGGTTTAAGGATCCATCTGGTGCCTAGCTTATATATCTGAGTTCCTAACACTGCCCTAGAAGTCGAAATAAATAAAAAAATTGTCCAGCAGCACCTTAAAGGTAAAGGTAAAGGAACCCCTGACCATTAGGTCCAGTTGTGGCCGACTCTGGGGTTGCGGCGCTCATCTCGCTTTACTGGCCGAGGGAGCCGGCGTTTGTTCACAGACAGCTTCCGGGTCATGTGGCCAGCATGACTAAGCCGCTTCTGGCGAACCAGAGCAGCGCACGGAAACGCCGTTTACCTCCCCGCCGGAGAGATACCTATTTATCTACTTGCACTTTGACATGCTTTTGAACTGCTAGGTTGGCAGGAGCAGGGACCGAGCAACGGGAGCTCACCCCGTCGCAGGGATTCGAACTGCTGACCTTCTGATCTGCAAGTCCTAGGCTCTGTGGTTTAACTCATAGCGCCACCCTTCAGCAGCACCTTAGAGACCCACTAAGTTTGTTCTGGGTATAAGCTTTTGTGTGCATGCACACTTCTTCAGATACACTGAAACAGAAGTCACCAGACCCTTATATATAGTGGGAGGGTGGGAAGGGGCTTTTCTCAGGATGGTAGTAGATTAAAAAAAACCCCAGCCCACCCTCCCACTATATATAAGGGTCTGGTGACTTCTGTTTCAGTGTACCTGAAGAAGTGTGCATGCACATGAAAGCTTATACCCAGAACAAACTTAGTGGGTCTCTAAGGTGCTGCTGGACAATTTTTAATTTTTAAAATTTATTTTGACTGCATCAGACCAACACGGCTACCTATCTTCCCTGGAAGTATCTGGCTTTTAAGCCAGACAGATCCCGTGTCCTGAAGCTCAAAACATAGGAGCTTTCCACTAGAAGCATTTTTACTTGGCATTATAGGTGAGGATATCAATAGAGAGGATGCAAAATTGTTCTTATATGCAACAAAAGCAACAAGGGTATTGTTGGCTCAGAAATGGAAGCAAGAAGAAATACCAACGAAAGAAGAATGGCAGACAAAATTAATGGACTACGCAGAATTGGAAAAAAATGACAGGAAGGATTCGAAACCTGCAGGACCAGAGATTTACAGAAGATTGGAAGAAATATACGAATTATTTGAAGAGCAACTGTAACCTACAAATTACGCTAGTAGGATTACAAGAAGTTTTGTAAGGAGAAATATATGAAATATTGCAAAGAAGAGAAAGAAGGGAGACATTAATTATGAGATTTAAATGTAATAGTGAAAATAAGAAAGGTATATTAAGTGAAAAGATTGGAAAATTTTCAGATGCGATTGATGGAAGTAGAAAAAAATTGTATAAGATATAAAAGTATGTTTAATAATTGTTGAAAATGATATATTTAAAACTAATTATATATATATATATATATATATATATATATATATATATATATATATATAAAAACATAGGAGCTTTCCTAGCTGCCGTATATCGAGTCAATCCAGCTCATTATAGCCTACACTGACTGGCAGATGCTCTCTGGGATTTTAGACAGGGAGTCTTTTCCAGGATTAAACTTGCAAGGCAAATGGTCTCCCCCTGAGCTATGGCCCTTTCCCTTTGAACATGACCCATTGGTCTCCTAAATAGATGCATCCTGGTTCTTTAGGCCTGGGAAGAAGAGCCTGCAACAATTTCATGAATGAAGACTCAGGAGCCAGATGCAAGAACATAAAAAGTGCCCTGCTGTGTGAGAGCAAAAAGTCCACCTCCTTCAACATCCTGCTTCCCACACTGGTTAGCCAAACATAGGGTTGCCATGCGCCCAGAATTTCCTGGACATATCCGGAATACTGCAGTCGGCAGCAGCGTCTGGGCAGAAATCGGGGAAACGTCCAGATGTATGGCACTCCATATTGTCAGTGTCATTTTTGCCGATTTCCCGTAAAAATAGCTCAAAATGGCTTATATTGCCATTTTGCAAATGAAGCTCAGCAAAAACCAAAAGCAAAGAAAAGCAAAAGCACAGCAACTTTGGACCCCCCCCAAAAAAAACACTCAACAACTTTTCAGTCTGGTTTTTCACTGTTTGATATGATATATGATAGCCCTAGCCAATCGCTTTGGTAAATTCCGAGAAATGCACAAGCAGTCCTTCACCTGGAGGTATATTGCCTAGGAACTTGGAGGCTTCATTTAGGAAAGTTTTTAAATGTTTGAAGTTTTATTCTGTTTTGAGTGTTCTCTTGGGAGCTGCCCAGAGTGGCTAGGGGAAACCCAGCCAGATGGGAGCGGTATAAATAATAAAATTATTATTATTATTATTATTATTATTATTATTATTATTATTATTATTATTTCACTATTGTTTTCTCCATTTCCCAAGTTCAGGTGTGAGTGCCAATCATTATGTAATCAAAGGTCTGGAGAAGTTCAAGCATTTTTTAAGGGAAAGCGATCCCTATAGGTGGGTAAAGGTAAAGGTACCCCTGAACATTAGGTCCAGTCGCGGACAACTTTGCAGTTGGTGCTCATCTCGCTCTATAGGCTAAGGGAGCTGGCATACAACTTCCGGGTCATGTGGCCAGCATGACTAAGCCGCTTCTGGCAAACCAGAGCAGCTCACGGAAATGCTGTTTACCTTCCCGCCAGAGCAATACCCATTTATCTACTTGCACTTTGACGTGCTTTCAAACTGCTAGGTTGGCAGGAGCAGGGACCGAGCAACGGGAGCTCACCCCGTCGCGGGGATTCAAACCGCCAACCTTCTGATAGGCAAGCCCAAGAGGCTCAGTGGTTTAGACCACAGCGCCACCCGCGTCCCTACCTATAGGTGGGTAGGAGCCCCCCAAATAGGCGAATAAGAACTGAGCATGCTCTGTGGACGTGGAATACTGACTGATTAGTGAGTGGAGGGTCGGGGTGGGCTGAAATCCAAGGAAGGAAGAATGGAAAGGAGTATTGCATGGCAGGGGTTGGACCGCTGGCTGGCTGGAACCCCCCACCCCCCACAACCTCAAGCAATAGGCCCATCGTCCCCTGTGAATTTGTCTCTTCCCATTCCATAAGCCACATAAAGCCCAGTCTGTCCAGCAGGATGGATTGAGAACGCTTTCAGGAGCACTAGCAGATTGCAGGTGGAAGAGGGGATGGATAGTAGATAGAGAAACGCTTCTCTCTCTCTCTCTCTCTCTCTCTCTCTCTCTCATAACACTGGAACCCATGGAACTCCAATGAAGCTGAATGCTTGGAAGGCTCAGGGCAGATTTTTTTTTTTAAGTCCTTGATGCAGTGCATAGTTAAACTATGGAACTCCTTCCCACTGGAAGCAGGGATGACCACCAACTTGGATCGCTTTAAAAGAGGCTTGGACAAATGTATCAAAGGGAAGGCTATCAGTAGCTACTAACCATGATGACTATTCTCTGGTCAAAGGCATTAATGCCTTGAACACCAGTCACTGGAAACCACACAAGGAGAGAGGGCTCTTGTGCTCGGATCCTGTTTCCCACCTGGTTGGCCGCTGTGAGAACAGGGTGCTGAGCTAAATGGGTCATTGGCCTGATCCGGCAAGCTCTTCTTATGTTCGCCCTTAAGCATGCACCTAGCTCCCCCATCAGTGCCAACAGTTCGCACGAAGCCTTCCTTTTCCTCCTCCTGCAATTCCATTTCTGAGGCCAGAAGTTTTAAAAGGCAATTTAAAATGAGATGATCAGCCAGCAATGATTCTCACCGCGGCACCGTTACCCTAAGTAGTGGGAGGATTGATTTATCATGAATATTTAGACAGGTATTATGGTTTATTAAACGTGCAACATCATCTAGTCCACATCCCCTGCACAGCTGTCCCAGACAGGGATTGAACCTGCAACCTTGGCGTTATCAGCACCATGCCCTAACCAACTGAGCTATCCAGGCTGATTATTTTTACAAGTTCGTTTTTACCCTCAACCCATCCATTCCCCATGGCTTCTCTTCGTTACACTTCTCAGCTTCCCCCTTTGATTCAGGCTACTGCCACAGACTCACCAGCAGACCTTAGGCAAGCGACTCTCTCGCCTTTAACTCCCTTGTCCTGCCCCACATCTGTAATATGGGGCACATGAATTCTGGCTCGCCTTGCAGGGTTGTTGTAAATATTGCAATTAGATAATGTGGGCAAAGTCCTTTGGACATGAAAGCATAACACGTACAGATTTTGTTGTTGTTTAGTCGTGTCCGACTCTTCATGACCCCATGGACCAGAGCACGCCAGGCACTCCTGTCTTCCACTGCCTCCCTCAGTTTGGTCAAACTCATGCTGGTAGCTTCGAGAACACTGTCCAACCATCTCATCCTCTGCTGTCCCCTTCTCCTTGGGCCCTCCATCTTTCCCAACATCAGGGTCTTTTCCAGGGAGTCTTCTCTTCTCATGAGGTGGCCAAAGTCTTGGAGCCTCAGCTTCACGATCTGTCCTTCCAGGGAGCACTCAGGGCTGATTTCCTTCAGAATGGAGAGGTTTGATCTTCTTGCAGTCCATGGGACTCTCAAGAGTCTCCTCCAGCACCATAATTCAAAAGCATCAATTCTTCGGCGATCAGCCTTCTTTATGGTCCAGCTTTCACTTCCATACATCACTACTGGGAAAACCACAGCTTTAACTATACGGACCTTTGTTGGCAAGGCAATGTCTCTGCTTTTTAAGATGCTGTCTAGGTTTGTCATTGCTTTTCTCCCAAGAAGCAGGCGCTTTTAATTTCGTGACTGCTGTCACCATCTGCAGTGATCATGGAACCCAAGAAAGTAAAATCTCTCACTGCCTCCATTTCTTCCCCTTCTATTTGCCAGGAGGTGATGGGCCCAGTGGCCATGATCTTCGTTTTTTTGATGTTGAGCTTCAGACCATATTTTGCGCTCTCCTCTTTCACCTTCATTAAAAGGTTCTTTAATGAAAAAGAACCTTTAATGAAAAGGTTCTTTACTGAAAAGGTTCTCACATGTATAGATAGGAAGCATTTATTTTCTTATGTCCAGTGTGGTCCTTCTTGCTATTCCCCCTGCCCTTACTTAGCTTATGATTGTTCATAGGTGATAACCTCTGCCACAGTGGTGGCTGGTGCCCTTTGCAGCTGGTAGGGCGGAAAGATGGGAGACCAACAATAGGTGGCGCTAACGACAGGCAGAGCCACCCCCTGGCTGGTTTTAACTAAGGAGGCAAGCGGCAGGCAGGCAGAGTTGTGGGAAAACCCTCAATTCTTCTGTGAGTTTCCACATTAGGCATGGCTTTTGCAAGTCCTTGATGCCTGCAAAACTTTCCACTTGGTCGAAGAGCAGAGGTGTTCAGCATTCCCTGTGTCGACTGGCCCCAACCTGGGACCCTCCAGACATTTTTCATTTGTTTAATTTTTTCATTCATTGCATTTATAGAATTTATATCTTTCCGGGTTTTTTTGTCCAAGGGACTCAAGGCTCATACATAGTTACCCCCAATCTCATTTACTCCCCACAACAACCCAAGGTTCTGCTCCTCTTCATTTAATCCCCACAACAACGTGGTGAGGTAGCTTAGGCTCAGCTTAGGCTGAGAGTCAGTGACTAGTCCAAGGTCACCCAGTGAGATTCATGGCCAAGTGGGGATTCAAACCCTGATCTCCTAGATCCTAGTCTGACACTAACCGAGGCCTAGGCAAACTTAGCCATCCAGATGTTTAGGACTACAATTCCCATCATCCCTGACCACTGGTCCTGTTAGCTAGGGATGATGGGAGTTGTAGTCCCCAAACATCTGGAGGGCCAAGTTTGCCCATGCCTGTTCTAAAAGTTGTATATCTCCTTGGCCCAATAGCCTTCTCAATCTGGCCCATGGACGGTCCAGGAATCAGCGTGTTTTTACATGAGTAGAATGTGTCCTTTTCTTTAAAATGCATCTCTGGGTTATTTGTGGGGCCTGCCTGGCGTTTTTACATGAGTAGAATGTGTGCTTTTATTTAAAATGCATCTCTGGGTTATTTGTGGGGCCTGCCTGGTGTTTTTACATGAGTAGAATGTGTGCTTTTATTTAAAATGCATCTCTGGGTTATTTGTGGGGCGTAGGATTTCATTCATCCCCCCCCAAAAAATATAGTCTGGCCCCCCACAAGTTCTGAGGGATAGTGGACCAGCCCCCTGCTGACTAACCACACTGGCCCTTAGTTGTGATTTGGACTACAATTCCCACCAGCCCCAGCAGGAACAAGGGGTACTGTGGTTCCAAACACTTAGAATCATAGAATCATAGAGTTGGAAGAGACCACCAGGGCCATCGAGTCCCACCCCCTGCCAAGCAGGAAACGCCATCAGAGCACTCCTGACATATGGTTGTCAAGCCTCTGCTTAAAGACCTCCAAAGAAGGAGACTCCACCACACTCCTTGGCAGCAAATTCCACTGTCGAACGGCTCTTACTGTCAGGAAGTTCTTCCTAATGTTTAGGTGGAATCTTCTTTCTTGTAGTTTGGAACCATTGCTCCGTGTCCGCTTCTCTGGAGCAGCAGAAAACAACCTTTCTCCCTCCTCTGTGTGACATCCTTTTATATATTTGAACATGGAGAGAGAGAGAGATCACTTGAGAGAGCCCACGCTGGGCATGGCTGGTTTATGCAGCCTGGCATTGACTCTCCAGGTTTTTTAATGGAAGACTTTCCCCAGCCCTATGTAGGGACGCCGGGGAGGAATTGAGCCGGGGGATCCTTCTGCATGCAACGCCAATGCTCTACCCATTGAGACAAACCTTTCCCTAAGTAACGGCAGGTGGCAGAATGCAGAAAGCTGGGAAGCAGAGCTCAAAAGGGGGGAAAGAGAGAAACAAGAGAACATGAGCAGTTGTCATGTACCAGCGAGACAGCTGAGCCTGCCAACTGTACACTTTGGCTATGCAAAAGACAATGTGTTCAATTTGGCTCCCATCCAGGCTGGATTTACGTGGTTGTAATTCCGTTGGCAAAGGCAGAGCGATATTTTCACAGAGGACAATGCACTCAAACTGAGGCCCGATGGAAATGTGGCACTCAGTCAAGTTCACCCCCCCCTTTTTAAAAAAACCTCTCAACGGACATTTTTCTCACTCTACGAAGGTTTTTGGGGTGGTAAAGGAATGTTTTTTTGGATCAGGGTTCCCGATAGAGGAACCGCAATTCCTGGTTAAAAACTACTGTACTAATTTTAATGGCGTTAAGGAACAACACTCGGCTCGGTCCTGCGATGCCAATTCTGGATTGGGGCTTTGCAAAGCAACACACGAAGAAGAGCTCTGTTTAACCCTGAAGCTCACATCCTTCATTATCTACTCGCGCACCCATCTCAGTCACACTGAGGTGTTGCTACTCTGTGAAATAAACATAAAGGTAAAGGTAAAGGGACCCCTGACCATTAGATCCAGTCGTGGCCGACTCTGGGGTTGCAGCGCTCATCTCGCTTTACTGGCCGAGGGAGCCGGCATACAGCTTCCGGGTCATGTGGCCAGCATGACTAAGCCGCTTCTGGCAAACCAGAGCAGCACACGGAAACGCCATTTACCCTCCCACCAGAGTGGTAGCTATTTATCTACTTGAACTTTGATGTGCTTTTGAACTGCTAGGTGGGCAGGAGCAGGGACCAAGCAACCGGAGCTCACCCCGTCGCGGGGATTCGAACCGCCAACCTTTCGATCGGCAAGTCCTAGGCTCTGTGGTTTAACCCACAGCACCACCCGCGTACCGAAATGAACATGGCTAAGTGCATTTTCACACAATTACCGGTACTTCAGCTTATCAAACTCCCTCTCCCCATTTTAATTCCCATACTCTTCACCCTGAGCACTGAATTACACATTTATCTTCTTTTTTTTAATAATAATTTTTTATTCATTTTCCAAACATTTTTATACAATCAACTCATATTAACTCTCACATTCATCAATTTTTGACTTCCCTCAGTTTCTCTGCCAATCTTTCGTTAAAATTTCTATTGTTAACGCATTTCTGAACTTATTATTGCCTTTAACCATTCCTCTTCCTTTCTCCTACTTTCTTTTTTACAATATTTCTTAATTTTTCACAGAGACTCTTCAAAACCAACAAGCGTTGTCTGCGCATCACATATGCTTTTCAGATAATCTGTAAATTTCCCCCAACACTTTTGGTCTTTCTGATATCGAATCTTCCCAGTCAGTTTATCCAATTCCGCATATTCAGTCAGTTTCATTCTCCATTCTTCCAAAGTTGGAATTTCTTCCTGCTTCCATCTTTGCGCCAGAAGTATTCTTGCAGCTGTTACAGCATATTGGAAAAGTTTACAATCTTTTCTATTAATTTCATTACCTACCAATCCTAGTAAGAAGGCTTCTGGTTTTCTAACAAATGTATATCTCAACATCTTTTTCAATTCCTTATATATCGTTTCCCAGAAGCCTTTCACCTTTTTGCATTCCCACCACATATGATAGAAAGTTCCTTCTTTTTCTTTACATTTCCAACACTTGTTACATGTTTTATACATTTTACCTAATTTAACTGGCGTTATGTACCATCTATATACCATTTTCATTACATTTTCCTTCAACGCGGTACACACTGTAAATTTTAACCTTTCATTCCATAATTTCGTCCAATCATCATATGGTATATTATAACCAAAGTCAATAGCCCAATGTATCATTACTGATTTCACCTCTTCATCTTTTGTATGCCATTCCAACAACATTCTATACATTTTAGACAAATTTTTATACTCATTATTCAATACCTCTATTTGAAATTTTGATTCTTTTCCTTCATATCCACACATTTTACAGTATTTTTTAAACATTTCACTAATCTGGTAGTAGTGCAACCAATCATAAACAAATTCTTTCACCTCTTCATAAGTCTTCATTTTCCATTTCCCCCCCTCTCTTACTATCAATTCTGCATAAGTTATCCACCTCCCCCTCATGTTTATCTTTTTCACACTCATCACTTCCAATGGTGAAATGAATTACACATTTATCTATTTATGTATCTATCGACTGTATATGGTACAGCTTCCCTAGGACTTTACTCTTTCAAACTTCAGCTGTTGGTACTAGTGCTATTATTTATATCTAGCCCGCTCTATCTCCCAAGCGAATTCGAGGCCACAAATAAAGCAACAAAAACCAGACAATTAAAGATAAAAGCATCTGAAAAAATATTAAGATAGCCGAAAACCTTTTAAGGCAATCATGGGTCCCCGGAGCTAATCATTTCAAGGCTCCTGGGAATAGTCTCCTGGCCATTGACAGGGAGGGCATTCCGCAAGCAGGGAGCCACCACCGAGAAGGCCCCGTTGAGAGTCAGCACCAACCAGGAGGCACCCAGCAACGTGGAGCCTCCATGTGCAGAGACAGTCTACCTGCAAACACCAGCTGCTGGGAGGAAAACCAAAGGAGGTCTATCACCTTCAGCCTCTGCTTGAGAGTTTCCCAGAAGTATCTAGCCACCTGCTTCTCTACTGCGTGAAGCAGGATGCTGTGCTAAGATGGACAATTTGGTCTGATGGAGCAGGGCTCTTGCTATGTACTTAAGTCCCAGTTTACATTGTCAGCTGCCTTTTTTCTTTACAAATAAATTCACTAGTCCCTGGGGGGGGGGGTGTTCATGCGATGCATTTCCACTGACTCTTTCGGTTAGCTTTAGCTGGGATTCCTTTAGCTGGGATTGCAGAGGGTTGGCCTGGATGACCCCTGGCGGTCCCTTACAATTCTACGATTCTATGAAACCTAAAATATCAATAGGAATGAGTGAATGGGTTTCTCATTTTTCCAATCTTAAATCCAGCTCTACACATTTCGACATCAGTCTGTGGTTATTTTTCCCCCCAAAGTCCTCAGAAAAATTAACCAGCATTTCAGTGCGAATCTCCAAACATGCAATGATTTTTGTTCATAATTTTGTCATCAGCATACACAGCTTTAGCAAAGCAATACCACCTAACATAACACATTTTTGTATGCTGTTTTCACTAATGTAATGCACACGGCATATGCAAACTGAATACGTAAAAAATAAATACAAAATAAAAATCCAGCAAACATTTTAATCAAAGCCTGATTTTAAAGTTTTGACTCCTGTTGGTTTTTTTTTTGTATCGTATCCTCACAAACCGTTTAAGTGGTTAAGCAGCACATAGCTAGCTTAATTAAATAAGCAAACAAATTTTGCACACATTACTGGGCTCGAGAACTGAATTGGCAAAAGGCAAAGGATTTCAAAGGACGGCTCTGGTTCAGTTTGCAGATTGCAAATTTGGTAGGTTTGCCTTTGAATTCAACCTGAACTGAATTCCCTTTTGCCACCTCTAAGCATCAGAGCCAGAATTCACAGGAAGCATCAGCACACCTGAATTTTCTTTTTTTACAACAGTTTGTGGCATCAGCTCAATGCTGCTTGAGCCAGAAAAACTATTTTACAATAACTTTTCAGATGCTGTCCTTATAAATCTAAGGCGAAGGCTGGCAGCTCTAAGAAACCCCAGACCTTCTGTCAAAACTTCTTTCATTGGCCCATTTGTCTTTCAGACCAGGTGCTCAGAAGCTTTTGGCTTTTGGCCCCCAAACATATTCATCCCATGTCTCCTGGAATTTTAGCTCCAGGTCTCCAACCAAAACAGCTGCTTTAGAGGGCAGGAGAAAGGCTGTCCTCTTTTGCCTGCCACACAAAGAACTCACAGCGACCCAAAAGCCAAGCGTCAAGCTGTGCTGAAATGAATCTGGCAGAAAAAATATATACTGTATTTTTCACTCTATAAGATGCACCAGACCACAAGACGCAACTAGTTTTTGGAGGAGGAAAACAAGAAAAAAAAATTCTGAATCTCAGAAGCCAGAACAGCAAGAGGGATCGCTGCACAGTGAAAGCAGCAATCCCTCTTGCTGTTCTGGCTTCTGGGATAGCTGCGCAGCCTGCATTCGCTCCATAAGACGCACACACATTTCCCCTTACTTTTTAGGAGGGAAAAAGTGAATCTTATATAGCAAAAAATACGGTATATCACAAGATTTCGCACCGAGCTGTGAGAGCTTTGTCATCCGTTCATCACAGTGATACCCGAACAAGGAAAGGGCAATGTTCTGCCATTCTGAATGTCCCGTGGGACATTTGCTTATTTCGTGGCTCTCTGCCTTCAGTGGGCACACCACCAGGCAGAAATTCAACGGTGTAGCTCGTTGGCAGAACACCAGCTTTGCATGCAGAAGGTCCCCAATGGGACCTACAGGTAGGGCTGGGAATGTCCCATGCCTCAAACCCTGGTGGGCTGCTGCCGGTCCGTGGGGACAATACTGAGTTAGCAGGACCAATGGGCCTGACTTTGTAGAAGGCGGCTTCCTAAGCTCCTATGCTGTGAGGCAGTGCGGGGTAATGGTTAGAGCGTTGGGCTAGGACCTGGGAGAACAGGGTTCAAATCCCCACTTGGCCATGACACCCACTGGGTGACCTTGGCCCAATCACTGACTCTCAGCCTAACCTACCTCACAGGATTGTTGTGGCGATTAAATGAAGAGGAGAAGAACCATTTACGTTCCCTTGAGCTCCTTGCAGAAAAAGTCAAGATATAAACCCAGTAATAAATAAATAAACCACAGCTGAAGCGTCGCCCTTCACTGCAGGGCTCATATGGGTAAAGCTTCGCCTGTTAAACACCAGCCTGTTTCGCTGCTATTCCCAGCACAGAACCTCTCCCAGTGGGGAAAAAAAGTGGTAGAGAAAAGAACGCCAGGGGAGAGTCTGAAGAAACAAATTCTCCTACTCACCCACGCCTGATAAATCTGGAGGAGTCGTTTTCCCCCAACAGTATGCAGGCAGCCTAGTTTTCTGGCATGAATCATTTTGAGAGCTCTCCTTTTTAAAAAACAAAACAAAAAAAAATCACCGCCTCTGCTTGTGGGAGTTTTTGAGCCAAGGGTAGGTGTCTATCCCAGCAGAGATGATTTCACTTTTGTAGCAAGCAATGCTCATGCTCACAAAGGCAGCATGCAAACGGTGGGCGGGGCAAGAGGCAAAGTGGGCAGGGCTGCATCACAGGGGGTCAGACTAGATGACCCTTGGGTCCCTTCCAACTCTATGAGGCTATGATACCATGCAAATTTGGCCTTTGTACAGCAGTTTCCAGACAAGCTCCTCTCTGCCCTCCGTCCAGGCGAGCGAGGGGCATTATCAGAGTTCAGGGATGCTTTCTGGCTTTCCGATTCTAGAGAGCGGCGGGATTCGATTCCAAGCCCCACTCCGCTAACCAACACTCTGCAGCAAACAATGTGAATAGCAGGCGCAAAGGGAAGGGAAAGAGCACCACTCTCCAAGTGTTTGCAAGAGAAGAAAACAAACATACAATGCGCTGGAATTAATAAACATCTCGCCTTCTTATATAATTTAGCTTGGCACAGCTTTCCGGAGAGGAAGAACAGAACAGCCTCAACTCAGAGCACTCCATGACATGAGGAATAAAAACATCAATGAGCATCCCTCTAAGCATATACAGAGCGGTTTCTGTTTCCTAAGGAACGACCACAACCCAGCCTTGCCTAGTCTGGTGACTGGGGGCAGCCCCCGAGACCACATAACACCGGTCTTGAAAGACCTACATTGGCTCCCAGTACGTTTCCGAGCACAATTCAAAGTGTTGGTGCTGACCTTGAAAGCCCTAAACGGCCTCGGCCCAGTATACCTGAAGGAGCATCTCCACCCCTATCGTTCTACCGGGACACTGAGGTCCAGCGCCGAGGGCCTTCTGGTGGTTCCCTCCCTGTGAGAAGCGAAGTAACAGGGAACCAGGCAGAGGGCCTTCTCGGTGGTGGCGCCCACCCTGTGGAACACCCTCCCATCAGATGTCAAAGAGATAAACAACTACCTGGCATTTAGAAGACATCTGAAGGCAGCCCTGTTTAGGGAAGTTTTTAATGTGTGACATTTTAATGTATTTTTAATCTTTGTTGGGAGCCACCCAGAGTGGCTGGGAAGACCCAGCCAGATGGGCAGGGTACAAATAAATTCTTCGTCTTCCTCTTCTTCTTCTTCTTCTTCTTCTTCTTCTTCTTCTTCTCCGGGGAAATGAAAAAGAACCTCAAACCGTGATGTGACCTTATAAATGTGTCAGCCATAGGAGGTTTTTTTTGGGGGGGGGGGCTGAGAAGGCTGATAAATAAGAGGATCAGAGCAGGCATGAGGGGAGAATCTAACCCACTCCTCCCCAGATTTAACCCCCTGCTTTGAAGCTAGTATCACTGAGAGGAACAGTTGCTCCCACACCCAATTTCAACATATGGGTTTATCCTCACCAAAGATGGAAAGGGTTAAACCTCCACCTTCCTCCCCACCTGCCACAATCCCCAAAATTATTAGGTCTTCATTCAATCCGATTTTCTTTTTTAAAAAACAACTACAACACACCCGTCATGGCTACTTTGGCCCTAAGACTGCGGGGCTTTGTAGGGTTCAAGGCTATGAAGCGCTTGACACACAAATGTTATGAAAATTGGACTGTGGTCCTTTAATTGCCTGCATCAACCTTCCCCAAGCCGGTGTTTTCTAGTGGTTGTCAGGCTAGGACCTGGGTTCGAATCCTCACTCATCTGTGAAGCTCCCTGGGGAACCTTGGGCTCTCAGCTCACAGGGTCGTTGCTGTGGGGATTCGGTGAGGAGGAGAAGAACCATTTAAACCACCGCAGGTGGCGCTGTGGGTTAAAGCCTCAGCGCCTAGGGCTTGCCGATCGAAAGGTCGGCGGTTCGAATCCCTGCGGCGGGGTGCGCTCCCGCTGCTCGGTCCCAGCGCCTGCCAACCTAGCAGTTCGAAAGCACCTCCGGGTGCAAGTAGATAAATAGGGTCCGCTTACCAGCGGGAAGGTAAACGGCGTTTCCGTGTGCGGCTCTGGCTTGCCAGAGCAGCGATGTCACGCTGGCCACGTGACCCGGAAGTGTCTCCGGACAGCGCTGGCCCCTGGCCTCTTAAGTGAGATGGGCGCACAACCCCAGAGTCTGTCAAGACTGGCCCATACGGGCAGGGGTACCTTTACCTTTACCTTTACCTTTAATTGCCTGCATCAACCTTCCCCAAGCCGGTGTTTTCTAGTGGTTGTCAGGCTAGGACCTGGGTTCGAATCCTCACTCATCTGTGAAGCTCCAGGGTCGTTGCTGTGGGGATTCGGTGAGGAGGAGAAGAACCATTTAAACCACCTTAAACCCCATGGAGAAAAAAGCTGGACTATAAATGCAATATATAAAGGAAGAAACCACTCATTCTTGGGTTCTCTGGATGCTGGTGGAGCCTTCCTTGCATAAAGAGGGGGAACGATTTAGCTGGGTCCTCCCAGCAATGGAAGAATGTGTGCAGAGATGTCAAAGCGAGGATGCCTGGTGATTCACGAGGCGCGTTCTCCCCAAGCTATGTATCCTAGCATTTTACCCTGCCTGGGTTTACATTCCTACAGAGAAGCATCACATTCTCTCGGGATACTGTTTCTTCAGTGTGAGTTCGTGCCCTGCCAGGCACTTCTCCTGGCCCTAAAAATATTTCACCCTCCTCTCCCTGCTGCCCCGGCCCTGAGTAGCTTTCTGTTTCTCAGATCTCTTGCTGAAGGCAATTGCCTGTGACTTCATCCGTTGCCACACCAAGAGCTGCGCCCTGCAGGAACCTCACCTCCAGGCTCTCTGACCAACATTTCCAGGGGTCAGCTGTAACCAACCCGCTAGTAGTGTAGTAGTTAGAAGCCTATTTTCAGTATCTAAGGTAAATAACAAGGACATATTGTGGGGGTTGCAGGGTTAAACTAAGACCTCAGAAACCAGGTCCCTACTCAGCCGTAAAGCTCATGGGATGACCTTGGGCCAGTCAGTCTCTCTCTCTCTCTCAGCCTAACCTACCTCACAAGGTTGTTGTGGAGAATTAAAAGGCAATGGGGCGAGGATTTTTCCCAAGCCAGCAACACCTCCTAGTATGTTACTTTCTTTTCCTCCATTCACTTATATGGGAGAAACTAGATGTGCTCATTGAACTGGGGGATCAAGCACCCCATTTCCCCCCAGTGGCCCTCGGGCTAAGGGGCAGGCTGCCCGCTCCATTCCACGAATTCCAGATTAAATCCTGCTCACCGTGTTCCTCATCCCATGGAACTGAATGGGAACCGCCGAGAAAACCGGGCCATTTTCAGTTTGCACAACCCTGCCTTGTGTTCTGATTCCTTGGTCACATTAAAGGTAAAGGGACCCCTGACCATTAGGTCCAGTCGTGGCCGACTCTGGGGTTGCGGCGCTCATCTCGCTTTATTGGCCGAGGGAGCCGGCGTCCAGCTTCTGGGTCATGTGACCAGCATGACTTAGCTGCTTCTGGAGAACCAGAGCAGCGTACAGAAACAGCGTTTACCTTCCCGCCAGAGTGGTACCCATTTATCTAATTGCTCTTTGATGTGCTTTCGAACTGCTAGGTTGGCAGGAGCAAGGACCGAGCAACGGGAGCTCACCCCGTCGTGGGGATTCGAACCGCTGACCTTCTGATCGGCAAGTCTTAGGCTCTGTGGTTTAACCCACAGCGCCACCCGCGTCCCATTAGTGTGTGACAAAGGGGCAGAGCCCAGAAGCTGTTTCAAAACACACACACAAAACACACACAAACTACCAGCAGTATGAAAGTGGCAGGTAGATGATGGAAAGACCTTGAAAGGGAGGCAAGAAAGATCTCCCAGGATGAGAGAATGGGAGAGGAAAGGAAAGCTGCAAAGTCAGAGCTGGGGAGATCTGTCGTTTTCTTTTTAAAAGGCACCTTTGGGTAGAGAAAAGATTCTGCATTTTTGCACTGTTCTTTGTATTTTAGACACCCGGCTGTCAATCTCCTCCTCCCTTGTTTTTTTTTTTTTTTATGTCACTGATCTTATGAGAACTTGTATTTTATTTGTATTTCCTACCAGAATTGAATTTATATAACTGGTTTGGGTTTTACGCTATGTTGATATCTGTGTTCTATGTTGCAAATGCACTGTAACCAATTTCACAACATTGTAACGAAGTAGCAAAAGGAAGCAAACTCTCTCCCCCCCCCCCCCGCAGACGACCAAAGGGAAGGGATGTGATGCATGTGGGAATTATTGGGAATATATCAATGGTTACTCAAGTGCTTCCAGCTAAGAAATTAGAAGCCGACTTGGGAAGCTGGCGTTTCAAGAATGGCCGGGTGAGTGAGGCTAAATTCACACATCATTTGAAATCTCAAGGCTCAACCACCGTATGCCTGTTAATCTGTGCTAAATGAATGCAGTTGGATTCCAATGAAAAGCACTGATTTTAAATAAAAACCATCCTGAGGGCATCAGCAGGATGGAGAAGGCTTGGCATAGCAGGAGATGGCTTTTTAAAACATCGGTAGGACTGAATCTTTCGATGACCAATGGGCTTAGAAAAAGATCCCTCAATTTCAGGAAGGATTATTTTCTCGGTTCCTATCAGCTGTAAGAGTTTAATGGAAACCCCATGTTCAAGGGCAGTATACCACTGCATAATAGACGTCCAGGAAAAAACACAAGGAAGGGCTCATCCCTTTCATGCGCTGTCTGTGAGTATCCAGAAATAATCTGATTTGCCTCTGCACACTGAACTAGATGGTCTCTTGGTCAGATCCAGCAGTCAGGGCTCTGTTTATGGCCCATTCATACTGGCAAGTTACAGTTTTTAGGTGATGGGATGTGCACATGGGAACAGTCCCAGAAAATGACCCTGAGGAAATATGACTTGCAGAGAGAAGCTCCTTCGAGCTTTTTCTCATTTCGCAGAATTCTCAGTTTTAAGGAAGGCAAGGTGCCAAAATGTGTATTTGGCTCCTGAGAATAGCCATCAAAGGACCGTCTTTCTTTATAGCCAAGGTGACAGCAAAGCTCAAATGACAATTAGAAACACGCCTATTAAGGGGCAAGTCCTACTGAACTCAAGTGGGGCTTAACTTCAGGGCCAAGGTGAGTAGGAAGGGACTGGAGGTGTGACAACATCAACCCCCTTTTTCATTCGCCTTCTGCATGAATCCATTTCGCAGATGGGAGGACTGAGGCTAAGTGATGCATTGGTTACCCTCCCGCAGGGGTGGGGTTCAAATTCACCATCTCCCAGGTATGCCGGGCATTCGAAGGGAGTATTGCAAAGAAGACATGTGGGCCACAGAAGAAATGCAATTTCCTACAAGACGGAAAAGGCAGGAGAGATTCAGCTTGTCCCCTATCCCCAGTCTCCTTAATCCTGATGTGCCATTATTCTCGGTTTTCACACTATGACTTTATCCGCTCTCATGTCCCGCTTCAGGGATAGACTGATGCTGTGGACTACAAATCCCATCATCGTTCTCGGATGGACATTGCAGTCCTTAATTGTGGACTTGGAGATCATCACCTGGGTTGCCCCTGCCCTTACGTGAACTAAATCTATGTCTGCGTTAACTGAAGCGATTGTCTATTCCTCCCTCAATTACCTGCAGTATAGAAGTTTAGCTTGTAAGCCCCTCTCCTTCCACTCTCTGCAGAGCTCCCTATACACGGGTGACAGTATTATGAGAATAACAGGCAATCTGTGACAGCCTGTACGTTCTGCAGCGCAAATGTACTTTGCAGCTGAACAGAGCGAGTGAAAAGGCATTAACTGTGGGAAATGGAAATGATTAATGTGAAGAGGGGTGTGTGGAAATACAGTACAACTTGTGGCACAACCAGGTGATTACAGTCCAACAGGGTCTGTTTTAAGACGAACCCTGGAATAATATAGCAATGATCTATGATTAAAAAAACAACAACTGGGGGAAAACGAAACAGAACTTGGGGGACAAGCAAATGATTGTAGGCAGAAACCAAAGTCCTGATGCACAAACTCCGTGAATGGAAGTCCATCCTTTTTGTTCAAGGTAAAGTAAAGGTAAAGGGACCCCTGACCATTAGGTCCAGTCATGACTGACTCTGGGGTTGCGGCGCTCATCTCGCTTTACTGGCCGAGGGAGCCGGCATACAGCTTCCGGGTCATGTGGCCAGCATGACTAAGCCACTTCTGGCGAACCAGAGCAGCGCACAGAAACACCGTTTACCTTCCCGCCGGAGCGGTACCTATTTATCTACTTGCACTTTGACGTGCTTTCAAACTGCTAGGTTGGCAGGAGCAAGGACTAAGCAACAGGAGTTCACCCCGTCGTGGGGATTCGAACTGCTGACCTTCTGATCGGCGAGTCCTAGGCTCTGTAGTTTAACCCACAGTGCCACCCGTGTAGCATTCTGAAAATCAATCACAACCCAGCCAAACATTAGCCCTCCGATTGACTTCCCAAAGAGAGAGAGAGAGAAATTAAACACTTGCTTAACTTTCTTGCTGAAATCATCAAGGCTCAGAAGTGCTTAGCTATGGAGGGTCTGCGGCGTCTATTGGGGCTATTGATTCAACTCTGGGTGAGATGTATTGCTGGATTTTTACCCACTGTAAGGCTTGTTGTCCCCTTCATGGATCACTGGACTGCAAGAAGATCAAACCTCTCCATTCTTAAGGAAATCAGCCTTGAGTGCTCCCTGGAAGGACAGATCCTGAAGCTGAGACTCCAGTACTTTGGCCACCTCCTGAGAAGAGAAGACTCCCTGGAAAAAGACCCTGATGTTGGGAAAGATGGAGGGCACAAGGAGAAGGGGACGGCAGAGGACGAGATGGTGGGACAGTGTTCTTGAAGCTACCAACATGAGTTTGACCAAACTGCGGGAGGCAGTGGAAGACAGGAGTGCCTGGCGTGCTCTGGTCCATGGGGTCACGAAGAGTTGGACACGACTAAACGACTAAACAACAACAAAGGCTTGTTGTGGGGATGAAAGGGCAGCGATTCAGATCAATATTGTGGTGTGTGTGGAGGTGGAAGTTTGAATACCCCCCTCAGGACCACTGAGAAACAGCCTCCCATCAGCCTCTTTGTCAAGAGGTCCCATCACAAATCTCCTGATTTCATGTGTGGGTCTGATCCTCGGCTAAAGCACTTTGCTCCCACCAAATGAATCAACAAACAGGGGAAATGGAAAGCTTTGCTTTGCCCTGTGCTGAAGAAAACACCTGAAATTTTCCCCCCATAAAATAAAAAGAATTAATTAAGTCCCTTGACATAAGCTAACTTTAAGCTCACTAAGGCTGATGCACTGGTCTCAATACCAGAACTAGATCATGCAGGAACAAATGAAAATGCTCTGAGCATTTGCAGAAAGCACCTGCCTCTTCGCCTGTTTGTGAAGAAATTAAGCACTGATAAAGTTGGAAGATAAATACTGCCAAATGCTATTGATTAATTTCAGACTGTTTCTATGCTACTTAATATATATATATATATATATATACCTCTCAGGGGTGTAGAATAAAACCAAAGCATAAATAGTACAAAATAAA
This sequence comes from Podarcis cretensis, assembly GCF_951804945.1. Classification (NCBI taxonomy): domain Eukaryota; kingdom Metazoa; phylum Chordata; class Lepidosauria; order Squamata; family Lacertidae; genus Podarcis; species Podarcis cretensis. The sequence continues at coordinate 7,524,627 of NC_137181.1, forward strand.
AACACAAGCACGTTTGATATCTGTCTATACACACAGACATGCATTTGTGCATATATGAGAGACAGAGACCTGTGGCCACCGTAATAAATACATGGTTTTAGTGGTTGGCAGCATCCTTCCAACATTCAGAGTAAACTTGTCCAGATCACTGCTGGATGCTTTTAAAAATCAAGTTTGATATATGTGCGAGAGTGTGCATATTTTGTGCATGCATGTATAAACACAAAGTGGAGTTTTTAAAGCATCAGACAGACCTTTGGACAGACCTAGAAAACAGTCCATTCAAAACGTCACCCCCTGGAAGAAGTCCCAGTAGGTTTACTGCGACTAGGTGCTTTGTGCCAGGCGCTGTACAATGTTTTGACCCAACACAGCATCCATCCTCGTGGGCTTTTCTCCTGACACCCCAGTTTCCCCTCTAAGCTACTCCAATTAGGGCAAGACTGAGAAGACGCAGCTCATTGGTAGCTTTGATTCATTCCCTGCTGTGGGATGGGAATGTCCCCTGTCTGAAACCTTCTAGAGAGCTGCTGCCTGCCAGTGTGGACGATACAGGCTTAGATGGACCAAATGTCTGACCCAAGGCAAGGCAAATTCCTATGTCCCTAATAGGGAAAAGGGGTGTAGCTCAGTAGCAGAGGAACTGTCTTGTGTGCAGAAAGTCCCATCTTCCATCTCCAGCTAGGGCTAGGATCATTTCCCATCTGAAACCACCCACAGAGCTGCTGCCAATCAGGGTAGGGAATACTGAATTTAAATCACTAGTGCTCTTTTAGGCTGCATCAACAGAAGTCCAGTGTTCTGATCAAGGGAAGTCATAGGTAAAGGTAAAAGGACCCCTGACCATTAGGTCCAGTCGTGGCCGACTCTGGGGTTGTGGCGCTCATTTCGCTTTATTGGCCGAGGGAGCCGGCAGACAGCTTCCGGGTCATGTGGCTAGCATGACTAAACCGCTTCTGGCGAACCAGAGCAGCACACAGAAACGCTGTTTACCTTCCCGCTGGAGTGGTACCTATTTATCTACTTGCACTTTGACGTGCTTTCGAACTGCTAGATTGGCAGTAGCAGGGTCTGAGCAATGGGAGCTCACCCTGTCGCGGGGATTCGAACCGCCGACCTTCTGACTGGCAAGTCCTAGGCTCTGTGGTTTAACCCACTGCGCCACCTGCGTCCCTGCATCAACAGAAGTACAGTCAAGGGAAGTCATAGTCCCACTCTATTCTGCCTTCCTTATACTGTGTCCAGTTCTGGGCGCCACAATTTAAGAAGGAGGTTGACAAGCAGAAAGGTGTGCAGAGGAGGGCGGCCAAGATGATCAAGGGTCTGGAAACCAAGCACAGATGTTTTTCTCCTGCTCTGGAGGGTAGGACTCAAACCAATGGTTTCAAACTACAAGAAAGGAGTTTCCAACTAAACATCAGGAAGAACTTTGTGACAGTAGAAACTGTTCGACGGTGGAACAGACTCCCAGGAGAGGTGATGGACTTTCTTTCCTTGGAGGTGTCTAAGTAGAGGCTGGGTGGCCAGCTGTCATGGATGCTTTAGCTGAGATTCCCCCATTGCAGGGGGTTGGGCTAGATGACCCTTGGGAACCCTTCCAGTTCTACAGTTCTTCGATTTTATGAAATGGACCAATGGTCTGGGCTCAGTAGAAAGCAGCTCCCTATCTTCCTAAGGTATGAAGGTGGTTAGAAATCAGAGACTTTCCCTTCTCCTGTTTAAGGATTTCCTATCTTGCCCTCCCCCTTACCGTCTTTGCAGAGAAAAAGGGGCACTGCAACCCTTTGCTCACTCACCTCGGAAATCACGCAGCCGAGGACGGTCACCCAAAACCACAGACGCGGTCTTGCTTTATACTCCATAGCGTGACGGTGCGGGGCAAGGAAGATCCAACAATGCAAAATTGCTTCTTTTCTGCCGGATTTTCTCTTGGACAAGTAAAATAATAATAACAACTACATTATTCTGCCCCGTGCGTTGCTTTGCTCATTTTTTTTCTTTTAAAAAACTCCTCTTCATGCAAGAGAAAGTGATCTCTGCATTCTGCAGAAGTTGAATTTTAAATAAGAAAAGTCGTTTTTAAAAAATAAAAATCCACCAGCCTCCTCCTTTGATTTTTTTTCGTTTTCGTTTTGCAGACTCTGGCAGGGACGAGGCTCCCTTTCGCAGAAGAGACGCAGACCCGGAGCGAGACGCACCAGCCAGCAACAAAGCTCAAGTCAATGTGCGGCTCTCTCCGAGGCGCCGCGTGGAAGGGCTTCCATTGGCTCCGCCCCGAGGGCGGGGCTTGAGGGAGGGAGGGGGCGGGGCTGGCGGGGAAAGCCAATGGGAAGAGGCTCGGCTTGGCTGGGTCCAGGTAGGGATCTGAGTTTGGATAGCTTAGCAGGCAGGAGAAGGAGGGATGGAGGAGGAAGGTAAGGAACGAAAGACGGACGCAGAAGGAGGGAAGGAAGGAAGGAAAGAAAAAAAGAGAAGAGGGAAAGAGTTTTCTCTTGCTGTTCTCAGGGTGGTTTCCCGTCGATCGCTTTCCCCAGGAGCTCTGGGAATTGTAGCACTTGGCACCCTTTAACGAACTAGAACTCTCAGGATTGTCATTGGGAGAAAAGCAATGACAAACCTACAACAGAATCTTAAAAAGCAGAGACATCACCTTGCCAACAAAGTGTATAGCTAAAGCTATGGTTTTCCCAGTAGTGATGGATGGAAGTGAGAGCTGGACCATAAAGAAGGCTGATCGCTGAAGAATGGATGCTTTTGAATTATGGTGCTGAAGGAGACTCTTGAGAGTCGCATGGACTGCAAGAAGATCAAACCTCTCCATTCTGAGTGCTCTCCAGTGGCGTAGCGTGGTTTGTCAGCACCCGGGGCAAGGCAAGTAATTTGCACCCCCTAACCCGTGGATTTGCGCCCCCTAACCCTAACCCCCAGATGTTGCGCCCAGTGCAGCCGGGCCCCCCTGCACCCCCCACGCTACGCCACTGGTGCTCTCCATTCTGAGTGCAAGGAGAAGGGCACGACAGAGGACGAGATGGTTGGACAGTGTTCTTGAAGCTACCAGCATGAGTTTGAGCAAACTGTGGTAGGCAGTGGAAGATAGGAGGGCCTGGCGTGCTCTGGTCATGAATCCCCGTGACGGGATGAGCTCCCGTTGCTCGGTCCCTGCTCCTGCCAACCTAGCAGTTCGGAAGCATGTCAAAGTGCAAGTAGATAAATAGGTACCACTCCGGCAGGAAGGTAAACGGCGTTTCCGTGTGCTGCTCTGGTTCGCCATAAGCGGCTTAGACATGCTTGCCACATGACCCGGAAGCTGTCTGCGGACAAACGCCGGCTTCCTCGGCCTATAGCGCGAGATGAGCGTGCAACCCCAGAGTCGGTCACGACTGGACCTAATGGTCAGGGGTCCCTTTACCTTTACCTTTATCAAGAAGCAAGACAGCATGCCCATGTCGAGGGCAGTCTTCCCCAACCCGGTGCCCTCCCAGTGTTTCAGACCACAACTCCCATCTGCCGCAGCCAGCGCTGTCAAAAGCTGACAGTGTTAAATGCGCCTCGCATCCTCTGCGGCTAGGGATTAATAGAGCTCTTTCAGCAGCCTGAGATGACAAGTGCATTAACAAGGCAGATCCCCTCTAACCACAAAGCACAGAAGGAAATTCTGCTCTTAGCCAAACAGAGGCAGAGCTCAGTGATGACAAACTGAGAGAATGTAGTGACAACGTGGAACAATATATAACCACCGAATTGTCATCTTGATGCTGTTGATCAAAGCCTAGGAGACAGCCAAACAAACATCCCTGGTCTTTCCTTCTTTCCTTCTTTCCTTCTTTCCTTCTTTCCTTCTTTCCTTCTTTCCTTCTTTCCTTCCTTCCTTCTTTCCTTCTTTCTTTCCTTCTCTCCAGGGCTTCCCCCCCAGCCAGAACTCACTGGAACTCAGTTGTGGGCGCCATTGCCTGGTGGAACGCTCTGTCTCATGAGACCAGGGCCCTGCGGGATCTGATTTCTTTCCGCAGGGCCTGTAAGACAGAGTTGTTCCACCTGGCCTTTGGCTTAGAATCAGTTTGATTCCCTCCCCCTCTTTCTTTTTTCCTTTCTCCTCCTGTGAAGAGGCTGCATCTTAATGTTTTAATGTTGCATTTTAATCTTGTTTTTTAAGTTGTATTTTAATCAACTTGTTTTTATTATTGGTTGTTAGCCGCCCTGAGCCCGGGCTTGGCTGGGGAGGGCGGGGTATAAATAAATATTATTATTATTGTTAAGTTGTGGGTGAACATATCAGACGACACAGTGATTCTTCAAACAGCTCTTGTTTATTCACAGGCCAGGACAGAACTGAACTGAAGGGTTCAGTCAGCCTGCTTATATAGAGCTCCAGTACAGCATAACTGTAGTAACTTTCTAAAACTATCCAATCACTGAATGTCACTTTCGATCCCTTATTTGCATAACTATCTACAGTATCCCCCTGCTGGCCCAGGGTGAGAACTTCAGTACATTATTATTATTATTATTATTAGAGAATGAGGGAGGCATTCATGGTGAGTTCTGGCACCTCTTTTTCTAGAAAAATAGCACTCTTCTTTTCTTTCTTTCTTTCTTTCTTTCTTAAAGCTGCCTTAAGCCATAACCCAGTATTCCCTGCACTGACCAACAGCAGCTCTCTCCAGGGTTCCAGGCAGAAGAAAATTTCCAGCCCTACCTGCAGATGCTAAGAAATGAACCTGGACCTTCTACGTGGGAAGCAGGTGCTCCGGCACTGACCTCTCTTCCATTAAATATAATGTAAGATCCTAGTCCTCATGTTTTTAAAGCAAGAACTGTTTGAATAGGTACGAAGGAAGCAGCCTTATAGTGAATCGGAGCCCTGGTCCACCAGGCTCAGTATTTTGTACACTTCTGTGTGCAAGGCAGAAGCTCCCTCCCTCTTTTCCTTTGAGATGAACATTCCAGAGAATATGGCTGGTGTATATGTTAATTCAAGTATTCAGGCTTCTCCTCTTGCTCATTTATTAAACAATATGAACATTTCTGACAGTGACCCAGGAGCTGTCTCAAAAGTTTACAGCAGTGGTGATTGATGGTGCAAGGGAGAGGATGAGCAAAAACACGGAGTCTCAAATAGACAGGCACGCGCAAGTCACGAACAACACACATGCACCAGTGTAAAAGGAGAGTTTCTTTGGGAAGGAAAGAAGAAAAACATGTTTCTCTGTAATTGCAGTTTCTGATTTAGGAGGTAAGCAGAGAAGCGGCTGAAATGCTTGCATCTTCTGCTGAAGCAGCAACAGACAGTGCACTGCAAAGCCAAATTCATGCGCACAGGACAGACGTAAGAACGTATTGATTCGCCGGCATACAGCTGGTCTGTGGAACTCACCGCCACAGGAGGCAGCAACGGCCAGTGACTCGGATGACTCTAAAAAGAGGATTGACAAATTAATGGAAGGGAAGGCTTTCCGTGGCTACTAGCCACGATGGCTAGATTCACCCTCAACTGTTGGGGGTGGTGTGAGCTAGGCTATCTGTGCACCACAATGAAACAAAAGGAAACCAATTGGAATTTGAGTTTTGGAGAAAGAGAGAGATGCAGAGTTCTGAGTTTGAACACTATAGACCTGTTAAGAGCTTGCCGTCTGCTTGGATTTAATGCAGAGCGCTACACTATGGCTATTTGTCAGAAGGCTTAAGCTACGTGTCTCCAATAGAACATTTTGAAATAAATGTCAGTATCGCAAAATGCCAGCAAACGTCTAACGACCTGCTTTCAGTGGAAGCCAAACCTGAGTCAGCGCTGCACCACTGGAGCTTATGGAATTGTAGAACTGTAGTGTCAGAAGCAACCCCAGAGGCCATCTAGTCCAACCCCCTACAATGCAGGAATCCCAGCTAAAGGATCAAGCGCTTTAACACCGTATAGACAGCCCAGCTCATTGCCGGTAGAAGCCTTAATCATCACTGACGCAACAGAATTGACAGTCCGTAGGGACACCCACCACTGTTTTGCCATAGACTCGAGAAAGTAGGGGAATGATCCTTCCTTTTGAGGCATGACAGAATACGGCTCCCTTGGCTGATTAGATTTAGGACCTATTGCTGCAGGAGCAGCAGACACCATTGACATGCATTGTGTGTGGGAATGTTCCGAGTGGCAGGAGAGGATATATTGTTTATTAATATCCTTCCTAACCTGCGCTAGCAAGTTCCTTTACTTAGCAGAGTTGTGCAGCAGAAGCATGCTGGGCCCATAACCCTTTGTGGGAATGTTCAGGGTGGCAGGAGAGGATATATTGTTTATTAATATCCTTCCTAACTTGCACTAGCTCACTTAGCAGAGAGCATTCTCCTTTACACAGTAGAAAACTAGTTGCAAACTCATGTGAGTTTCTTAAGACAATACGCAATTCCATCTGGCTTGTCCGGATTGAAATGTCTTCTAATATTTCCCTGGTAAGACCCCTTGAATCCCTCCTAAACAGTCTTATTCATAAGCCACAAAAAGAAAGTTTACTCACGATCAGGCAGAGCACAGTGTGATCCCTGAAGGCAGGCTTAAGGCTTAAAGTTACAAACTTATACTAACAGACCCCATAAGGGAGATTTACCTAGTGCAGTCTAGTGGTCCAGCAGTTCACAGGATGAAAGGAAGATGGAAAACAGAGAGAGTGACAGCATGTCTTGGCCTTTTACCAGATCTGGAAAGGTCACGCCCACCCACTAGTCACATGCAAGGAAGGATACTCCAGGCCAGGAGGAACAGGAAATTTTGACTGACTGGGCGAAACATTCCCTTGCATGTCCACTCTAGGAAAACAAGGAATGTTCCCTTTTCTTTCCCACCAGTCCTTAATTGGATATATTCCATATTTCCTCTTTTAGACAGCTAAGTTGATGTGATGTGCACTGCATACCAGGGATGATTAGTTCAGAGCTTTCCCTCTAGAAATTTCCTTTTTCTGCATGATGACATTGTGGTTTTCATACTAATTCTTCTTTAACCACAGTGTTGATGGTTCTGTTTTCACTAAGGAGAAGAAAACCACAATTTGTCATGTGTTAAAAGAAAACCACTTGCACCTCCGGGTGCAGAATCTTGCAATTTCATCTCTTCTCTAGATTATTGCTTGCTAATGTTAATACTAATCCTGCTAATGTTTTGACCTGTTTACAATGTCAAGGAAACTATTTTCAAGTTCAGCATCTAAGATTTAGGGACCCAGCTTTGGTATTATAGCTATTGCAATAGGGCAGAACTCACTCAACTCAATGTGCCAGTTGAGAAGGCCTGCCCCAAGGCACTTTAGAAGAAAAGCTTATATAGTAGTTCGAACACAGCAGACAAAGAGCCATAAAACATCTTCACAGATGTCAGGAAAGGTGACAGGTCATGAGAAGGAGGGGGGGATAAAACTTTTCTTTTTCTACTACTATAATACTTAACGAGCCCCCCCCCCCCGAAGAACCGTTTACATTATTTACAGCAAGTGAGATGGGAAAATATAAACTGTGTGGAAATAACAATACTATATAACTAAAGCTTTTGTTTTTTGAAACACTTGGAAGGAGATAAAAGACTCTCCAAATATTGATATTAGAAAGAAGCAGGATTTCATTAGCCGCTGGAGAGACACCAAAAAACTTTGGATGGACTTTGAGAAGGGTGATGTGACACATTTTTTAATTGGGATCCGCCATTATGGGATAAGACCGTGTTGCAGAGATAAATAGTCATGGGGGAGGTGAGCTCTTAATTTGTTATTATATATGTATTTCAAGTCTGATTTGGCAAATCTCCCCTGGAAAGTCGGGTCCTCGAACCACAATATCTGTATTTCAAGTCTGATTTGGCAAATCTCCCCTGGAAAGACTAATGTTTGATGCAACCTGAGAAAATTAATGAGCAAACGCCTAGATTTTATTTCATCGGAACTGAGAGAAGATGGCGTCTGCCACTAGAGAAGGGCTTTTGGATTGATTCGGCATAAACACCAGCGTGTGAGGATATTCTGCAAATAATAGACTTACTAGCTGCAAAAAAAGGAGAGTCATACAAATTTCACACAGAAGCACATTATTGTTTACTTCAACTCGCCTGTGAAAACAACTCAGAGGCCACGAAAGAAGGAAGGATAACAACAGAAAGATTTAAAGAAGGAACTATTGGAAACTCAAGGCAGCAGAAACATAAGATGATTAGAGCCCCACTGAACTGGAAGCATGGGAAGCCCCAACAAAAAATTATAATTTGGCAGAATATTTGGACTATATGATATGTATTTATATAATTTGGAATACTTAATGTGATCTGATTGGATTGTTAAAATGGAAAATTTAATAAAAAATATTATTATTATTTTAAAAAAGAGAAGTAAATCATGAATGGCTCCATCTTGACCCCCACATCACCTCAGAGTGGCCCCGATGTGCCCAGGCCATTTGACCACTTTAGCTCTTGGATGTCCGATGTGACCCTGGCAACTTAGCCTTCAGTGAGGGAAGAGCATCATAAAATCCTCTTTCTGCATCTCAGAGAGCTTCAAGGATAGCTGATTTACCCTCTGGTGGGAAAACATCCTGCCATTTGTACCACTTTCAGGGGTAGATGAGGAGACATGGAATGCAGCGTAGGAGCGAGGAGATTCACAAATGCAGAACACACAAAAATCGGATATAGCTATTAATGATAAATTAACATGTGCTATTAAGGTAAGAGGGACGCGGGTGGCGCTGTGGGTTAAAGCACAGAGCCTAGGACTTGCCGATCAAAAGGTCGGTGGTTCGAATCCCCACAACGGGGTGAGCTCCCGTTGCTCGGTCCCTGCTCCTGTCAACCTAGCAGTTCGAAAGCACGTCAAAGTGTAAGTAGATAAATACTGGTAGGTACCGCTCTGGTGGGAAGGTAAATGGCATTTCCGTGCGCTGCTCTGGTTCGCCAGAAGCGGCTTAGTCATGCTGGCCACATGACCTGGAAGCTGTACGCCGGCTCCCTCGGCCAATAAAGCGAGATGAGCGCCGCAACCCCAGAGTTGGTCACGACTGGACCTAATGGTCAGGGGTCCCTTTACCTTTACCTTATTAAGTTAAGACGGGGAATGTGCAGGAGAAATTGTCAGTGTTTGTAAAAAAAAAAAAAAGGTTCAGATTTCCCTTTGTCACCTCAGCCTGGTCCTCGGACCGTTGTCGGCATAAAAGAGTCCACGAGAAGAGTATCCTTGCAGAGTACTTTCTGCTTCTATTCTTAAAAGTCTTTCTGCAAAAGCGACTGACCAACTGTACACACCTCAACACTGCCAGCTTTCACTAACCAACCAGCCAACCCAACAACAAACTAACATTTCTCACTCTATATATACAAGTACAACCCCTTTCCGTTTTAACAGTACAAATTCTACAACCGCCTTCCCTATCTCCTCAAAATCCGCAATCTATCTTGCTGATAGTCGTAGAAGCAAGATTGATGGCCAGGGAACATGTTTCCTGCAGTGCTTGAACACTACTCTACCAGAGACTCGGAAAGGGGTCAAACCATTGCAAGAGGTGTTGAAATTTTGGGAGGTTGGATAGTTACAATGGAATGGTCTCGGGGGTGGGGTGCGCACTTGTATTTTTATTTATTTATTCTTATTACTTTGTCAAAATTAAAAAGAAAATTATTAAAAAGAAAAAAAAAACGCACACAATAATCAAGACTAATACATTCTAAAAGGTTGAATGCAATTTAAGTGAAACACTGAAACATTGTTAAATATATTTCACCCCCCCCACACCCCCGGGGGTTCTAATTCTTATATCACTAACAGGCATAGAGGGTTAAGGCAGCATGGAAGTTGGTGCAGTGCAAATGTACCAGCAGGACTGCTGGATTGGCTCTGCCAATGCGTGTGCACTGCGTCAACCCCTCCAGTGCCTCGTCCCCCTCCCTCCCTCCCTCCCTCCCTCCCGGCACTTTCTGTCTGCTGTTTTTAGAACGAGCTTGCATTAAAAATCATTTAAGTTTAAATGACTACCCAATGAATCAGGGGCACCTTTTGAGCTGATCAAAAGGCTCTTCTAATCAGCTGGTCAAAGCAATTGACTTAACGGTTGCAGCCCTTTTAAATGAAAAGTAACAGTTGCCATCAAAAACCAATTCTCATTAAAAACTTCCCTTTTCTTTCCTACCAGTCCTTAATTGGATATATTCCATATTTCCTCTTTTAGACAGCTAAGTTGATGTGATGTGCACAGCATATCAGGGATGATTAATTTGGAGCTTTTTCTCTAGAAATTTCCTTTTTCTGCTTGATGACATTGTGGTTTTCATACTAATTCTAAGCCCAGGTAAGATACTTCTATTGCTTCTGTTGCTTGTTCTTTAACCACAGTGTTGATGGGGTCTATTTTCACTGGGGGTGGGGGGACGACCGCAATTTGTCATGTGTTAAAAATATGCCTTGCACCTCTGGGTGCAGAATCTTGCAGTTTCATCTCTTCTCTTGACTATTGCTTGCGGCTACAGTTTGAGTACAGCAAAATAATGTACGTATGCTTCTTGACTTCCTGTGCTGATCCCGGTGGAAAGGTTACCGTAGGCGTAGTCAAAGTCCGGTCCTGCGTCACTAGCCTGGAATCAGTCCACAAGGAGCGGGGCGAGGTCCGAAGCAGGAAGCCGGGCGGGGACAGGAGCACTGGAGAGTTAGGTCTGGGTCCGGGCAGGAACAGGTACTCAACAACGACGTTGCTCCCACAACCTGGGACTGGCCCGACTGGCTTTTATCTGTTCTGAGGCCAGGGGCGGCCTCGGCCCCTAGGAGACGCGCCTCTCTTGGCCTTAAGGCGAGCACTCCTCCTGGGAGAAACCAGTTCCCTCCGCCTCTCTGCCCTGAGCCTCTGCAGTTCAGGAGAGGCTGAAGGGTTACTGGGCCCAGGGGGAGACTCACCTGCAGGCACTGAGTCCTCAACCACCTCTGGAACCAGAGTGGAATCACCTGGTGCCGGCTCCTGAGGATCCGGCACAGGTGCAGGCGCTTCAGAATCAAGGCCCTGCCCCAGTTCAGCCGGCCCTGGAGGCGGGGACTCCTGTGCAGGCTGGGATTCCTCTGGTTCAGCCTCTGAATCGGAATCCCAGGCCATCACACTTCCTAAACATGCTGCACAACACTAATTCCTCAGCTTGCTGTTAAAATTTCAGAGTATCCAGGACAGACAAAAGGAAACACATCTCCATCCATCACATATGCACATACAGGGGAAAGTAGGAAATTTAAAAATTTGTAAAGTGAGCAAGAAAAACCCAGGAACTAAATCAGTCTTTCAACGGCCACATTGTTGACTGTAGACCAACTTTTTTTAAAATAACATTTTATAGATTGTCCAAAAATAACAATAACAAAAACAAAACAATCTGAATTCCCTCTAATCCCTTCCTTGGTTCTATTATTTATTGACATAAAGGTAAAGGTAAAGGGAACTCTGACCGTTAGGTCCAGTCGTTGCCGACTCTGGGGTTGCGGCGCTCATCTTGCTTTACTGGCCGAGGGAGCTGGCGTTCAGCTTACGGGGCATGTGGCCAGCATGACTAAGCTGCTTCTGGAGAACCAGAGCAGCGCATGGAAATGCCGTTTACCTTCCCGCCGGAGTGGTACCTACTTATCTGCTTGCACTTTGACGTGCTTTCGTACTGCTAGGTTGGCAGGAGCAGGGACCGAGCAACGGGAGCTCACCCCGTTGTGGGGATTCGAACCGCCAACCTTCTGATTGGCAAGTCCTAGGCTTTGTGTTTTAACCCACAGCGCCACCCGTGTCCCATTTATTAGCATACTGCATGTCTATTACTAAACGATTGTAGACCAACTTTTGCCAACCAGGTGCCCTCCAAATGTTCAGACTAGAGCTGCAATCAGCCCCGGCTTGGAGAAAGCTGCTGCAGAATGTATGGTCAAATGCTTCCTTGCACCGGTTAGGGCCATAAGGCAATGCCACCTGAATGTTTGCTCTCTCTAGCTTTTTCTTAAAGGGAAGGATGACTGCAAATGCTGGAAAGCTCAGTTGGTTAGAGCGCAGTGGTGGTAACGCCGAGGTTGCAGGTTTGATCCAGCTGCATGTTCCTGCATTTCAGGGGTTGGGCTAGAGGGTCCCTTCCAACATTATTATTCTATGCAAATATACATAGACACCTGGGTGGCGCTGTAGGTTAAACCACAGAGCCTAGGACTTGCCAATCAGTAGGTCAGCAGTTCGAATCCGCCAATCTAGCAGTTCAAAAGCATGTCAAAGTGCAAGTAGATAAATAGGTACCGCTCCGGTGGGAAGGTAAACGGCATTTCCATGCACTGCTCTGGTTCACCAGAAGCGGCTTAGTCCTGCTGGCCACATGACCCGGAAGCTGTACGCTGGCTCCCTCGGCCAATAAAGTGAGATGAGCGCCGCAAGCCCAGAGTCGGCCACGACTGGACCTAATGGTCAGGGGTCCCTTTACCTTTACCTTTAAATATACATATGATAGCCAGGTGGTCCTCTTGATTCATGCGAGAGGGTTGTGACTGACTAGTGCTAGTCTTTTGTGCAAATTAGTCAGGAGGAAGCTGGATTCAAAAATTTGGCACTCCTTTTTTTTTTTTTAAAAAAAAAAGCACACACACGTTTAACTAGAAACTTCATCCTTAATTAATTAAAGCTTTGCAGTACCAAGGTTGCCCTAATAAATTGCACTGATGGTCGTGATGATTTTTCTCCAGTTGCTGGCAACCCTCTCCCCCAGCTCCCCGCGAAAGGAAAACTTCTTGTTATAACTGCACATTGAGGATTCTGGTGTTGGCACCACATCGCCGCTTCATTCCTTAGGGATTTAAAAATAGTTCCTCGCTGGCTCGCTCCCCAGCCAGCAGAAAAGATTTAGTATGCAAGCCTAGCTCCCTTTTCCCCCCATCCCCCCTCCCATAGTAACTCCCTTGGCACCATCACAATTCATTGAGAAATGGCTGGAACAGGGACTGGGGTTCAGCAGGTGTACCATTTTGCTCCTATAGAGATGGAAGTCGAGAAATGGCTAAATCTCTGAAGTTTCAGGGTGGGTGTGAGGGCAACAGAGCCACTTCTGCCTAAGCAGGTGGGGTTGTGGGCTGCATGGCCCCTCCATGTGCGCGGTGGGTGGAGGCCAGCCCTGCGCAATTGAGGGGATTCCCAGTTGTGTCATCCCCTGGCCGGCCAATCAGCTGGCTTGCGGGGCATGGCCTGCCCTATTTAAGGCAGGACACGCCTGGGATCTCCCTCTTTGCTACCCGCCAGCTGTTCCTGCTTTTCCCACCCTCCCACCCTATAAGGTTTTCGCTCCTTGACCTTGCTATGGACTTTGGTTGGTCGCCGTTGAGGGGCCTGGTAGAAATTTTTCCACTTGGCAAATTGACACCAGCCACTTGGTTCTCGCCTACCTCGTAGCAAATCGTCACAACTTTCTGGGTATTGGGGTTAGGCATTGGTATTGTTCTGTAGATGGAAGAGGGGAGGGAGCGCCATCACCTGCCCCGCATATAGAAGGGTAGTCCATTAAAGGATTCCGGGGGGCGTGGCCCTGTCCGAAGCCTATGGAGGTGAGGGCCCAAGGCAGGCCCCCTATCGGTGACCCCGGGGGAGTTCCTAGTTGATGTGCATCAGCAGGACTCCCCCTACTGGTGGTTAACCCTTCCCAGACTTCATGCAGATGGGCTGGAGTCGGATATAGTCAGTTAGGACCAATGCCTAAGCCAATACCGCTCTTCATCTGTAACCAATAAAGTTGTGGCCTTTTTTTAGCCCATTAACCTTAATAATTGTGTCATGTGTCATTATTTCCACCTGGGGGGGGGTGGGGACGGAAACTCGCCATGCAGCACCCTTGAGATCTTTCTCTGGTGCCCAGGAGGCGTCCAAGTCCCTGTTCTCTTCCTCCTTGGCCATGGGATGGTGAGGGTGATGACCTTTCCTTCTGTGAAATGTACCTAGAACTGAAGGCAGAAGTGTGAAATCTGACACTTTCCCACTTCCTCTTTCATCTCAATGTGCCTTTCAAGGCTCAGATTCATTCTTTCGCCCAGTACCCTTGGATAATCAAAGTTCGTGAGAGAGCATTTTGTCTGTTTCTGCATGATGTGGGGAGGGGTGGTTTGACCTAAGGGAGGGAGAGAGAAGAGACCAGAGGGGGTGGCATCTGTAAAACTTGCTCAGGTTTTCAGGTGTGCCCATGGGGATGGGCGAGAGATTGGCCCTGGCAGGGAGTTGAAGGAGTAGCTCCTGCTACGACTCGATTGCCAGCTGGGCAAAAGCCAGAATGAAATAAAAACACCCAGCGGTGGTGGTGCTGGTGGAGATCAAAAATGCCTACTAAAGGGAGGATGCAGAGGGCATTGGGAACCAGTGTGGTACAGCGGTTAGAGTGTTGGACTAGGACATGGGTGACCAGGGTTCGAATCCCCACCGGGCCATGAAGTTCACTGGGTGACATTGGGCCAGTCACTGTATTCTTTCAGCCTCATCTACCTCACAGGGTTGTTGTGGAGATTACATCAAGAGGGGGAGAACCTTGAGATGGTGGTTTATAAATAAATAAAATTCTTAGATGAGCTTGCTGGAGCCAGCATTGTAGAGTTCAAATTAGTGACTGAATTGTCATCCGGAGCCTTACAGCTCTGTAGAAGTGGTCAGATTTGGATGTTCGTTAATCTAAAAATGCAACCGCCACAGAAAAGGGGTTGGCAGGGAAGTGACCCCCTCCATATTGATAATTGAGAGTCAGAAACCCTTGTGAGTTTGGAACCATTCAGGCATCAGCAAATCCTTGTGCCTCTACCTTAGACCATCTTGAAATCTGCCAGTTGATTCTTCTTCCACACTGAGTTGCCTGAAGTTAAAAAGAAAGGAAAAGAGGAAAATTGAACAAATGAGGGTAGGGCAATTTCTGGATAGCAGGTTTGACTTGCAAATACCACCCACTCATGGTTGGGCAAAGAGAGGAGATGTTGGCACGCTGACAAAAGCAGGTTCCTCAGAATGGAGGTTTGGGCTTGGACAAGTTTGACTAGGCCTTCTGCTCTCTTTCTGTGTGTGAGAGAAACAGAGAACCTATGCAACTCGGATGTATACTGTCTAATAGTAAAATACCCATCACTCTAACGGGTGGTATCAGAACCAGCCCTGCCATTGGGCAAAGTAAGGCAGCTGCCTCAGGT
Source organism: Podarcis cretensis (assembly GCF_951804945.1). Lineage (NCBI taxonomy): Eukaryota > Metazoa > Chordata > Lepidosauria > Squamata > Lacertidae > Podarcis > Podarcis cretensis. The sequence continues at coordinate 7,539,803 of NC_137181.1, forward strand.
GGTAGATGCTGTGGAGTGGGCAGTAGCAGCTAGATGTTTGAGGGCACAGCTGCGTAAAGCAACTTGATCTGCCTTGTACTACCCTGCTGGTCTCACATGCAGTGAAAGACGTTGTCATCCCATCACCAAGGTTAAAGTAAGATTCAGCGGCTGGTCTCACCAGCTCCCAAGAATGGGAGAGGACACTATCTTGCCCTTTGCCTCAGGTAGCAAAATGTCTTCGACCAGGGCTGGGTGGTATATATGCGAGTCTGCTTGTAAATGAGTGCCGGACAAGCAATATATTCTGTTACCAATTTCAGTTCATTTCTGAGCTCAGTTTAAACTGCTGCCTTTGCTTTATAAAACCTTATATAGCTATCTTCTGGGCCATCTCTCTCTCTCTCTCTCTCTCTCTCTCTCTCTCTCTCTCTCTCTCTCTGGACCTTGCTTAGAAAATCAAGTTAATTTTAATCTGTTTTAGTATTTTAACTTTCATACGTTTTAAATGAGGATTGCAATTTTTAAAAATAGATTTTACTCTTTTATCTTTTGCAAACCGCTTTGAGTTTTGCGTGTGTATTTATAGTCAAGCGATGTGTAAGTTTCACAAAATAAAATAATCACCTGAGACTCTTCTCTGTGTGCCACCTCCAACAGAATTTCAGGGGCAGCGACAAGAGAACAGGCCTTTTCATTGAGGGTAAAAGTTGATGCATTCCAGTCAGGCAAAAATACTCTACAAAGATATGAAATATGGCTGTGGGGGGGTGTGGTCTGTAGAGAGGGGTGTGGCTGAGGAGGGGTTTGGGACATGGGGGAGAGTCCCCAGGGCCAGATGGAGAGGGCTGGAGTAGCAAATTTGGCTCCAGGCCTGAGATTCCACATCCCTGCTCAGTCCAAAGGGACTCCATCCATGCAGGCTGCCCAGTTGCCCCTTCCAATCGAAATGGGAAATAGAGGCTTCTGAGTTGGTCCAGGGCAGGCATGTCCAATGGGTAGATCACAGGGTGTTCCTGGTAGATCTCTGGTCCCTCAGGGATCTCCTTCCCCCCCAAAAAAAATAAAAAAAATTAAAAAAGAATTAAAAAAGCTCAACCTAAGAAAAGCTGAACAACTTTGCCTTTCCCAAAAAAATCTCAGCAACTTCTGCTTCTTAGCAAAAAAATGGACCATCAGATTAAGGTTCACTATTTGACTGCAGATTCAGGACCCTCAACTGTGTGTTTTATATAATCCACTTTTTATTATGTTCTGTGTATATCGCAATGCTGATTCAGTTTCATTCATATATCCAGTTCCATTCATTCATTCGCTTCCTAAAAAAAACAACCCTTAACAACTTTGATCCATCAAACGACAATGGGTAGATCACTGTCAGTTTTTTATACTGTGAGTAGATCACAGTCTATTGGGAGTTGGACGTCCGTGGTCTAGGGCTTTTTCTGAGCAACAGCAGTAGACACGGTGTCTGCTTCTCAGTTTGTGACTCCCAGCTCCATGATTTCTGGCTCCTGGGCTATGACTCCTGGCTTTTACTCCTCAAGTTGCCTATGGACACAGTCTGCTGGGATACTCTCCTAATATTGAGAATCCTCCAGTCAGCAGGGTTTGCATAGGAGAACTTGACTATGTCTTCTGCATCCCTTGCTTCAGTTGTTCCATCTCTTGTTTTGGTACAAAGGATCATTGGCCTTGCTCTTCCCTCATTTGCCCAGATACCCAAGTTATAAAGTGCATAATGGCATAGCAATTTGATGCAACTAGCCGTTGAGAAGCATCTTAATCCTCAGGGATGCGTAGGTACAGACAAGCTTACCATTTGATTGCTCCTTAGAGCATTAGGATGGTGACTTGTGCACGAGATCCATCATGAATACGCTCGGTGTACTCATATAAATGAAGAATAGGCAGGGTTTTTCATTTAACCAAGCTGGAGATGATTCATCCCCCAATAGCAAGCAGTCCACCCACCTCTCCAAAGGAAGTGAAATATTGCAACTTTGCTCTTAAAGCTGTGCTCAGATAGTCACGAGCTTTTGGGAGCTAGATGTCTTAAGTCGTAGAAACTGCCAGAGCAAACACTTTCCTCAATTAATCATGTGCAGCTCTGCCAAGTCATCGTGGTAACTTCACCTTTTCCCCATCTGATACTTGGAGGGAGAAAGCCAGAGGACCCAAGAAGGGTTTCCCCAAGCCCATTACCAGGAAGTTAGGAGCTGTGCACGCTATTTTCATCAGCTGTTGGGACAGGAGAGACCTCAGATTTATTCAGAGACCATCGTGCAAGGTGGGCATGGATGGGAAGATCTTCAAATGCATTTGGCAGAGTTCATACTCAAGATTTACATGCCCCCAGAGTCATCGTTTGTGGAGAAAAGTTCCCTGTAACTTCACTTCTTGCAGGGAGGGAACCGCCAGAAGGCCCTCGGAGCTGGACCTCAGTGTCTGGGTCGAACGATGGGGGTGGAGACACTCCTTCAGGTATACTGGGCCAAGGCCGTTTAGGGCTTTCAAGGTCAGCACCAACACTTTGAATTGTGCCCGGAAACGTACAACAGTGCTCTCCTCACCTGCAATTCTCCACAACTAGTATTTGGTGGCCTACTGACTCTGACAATGGAGAGAGTACATAGGCACTGTGGCTAGTAGCTACCGATGGGCTTATCTTACATGCATTTGTCTAATCTTTTATAGCCATCCAAATCCATCACCGCCTCTTGTGGGAGCGAACTCTATAATGTCAGTGTTCTGCTATCAGTGAGCAACAGCCTACTCACTCACCAGTGAATCATTCTACTGTTTGCCTCATTATATGAGCCAAGTTCTCTCCAAACACCATAATATTAGGATTAAGGAGGATAGTGATTTCAAGTGTTTGGATGGTGGTGCAAATGGGATAAATACCCAACAGATGGATTCCACGATGGAATGGGAAAACATCTCATTGACAAAACTCTGGAGACTTTGGAATATGTCGAGATCATCCAGTCATACAGTGGTGGCTTCATCTGCTTGGATGTTCCCCTCTTTTGGTATCACCAGTTCTTAGGGTAGAGACAAGGAAACTGTGACCCTCCAGATTTCGCTAGACTAGATTACTGCAATGTGTTATACATAGGGCTGCTTCTGAAGATGGTTCGGAAACTTCAGCTGGTGCAGAATTCAGCGGCCAGGTTGCTCACTGGTTTGACTATATTACACCAATCCTGGTCCAACTGCACTGGCCACCAATTAGTTTCCAGGCACAATTCAAAGTGCTGGTTTTGACCTATAAAGCTTTAAGCAGCTCAGGACTGCAATACATCAAGGACCACCACTTTCCATATTAACCTACCTGGACCCTGAGATTCTGGGGCCCTTCTTTGCGTGCCTCCTCCTCGAGAAGTCTGGAGGGTAGCAACATGAGAACGGGACCTTTTCTGCAGTGGTCCCCAGTTTGTGGGATGCTCTCCCCAGGGAGGTTTGCCTGGCGCCTTCATTATACACCTTTAGGTGGCAGGCAAAACCATTCCTTTGTAATCAGGCCTTGGGTTGATTTGATTGACATCCTATGCCCTTTTAAAATGTGGTGTTTTTGGGGGGGGTGTGTGTGTGTGTTGGGTTGTTGTTTTGATTACATATTTTGTGGTTTTATATTTATATTTTGATTTTGTTCTGTGAACCACCCTGAGAACTCCAGGTATAGGGCGATAGATAGATGATAGATAGATAAATGATGATGATAGATGATAGATAGATAGATAGATGACAGATAGATAGATTAGATAGACAGATGATAGATAGATAAATAAATAGATGATAGATAGATAGATAGATAGATAGATAGATAGATAGAGATAGATAATAGACATAGCTGTCAATGTTTCCCTTTTTTTAAGGGAAATTCCCTTATTTCGAATAGGATTCCTCGCAAGAAAAGGGAAAAGTTGACAGCTATGAATAGACTACAGCTCCCATCATCTCTGACCATTGATCATGCTGGCTGGGACTGATAGGATTTGAAGGCCAGCAACATATCCACTTCGCCTATCCACTTTCTCCAAACTGTGAATAATATTATACCTCTATCCTGTCCTCATGCAACGATTCCAAATCTGTGCAAATTTTTTGTCATGAGCCTGTGCAAGAAACTGTAGTCTTAAACTACACGGGACTAGAAAAGCAGTTTTTTTGCAGCCCTGTCTCAAAATTGCCAAGGTGGCTGAAGCTTTCGGATGTGCTGAGATCACAGCGATTGCCTCTTGTAACTGGTGGTTTAGGCTGTAAATCTGGGCTCTGTCCCAGCTTCCTCAATGAGCACGAAAAAATAGCCATTGGCTCAGGGATTTAATTCTAGTTCAGTATGTACAATGGACAGCAGCAAATCCTCACGTAGCCTCATGCAGGAAGCACAGTATTGGTTTTCTTGGTCAAGATAAATTAAGTTACAGATAGGTAGCCGTGTTGGTCTGCCATAGTCAAAACAAAAAAATTCCTTCCAGTAGCACCTTAAAGACCAACTAAGTCAGTTCTTGGTATGAGCTTTCGTGTGCATGCACACTTCTTCAGATACACTGAAACAGAAGTTTCCAGACCCTTCTATATAGTAAGAAGGTGGGGAGGGGTATTACTCAGAAGGGTGGTGGGAATGGGTGATTGGCAGATATCATCAGGCTCATCACAGCTATCTGCCAATCACCCATTCCCACCACCCTTCTGAGTAATACCCCTCCCCACCTTCTCACTATATAGAAGGGTCTGGAAACTTCTGTTTCAGTGTATCTGAAGAAGTGTGCATGCACACGAAAGCTCATACCAAGAACTGACTTAGTTGGTCTTTAAGGTGCTACTGGAAGGAATTTTTTTGTTTTGAAGATAAATTAAGTTAGAATAAAGAGACTAATTCAAATTGACCATTTGAGGGTTGTTGTTGTTTTTTGGAAGAAGCTCAAACACAGTTTGCAAATGTTTGTCGGTTGGCTTTCTTTCTACATATCTAATTGTTTTGCCAAATATTGTAACATCAGGCAGGGCAGGGAATTGAATTACACAAGCGACATCTGCCTCCTGGGAAGTTCAGGACTCTCTCAAGACCTCACTTGACACAAGCACTTATTTCATACGATCATCACCTGATCTCCAACGGTGCTTCTCCACAAAGGATTACACTCTAAGTATCTCGCAGCCCATAAAAAGTAAATCAGCCATGACAATGAATAGCAGAACATCTCGGCGTTTCAAAACATCTCCCTGACAACTCGCTTTGTAAAGAGTCAAGCTGCAAGACCTTTAACCCCATTTGAGTCCTTAATGTTCCAAGCGCGAGAATCTGAAGAAACATCGGTTTCAAGTATTTACATGTTATGAACAGAAATAGACATTAGCTCTACTGAAAGCTTTAAAATGATATGAAGGATGGACATGAACTCAAAGAAGTGGGGCCTTCTTCCTTCCTTCCTTCCTTCCTTCCTTCCTTCCTTCCTTCCTTCCTTCCTTTCTTTCTTTCTTTCTTTCTACCTGGAGTGTGTATATGGAATATGGGGTCTTCACTCCAAAGACCCCATATTCTTTTGAACCATCTTCCTAGATGCCAGTAGTGGGAAGGGCAGAGACAAAAGAAGGTGGAGCAACAAATGTTAATTATAGATTAGTTTCTTCACCCACCTCCTGGTCCTCCATCCAGACAAGCCAACAAGACATACCGGTTAGAGTGTTGGACTACAGCCTGGGAGACTAAGGTTCGAATCCCCACTCAGCCATGAAGCTCACTGAATGACCTTGGGCCTGTCACCATCTCTTAGCCTAGCCTACTTCACAGTGGTTGTTTTGAGGATGAAACATGGAGGAGGAGAACATCACCTTGAGCTCATTGGAAGAAAAAAGGTGGAATATAAATGCAATTAATAAATAAGCAAGAGACATGACCACGATTCAGGGATGCACTTCAGTCAGGCAAAGCTATGTGGGGTGTGGAGTAGGGCCAAAGGGTATGGCTTGAGGGGAGTTCTTAGGGCCAGATAGAGAGGACTAGAGGGCCACATCCAGCCCTGGGGCTTGAGGTTCCCCACCCCTGGACTAAACTACCCCTGAAATCCATCTCTGCTAACCAGTACTTTCCCCCCTAAAAATGTTTAGGGGTACTCTCATTTTGACTCAAGAAAACCACCGTTTTATAGCTCAAATCAGGAAAAATAAATACAGTAAATGGACAAAAGTACAAAGAACATGCATTACCTCATATTACACCGCACATTGGCATGAAGTTGTGTGCACTAACATCTTCCTGACTTCCATCAGTACACATCCACATTCCACACTGCTTCACACATTAAACGCTCGCTTCAATCTGAGACTCAGGAAGCACCTGGAAAAGAAATGAAGTTGCCATTGGAGGTGGTAACAACGAAACTGACCAATCACCGTGCTAGATTCCAACTCCTACTTCACACATCAAACGCTCACTTCCGTCTGAGACTCAGGAAGCAGCTGAGACAGGAAATGAGGCCGCCATCGGGGGCAGCAACGGAACTGATGATTCACCGTGTTAGAGAAGAAATGAAAAAATTCCCATTAGATTCACAAGATGTTTAGGGGTGTGTGTCCCCCCAGAAAAAAGCACTGCTGCTAACATCAAAGAGTTAAGGTTAAAAGTGATTTGTAGCTGGTATGCCGTTCCAGTAATGTTTGCATGTTGTTGTTGTTTAGTCGTTTAGTCGTGTCCAACTCTTCGTGACCCCATGGAATAGAGCACGCCAGGCACTTCTGTCTTCCACTGCCACCCACAGTTTGGTCAAACTCATGCTGGTAGCTTCGAGGACACTATCCAACCATCTCGTCTTCTGTCGTCCCCTTCTCCTTATGCCCTCCATATTTCCCAACATCAGGGTCTTTTCCAAGGAGTCTTCTCTTCTCATGAGGTGGCCAAAGGATTGGAACCTCAGCTTCAGGATCTGTCCTTCCAGTGAGCACTCAGGGCTGATTTCCTTCAGAATGGATAGGTTTGTTCTTCTTGCAGTCCATGGGACTCTCAAGAGTCTCCTCCAGCACCAAATGGCTGCATATGTCACCCCAACTATCTCAGCAAATTGACTCAGAAGTTCCAGACCAAAGGGCACCTTCTACCACATCTGGTGGCTTTGTGGATCCTCATCTCGGACCATTTCAAGCTCATCACCCAGGTTGACAAGGTACCTCAGTCAGCGTAACTAGATCTTTTTGTTGGTGCAAATGAGAGATTGCACAGCAAAGAGCTCGTAAGTCGCCTTTTGACTGCAGCTCAATTTACAGTAGCCAAGTTTTGGAAAGATCTCACAGGGCCAACCATTTCATGTTGCTATAGTAAAGTCTAGGATATTGTGCTCTCAAGAACAAATGACTTCCAAGCTCAGATTTCTACGTGAACTTTACATAATTGGAGAATTTTGCAAGGACGTGGTATGATTTTATCATGAGCTTGGATGGCCGTCACACTATGACAATGCTTAAAACTGTATTTGGACTTTGGTTCCTACTTACCTTCCTAACTGATACAGATAGGTAGCCGTGTTGGTCTGCCATAGTCAAAACAAAATAAAAAAATTCCTTCCAGTAGTACCTTAAAGACCAACTAAGTTAGTTCTTGGTATGAGCTTTCGTGTGCATGCACACTTCTTCAGATACCTGCATGCACACTTCTTCAGATACATACAGATCAACTTGGTATCTGAAGAAGTGTGCATGCACACGAAAGCTCATACCAAGAACTAACTTATTTGGTCTTTAAGGTGATACTGGAAGGAATTTTTTTATCTTCTTTACTGATGATATGGTCCTTTCTGGCTTTTTAATAGCAATGCATGAGACACCATAGTCCTCCTCCTGCCCTGTTTAAGTATCTTGGGCAAATTTAGTTGTCTGTTCAAGAAAGACTGAGATATGTACAAGGTTTTATGTTTTAAGTATATTTGTAAAACAGAGGAAACTGGAAAAATAAAAGATATCAATAATTGTAAGAACAGCATTTCAATAACAGGAAACCCATCATTTTGCTAACTAATCCAGCATGCATATTGTTTCAATATGCATGTCAAACATTTCAAGAACCAATAAAGCCAACAGCTCAAGGCAATAGCAGAGGGGAAATGCATAAATATAAAAATCTATTCTGATTAATCAAGTCCAGAACTGTGCCTCCAAATTCTACCTAAAACAGAATGAAACTGGAAGCTCTGAAAATCTGAAACTGGGAGGAGAAAGATTACCACAATACTTCCCCCAGATGATGCAATGATATATCCAATCTACAGATTATCATGCAAATTTAAGACTGGGATGTGTATATTATGCTGCAACTTTGAGTGAAATCTAAATTTGTGGGACCAGTTGTTATGGTTGTTAAGTCCCTTTGAGTTGCATCCAATAAATTTAATAAATAAAAATAAGCAGACATATGACTACAGTACCCATGATGCAGTACCCATGATAAATACAGTACTCATACAGTACTTGAGCTAAGTATGCAGGCATGAAAACATTCTGGACCTATAGATCAGGCATCGACAAACTCAGCCCTCCAGATGTATTTGGGACTACAACTCCCATCATCCCTAGCTAACAGGACCAGTGGTCAGGGATGCTGGGAATTGTAGTCCCAAAACATCTGGCAGGCCAAGTTTGCCTATGCCCGCTATAGATGAAGTGAGGGAACTAGTGTTAATGATGCAAGCTGAATTCTGAACAGCACCTGAGCCATTTCTGAATATGGCCTGAAAGTCATTTAAGAGGCCTGTCCACATTTTTATTTAATTTTTTATTTTACAATCTTTGAATACAGATCAACTTGCCTCTCTGCAGTAGTGTGAACAGCTTCTGGTCACTTCCCTGTCTTGCCTTCTGCTTTATGGCTTTATTAGCATGCGGTTGTTTCAAAGGACTCATTTAGGAATTCTGGCAGGCTGGCTCCCTTCACTGCTGATGGTTCCTTAAGAGGAAAAAGTTGATTGAGGGCAGAGGTATTCTTGGGAGAGAGAGAAGCAGCCTTTGAGTCCAAAATCTAATTGCGGCATCGTCGAAGGGAAGCACAGCCTTCTCTGTAGGACAAAGTCACACGCCGTACTATGCCATAACAGATGGCAAAGAAAGCAATCAGCTTAATCACCATTTGGAGGAACATCCTTGTCAGCAGAAGGGAGCTGAGGGTTGATGGCTCTGGCTTGATTCTATGAAGTCTAGCAATGTCACTCTTGCAGGTGTGGAATGCACAGAAATAGCAAGATACCAAGGAAGGGTAATTTTGGGAGTGGCAACATAGATGGTGCTCCTTTTGTGGGATGTGATATCACTGTAGCAGTCAAGTACAACATTTCCTGTTTGCCCAGAGTGGACACACAGGGAGATGCTACTCCAGCCAGGAGGACTTCCTGTCACACCTGGTCTGGAGCATCCTCCCTCTGCGTGTGACCAGGAAGATGCGCATGACCCTTGGAGACCCCATAAAAGGGCTGGTCATGCAACCATCTTCCCTTCTCCTGATGCTGCTCTCTTGATGTTCTTTGGCTGTCTGCTGGCTCTCAGCCAGCAGCACATGGGCTCATTCGCCACATGGGATGAACCCAAACTCTCTTCTGTAACTACAAGCTAAAGCCTGCCTTCAGGGGTCATGCTGTGAACTGAATGTAAGTAAACTTCTTATTACCTTTAAGAGAAGACTGTTGTGTCTTTATTCTGTTTAAGAGGGGACGCGGGTGGTGCTGTGGGTTAAACCACACAGCCTAGGACTTGCCGATCAGAAGGTCGGCGGTTCGAGTCCCCGCGACAGGGTGAGCTCCCATTGCTCGGTCCCTGCTGCTGCCAACCTAGCAGTTCGAAAGCACGTCAAAGTGCAAGTAGATAAATAGGTATCGCTCCGGCGGGAAGGTGAACGGCGTTTCTGTGCGCTGCTCTGGTTCGCCAGAAGTGGCTTAGTCATGCTGGCCACATGACCCAGAAGCTGTATAATAATAATAATAATAATAATAATAATAATAATAATAATAATAATATTTTATTTATACCCCGCCCTCCCCAGTCAAGGCCGGGCTCAGAGCGGCTTACAAACAATAATAAAAACAAGATGAATGATTACAACTTAAAAACAATAATAAAATACAACATTAAAATAATGGAACATTAAAATATTAAAATGTAGCCTCATCGCAGGAGGAGAAGGAAAAGAAAAAAGAAAGAGAGGGAGGGAGGGAATCAAATTGGCTCCAAGCCAAAGGCCAGGCGGAACAACTCTGTCTTACAGGCCCTGCGGAAAGAAATCAGATCCTGTAGGGCCCTGGTCTCATGAGGCAGAGCGTTCCACCAGGCCGGAGCCAGAGTTGAAAAGGCCCTGGCTCTGGTTGAAGCCAATCTAAATTCCTTAGGGCCTGGGACCACTAGGGTGTTGTTATTTATGGACCTTGAGGCTCTCCGTGGGGCATACCAGGAGAGGCGGTCCTGTAGGTACGAGGGTCCTAGGCCGTGAAGGGCTTTAAAGGTCAAAAGCAGCACCTTAAATCTGACCCTGTACTCAACTGGGAGCCAGTGCAGCTTGAAAAGCACTGGGTGAATATGCTCCCATGGCAGAGACCCCGTGAGGAGCCTCGCTGCAGCATTCTGTACCTGCTGGAGTTTCTGGGACAGCTTCAAGGGCAGCCCCGTGTAGAGCGAATTACAGTAGTCAAGCCTGGAGATGACCGTCGCATGGATCACTGTGGCCAGGTCGGGGTGGGAAAGGTAAGGGACCAACTGCTTGATGCGGCAAAGGTGGAAAAATGTCGCCTTGGCTGTTGCTGTAACTTGCGCCTCCGTGGAAAGGGAGGCGTCAAGGATTACACCCAAACTCTTAACGGAAGGCAATGGCACTAATTGGGCCCCCGCAAGAGAAGGGAGTTGGTCCCTCATCCCCATGCCATCCTGACCTAGCCATAGGACCTCTGTCTTTGAAGGATTTAGTTTCAATCGGCTCCCACGAAACCATCCAGCTATAGCTTCCAAGCATCTGGTCAGTGTGTTCGGGGCCGAGTCGATGTGGCCATCCATCAGCAGATAGAGCTGAGTGTCATCAGCATATTGGTGACAGCACAGCCCAAAGCTCCAGATAATCTGGGCAAGGGGGCACATAAAGATGTTAAAAAGCATCGGGGAGAGAATTGCGCCCTGCGGCACTCCACACACCAAGGAGTGGCGCAACGACATTTCCCTCCCTAGTGCCACCCTCTGTCCCCGACCAGAGATAAAAGAGCACAACCAGTTACGGGCTATGCCCTGTATCCCCACGTCTGCGAGGCGGTGGTCCAGAAGATCATGATCGACCATGTCAAAGGCTGCTGACAAATCTAAAAGGATCAGCAGTCCTGACCCGCCTCGATCCAGTTGTCTATGGAGATAATCTGTTAGGGCAACCAGAGCCGTCTCCGTCCCAAAACCAGGACAGAAACCGGACTGAAATGGATCTAATGCTGATGTTTCCTCCAGAAACCTACCAAGCTGTTCAGCAACCGCTCTCTCAATTACCTTACCCAGGCATGGAAGATTTGAAACTGGGCGGTAATTGGATAGGTCTAAGGGATCTGATGAAGTTTTCTTTAAGAGTGGACACACCACTGCTTCCTTCAGTTCCCCTGGGAATGTCCCCGTGTCAAGGGACAAATTGATAATTTCAACCAGGGGGGTCCGCGCAACATCTGGACACTCCCTAATCAGCCAAGACGGGCACGGATCAAGGAGGCAGGTGGTGGGCCTACCAACTTGGAGGAATCTATCCACATCAGTAGGGAGTATCCGATCGAAATGGTCCAACACTGGACCTGAAGTCAGTCGAGGGGCCTCCAGTTCAGTCACTGTATCTAAATTGGCAGGGAGGTCAAGGCGGAGCAACAGGACTTTCTCCGAAAAAAAGCTCGCGAATGCCTCACAGCTGTGGGTTGAATTTGTGCTTAAATTTGGTTGTCCTCCTAAGGACGTTATTGACCTAATTATTCTAAAAAGTTCTGCCGGGCGAGAGCTAGCGGATGCAATGGAAGCTGCAAAGTAAGATTTCTTAGCAGCTTTCATAGCCATCTCATAGGCTTTCATAAGCGTCCTATAAGATGTTCTTGAGGCTCCGTCATGAGTCCGTCGCCATACTCGCTCTAGCCGTCTGAGATCCCGCTTCATTTTCCGGAGCTCCTCAGTAAACCAAGGGGCCCAGTTTCAACGGGGTCGCAGAGGGCGCTTAGGTGTGATCTCATCAATGGCTGCCAAGAGCCGGTTATTCCAGTCCTAAACAAGGTCATCTAATGAGTCGCCAGGAGGAGCAGGGTTCCGCAAGGCTTGTCGGAATCTATCAGGATCCATCAGTTTTCGCGGACGAGCCCAAATAGGTTCGCCACCCAAGCTGGGGAGGAGCGGGAAGTCAATCTTGGCTTTCAGAGTGTAGTAATCAGACCATGGCACTTCCACAGCGGGGAGCATGATCACATCTATGCCAGCCCCAAAGATCAGATCCAGCGTGTGGGCTGGATGGAGGACAGAGAAACCTGGGGGTGTTATCTCATGTAGGGAGACTACTTCGCCTTCCCGTACCCAGGTCTCCATCACGCAAGCCAGGTCAATCCCCTGCGAGACAAAAAAAGTCACGCATGGTGGTGGTTTTGTTGCCTATGGACCTGGCATTGCACAGCACCAATGATGGAGGTATGTAATCCTTGCTCTCCCTACCCTCATCCCTTGGGATGGGGCGTAGATTGGAAGGGGTTCGAGGATCACTGCATCTCGAAACCCTTCACTGATAGAGATATCTAGCCCCACCGCCATTCCTCCCTAGCCCTTCAATTGTGGAAATCCCAGATCCCATACTAGCTTCCCCAATAGATGGGTAACACCCCCTCAATAACAAGTCATCCTTGGGCCAGGACTCCTGGGTCAAAATGGTATGGGAAAGAGGTGGAGGTCTGATAGGGTAAGTATCCCTAGAAGATAAAACCCAACCAACCGCACCCCAAGCAGGGGAGACAGTCCCATGGTGTTTCATTAACTGTCAATCCCCCTCTCCCTCCTGGGTTAATTGGAGGATTGTTGGTTCTATCTGTGGCTGTGGAAGTATTAATGAGGTATGTGTAATAAAATGTGGATCACTGGCCAACAAAGAGCCAGATTCGAATTCGGAAGATCTGTCCATCCTGTCTCGCCAGGAGTACAGTAGAGAAGGCTGATCATTCTGATAAGTTTTTGGAACATTAGGCAAAGGTCCAGATGTAGATTTGGTGCTGGATATCTCCAGACTGTCAGCAACACAGAGTTCTTTAGGTGTTGTTGCCATAGAAATGCCGGAGGCGCCAAATTCCTCATCTAATTTGGTGTCGTTTGAAAAGGGAACAGGGAGTTGCACTGATGTCTTTCTATGGGATAAAGAGCTGTTGGACGTCTTTAAATATTGTGCTCTAGGCTCTACTGTCCTTATATTTTGGGTAGAAATCTCAGTCTTTATACTCATTAGCCTCTTCTTCAGGTCTTGTAATTCTAGGCTTACAGAGTTCTTTTCTTCCTTTGGGCAATTAGTATTTCTAGTGTTGAGCTTGGTTTCCTTTATCCGCATTAGCTTTGACTCTATGCAAGGGACCAATTGCCTCCTAGTTTCGTCCTTAAATACCCTCACTGGGCGGAGAGAATGGAACCACCATAGGGTATCCTTTATCTCCATGAGTCGAGATGGGAGGGTTGATGACCTAAAGGTCATAAATAGGCGCATGGTGTTTCTCAAGGTAGGCAGGAAGTGGAAATTTTCTAGATCTACATTTCGGTAATGGTAATTCAGGAGCTGAGACAAGGACATAGTAATTTGTCTGCGGTTCATCCACCTATGAGTGTATCGGTGAATCTCAAGCATTATCTGGTTCGTTTGCAAGACTTGACAGGACCTCACTTCATCCATAGTTTGAGTTGGTGAGTTGTTAACAGAATCATTTCTTAGCATCCTTTTAAGCCCTTGGGCATTTAAAGGGGAGGAGCTAGTATCCAATTGTTTCTCAGTGTTAACTATTCTAGTGAGGATTTCATCCAGTCTTTGGAGAACCAGAACCATAGTTTCTGCAGACAACGTGCAAATCTCTTGGTAGGGGTGCGTATCCCGAATTGGTTGAAAGCAGGCTCCTCTAATATCTTGTTCTAGAGGCATGGGTGGGTCAGCGTTAGGAGTGGGAGGAATCCCTCCTGCTCCTGCTCTTGCCCTCTTGGACGGATTAGCTTTTTCTGGGAGGAGGGGGGTCGGGTCATTGACATCCTCCTTAAGGGGGGGTGAGGTTCCCCCAACGTTGTTACTCACTGTTTGTTCTATTTGCTCCGTTTTCTCGGTTTCCTCAACCCGCTCTGTTTCTGAGCCAGGGCAGATGGCGTTTGGCTCTCTGCCGATTCTTTGTTTTAGAGGAATTGTGAGTCTCAATAATGGTCTTCTGGCTCTTTGCACCTCGTTTTCTCCTTCTGGCAGGCATTCTCAATAAGGAAGTGACAGTTGGAGGAGTGTCACTCCAATGAGGAGTGACAGTTGGAGAACTAGGTCTCAAACCTTCCGGCCTAAAAGAGCAGGTTTTAGCAGGGAAAGCCACACCTCTCCTTGAACACACTCAGAGGTGGATATTTAAAGCACAGCCTGGAAAGAACAGGGCAAAATTTAAGTGTGGATAAGCCCTTAGATTTAAAAAAAAGGAGATGTTCCTTCCTCTCTCATGGCGTTCAACCCTTCTGGACTGGACACAACTGGACCTAACTGTCAGGGGTCCCTTTACCTTTACCTTTAAAGGGGAATTTACCAGGAACAAATCTAATCTGGCAAGCCAGACTGGATTGCTTAACTCAAGAGATTCTAATGAATCTACCAACTAGCTTCCAACAATATACAGGGGAATGTACTCTGCTACCAGCTCACTAGCGTGAGTGAGGAAGGATAATATTTAATCAATATATCCTCTCCTACTATCCACAACATTCCCACACCTTTGAGGTGCAGGTTCTAGTCTTTGTGGTTTAAAAATTTAGACCATATGGTAGTAGAGGCCATGGGTAGAGGAGCTGGTGCAGCTACCGTGGAATGATCTTGCTTGCAAGCTTCCTATGTAACCAGGCCGACTGTCTACCAGCTCCATCCAGTATGTCGGTTGAGACCCTATCTGCCCTGCATGCTGTCTCACCAGAGTGGTGCATGCTCTAGATATCTCCCATTTTGACTCCTGCAATGCGCTCTACATGGGGCTATCTTTGAAGGTGACTTGGAAACTACAACTAATCCAGAATGCAGCTGCCAGACTGGGAGCGGCCACGAGACCATATAACACTGGTCCTAAAGGATCGCCACTGGCTCACAGTATGTTTCCAAGCACAATTCAAAGTGTTGGTGCTGACCTCGAAAGCCCTAAATGGCCTCGGCCCAGTATACCTGAAGGAGTATCTCCACCCGCATCGTTCAGCCCAGACACTGAGGTCCAGCGCCGAGGGCCTTCTGGCGGTTCCCTCCCTGCGAGAAGTGAAGATACAGGGAACCAGGCAGAGGGCCTTCTCGGTGCTGGCGCCCGCCCTGTGGAACACCCTCCCATAAGATGTCAAGGAGATAAACAACTACACAACTTTTAGAAGACATCTGAAGGCAGCCCTGTTTAGGGAAGTTTTTAATGGTTGATGTTTTAATATTTTTTGGGCAGCCGTCCAGAGTGGCTGAGGCAATCCAGTTAGATGGGCAGCATGTAAATAATAATTTTTTTATTATATTATTATTTTTATATGATCTAATCCATCTTCTTAAGAGCAAAAGAAGAACCCTAGTCTTCTTACCTAGTCTAGCATCCTGTTCTCACAGTGACCCATCAGATACGCCTAGGGAGCCCAAAACAGAACATGTGTGCAACAGCACTCTCAGGAGAGCATCAAAATAGCCCTGCTGGATGAAGCCAATGGACCACCCAGCATCCTGTTCTCACGGTGGCCAACCAGATGTATGGGAAACCTGCAAACAGGACCTAAATGTAACAGAGCTCTGACTACTTGTGATTCCTTACAGCTGGCATTCAGAAGAATACTACCTCCCACACTGGCAGTGGTCCAAAATCATTGCGGCTAGTAAACACTGATAGCCTTGTCTTCCAGGTTGACCTGATTTAAAATAGGACCCTATGCTCTGGGTGGCACTGTGGGTTAAACCACAGAGCCTAGGACTTGCCGATCCAAAGGTTGGCAGTTCAAATCCCCGTGACGGGGTGAGCTCCCGTTGCTCAGTTCCTGCTCCTGCCGACCTAGCAGTTCGAAAGCACGTCAAAGTACAAGTAGATAAATAGGTACCACTCCGGCGGGAAGGCAAACGGCGTTTCCGTGCACTGCTCTGGTTCGCCAGAAGCAGCTTAGGCATGCTGGCCACATGACCCAGAAGGTGCATGCCGGCTCCCTTGGCCAATAAAGCGAGATGAGCACCACAACCCCAGAGTCGGTCAGGACTGGACCTAATGGTCAGGGGTACCTTTACCTTTACCTTTATGCTCCTCAGCATCAGGTAACCTTGCTAAGCAAACCAGTCTCTTAAACTTAAGCCAAGAAATAGTATTCTTTATAAAATTGAACATCAATATTTGTATCAAGGCTTTGAGATTAGACCACTGAAGAAGCCCGGAAACTACCTTGGGAGTGGGCTATCTGCAAGCCCCAGTAAAAGGGCCCCATTGGGGGTGAACAGTGGCCTTACTTGGACTGCCAGGGCGAAACAGGTGCAAAACGCCGGCACCCCTGTCTCTACAACTTCACTAGCATCTCTCAGTACAGTGGTACCTCAGGTTAAGTACTTAATTGGTTCCGGAAGTCCGCTCTTAACCTGAAGCGTTCTTAACCTGAAGCGGACTTTCCCCATTGAAAGTAATGGAAAGTGGATTGATCCGTTCCAGACAATGAAAAACAGCCCCTAATACAGCAATTTAACACAAATTTTACTGTTTCACGAGACCATTGATCTATGAAATGAAGGCAATAATCAATGTACTGTGCTACAAAATAAATAAGACAGTATTTTAGATAGAAAAAAACAACCCATTTATTTCTTTTCTTATGTGCACTCATTGCTTGGATGGGGGCTCAGGGTCCTCTTCCACAATCACAATCGGCTTGGCTCCTGGCATTCGCGGAGGCCTCAGAGAGCTCCCATAGCTGGAGCCCAGTCGCAGAGCCCTCTGCAGGCCCCGCAGACGTCGGGGCTTGGCTCCTGGCAGCAGCGAGACCTTCAAGAGCTCAGACAACTTACTTCCGGGTTACAATCATTCGTAACCCAAAAAAAGTAAGTTGAAGCATTCGTAACCCGAGGTACCACTGTATTGCGAACAACACCAAACTTACCCTTTGTTGGTATCTTCATGAACTTACCTAAAAAGATAAAGAAAACAAAAGACTGAGTTAAGCATTTGAAAAACCCATTGTAACCAGACATTATAAGTTCATCTTAAGTTGGGTAGTTCATAAGTCTCTGCGGCTTTACACAAGGTTTTGCATTTTTCTCAGAAGATTGATAAAGGGTGTATAATTATTTTGGTAATTATTGTTTGTATATTAGTCTCCAATGTGTTGCAAGAGTCGTACTACTTCTATCATTTTTCTAGCCTCTGCATCAGGTGGCAGGGGTGCTGAAGGTTGCAAAATGGACTATAACTGTTTAGCTGGTGATCATTAGCACTGTAAAGCAGGGAAACGAACATTCAGTGTAAAAACGGCATGCAGTGTTTACAGAGTAAAACAAAAAAGCAAACAACATAATCATGCAATAATGGCTGCCTTGTGTTAGATAAGGCAGTCCCCGGAATACCAAACCGCAATTTTGTGTTGTAAATATACTCCTAATCTCTCTTCAGTGCCGATGCAAAGAGAGTTAGTTTAAGAGTTACATATTAATCCCTAGTCCCTCCCCCTCCCCCCCCAAAAAAAAGGAAAGAAAGAAAACTCTCTGCAAGGAAAAATCTAGCATTTCAAGGAGAAAGGTTCTAGGTTTACTGTTGTGCTAGTTTTGAACATGCAGGGCATTTGTTGTTGTTTGAGCAGGAGGGGGGTGGAAAAAAGATAGGGAATGAGCACGTCAGCTGACCAAGTTACAACACCTGGCTGTTCACTGCTGGAATCAGAATGCTAGTCTGTGAACCCTTGATTCAAGAAACCACCTCTTTATGTCATCGCATCAAGTACGCTGCCATAGCCTGATGTGATGGGATGAAATGGCAATCCAAACAGCTAATGCTTGCATCTCTCAGCCACCTGCAAATATGTCTTCTGTGTCTGGGTGGATGGAAGAAAAATCTCTTCTCCAATCTTTAGTCGGAATTTGGGGACAGCCGGGTATTGGAAGCATGCTCAAAGGGCATTTCCATCAGTTGCACAAGGTTTTATGTAATGCATTCTTTGATGAAATACCAGAGGTTGCATCTGTATGGGCAACTACCTTTTATCTGTTTCTGCTGGCTTTTGAAGGCATACCTCAATCACTTGACCCTGAATATCCTGCTTTAATTGTTGTGCTGTTTTAATATGACTCAGTCCACGTTTCAATTAAGTATGTTTGAGTGTTCATGCTTTGATGGGATCGTTTTATTCTGTATTTTTAGAGCTGTGTTTTTTATTCTGTATGGTTAGAGCTGAGTGCCCTGAGTGCTCACTGGAAGGACAGATCCTGAAGCTGAGGCTCCAATACTTTGGCCACCTCATGAGAAGAGAAGACTCCCTGGAAAAGACCCTGATGTTGGGCAAGATGGAGGGCACAAGGAGAAGGGGACGACGGAGGACGAGATGGTTGGACAGTGTTCTCGAAGCTACCAGCATGAGTTTGACCAAACTGCAGGAGGCAGTGGAAGACAGGAGTGCCTGGCGTGCTCTGATCCAGGGGGTCACGAAGAGTCAGACATGACTAAACGACTAAACAACAACAACAACAAAGGTGTTTGTAGAGCCATCTCCCAGCACACCATAAAACCCGCTGAATAACTTTGGGTTCATTATTGGGCGGTTGGGTTTGTTTTGTTTCGAAGGTTAGCCTACCTCACAAGATTGTTGCACAGACAGAAAGAGTGGGTGAGTAAAGAAACAAAAGGACTCGAAGCTCATTCTAACAGCTCAGTTGCCTGGAGCGTGGTGCTGGTAATGCCAAGGTTATGGGGTTAGAGTGTGGTGCTGATAACAGCAAGGTCGTTGGTTTGATTCCCATATGGGACAGCTGCAGATTTATGCATTATCCTTTTAACCCCCTCTTTTTTTTTTGCAAATTTTGTGAAAGGTGCTGCAGGAGTGTAAAGCTACATGTCCATAGAAGACCTTCTGCTGAATGCACAGAATGCAGGATCCTTCCCTTTGCCCTTTATTTACATGTTCAGGAAATTTAATTAATGAAGGTGAAAACAAGACGGCAGCAAAACAACCAAACAGTTATTATCTCTACAAAAACCAACTTTTTTTTTACGGTTTGGGAAAGCTTGTTTGCCTCCATGCAAAGGATTCTCAAACTCAACCTGAAAAACATTGTGTTCAAACAAACATGTGCCATTTTCTTTAAAATTCAGCCCCCTCCCCTTACACACAGAATAAATTGCCATCCGTTAAACAGCTGCTGAGGAAGACCTCAGGGCTGAAACGAATTTGGCACTTTGCATGGATTTCCCCCCTCTTTAATGAGCATGTATTAATTTTCACCCAATTTACTCCAGTTAATGGAAGCATTTATGCTGAAGTGTCTAATGATGTGGGCAAAAGCATATCTGTTTGGAAATGTTGTGTGTGTGTTAATTATACACTAAAATGACAATCTTTTGAACAGTGCTTAACGATACATTTCTGAAGCACAATTCAGCTGCAATGAAATAATACTAATAAGCAATAGTAATAAAATAATAATTTAAAAGTGCATTTCTTCTTTGGAAAAGGAATCTTCTAGAGTTATAGCCAGCCAGCCTCACCCTTAAAGAAGCGTATGCAGGTTGTTCAAAACAGCAATTTCCAGAGAGTTTTATTTTCCTTTTCTGATTTACATATCTGTGCCATTTTATAAGAAAAATAACTGAGCAGCTCAAGTTCAGAGTTGTGGGGTACAGATTCTTTGATGGGACCACATGCTCTGTGGCAGAGCACATACTTTTCATGTCAAAATTGTTTTTACCTCTGCCAGTGTTTTTAATTGTTGCAATTTTTACATATGAGGTTATGGAGTTGTTTTTAATGGCTGACATTCTCATTGTGAAACCTCTTGTATGGGAAGTGATTCACACATGAGAATAAAATAAATTTGGGATATATTCTGAACTCCTCAAACTGGTTTCAATTACAGCATTTGAATAATTTTTGTAATGCTTTTCATCCCCTTGAAATGCCTAATTTTGACCTTTGCAATCAGTGTATCTGAATAACTCACACCAAAATCCAGATTGTGACATTTTTATTTATTGATTTTTCACATGCCCTTCATTGAAAGTCCTCTATTCTGCCAGGGTTTCTCCTTCTGGTATTTAATGCAATGCAAAAAGAAATGTTAATTAGGGCCAAGGTTATTAGCACCAGCCAATTAACAGTCCAGAAGCTTTGTGGAGCAATGACTGACTATTCTGTGTGCTTCCAATTAATGTGTTTATGTCTTTAGAATGACTTTCTATTTTTAAATAGTCTGGAGACATTAGACTGCAATCCCAACCCCACTTACCTGGGAGTAAGCCCCATTGAATCCCATCGGAATTACTTCTAAGTAAATGTGAGTAGGGTTGTGTGATGTTAGACTTGAGAATTAACCCACACATTTTAGATAAATTTGGGGGACAATGAAGCCAAGCAGCTTATTTTCAGTGGGAAAGTGAAACACATGCTTAAATCTCCAGCACTGGGATCAATCAGTCCCGAAAGTAGTAGGGGCACGACATTTTAATCAAGAAGAAATCCTTTGAATATAGGCTTTTGTCTTGGCAAGTTGACTTTAGGTCCCAAATTCCGCTTGCACACTGGATAACACCTGTTGACTTGAGATCTGCAAAAACAGGTCAACGTGGGTTGCAAACAAATGTGGCATATAGAGAAGCTGCTGACTGTTGACTTCAGCAGTTAGCCTGCTGAAAAATCAGAACCATGGACAGCAGCACAAATCTTCCGGCAGCTTGCAATGCCTAGTCCATGGGTAGGCAAACTAAGGCCCGGGGGCCGGATGCGGCCCAATCGCCTTCCCAGTCCAGCCCGTGGATGATCAGCATGTTTTTACATGAGTAGAACGTGTCCTTTTATTTAAAATGCATCTCTGGGTTATTTGTGGGTCCTGCCTGGTTGGTGCCGACCTTTAAAGCCCTAAATGGCCTTTGCTCAGTATACCTGAAGGAGCGTCTCCACCCCCATTGGTTTGACCTCTAAAGCCTTAAACGGCTCAGGACTGCAATACCTCAAGGACCACCATTTTCCATGTGAACCAACACGGACCCTGAGATCATCTTCTGGGGCCCTTCTTTGTGTGCCTCCTCCTCGAGGGGTCCAGAGGGTCGCAACACAAGAACAGGGCCTTCTCTGCAGTGGCTCCCCGACTCTGGAATGCTCTCCCCAGAAAAGTTCGCCTGCCACCTTCATTATACACCTTTACATCCTATGCCCTTTTAAAATGTGTTTTTTTGTGGGGGGTTATTGGGTTGCTGTTTTTATTTTTATTATGTATTTATTATGTTTTATATCTTGATTTTCTTCTGTGAACTACCCTGAGACCTCCGGGTACAGGGAGGTAAATAAATTCAATAATAATAATCATCATCATCATCATCATCATCATCATCATCATCATCTGTATGCAACCTAAACCATGTAGTGGCTAGAAACATTCCAGGGACACTTTCTCAGGCAGACAGCAGTCTCATCCACCAAGAGAATCTAGTTACAAGTTTTCAAGTCTTTGCGCTCAACTTATATATTTTTCCTGCATGCGAATCCATGACTTTGCTTTGTTAGGCTGTTGGAACTCTCCTTGTCCTGACATAATTTTTCATTTACTAAAATAGCATTCTCCGTTTCTGAGTGAATAATGTGACAGAAGCAAAGGGGGGGGGGGTTTCGAGAGAAAGGAACCTTGCTTCCCATTGTTACGCTGATTAACTGTTGCGACACCAATCTAAATGAAGCGTATTTGCTTTCCTATCTATGGTTCATACTAGCTAGAAAAAGCAAAGGCAAATCAGCATTTGCACATCTTGATATGAAAACCATGTTTGCATATAGATCTATGAGCCTTAAGGGAAAAAACAAATGCAGAATAGGGGGTACACCACACACTCTTACCACATTCAACTGAAGTCATATCACTACCTCTGTTTCCTTCCTTATACTATGTCTTCCTGAAATGGTTGCCAACTTACTGGTACCTGATCCTGCGCCTTTAGCAGCATCTTGTTCTTGATATAGTCACAGGGGTGTGTATGTGTCTTTATTTCATGCCCCAAAAAGCTTCATCAGTTGATTTCTGCACACGAAGTGCTGTTAAAGGCACATGCACAAATGAGTCTATTTTATCCTGCTCACTTGACAACCTTACTCATCTGGTTAATATAAGAATGTCTGTAGCTTTAGATTGTAAGACTGATGGTAAAGATTGTTGGTTTTGTTTTTTTAAAATGCTCTTTAAGCTGCTCTGGGTGCCTTTTGGGATGAAGAGAGGAGTAAAAAAGCTTTAAATGGGTCATAATCGCCATCCCTGACCACAAACCAAGCTGCCTCAAATTGATTGTCACTGGAAGCAAGAGACATCTGTAGGGTCATACAGATTCTCCATCGCTGCCTTACAAGCATCTCGTAAGATCATAGAATGATAGAACTGCGTCTCAGCTGAAGAAGATTGGCAAGTTAACTTAATGGAATATTCTGAAATGGCAAAACTGACAATGAAACTAAAAGGAAGAGACGACAACGAATTTAAGGAAGAATAGAAGATATTTAATGCACACATACAGAAGCACTGTACACAGCTTAATACATTAGCAGGGTTTTAAAGATTACTTGTAATTTTGTTATGAATGGATAATAAGTAATTTAAATAGGTTTTAAACTGAACAATGGACATGTGGTATATTGATAAGTAATGGAACCAAGGAAGGGACTAGAGGGAAGTCAATTTGTTTTCTTTTGTTTTCTTTTTCTTTTTGTATTGTTATTGTTTTTTACTTTTTGTTATCTTTAGAAAACCAAAAAATCATTATCAAAAATGTGGGATGTGAAACACAAGAGCAGTCAAGTACAACATCCCTAGAGTGGACATAAAAGGGGGTGTCTGGACCAGCCAGTTGGAACTTCCTGTTTCTCCTAGGCTGGGACAGACTTCCTCTGCATGTGACTAGAGGTGGGTGTGTCCTCACCTGCCCAGGTAACGAAAGAGCAGGACTGGTCAGCCATCTCTCTCTCTCTCTGACCACATTCGTCGAAGAAGCAACATCTGCTTAGCCTAAGATGCTCTCTTGGCCTCCAGCCAAGAGAGGACAAAGGGACTATTCTCCTTATGGGATACTGTGATGGCCTGGGATTCTGATTCAGAGGCTGAACCAGAGGAATCCCAGCCTGCACAGGAGTCCCCGCCTCCAGGGCCGGCTGAACTGGGGCAGGGCCTTGATTCTGAAGCGCCTGCACCTGTGCCAGATCCTCAGGAGCAGGCACCAGGTGATTCCACTCTGGGTCCAGAGGTGGTTGAGGACTCAGTGCCTGCAGGTGAGTCTCCCCCTGGGCCCAGTAACCCTTCAGCCTCTCCTGAACTGCAGAGGCTCAGGGCAGAGAGGCGAAGGGAACTGGTTTCTCCCAGGAGGAGTGCTCGCCTTAAGGCCAAGAGAGGCGGGTCTCCTAGGGACCGCCCCTGGCCTCAGAACAGATAAAGGCCAGTCGGCCCGGTCCCAGGTTGTGGGAGCAACGTCATTGTTGAGTACCTGTTCCTGCCCGGACCCAGACCTGACTCTCCAGTGATCCTGTCCCCGCCCGGCTCCCTGCTTCGGACCTCGCCCCGCTCCTTGTGGACTGATTCCAGGCTAGTGACCCAGGACCAGACTTTGACTTCGCCAACGGTAACCTTCCCCCTGGGATCAGCACAGATACTGTAGTTTCCAGGTGTATATTACTTTTATAACTTAAGTCTGCCTTCTGGGATCCATCTGTGAACAGAATGTGAGTGAGTAAAATACTTTTATACTTTTATAGAAGACTGTGTCGTGCCTATCTTTTTATGAGGGACTAAAGGGGAAATTACCAAGGAAGCTTATTTTAGAGAGGCTTCAGTGAGCCTGAGCAAACGCATCTACTGTGCAAGTTTAAAAAGGGGAATGTTACTCTGCTAAATTGTAGAACTTGTTAACACAAGTTGGCAAGGATATAGTCGAACAATATATCCTCTCCTGCATCCCTGAACATTCCCACACACACACACAAAAAAGAATAATAGAACTGTAGAGTTAGAAGGGTCCCTGAGGATCATCTAGTCCAACCCCCTACAGTGCAGGAATCTGCACCTGTCCCAAGATGCAGGATCGAACCTTTGCCATTATCAGCACCATGCTCTAACTGACTGAGCTCTCCTCACTATTGTTACCCCTCTCCCCCATATTGCAGATGGGGAAGGGGGGGAGGGAGAAAGAGAGATGTTCACCTTAGGCTACTCAGTGAATTTATGGCAGAAGCGAGATTTGAACCTGGGACTGATTTGCCTGCTGAATCTGCCCAATGGCTCAACTAGTCCAGGATCCTGTTCTCACAATGGCCAACCCATGGCAAAAACCCTCAAGCAGGATTCAAGCACAAGAGGCCTCTCTCCTCCTGAGCTTCCCATCTTTTTCTCCTAAACTGCCCATGCAAACAAATGTCTTTCTTTCCATTTGCAGGTTGCAATTTGCAAGTACAAGGTCGGCTTTTTGAGAGAGGCTTGGAAGACACAATGTGATGGGAAGAGAGGTAAGAAAGCTCAAAGAACCCACTGCATGGTTTTTGCATCCATCCAAGCCCATCGACCTCAGAAAATCCTTTTCCATTGCTCAGTCTGGCAGCATCCCAGCTGCGGCTTAAGTGGATGATGGTTGAATACCTCGTTCCCCTTGAGAGATCAATTCATCGCAGCAGAGTAGATTCAAAGAGTGAGAAATGGGAGGTTGGGAAAGTCAGCGGGGAAATGTCTCTTTAAGGCTGCTGTGATGGCTTGAATAAAAATTGGCCTGGCGCTAAGAAGGTTTGATGTCTCTGTTTATCCCCCCCCCCCACAGATGAAACGCAAAAGGCCCAATATGGCTTTATTTTGCTTAATGCTGGTGACCGCGGACAGTGCTTAGTTCTGATTCAGTTTATTGCCCCTTGATGCAATTATAGTTCAGAGGAAAGGGCACAGCTGGTTCTTGCTATTGCAACATGTGGCTGACTTCTCCTTTGGAAATAGCAGCCTGATCCTAGCAAAAAATTGTCCTTTTCTTAAAAAAAAACAACACAAAACACACACGCAAGCCCCATTTTATTTCATAACCAAGCTGATGAAATGAATGCACAGGGCAACATGATTGCTATTTACTGTATTTTTTGTTCTATAAGACTCATTTTTTTTCCCTCCTAAAAAGTAAGGGGAAATGTGTGTGCATCTTATGGAGCGAATGCAGGCTGCGCAGCTATCCCAGAAGCATGAACAGCAAGAGGGATTGCTGCTTTCACTGCGCAGCGATCCCTCTTGCTGTTCTGGCTTCTGAGATTCAGAATTTTTTTTTGTTTTCCTCCTCCAAAAACTAGGTGCGTCTTGTGGTCTGGTGCATCTTATAGAGCGAAAAATACGGTACATGTAGGAAGCAGGTAGCGTTTTACTTGCCTCACAGAGGGTTGGACTAGAACCGTACAATTCTATGATTCTATTTGGAACAGTAAGGTGTGAGTTCAAATCTCTGCTCAGCGATGGAGATCTTGGAGTGGCTTTAGCGAAGTCACACTATCACAGCCTGAACTACTTCACAGCAAGGGCCAAACTGAGACATTTTGGCTCCTGAGGTGAACCACAAAATGCCTCCCTCCCCCAGTGGGTGGTGGTGAAAAAAAATAAATAATCAGAAATGTTTTCAGAAAAAAATGCCTTCTGAGAAATTTCATCTCAACTCTTGCTAATTGGGAGCAACTGCGCCAACTCTGAGATAGTTTTGTGGCTGTGGTTATTGAAGTGTTAAGTAGGTTCCCACGAAGGACGACACAGTGATAGCAGCAAGACATTTTATTGAACTAGCAGAACTGGACAACAGGGGCAAAGCAGCTGCTTATATACATTTCTGAAGACCTGGGCCACTCCCACTCTCAACGTGATTGGCTGTCTAAATTCCCAAGCTGCGAATCATAACAGAGTTTAAGGGCCAATGGCAGTGGCCCAAATTCTGAAATGTTCTGTGATTGGATATCATGGATTGAATCAGAACACAGGGGCTCAGAATCTCCAGTCCAGATTCAAGCTCAGGCAAACACAGACCACTGAATACATAACAGTTATAGTGGGAGAGATTAAGGGAAGAGAGAAGAAAATACCTGTGGTGCCCCAAAGTGAAATGGATTACAGAAGGGAATAAGGTAAAAGGTAAAGGGACCCCTGACCATTAGGTCCAGTGGTGACCGACTCTGGGGTTGCAGCGCTCATCTCGCTTTATTGGCCGAGGGAGCCAGCGAACAGCTTCCGGGTCATGTGGCCAGCATGACTAAGCCACTTCTGGCGAAACCAGAGCAGCGCACAGAAATGCCATTTACCTTCCTGCCAGAGGGGTACCTTTTTATCTACTTGCACTTTGACGTGCTTTTGAACAGCTAGGTTGGCAGGAGCAGGGACCGAGCAACGGGAGCTCACCCAGTTGCAGGGATTCAAACCGCCGACCTTCTGATCAGCAAGTACTAGGCTCTGTGGTTTAACCCACAGTGCCACCCGCGTCCCACAGAAGGGGATACTTCAGTGCTATTTTTCTGAAAAAAGAGGTGCCAGAACTCTCCATGAATATCTCCTTGTTCTCTTAGAATGGGAATGGAGAGGTGCCGGAACTGAGTTCCTGTGAGTTCCCCTGAAAAAAAAGCCATGGAAACCTTCATCTCATCCCTCTTGCATTAAATTGTTCTCAGGTTTAAAACTGAATTAATCCCAGTTGAGCACAACCTAGGAATAGTCATCAGCAACATCTATGCTTTAAAAAAGTTAATAGCAGTTATGGGGGGGGCATTTTCATTTGACTTATGGGAACCCTTCCCCATTCCTTGTGAACGTTCCCCCCCCATTGTGCTATTAGTCACCATAGGGAAGCCTTCCTCTATTAAAAGGGGGGGGGGCGCTTTTTAATGAAGAATCTTTGACTCTCAGAATAAGACAATTTCCCCTTCATGATTGGAGTTAAGATATTCAGAACTGACAATGTATTTTATTCCCTAACTCAAACAAATCTAATTTGCCTCTCTCCAAAGTCCTTCGAAGTATGACATTAGTTCCACAGTGAGCTGCAAGAGCCACTCAGGGAACGATTGTGCATAGAAAATTGAGAGTTGCCGAGAACCCAGGAAGTCGGCGGCGTCTCTTGCAAACTGTCCGCTGCAAAATGCCTTCAGGCAACCTAGTTTACTTGGAGGCCTGCAGAATCTATTTCAGCGACCAATTGTATTTTTAATATTTTGTTGGGAGCCACACAGAGTAGCCGGGCGGCATATAAATAATAAAATCAATAAAATTGTTATTGCACATTGGGCTGCAATGAGTTGAGAGTGTTTATTTGCATGCTTTTCTTTTGCTTTTTTTTTTCTTTTGCTTTTAATTCCCATTCCCACAATCAGCTCTAATTGATTTATCCTTGCTTCAGGTTCAGATTTCACCATTTGATTTTTCTTTACATTTTACCTGGACTAATTCTTTGCTTGTCTTTTCCCAGATTCCATATCCTGGATTGATCTCTAGTATCATGCATCAAAGTGCAGAGGAACCTGATTCCTGGAATATTGCTGTGGTTTGTTAGCTATCACCTTGCCAACAAAGGTCCGTATAGTAAAAGCTATGGTTTTCCCAGTAGTGATGTATGGAAGTGAGAGTTGGACCATAAAGAAGGCTGATCGCCGAAGAATTGATGCTTTGAATTATGGGGCTGGAGGAGACTCTTGAGAGTCCCATGGACTGCAAGAAGATCAAACCTCTCCATTCTGAAGGAAATCAGCCCTGAGTGCTCACTGGAAGGACAGATCCTGAAGCTGAGGCTCCAGTACTTTGGCCTCCTCATGAGAAGAGAAGACTCCCTGTAAAAGACCCTGATGTTGGGAAAGATGGAGGGCACAAGGAGAAGGGGACGACAGAGGACAAGATGGTTGGACAGTGTTCTCGAAGCTACCAGCATGAGTTTGACCAAACTGAGGGAGGCAGTGGAAGACAGAAGTGCCTGGCGTGCTCTGGTCCATGGGGTCACGAAGAGTCGGACATGACTAAATGACTAAACAACAATTGTTAGGTACATTCCTCTCTTAAACCGAAAGACAGTGGAGAATAATGCAGGGGGCTGATGGGGTTTAAGTGGGCCAATATAGGATCCAGCAATGGTTGCCATTCATTTAATTTTAATCTTGTATCTATTCTGAGTGACATGCTTAAGTTAGTTTGCATATTTATATCTTATTGGTCTTTCCTCATAATTCTTATTTGTATACAGTGGTACCTCGGGTTACATACGCTTCAGGTTACAGACTCCACTAACCCAGAAATATTATCTCGGGTTAAGAACTTTGCTTCAGGATGAGAACAGAAATCGTGCTCCGGCGGCTCGGCAGCACCGGGAGGTCCCATTAGCTAAGAACAGTTTTAGGTTAAGAATGGACCTCCAGAAAGAATTAAGTACTTAACCTGAGATACCACTGTATATTGTTCCTCATTTCTCCCTTCCCCAGGAGCCATTCATGTATAATCTACTGTTGATTTCTGTTTGATATTATCATGCTCATTTCTTTCAAAAACTGAAATTCATTCACTGGAAGAGGGACCGAGCCTTATGAACCAGTGTGGTGTAGTGGTTAAGAGCGGTGGACTCGTAATCTGGTAAACCGGGTTCGCTTCCCCACTCCTCCACATGCAGCTGCTGGGTGACCTTGGGCCAGTCACACTTCTCTGAAGTCTCTCAGCCCCACTCACCTCACAGAGTGTTTGTTGTGGGGCAGGAAGGGAAAGGAGATTGTCAGCCGCTTTGAGACTCCTTCGGGTAGTGATAAAGCGCGATATCAAATCCAATGTCACAGTTACAGTCCTGCTTATGGATGAACGAAGTCCTGGCTGGGGACGTCAGGACAGGGGGCAAGATGGCAGGGTGGGAGCAGGAACAGGAGTCCAGAAGCTAGGAGTCAGGAAGCCAAGAGTCCGAGGGTCAGAGAGCTGGGAGTCAAGAAGCCAAGGGTCTGAGTGTCAGGAAGCAAGGAGTCATGAAGGCAGGAGTCTGAGGATCAAGGAATCAAACACAGCAAGGCAGGGAACATGTTGCTGAGGCAAAGAGCTGAAGCGAAATGCTGACCTTATATCCCTTCCCAGCTTTTGCCATCAGGTGCTGTGAGTTATCAATCAGTCTCACCTGTGAGGCCTCGCCTTGCCTCTTCAGAACAAACTTAGGAAGGCCCCAATCCTGGTCACAGGGCCTGGCTCCTTCATGCACACCTGACATCCAAACTCTTCTTCTTCTTCTTATGAGGAATGGTTGAGGGAGTTGGGGATGTTTAGCCGGGAGAAGAGGAGACTGTGAGGAGATAGGATAGCCATCTTCAAATATCTAAAGGGCTGTCAGTCACATGGAAGAGGGAGCAAACTTGTTTTCTCCTGCTCTAGAAGGTCACATCTGAACCGATGGATCCAAGTTACAAGAAATGAGATTCCAACTGAACATCAGGGAGACCTTTCTGACAGTAAGAGCTGTTTGACAGTGGAACAGACTCCCTTGGGAGGTTGTGGACTCTTCTTCACTGTAGGTTTTTAAGCAGAGGTTAGATGGCCATCTGTCATGGATGCTTTAGCTGAGATTTCTGCATTGCAGGGGGTTGGGGTCCCTTCCAGCTCTGAAATTCTATGGTTCACTGGTCTCATATTCAAATAAATATTTCCAAACAAATGTGAGCCTCTGTAGTTCTATTTGGCCACCATCTGCATGCTCACTGGGGCAATCTAAGTACTTCATTTTCAGTCCTGATGGAATGAGTTTTCACCAGCAGTTATCTGAGGGGTGCATATTCCCATGAACAAAGCAACCCATCTCTTGTTTGTGGGTCTTAATTCTCCTCCTGCAACTGCACCCAAGAGTCACAGTGCAACCCTAACCTCATCTACTGAGCAAGAAATCCTACTGAATTCAATGGAGCTTGTTGTTGTTGTTTGTTGTTTAGTCGTTTAGTCGTGTCCGACTCTTCGTGACCCCATGGACCAGAGAACGCCAGGCACTCCTGTCCTCCACTGCCCCCCGCAGCTTGGTCAGATTCATGCTGGTAACCTCGAAAACACTATCCAACCATCTCGTCCTCTGTCGCCCCCTTCTCCTTGTGCCCTCCATCTTTCCCAACATCAGGGTCTTCTCCAGGGAGTCTTCTCTTCTCATGAGGTGGCCAAAGTACTGGAGCCTCAGCTTCACAATCTGTCCTTCCAGTGAGCACTCAGGGCTGATTTCCTTCAGAATGGAGAGGTTTGATCTTCTTGCAGTCCATGGGACTCTCAAGAGTCTCCTCCAGCACCATAATTCAAAAGCATCAATTCTTCGGCGATCAGCCTTCTTTATGGTCCAGCTTTCACTTCCATACATCACTACTGGGAAAACCATAGCTTTAACTATACGGACCTTTGTTGGCAAGGTGATGTCTCTACTTCTCAAGATGCTGTCTAGGCCTGTCATTGCCCTTCTCCCAAGAAGCAGGCGTCTTTTAATTTCGTGGCTGCTGTCACCATCTGCAGTGATCATGGAGCCCAAGAAAGTAAAATCTCTCACTGCCTCCATTTCTTCCCCTTCTATTTGCCAGGAGGTGATGGGACCAGTAGCCATGATCTTCGTTTTTTTGATGTTGAGCTTCAGACCATATTTTGCACTCTCCTCTTTCACCCTCAATAAAAGGTTCTTTAATTCCTCCTCACTTTCTGCCATCAAGGTTGTGTCATCTGCATATCTGAGGTTGTTGATATTTCTTCCGGCAATCTTAATTCCGGCTAGGGATTCATCCAGCCCAGCCTTTCGCATGATGAATTCTGCATATAAGTTAAATAAGCAGGGAGACAAAATGCAGCCTTGTCATACTCCTTTCCCAATTTTGAACCAGTCAGTTGTTCCATATCCAGTTCTAACTGTAGCTTCTTGTCCCACATAGAGATTTCTCAGGAGACAGATGAGGTGATCAGGCACTCCCATTTCTTTAAGAACTTGCCATAGTTTGCCATGGTCGACACAGTCAAAGGCTTTTGCATAGTCAATGAAGCAGAAGTAAATGTCTTTCTGGAACTCTCTAGCTTTCTCCATAATCCAGCGCATGTTTGCAATTTGGTCTCTGTTTCCTCTGCCCCTTCGAAATCCAGCTTGCACTTCTGGGAGTTCTCGGTCCACATACTGCTTGAGCCTTCCTTGTAGAATTTTAAGCATAACCTTGCTAGCGTGAGAAATTAGTGCAATTGTGCGATAGTTGGAGCATTCTTTGGCACTGCCCTTCTTTGGGATTGGGATGTAGACTGATCAATGGAGCTTACTCCTGGGTAACTGGATTGCAGCCTGAGTCTGGGTGTCCTGAGCGATGCAAAATCGAGGCCAAGCGATGTGTGCATGTTTGCTGTTAGCTATTCAATGCAGGGCTTAGCAATTCATTGAAAAGTCTCATGTGAGATGAGTCAGGTTTATTTTTATATCTATAAAAAAGGGAAGATATTTCTTCATTCCCTGGGAACAATAACAGTGAGCTATGGAAGAAAGGCACCGTGTTCCCCTAATAGCAATATTGATATAATGCAATAAAGAGTTGCTTCATTATTTCTTCACAGATACTAATTAAGCTTTCAAATCTTGAGTGCATTGTTTATAGAGACATGGATGAGGCGGCAGGCTCCCAAGAATGTGGGTATTTAAAAGATGGAAAACACCAATTGAATGATGGGATGGGTGGGTGCCTTGAATCTGGGCAGGGGAACTGGATCTGACCAGAAGTCCAGATCATTATCTTCCCCATCCATGGTGGGTCAAGTCTAGCAGCTGAGCAGGCGACCCATTTTTGTCCAAAGTGCTTTGTCAACCTGGATGATATTAAATATTTCCCCTTGTCTTATTTCTCCATCCAATATTTGGCCCCCACAGCTCCAGAAGCTACTTTTTTCCTTGCAGGGGGAAGCATACCTGAAATCAGCCTCCCCGAACCGGTTGCTGTCCAGACCTTTTAGGCCACAACTCCCATTGACCTCAGTTGGGACAGCCCTTCTCCACAAGATCCAGGAAGGAGCTTTCTCACCAAAAAGGAGACCCCACAACACCTCCTGAATGGGAGAAATGACGGGCAGAACATTGATCCCTCCTGGACAGTGTTATGTCAGGATTTACGATGTCTCTCCCACACAAGACGTGGCAATCTGGCAGGTTAATGACTCTTAGATTTATTTAGTAATTACAGTGTTACCTCGGGTTACATACGCTTCAGGTTACATACGTGACTGGACCTAATGGTAAGGGTCCCTTTACCTTTACCTAAACGGGGCTGCCTTCAGGTGTCTCCTAATAGTCTGGTAGTTGTTTTTTCCTTTGACACCTGGTGGAAGGGTGTTCCTCAGGGCAGGCGCCACCACCGAGAAGGCCCTCTGTCTGGTTCCCTGCAACTTTGCTTCTCATAGAATCCTAGAATCATAGAGTTGGAAGAGACCACAAGGGCCATCGAGTCCAACCCCCTGCCAAGCAGGAAACACCATCAGAGCACTCCTGACATATGGTTGTCAAGCCTCTGCTTAAAGACCTCCAAAGAAGGAGACTCCACCACACTCCTTGGCAGCAAATTCCACTGTCGAACAGCTCTTACTGTCAGGAAGTTCTTCCTAATGTTTAGGTGGAATCTTCTTTCTTGTAGTTTGGAACCATTGCTCCGTGTCCGCTTCTC
This sequence comes from Podarcis cretensis, assembly GCF_951804945.1. Lineage (NCBI taxonomy): Eukaryota > Metazoa > Chordata > Lepidosauria > Squamata > Lacertidae > Podarcis > Podarcis cretensis. The sequence goes on from NC_137181.1 coordinate 7,572,848, forward strand.
TGGAGCAGCAGAAAACAACCTTTCTCCCTCCTCTATGTGACATCCTTTTATATATTTGAACATGGCTATCATATCACCCCTTAACCTCCTCTTCTCCAGGCTAAACATGCCCAGCTCCCTTAGCCATTCCTCATAAGGCATCATTTCCAGGCGTTTGACCATTTTGGTTGCCCTCCTCTGTCAGTGTCCTTCTTGAACTGTGGTGCCCAGAACTGGACACAGTACTCCAGGTGATGTCTGACCAGAGCAGAATACAGTGGCACTATTACTTCCCTTGATCTAGATGCTATACTCCTATTGATGCAGCCCAGAATTGCATTGGCTTTTTTAGCTGCCGCGTCACACTGTTGGCTCATGTCAAGTTTGTGGTCAACCAAGACTCCTAGATCCTTTTCACATGTACTGCTCTCAAGCCAGGTCTCACCCATCTTGTATTTGTGCCTCTCATTTTTTTTGCCCAAGTGCAATACTTTACATTTCTCCCTGTTAAAATTCATCTTGTTTCTTTTGGCCCAGTTCTCTAATCTGTCAAGGTCGTTTTGAAGTGTGATCCTGTCCTCTGGGGTGTTAGCCACCCCTCCCAGCTTGGTGTCATCTGCAAATTTGATCAGGATGCCCTTGAGTCCATCATCCAAGTCGTTGATAAAGATGTTGAATAAGACCGGGCCCAAGACAGAACCCTGTGGCACCCCACTAGTCACTCTTCTCCAGGATGAAGAGGAACCATTGATGAGCACCCTTTGGGTTCGGTCAGTCAGCCAGTTACAAATCCACTGAGTGGTAGCATAGTCAAGTCTGCATTTTACCAGCTTCTTTACAAGAATATAATGGAGCACCTTGTCAAATGCCTTGCTGAAATCAAGGTAGGCTACATCCACTGCATTCCCTTCATTCTCGCAGTGAGGGAACCGCCAGAAGGCCCTCAGCGCTGGATCTCAGTATCCAGGCAGAACGATGGGGGGGAGGGGGAGAGAGACGCTCCTTCAGACAAGCGTCATCACTACGGATGCTGAGAAGTGCCACCCATCTGTGAGCTCTCTGCTCTCCTACTTTCAAGGCCCACTGGGTTCTGGGAGGGGGGGTCTGGAATGTTTCTAAAGACACTGTGTCCATCAGCTATTATTGAAATTGAAATACTTTATTGTCACTTGTACAAGTTGTATACAGTGAGATTACACGAGCACCCCCCACTCAGCTCTTTTTGTCTTAATTCCCCTCGTTTACTGATGCACACCCACCATACCCGAAACTCAGTTGCCCTGTTGTTATCTTTTCATTCAGCAGCTTACCAGCCCACGGATAGAAGCTGTTCTTTACCCTGTTGGTGCGACTAATCTTGCTTCTATATCTTCTGTCCGAGGGCAGGAGATCAAGAAAGTGCCGGCCAGGGTGTGAATCACCCCTAAGAATTTTCCTCACTCTCCTGGGGCAACATTCTTCCACTATTTCATCCAGTGGATGCATGGGACAGCCCATAATATCTTGTGCTGTATTCACCACCCTCTGTAGGCACTTCATATCAGATGATGTCAAACCAGCGTACCAGACCGTGATGCTGTATGAAAGGACACTTTCTATTGTTGACTGGTAGAAGGAGATCATCAAATGTTGCCCTCCTGGTGGTTCCTCCTCCTCCTCCTCTCCCATTATTTCACAGCTTTCCCCCTCTTCTGCTTCTGAGCTGTGCTCTCCCTCAAACCCCTGTTGTGATTCTGAACTGTCTTCTTCTCTGGAAGGGTCAGGCTGGGGAGGCGGTTTCCACCATTCCTCCTCTGCCCAGTCGCTGACACCTGATCACTGAGAAAGCTTCTAAATGCTTTTCAAGCTATTGACGTGGACTCGTGGAAATGTCAATTTTTTTTTTAATAAATATTTATTAAAGTTTTTAACAAAATACAACAAAAAAGAAAAAAACACAAAACAGAAAAATACACAAAACACAAAAAATAGATAACAATAAAAAAGAAAGAAAAAATCCATTATTCTTTTTCTAACTTTGAAGCTCATATCCTTATTTTCTTGACCTCCTCACACCTCCCCTTTTTGTATTCCCATTTACATAATCAAATCAGCAAATCCTTACCCTCTTTCCTTTTATCATCTTTAACTTGTACCTTAACATATCACAACTCCAATATTTTCATCCATAAATTCATTTTTGCATACTCTTTCTAACTTTGTCACTAATACCACTTGTTTTTAATCCAACATCATTTTAGCATTCATAAATTTTACACTGTTTCTGTAAATAGTCTTTAAATTTCTTCCAGTCCTCTTCCACCAGCTCTTCTCCCTGGTCTCGGATTCTGCCAGTCATTTCCGCCAGTTCCATGTATTCCATTACTTTCATCTGCCATTCTTCCAGAGTGGGTAACTCTTGTGTCTTCCAATACTTTGCGATGAGTATTCTTGCTGCTGCTGTAGCGTACATAAAAAAAGTTCTATCTTCCTTTTGCACCAATTGGCCGACCCGTGGAAATGTCAATTTATATATGCTGCTGGCGGGTGGGAGAGCATTCGACGTCAATGACAGCCCTCGTTCTGTGAGATAACGATGACACCAAGAAAAGCAACCACGCCACCAGCCATTGATCATGGAGGTGCCTTAATGAACAGAACCTGAAGAAAACTCAATGTGAGACACCACCATAAATCTTGCCATTGAAGGAGAGAGTGACTTTGCAGCAAGGGACCAGCCAGGCCATCAGTCAATGTGGAGAGCTCCGAAGACGAGATGGACTTGTTTCGCGCACATGGCTCTTGCAGAGGATGAAATGCTTTAACCGAAAAGCACAACTCATATATGTAGCCCCAGGATAACTTTGACGAGCATTATCTTCCCCAAACAGAAAATATTTGAAGTGAGCTCGTTTTTCATGTGTGACAACCAATTTCAGCCAATCTCTGCAGGGCCCAGGATTCCTTTGCAAAGGCCCTCTCAGGGGGAGCAGATGAATCCTAAATGGATTCAGCTTCCTTTCTGCAGCCTGTTAAATGCAAAATGTGAGTTCCCTTCCCAGAAAGACAGTGATATTGTTCCATAGCTGTGCACTGCATGGAGAAGGACTTCCCTTTTCTCTGTCCTGAGTCTTCCATCATTCAGCTTCATTGTGTTTCCACTAGTTCTAGAGTTACGAACCCCTCTGTTAGGTTGTGGGCGATTTCTCTAGAGCAGCTCTTTACTTGCAAGCTGGACAGAACTGAACAGCAAACAGCTCAGCCGGCCTGCTTTTATAGGCAGCCGACTGTCAACACTGTAGCAACAACAACCCAGAGTTTCCTGCCTAAAATAACTGACGTGGACCTGAGTGAAAACTATCTACAGACCTGAGTGAAAACTATATACTGTATCCCCCTGCTGGCCCAGGGTGAAACTTCACTACATAACACCCTCTCTATCTTGTCTTGCTGCGGTTTGACCCTGTATGTGGCCTGAATCTCACTGGGCATTTAGCCTGATTGTTGCCTTTGTTTCACTGTGCCACAGGGCAGGAAAGTTCGGCAGGCGCTCAAACAGCAGCACCAGAAAATTGTCTAGAAGGGAATGTGGCTCTTAGGTTCCTCAGCCCTAATGTTAACCAGTACCTCTATGGTTCTATGACTTTATACCAGCTGCACTGACTCCTGGTGGAGTACAGGATCAAGTTTAAGATGTTGGTTTTAACCTTTAAAGCCCTATACGGCCTAGGACCCTCGTATCGGCTCTGGATCCATTCCAGTCCGGTTTCCATGCTGGTCATGGGACCGAGACAGCTCTGGTCGCCCTAACAGATGATCTCCGCAGGCAGCTGGTTCGAAGTGGGTCGGGGCTGCTGATTCTTTTAGACCTGTCAGCAGCCTTCGACATGGTTGATCACGAACTCCTGGACCACCGCCTTGCCGACGTGGGGATCCAGGGCACAGTCCTTCAATGGCTGTGCTCGTTTCTCTCTGGTCGGGGACAGAGGGTGGCACTTGGGGGGGGGATTGTCATCGCGCCACTCCTTGGTGTGTGGAGTGCCTCAGGATGCAATACTCTCCCCGATGCTTTTCAACATCTTTATGCGCCCCCCCGCCCAGCTTGTCTGGAGTTTTGGGCTGGGTTGCCATCAGTATGCTGATGACACCCAACTCTATCTGTTGATGGATGGCCATCCTGACTCGGCCCCAGACACACTGATCAGATGTTTGGAAGCTGTGGCTGGATGGTTATGTGGGAGCCGGTTGAAGCTAAATCCTTCAAAGACAGAGGTCCTGTGGCTAGGACGGGATGATATGGGATGGGGGGGGGCAACTCCCATCTCTTGCAGGGACGCAATTAGTGCCAGCACCGTCCGTTAAGAGTTTGGGTGTAAACTTCGACACCTCCCTTTCCATGGAGGTGCAGATTGCAGCTATAACAAAGGCAGCATTTTTTCATCTCCGCCAAGCTAAGCAGTTGGCTCCTTACCTCTCTCACCCTGACCTAGCCACTATGATCCACGCAATGGTCACCTCCAGACTGGATTATTGTAACTCGCTCTACGTGGGGCTGCCCTTGAGACTGACCCAGAAACTCCAGCGGGTGCAGAATGCCACGGCGAGACTCCTTACGGGGTCCTCTCTGCGACATCACATTCACCCGATGTTATACCAGCTGCACTGGCTCCCGGTGGAGTACAGGATCAGATTTAAGGTGCTGATTTTAACCTTTAAAGCCCTATACGGCCTAGGACCCTCGTACCTACGGGACCGCCTCTCCTGGTATGTCCCACAGAGAAACTTACTGTCTTCAAATAAAAACATCTTGAAGGTCCCAGCCACAGAGAGGTTAGGCTGGCCTCAACTAGAGCCAGGGCTTTTTCGGCTGTGGCTCTGATCTGGTGGAACGCTCTGTCACAAGAGACTAGGGCCCTGCGGGACTTGACATCTTTCTGCAGGGCCTGCAAGACAGAGCTGTTCCACCAGGCCTTTGGCCAGGGCACAGCCTGACTCTCTCCTTTGGCAATCTTTGCGGAGCACTGGCCCAATGGTTGCCATTGGTTTGATTTGAATTAATTTTATAATGAATGGTTTTAGAGTGTTGTGTTGTGTTGTACTGTTGTATTGTTTTATTGTTGTTAGCTGCCCTGAGGCCGGCTTCGGCTGGGGAGGGTGGGATATAAATAAATTTTTTTATTATTATTATTATTATTATTATTATTATTATTATTATTATTATTATCTACAGGACCGCCTCTCCTGGTATGTCCCACGGAGGACCTTACGGTCTTCAAATAAAAACATCTTGGAGATCCTGGGCCACATGGAGGTTAGGCTGGCCTCAACCAGAGCCAGGGCTTTTTCGGCTGTGGCCCCGATCTGGTGGAACTCTCTGTCCCAAGAGACTAGGGCCCTACGGTACTTGACATCTTTCCTCAGGGCCTGCAAGACAGAGCTGTTCCACCAGGCCTTTGGCCAAGGCACAGTCCGACCCCCTCTCTCCTTCTGTAATCCTCACAGAACTCTAGCCCAGTGGTTGCCATTAATTTGACTCTGAACTGATTTTAGAATGAATTGATTTGGGAATGTATTTCAATTAGTTGATTGTGATTTTATGTAAACTGTGTTATTTTTACTGTTGTTAGCCGCTCTGAGCCCAGCTTTGGCTGGGGAGGGCGGGATATAAATAAAATTTGATGATGGTGATGATGATGATGATGATGATGATAGTTTTCTCTCTGTCTGTCACTGGGAAAGCCTCTGGAATTCTCAGTGGTCAAAACCCAGTTTAACGTATTGCTACATTTCAGGTAAGGAGCAGAAACATTTAGCTGGAATCTGCATGAATTTGTGTCTGAGCTGTTTGCTGTGCATCGGAGATTTGAGCTAGCAACTCATCTGATCTAACTGATCTAAGTCTGTGTTTCACTATCCCATTTCCTCACCTCAGAAGTGATAACTAAAAAAAAAAAAAAAGCAAAAGCTCGGGAACTTTAAGGGTCACACTTAAACTATCCCCCACCCCCGTTGCAACCCCCCAGTCAAATTATATAGCAGTTGATGAGCCTTGAAACAGCAAAAACAGGATGGAAAACATCTCACAGCGGGAAGCCGTGAAGAATGCTGCCTCTTGTACCATTGTTAAGAATCAGTTGCTGCCTTAAACCGCCAGGTATGCCATTTCATATCAATGGCCTGAGTTGTGCCTCATCCATCTCTCTCTTGCTGAGTGTACCATTCTTGACACATTCTGTGGCCTTTGTCAAATTTGCCAAGATTAAAAGTGGGGGGGGGGGGAGTTGGTGGGGAGCTCTCAGCACCAACAATATATGCAGTGGTACCTCGGGTTAAGTACTTAATTCATTCTGGAGGTCCGTACTTAACCTGAAACTGTTCTTAACCTGAATCACCACTTTAGCTAATGGCGCCTCCTGCTGCTGCTGCCACGCCGCCGGAGCGACGATTTCTGTTCTCATCCTGAAGCAAAGTTCTTAACCTGAAGCACTATTTCTGCGTTAGCGGAGTCTGTAACCTGAAGCGTATGTAACCCGAGGTACCACTGTATATGTAAGCCTGCATTTCCTGCCTTGGAAACTCAATACATATGAGGAAAATATTGTTGTTCAGGGGAGAAGGTTGCAAGCACTGCTGCTGCTGCCTCTATCTTTTTACTCATCATAGGTCAAAAAGTGGGAGCAGGATAAGATGTCGCAAAAGGCATTGCTGTCCTTGTTGATTGCAAAGGATATGTCTAAGGCTTGTAGAGTCGCCTTTGCTGACTGATAATCTTTTCTGACTCCCCAGCCCTGAGAAACAGGTACCGTGTTAAATAGCACAGCATGTTTCAGTGTATTCTTTCTAAATGTCTCGCTGCGCTGACTGCACAACAGCAAGGCAAGTTGAGGATACACTTGCCCCCAAACCTTGATATCCTGGAGATGGGAACTGTTTGCCGCAAATGTGTTTTGGAAAATATGCCAGGCACATTTCGACTTATCAAGTCTACTTCCAGTAGCATCTCGTTGGAAAAGAGCATCTCTCTGTGCGTGGGCTCAGAGGGCAAATTTGTGTGATATATCATGCTTCTGCAAAGTTTTGCAGTCTCAGAAGAATGCTCTAAGACTCTTCTGCAGTACAGCGTACTGCACATCCCAATGGCTCTCAGCCCTCACTTTTGCCAAAAAGTTGCACTCGGTTCTGCTCTCTATGCTTCTAGACTGGACTTGCAATCTACCACACTGGGGAGGATCGGCCCCCTGGGAAAAAGCAGACCCAATGGATTCCTCCCTTGCCACTAATCCTGACACCAGCACAGTGGCGTAGCGTGGGTTGTCAGCACCCGGGGCAAGGCAAGTAATTTGCACCCCCTAACCCTAACCCCCAGATGTTGCACCCGATGCGGCCGGCCCCCCCTGCACCCCCCACGCTACGCCACTGCACCAGCACACTGTCACCAAATCATCATAGCTCAAAAGCCAGCCCCTGCTGTGTTCTACAAAAGCATTCAGCTCAGAGGTCACTGAGACCAGGCATTATTCAGCGATTACTAAGCCCCGGTGGCAATGCACCAGATCAGCAAGTTAATTTCTGCTCCTCTATGGATCCGCTGACTGCCGGCCCATCAGTTTGAGAACCCTAATGTGCTGTCAAGGCTGACATGTACTGCACTTTTAATTGATCAAACCGAAACCATTTGGAACTCAATCAGCAGAATCTGGGTGGCCGCCTGTTCAGACTTCTGCTGAACGTCAAGATCCTGCTGGGAGTCCGCTATTTTTGTTTCACACTGATTTAAAAATAATAACTATAATCATAATGATATAAGAGCAATTCCTTTCAATTAACCAGCTTATGCTCCGAGTTTCAACCCCTTGGCCAATAGCCTCCAACCGTCCTGGGCCTGGGGGCACTTAGAAATCTGCCTATTGTTATCTGCCTAGAATAATAATAATAATAATAATAATAATAATAATAATAATTTATATCCTGCCCATCTGGCTGGGCTTCCCCAGCCACTCAGGGCAGCTTCCAACAAAATATTAAAATATAGTAATGCATCAAACATTAAAAGCTTCCCTAAAGATGGTTGCCCTCAGATGTCTTCTAAAAGTCTGGTAGTTGTTCTTCTCTTTGACATCTGGTGGGAGGGTGTTCCACAGGGCGGGCGCCACCACCGAGAAGGCCCTCTGCCTGGTTCCCTGTAACCTCACTTCTCGCAGGGAGGGAACCACCAGAAGGCCCTCGGTGCTGGATCTCAGTGTCCGGGCTGAACGATGGGGGTGGAGATGTTTCTTCAGATATACTGGACCGAGGCCACTTGGGGCTTGGAAGGTCAGCACCAACACTTTGAATTGTGCTCGGAAGCGTACTGGGAAGCAATGTAGGTCTTTCAAGACGGGTGTTATGTGGTCTCGGCAGCTGCTCCCAATCATCAGTCTAGCTGCTACGGTCTAGCTGTACTACAGTCTGCTATGAACTGCTTTGAAGGCCATTCACATGAAAGGTGGGATGCAAGGCCCATAAACAAACAATAACATCAAAGAATTGACAGTTGCACTTAAGAAAAAGATTCTCCCTATGAGTAAATAAAACAAAAAAGGAAAGGAAAGGAAAAGGGACATTGCAGAGAGCAGTCTGAGCAACAGCTGTCATCCTCTTGTGCTACATTTCTGCCTGCAGGGAAACAACAACAACAATAATATTTGTAATATTGAAATGGTATCTCCCATGTGTATTCTGAAGCAGTGCAGTCACCTCTCCCATCTCAGGATCATAGCACATTCAGCTATATACCGTATAGGACGCACTGGACCATAAGACACACCTAGTTTTAGAGGGGAAGAACAAGAACCCCCCCCCCCTCTGCGCAGCACCTCTCCAGCGAAGCGAAGCCTGGAGAGCAAGAGGGATTGGTGCGCACTGATCCCTCTTGCTCTCCTGGCTTTGCGTTGCTTTCGCTGAAGCCATGGAGCCTGCATTCGCTCCATAAGATGCACACACATTTCCCCTTAATTTTTGGAGGGTTAGGGTTAGGGAAAAGTGCGTCTTATAGAGCGAAAAATACGGTACTTAGGCCAGGCCTGCAATTCCACCCACACTTACTTGGGAGTAAGCCAAGTGGAGCTTGGTGGGAATTATTTCTACACTAATGTTTGGGCCCTTGTGCTGCACATTAAGGTTCAGAAGTCCTTTCTGTGTTCTCTCAGGCTGGCGCCAATATCCACAGAAATTGCTAGCTTTGGGAAGACTTGAGTGTGCTTGTTGCTTTTCCAATTACACTCTTTGTTTCACTTACTGAACTTCAGTGAAAGGGAACAGACGGGGAAATTGAAGGAGATTAGTAGGCAATTTCTTTCGGAGGGATACCCTTCTCATTAGTGAACAAGGCAACCTCCTGTTTGTAGGCGATAACCAGGCTAAGAGACCTGGGAGGCAAAAAAAAGGAAATAAGGGTGGATACAGAAAAGCAAATTCACTGACACACACAAACACAGCAGCTCTTTGGGATAGCTTTACTCATTTCCCCCCATTTGGAATATTTATGAACAGTATCCTCAGACTTTCCTCCACCCCTCCATATTTTCCATTATCAATTTTTTCCTACTGCATCATATACGTTCTCTATTTTTCTTAAAGCAATCCATTTTTACCTTAGTTTTTAATTCATTACAAGCGTTACTAAAATCCTGCTGAAGTTTTTAGTTTGTTTGCAATGTTCTCTTAAGTAAATTGTAAATATATTCCATTCCTTATTAAAGTTTCCATCTTCCTGGTTTCTGATTTTCCTGGTCATTTTCGCCAGTTTGGCATAGTCCATCATCTTCATCAACCATTCGTCTCTGGTCGGGACTTTATCTTCTTTCCATCTCTGGGCCAGTGGAATCCACACTACTGTCTTCGCATACATAAATGATCTTTTCTGCTCGCTTGGTATCTCTGCATCTAAAATTCCTAGTGAAGAAAACCTTTGGTTGGATGTAATGCACTACACCAGGGGTCAGCAGAGGTTTTCAGCAGGGGGCTGGTCCACTGTTCCTCAGACCTTGTGGAGGGCCAGACTATATTTTTTGGGGGGGAAACCAACAAATTCCTATGCCCCACAAATAACCCAGAGATGCATTTTAAATAAAAGGACACATTCTCCTCATGTAAAAACAGGCTGATTCCCGGACCATCTGCGGGCCAGATTTAGAAGGTGATTGGGCCGGATCCAACCTTAGTTTGCCTGCCTCTGCACTACACCATTCCTCGTCCTCAAATCAGAACTATTTGTGCATCTAGCAACCTATATACCTTACATCTTTGAAAGGAGCCCAAATTGCTCTGTGAAGGAAAGGCTTTCAATGCGGGCATACAGTGGTACCTCAGGTTAAGTACTTAATTCATCCCGGAGGTCTGTTCTTAACCTGAAACTGTTCATAACCTGAAGCACCACTTTAGCTAATGGGGCCTCCTGCTGCCGCCGCGCCACCGGAGCATGATTTCTGTTCTCATCCTGAAGCAAAGTTCTTAACCCGAGGTACTATTTCTGTGTTAGCGGAGTCTGTGATCTGAAGCGTCTGTAACCTGAAGTATCTGTAACCTGAAGCATATGTAACCCGAGGTACCACTGTATTAAGAAGAGAAACAGCGAGCACAGATATGAACATCATTTGATGGGACTTTTGCTAGCAGAGATCTACATGGCAGAGTCGGTTTATTGTGTTGAATTCTCCTCCAAAGATACTTTCTTAGTTCCCAAGGCTACAAAGGCATCCTCGGTTTTTCATATTGACGTAGCTGGTGGGAAGAAATGCACGCTGATTCATTGGGGGGGGGGCTTGTGCTGGATGGCAGAAGACAAACATTTTAACAGCCATCAAGCACCCCCCCAGTGTGTTTCTAAAGTCTCAAGGGATGCATATTTAGCTGGTAGGGGAACTAAGTTGTTCAGCTCTGAACTGAAGACGAGAGTTGCGTACTTTGGTCTGAATAATGCTCAAAGCCTTTGGAATTATTATTTTTTTTTTGGGGGGGGGGTGTTGACCCCAGATCTCTGAGATGTGTTTCCCCACCCATTTTTTCTCCTTTCTTTGCTTCTCTCACTTTTACCTGTGCCTTTTGTTACATGCTCACTGGCCATAGCTGTCAACTTACAGATTTGAAACTAAGGGACCAGCAGCCAAAATAAGGGATTTTCAGAGCACAGGTATGTTCAACTTCTGAGCCCCTCTGAGCCAAAGGCAGAAAGCCCAGCCAGCAGCCAAACGAAGCCTCAAGCGGTGGTTCCCACAGTGCAGCAACCCGGCAAAGGGGATGCAGAAACAAAAAACCACTGTGACCTCTCCGCTGGGAAGCGCTGAGCAAAGGCGAGTCCTCAGGCAACGTGGCCGATTTGATCTGCACAAGGCATGCAAGCTCCACCCCCCAGTCGTTCTTAGACTCCTTATTGGGTGAGCAACACAGCCAAGCAACACAGTTGGAGCCTCCCTCCTCCCTGGCTGGCAGGGAGGGAGGGAGAGGAGCTGTTTCCTTTGAAACCCGGGAAATTTAAGGGACAGCAGCGGGACACGGCGCTGGGATAAGGGACGGTTGACAGCTATGTCACTGGTGTGTGGCCCCTGGAGGTTTTCCCGGGGAATAATGTGGCCCTCTGACTGAAAATGGCTTGCATTTTCATGAGAAACTATCTGATCTGCACTTCTCAGTCCAATGCGCGAACCAAAACATAGCCATCCGTTCACACCTCTCCGAATTCTTCAATGCCGTTCTCAAACCCAGCAATAAGTATAAAAATGCACGCACTGGGGCAAAGTGTGCATAAAAATGCATATAACAGTTCCGACAACATCCAAGAATGCATTGCATTGGGGGGAAACTACTTGCAAAAATGTTTAGATTAGTCAAAACTGAATTCAAATATGAGTAGAAATTCATACTAAGATGCTGAGGAATTTTCATGAGGGTTAAAAGAAGACACAAATGCACAATTTTCTGTGGAAATGTAGAGAACTGAACATATTCCTGGGGGAGGAGTGCGGATCTGAGAGAAAATGAGATTGCAAGATTTGCTCCTCCATTATTCAGAGTATGACTTAGTTGTGGAGTGGGGGAAAATAAGGGCATGTCTCTAAAGCCCAGACACTGTCTATGGGCTGTATCTCATATTAGCTCTACTCAGAGTAAACCCATTGAAGTTAATAAACATAACTAAGGTTCATTTATTTTAGTCAGTCTGCTCAGAGTAGGAATTAGATAGACCCAACCTGATAGCTCTTATTTGAATTATTCTCTCTCGACAAAAGAAGTTGAGCAGTCAATGAGAAGCAGTAATGCTAATCCCCTCACTTACGAAAGAATGGAGTTTTGCGAATGGCAAAATTGGAACCGGTCCAAGGAATCTTGCACAGCAAATTAAAAGGTAATTACTCCGAATGTTATGGGAAATCTTTATCATTCACTTGCCAGCTTGAAAAGTCAGCTCTTGGTGCGGGACTCTGTTGCTGTCTTCAGGGGTACAAAAGGTCACTTTCTTGGATGACAAGAAAATTCCTTTTTAAAAAAGAAAGGTTTTGCTTTTTAATATATATATATATATATATATATATATATATATATATATATATGGGTACAGCTGTGCCCTTCAGATCTGTTTCCTCTGAGCTGGGTGTGTGGTCTTCTTTTACATTTGGGGTCACGAACCTCAGGATTTTTTATTGAATTTTCCACTTTTGCCATAATCACAATTTGTTACATAATTTTATAACTTAATATATTACTCTATAAGAGCACCAACCTCCTTCCCTCCCTCTTTCTGGCTTCCACACCCCTTTCTATATTCTCCGCATTTCTATAATCACATGTTTACCTTATTATAATATTTCACCTTGTTATAGGTAAGTCAGTTCCTTATATTTACCTTACAAAACATTTCAGTTCAAACCTACAAACGTTTTCAGACATTTACAATTTTCCTTCATATAAAATATAAATGTGTTCCAGTCCTTTTGAAACAGTTCGTCATGCTGATTCCGGATCTGCCCCATCAACTTGCCCATCTCTACGTGCTCCACCATCTTGACCTGCCAATCTTCCAGTGTTTGGGAGTTCCTGCTCTTTCCATTTTTGAGCCAGGAGTATCCTTGCAGCCGTCGTGGCATACATAAACATATTTACATCTCTTTTATGTATTTCTTCTCCGATTAAACCTAATAAAAAAGCCTCTGGTTTTTTATTAAAGTTATATTTTAAACCCTTTTTCTATTCATTATACAGTGGTGCCCCGCAAGACGAATGCCTTGCAAGACTAAAAACTCGCTAGACGAAAGAGTTTTCCGTTTTGGAGGTGCTTCGCAAAATGAATTTCCTATGGGCTTGCTTCGCAAGACGAAAATGTCTTGCGAGTTCCTGCGGGGTTTTTTCCCTCCCCCCCCCTTTTTCTAAGCCGCTAAGCCACTTATCCGCTTATCCGCTTATCCGCTAAGCTGCTAAAAGCCGCTAAACCGCTAATAGCACTAATCCGCTAAGCTGTCAATGGGCTTGCTTCGCAAGACGAAAAAACCGCTAGACGAAGAGACTCGCGGAACGGTATAATTTCGTCTTGCGAGGCACCACTGTATACTGTGTCCCAGAAGGCTTTCACTTTGGAGCATGTCCACCAATGAACCTCAGGATCTAGGGGCCACATTTGCAGTAGGGGCTCAAATTTCAGTAATTTTCACTAACAATCGGTGCCCTCTGCCTCTTGCATTCCACTCTGCAGCATGGCTTTGATGCCCCTGCCCGGCGGTGCATCCTCTGGAGATACAGGTCTTCACTTCTCTCTATCTGGCCCTTGTATGTCTCCCCAGGCCACATGCCTGCTTCGCTTCCCCGGGTGTTTTCCCCTGGCTGAAACATGTCCTTGTCCGTTGCTTCTCTGGATGGAGGATAGAGCGTGGCATGTGGATGTGTGTGGAAACTAGCTCACTGCCAGGCTTTGGGGAATCAGCGTCCTCCACCGTGGCAGTAAATAAGAAGATCAGATGAAAAGAATGGCTTACCAGTTAGATTCTTTAATAAGCACAGTGAGAGACAAAATAACACGACTCCCTAGAAATGGCAGTGCTCCCAATTAAGGCCCACTCCTCCCTTTTAGTAGTGTTGTAAACAAAAACTGCCCTTTTCCCTTATGGGGTATCCAAGAGCCCATATAGAGTCCTTACATAGGTTCTCTATTGGTAGGAGAGAATAACAGAGACCAACCAGAGAATACTGAGAAGCAAAGCAGCTAGTAAGCTTGATCTTTATTGATCTGTTGCAACAGGGTGCTCCCCACACCCGCAGGAGAGAGGAGAAACCCAGAACAATGGCGGGCAAGGCCTTATATAGACATTTTGAAATTGCCACCCTGTAGATCAAGACCGCCCCCAGAAACATCATACATACATCACAAAAAAGGGGGTCTAAAACAGAAATTTTAATGTTGTTTTTCTCCTGTCGTTGTTTATCTCTTGTCTGGCAGGTTACTTGATTGGATTTCCTGGGGAGCCTGGCCAGTCTTTTGTAATGATAAATACTTACCGTATTTTTCGTTCTATAACACACACCTGACCATAACACTCACATAGTTTTTAGAGGAGGAAAACAAGAAAAAAAAATCTGAATGAAACAGTGGATGTATCATTTTTGTGCTTCATGCTTTGGCCACAGACATGTGATTTGACGGTGAGTTTGGGGTAGCCCAATGCAAAAATCCTGAGAATCCATGTGGATCTGTGCTTTGTAACCACGTTTTTGCACCATTGTGGCCCCAGGCAACAGTGGGTGTGTGATTTTTTTGGTGCAGGCTATAGCCATGGACATGCTATGTGATCTGATGGTGAATTTGGGGTGACCCAATGCAAAGATAGGGACGCAGGTGGCGCTGTGGGTTAAAGCCTCAGCGCCTAGGACTTGCCGATTGAAAGGTCGGCAGGTTCGAATCCCTGCGGCGGGGTGCGCTCCCGCTGCTCGGTCCCAGCGCCTGCCAACCTAGCAGTTCGAAAGCACCTCTGGGTGCAAGTAGATAAATAGGGACCGCTTACCAGCGGGAAGGTAAACGGCGTTTCCGTGTGCGACTCTGGCTCGCCAGAGCAGCGATGTCACGCTGGCCACGTGACCCGGAAGTGTCTCCGGACAGCGCTGGCCCCTGGCCTCTTAAGTGAGATGGGCGCACAACCCCAGAGTCTGTCAAGACTGGCCCGTACGGGCAGGGGTACCTTTACCTTTACCTTTAATGCAAAGATCCTGAGGATCCATGTGGATCTGTGCTTTGTAACCTAGTTTTAAGTGGGGAGGGAAGGAAAAACACTCAAGGGACAAAGAGCACGAGAGGGGTGTGCAGCTGGCTAACAATGCAGGAGAGAGGTTTAACGGGAGGGAGGAAAGGAAGGCAAAAGTTTCCCCCCACCCACCCAAGCCAGCCCCCCCTCTCTTTTTCTCTCTCTCCCACCTGCATGTTTTCCAGCTGCCTGCGAGTCCCTAGAATGCTGGACGCAGCAGCAGCAGCACGGAGAGGAGGAGGTAGTGGCTGTCAGCTGCGCTCCTAGCCGACGGAACCTGAGCCGGGTGGGCTGGAGCCTGCGCATAGTTTGACTAGGAAGGAATTAGAAGGAAGGACGGGATCCTTTCCTTTCCCCTCTGCTTGCCAGGAGGGCAGGGGATTTCCCTGCTCTTTGTTGCGTTTGAGCAAACACAGCAACCGAAAACAGAAGAGGGTGGGCAGTAAGACCCTGAGGCAGAATGCAGGAAAGCAGCAGCCTCCTCTCCTCCGTGACACGCGATCTGATTTTTGCCTGATTTTTGCCCCTGCACTCGGGCCAGTCGGCTCCAGGGACCACACATTTGCTCAATAACACGCACAGACATTTCCCCTTACTTTTTAGGAGAAAAAATGTGAGTGTTATAGAGAGAAAAAGACGATAGTTCCTGGGCCATGTCACAGGCTCACACCCTATTCAAACACAGACATACCCTTAAGACAGGATTTGTGAGGAAAGAGACAATGGGAGGTTTCCCACTTTGACCTTGCAGAGAAAACATTGGCTCAGTTTAGGAATCAAAAATGGTTCCAGGTTGGTCTTCCTATGCTAATCTATGTACGTGCTTGGTTGGTACACTTATGAACAGTACCATATATCTAAGACCATAAGATTCCTATCACAGTAGTAGCCCATAAATCAAGACCATAAAGAGAGGAAACATCAGATATTCACCCGAGCCAGCTATCCATGCTGGTCCTACCTGGGCCAGCAAAAAAGCCAAGGGAAAATTTATACACCAAATCCCATATAAGGGGTCAGAGTGAGTCCAAGCCGAAGGCCAGGCTGCCTTTAAGACAGGAAAGGAAAGGAATGCTGTGATCACCAATAGTCAGCATGGATTTCTGAAAAATAAGTCATGTCAGACTAACCTGATCTCTGAAAAATAAGTCATGTCAGACTAAACTGATCTTGTTTTTTGACAGAATTACAAGCCTGGTAGATGAAGGGAATGCAGTGGATGTAGTCCACCTTGATTTCAGCAAGGCATTTGACAAGGTGCCCCATGATATTCTTGTAAAGAAGCTGGTAAAATGCGGTCTTGACTATGCTACCACTCAGTGGATTTGTAACTGGCTGACTGACCGAACCCAAAGGGTGCTCATCAATGGTTCCTCTTCATCCTGGAGAAGAGTTACTAGTGGGGTGCCACAGGGTTCTGTCTTGGGCCCGGTCTTATTCAACATCTTTATCAACGACTTGGATGATGGACTCAAGGGCATCCTGATCAAATTTGCAAATGACACCAAACTGGGAGGGGTGGCTAACACCCCAGAGGACAGGATCACACTTCAAAATGACCTTGACAGATTAGAGAACTGGGCCAAAACAAACAAGATGAATTTTAATAGGGAGAAATGTAAAGTATTGCACTTGGGCCAAAAAAATGAGAGGCACAAATACAAGATGGGTGACACCTGGCTTGAGAGCAGTACATGTGAAAAGGATCTAGGAGTCTTGGTTGACCACAAACTTGACATGAGCTAACAGTGTGACGCGGCAGCTAAAAAAGCCAATGCAGTTCTGGGCTGCATCAATAGGAGTATAGCATCTAGATCAAGGGAAGTAATAGTGCCACTGTATTCTGCTCTGGTCAGACCTCGCCTGGAGTACTGTGTCCAGATCTGGGCACCACAGTTCAAGAAGGACACTGACAAACTGGAACGTGTCCAGAGGAGGGCAACCAAAATGGTCAAAGGCCTGGAAATGATGCCTTATGAGGAACGGCTAAGGGAGTTGGGCATGTTTAGCCTGGAGAAGAGGAGGTTAAGGGGTGATATGATAGCCATGTTCAAATATATAAAAGGATGTCACATAGAGGAGGGAGAAAGGTTGTTTTCTGCTGCTCCAGAGAAGCGGACACAGAGCAATGGTTCCAAACTACAAGAAAAAAGATTCCACCTAAACATTAGGAAGAACTTCCTGACAGTAAGAGCTGTTTGACAGTGGGATTTGCTGCCAAGGAGTGTGGTGGAGTCTCCTTCTTTGGAGGTCTTTAAGCAGAGGCTTGACAACCATATGTCAGGAGTGCTCTGATGGTGTTTCCTGCTTGGCAGGGGGTTGGACTCGATGGCCCTTGTGGTCTCTTCCAACTCTATGATTCTATGATTCTAGGTCAGAATATTCTCCAGCCTCCTGGAAGTATCACCTTCTGGTGCAGGTACTAGACTGAGGGGAGAATACTCAGCCCATGCTTTGGGACTGAGATTCCTGCATTGTAGGAGTTTGGACTAGATGAGATCTAGTGTGCCCTTGCGCCTGTGTGAATCTAGGGTCTGCGTGGATTAAGTTGGGATGCAAGGAAATAATGGGGAAATCAGATCTATGAATACAATTACAAAGCGCCGTGTCCTTCAGGAGCAACCTAATCTCCCAGTCTGAAAAGAACTACAGGCATCAAGCTGCTCTATTGGATTTGCAAACGAGAGCTGGGCTTGTTATTGATAAGGATGTAAAGGGCTGTTGCATTGATAAGGTGGTCTGCAAGGCATTCAGCATAATAGATGCCCTGTTTATAGAAGGAGATAACGTTCGTCTGGTTAATACAGCACACTGGTGTATTAACATGCCATTACTGTTAGTGCAAGGAATGTTTTGCAGTCTTAAATACACTTCTGGGCAAGAGTTCTCTGGCATTGGCTAGGATTATTATTTCACCATGGTGAAAACAGAAGGGTTGAGGATTCTGCCACTACAATCCTGCTGCAACAGAGAATATTGCATTGAATTTTGCTTTAATACAAGTTGGGGTTTTTTGCATTTAAGAAACAGAAGGGGTGTCACGGCTAAAAATTGGTCAATGTTTCTTTAAGAACAAAAAGACTGATTCAGGTAGGTAGCCATGTTGGTCTGATGCAGTCGATTATATATATATATATCCAGTATCTCCTTAAAGACCAGCTCAGTTTGTTCTTGGTATAAACTTTCGTGCGCATGCACACTTTTTCAGATACACATGCATACGAAAGCTTATACCACGAACAAACTGAGTTGGTCTCCAAGGTGCTACTGGACAATTTTTTAATATTTTTGTATATATTTTAAAAAGAGACTGAGTCAGCATGACTCATGAAACCTTTCACCCAAATATGCTTGTGTGTGTGTGTGTGTATATATATATATATATATATATATATATATATATATATAATGATCTGTTTGTGGATCTTTGTTTGGGTTGGTCGGATGGTTGAAAGCTGGTTGCGTTAATATGTATAAAGCTGTTGGTCGTGGTGGGATAAGAAGACTTTTAAGAATAAAAGCAGCAATACTCTGCAAAGACTCTTTCTCAAGGACTCTTTTGCACCAACTAGGGTCCAAAGACCAAGCTAGGAGTCAAAGGAGGTCAGAACCTTTTCTTTTTCAAACACTGACATATAAATCATCCAAAAATTTAGAACATATAAAGAGAAGCCAAGTGTGTATTAATTTAGGAGGTGTTGGTGTGTGGGAACTGGCTGCTGTTAGTCATGGGGGGAAAGCACTTTGTGCAACCTCAGAAGCACTGTTTTACAAGGTTACTTTAACACAGGGTTGAGGAATTGAATCTTGCCGGTGGGCCAGATCCCTCGACTCGCCTGCCTGTCAACTTTGACAGGAGGGCGGGACCACTCACCAGTCAATAACCCGGTGTCATAATTATGGCAGGTGATTGGCATGCGCCATAATTCAAAGGGGGTAGCTATAGTAGCCCATCATCTGATGGGAGGTTACAGTGACCTCCTTTGGAAGTATGTTCCTAGTGCCAATCAGCTGACTGATGCAGAGAGTCCCCCTTCCAAGAGTCTTTCTCCAGTAGCACACAGTGGTTTACACCAAAACGGCTTGCTAAAATGGAGGAAAAAACCTGCTTCGGGTTTCAAAGCAAGCTGCTTCAAAACAGAGCCCCCTTGGTGGCAGTAGGGAGTTCCCAGTGGGGAACTCTCTAGGGCAGCCTCTCCCTATGGGTCTCCCAATTAGTGCCAATTAACTGATTTGGAGTTGGCAGGGATCCCTTGTTGCAAAGGAGAATTCGGGAGCTAACATCTCTCTTCATAGCCACATCCATACCTGCCCCACTTCTGGGATCACTTATGATCTCAGGCAGGGGTCAGCAAAACTTTTCAGCAGGTTTCCAAGCACAATTCCAAGTGTTGGTGCTGACCTTTAAAGTCCTAAATGCCTCGGTCCAGTATACCTGAAGGAGCGTCTCCACCCCCATCATTCAGCCCGGACACTGAGTTCCAGCGCCGAGGGGCTTCTGGCGGTTCCCTCACTACGAGAAGCCAAGTTACAGGGAACCAGGCAGAGGGCCTTCTCGGTGTTGGCACCCGCCCTGTGGAATGCCCTCCCA
The DNA here is from genome assembly GCF_951804945.1 of Podarcis cretensis. Lineage (NCBI taxonomy): Eukaryota > Metazoa > Chordata > Lepidosauria > Squamata > Lacertidae > Podarcis > Podarcis cretensis. The sequence continues at coordinate 7,592,660 of NC_137181.1, forward strand.
ACAGATGTCAAAGAGAAAAACAACTACCAGATTTTTAGAAGACATCCAGCTCTATAGTGCTTATACTGACTGGCAGTTGCTCTCCATAATTTTGAGCAGGGGTCTCTCCCGGCTGTACCTGGAACTGCTGAGAATTTGTCCTGGGACACTCTGCAAGTGGCTCAGATGCTCCGTCACTGAGCTTTGACTTTTCCCCATGTCGACTGCAGTGGGGCAATCCATGCCTGCCAGCTCAGCTTTCATTTCCAGTGTTGCAATTTGAAAGGGGATCCATCTGAGCCTCAGCCTTAACTCCAAACACCACGCCGTCAAGCATTCTGCTCTGTCAACAGGTTGCAACAACGAATATTGGCACCCTGGAGACGAAGTATATAGCACACACAAAAAGAGAGGAAAGAAAAAGCACTCCAAACTTTGAAACTATTTAATAAGTGCTGAAGCACTTCAGATGCCAGGCATAAAAGCATCAGGAATTTAGGAACGGGATTAAGAGGCACTAAGGCTGTAAATCAGAGATCAAGAAAAGAGGGGAAAGTAATTTTCAGTGTTTCGAAGTCTTCCAGCTTGAAGAGTGTGGCGGTGAAGTGAGAAGGCTGTTCCTGTTCTTTTCCTCTTCTATGGTCAGAAGGAGAGAGCTTTTGAGCATTGATCTAAAGGTTGCTGCAAGGTTCTGATGAACACAGAATTGGGGGCATTTGGGCAAGGCAGGATTCAGGGCAGAATCTGGGCAATGTCTTACCAGAATCCATAGACTCTTCGAACTCTACAATTCTTTGATTCTATGTTTGATAACCTGTCTTTTCCCCTGATGGGGCTCCAGGCAGCTTACAGATAAAAATAAGAACCACTAAAAACATGGGGGGGTGGGGGGTGGAAACAATTATTGTTATTTTTAAATGAAACAAGAGATAGAAGTAAAACTATCCACAGATATAAAATCTATTAAGCACCAACCCTTTCATTAAAAGCAGTCGGTTTCCAAAAGCCTGTTGGAACAAATAAAGTATTCACCTGTTGGCAGAAGCACAACAAGGAGGGATCAAGTCTAGCTTCCCGAGGGAGGGAATTCCAAAGTCTGGTAGCCACCACTGAGAAGGCCCTCTTCCACATCCTCACCAAGCCTCCTTGTGAGGGTGGCTGGACCAAGAGAAGATCCCCAAACCCCGGTAGGTTTGTATGAGGGAACACAGTTTTATGAATTTGAAACAAGAGATACCTTCTGTTTCACTCACAGACACCATGAGGCTTGCAGTATACAGTCACCATGGAACATTGACTACAATGCCTATGATGCAGTGTGACTGCGAGCAAAGTGCTTGCTCTAACATGTTGATAGCAAAACTTCCTGAGAAACGGGGCAGCAGAAGCATTGTGCCAACCTTACGGGGATCTGCACTTCTTTTGATGAGCACACGCTGGATGCATTTATGCCTTAGATTTTCAGTTCCAACACCTGATCATGATCCATATGTTGCAATGCAACTTTAGGCTGATATTTAGCTGCAACTTCTGAAATTAACTGGAATGAGTCAGAATGTTCCATGTTCTCTGGCCGGCCTCTTGTCTCCCTCAGGAAGAAAAAAGCAGCTTGAGTGAGGTGGTTTTGAAAGGAATAGAATGGCCAGCAAGGAAGCAGTTAACCACTACCTGCCATACATGACTGCAGGGACGTGGGTGGCGCTGTGGTCTAAACCACTGAGCCTCTTGGACTTGCTGATCAGAAGGCAGTTCGAATCCCTGCAACGGAGTGAGCTCCTGTTGCTCTGCCCCAGCTCCTGCCAGCCTAGAAGTTTGAAAGCATGTCAGTGCAAGTAGATAAATAAGTACCATTGTGGCGGGAAGGAAAATGGTGTTTCTGTGTGCTCTGGTTTCCATTGTGCTAGAAGCAGTTTAGTCATGCTGGCCACATGACCGGGAAAGCTGTCTGTGGATGAACACCGGCTCCCTCGGCCTGCAAGCGAGATGAGCGCCGCAACCCCATAGTCACCTTTGACTGGACTTAACTGTCCTTTATCTTTACCTTTTACATGACTGCAGAGCCCCAATGGCTGCTCTTCAGGGGTAAGTTACACAGAATCCTGTGTAACTTGTAGTTCGGCCTCAATAGTTTTATGAAGGGTGCACAGTAAGAACAACAACTGTGAAATTTAAATATCTGTCTGTCTATCTATGATCTATCTATCATCTATCTATCTATCTATCTATCTATCTATCTATCTATCTATCTATATCTATCTATCTATCTATCTATCTATCTATCTATCTATCTATCTATCTATCATCTATCTATCTCTATCATCTATCTATCTATCTATCTATCTATCTATCTATCTATATCTATCTATCATCTATCTATCTATCATCTATCTATCTATCTATCTATCATCTATCTATCTATCTATCATCTATCATCTATCTACCTATCTATCTATCATCTATCTATCTATCTATCTATCTATCTATCTATCTATCTATCTATATCTATCTATCTAATCATCTATCATCTATCTACCATCTATCATCTATCTATCTATCTATCTATCTATCTATCTATCTATCTATCATCTATCTATCTATCTATCTATCTATCATCTATCTATCTATCATCTATCTATCATCTATCTATCTATCTATCTATCTATCTATCTATCTATATCTATCATCTATCATCATCTATCTATCTATATCTATCATCTATCTATCATCTATCTATCTATCTATCTATCTATCTATCATCTATCTATCTATCTATCTATCTATCTATCTATCTATCTATCTATCTCTATTTATCTACCTATCCAGGGATACTGTCATTTGGCTCAATTGTTATAAATCACAGTAAAGGGTGTCCGAGGAGAGTCACAAAAAGTTCTGGCAAAGCAGCAGAAAACAGCATTTTTCTTGGGGTGAGTATTAAATTGGATGCAGCAGGTTGGAGAGAGAAATTATTCAATTATGCTGAAAAGCGTATCAATCAAGCCAGCGAAATGGAAGAGCAACGACAGGGAACATGCCTTATCATTGTGGGGATGAGTGTATCCAGGCATAATGGCCTCTGCATGCAGCCCCCCCTTCCCCTCCCACCCACGTTATCTCCGCAAATTAGAATGGGAGCCATTGTGTTACACAACTGCAGCCAGGAGAGCGAGGCTAATTGTCAGTGGAATAAATGGTATTCATACTCCTCTGAGATGCTGCTTTTAATAGCCAGGGTTGCCCTACAATTGTTGAAGGTCTTACTTTAGGCAATGGCGCCAGCATCATTATTATGTTTATATCCCACCTTCCCCGCCCCCCCCCAAAGAGCTTAAAGTGGCATGCAGGGTCCCCCTCCCTCGTCATTTTATTCTCACAAAACAGCCCTGTGAGGTAGGTTAGCTTGAGAAACACTGACTGGCCCGGATGGTCGCCAGGTTCTGTGTACAGATCTGTAGGCACAGACCATCCCCCGACCCAAACTAGTTTGTTAAGAAAATCCCCAAACTCGGTTCCATGGGTGACTCTGGGTCATCTCTCTGCGGTGTTGCTGTTTAGTCATTTAGTTGTGTCCGACTCTTCGTGACTCCATGAACCAGAGCATGCCAGGCACTCCTGTCTTCCACTGCCTTCCGCAGTTGGGACAAACTCATTTTAGTAGCTTCGAGAACATTGTCCCACCATCTCGTGCCCTCCATCTTTCCCAACATCAGGGTCTTTGCCAGGGAGTCTTCTCTTCTCAGGAGGTGGCCAAAGAGAGCCTCAACTTCAGGATCTGTCCTTCCAGTGAGCACTCAGGGCTGATTTCCTTCAGAATGGGTAGCTTTGATCTTCTTGCAGTCCATGGGTCAGCTCCTGGGTCAGCTTCCATTGCTTGGTCCCTGCTCCTGCCAACCTAGCAGTTTGAAAGCAAAGTGCAATTGGATAAATAGGTACGACTCTGGTGGGAAGGTAAACAATGTTTCCGTGCACTGCTCTGGTTCGCTAGAAGCAGCTCAGTCATGCTGGCCACATGACCCAGAAGCTGTACGCTGGCTCCCTCGGCCAATAAAGCGAGATGAGCGCCGCAACTCCAGAGTCGTCCGTGACTGGACCTAATGGTCAGAGGTCCCTTTACCTTTACCTAGAGTTATGACAGAGCACAGCAACCTGTTTTTCAGGGATAGGGAACCTTTGGCTCTCAAGATGCCATTGGGCTCCAAATCCCACCAGCATCAGTAGGTATGGCCAGTGGTCAGGGATGTTGGGAGTTAGGAGTCCAGCAACTGGAGGGTCACAGGTTTCCCATCCTTGCTGTTTAAACTGTTGCCATTGGACAACCTCAAATCCTAAAGGAAGAGAAGCAATTGTGTGACTTGACCCTCAGCTCCGCCTGCCTGCCTGCCTGTCGGATCCTTATAAAACATATTAATCTAGCCCATTCTTATTGCTGAAGAATACATTAATTCACTAATTGCTCCACAGAGAGAAAGTGAGTGAGAGAGTGAGTAAAACATAGTCACTCAGCAACAATGTTCTGCTCGGAACATCTATATTTAGATTGCAAGTGATGTCGGGTTTGAATGGCTTTGAACTACGACTGTTGCTACTGTATTAAAGCAATTATGCAGAGTCTATTGCTGGCAAGGGACAAAACAAAGCAAGATAGATGATATAAGGAAATCAGAGCATTTCTCTTGCAAGTGTGTGCCTTGTCGCACTCACAAGAACTAGCAAGGCTATACAGAAGAAGGAAGTGAGAAAGCACCAGAGATTCCATTTTTTTATATTAATGAGAGTTTGGGCTGTATGGGTTCCACATCTGGCCCAAAATTCCACACCTTGAGAATCATGGACCTGGATTGCAGGCATGGGAGGAGATTAGATCTGGTTTGCATTTAGAAGTGGACCTGCCTAATTCATACTTTGTAACATGAATCCAAACAGAGACATCCTTTGAAATTCACACCTCCAAATTTTGCAGTGCAGTTCTCGATCCAGCGATGTGTGGGGGAAAGGGTAAAAAGGAAAGGGTACAAAGGAATGCATTTATTAGTGAAAATAACGTACAAAATACATTATATTTGAATCAGTGATTTGGGACATGGGTGGCACTGTGGGTTAAACCACAGAGCGTAGGACTTGCCAATCAGAAGGTCGGCGGTTCGAATCCCTGCAACGGAGTGAGCTCCAGTTGTTCGGTCCCTGCTCCTGCCAACCTAGCAGTTCGAAAGCACGTCAAAGTTCAAGTAGATGAATAGGTACCGCTCTGGCAGGAAGGTAAACGGCGTTTCCGTGCGATGCTCTGGTTCGCCAGAAGCGGCTTAGTCATGCTGGCCACATGACCCGGAAGCTGTACGCCGGCTCCCTCAGCCAGTAAAGCGAGATGAGCGCCACAACCCCAGAGTTGGCCACGACTGGACCTAATGGGCAGGGGTCCATTTACCTTTAACTATATTAAGAGAAATGCATACAAAGGTTGGTATATTTGGATAAATTTGCACTAAAAGCTGGTGAATTTTCATGATGATTTCTTTTTTAAAAATGGGTATGGAAATGCAATGAACTGAAGATAGGATAAATGAGAGAATGAGATAAACTGAAATGGAAAGATTTTCCTATTCCTGCTGGATTGCATATTCAAACTGATGAGGGACCTCCATTGAAAGCATCAACCTCCCTTTCTCTTCACCCCCTCTCTCATCACAGTTAGCAAGGCGAGAGGCTGAATGTGATGTTGTTTCATTGCAAGCTCCACCACTCCTTCAATCAGCTCGTGAAACAGCACAGGGCCTAGAAACTGCAGGGTGCAGCCATATCACATCCAATATCGTCACTAAATATTATGACCCCCTGGAGACATGATGCTGACTTCCACCGAATCAAGGAAGATTAGTGTTGGTGCTGACCTTTAAAGTCCTAAATGGCCTTGGCCCAGTATACCTGAAGGAGTGTCTCCACCCCTATCGTTCAGCCCAGACATTGAGGTCCAGCTCCGAGGGTCTTCTGGTGGTTCCCTCACTGCAAGAAGTGAAGTTACAAGGAACCAGGCAGAGGGCCTTCTTGGTAGTGGCCTCCCTTCAGATGTCAAGGAAATAAACAACTGTCTGAGTTTTAGAAGACATCTGAAGGCAGCCCTGTTTAGGGAATTTTTAAATGTTTGATGTTTTATTGCTTTTTCAATACTCTGTTGGGAGCTGCCCAGAGTGGCTGGGGAAAGCCAGCCAGATTAGCGGGGTATAAATAATAAAATTGTTATTATTATTATTAAACAGATAAAAAGAAGATAGGTCAATCCATAGTGGTGAACCACCAGTGCTGGATTTACGTATAAGCTAAACAAGCTATAGCTTAAGGCGCCACTCTCATGGGCCCCCCCCCAAAACTTTAAAGAAAAAAAAAACTCTGGCTGTACATTTCCAAAATATGAGATAAAAAACAAATAAATTAAACCTACATACAGCAACAGTTTTGTGTTGTGTAGGCTCCTATGATGTAAGTAATGGGTCCCGCCTGCTAGCCGGCTCCCTGAAATATCACTGGTTTGCTCATTTCCATATACAGTGATACCTTGGTTCTCAAGCTTAATCCAGTCTGGAAGTCTGTTCCAAAACCAAGGAGCGCTTTCCCATAGAAAGTAATGCAAAATGGATTAATCTGTTCCAGACTTTTAAAAACAACCCCTGGAACAGCAATTTAACATGGATTTTACTATCTGACGAGACCATCAGTCCATAAAATGAAAGCAATAATCAATGTACTGTACTATAAAATAAATAAATTACCATATAGCATATGAGAGCCAGTGTGGTGTAGTGGTTAAGAGCGGTAGTCTTGCAATCTGGGGAACCGGGTTCGCGTCTCCGCTCCTCCACCTGCAGCTGCTGGGTGACCTTGGGCCAGTCACGCTTCTCTGAAGTCTCTCAGCCCCACTCACCTCACAGAGTGTTTGTTGTGGGGGAGGAAGGGAAAGGAGAACGTTAGCCGCTTTGAGACTCCTTAAAGGGAGTGAAGGGCGGGATATCAAATCCAAACTCTTCTTCTTCTTCGTCTTCATATATTCCACACAAAAAACAGCAACAATTTGTTGTTGACAAAGGACAGCTGGACATACAAAGGGCCCCATTGCCTTCAGTAGCTTAGAGCCTCATCAAACCTAAATCTGGCCCTGTGAACCACAAAACCAAAACCCTTTGAATTCTAACTGCTGGCTGAATGGGAGAGGGCACATTATAGGGCCAATGTTCTGCTTGTGGTCTTCCTGGAAGCATCTGTCTCTTGGCAACAGGATATTGGGTGGGTTGGTCCTTTAACGCAGGAGTAGGCAATGTGATGCTGCACAGATGCTGCGGACTAGCTCTCCCATCATCTCTGACCATTGGGTATCCTTGCTGGGGCTGATGGATATTGAATTTTATTATTAAGGTCACAGACCAGTTCCGGCTCACTTACAGTATCAGGAAAATCATAAAACACAACAGGAATACCGGTACATTGAATTGCAATTGGGTATAACATAGACAATTCAGATATAGCAGCAGTTAAAAATATATAATAAATCTTGATATCTTAAATCTTGATATATATTAAATCTTAAAATATAACCTAAAATTGTCATTTTAAACCTTAATCATTTTGGTAGTACAGCTTGTTCCCTAAGTTTTATGGCAGTCGCACAGAATTTGGCCACCTTTAGAGTGATCTCTAGATCCTAGTCCTCTACCAGTAGTTTTAGACATTGAAGTTTGGACCCATTTGGAGATTTTTGTATAACAGGAGTGATAAATATTGTAGTCTACCTATCACATCAGATTTGCTAACTTTAGCCTAATCCAGGAGTAGCCAACAGAATGCCCTGCAGATGTAATTAGAGTACAACTTCCACTAGCGCTAGCCAACATGGCCAGTGGTCAGGGATAATGTGAGTTGCAGTCCAGCAACTTAACGGAAGTTACTGCATTGGCTTCCCCTAAGCATAATCTCTCTGGGCTCTTCCAATGTTTTGGGCAGAACTAAACTTCATAGGGTCCAGGAGAGCTTGCAGGGGCTACAAGCATTCCTCTAACACAATCCATGGAAACCTTTTATTCCAAAGAGGCTCCGGTGGTTGACACAGCTCTACTTCTCAAGTAAAACTGACATTTGGTACAATCGTATTTGACAATTGCTATAGGAGTTTTGACAGCATTGTCTTCTGACGGAGGAGATCTGACACATCAATAAAAAAAAGATTAATCTGGAGAGGCTGCTCAGAGAACCCAAGTGCTGAATTTGGAGGCCAGATTTCACATTCAGAACATATGCATTTTGAAATGGGTAATTTCAGCCTTGAAAACTTGCATGGCACAAACCCAGATCTGTAAAATGTTGATATGCTTTTAGCTTGTTGTTGATTTTAATTGTTTTTCTTAAAAAAAAAGTTTTAATTTAACTGCCAATTTTATTGCTTTATTCCTTTTAGAAATGGCTTCAGGGTGGTTTTTTTTTAAATCAAGCAGTATAAAATTGTTATGGAAGAAATAAATAAAATAAAATGTACACACCCACCTGCAGTGGTACAGTGCAAAGAAAATATTTTTCTGCTTCATTGTGTGGAATGCCTGAAGAACTACATCGTAGAATCTCTTCCGAGTTTTATAAACATGCAAACTCCTTTCCTGATACTCATCTTATGCCCTCTGTGCACTGTGAGCTAGACACTGAAATAAATTCTCTATATGGGGCATAATCTAGACAGCGAAGTAGTCTTCAGCTCCTTTATCTTCCCTGGAAAATATTTAAGCCAGTGTTTTAATTCCCCACTGGAATCAGCGGAGCTTCAAAGTTTGAAGAGTGAGCCCATGACAAGACCCCACAGACCATATTTTACCATCTTATTGGGCTATTGTTGCAAAATGCAAAATCTGATGACTCAGTAGAACGTGATGTGTTTGCTGAACTGCCCGGCATATTAATCAAGGCTGCTTGTGCCTCATTAAACAATCAAATGAATGTAATAAAGCAGAGGCCTTTTTAAGCATCCCACAGCAATAAAATCAGACCCGGAACATCTTTCATCAAACAGAATCCCTAAGCTGAAAAAGAAGATGGGATCAACAAATCATGTTTCAACCTTAGTGCAGGGAAGGGTTTGATATTCTTGGATCGACGTTGTTAATGTCAAAGTTGTAGATGACCAGGATAACATAGATACCCAATAATACACATGTCACAATGAGCAATCTGTATCTATTACTGTCAAGGTTGAACATGATGTTTATGAAGTTCAATAAAAGGAAGGAACGTTTTTTAAAACTGTATTATATACATATATGTATTTGTGTATTTGCTTTGCATTGTCATTGTTCAGCACCCACAAACACGCACCCCCACACCCCAACACACTGAACAAGCCTTTTCACTTGCTGTGCCGTTTCAGTGATATTCAAGGTTTTAGGATGCATCTTGCAACAATAGCCCAATAAGACTGTAAAATATGGTCTGTGGGGTCCCAAACATCTGGAGGGCTGGAGTTTGCCTATGCCTGCCCTAAAATAACACCCCATTGGGAAAGTCTTAATAGAAATACTAATTTTGCAGGATCTCTGGGCCATTCTCCTTTGCCAAATAATGACATCCTAGGGTTGCTTGGAAACTGAGATGAGACAATAGGATCAGAACACCATGAATATGTTTGGGAACAAATAACGGGAGGCAAGAAATTTGGTTATGCGGAAATGAGAAGACCATAAAGGTAAAGGTAAAGGTACCCCTGCCCGTACGGGCCAGTCTTGACAGACTCTGGGGTTGGTGCGCCCATCTCACTCAAGAGGCCGGGGGCCAGCGCTGTCCGGAGACACTTCCGGGTCACGTGGCCAGCGTGACAAAGCTGCATCTGGCGAGCCAGAGCCGCACACGGAAACACCGTTTACCTTCCCGCCAGTAAGTGGTCCCTATTTATCTACTTGCACCCGGAGGTGCTTTCGAACTGCTAGGTTGGCAGGCGCTGGGACCGAGCAGCGGGAGCGCACCCCGCCGCGGGGATTCGAACCGCCGACCTTCCGATCGGCAAGCCCTAGGCGCTGAGGCTTTTACCCACAGCGCCACCCGCATCCCCACAGCGCCTACTTAGAATTCCCAGTGGCGTAGCGTGGGTTGTCAGCACCCGGGGCAAGGCAAGTAATTTGCGCCCCCTAACCCATGGATTTGCGCCCCCTAACCCTAACCCCCAGATGTTGTGCCTGGTGCGGCCGGCCCCCCCTGCACCCCCACGCTACGCCACTGAGAATTCCTATTGAACTCAACGGCGTTTACTCCCAGATATGTGGGTTTAGGATTGCCACTTACAGTGCAATTCTATACATGCTTTCTCAGAAGGAAACTCATTGAGTTCACACGTATCTTATTCCTTGGTGTGTGTATGGTCGTACAGCTTCCGGGTCATGTGGCCAGCATGACTAAGCCGCTTCTGGCAAACCAGAGCAGAGCACGGAAACACCGTTTACCTTCCCGCCAGAGCGGTACCTATTTATCTACTTGCACTTTGACGTGCTTTCGAACTGCTAGGTTGGCAGGAGCAGGGACCGAGCAATGGGAGCTCACCCCGTCGCGGGGATTCGAACCGCTGACCTTCTGATCAGCAAGTCCTAGGCTCTGTAGTTTAACCCACAGTGCCACCCGCGTCCCATGATATGATATGATAGCCATAACCAAATATCTAAAGGGCTGTTACACTGAAGGTGGAGCAAGCCTGTTTTCTCCTGCTCTGGAGGGTAGGACTCAAACCAATCACTTCAAGTTACATGAAAGGAGATTCTAATTAAACATTAGGAAGAAATTTTTTAGGCAGAGGTCGGATGGCCATCTGTCATGGATACTTTGTTTGAGATTCCTGTATTGCAGGGTTTGGACTAGATGACCCTTGTGGGTCCCTTCCAGCTCTAAAGTTCTATGATTCTATGAAAACAGATGCTCTACCACTTAGCTACACCCACGTCCGAGTAGGATCTTCTATCCTGGCTCCTATTGGATCCACACTTTACCCACACGTAGGTGAAGCTTGCCAACATCACCTTGCCAACAAAGGTCCGTATAGTAAAAGCTATGGTTTTCCCAGTAGTGATGTATGGAAGTGAGAGCTGGACCATAAAGAAGGCTGAACGCTGAAGAATTGATGCTTTTGAATTATGGTGCTGGAGGAGACTCTTGAGAGTCCCATGGACTGCAAGAAGATCAAACCTCTCCATTCTGAAGGAAATCAGCCCTGAGTGCTCACTGGAAGGACAGATTGTGAAGCTGAGGTTCCAGTACTTTGGCCACCTCATGAGAAGAGAAGACTCCCTGGAGAAGACCCTGATGTTGGGAAAGATGGAGGGCACAAGGAGAAGGGGGCGACAGAGGACGAGATGGTTGGATAGTGTTTTCGAGGTTAGCAGCATGAGTCTGACCAAGCTGCGGGGGGCAGTGGAGGACAGGAGTGCCTGGCGTGCCCTGGTCCATGGGGTCACGAAGAGTCGGACACGACTAAACGACTAAACAACAACAACAAGGTGAAGCTTGGCGTTATTTCTTTAACCTTCCAGCCAGCCTTGTGCTGCTCCACCTTGCAAAATAAAAGAGGCACCATTAAAACAGGCCAAATGGGTTTCTCACTGTAAACATTGGGAGTTAATAGCTGGCCTTCCAGGGCAATGACGGATTGAAACGTCGATACTGATGGGGGATAGAAAGCAATGTTTGTGTAAGCTTCTGTTTCTACCAGGGATACAGTGAATAAGAGCTGTTAGGAACATTAAGTTGTTCTGTTGTTTCCTGTGATTTGCTTTAGATTGGAGAGACCACCCTCCCCACATTCTCATTTCCTGCTTCTTGAATGAGTCTAGTGTGGCTTGTAGCTCGATCCTAAAAGCAGCCAAGAGTAAAGTTTCATGTTTTCTATCAGAGCCGCATTTCCAAGATTTGGGGATCTAGAGTATTATTAGGTCCGTATAGTTAAAGCTATGGTTTTCCCAGTAGTGATGTATGGAAGTGAGAACTGGACCATCAAGAAGGCTGATCACCGAAGAATTGATGCTTTTGAATTATGGTGCTGGAGGAGACTCTTGAGAGTCCCATGGACTCCAAGAAGATCAAACCTCTCCATTCTGAAGGAAATCAGCCCTGAGTGCTCACTGGAAGGAGAGATCCTGAAGTTGAGGCTCCACTACTTTGGCCACCTCATGAGAAGAGAAGACCTCCTGGAAAAGACCCAGATGTTGGGAAAGATGGAGGGCACAAGGAGAAGGGGACGACAGAGGATGAGATGGTTGGACAGTGTTCTTGAAACTATCAGCATGAGTTTGACGAAACTGCGGGAGGCAGTGGAAGACAGAAGTGCCTGGCGTGCTCTGGTCCAGGAGGTCACGAAGAGTCAGACACGACTAAACGACTAAACAACAACAACAATAGTATTATTCTACACAACTGGACTGCCACTGGTTTTGAGGGCCTTGGTCCCCTCAAAAATATATTTGGGGGCCAAAAATGCCCTGGGAGACAGTACCTAGGCATGCAACTGATGTTTGGAGCTGCACTGAAGTGTGAAGTCAATGTTGTGGTTAATAATAATAATAATAATAATAATAATAATAATAATAATAATAATTTATTTATTTATACCCCGCCCATCTGGCTGAGTTTCCCCAGCCATTTTGGGTGGCTTCCAACAAAATATTAAAATAGATTGTCAAACATTAAAAGCTTCCCTAAATAGGGATGCCTTCAAATGTCTTCAGATGTTCAGGCTGTAGCAACGGCATCTCACAGGAAATAGTTAACCTGCTTATTATGGGTTCTGGTTGCTTATCTGGCTGAGAATGGTGGAACAGAAACAATGCCGCACACGGCAGCATAAAGATAAGACAGTCTTCATTAGGCAAAGCATCCTTACAATAACAGGTGCTTAATTAGTGGCTCCTTTCACTGGACTTCATTAGCATAAACGGAGCCGCAGGGTTTCTCTTGTTCTCACGAATGAATTGGAGAATGCCAGTCGTTTCTTCACTAGCGATGGGTGGTGTGCCTCCCCCCCCCCCCAGGACAGAGATACGAGAACCATTTGAGTAGCTTTCCTCTGGCCTAGCAGCCATTCCTTCCACAACTTTCGAAACTGCGAGCCTAGATCCAGCAGCAGAGATCTCTGAACTGGAAGCCCCAGTTGCTCATCAGGGTCCAGGAGAACATCCAGAGTCTCGTGTTTCCCACCCCTAGTCCAGGGAGCCATCAAATGGAGCTGGATGCCTCTATGAATGACCCGAGCAAAGCAATATTCTCCACATTTTAACAGGGGGCTCCCAAAAGCCCTTCCAGTGTAAAAAAATATGGACTTGCCCTGAGAAGTGGACTGGAGTATAGTGTAGGAAGGGGCACAGGGGCAGTTGCCCTGGGTGCAAAAATTTTAGGGGGCACAGAATTTCAACACCCAGTGCTGCCTCAAACAGCTGCTTACTTCTATCGCTGGACTCTGTTGAAAATGGCTTCTCCATGAGAACCAGGTGGGACATGGGTGCTGTGGTCTAAACCACTGAGCCTAGGGCTTGCCGATCAGAAGGTCAGTGGTTTGAATCCCCGTGATGAGGTGAAGAAGAAGAAGAAGAAGAGTTTGGATTTGATATCCCGCTTTTTCACCACCCGAAGGAGTCTCAAAGCAGCTAACATTCTCCTTTCCCTTCCTCCCCCACAACAAACACTCTGTGAGGTGAGTGGGGCCGAGAGACTTCAGAGAAGTGTGACTGGCCCAAGGTCACCCAGCAGCTGCATGTGGAGGAGCGGGGAAGCGAAACCCGGTTCACCAGATTACGAGTCCACCGCTCTTAACCACCACACCACACTGGCCCGTTGCTGTTCCCTCCAAACAGTACTTATGTGTTGTCATGATTCAACCTCAATCTGTTAGCCGCCATCTATCCTCCAGCCGCCTGTACCAGCCTCCACATGAATCACTGTTCATATGGATACACAATGCACATTAACCTTCCATTGCTCAGGATTACTTCTGGCTTGGGTTCCAAGTCCAGATTGTGCTACAGTTCCTTGTTAGCGACACCTGCTTTATAGTTCATTTAATCTTGCCAGAGCAGCTTTAGAAAGCCCTTTGCTCAACTGAGCATCCAGTCTAAAGCGCTCTCTCTCCCACGCCAACTCTTCAGCTTTTATCATATATCTAGTAGAGGATTAATAGGCAATTAGAATGTAAGGCCGAACAGGCAGATGGTCAGCATTCGCAAACAACCCCTGGGAGCCGGTTGCAACTTGCTCCTGAGTGCAAAGTCTTGCTGCCTGGTTGAATAAATTAGGCTAATTGGAAGGTGAGTGGGATGTGGGCTTAGACCAAATCTGCCCCCCATCTCCTCCCCACCTGAATTGAAATGAGGCTTCTCTTTGCAGTGAGATGATGTTGTTCGATTGGAAATGGCAGCAGGTGAGTTATAGACTCATCAGATAGATTCAGCATCTCTGGCATGGAAGGAAATGAAGGGAGTATCTTCAATGCCGACTGGGAGCTTATGAGCTGTCTGATTATTAGAGAGATTTATACTACCTTTCTCTCAGACAGTTCAGTTTGAGCACACTCTGGAAGGCAGAGAGAGAGAGAGAGAGAGAGAGAGAGAGAGAGAGAGAGAGAATTACTTGCACAAAATTTCCTTCAGATTTTAAAGACTGGCCAATGTCATAATCCACTGCATTCAAGACTGGGTGTAATCCAGAATCCCACTACAGTCGTACCTTGGAATCCATTCCGGAAGTCCGTTCAACTTTCAAAATGTTCGGAAACCAAAGCACAGCTTCTGATTGGCTACAGGAAGCTACCGCAGCCAATCGGAAGCCAAGGAAGCTCCGTCAGACGTTTGGCTTCCAAAAATAGTTCGCAAACCAGAACAGTCACTTCGAGGTTTGTAGCGTCCGGGAGCCAAAACGTTTGAGAACTAAGCTGTTCAAAAACCAATGTACGATTGTACTGTACAAAATGGTATCCAGTGCCTAACACATTGCAATTATCTACCTTCTTTTCATGAAGGTGCTGTTATGTTCCACCCCAACAGCTGAGTGAATGAGAGATCCCAGGGTTCCAGGCACTTACCCAGGGTTCAATTTCCTTGGAATGAAGGTCAGGGGAGAATATGGTCTCTGTAGTATATATGCTTTTATTTACACACATATAAAACCTGTGTGGAGGATGGAGGAGCTCACAGCACCAACACCCCAACAGATCCTTCTTCTCCATTAGACACAGCTTTGGCTCCAGCACAGAGAAAGCATATCTCTTTGTCTCCAGCTTCCAGCCTGGTTCCAGCTCTGCTCTGACACACCACTAAGTTTATTGTTCTTCTGCATAGCAGCTGGGTAAGGAAGTGTCGGGAGGCCCACCCATTATCTTGGAGAGCATCATCCCTTGGTTGTAGCTCCTGCAAATGAGCTCATTGTTTTGAGATGCTGATGAGGACACTTAAGCAGCAAGCTAAGGTCATTGCCTTATAAAGAAATTTGTCTGACTAGTTCAGAAACATAATCCTCTGCTAGATTCTAAACCTTGCTGGACACAGGACTCTAAGAACTGGAAGGGACTCAAGGCACCATCCCAGTTGAGTCTCCCAATCCACAACATCATCCTTGTTGTTGTTGTTTAGTCGTTTAGTCGTGTCCGACTCTTCGTGACCCCATGGACCAGAACACACCAGGCACTCCTGTCTTCCACTGCCTCCCGCAGTTTGGTCAAACTCATGCTGGTAGCTTCGAGAAGACTGTCCAACCATCTCATCCTCTGTCGTCCCCTTCTCCTTGTGCCCTCCATCTTTCCCAACATCAGGGTCTTTTCCAGGGAGTCTTCTCTTCTCATGAGGTGGCCAAAGTATTGGAGCCTCAGCTTCAGGATCTGTCCTTCCAGTGAGCACTCAGGGCTGATTTCCTTCAGAATGGAGAGGTTTGATCTTCTTGCAGTCCATGGGACTCTCAAGAGTCTCCTCCAGCACCATAATTCAAAAGCATCCATTCTTCGGCGATCAGCCTTCTTTATGGTCCAGCTCTCACTTCCATACATCACTACTGGGAAAACCTTAGCTTTAACATCATCCTATGTTCTACATTTTGATGCTTCAGTTGTATTCCTTTGGAGTCAAGAAGGGTTTTGGCTCACAGATCCACTTCTATGAGCAATATCTGCACAGGCGTAGGAAAGTTTAGGTCAGGAGATCTGCCTAGAACTAGTAGAACTAGCTGCCTTGTTATCGGCTGTAGGTAAAGGCACCACATAGTGTGTACCCCCGTAATGTAAAACTACTTTATTGGTTACAGCATAGAACGTTTCAACTCAATAAACATTGATCCCCAACACAGACATCATTTATGAAAATAACATTGTAGGTCCCTGGAGAGTGTTTTGGAGCGGTGTTACTCCAAGATGCTTCCTGTAAACTGGGGTCAATTGTTTTTCTTGGGCATTGTGCATTGAAGAGCACATAAAGGCAAAGGTAAAGGGACCCCTGACCATTAGATCCAGTTGTGGATGACTCTGCGGCACTCATCTCACTTTCTTGACCGAGTAGCCGGTGTACAGCCAGCATGACTAAGCCGCTTCTGGCAAACCAGAGCAGCACACGGAAACGCCGTTTACCTTCCTGCCAGAGTGGTACCTATTTATCTACTTGCACTTTGACGTGCTTTCGAACTGGCTTGAGAGCAGTACATGTGAAAAGGATCTAGGAGTCTTGGTTGACCACAAACTTGACATGAGCCAACAGTGTGATGCGGCAGCTAAAAAAGCCAGTGCAGTTCTGGGCTGCATCAATAGGAGTATAGCATCTAGATCAAGGGAAGTAATAGTGCCACTGTATTCTGCTCTGGTCAGACCTCACCTGGAGTACTGTGTCCACTTCTGGGCACCACAGTTCAAGAAGGACACTGACAAACTGGAAGGTGTCCAGAGGAGGGCAACCAAAATGGTCAAAGGCCTGGAAACGATGCCTTATGAGGAACGGCTAAGGGAGCTGGGCATGTTTAGCCTGGAGAAGAGGAGGTTAAGGGGTGATATGATAGCCATGTTCAAATATATAAAAGGATGTCACATAGAGGAGGGAGAAAGGTTGTATTCTGCTGCTCCAGAGAAGCGGACACGGAGCAATGGTTCCAAACTACAAGAAAGAAGATTCCACCTAAACATTAGGAAGAACTTCCTGACAGTAAGAGCTGTTCGACAGTGGAATTTGCTGCCAAGGAGTGTGGTGGAGTCTCCTTCTTTGAAGGTCTTTAAGCAGAGGCTTGACAACCATATGTCAGGAGTGCTCTGATGGTGTTTCCTGCTTGGCAGGGGGTTGGACTCGATGGCCCTGGTGGTCTCTTCCAACTCTATGATTCTATGATTCGATTCTATGATTCTATGATTCTATGCTAGGTTGGCAGGAGCAGGGACCGAGCAACGGGAGCTCACTCCGTCATGGGGATTCGAACCGCTGACCTTCCTATTGGCAAGCCCTAGGCTCTGTGGTTTAGACCACAACACCACTATAAGGGCGATAGTCTGTTCCAAAAACAGAAAGGATCATGGTGGTTCGATACAGCAATGCATCCATTGTTCCACCTTTTAGGTACAGTGGATTGCTATCATCTTCCTGGAAATGTTTTTGTAATTCCGGAACTTTGTTTGCAACCTGCCTACAGGAGGCAGCGCTTATGGTTTTTCTGGGAAATTTGCCGAAGAGTCAAAAGGTTCTGAAGCATCTTGGCAGTTCTTCCCATTCACCTTCCTCCTCATCTACGCCATCACCTTCAACTGAGAAGTCGCCTTCAGTTTTGCCCACTTACAAGTTCTGTTTATTTTGCAAGTTTGCATGCACACAGAGCTACTTGATTATGGCTTCTAGGTACCACCAGAGAAAAATGGCGGAGAGCTTTTGAACAGGGTGTTATCAGGGACACCTGGTACATGTAAATCATGCAATTCTACAAGTTTGGGGGACTGGATGTTCAATATGCAATTTTGCAATTGCAAGGCCCTAAGGGCGTAACGAAGATTAATGAGACACTCATCCTTGGACAATGCATTATTTATATGTGCTAGAGCTGCCAGCTCCAAATGCCTTCAAATTGATAGAGATTTCCTTGCTGGCGGCAAGGCCTTCTCATCATTAGTCCCTGGTAGAGGCTGAGTCGATGCAGGTATAGCATTGTTTTCGAGCATAATTAGAATACCAGAGAATCCCTTAGGCTTGCATTCTTCCAGGCGAAGCTTCAAATGTGAACAGCCTCCAGAATTCAAGGAGCTGGTTGCTAACCTTTCAAACACCTACATCTCAGAGACCTTCTTTCCTTTGGCTGACCCCCACATCCCCACATTAAACAGGCATAGCTCTGCTTTCCTTGCAGAATGTCCCAGGTACAGTGCTCAGCAGAGGGTGGGGGACTGTGTGTGTTGCCCAGGGCACAGGTTTTTTTTGGGGGGGAGCACATTCCTTCTCACACCACCCTACAGCTGGAGAGCACCTTGAGAAGGACGCCATAGCTCACGGTGCTCTGCAAGCCAAGCACAAAATCAGTGTGGGGCTCGTAGGGCTCTGCTGGCTGTTGTGTCCTTCTCAAGGCGCCCTCTGGCTGGATGGCCAGTGAGAAAGACGCAACAGCTCATGGCACCCTGCAAGCCTAGCATTACTTTGCCCCCTGCCCTGTTGTGCCCTTCTCACCTGCCCTCCAACTGGCAGCTGCCTTGAGAAGGACACAACAGCTCGCAGTGCCCAGGGAGCCCTGCACTGATTTTGCAAGTCTCGCTAAACCACTTCCGAACTCGAGGGAAGGTGGAGTTGTGGGCTTCACGCCCTCTCCATGTGCGCGGGGGCTGGCTCTCAGCCTCCGCGCGATTGAGGGGATCCCTGGCTGCGTCATCCCCTGGCCAGCCAATCGGCTGGCCTGGGGGGGGGGCGTGGCTTGCATGATATTGTTACGATATGGATGCAATGCAGCTGCAAAGTGCTAGCTTGAAATGTAAACATGATGGGAATGTTGGGACTGCCCGTGGGAATCAGAGGGACAGTCTATTCACAGTGTAAATCACCGGAATTAGCTCAGAGTGTAATATGAGCTCTTCCGTTTATTCCTATCCAGGAAGTGTTTGTCACTAGACTGCTGGAGTTTGAAGAGAGCAGTCACGTATTTGTAATGCTGCAGAGACAGAAATAAAGGCATGTAAATACGTTTCTGTCTATCTCTTTCCCCTTCCCGGGGGGGGGGCAGGAAAGAGGGGTGTGTTCTTCTAACGCTGAGAAGGATCGCCTATTGCGACCTAGCCTGGATTTTGCTGGGGAATGCAGCCAGGGAGGTCAACAGGGAATCATGCCGGGTGCCTGGGAGAGTTGCCAGTTTCTCCTGATAAAGCTTGATTTCCGACAGATATCACACTGGTGCGGCCGGGGATCTCCCTCTTTTGCCGCCTCAGCTCATTGGGTTTTGGTTGGCCGACATATCTGCTGGGATTAGGGATTGGTTGCAGGTCTGAGGGCATTGGCGGCGAGCTTTTGCTCGAGTGGCGGTTAGGCATTGGTAGGGGTATTGTCATGTAGTTGAAGGGGGGGGGGAGGAAGTGTCATCACCTCCCCTGAATATTGAAAGGTAGTGTGATAAAGGATTCCTGGGGGGTGTGGCCCTGTCTGAAGCCTATGGAGGTGATGGCCTAAGGCACGCCCCCGAGTGGTGACCCCAGGGGAGTTCCTAGTTGACATGCATCAGCAGGACTCCCCCTACTGGTGGTTAACCCTTCCCGGTCTTCAAGCAATTGGGCTGAAGCCGGATAGTTGGTTAGGACCAGTGCCTAAGCCAATACTACTCATTCCTGTAACCAATAAAGTTGTGGCCATATTTTGCCCATTAAACTAAATATTTGTGTCATGTGTCTTTATTTCCACCAGGGGGAGGCGGGAACTCACCACGCAAAGCAGTGCTGGGCTCCCAGGGCACTGTGAGTGCACCCCTCAAAACAGGGCGGCGTTGGTCACATGGGCGAGGGTTGCTCCAGTGGCACGCCTTGCCCCCATGGCATGCCCCACCCTAGAGCACGCTGAACACTTGCTCTTGAGGTGAATGCTCTGCCATAGGTCCCCAATATCTCCAGACAAAGTTTGGGAAACCCTGGAGATCTACTACCAGTCACTGTAGACATGAGTTCTGCAAGCTCGAGGGCAAAATGCGTCCCTCAAACCCACACAACCTGGCCACATGTAAGAGTGTACCCAAAACAGCTTTGTTTGCCAGGAGTAATAAACGTTAAGTTTCTCTGTTCTTTCAAACGGCTGTCTTACAAGATTATTTATTGCAGTACCTGGTGCAATATATACACACCAAACTCCCAACAGTGGAAGTGGCATGTCCACTGAAGATGACAAATGGTCCAGAGACCAGTGCTTCTGGGAATGGTGGAAAGTTTGCTTTCTTGCAGTGCTGTGTGTCTTTTAGTAGACAGTCTATGTATGTGCCGTCTCCCCGGTAAAGCAAACACCTCTTTATAACCATCCTATCACAAAACAAGCGGAGATAATATATAGCTCACTGCAATGGCAGTATGGGCTGTAGCCAGAGGTAATCTCTGGGGTTTTCACAAGGTGGTTGGCATTTTGCTTTCGATTTTTAAAAGTCCCTTCTGGAGATGTTGAGCTGTCATAATTTTAAAGGGTGTGACAGAAATAGTGAGATCCCAGCCTTCGTTGAGGGTTGCTCTGTCACTAAAGGACTATTTGTACAAAATAAAAACGAAATAAAAAGATAAGCCGTTGTGTCTGCGGGCAGAGAAATTTGCTGGCATCCGCCTGTCTCGAAAGACAGTGAGTGCACCTCCAGGTGTGAAGTCAAATAACTGGAGAATCGCAGCGCCTGCTGTGGCTGAAGAGACAGGTAACTCGTAACTGCTGTCTCCCACGTTATTTTTGCTGTGTTGGCAGTGCCGAAATGACCTCTCTGGAGCTCAGGCTTGGGCAGTGTGTATGGAGGACCTGGGCTGTCCAGTTGACAAGACCACCCCCCCCCTTGGCCTCACTGATGTGGTCCAAAGGAAAGCAGAGCAACACATTTTGTACCAACTTGGTTGCAGGAGTTGCCATCCAGCCATCTTAGGGACTCCACTCCAGATTTGTGTAGGATTTACTCCCTAGCACTTTCTTTTCATGAAGATAATAATAATAATAATAATAATAATAATAATAATAATAATAATATATTATTTATACCCCACCCATCTGGCTGAGTTTCCTCAGCCACTCTGGGTGGCTCCCAATCAAATGTTAAAAACAGTACAGCATTAAATATTAAAAACTTCCCTAAACAGGGCTGCCTTCAGATAGGATAGCTGCTTATTTCCTTCACATCTGAAGGGAGGGTGTTCCACAGGGTGGGCGCCACTACCAAGAAGGCCCTCTGTCTGGTTCCCTGTAACCTCACTTCTCGCAATGAGGGAACCGCCAGAAGGCCCTCAGAGCTGGACCTCAGTGTCCGGGCTGAACGATGCGGGTGGAGACGCTCCTTCAGGTATACAGGACCGAGGCCATTTAGGACTTTAAAGGTCAGCACCAATACTTTGAATTGTGCTCGGAAACGTCCCTCAAGGCAGAAGGTATGGATTTTTACATGGGGTTTACTCCCAAAGCTTTTCTCATGAATGAATATAGCTTCAAGGCAGAGAAGGTTTAGAATCAGAGTTGTCCTCCTATAGGGGCCGGCTTTTCTGGTAGACAAGCGCTACCTGCCCCTCACTTCCATTTTTAACTTACCAAATGGGGGGACTGTCCTGAAACTCACAAGGACATATTTTAAAGATTTAAAAGCCTATATTTCTATGCTTTACTTTGCTGCATATTTTGTGGTTTTAAATCTCTGCCGGAGTTCCCTCACCAATTTGTCTCAAGCTTGGATCTTGGCATTCAGAAATTCTAATAATTATGCCTATTTTTCCTTGAATAAACACAACCAACACGTGTTCCTTAGAGCATTGGTCTTCAGCAGATGGCTCAGGACACACTACTGGGTCTATGACAAAGGGATGATTGTACCCAGAAATACTACCACTTAGGCAAAATGGAACCATATGTATTCTGTGCTTCCAAAGAAGAATCCAATATGGCTGCAAAGGCACTCAATGAACTCAGCCAGATCAACCAGAGGTTCAGAGAAGGTATGGTTTTGATGCACATTCCCATGAGACTATCCAGGATGGGTGCAAAAAGTTGGTTCCCCCCCCCTTAATTGGCCAGTCTTGGCCTAAATCTTCCCACCAATAGGGAATGTTTTGTGTGTGTGTGTCGGTCTGCTGTGTTACAAAGGATGCTCCCTGCTTAAGCAAGTACAGTGCTGCAGTTCAAGAATCACTTTCACAAAGAGGAGATTTGTTTGAATGCTGATATTCCCTTCACAACAGAAGCAAGCGAGATTCGCCCCCCTCTCTCGTTTTAGCATGCCACTCATTTTCATTATTAAAGGCTTACATTTCCTTGTTGTTCGTTTACAAAAATCACACTTGTTTTGTCAGGCTTTCAGCTTAAATGCCATTCAGTTGGGTACTCATTTTAATTTCCTTTCCCATTTTCCTCGCTGTTCACCACTACTGCCCATGACTGTAGCAACAGCAGAGCTGATTTCTGTGGCTGTCATGATGTTTTCTCAGAATGCTGCGGCATGATTCCAGGGCAGGGGTCCCCAAACTAAGGTCTGCAGGCCGGATAAGGCCCGAGGGACTCATTTATCCGGCCCACGGCGACCCCCACTGCCTGCTGCCACCGCTCACTCATACCAGCGCTCACTGTGCTGCGCGGCTTCCCACTTCCAGGTTGGAGGAGCACCGGAAATAGCTTGTGCGCATGTGCAAGTGTTATTTGCGCATGCGCAAGCATTATTTCCGGTGCCCATCCGGGTCGGAGGAGGCCCGTGCACATGCGCACAAGCTTTTTCCGGTGCTCCTTTGACCCAGAAGTGTGCCAGAAATTGTGTGTGTGCATGCGTATGGGCATGCGCTCCCCCGCCCTCTGGCCCACCGCGCGATCGGCACTGCAGACACTGACCCGAGGCACAGTAAGTTTGCTGACCCCTGTTCTAGGATGTTTCTGGGGTGGGTGGGATGGCAGTTGCCGCTGGCAGCTGCTTTGAATGCCCTGAATGCTTTCTAGATCTTTTTGACTACAACTGACATCACCCCACGCCCATGCCGTTTGGAGATGATGGGTGTTGTAGTCTAAAAAAGGCATTCTGGGAAAGCAGAATAGTAGCCGATAGAAGCAGATGCTGGGATTTAGCTCTGCTGCAACCACTGCTAGGAAAAGTAACATCCCCACCTCACCTGAAGGAGTGCTAAATGAGATGATGAAAATGACACCCATTCATACTCTTTTACGGCTCATCACATTTGTTTAAGAATGAATGAAAACTCCGGCTGCAACTGGCAGGTCATATAACAGAATCTATATTTAATGCTGCAAACTGCTGCATGGTATCTGAATGGTAAGTGGTATAGTTTTTTTTTTTGTTTTTTTTTTAAGTGAAAACGATTCCATCTCTTCCCTCCAAAATCCTTGCACCCAGAAAGTCAGCATGTCAAGAAGATGAAGACACCAGAACCTATCTGCCTGGCACGCTAATAATCGCTGTTCTTTTTCTTAGCCAAATTCAGTATTCTCCCATTCCCCCCCCCCATGCTTTTTAATGGAGAATTTAGGGCCAAACAACATTTTATAAGAAATTCATTTGTTGCAGGGGAGGCAGAAACGATGCATAATGGAACACAGGTAATTTTAAGATGCCAGGATATACATGGCTGCATCTTAAAAACAGCAGCAGCGACAACCTGTCCCTATCTGGATTTGAACCAGAGCAGTACCACTTTGGCATGCTAATCAGGGGAGGTCATGAATATTCAAAAGCCTCTGTCTCATGATTCCACCTCTCGGATGGCTTCCCACTGCCAATTATACACCACTCTGCAGTTTCAGTGCATTAACCAGGCAGTTAAAGCAAGTAGCTTTGATTTAAGGCAGTGGAATAGTCAGATGATTTTAGACTGTGGACTTAATAGTCTTAGAGCGGAGGGGCTTTGGGGCAGCCATATAGAATATAAGAAGAGCCTACTGGATCAGGCAATGTCTCATCTAGTCCAATATTTCCATAACTGAAGCAAGTGGGTTTCCAAACTTCCTACCTCCCCACCAGTCTTGTCTGTGCATGTTGCAGAGGATTCTGGGAAGTGTCCCAGAAGGTCTCAGGGCACTATCTGGGCCTGTCAGTCCTTCAGGTCGCATCCCAAGAATTGAGCACCAAGGATGTTACTGAATTTTGCAGTGACCTGGTTCAGAATACGAATGTGCCGCTTTTGCAATGCTCACACAGATTACGCGAGCCAAACCAAATTTCCTTGAACATTGTTCTGCAGCTCTGAATGCACAGTAAGATTACGCAGATATGTAGAGTGTTCCTTTCATTCATAGCTATGTTTACTAAGTCTGTTTTGTGCCCTTGGCCCTGGGCAGCCCTCATATAGCTCCAACGAAGCTGCTGCACACATCTCGAAGGAGATGATCAAAGCTCCAGATAATCATGGATGAGCCCAGGGAAGCTCTGGAACTACAGTGGTTTACAATAAAAATAAATCGCTCTCTCTCTCTTAAAAGCAATTGAAACATTCTGAAACTAGAAACACTAGAAACACATCAGCATTCTAGGTAACTGGGTAGGTTTTGTCTAAACCAGCGTGGTGTAGTGGTTAAGAGCGGTGGATTCATAATCTGGTGAACCGGGTTTGCTTCCCTGCTTCTCCAAATGCAGCTGCTGGGTGACCTTGGGCTAGTCACACTTTTCTGAAGTCTCTCAGCCTCACTCATCTCACAGAGTGTTTGTTGTGGGGGAGGAAGGGAAAGGAGAACATTAGTCATTTTGAGACTCCTTCAGGTAGTGATAATGCGGGATATCAAATCCAAAATCTTCTTCTCTTCATCTGGTAAACAAAAGTGATTTTAGCAGGTGCCGAAAGAATAAATTGAAGGCACCTGCCTGATGTCAATATAGGTAGGGAGTTCCATGATCTTTCATGCTAAAAATTCAATTTCTTACAGATACAGAATGGAATTGTGTGGCATCTGTAATAGTGCCAGTTCCTCATATTGATGTGGTCAAGAGTAAGGGGTAAGGCAATCTCTCAGATCAGCTGGTTCCAAATTGTTCAGGACTTTGTATACCAACAGTAGCATCTTGAACTTGGCCTGGTAGCAAATTGGCA
Source organism: Podarcis cretensis (assembly GCF_951804945.1). Lineage (NCBI taxonomy): Eukaryota > Metazoa > Chordata > Lepidosauria > Squamata > Lacertidae > Podarcis > Podarcis cretensis. Next base: position 7,617,861 of record NC_137181.1, read on the forward strand.
ACCAGTGTAGACCTCTGATATGGCCTCACTCCTGTCATATTGAATGCAATGTGTAAACACCCCTAGTGTCAAACTGAATCCTAAGCAGGAAGCATGACTTGCCCCATACCAGGAACTCATCCATCTCACCACGATGGAGGTGCATACAACCGTTCTCTAAGCCTGGGATCTTGAGTGGTATTTTGAAGCCCGTGGGAAGCAGGGCTATCTTGCATAATGCTTATGGTGTCACTTTCAGCTATGCACATTAAATAATCAAATGCCTACTAATGAAAATGAAAATACCCCGCTGAGATGATGGCCAGGGCCTGATGAGATCGACAGGGGGTTGATTGCAGCTTCCCTGTGGTTACCTTCAATTTATTCTCCCAGGACTGCTGGCTCAGCTGCCAATAAGCTGTGCAGTGTAAGTTTGGCAGCATTCATGGCTACGTCTTGATAGCCCAGTTGGCTCTAGAAGGGGATTAAAGAAATTTGTGGAAGGCGGCTGTTAGTCAGGGTAGCTATGTGGTCAAAGGCATCTACCTTACCATACTGGGAAGGAGCAAAAGGAAAGGGCTGTTGCCTTGAATCTCCGCTTATGGGCTTCCCAGAGGCATCTAGATGGTCACTGTGGAAAAAGCAGAATGATGGATCAGATGGATCCACCACTGGATTTTTTTGCTATGTTCTCATTTGTTGTTGTTGTTTAGTCGTTTAGTCGTGTCCAACTCTTCGTGACCCCATGGACCAGAGCATGCCAGGCACTCCTGTCTTCCACTGCCTCCCGTAGTTTGGACAAACTCATGCTGATAGCTTCAAGAACACTGTCCAACCATCTTGTCCTCTGTCGTCCCCTTCTCCTTGTGCCCTCCATCTTTCCCAACATCAGGGTCTTTTCCAGGGAGTCTTCTCTTCTCATGAGGTGGCCAAAGTATTGGAGCCTCAGCTTCAGGATCTGTCCTTCCAGTGAGCACTCAGGGCTGATTTCCTTCAGAATGGAGAGGTTTGACCTTCTTGCAGTCCATGGGACTCTCAAGAGTCTCCTCCAGCACCATAATTCAAAAGCATCAATACTTCGGCAATCAGCTTTCTTTATGGTCCAGCTCTCACTTCCATATACCACTACTGGGAAACCATAATGGATGGGGGAATCAGCATAGTATCTGTTGTGTCCTCCCTGCATGGGGTTCTTTATTCCAGTGGTGTCAAGAAACTAATAACCCCACCTCTAGGCTTCACAGAAGCACTGTTGCATGGTCACAGAAATTAGGGTGGCCATATTTCAAACAGTGACAATCTGGACTTTTTTATTTTGCAAAATCTCCCCCCCAGAATTGACGATTTTGAACTACCGTATTGGCCCAAATATAAGACGCACCAGCAAATAAGCCACACTTTAATTTTTCACAGTCAGAATTTGGAAAAAAAGTGTGGCTTATATTTGGGCCAATACGGTATTTTTTAAGGAAATTTGCCAAAACAGCAACACTTGGGTTGCCATACACCCGGGTTTCCCTGGACATTTTTCCGCCTGGACTCTATTTCTGACAGACGAATCCTGGATGTGTCCGGGAAATGGCACCCCCTACAGAAATGCTAGCACTGTAACACACTTTCCCCAGTTTCAAGAGACCTTATCTGTTTTCTGATTAAATTCCCAGGCCAAGATAGGGATATGTGATCAGTACACAGAGCAATCGGTACACACACAGAAAGGCTATTCAGAATGTAATCACACTTATGATTAAATAAAGTGGTTTCCTATCCCTGGAGAGATCGTACCGTGTTGCTTGACTGCTGCTAAGTCGTGGAATATCCACCAACATTCCAGCTTCTGTAAGGAAAAGGTTAATCAAAGAACGCTGAAAATAAATTCAGTTGAATAGGGAAGAGTTGGGAGAGAATCCTGAAAAGAGGACTGAAGGTCAGAGAGCTGGTGTTCTGAGGAGCAACCAGGCAGGTTTTCAACCATAGGCCTTTATTAGCATACTTCTGAACGTCAGCCTGACCCTAATAAAGTATCTATAACCATAAAGCACATTTGACACCTAGTGAAATTTAAAGAACACCAAGTTTCTGGCAAACTTAACAAACATTCGGTGGGAAGGCCATTTCTAAGAGCTCCCCCCCCCCCCAGAGCTGTCATCTGATTTTTCATTAGTTTGTTCTGAAGGAGCCTAATTTACTGATCTTTAAAACCACCTTGGGACAGATTTGGACCTTAGCGCAATCCATTAAACAACCTTCTAATAAGTTCTACGCATTTCATAAAGCTTGTTATTAACATTTCTTTGTCATGCTCTAGAGAATATGTTTAATTTAGGCAAACAGGGAAATCCAGTTAGTTAAGACACCCTACACAATTCCTATTACTTGGATATTTACTTGGGCCTCAACTATTTGCTGCTTTAACCCAGCAGCTTTGCACACTAAATTGAAACTTGCTTACATATGGGCTTAGCATGGTGCCTGGTTCATTAATGGGGCACTGCCCCATCAACCTCAGGGTATAATAAATAAATAAATAAATATTATTATTATTATTATTATTATTATTATTATTGTTGTTGTTGTTGTTATTATTATCATTATATTATAGCTCAACGTACTGTTGGCCTCCCTGCTTTGTATCCAACTGACCCCAGCGATCACCAGTCTACACTGCGCACTTACAACATTTTGATGCTCTCTAGCTTGGTTCATAACAAGTCAAGAACAATGACCACAAATGGCAAAGACAGATAAGCAGTGAAAGCGGAAGTATTTTTTTTTTTTTTTGAAGAAGCTCCAGACCTTAAAAACTAGATCAGAGTTTGTTGAAGCTGCCTGACGCAGCAATCGAATCAACCACTAAAAGCCTCAGTAAAGGTAAAGGTAAAGGTACCCCTGCCCGTACGGGCCAGTCTTGACAGACTCTGGGGTTGTGCGCCCATCTCACTTAAGAGGCCAGGGGCCAGCGCTGTCAGGAGACACTTCCGGGTCACGTGGCCAGCGTGACATCGCTGCTCTGGCCAGAGCCAGAGCCGCACACGGAAACGCCGTTTACCTTCCCGCTGGTAAGCGGTCCCTATTTATCTACTTGCACCCGGAGGTGCTTTCGAACTGCTAGGTTGGCAGGCGCTGGGACCGAGCAGCGGGAGCGCACCCCGCCGCAGGGATTCGAACCGCCGACCTTTCGATCGGCAAGCCCTAGGCGCTGAGGCTTTAACCCACAGCGCCACCTGCGTCCCAAAAGCCTCAGAGAACAAAACAATCTTTACTTGGCATGATCACATCTACATTTCTGGGTATGGATTTTGCTATCAATGTATCAGCTAAGAGCTCTTGCCTCATCATGGCGGCAGATCTGCACCACAAATTTAATTTTTAATTATCATTCCTTCCCCTGGTGAGGGGTATATAGGGAGCTGTTGGTGAGATGCAGCAGGAAGCACTTGGAAGTGCCGCCAAGAGCATCGGGCAGCACATTATAGGTCAAAACCAGCACTTTGAATTGGGCCCAGAAACTACCATATTTTTCTGTGTATAAGACTATATCCCCCCCTATTTTTTCACATTTAAAATTGGGGGTCATCTTATACACAGATAGTGCTTATGGGGTTTTCCTTTATTTGGAGCCCCCAAAAATAGGGGTCATGTTATACACAGGGGGTGTGTTATACACAGAAAGATACAGTAATTGGCAGTCTGTGCAGTTGGACCAGGATTCGTATACTATACTCAAACATCTTGCCCCAGTGAGCAACCTGGCCACCAAATTCTGTGCCAGCTGAAGCTCTGGTTTTCCTAGTAGTGATGTACGGAAGTGAGAGCTGGACCATAAAGAAGTCTGATCGCCGAAGAATGGATGCTTTTGAATTCTGGTGCTGGAGGAGACTCTTGAGAGTCCCATGGACTGCAAGAAGATCAAACCTATCCATTCTGAAGGAAATCAGCCCTGAGTGCTCACTGGAAGGACAGATCTTGAAGCTGAGGCTCCAGTACTTTGGCCACCTCATGAGAAGAGAAGACTCCCTGGAAAAGACCCTGATGTTGGGAAAGATGGAGGGCACAAGGAGAAGGGGACGACAGAGGATGAGATGGTTGGACAGTGTTCTAGAAGCTACGAACATGAGTTTGACCAAAGAACGGGAGGCAGTGGGAGACAGGAGTGCCTGGCGTGCTCTGGTCTATGGGGTCACGAAGAGTTGGACACGACTAAACGACTAAACAACAACAACCTAGAGGTTACCGGAGCATGGACAAAGACTCTCCTCCCTGGAAGAGAGGGGAGTGGTTGTGGGCGGCAGCCCGAGCACCGCCCCTAGCAGGAGCCTGGTAGGAGTTTTTCCATTTGGCATTAGGCTTTTTGTTTTTTTCACCTACCTCGTAGCAATCGTCACAACTTTTGTGGTATTGGTGGGTAGGTTAGGCATTGGAATAATGTGTTGTGGTGTGTCGAAGTGCTAGGTGTGGCCATCGCCTATGTCTTCAATTTTTGGGTATTCCGTTAAAGGAATCTGGCGGTCGTGTCCTTATAACACGTGTCCTTGTGTATTCATTTCACATTGCGGGGGTCTGGTCCTCGAACCACAACAGTAGTTAGGCTATCCCTGTCCAGATAGCACTGCAGCTGGGACACTAGCCAAAGCTGATGGAAGGTATTCCTCATCACTGAGGCCCCCTGAGCCTTGAGTGTTCTAACTTGGTATAAGGAAGCTTTCTACCCTCCACGAATTTGCTTGACCTTCTTTTAAAGCTGTCCAAATTGGCAGCCATCACCACCCATAGTTTATCTATGCACTGTGTGAAGAAATGCTTTACTTCGTCTGTCCTGAATCATCAGCTTCACTGGATGTTCAGAAGTTCTAGTATTATGTGAGAAGGAAAAAACTCAGGGACAAAGTCCAGGACCTCACTTGGAGAGTGGCAGGTGGCGGGGCCAGTGGCAAACAGGCCCTGTTTTTGAGTACTGGGGCATCTGGGCTCTATAAGGCTGATGCTGATCTTGAAGCATTTGCTCTCCTTATTTATCTCTCTTTTCTCCTTATCTTTCTCACTTTATCTCTCTTATTTATCTCTCTTTTCTCCTTATCTTTCTCCTTATTTTTAGAAACAGTCGGCTTGCAGCTGACTGGGAATATCCATGGTTACAGATGCTCACATTCTTGTATTTACCTTACATGTATATTATCCTTTTCTTCATCAAAGCCATTATTTTTTCCTAAGCAAAGATACTTTGCACGAAGGTAGCAAAACCAACCTCCCGGTTTATTCCTGTAGCGGTGGCGGTCTATGCTTTTCTATTTGAAATAGGGGGTGGGGATCATTTTTCAATCCAAGGGCCAAATTCCCTTCTGCAGAAGCTCCTGGGGGCCACATCCCAGTGATGGGTGGGGCCAGAAGCAAAAGTGGGCAAAGCAATGAATGTAAATATTAATCTTTGTACCACAGGCTAGTTTCTACACACACGCCTCTCTATCCTCCATCCAGATAAGGGAGAGACATTATCAGTGTTCAAATATGCCTTTCAGCCAGGAAAGCCCCCCATGAGAGTTCAAACAGGGCTTGTTGTTGTTGTCTAGTCGTTAAGTCGTGTCCGACTCTTCGTGACCCCATGGACCAGAGCACGTCAGGCACTCCTGTCTTCCTGCAGTTTGGTCAAATCAAACAGGGCTAGTGATTCCATTTGTTGTTGTTGTTTAGTCATTTAGTCATGTCCGACTCTTCGTGACCCCATGGACCAAAGCACGCCAGGCACTCCTGTCTTCCACTGCCTCCCACAGTTTGGTCAAACTCATGCTGGTAGCTTCGAGAAGACTGTCCAACCACCTCGTCCTCTGTTGTCCCCTTCTCCTTGTGCCCTCCATCTTCCCCAGGATCAGGGTCTTTTCCAGGGAGTCTTCTCTTCTCATGAGGTGGCCAAAGTATTGGAGCCTCACCTTCATGATCTGTCCTTCCAGTGAGCATTCAGGGCTGATTTCCTTCAGAATGGATAGGTTTGATCTTCTTGCAGTCCATGGGACTCTCAAGAGTCTCCTCCAGCACCATAATTCAAAAGCATCAATTCTTCAGTGATTAGCCTTCTTTATGGTCCAGATCTCACTTCCATACATCACCACTGGGAAAACCATAGGTTTAACTATACGGACCTTTGTTGGCAAGGCGACATCTCTGCTTTTTAAGGAAGAGACATTATCAGTGTTCAAATATGCATTTCAGCCAGGAAAGCCCCCCACGAGAGTTCAAACAGGGCTAGTGAATCCATAGAAACACAGAATTGTAACATTGGAAAGGACCCTGAGGGTCACCTAGCTCAACCCCCTGTGATTCAGGAATATGCAGCTATCCCATACAACAGGCACGTCCAACAGGTAGATCGTGACCTACTGGTAGATTGTGGGGTGTCCCTGTGAGTACCTCATATTTTCTCTCTATAAGACACACCAGACCATAAGACACACCCAGTTTGTGGAGGAGGAAAACAAGAAAAAAATATTCTGAATCCCAAAAGCTAGAACAGCAAGAGGGATCGCTGCGCAGTGAAAGCAGCAATCCCTCTTGCTGTTTTAGCTTCAGTGATAGCTGTGCAGCCTGCATTTGCTCCATAAGGCGCACACACATTTCCCCTTACTTTTTAGGAGGGAAAAGGTGCATCTTATAGAGCGAGAAATATGGTAGATCGCAGTCTGTTGGGAGTTGGACGTCCCTGCTATAGGTAACTGAACAGAAACCTATGTCCAACAGGAGGGCCATACAGGAATTGAATCTGCAACCTAGGCATCATCAGCACCATGCTCTAACCAACTGAGTTATCCAGGTTAGTAATTCGGCATCCCCACGCTTGAGGCTCCCCCCCCCCCCCGTTTTAAACCCTTGATCTGGACAAATCATTTGACAGCCACCACATTTTATCCCATCATTTTGTTGGGAAAACCACGGGTCCCCCACGTATCTGCTTCAAAAACAAAGGTCAGAGGCTTTGCCACTTGAGCCTTGCTAATTGAATCTTGGCACTCGGTACACTCTAAGCCGCTGTTTTAACCATTTCCATTAGGAAATTGCACTTAACCCAGCGTTCCAAATGACATCTCCGAATCCACGCTGCAAGCTGAGGACAAAAGGGCCACCAACCGATTCGGTGTAGCTTGTTAATCAAGCTTCTGTTATAAACAAAGCAGAGCCCCGCTGTCCACTTCAGAACCTTGGACAGCAGCCAGCCAACAGGCAGGATGACTTAGCAGGGAGCACACTCCATGTGCAATGACTGGAGCATGCCTTAGTATGCAGACTCACATGCCATACTTTCCAAATAATTTTGAAGCTGGTAGAATCATAGAACTGTAGAGTTGGAAGAGACCACCAGGGTAATGTGGTGCACACCTTGCAATGCAGGAATCCTTTGCCCAACAGGGGGATCGAACCCATGACCTTGAGATTAAAAGTCTCATGCTCTACTGTCTGGAGGTGGCAGGCTGCATTGTACCATTTCAGGCTGCAAGTGTGTTGCGTTATGTCCGAATGCTCCCCCCACCCACTTAAAAAGTTCCTTCAGATCACACAGTATGGAATCACTGCCATAGACAAGGCAGCCACAAAACATTTCACTACCTGAGGCAAAGGACAGATGGGAACTCCTGCCATGTTCAGATCCAGCTGGACAGGCAGTGGACTCTTATATCAGTGCCAGTAGTGCAATAGCAAGGGATGCAGGTGGTGCTGTGGTCTAAACCACTGAGCCTCTTGGGCTTGCCGATTGGAAGGTCGGCGGTTCAAATCCCTGCGACGGGGTGAGCTCCCATTGTTCAGTCCCAGCTCCTGCCAACCTAGCAGTTCGAAAGCATGTCAAAGTGCAAGTAGATAAATAGGTACCGCTGTGGCAGGAAGGCAAAATGGCATTTCCATGCGCTCTGGTTTCCATCACGGTGTTCCGTTGCGCCAGAAGCGGTTTAGTTCTGCTGGCCACATGACCTGGAAAGCTGTCTGTGGACAAACGCCGGCTCCCTCAGCCTGAAAGGGAGATGAGTGCTGCAAGCCTTTGACTGGACTTAACTGCCCAGGGGTCCTTTCCCTTTCACCTTAATGCAGGGGTGCCCAAACTTTTTTCAAAGAGAGTCAAATTTGATGAAGTGAACATGCATGAGGGCTGACCAAAGTTGTTGAGCCTTTTGGAGGATTTTACCCCAGGACATAATAATAACAATAATAATAATAATAATAATAATAATAATAATAATAATAATATTTATTTATATCCAACCCTCCCCAGCCATAGCCGGGCTCAGAGTGGCTAACAACAGTAAAAATAGCACAATTTACACAAAATCACAGTCAGTTAATTGAAATACATTCTAAAATCAGTTCAGAATCAAATTAATGGCAACCATTGGGCTAGAGTTCTATGAAGATTACAGAAGTGGGGGGGTCAGACTGTGCCTTGGCCAAAGGCCTGGTGGAACAGCTCTGTCTTGCAGGCCCTGTGGAAAGATGTCAAGTCCCGCAGGGGCCTAGTCTCTTGTGGCAGAGCGTTCCACCAGATTGGGGCCACAGCCGGAAAAGCCCTGGCTCTGGTCAGGACAGCCTAACCTCTCTGTGGCCCGGGACCTCCAAGATATTTTTATTTGAAGACCGTAAGGTCCTCCGTGGGACATACCAGGAGAGGCAGTCCCGTAGGATTAGGCCCCCAAAATGGACACTGTCACACTTGACAACAGTAGGCTACTTATGAGACATGTTGTGTAGCAGACAAATATCTGTTCTCCAGCAAAAGGGTTGAACTGCCGTCACTGTAACCCCACTCACAGCATCGACTGCCTAAGGCAGTTACCTCATTGCCTACAAATAGACGCTTTGCTTTCGGGAATACTGGGCTCTGCTGATAGTCTGAAAAGCGGCAGGGTGAGTGTACAATTTGAAGAAGAGAGCGGCAGGCTGCTGAAGTGGCTGATGAACTCTTCTAGGCAGAAACTGCCTGACTGCTCCATCCTTCCTAGGGAACCACTAGAGCCCCAGTGGAGCCTCTGTTTCCCTTCGGCTCCTTCCTTGTTTCTGCTTTGGGGTCACAGGTTCCTCAAAGCAGGGGCACATTAAACCTGTCAGGAGCTTTGTATACATAGATAGTACTATGCATACGAATGATGATTAATAAGCAAACAAGCTAAAGGGAAGAAATGGGGAATGAAACAAGCTAAAGGGAAGAAAATTGAGGCAGGCAGCAGAGAAGACCAAGAAGTGAGACGGGAAGCGGTTAATAAGGGAGGGAAGGTGGAGGGTTGAATTTCAAGTGTTGATTTGAATTATGCAGCCAGAATCCTGGGCTGCAGGGTAAACTGTAGAGCAGGAGTGGGCAAAATGGTGCCCTCCAGAGCTTGGTGGAGCCAGTGTGGTGTAGTGGTTAGAGCATGGGTAGGCAAACTAAGGCCCGGAGGCTGGATCCGGCCCACTCGCCTTCTAAATCCGGCCCACGGATGGTCCGGGAATCAGCATGTTTTTACATGAGTAGAATGTGTCCTTTTATTTAAAATGCATCTCTGGGTTATTTGTGGGGCATAAGAATTTGTTCATTATTTTATTCAAAATATAGTCCAGCCCCTCACAAGGTCTGAGGGACAGTGGGCCAGCTGCCTGCTGAAAAAGTTTGCTGACCCCTGGGTTAGAGTGCCAGACTAGAACCTGGGAGACCAGGGTTCCAATGCCCAATCAATGTCATAGAATTGTAGAGCTGGAAGAGTCATCTAGCCCAACTTTTGCGCAATCCAGGAACCACAGCTTAATGATCCCAGGCAGATGGCCATCCAACCTCTGTTTTAAAACTTCCAAGGTCACTGGGTGACCTTGGACCAGTCACTGCTTCTCAGCCTAACTTAAGTCACACGGTTGTTACGGGGTTTATATAAGGAGCGGGTGGAAATGTGCTGAGTCCAGGGGTTAACCCGAGCAGAGCGGTCCAGGTCTGGTCCCGAATCCAAGGATTCCGCGAGGAGTCAGTCAGACAGGGCCAAGGCAGGACACGAGGCAGGAAACGAAGCTAGGTCAGGCACAGGGTCTCAGGCAGGTTCTAACAAACAGCAAAGTTGCTCCCACAACCTAGGGCGGGGTCTGACAGCCTTTTATCTTTGTCAGGTTTCTCCTTCTCTCAGATCTCAGTCTCTGCAGCTCGGGAGATGTTGGTGGTTACAAGACACAGGGGACACCTCAGCCTCTCCTGACCCAACCGGTAGTGGAGCAGCTGTAAGTGATTGCCCAGCTGAGGGCAACGAGGTCATCCCTGCATCTGGAGCCAGGGCAGGCTCAGGACCCTGACTCGGCCCAGCTGGTGCTTGTTGCAGGGGAACCTGTGCAGATTGGGGTGCTTCAGAATCAGCCCCCAGGCTTGGTTCAGATAATGCCTGAGGCAAAGGAGCCGGTGCAGACTGAGCCTGAGACCGGTGCAGACAGTTCCGAGTCTGAGCCTGAGTCCCAGGCCATCACAGGAAAATCCCAAAGTTGGAAAATAAATAAATAAATAAATAAATAAATAAATAAATAAATAGTCCCAGCCACCAAGGCCAGTGGTCCAAGACATCTCTTGGTATCTCTAACTTCTGGAGGGCATCATAGAACCATAGAATTGTAGAGTTGGAAGAGACACCAAGGGTCATCTATAACCCCGTGCAATGCAGGAATAATCTGGGCTTCCTGTGCTGCAAATGACATTGCATGTTTGATGTCGTCTAGAAATAATGAGTAATGATGGGGTGTTTTTTGTTTTTTAAATACACCACCTTTCTAAAGTGGTTTACATCAAACTGACAAAAATATTCCAACAGAAAAGAAAAAAATACTCATAATCCGTCTACACTCTTTTCGGTAGTTAAAACACAAATATCAAAATATTCGCTCAGAAAATCACATAAGACAATTCATTAAACATATAAAATACAATTAATGCATTTATCTGAACCAAGCAATATTTGTTTTTGTTTTTTAACAGCAGAATTTCAAAAGCAGAAATAGCAAATAAAATAAAATAAAATAAAACACAACAGGTCAAGAAATACTCAAATAATATGTATTATCAGGGGGTTGATAATCCTTAACAAATCCACAGACCTAAAATGCAACACAGCCACTAAGTCTAAAAATTCTAAAAGGCAAATTGCTAATTTAAGCATCCCACTCAGAAGTGTCATTCATATTGGTTAAATGTGTCATCTTGTTCTTCCTGAAACTGTTACCAGCTGGGACAGGGACTATATAGTGGCTCAATGGTGCTCTATAATCATGTTGGACAGTAAAATGTAGTCAAGTAGTGAACTCAGCTTGTTGGTTGCCCTGCATTCGTGTGCAGTCAACACATCAATTATATGACTTGGCAATTGACAGCACTTATTCTCTGGCAGCCCAATAAAAGCAGGCCAGGCTATTGAAGATAAGACCTCGAGTATTGACAAGGTTTGGAACAATCTCTGGGAAGAAAAACAAATAGCTTTTTATTACCATTTGGACAAACATGGTGGGGAGTTCGGGTTGGAAGCCAGAGAGATTCATTCAAGTGCAGTTATTTTCAGAGCAGGCTGAACAGAGTTGTAAGACTAGGGGGAGATCTGGTGTGCCTAAAGTTAGGTGTTTTGCCATTTCTCTGACCAAAGTCTGCCTCTCCTAAACTGCTATTATTATTATTATTATAGGTAAAGGACCCCTGGACGGTTAAGTCCAGTCAAAGAAGAAGAAGAAGAGAAGAGTTTGGATTTGATATCCCGCCTTTCACTCCCTTTAAGGAGTCTCAAAGCGGCTAACATTCTCCTTTCCCTTCCTCCCCCGCAACAAACACTCTGCGAGGTGAGTGGGGCTGAGAGACTTCAGAGAAGTGTGACTGGCCCAAGGTCACCCAGCAGCTGCATGTGGAGGAGCGGAGACGCGAACCCGGTTCCCCAGATTACAAGACTACTGCTCTTAACCACTACACCACACTGGCTCTCTAGTTGTCATAGTTGTCATAGTTGTCTAGTTGTCATAGTTGTCAAAGGCAACTATGGGGTTGTGGCATTCATCTCGCTTCAGGCCGAGGGAGATTTGTCCACAGACAGATTTCCAGGTCATGTGGCCAGCAGGACTAAACCGCTTCTGGTGCAATGGAACACCATGACGGAAACCAGAGCACACGGAAATGCCGTCGACCTGCCCACCACAGCGGTACCTATTTATCTACTTGCACTGGTGTGCTTTTGAATTGCTAGGTTGGCAGAAGCTGGTTCAGAGCAACAGGAGCTCACTCCGTTCCACAGATTCGAACTGCTGACCTTCCGATCAGCAAGCCCAAGAGACTCAGTGGTTTAGACCACAGTGCAACCCACCCCCAATTATTATTACAGTGGTACCTCAGGTTAAGTACTTAATTTGTTCCAGAGGTCCGTTCTTAACCTGAAACTGTTCTTAACCTGAAGCACCACTTTAGCTAATGGGGCCTCCTGCTGCTGCTGTGCTGCCGGAGCACAATTTCTGTTCTTATCCTGAAGCAAAGTTCTTAACCTGAAGCACTATTTCTGGGTTAGCGGAGTGTGAAACCTGAAGCGTATGTAACCCGAGGTATCACTGTATTATTCTTATTGTTAGTTAGTTAGTTAGTTAGTTACTTGCTACACTGAAAGGTCTCCAACCAACTCACAATGTATTTAAGAACATAAACATAAGTGAAGACACATCTACAGAGAAACACATGCAATTCATAAAAAATCCACAACACAACCCACAATAACAGCAGCTGAATGCTTCAGTTGCACCCTGAAGAACAGACATCATCATGCACCATTGTGGCATAGTGGTTAGAGTGTTATCCTAGCACCTGGGAGACCAGGGTTCTAGTCCCCACTCGACCACAAAGCTCCTTGGGTCACCTTGGGCGCCAGTCACTGCCTCTCAGAACAACCTGCTTCAGAGCATTGTTGTAAGGATAAAGGGGGGCAGCGGTGGGGAGAATGATGTATGCCCCTCTGAGTTCATTGGAGGAAAGGTGGAAAATAAATGCAATAAAATAATGTCAATAATGTTGTATTCCATAAAAAGACGTGGAAGGAGCAAGTTGTTATCTAGCCACAAAAAGAAGCTAAAGAAGGGGGGGCCACTAGGTGGCGCATCGGAAGATGGCTGACAATAACATCTCTCCGACCCACACGAGGTAATTTGGAGGCTATGATGGGGGTAATTAGCCTCCTTAACCCCCCCAGGATTATGGGGGGGGGGCTTGCCTGCTGTGCCCTATACCACCCCCGAATTTGTGGGGGTGGGGGCACTAGGCACAAAGCCCTCCTGTGGGATTATCGGCACTCCTCGACGCCATCCCCGATTCGCGCCGCTGGTTGCAATGATCTTTAAAAGAAATAATTTGGACATGATTAATTGCACATACATCAAGGAAAAAGGGGAGTAAATACTGCTGACAGAAGAGATCTCTGATAACAAGACAACAATAAAATACGAGAAGAACGTCAAGATACGGTAATGACTGAGGGGGGAGGGGGGGAAAAACCTGCCTCTACCTTTTTATGTGATTTAACAAGAATCCCCCTCCCCTAATGAGTCAGAAATTAAGGACTTAAGCTGTGGATTTAAGGCTGTGTGGAGATAAACTTTCGATCCAAAGCAATGTTTCAAGATGAAGCTGGAAAGCTAAGAGTTTTGGAGTGACGCAGTCAGGAAAAAATGCCGTTCGCCATTTTGTGAGGCATTGTGGGAGCTCTTGGGTCTGGGAGGAGAAAAAGAGAAATAGAGTTGTTTACATATCCTGAATCAACTCCTCGGTGGGACTTAAGAGCGACAAATGCCAAAATTTACGATGGATAAAGTGATGTTATCTACGAAGGAGATATATGGAAACCATCTGGACTTAGTGGAGGAACGGGAAATCCACACAGGATTATTACACTTGCTATCGGCTTAAGGAGACTAACAGAAGAGATCGTAAAGGAAAAAGAGAAATTATACGAACAAGATATGATGTGGCAACACCAAGATAAGACTGGATAGAATTATGAACTTTGTTTGGACTGATTGGGACTGATTTGGACATTAACGCAGTAATAAGAAGATGATCTGAATTCCCCTTTGGATCTTGAAGTATGGGTTCCCCCAACAAAATTTTAAAATTTGGCTTTGTAATTCGGAATTTATATGATGTGATTTAATTTGATGTGATTGGCCAGTTAATAAAAATTATTATTAAAAAAAAAAAGAAGCTAAAGAAGGTGCCAGGCAGACCTCACAGGTGAGAGCATTCTGCAGATAGGGAGCCACAAGTGAAAAGACCCCTCTCTCTTGTCATCTCTCTCTGAGGCTTCCTCAAAGGGGGGACCCAGGGAAGGGCCTGAGAAGAAGGTCTAAGGCCCTGGGTAGGTTCATACACTGGGGAAAGCATTTCAGAAGCTATTGGGGTTCTAAGTCATATAATGAGCATGTGTTCTGTGAACTATTGAGATTAACCAACACTCTTTTCTGAGATCTAAGTACTAGCACTCCCTGTTTTGGATTAGCCTGTTTGGTTCCCTTGAAATCCAGGTATTTCTGCGAGAAAATTAAGGGAAACAGTAGGAGAAGCCAAAGGTTCACATTATCCAAATGAGCACAAATGAGCACGGCACAGCAATGAGACGGCCGGCTAATTACTTCACTGGAAACCACACATCGGAACTAATCCCTTTGATAACAACACATTTTCTGGTTCAATCCTGGAAAATCTTTCCATCCTGGAGAGTTTATTAATTGTCCTCTTTATTGGCTCTGTCAACTTGGCTCTGCTTTGAATAGCAGAGATAACGCAAGGCGTAGTTAATGTTTTACCTACGTTTTGGCTCCCTGTCCTTCTCAGACTTGGGCTCCAGTTGCCAGCTGCTCTTTGCAAAAGCGCTGCATTGCATCACATAACCCCATAGATTCCAATTATATACCTCAACTTAAAGCTGTTGTTATTAGTTTTCTTCCTTCTCCTAGGATTGGGACTAGCCAGCTCTTACTTGAGAGCCTCCTCCTGGTGTCTGCTCTGAAGGTGGTTCAGAGGCTGGTGACAAGGCAAAGGGCCTTTTCAGCTGTGGCTCCTCATCTGTGAAATGCTCTCCCCATTGAAATCCTCCAGGTGCCACCATTCATGTACTTTTGGCACCCAGTAAAAACTCCTCTCTCCTCCCAGGTATTTTACAGATCACGAAAGTTTTGTTGTCTAGTAATGGCATGGTCGGGCTGCAGTTTTATTGAGTCTGTTTAATAGGTTACTCATGGTTTTTCATACAACAGACCTCTCTTTTTCTGATTATATTATTCTTTATAAAAGCCCCATGGAGAATCCTATATGCCAAGCCACGTTACCACCAACACTATCATCCTGTCGATAAAAATGCAATCCATTTTGTTTTTATGCTCCCCCCCCCATTTTTTGTGGTTCAGTGGACATCAAAAGCTATAGCTTTTATAGGGAAAGAATGGAGCATTTGGGAAAGTTTCCAAAATTTTATTAGTGCTGAGCCAAAGCATCCACCTCAAATGTTTTCATTATTGAGAAGGGTGAGTGAAAATGTCCCCTGAAGATTGGGCAAAATCTAATAATTTTCAAATTAGTGTGGTTACCTTTAGGCCAAAGTGGAAGACTGGTATATTCCTATCTATCTCCAACTTGCCTTCAACCATCACCAGCACAGCTGCCCTTCTGAATGCCTATGCCTGCCCACTAACCCCACCTCTGACCCATTCTTTCACTTAACCTTTATATGTTATCACTGACCCTTCTTCCTCTAGCCCCTTCTCCTGGGCAGTCTTCCTCTCTGGGAGCTCCTCCCTTGATTGATTGCTCTCACTTTGGAACTGGGGAACATGAGAAGAGCTCTGTTGAATTGGATAAGTGTCCACCTAGTGCAGAGGTGCTAGCCAATGGGATGCCCTTTGTGCGTGGATGAACTCCATCTCCCACAAACTTCAACTCACATGATTAATAGTCTGGGATTATGGGAATTATAGTCCAACAATATATGTTAGTTAGTCCTGATCTAGCATACTCTTCCTTTGCAAACATTGGCCAACCCAATGCTCCTGATATGTTTACAATGAGGGCATTGTTTGTCTGTCCCGTTAATTGATGTTAATTGATGTTAACTGGGTTGAGTGAGGATGGGATTTGCCTTTGCACATCTCTGTTCCTTCCCAAATTGCTAGGAAGTGAAGGACAAGCCCTTCTAGTATTTTAATTTCCCTTTATTCATTTGAGGAACGCAGCAGTGACACTGATTTGAAACGAGCTTGGCTTCCCATCCTAATGTGAATTCGACAAGGCAAGGGAATTTGACTCAGGTGCTCAGACCCTGCAGATATCTCCCATCAACTTGACAAATTTTCCCGTCACCTCTAATCATGATGTGATGAATTCACAAGGCTCGCTTGAGAGTAAAAAAAAACTATGCTGACTTGATTTGAAATCTTCCCCCACCCCAAATGTTAAGAGTGTGAAATGTGAGCTAGGAAGCACCAAGTTTAAATTTCACAGGAAGTTAAAAATTTATAAGATAGCCATTTAAAAATCTATCATTCTCTTAGCTCCATGTTTTACAGTATGGATGCAATGTGTTCCAGCCTTCTTCACAGAGATGACATGCACGTAGGGCTCTATATATTCTAAGCACGACATCTCTCCCCCTTCGTGTACACTCCTTCTACTCTGTTTACTTGTACTGAGTCAGATCATTGGTTCATCTACACTAACTGGCAGTGGTTCTCCCAGTCCTACCTGGCGATGCTGGGGATTGAACCTGGGACCTTTGGCTTGCAAATCAGATGCTCTTCCACTGAGCTATGGCTCTTCCCTTACTCCGACTAGCTGAGACTTAATATGAGCCAATTAAAACCTAACGGAGAAAGGGGAAAGCTACATCTCTCCATGACCTCTTGAATGGGGCTATGGCTCTATGTAAAATATTAAAATGGTGTTGTAGAGGTGATTACAGAGAAGGGAGATTTATATGCAAAAAAATGTGGCATGCTGGGGTAGGACCGAGATGAAGCAACCTCGGTTTCATCTCACTAAATCCATTTTCTCTTAGGCCAGGAATGAAGAAGCTGTAGTTCTCCAGATGTTGGACTCTAACTTCCATCAGCACAACCCAGCACGGCCAAATGGTCAGGAATAATGGGGTCTGCAAACCAAAATCATCCGGGGACCACAGGTTTCTCAGCAGTGACCAGGACACTATACAGTGGTACCTCAGGTTACAGATGCTTCAGGTTACAGACTCCACTAACCCAGAAATAGTACCCCGGGTTAAGAACTTTGCTTCAGGATGAGAACAGAAATTGTGCGGTGGTGGCATGGCAGCAGTGGGACGCCCCATTAGCTAAAGTGGTACCTCAGGTTAAGAACAGTTTCAGGTTAAGAACGGACCTCCAGAACAAATTAAGTTCTTAACCCGAGGTACCACTGTATCAGAGACTATGGTGTCACCAGCTGAGGAGCCAGACCGGGTTCCTGGCCCTGACCCTGATAATGATGTTCTGGAGAACATTGAAGTCAAGGCCGGGAGCCACCTGAAACAGGTCCCAGGGCACTAGAGCCCATGGCACCAGCACCAGGACCCACACAGACACCTTTCTGTGTGCCCAAGGAACCACATGCCTTCCTTGGTAGTCTGAAGATAGATGACATGTTCTGGTCAGGAGGCCATGAAGCAGAGGAGAACTGCTTTTTCTGACCTTTTTCAGGTCAGAAGGCTGGCCCTTAAAGAGACTGCCGTTCCCCCAGAAAAGGCAGCTCCTAGGCGTGGTAGACTGGAAGTAGAAGCTTCCAACCCTTTTGGGAGCAAGTTGCTCACTAGGAGCTCTCCGTGGTGCTGAAATAATGGATGCACCTCAATCTATGGCCCCCTTTGTGACACCAGAACAAGACACAACTCTGTCTTAAGCATATGCACCACAGAGGGTAGATGCAAGTAAAAAAGAAGAAGCAAAAAGCAAATTGTATATAAATACAGTGGTGCCTCGCAAGACGAAATTAATTCGTTCCACGAGTTTTTTTGTCTTGCGATTTTTTCGTCTTGCGAAGCACGGACTTTGGAAAAGCTTCAAAAATCACCAAAGTCTTCAAAAACCTCAAAAAAGGCTACCACACCGCGTGCTATGAGTTGATCCTCAAAGTGAATGCACGGTTTTAAGAAAAAGGAAACAAACTTGCAAGACAAAGGAAACAAACTTGCAAGACGTTTTCGCCTTGCGAAGCAAGCCCATAGGGAAATCCGTCTTGCAAAGCAACTCAAAAAACGAAAAACTCTTTCGTTTTGCGAGTTTTTCGTCTTACGAGGCATTCGTCTTGCGAGGTACCACTGTAGCCACTTTTTCATCTCAGCAAATACTAAATCTCAGCAAAGTCAAAAAATAGATATTTGCTCCTCTGTGCAAGGTGTGTTTTTTTTTAGTTTTAAACGGCCCCTCCCCCCTTGGTCTCAGAGATTGTTTTCAATAAAATGGCTGCTAAAACATTTTCAATTACTTAGGGCACTTTAATTTCTCTCCACCAAAGGCATCAATATTCATGAGAACGCCCAGAAGTAAACACATTATTCAGTCAATTTAATTAGTATTTAATTACCAGACATAACTACCGATTATTAAGGGGTGCTATAAGCGAGCAGATACCCAGCTGGAGTCACTTTGAAGTCCTGATACTTCATTGAAATTTCAGAGGGAAGAAAATGATGATTTTCTGAGCCAGCGTAGAGGTGCATAATGAGTAACCAGGCGATAATTACAGCAGATGCAGAACCGGTCTTAAGGAATTGGCTTTGCATGCTGGGCATGAAAATGAATTAATAGCATGGAAAATTCAAGCAAAAAAACAAAAAAAACAAAAACAAAATAATAATAAAAAAGCACTAAACCCCAAACGAAACACAATGAACTCTGGCATATATCTTGTTAATAAAATTTAAGCTACCATTATAAAGGCATCAGGCGGATTATGGCATTTAGCATTCTAAGGCATACTGCCTCCACTAGTGAAAGTAGAATACAGCCACCGCGGCCAGTTTTCTTATCCTCCATGATGAAAGAAAGAGGCCAGTAAAGGCCCTGATTTCCTTTTAAATAAATAAATAAATAAATAAATAAATAAATAAATAAATAAATTTTATTTTTAAAAGTTTTAACGTACATTATTATTTTCATGACTCCACAAACAATCTCAATACCTTTATGGGGGTTCTTCAAACCCCTGGACTTCCCTCCACCCCTTTCCCCGGTTTCCAATAATTATCTCTTCTTTTTTCTGCATCTGAATACAGTGATACCTCAGGTTACATACGCTTCAGCTTACATACACTTCAGGTTAAAGACTCCGCTAACCCAGAAATAGTGGTTCAGGTTAACAACTTTGCTTCAGGATAAGAACAGAAGTTGGGCTCTGGCGGCTCGGCGGCAGCAGGAGGCCCCATTAGCTAAAGTGGTGCTTCAGGTTAAGAACAGTTTCAGGTTAAGAACGGATCTCCGGAACAAATTAAGTACTTAACCTGAGGTATCGCTGTACCTTAATCCAGTCTATTGAATTTCCTTGTCAATATCTTTTGTCAGATTATATTGCAAGTGCTAGTCCAATCCTGCCAATGTTTTTAGATGTCTGCAATGCTCCTTCATGTATTCTACAAAGTTAATCCATTCTTTTTTAAATTTATTGTCCTCTTGGTGTCCAACCGTCCTGGTCAATTTCGCCATTTCGGCATAGTCCATCAGTTTCAATATCCATTCTTCTTTTGATGGAGTTCTTTCTTCCTTCCATCCCTGGGCATACAACATTCCTGCTGCTGTCGTCGCATACATAAATAGGATCTTCGAAGGCCCTGATTTCCTAGACAGCTAAGCATCTGGTCCAGTGAGGCTTTCTTCAACTTCTCCTTAGAATCATAGAATCATAGAATTGTAGAGTTGGAAGGGACCCTGAGGATCATCTAGTCCACCCCATCAATGCAGTAATCTCAGCTAAAGCATCCATGACAGATTACCATCCAACCTCTGCTTAAAAACTACCAAGGAAGGAGAGTCCACCACCTCCCGAGGGAGACCGTTCCACTGTCAAACAGCTCTTACCTTCTTTCCATAGCTGTCAATGTTTCCCTTTTTAAAAAGGGAAATTCCCTTATTCCAAATAGGATTCCTCGCAAGAAAAGGGAAAAGTTGACAGCTATGGTGCCAACCCTGAATGTATTGGATTCATGGCCACTGTGCTCATTTGCCTTTAGCAGCAGTAAAGCTCTGCTGGATGAAATACAATTGCCTCTGATCTTTTTTGGGGGGAATTCTGCAACATGTTTACATTTTTACTCTGCTAGCTATACATTGGAATCTACTCTGGATCAATACTGAGTAGAATTTCATGACGAAAACAAGCTTACACGTGACAGCACTTTCTGGGGTTTGAAGATGGTTATCATATCTCCTCTCAGTCTCTCCTAAATATACCCAGTTCCCTCAAGTGTTCCTCATAAGATTTGGTTTCTAGACCCATGATAATCTTCATAGCCAACCTCTGCACCCATTCTGGTTTGTCAATATCCTACTGAAATATACTTGGAGTTGAGTATGGATTCCATGCTCTTTATTCAGCTCATAGTAGTGAGGAATGGAAGTTACTCCGAAATGTCTGCTTTATATACATTATTTACACAATGGGCCTCACGTGATTGTCCAGTTCCGGGATTCCCCTGTAGGCCAATCAGGTTGCGGATTCACTTCCACCTGGAGTTGGATTGGGTGGCTTCTGCAGATTAGTCAGACTGCTGCATTCTGAATCCTATTGTTCTAGGACCAATCAGACTGCTGCAGTTACAATCCTATTCAACTCAGTACATAACACCTTCCTAACTCTTGGTGCCCAGAACTGGAGACAGTATTCCAGGTGTGGTCTTACCAAGGCAGAATAGAGTATTACTATTACTTCGTTTGACCTGGACACTATACTCCTGTTGATGCAGCCTAGAAGAATATTAGCTTTCTTTTTTATTTTTATTTCTGCTGCATCACACTGTTGACTCATGTTAAGCTGGTGGTCTACTAAGATCCCCACATCCTTTTCACGTGTACCACTAGTAAGCCAGGTGTCCCCCATTTGTGCAGCTGCTTCTTCCTGCCCAAGTGAAGAACCTTACATTTGTCCCTATTGAAATTCATTTTGTTAGTCTCCTAACAAGCCAGTATGGTGTAGTGGTTAAGAGCGGTGGACTCGTAATCTGGTGAACAGGGTTCGCTTCCCTGCTCCTCCACATGCAGCTGCTGGGTGACCTTGGGTTAGTCACACTTCTCTGAAGTATCTCAGCCTCATTCACCTCACAGAGTGTTTGTTGTGGGGGAGGAAGGGAAAGGAGAATGTTAGCTGCTTTGAGACGCCTTTGGGTAGTGATAAAGCGGGATATCAAATCCAAACTTCTTCTTCTTCTTCCTTCTCCTTCTTTCTTCAGGACAACAATTTTGTGCTTTCCTCTTCTGCCTGTCTGCATCTTGTTCTTGAAAAACAAAAAACACCAACCCAAAAATTGTTGCAATGAATCTTTCCACTCACATCCACTGCTGTAAATTAAACTCTGTTTGCAAGACACATGGCTCTGTTTTATTAAAAAGCAAGACAGGATGTTACCTGTGATCTACATACATTTTTTGCCCTCTGATGTTTCAGAGCGGAAATTTGCTGTAATGACTCACTCTGGGGCCATTCTTCAAGAAATGGCATGTGCTCTGGACGTGCCTAGAAAACCCATTGATTGTCCTCTTATCTGCATTACATGAAAAACTTGGCAATTCTTTTCCACCTAGGCTTCATTGCAGAGCCATGGCCAGGGGTGATGGGAGTTGTAGTCTGGGAGGTAAAAGGTAAAGGTAAAGGACCCCTGTACAGTTAAGTCCAGTCAAAGGTGACTGTGGAGTTGTGGTGCTCATCTCCACTTTCAGGCCAAGGGAGCTGGCGTTTGACCACAGACAACTTTCTGGGTCATATGGCCAGAACAGTGACGGAAGCCAGAATACATGGAAATGCCATTTACCTTCCCGCTGCAGCGGTACCTATTTATCTACTTGCACTGGCGTGCTTTCAAACTGCTAGGTTGGTAGGAGCAACGGGAGCTCACCCTGGGAGCCAGTGTGGTGTAGTGGTTAAGAGCAGTGGACTCGTAATCTGGTGAACCAGGTTCGATGCCCCACTCCTCCACATCCAGCTGCTGGGTGGCCTTGGGCTAGTCACACTTCTCTGAGGTCTCTCAGCCCCACTCACCTCACAGAGTGTTTATTGCGGGGGAGGAAGGGAAAGGAGAATGTTAGCCGCTTTGAGACTCCTTAGGGTAGTGATAAAGCAGGATATCAAATCCAAACTCCTCCTCCTCCTCCTCCTCCTCCTCCTCCTCCTCCTCCTCCTTCTGTTGTGGGGATTCGAACCACCGACCTTCTGATGGCTCAGTGGTTTAGTCTGGGAATGCTTGGAGGGCCAGCCCCATTCTTATTATAGGGCACTCTGGAGAAACTAAAATGGAGGCTGCTTGTTGGGAGGAGAGCCAGGGAGGTTTGCATGCATGATTCAGACTTCACACGTGCTCTCTCAAATTAATGCAAATCCTTCTCTTCCATAGCTCATAAATGAAGAGAAACTGTGAGGGCCATTTTGACCCTTCGTGTGCATTCTGTATTGGCAACCTTTTTGTAGTGCTGGATTTACATATAAGCTAAACAAGTTATAGCTTAGGGCCCCACTCTTTTGGGGGCCCCCAAAAAATTTAAAAGAAAAAACCTGGATGTACATTTCCAAAATATAAGATAAAAAACAACAACAAATAAAATAAAATAAAACCTACATACAGCAACAGTGTTTTGTGTTGTGCAGGTTCCTATGATGTAAGTAATGGGCCCCACATATAGCATATATTCAACACAAAAAACAGCGAGAACTTGTTGTTGATAAAGGACAGCTAGACATATTAAGGGCCCCATTACCTCCAGTAGCTTAGGGCCTCATCAAACCTAAATCCGGCCCTGCCTTGGGGGTTAATCCTATAGGAAAGTCTCAACCAGAGCCATGAGATGGCGTCATCCAGATATTTGGTCCACAGCCATATGGAATCCATTGATGGAGAAGCTTCTCTCACATATCTACATTTTTGATGAAAGAGTCCTGAATGTAGTTAAAGACTTGGAACATGGCCTAAAACGAGTATCAAACAGTCGTGTAAACATTCTAATTTTGCTGTGTGGTTTGTTAATCTGGCACATCAATTGCTATATAAAGTTTGCAGAAGATAAAGTGAGAGCTTTTGTGGAAAGCAAACAGAACAAAAGAGGTAGAACTGAAAGCCACTTCCCCCTCAAAAAGCAAACTTAGACTCAATAAGAACAACACCTAAGAGAAGTCTTTTGACACTTCACATCAATTAATGACATTTCAGCATTGGGACATTTCAGCATCTTGGCAAGATGTTTCCATTCAGTATGTTACCTGCTGAGTTCAAAAGGTAAGGAGTGTTTTGTGGATTCTCTGCAGAGCTGAAATGAAATTCTAGAAATGTGCAGTTCAGATGCCGGTTTCAAAATTTTGCTCCTGGAATTTGACTTCCAAACTCCAGAATTAGAATTTGACATCAAAATCAAACCACTGAGATGAACTGAATGCAGTCAATAGTAAACTGCATCTATCTAATTTTGATGACAGACTCCAAGACTAAACTTACAGGAAACACACAATTATCCAGTCTGATTTTAAACTAGCGTGAAGGAAACTGTCAATAGCAAGAGGAAATGAGACAAAGGCAAGAAGAGATGGGATGCAGGAGAGATAAAAATACAATAAATGTACACTAAAGATGTTAATGCAGTCAGGAAAAAAACCCCGAGGTGAGCTTCAATAGATTTTTCTATGCAGCCATGTATTTGTCCCATGCATTATACTGTTGTTAAGCGATAATGATTTTAAAAGAGAAGCTTGGTCAAATCATCCTTCCATTATTCCAAAGCACCTGACTTCCATTACCGAAGAATACTGCAACCTTAATACAAATGCTTACATCGCCATCATTTTGCCATTAGGCAGTGGGATGATAGCGTAATTGTCGCATAACTCAGTTCTGAATTGCATAAACAATGAAAATGCGATTGCATCTTTAATGCTTTCTTACATGAGGCGCTGTCTATTCTACGCTAGACGCCACGCTCTATTTCCCATGATGCAGCTTTGAGCTCCTTCTTCTGCCTCCCTGAAAATCCTTTGGGGAGAGGATGCAGCATCCTGGGATTATTGATGGACTATATGGAGTTGGCTGACCTTAGAAGAATCCGCGACCAGAAAGAAGAGGAATACCAAGAAGAGTGGAAGAAATTTAAAGGCTATTTGAATAAATACTGTAATATTAAAAATTAGAAATTGCTTGAAAGTCCCAAATAGGCCTAGGATTAAATTAGGAGTTAATTAAATAAATGAGATTTAGAATTTTAAGTAAAGCTAAGAAATTGGATTTTAATTGGAATACTGTGTTTTAATAATGTTATTAGAAAACTGCTACATTCAAATACAAGGAAATTCAGATGGGAGGGCCCAGAGGGAGTCAAAATATGTTTATAAGGTTAGATGTTTAAATAACAAATTAATTTGTGTTGTTTATGTTATGTGTTTGTTGTTATGTTGTTATGTTTTTATTTTTTCTTATATTTGTGATTCTGTTTCTTTTTTCTTTGTTTTAGTATGTGCTATATCTGTAAAAAGGGATGCAGGTGGCGCTGTGGGTTAAAGCCTCAGCGCCTAGGGCTTGCCGATCGAAAGGTCGGCGGTTCGAATCCCTGCGGCGGGGTGCGCTCCCGCTGCTCGGTCCCAGCGCCTGCCAACCTAGCAGTTCGAAAGCACCTCCGGGTGCAAGTAGATAAATAGGGACCGCTTACCAGCGGGAAGGTAAACGGCGTTTCCGTGTGCGGCTCTGGCTCTGGCTCTGGCTCTGGCCAGAGCAGCGATGTCACGCTGGCCACGTGACCCGGAAGTGTCTCCGGACAGCGCTGGCCCCTGGCCTCTTAAGTGAGATGGGCGCACAACCCCAGAGTCTGTCAAGACTGGCCCGTACGGGCAGGGGTACCTTTACCTTTATATCTGTAAAAAACCTAATAAAAAATATTATTATTTTTTTAAAAAAGCAACCTGGGATTAGTCCATCCAGAGACTCTTTCACAAGACCACCTCCCTCAAAAAGACATTGATGGTGGTAACTCACCTTGGGAAATTCTACCATCCCAGAAATAGTCACAAGAGTCTCACCCCAACCTCTTTCAAAAGCACCCAGCACAATAGGATAACAGCTATGAACATCGGGGTTCCTTAATTCCATAGTTTAGCTTAGTTAAACTGAGGAAACACAGAAAACACAGTCTTATACTGGGTTGGACCATTGGTCCATCTAATTGTCTATCTTAACCAACGGAGGCTCTCTGGGGTTTCGGGCAAAGGACATTCCCTACCTGAATATTCCAGAGATTTAACACGAGGTTTTGCTATGAACAGTATTCCAAGTAGGTTTGGTAAGTTTTTATCTTCAGTCCCTTTCCTAATGATTCTTAACATGCAATCTGGGTTTTTCAAAGCAGCCATACACTGGGTCAATGTTTCACTTAAGCTATCCACCTGGTTTCTAATATGTCTTTCCCAGATCATTGGGTGTCTTCTGCATATTCTGCTGGATGGGGCTCTAGATTTCTGCCCCAAAGACCTGTTCTGATAGCCCCAGAGAACATGGGTTCATACCCTCACCTATGACACAATTCCTTTCCATGTCTTGCGAATCATGCTTCTGTTAATGCAGCCAAACACATACAAGGAGGGAGAATTGAGCTTTGGAAAGTTGTAAAGATGGAAGACAGACTTAGCAAATGGTTTCAAATTCAGCTCTTCTCATTGACACCAAATGGATGGTGACAACTCCTACAATCCCATTCATGGGAAAAGAACTCTAGAATGCATGGTTTATCCAAAGCCAGTTAGTATTGCCTATGAGGTTGATAGAGATAGTTTTGCAATTACTTCCAATGACTTTCTGCTGCTTAAGAAGATGGATTGTGTTTGTTTACAAAAGCAAATAAACTACAGTGAAGTCAAAACGTTGCCGCCCCCCTGCCCCGAGAGCACGATGTGAATGAATGGTCTGTCTTTTCTGCAGCCGGATTGAATTATGCTGCTAAGTGAATCCTGACTCAGTGAGATGCACTTGATGTCATGCAGATCTAAAGTGAAGATGCATTAAACAATAACAGCATTCAAGTCTACATGAAGGCAATGATGATGTAAATATAATGAGCGCTGCCTCCTGTAAGCCTCAGCAATGGCCTTCATTCCTCCCTTTTGTTGTGATTTGTAAGAGCTTGCTTTAACCTTAGTTACTCTCTGTGGAAGTTACTCTGAATCAAATGAGTTTTAACCTCTGCTTGGCAATGAACCTCACTAAGTAGCCATGGTTAGAGCATAAGAGTACAAGACGAGCTTTGCTGGATCAGACCAAAGGCCCATTTAGTCCAACATTTTATTCTCCCAGTACTCTTCCCACTTATGATCCCCAGCATCTCAAATTCAGAGGCATACTGTGTCTCATACAGGAAGTAACGCGCACACACACACACACACACACACAAAGAGGTTCACCTCGTATATTGTATTCACCTTGTATCTTTTCTGTTTTTTATTTGCTCCGTGTGCTCTGTCTTCTTTGATCTTGTGATCTGAGTTCACTCACTCAAAAATGAAGCTCTGTGTACTTCATTCACTTTGATGGGAAATTTTTAAATGCCTATAACTTTCTAACCCTTTTGGCAGGATCACATGAAATTTGCAGGCCCAGGAGCGGAGTAAAATAAGCATTCCAAATTATGGATAAAGAGGTCCAGGGATCACATGAAATTTGCAGGCCCAGGAGCGGAGTAAAATAAGCATTCCAAATTATGGATAAAGAGGTCCAGGGGTTTTTTGCGGGGAAGTACTTTGGCCACCTCATGAGAAGAGAAGACTCCCTGGAGAAGACACTGATGTTGGGAAAGATGGAGGGCACAAGGAGAAGGGGGCGACAGAGGACGAGATGGTTGGATAGTGTTTTTGAGGTTACCAGCACGAGTTTGACCAAACTGCGGGAGGCAGTGGAGGACAGAGGTGCCTGGCGTTCTCTGGTCCATGGGGTCACGAAGAGTCGGACACGACTAAATGACTAAACAACAACAACAACAAAATGGATTCACTTGCCTCCATAATGAATATCAGGGCAAGACTTTCACTGAGTCAACTAAAACTCCAAAATCCATATTAGTTTCACATTTTCAAAAGAAAGGAGTGTGGGCTTGCCTCTTGCTCTTTTTTGTATCAGAAAAATTAAGAGGTAGACGTGAGTATTCTTGGTTGTACAATTTTGAAAACATTACCATTGATTTCCAGGGCCTTGCCTGGAGGAAGGAGCAAATCAAAGGGGTTGTTAATGGTAGAGTACTGAAGAGTTTGTGAAGCAGGGAAACAGCTGCTTGCTGGATCTTTTAAGTTCTTCAGTCCTAAACTGTGCTGGCTTTCCTTCTTGCCTTTTCACATGAGTGGCCTATAGCCATGTTGCGGAATATTCATATCACTATGATGCTGGAATGGGACACGGGTGGCGCTGTGGGTTAAACCACAGAGCCTAGGATTTGCCGATTAGAAGGTCGGCAGTTCAAATCCCCGGGACGGGGTGAGCTCCCATTGCTCGGTCCCTGCTCCTGCCAACCTAGCAGTTTGAAAGCATGTCAAAGTGCAAGTAGATAAATAGGTACTGCTCTGGCAGGAAGGTAAACGGCGTTTCCGTGCGCTGCTCTGGTTTGCCAGAAGTGGCTTAGTCATGCTGGCCACATGACCCAGAAGCTGTACCGCCGGCTCCCTCGGCCAATAAAGCGAGATGAGCGCCGCAACCCCAGAGTCGGTCACGACTGGACCTAATGGTCAGGGGTCTCTTTACCTTTATGATGCTGGAAGCCTCATTAAAGACCATGCATGAGAGGTTTTGGGTGTTTATAAAGCTAAAAGAGAACCAGGGAATCACTGAGCAAAATGACAAGAGCATTAGAAAACAACATTTTTTAACATTTCCAAAACTGTCGAGCAGCTGTTCCATTTTACAGCAATCATTTCCGCAAGCCGGGGTTCAACATTTCTTGCATCCCGTCTTGAAGAAAACTCAAATTGCTTGTCCTGATGACATTCCTGCCTGCTGCCTATGAGGTCATTCAGTGTCGTTACACATTCTAAAGCACCACCGGCTTATTTATGCATTCAGGGTAATCAAGTGGAATGTCACGCTGAAAGTTTCATGAATGCCTCCCAGGCCTCTTGTGGCTCGAATTCCAGTGATTCCTCTGCCGGCTTCCTTCTGCAAAAGCTGACTCATGGCACCATCTCATTTCCCCTCTCACTGAGTGAGCAGCAGGGCCATAAATCATGACTCAGCAAAAAGGGGTCAAGGGGCAGCCTCTCCTTCTAATTTCAACTGCCTTATGCCCCACTGCTGAGAAAATCTGGTGTGTGGGGAAATGGTGTAATAAAAAGCAAAAAAAGCAGTGCAATGACACTATAAACACAGTGTGGGATGTAATCCACTGGGAGCAGTCAAATACAACATTCCTTGTTTTCCTAGAGTGGACATGCAAGGGAATGTTTGGTCCAGCCTGTTTCCTCGTGGCCTGGATCATCCTTCCTTGCATGTGACTAGTGGGTGGGCGTGACCTTTCCAGACCTGCTAAAAGGCCAAGGCATGCTGCCACTCTCTCTCTTTTCCATCTTCTTTTCATCCTGTGAACTTCCTGGACTGAAATCCTGGCTGCCAGCCAAGCAGTCCCCCCAGGCCATCTCCCTTATGGGGTAAACCTGTTGGTGCATATTTGTAACTTTAAGCCAGCCATGGCCAAACTTGGCCCTCCAGCAGTTTTGGGACTACAACTCCCACCATCCCTAGCTAACAGGACCAGTGGTCAGGGATGATGGGAATTGTAGTCCCCAAACAGCTGGAGGGCCAAGTTTGGCCATTCCTGCTTTAAGCCTTAAGCCTGCCTTCAGGGATCACACTGTGCTCTGCCTGATCATGAGTAAACTTTCTTTTTGTTGCTTATGAATAAGACTGTGGTGTCTTTATTGTTTTAGGAGGGATTCAAGGGGTCTTACCAGGAAAATATTAGAACACATTTCAATCCAGACAAGCCAGATGGAATTGCGTATTATCTTAAGAAACTCAAACGAGTTTGCAACAGGTTTTCTGCTGCGTAAAGGGGAATGCTCTCTGCTAAGTAAATGAACTTGCTAGCACAAGTTAGAAAGGATATTAATAAACAATATATCCTCTCCTGCCACCCTGAACATTCCCACAAAGGGTTATGGGCCCAGCATGCTTCCGCTGCACAACTCTGCTAAGTAAAGGAACTTGCTAGCGCAAGTTAGGAAGGATATTAATAAACAAGCTCACTTTATTCCTGTATAATCTGTGACATTTCAGTGCTGTTAAGAGTTGGCTGACAGGTTTTGTGTGGGAAAGGTCCCAGGTAGGGTCCCAGGTAAGGTCATGAATGAAAGCAAGGAGAGACCTGCTGCCAGTCAGTGTAGACAGCACTTAGCTAGATGGACTGACCAAACTGATAAGGCTCATCTTCGGAATCACCTCCCAATGATTAATTGACGACTTGATCCTTTGATAAGGCCTCAGGCACGTCGTCCCAGCAGAGCATCCAGCAGCATGTGGAAGGATGAGATAGTACGAGCTACATTGCTATGCTTTATTTTCTAGCTATACAGAGAGCAAAGAAATATATATCCTCTCCCTGTGAGAGCAGAGAGCAACTGAGAACAAAGGAACAAAGGAAACAGGAAACCACTAATGTCACATCCTGTCTCCTTGTCCCGTGAGACTCCAATAGTACAGAATCCCAGGAATGTAAACAGAGTCCTGTGACTCCACGCAGCTGCTCAGTGATAAGAACAGAAACTAACAGCTTCCTATGTATTTCCCCTTCCAGGTTCAAAGCAAATGAAGTGAATCATCTCCCCTCCTGATGAGATATGTAACAAAATAATTAGAACTCAAAAAATACTGAGCCGGATGGACCCAGAGATTTGAATGAATACCAGTTGCTGGAAAAAGCAGGAGGGGAGATTGCTGTTGTGTCTAGGTACCACTTGCAGAATTTCCAGAGGCACCAAAATTTAAGAAGGATGTTGACAAACTGGAAGATGTGCAGAGGAGGGCAACCAAAATGGTCAAGGATCTGGAAACCAAGCCTGATGAGGAACGGTTGAAGGAGTTGGGTATATTTAGCCTGGAAAAGAGGAGGATGAGAGGATGTATGATAACCATCTTTAAATATCTGAAGGGTTGTCTTGCTTGCTTGTTAAAATTTCCAGTGTCCCAGCACAGAGGGGGAAACGAAGCATGGGGGACATTTTTCATTTATTTCCCCCCAACATCTCTAGAAATGAGGCTGAAATGCTATGTGTTGCCTCTGAAAAAATAAATAAAATCTCTTTCTCTCCAGGGTTTAAATGGAAATAATCCAGATCAATGCTGAGCTTGTTAACAAAACCAGTTTTGACCTTGCATAGTAGGTTCATATCTAGCTATAAGGCCCAGTGATTTGCTTCTGCTTGCGTCAAACCCATTTAGCTCAAGGTTACAATTGCAGTTCCAAATTTGAATGTACCTCTTAGCTGACTCTTGAAAAACAGTACATCCTTGCTCCGGCAAGCAATTACCAAAAATGTACCGTACTTTTCAGTCTGGACTAGGCACAGCAGTGCAATACGAACCCAATTAATTTCTGGAATTCAAGGGTCATTTTTAAAAAGTATGCAAAAACATCCGATTTCTTATTAGAATCAGGCAAACAGCCATACATTGTTATTTTCAATTATTGGAGACACAGGCAATTTTTGATATCTGGGTACTGAGGAAAGAAGGAGGCAAAAGAGGCCATCTGAGGTTACAATCTGAACATAGAAACTGGTGAAAGATGTAGCATTGAAAAGAAGCCTATTCAGAACAGTTGCAAGAGAACCTGCCCTCACTCTGGGTACTCAGGAAAGAAGGGTGCAAAAGAGGCCATCTGAGGTTATAATGAGTGACACTTTAATGTATTTTTAAACTTTGTTGGAAGCTGTCCAGAGTGGCTGGAGAAACCCAGCCAGATGGGTGTGGTACAAATAATAAATTGTAACAACAACAACAACAACAACAACAACAACAACAACAACAACAAAGAATAATAATAATAATAATAATAATAATAATAATAATAATAATAATAATCTGAACATGGAAACCAGTGGAAGATGTAGCGTTGGAAGGAAGCCAATTCAGAGCAATTGCAAGAGAACCTGCCCTCAATCTTATTTGGCTTTACAACATAGACCACACACCCAACCCTGATTGTCTGTATGATGGTGTTGTTGTTGTTTTGTTGTTTAGTCGTGTCCGACTCTTCATGCCCCATGGACCAGAGCACGCCAGGCACTCCTGTCTTCCACTGCCTCCCGCAGTTTCGTCAAACTCATGCTGGTAGCTTTGAGAACACTGTCCAACCATCTCGTCCTCTGCTGTCCACTTCTCCTTGTGCCCTCCATCTTTCCCAACATCAGGGTCTTTTCCAGGGAGTCTTCTCTTCTCATGAGGTGGCCAAAGTCTTGGAGCCTCAGCTTCAGGATTTGTCCTTCCAGTGAGCACTCAGGGCTGATTTCCTTCAGAATGGAGAGGTTTGATCTTCTTGCAGTCCATGGGACTCTCAAGAGTCTTCTCCAGCACCATAATTCAAAAGCATCCATTCTTCGGCGATCAGCCTTCTTGATGGTCCAGCTCTCACTTCCATACATCACTACTGGGAAAACCATAGCTTTAACTATACGGACCTTTGTCGGCAAGGTGGTGTCTCTACTTTTTAAGATGCTGTCTAGGTTTGTCTTTGCTTTTCTCCCAAGAAGCAGGCGTCTTTTAATTTCGTGACTGCTGTCACCATCTGCAGTGATCATGGAGCCCAAGAAAGTAAAATCTCTCACTGTCACCATTTCTTCCCCTTCTATTTGCCAGGAGGTGGTGGGCCCAGTGGCCATGATCTTAGTTTTTTTTTATGTTGAGCTTCAGACCATATTTTGTGCTCTCCTCTTTCATCCTCATTAAGAGGTTCTTTAATTCCTCCTCACTTTCTGCCATCAAGGTTGTGTCATCTGCATATCTGAGGTTGTTGATATTTCTTCCGGCAATCGTAATTCCGGCTTGGGATTCATCCAGCCCAGCCTTTCGCATGATGAATTCTGCATATAAGTTAAAGAAGCAGGGAGACAATATACAGCCTTGTCGTACTCCTTTCCCAATTTTGAACCAATGGTGCATGGTGCCATC
This sequence comes from Podarcis cretensis, assembly GCF_951804945.1. Classification (NCBI taxonomy): domain Eukaryota; kingdom Metazoa; phylum Chordata; class Lepidosauria; order Squamata; family Lacertidae; genus Podarcis; species Podarcis cretensis. The sequence continues at coordinate 7,650,209 of NC_137181.1, forward strand.
TCATCGCTTGCCATCCCTAACTTGGCTGTGATCATTACAGGAGGAAGCCCTTTGGAGGGACAAATGACAGAGAGTGATGCTCCCATTAACAGGTGGTGAACAGGGTGTAAAATGATGGGCAAAAGGAGCTGTGGAATGTTACACCCATCCTAAAGCCTTTCACCCTTACAATTTTCATGGACAAGAATTCAGCTCAGTATTGATGAAAATTAGGCAGATTGACCTGGTGTAACACGGCAGCCTAATTATTTGCCCCTCTCTCTTTTTTTTTTTAATGCATATTTATTAAGGTTTTTTGAATACAAATGCGTAAATATTAAACAACATTACTTATATCATAACATAATTTCGTCGCTTCTTTGGACTCCCTCACATCTCCCGCTCCCACTTCCATCATTACAAAAAAAAATTTTTTTCAAGCAAATTACCCACTTGTTTACAATCTTATCTCCGCTCATTTAAATAAAATCTAGCTATTCTCCAAAAAAATTTATATTTTCCTTAATCTCACTTATTGTCAAAATCAGATCTAATTCAGTGGTGGGCAGTTATTTATGATCTAGCATCCTTCTTAGCATTCAACCAAATTACAATATTTTTGTAAATAAATCTTAAATTTCCTCCAGTCCTCCTCAACCCTCTCTTCTCCCAGGTCTCGGATTCTACCAGTCATCTTGGCCAGTTGCATATAGTCCATCAGCTGCATCTGCCACTCTTCCAGTGTGGGTAGATCTTGAGTTTTCCAATTCTTAGCGATGAGTATCCTTGCTGCCGTTGTTGCATACATAAAAAATGTTCGGTCCTTCTTTAACACCTTCTGGCCGACAATACCCAGAAGGAAGGCCTCTGGTTTCTTAGTAAAGGTATACTTAAATACCTTCTTCAACTCATTATATATCATTTCCCAAAAGGCCTTCACTTTAGGGCAGGTCCACCAGAGATGAAAGAATGTTCCTTCATGTTCTTTACATTTCCAACATTTATTATCAGACAAATGGTATATTTTGGCAAGTTTAACTGGGGTCATGTACCATCTATATATCATTTTCATTACATTTTCCTTCAAAGCATTACATGCAGTGAAGTTCAGCCCAGTGGTCCACAACCTTTCCCAGTCCTCAAACATAATATTATACCCAATATCCTGAGCCCACTTTATCATAACCGATTTAACCATTTCGTCTATTTGCCCCTCTCGCTCTGCACTTTCCACTCAAACTGGCAGGAATTTCCAAGGGTCTCATCCTGAGACGTTCTCTCCCATCAACTCCTACCTGCTACCTTTAAAAAACAACCCTGTTTTGTTTTATTGAATCAGGTGGTTTTCTATTTTGCCTCTTGGTGATTGCTTATATTAATTACGCAGCATACTTCGTAATACCAACTCTGTGTTAATTTAGTCTGCATTATTTGCTAGTTGAGATCCCAATTGGTACTTAATCACTTTTCTTGGTTTCTTGGGACTTGTCTCCTTTCTGCTTAAACAATACTTTACCTACAATGTTCCCTCCAGGTTATGCATTCCATATATAGGCAGCATACAGAGAAGGTACTGAAAGTGGAGTGTTCCTTTGGCAGTTTTATTCTGTGCCAAACAGAGAAATCCAACTTCCACTAATGGAGAGTGGTAGATCTAACTTGCTTGGGAAATGCCGCTTTCTGGAAAAGGCAGTTCACAAATCCCTTGGATGATTTGAGCAAGAGCACCTCTTTCCTTAGAGGGACGTGGGTGGTGCTGTGGTGTAAACCATTGAGCCTAGGGCTTGCCGATCGGAAGGTCAGTGGTTTGAATCCCCGCGACGGGATGAGCTCCCATTGCTTGGTCCCAGCTCCTGCCAACCTAGCAGTTTGAAAACACAACAAAGTGCAAGTAGATAAATAGGTACCGCTCCGGCGGGAAGGTAAACAATGTTTCCGTGTGTTGCTCTGGTTTGCCAGAAGTGGCTTAGTCATGCTGGCCACATGACCCGGAAGCTGTACGCTGGCTCCCTCGGCCAATAAAACGAGATGAGCACCACAACCCCAGAGTCATCTGCGACTGGACCTAACGGCCAGGGGTCCCTTTACCTTTACCTCTTCCCTTGCTAAGTGCCTACGAATTCTGCCATTTCAAAAGCCCATGAACTCCCAGGCCACCTAGATAGACTTCCTTATGAACCACCTGACCTCCATTTGGGTTGTTGTTAACTTCCACATCCTCTGCCAGCAACTATGGGTGGAATGGAAACATATCAAGACAAGGGAAGTCATAGTACCACTCTATCCTGCCTTGGTCAGACCACACTTAGAATACTGTGTCCAATTATGGGCACCGCAGTTTAAGAAGGATGTCGACAAGCTGGAAGGTGTGCAGAGGAGGGCAGCCAAGATGATCGGGGTCTGGAAACCAAGCCATATGAAGAACAGTTGAAGGAGCTGGGTATGTTTAGCCTGGAAAAGAGGATACTGAGAGGAGATATGATAGCCATCTTCAAATATATCAAGGGCTATCACATGGAAGAGGGAACAAGGTTATTTTCTCCTGCTCTGAAGGCTAGGACTTGGACCAGTGGTTTCAAGTTACAAAAATGGAGATTCCAACTAAACATCAGGAAGAAGGTTCTGATGGCAAGAGCTGTTTGACAGTGGAACAGTCTCCCTCGGGAGGTTGTGGACCAGTGGTTCTCAACCTGTGGGTCCCCAGATGTTGTTGGACTACAACTCCCATCATCCCTGAGCTCCCCTAGCTAGCTAGGGGTGATGGGAGTTGTAGTTCAACAACATCTGGGGACCCACAGTTGAGAAGGGCTGTTGTGGACTCTCCTTCCTTGGAGGTTTATAAGCAGAGACTGGATGGCCACCTGTCATGGGTGCTCTAGGTGAGATTTCTGAATTGCAAAGGGTTGGACTAGATGCTCCTTGAGGTCCCTATAACTCTACAGTTCTGTGATTTTATTTCCTGGGATACCATGGTGCAAGCTGGTGTTGAGGAGGCAGGTAAGAACATATGGCGAACCTATTAGGTTTCTATTGTGCCACTGTGCAGTTTTTGGAGTCACAAGACTCTGTTTACATTCCAGACTGCTGGAAGTCTCATGGGAGACAGGAGATGGATGTTGATGTTACTGGTTTCCTATTTCTTTGTGCCAGTTGGTAGTTCACTGACTCTCACAGAGAGCAGATGCATATTCTTTTCTGTCCTGAGTAGTTAGACATAAACGTAGCGATGTAGCACATATTTTGGCTCCTTTTGCTGCTGTTTGGATACTCTGCGTAATGAGGGAGCGTGGCTGAAGCCTTATTAAAGGCTTAGGTTGTTAATCACCATCGGAGCAGAGGTCGATGGATTCTGAAGATACGACGGAAAAGGAGAGCCATTACAGCTTGGTCGTACCGACAGAACCCTGCTGGATCTGGCCAAAGGGCCATCTAGTCTAGCATCCTGTTCTCACTGTGGTTGACCAGATGCCTATGGGAATCCCACGAGCGGAACCTGAGTACAAGAGTTCTCTCCCAACTTGTGATTTGCACTTACTGGCATTCAGAGGCATATTGCCTCCAACAGTGGAGGTAGAACAGAGTCATCTTGACTAGTAGCCAGTGATAGCCTTATCCTCCACATGTTTTTAGAATTTTAATATATATATAGATTTATTAAAAATACAAGGAAAAACATTGTCAGTGTTACAAATCATAGGAGTAGAACAGATGTTCTATTTCCCTAATAAATTGGGAGCAGATAATCTAGAGAAATTGTGACGCAGGTGGCGCTGTGGGCTTGCCGATCAGAAGGTTGTTAGTTCGAATCCCTGCTACAGGGTGAGCTCCCGTTGCTCGGTCCCTGCTCCTGCCAACCTAGCAGTTTGAAAGCACGTCAAAGTGCAAGTAGATAAATAGGTACCGCTCCAGCGGGAAGGTAAACGGCATTTCCATGCGCTGCTCTGCTTTGCCAGAAGTGGCTTAGACATGCTGGCCACATGACCCGGAAGCTGTACGCCGGCTCCCTTGGCCAATAAAGCAAGATGAATGCCGCAACCCCAGAGTCGGCCACGACTGGACCTAGTGGTCAGGGGTCCCTTTACCTTTACCTTTAATCCAGAGAAATAGAAGAAGAAATGGAAGGGAGTTCCAACCAAGGAAAAATGGATAAGTAAGATAATGGACTACGAAAACTAGCAAAATTAATAGCAAAATTGAGAGAATCTAATGACGAGTGTTTTATGGAAGAATGGGTGTCTTTTTCAGACTATTTAAAGAACTCACAAGTAGGATTTCGAGCTATGAGCAACAGAAGTAATAAGCGCATAATGTTGTGGTTATGATTGGACAGGGTTCAGCAGAAGGGGAGGAAAACAACTGCATGGAATACAGGGTGCGAAGTCGACAAAAATAAGAGAAAAGACAAAATTATGTTTTGATTGTGTATGTTAAAAATGTTGAAAATTAATAAAATATAATTGAAAAAGAAAAACGGAAGCAGCAAAACACATCATGAAAGCCAAATTTCACAATTTGGTGGGGATTTTTGTATATATTAGTACCTTGGTTCTCAAACACCTTGGTACTCAAACCACTTGGAACCCAAACACTGCAAACCAGGAAGTAAGTGTTCCAGTTCACGAACTTTTTTCGGAAACCGAACATGCTCCCTTTTTGAGTGTTACACTTTCAATTTCAGTGCCACACTTCCATTTCGAGCGTTATGTTTCTGTTTTGAGTGTCTGTCTGTTTTTGCTATTTATTTTGTGTTTTTGTCTTTGCGGCTCTTTTTTGTGACTGTGTGGAACCCAGTTCAGCTACTGATTCATTGTGTGACTGCAGTACATTGTTGATTGATTTCATTTTATGGACCAATGGTCTTGTTAGATAGCAAAATTCATGTTAAATTGCTGTTTTAGGGCTTGTTTTTAAAAGCCTGGAACAGATTAATCCATTTTGCATTACTTTCTATGGGAAAGCGCACCTTGGTTTGAGAACGCTTTGGTTTTGGAATGGACTTCCGGAACGGATTAAGTTTGAGAACCAAGCTACCACTGTATCTGAATCATTTAGGTGTCAAATTCTGAGATGTGTTAATTTCTAATGATGGGTGTTGTCAGGGACTCAGTGGGAGCGCAGGGAGGGGAGGAGATGGAGAGCGAGGGGGAGCAATCCGAGGGCAGCGTAGGAGAAGATGACAGCAGCCCGAGAGATTCCATGAGCCTCTCCAGCGAATCGGAAGATTCACAGAAGGGGGCGCCGATGGCCAGGGCAAGGGGGGACCCAAGGGGGACACCCCAGAAGCAAGGGGCCAGCAGGGACTCCCAGAGCAGCAGTTGGAAATCAGGACCAGCTTCCCCACCAGAGCATAGTGGGGGGGAGGAGTCCCAGGTATCAGAGCCCACATATTCACCACCAGCGAGAGAAGATGAGTCAGGGTTGGCCACGCCTCCATCGGAGAGCGAGGGAACGGTCAAGAGGAAAGTTGCCGGCTGGGCGTGCGTGCCAAGTTCAAATGTACAGGCGAGCGGCACAGAAGGTAGCCCGGATAGGGAACCAGGTCCTAAAGCCCGCCGGAAGGAGGGGGAAGAATCAGGGGGGTCAGCGTCAGAGGAGTCCAGAAAGGATGAAACCCTAGCGGGCAGGAGGGCCCAGAGGAGAAAGGAACTTAGGAAGAGGTGGAGCAAAGCGAGAGTCTTAAACTGGTGTGGAGGGGGAGGAGACTCAGACGGGACTTCGCCGGTCTAGGCTTTAAGACGTAGAGCTGCGCGCTGCGGCTTTGAAATGGAAACTAAACCTCAATAAAGACTTTTGTACATAACGACAGCCTGGCGTTGGTCCTCTGTGAGCTGGGACCTAGAGGCAGCTCTGACAGGTGTGCTTCAATGTTCCTGTAGTTTTGGAATGAGCGAGTTTGGTAGGTCTGCCTTTATAGGCGTAATGAATCAAATCCCTCTGAATCCGTATCTAACAACCATTCCATCCACACAGATCTTGTGCATTTCTATTCTGATTGCTCACAGAGGTGGAAAAGAGACCGAAGAATGCATTACAAGAGCACACAACATTATTGTTTCTAAAACCTCTAGATTTAAAAACTAATCTCACGATGGCATTCTTGGAGGCTGAATTGTTCTTTCAACAGGGAGCCTGCTGGCATCTATTAACAAATTTGTTCAGCTGGTATTTGCTGGGATACAAACTCCTGCACATTTATCAGAATTAGGTACCATTTCTAGCTGTGGCATTAATCAGGGATTTAAATTGCCTCAGTCCTCCTCCAAGTGCTCCTAATTGCAAGAGGACTCATCAAGATAAAGGAAGGGTGACGTTCTCAAGCTTAGTTAGGTAAATGTAAAGGACCCCTGACAGTTAAGTCCCGTGGCGGAGGACTCTGGGGTTGCTGCGCTCATTTCGCTTTACTCGCCTAAGGAGTCGGCATTTGTCTGCAGACAGCTTCTGGGTCATGTGGCCAGCATGACTAAGATTCTTCTGGTGAACCAGAGCAGTGCATGGAAACGCTGTTTACCTTCCCACCAGAGTGGTACCTATTTATCTACTTGCACTTGACGTGCTTTCAAACTGCTAGGTTGGCAGGAGCTGGGACCGAACAACGGGAGCTCACCCTGTTGTGGGGATTCGAACTGCCAACCTTCTGATCGGCAAGCCCTAAGCTCAGTGGCTTAGACCACAGCGCTACCCGTGCTTAATTACCTTTGCTTAAATTTAGTTGTTTACTGAAGAAACCAAGAGCTACAGAAGTTCAGCAATAAGGTCCACAAGGTTCACTTTTGACACAGAGTCCAGTACTTTGGAAAACAGTCTGAACTGTTTCAGAGGCTTCCCAGATGGGTTCAGGTCCAAATCCTGATTTGGACAAAATGATGCTATTGGAGAAAAATGGCACCCAGCCACCGGTAACCACCAGGGATTTCCCAAAATCCCTTCTGAATGATGCTAGCATCATGTCGAGATGCTGGTGCCAGAGAGCAGGCTGAGGAGTACTACTCTGATGAGGAATGGTGGAAGCCTTCACCCCACCTCCACTCCTGACCAGAATCCTGAAGCTGCCTGGGAACAGTGGAGCAGTATAGATACAGAGCAGTGGTTTGCAGAGGGGCATAGTTCTGAAGGCAAAAGTTGGGGTGAACAGCAAAGTGAAGAAGAACTGGAAGAGAGAGGGCTAACAGACACTCTCTCTTGCTGGAAAGTGTCCAGCCTATCAGTCCAAGGTCATGTAGAGCAGATATGGTGGCTACACAAAATGCACAGTGGTTGCGAGATCAGGTTGCAAGGCATGGAACTAACCAGGCGCAGGGGCAATGGGTGGAAACCTTCATTGGGAAGACCTTTATTCTGAGAACGGCTGCTTTGTTCTTTTGCTGTGGTCATTGTGCTGGACCCGGGGGTAACCCATGAAACGCAGTCCAGGACTGGTCCAGAATCCGAAGGTTCCATAGGGAGTCAGTCCGACAGGGCCAAAGCAGGAAACCGGGCAAGGACAGGTACAGGATATCAGGCAGTATCTAGCATACAGCAGTGTTGCTCCTGCAACCTGGGGCGGGGTCCAACAGCCTTTTATCTTTGTTGGGGTAGTGGCTGGTCCTGATCCCCCGGCAACTCACCTCTCTGTCTCGCCCAAAGGCGAGCACTCCTCCTGCGAGTACTCAGGTCTCTCCTTCTCTCAGACCTTAGTCTCTGCAGCTTGGGAGACGTCAGTGGTTACTAGACCCAGGGGCCACCTCAGCCTCTCCTGACCCAACTGGTAGTGGAGCAGCTGTAAGTGATGGCCCAGCTGAAGGCAACGAGGTCATCCCCGCATCTGGAGCCAGGGCAGGCTCAGGCCCCTGACTCGGCCCAGCTGGTGTTTGTTGCAGGGGAACCTGTGCAGACTGGGACTCTTCAGGATCAGGCCCCAGACTTGGTTCAGATGATGCCTGAGGCAAAGGATCTGGTGTGGAATGAGACTCCTCTGGTCCGAGTCCGAGCCCGAGTCCCAGACCATCACAGTCATTAATTAAAGTCTCTTGAAATGGTAAGCAACTTTTTTCACTTTGTCCTGCTTATCTACAGCCAAAAGGGGGGAGGAAGACAAGTACCTGAAGCCTAGATGGACCAATTGCCTGTCTGGGCAGTTTATTCTGTACCATATCAACTTTGTCCCCTTTTCCGAAATTCTTCCCCTTCACCCCATCAGGCACTGGTATGGTTATGGAAAAGGCTGCAGGGTGGTTCAGTCTGAGTGCCCATGGAAGGTTAATGAACAGAGTCAGAGCCAAGCAGAAAGTTAAACCTGAAGGTAGCAACAGAAGGCTGAATGGGTCACATACAAAGGGGGCATCAACTTCCCAGGTCTTCAGAGTCTTCAGACTGACAAGCTGGCTGGATTTCAAGGGGTTCATAAGGTGCTGATGTGTCCCAACTAGCTCGGAGGGTCACCTGACAGTACACAAACAGTCAGCTGATTCTCTTCAGGCTGGAGCTGAAGTTTGGAAGACACTCTTTCCATAAGGACTGGTCTTCCTTCAGAGGTGACAGCCTGCTGATGGGGCAAGAGAATAGCCACTGAAGACCTTGGTTTAATACCTCCATTTGGTATATTATAGCCCCACACCACCTTGCCAACAAAGGTCCGTATAGTAAAAGCTATGGTTTTCCCAGTAGTGATGTATGGAAGTGAGAGCTGGACCATAAAGAAGGCTGATCGCCAAAGAATTGCTGCTTTTGAATTATGGTGCTGGAGGAAACTCTTGAGAGTCCCATGGACTGCAAGAAGATCAAACCTATCCATTCTTAAGTAAATCAGCCCTGAGTGCTCACTGGAAGGACAGATCGTGAAGCTGAGGCTCCAAGACTTTGGCCACCTCATGAGAAGAGAAAACTCCCTGGAAAAGACCCTGATGTTGGGAAAAATGGAGGTCACAAGGAGAAGGGGACGACAGAGGACGAGATGGTTGGACAGTGTTCTCAAAGCTACCAGCATGAGTTTGACCAAACTGCGGGAGGCAGTGGAAGACAGAAGTGCCTGGCGTGCTCTGGTCCACGGGGTCACAAAGAGTCGGACACGACTAAACGACTAAACAACAACAGCCCCACCCCAAATCCCCCAGGTGGTTGTTAAAAAATGTGAGCCTCAGTAAAATGGAAGCCACTGTGCTGAATCCTTTGTGTGCACTTTTTCTCCGGAAGATGCAGGTACGTTACAAATTCAAGATGGCAACTTCCAGTTAGAGGCTTCCAAACTTCTACACAGACTTTTATAAATATATAAAGTTCAGCTCTGTTCCTGAAGCCTTGGTGGATTTGTAACTAACAAACAAACAAATAATCCAACAGCTCCCAGAAGCACACATTTAATTAACTTTCTTTATTGCGTTCCCCACAAGGAGATTGTATTTACTTATATACAGCAGCAGTGTCAAATGCCAGGTATCAGAACATACAGAGAACTCATATTTGTCGCTATCTGTTTGGGGTTAAAGCTTTAGGCCCAGTATCCACTGAGGAGCCAAACCTTTATGCAGGCTGCACCACTACAAGCCGCAGGGCATCACAACATTCCCTCCAATGCAGCGGCGTAGTGTGGGTTGTCAGCACCTGGGGCAAGGCAAGTAATTTGTGCCCCTAACCCCTAACCTGCCGCCGCTGCCAGCTTCTTCTTGCTGCTGCCTGGGCTGGGGTATTTACGGTAAGGTAGCCATGGCGGCAGCGGCGGGTCTGTGTCAGGTGATCTGAGGCGAGTTGCCGCTGGCGCTGCCGCCCAAACGACACCGCTTGCCCGGAGGAGGAGGGCAGAGAGGCGAGGAAAATGCAACATGGCCCAGCAGCTGCAGCAGCAGCAGCGGCAGCGGGGCTGTGAGGAGGGGCTGCTTGGCGCGCCCTCTGTGGCCCTGACGCACGGGGACTGCGGCGAGCGCTGAGAGCCACTGCCTGCCGGACGCCTTCAGCCCGGACGCGCGCACAGCTCGTCGGTTCCGCGAGACATGGGGCTCTGCTACAGCCTGCACTTGAGGCTCTTCGGCAACTCCAGAGGCGGCGAGCGCCCCCCCCCCAGATGTTGCGCCCGGTGCGGCCGGCCCCCCCCCCCTGCACCCCCCAGCCTATGCCACTGCTCCAATGTTCCTCAGATGAAAACAGGGACATTTTTCATCTCCTCGCAACTGACCCTCCTCGACTCCCCATTTATTTATTTTTGTTCCACCACCACTGAGCATTTCCTATCAGAAGAATGGCAAGTGCCGCCACCACACCAGTGGGACACAGCACACATGCCCTCCACTGTCCTGAGAAAATCCCTTAATCCCTATTTTATTTTATTCTTTGGTAGATTTACGAAAAGGAAAACACACACCAAGAACCAGAAAGGGGTAAGATTAGACATGGGCACACAAAGCATTTCTTTCTTTCTTTCTTTCTTTCTTTCTTTCTTTCTTTCTTTCTTTCTTTCTTTCTTTCTTTCTATCAAGACTCTTTGTGACCACTGGGATCCTGCCAGAGCCTCACACCTCCTTCCAAAAGCCCAATGCCTCCCTAAATTGGATTTGGGAAGACAGCTTTGGGCTATGCCCCCCCCCCTCAAATTTTGGCCTCGCATAGGGTGCCATATTAGCAAGGTCCACCACTGTAGAATGATGATGGCGATGATGGCGATATTTTATTATTTATATGCTGACCATCTGACTGGGTTGCCCCAGCCACTCTGGGCAGCTTCAAATATTAAAAACATTAAACACCAAACATTAGAAACTTCCCTATACAGGGCTGCCTTCAGATGTCTTCTAAAAGCCAGAGAGTTGTTTATTTCCTTGACATCTGTATGCTTCCAACATATGCTGGAAACCACAGGAGGGTAGAGTGCTCATGTGATTGGGTCTTGCTTGAAAGTTCTCCCAGGCACATAGCTGTCAACCTTTCCCTTTTCTTGCGAGGAATCCTATTTGGAATAAGGGAATTTCCCTTTAAAAAAGGGAAATGTTGACAGCTATGCCCAGGCATCTGGGTGGCCTCTGTGAGAACAGGACACTGGGCTAGGTGGCCTCATCCAATACACTCTTCTTATGTTCTTAAGCACCTTGTGTTTTCAATGTCCTTAAATGCTTAGCCTTGGAGCATACAGTGGCTAAAAAGCCCTTTTCAATGCTCATTGGATGGCTTTAGCACACTTGAGACAGGGACCCTGCTGTGGAAATAGTAATGGGTCTTCAACCCCCTGTGACCACTGTATGTGGCCCCAAGAAGTTTGCCTACCAGGGGCTGTGGCCCTCAGGCTGAAAAGGATTCCACATTCCATGGATAGACCCCTCACCAATTCCAAACAGGAAGTGAGTAGGGAGCCAGTGTGGTGTAGTGGTTAAGAGCAGTAGTCTCGTAATCTGGTGAACCGGGTTCGCGTCTCCGCTCCTCCACATCCAGCTGCTGGGTGACCTTGGGCTAGTCACACTTCTCTGAAGTCTCTCAGCCTCACTCACCTCACAGAGTGTTTGTTGTGGGGGAGGAAGGGAAAGGAGAATGTTAGCCGCTTTGAGACTCCTTAAAGGTAAAGGTAAAGGTACCCCTGGCGGTTAGGTCCAGTCGAGGAATGACTCTGGGGTTGCGGTGCTCATCTCGCTCTATAGGCCGAGGGAGTCAGCCTTTGTCTGCAGACAGCTTCCGGGTCATGTGGCCAACATGACTAAGCCACTTCTGGCGAACCAGAGCAGCAGAAACACCATTTACCTTCCCGCCGGAGCGGTACCTATTTATCTACTTGCACTTGACGTGCTTTCAAACTGCTAGGTGTGCAGCAGCTGGGACCGAACAACAGGCACTCACCCTGTTGCGATGATTCAAACCACTGACCTTCTGATCGGCAAGCCAGTGTGGTGTAGTGGTTAAGAGTGGTAGACTCATAATCTGGTGAACCGGGTTCGCGTCTCTGCTCCTCCACATGCGGCTGCTGGGGGACCTTGGGCTAATCACACTTCTCTGAAGTCTCTCAGCCCCACTCACCTCACAGAGTGTTTGTTGTGGGGGAGGAAGGGAAAGGAGAATTTTAGCCGCTTCGAGACTCCTTCGGGTAGTGATAAAGCAGGATATTAAATCCAAACACTTCTTCTTCTTCTAGGCTCTGTGGTTTAGACCACAGTGCCACCCACATCCCTTAGGGTAGTGATAAAGTGTAGACTCCTTCGGGTAGTGATAAAGCAGGATATCAAATCCAAACTCTTCTTTTTTTTCCCCTGAGTTAGAAAAGAAGTAAGTGGGTAAGCTATCCACTCTTGCTATCAAGCCCTCATTCCCCCCATTAAGGGGGTGGTTAGTTAATCCATCCTGAGACATTACGAGAGCGAGAAAACAAATCAAGTGTTAGCAATGATCTGGAAGGAGAATAGAAACAAACCAAGCATCACTCTGTTTATAGAACACTCCAAATACATTATAATTCAATATCCCTTCTCATCCCTTTCCTTGGATACTGTTTACTTAATGGAGCCAAGCCGCACATTTTGAACAATTGCCCCACTCCTCATGGGATGCTATTCTTAGGCTTTTCCTGATGTCACCAACGTGAGTCTTAGATGTCTGCTTACATCTGACCGAACGGGAAGGAGCATCATGTTCCCCGATGACCTTTGCAAGCCCACGTAGGAAACATGTAATTTTGACAGTAACTGAAGCAATCCTTCAGAGAAATCCCCTCTGTTGTGAGAGCTATGGGGCTTACTAAGCAAGGCGATTTGTGAATTAGAGTAAATCAAGCCACGGGGGAGCAGAGGAGATTAGAGCTTTGCATACCTCTGAAGATGGCAGTTTCAACAGCAGGGGCTAAGTGTTTGTGCAAGAAAATGGTCACTAACGTAACAGGTGGGAGATATTACGTTTTACTGCTGGGTAATAAAAGTCTCTTTATAACTGATTTATTAAGAATGTGCAGAGGAAAACCTTTAAACCTCTCCTTTTGGAAAAGTCAAGGTTAGAGACTTGCCCATACATTTTCTTTTTTTGCTGTTCTGCATATAGCAAATACAGTGGTACCTCGGGTTACAGACGCTTCAGGTTACAGACTCCGCTAACCCAGAAATAGTACCTTGGGTTAAGAACTTTGCTTCAGGATGAGAACAGAAATTGCATGGCAGCAGCAGGAGGCCGCATTAGCTAAAGTGGTACCTCAGGTTAAGAACAGTTTCAGGTTAAGAACGGATCTTCAGAACGAATTAAGTTCTTAACCCGAGGTACCACTGTACTGTGATAACTATTAGCAAAATAGTTTCCAAGCCTGCTTGTTTTATCTTGGCGCACCCCACTTGTCACTTTTTTCAGGATGAGGAGGAACCATTAATGAGCACTTTGGGGGCTCAGTCGACCAGCTACAAATCCCCCTCACAAAACCCTCATTTTATCACCTTTTGTCAGAAGGTGAAATCAAGATACATTACTTCCATAGCAGTTCCCTGATCCACCAAGCTTGTAACTCTATCAAATAAAGAAATGAGATTCTTCTGGCATGACTTGTTTTCGAAAAACCCATGCTTAGTGATCACAGCATCCTTTTCTATGGGCGCACAGACTGACCATTTAATTATCTTTTCTAGGAGCTGATGTCTGCAAATTGGACCACCTGTTTAATTCCACGCAGGCCATGCTGAGTGCCTGTGCTAATTGTGGAAAAGTTTGCTCTGAAAGGCAAGAACAGAAAGGACTCAAACAATGGAATAAATTCCAGATAACGAAGCTGCAAATTGGCTGCAAAGTTCCACGGAACTGACCCTGCCCCCAATACACACACACACACACACACACACACACAACTGACCTTTTGGCTTGGAAATAAAAATCACCCCCCAGCAATGGCCACCCACACCAAGGATATAATTAGATGGATAAAGAGCAAATATGGATGAAGCCAAACATACTGTGATAGGTAGCAATTATATCTATTAATGGACCGTGGGTTGATCCCGCAAAGGCAGGTAAAAGTGGGTGCTTGCCAAGAACAAAAGTATTATCATGATTTACAGAGGAGAGAGGGATTTGATTGGACAGCTTTTTCCAACAGACCTGATCCAGTGCTCTTAATCTGCTCGCTGACCAGAAAGTAACTCCCAGATGGATTACACATTTCTCCGGATTTTGTGTATTTTAAGTAGAACAGAGCAGGGGAACCTGTAGCCTACTAGATGTCACTGAACTCCAATTCCTATCATTCCCCACTCCCACTCTTCAGTCGGTATGGGCAGTGAGCAGGGATGATGATGATGATGATGATTTATTGAATTTATATGCCGCTCTATGGGATGCGGGTGGCGCTGTGGGTTAAACCACAGAGCCTAGGACTTGCCGATCAGAAGGTCAGCAGTTCGAATCCCTGCGACGGGGTGAGCTCCCGTTGCTCGGTCCCTGCTCCTGCCAACCTAGCAGTTCGAAAGCACCTCAAAGTGCAAGTAGATAAATAGGTACCACTCCGGCGGGTAGCGAGATGAGCGCAGCAACCCCAGAGTCAGGGTCCCTTTACCTTTACCTTTATGCCGCTCTATACCTGGAGGTCTCAGGGCAGTTCACAGAAATCTACACCATCGGGCGGGGGGAGGGGCAACCCCCACCCTGGGTGTCAAAGATGTGTAGAAAATGAATGCAACGTAAAGCCTAGCGAGCCCCCTCTTAAGTTTGAAAAGTGCGTTCAGCTGTTTGGCCACTTCCAAAGCTTTTGGTGCTAGAAGCTGCTTTGAATCAATAGCTATTTCATTCATTTCTCTCATTTCATTCATGTGTTCTGTCATTCACTTGGGCCACAGAAAACATGAATGGGAGCTGCATAAGAACTCTCTCCCCACTAGTTTTGGAAACTTAGCTGAGTACCCTCTGCAGCTTCTGCCAGGCATCTCAAGCCAGTCTTGACCTTAGCAGCTTGTGTCTTTAAAATGTTCCTTGGAGTATAAGAAGATGTTTTGAGAAATGTGGACTGAACACACCCCACGCTGCTCCCTGAAAACTGTGGACATCATCCTGTTTTCTCACTCTATGTTTGCTTTTTTGATGAATAGTGGATGGCTTTTCCTCGGGCTGCCCACAGCTGTGTCCCATTCAGCATTCAGCTCAAAACGACCAGAGGCTCAGAAGAGAGAGTGCATTGCATGATGCCTTAATGTATTTAAACTAGACGTTCAAAGAAGAGACAATAAGGACTAGCAACTTCTCTCATCTTTGCTCAAGTAGCATTCCATTGCCTGAGGTATAGGTGCCAGGAATCAGACCCAGAGTCAAGGAGCCAGGGACAAAGAAGAAGATACCCAAAACTACCACAACATTACTACTAACTACAGTATATGCGGGTGGTGCTGTGGGTTAAACCACAGAGCCTAGGACTTGCCGATCAGAAGGTTGGTGGTTCGAATCCCCGTGACAGGGTGAGCTCCCGTTGCTCGGTCCCTGCTCCTGCTAACCTAGCAGTTCAAAAGCACCTCAAAGTGCAAGTAGATAAATAGGTACCACTCCGGCGGGAAGGTAAACGGCGTTTCCGTGCGCTGCTCAGGTTCGCCAGAAGCGGCTTAGTCATGCTGGCTGCATGACTCGGAAGCTGTACGCCAGCTCCCTCAGCCAGTAAAGTGAGATGAGCGCCGCAACCCCAGAGTCAGTCACGACTGGACCTAATGGTCAGGGGTCCGTTTACCTTTTACACTGTACTAGTTTTCCAGAAGAGCTGGCAATAGATAACTGGGGTAAGCAGAGCCAGCCCTGAGCCTGTGAATTCTTCATCCCCCCCCCCAGAACAGGAATGGTGGAGACTGTCTCCCTATCCTGACCCCTCCAGGGAGGAGGAAGACAGTATAGATTTACAACAGGGGAGGTTGCAGCTCACAGGCAGATGAGGGGGAAAGCTGGGAAATAATGGGAGAGGAGGCAGGACTGGAATGGCAGCTGGCTGACACAGTGTCTTTTGAAAGCATTCCAGATCCCCCATCTCCCAGGACCTGGCAAGCCTTAAAAGTAGGAGAGCAAAGAGCTCAAAGACAGAGGGCACGTAGCAGCACCTGTAGAAGTGATGAATGAAGAAGTGGGAGAGACAGGGTGTGTGTGTGTAGAGATTCTGTGAGGAGAATCAGAACTTACAGGGTTAAACAGTTCTGTGTGACGTCTCACATTCTGAGGCGTGGTGATGTTCACATACGGGAATCTTTCTTTGTGTGTGAGTTCTCTTTCGGTTTTGGCTGAGAGACGAAAGGATGTGCGCTCTTTCGCCGGGCTAATTTATGATGTTTTTCTACTCATTAAAAGACTGTTGGAGATAAGAGAGAAGCCTGCATTCAGTCTGATTTATTATCCACACATGGCAACAGTTTCTCCCGCTGCTGAACTCTGCTAGGACTATGCTAAGAGAGCTAAGGGAAGTTTTCGATCAGCACAGACGTCCAGTGGCGCAGCAGAGGTGTACTGGGCGCCATCTTTACTCACAGATTCACTCGGGACAATGCCATTATCTAAGAGGCTGGGTTCTATAGCCTCTCTCTGTAATATTGAAATAAAAAAGGACAGTAAGAAACTTTTCCTTGTTTTTATATGTTCCTGGGCAACCAGCTGGGAGCCGCTGACAGTATCCTAGCAGGTGGGGATGCTAATCAGGCTTGAGGGTTGCATTCTGTCATAGGAAACCTTTGGGGGAGGGCATGTGCTAATAGGGGGTGGGGCCAGAGGTGGGAAGTGGGTCGAGTAATGGATGTAACTCATTCCTCTGTATGGCAGGCTACATTCAATGAGTCCTTTTTTTGGGGGGGAGGCAGAGGTACGCATATGCCTAAGCATTTTGTGAATCTAAGTTTGGCCTTGTTGAGGGGCAGTATTTCAATATGAGTAGGAAAATGAGAGTACAATTTTTTTAAAAAGCGCTGCATTCAACCACGCAAAATCCAGAGTTTTCTGCACACACCTGCATCTAGGCAAGCAAGAGACATAATCCCAGATCAAGGACACAATCTGGCCAGACAAAAGTGTTAGAATTCCTGCTCCATGATTGCAGTCATGGGGTTTTTGTCTTTCACATGACGGTGTATGTTTTGACTCCACAGAGTGGGAAGTGATGGAGACAGGATGTTTGTGTTCCTGTGTTCTGTGAAGTGGGACTATTGTCCTTTGCTGTCTGATGCTAGAGAGAGAGGGAGCCATGTTGCAGTGCTCCGTGTGTGTTAATATGTAAATAAAGTGGATTAGCCAAAATGCTGAGTTGCTGAGGTCTGTCACACAAGCTGCAAAGACTCTGCAGATCCCTAATTGTGCCGGTGTCTGTTGGTATCGGTCGCTGTGATGTTCGGGCTGAAGAAAGCTTATGAAGCTCCCAAACAATTGACCAGGAGGAAGAAAACATGCCAGTTGGTCATGTTTCTCTACCAGGGTCCTACTCGAGTGTAGGCTGAACTCCTGACAAAAAGAAGAGCATAAGATGGCGAGTGTGTGGTGTGTGGCCTATAAGAATCCCGATGGCTCGATAGAGAATGCAAGAAGGCTGCTTTCTGCTCATGGACCTGGGGTTCCTCACCCCTCTTCCGGAGATCTTCTGCCTTTCAGTAGAGGCAACACTGAACAAGATAAACTAATGGTCTGACGTGGTATGAGACAGGTTCCTGTGTTCCTCTGGCTCCTGGCACTCATGGCAGCTGAACACAGAGCAAAAGGCTCCAGGATGACCGTTTTTTCACCTGGCATCAAGTTTTGTGTTTGCATCTTCTACAACAGCAGCAAGAGTCTTGATAGCACAAGGATGGAAGAACGAGGAAATCCCAACAAAGAAACAGTGGCAAGAAAAATGGATGAGCTACGCAGAGCTGGCTAAATTGACATACAAATTGTAGGACAAGGACAACTGTGATTTAAGGAAGAATGGGAGCTTTTTACAAATCATCTAAAAAGACAACAAAATGAACTGGATTGCTTGGCAGGTTTTGAAGAAACATACACAAATTTATTGGTTGATAACATGGTAGATAGATAATGTTAGGATATGTATAATTTTATAACATGCAGAGAATAATATGTGCTGAGAAATCAGAGACAGGAGCTGAGGGAAGGTATCGGGGGGGGGGGAGGGAGGGTTTGATGGGGGGGGAGGTGGAAAATAATGAATATGATATGTTTTGATATTTTGTTATGTTGAAATTGCTAATAAAAACATTTTTTAAAAAAGTTTTGTATTTGCATCTTGCATTAACAGAATCGCAGACCACCCTGAGTCTAGCTGCCCTTGCCTTTTAATATCAGCCAAAGCATCTGTTGTGGTCAGTTGATTGTGCTCTATTAGAGCCCTGGTTCCTTTTATAGGAATGGAGCTGCCGAAAAAGATGCAGCCGGTGGCCAGCTTGTGCCATGATCACCATGTGAATAATGCCACCCTCGTGGTAAATCAGCCTTCTAACCCGAAAAAACAAACAAACAAACAAACAAACAAACAAACAAAAAAACAATTACAGGCCCGGCTGGCATCCTTTCTGCATGATGTCTACATAATTGGTCTACTGAAGATGTGAATTTTTCTCCTTCACTCATCTTCCCAGCTTCAGTTCCTTTCACTCACACAAAATACAGAAATCTGCTTCCTGCCCAGGAGGGCTCTATTAAATAGTGGGTGGACATAGCAGATGACACAGAGATTTCTCCAAGTAGTTCTTTATAAGTAAGCTGGAACTGAACTGAACAGCAAACAGCTCAGCCGGCCTGCTTTTATAGGCAGCCGACTGTCAACTTTGTAACAATAACAACCCAGGGTTTCCCACCTAAATTAACTGACGTGGACCTGAGTGAAAACTATATACATGATACTCCTGGTGGCCAGGGTGAGAACTTCAATACATAACAGGCTCTATGTTCAGATCCTGGAGACCGCAGGCGTGGCAAATATTCATTACAGCACCACGAACATTGTTTTCAACACATTTCTTCCCCGCCAAAGAAGGGGAATCATGAATTAAGTACTAAAGCAAACGAACTTCTCCTTCCCACCGGCTGTCAAATGAAAGAGAAGTGAAAAAGTTGTGACTCACGGTAATCTCCTCTGTGGGCAGAGGGCAATTTTGTTTTGGGGAGGAAACATACATTATGCTGCATGCTTCGCAGGGGAGGCAGCCGATGCTTCTGCTGTCAGATTTTAACAGGATTATGATCCCCCACATTGCATCACATCCATTGGCCAGCCAGTTCACAAACCTGTGAATTTTGTACATGTATATGTGAGTTTTGTGCAACAAACTATGTTGTTGTTTCAATTAATTTGCACAAGGGTGTACAATTACATGACTCCATTTTATGATGGGGGTCTTTTCTAGCCCTGGGAATAGAACCAGGGAACATGCTGTCGCTGAGTGGGGGTCCTAATAATAATAATAATAATAATAATAATAATAATAATAATAATTTATTATTTATACCCCGCCCATCTGGCTGAGTTTCCCCAGCCGCTCTGGGCAGCTCCCAATCAAGTGTTAAAAACAGTACAGCATTAAATATTAAAAATTTCCCTGAACAGGGCTGCCTTCAGATGTCTTTTAAAGATAGGATAGCTGCTTATTTCCTTCACATCTGAAGGGAGGGTGTTCCACAGGGTGGGCGCCACTACCGAGAAGGCCCTCTGTCTGGTTCTCTGTAACCTCACTTCTCGCAATGAGGGAACCGCCAGAAGGCCCTCGGCGCTGGATCTCAGTGTCCGGGCTGGACGATGGGGGTGGAGACGCTCCTTCAGGTAAACAGGACCAAGGCCATTTAGGGCTTTAAAGGTCAGCACCAACACTTTGAATTGTGCTCGGAAACGTACTGGGAGCCAATGCAGATCTCTCAGGACCGGTGTTATGTGGTCCCGGCGGCCGCCTCCAGTCACTAGTCTAGCTGCCGCATTCTGGATTAATTGCAGTTTCCGGGTCACCTTCAAAGGTAGCCGCATGAAGAGTGTGTTGCAGTAGTCCAAGCAGGAGATAACCAGAGCATGCACCACTCTGGCGAGGCAGTCCATGGGCAGATAGGGTCTCAGCCTGCGTACCAGGTGGAGCTGGTAGACAGCTGCCCTGGACACAGAATTAACCTGCGCCTCCATGGACAGCTGTGAGTCAAAAATGAATCCCAGGCTGCGCACCTGGTCCTTCAGGGGCACAGTTACCCCATTCAGGACCAGGGAGTCCCCCACACCCACCCGCCCCCTGTCCCCCAAAAACAGTACTTCTGTCTTGTCAGGATTCAACCTCAATCTGTTAGCTGCCATCCATCCTCCAACCGCCTCCAGACACTCACACAGGACCTTCATAGGAAACTGCCTCATAGCGAGTTTGACCATTGGTCCATATAGCTCAGTACTGTCTACACAAACTGGCAGCAGCTCTCCAGGATTCTTTTCCTGACCTATCTGGAGAGGCTGAGGATTGGACCTGGGACTCTTTGCATGAAAATTAAGTGCTCTCCCCCTGAGCTATGGCTCTCCCTCAGGCTTACAAATAGACAGACACTACATCAGTCATCAGTCCCATTTAACATGAAGATTGAAATTGGGTACGTGTGTGCAAGTTATGTTCTTCTATTTCCTCTCCAAAATATGAAACGGTGGTTTTTCTACAGCCCAGGGCATTTGGTCAAATTGCGGAGAGGTGGCAATTTATTCTGAACGGCACCTCGCACAGGTTGTTAAAACAAACACACACAAACCACATCCTTTCTGAAATCAATTTCAGTTGATGGGTGACCATTATTTATCCCCCACCTTCTGAAATACTTTATACAGTGAATGCTCTCTTGGGTGCTTGGGGAACGTAAGCAATTTGTACCAGACTCTACAATTTCAACTTGAAAGCAATCATTTGTGAAGGGTTGCAAAATCCTTTCTTTCTTTCTTTCTAAATCCAGGCGATATGTTTTCTGATGCTTGTCAGGTGGGAAGCATGCTTGAACTTAGCCGATCTGTTGTGTCACAATAACACCTCGGGGAGCATAGTGCTTGAGTGGGCTATGAAGCTTGGCTCTCAGAAATGAACTCCCCCAGTGGTCTCTTTAAGCCACGACATCTCAGCATCTTAATTTCACACCTGCATCTGTATTATGATTGGTTGGTTGGTTTATGCCACTTACTACTCAAATTAGCTTCTAAGCAGTTTACAAAATAAAAGACTCAAAACCAATTTAAATCCATGAACAAAGTTCGCAATAAAACAGCAACCACAAAAACACAACAAAACAGGAGATCCATGTCTGGGTCAAGGGATCAGGAGAATGCTTCTATAAAGAGGTGTGTTTACAAAAGCCGGCAGCACAGGGGTACCTCAGGTTAAGAACTTAATTTGTTCTGGAGGTCCGTTCTTAACTTGAAACTGTTCTTAACCAGCTCTCATTTCCATACATCACTACTGGGAAAACCATAGCTTTAACTTTTGATTCAAATAAATCTGTACAGTTTATTCCATTTTTGGTCTGGCTCTGGTTTCGTTCTCATTGCCACCGCTAACTCACTGGAGAAAGCTCATTGGAGTGAAATTTCAAACCTATTTTTGTATACGGGCTCTTCAAACTGCAGCCATCAGGGATTTTAAAATTGTAACAAAGTGGATGCGGCTGAGTATTTCTAGGAACAAGTTTTCCCTTTGAGTATAATTCTCAGATCTAAGCAAAGAAATCAGCAATCCGTAAAACATAGTAAGTGCACTGGGACGTGAAGGCTGCAGTCCTAAATGCACTTACCAGGAAGGTGAATTCTATTGAACACCAGGGGACTTAAAGTCAAAGGAAATCCATATCTGATTGTAAGTCTAATTTTGAAAAAAGAAGCAAATGGGGAGTTAATCAATGGGGTTATAGCAGGACAATACAATGATGGAGCAATAAGCCAATCAGAGCAATAGGGTGTACAAATCTGTAAGGTTACAAAGTTCTCCTTTGGCATAATTGTCTGCTGTGCTATTTGGAAAGGTTTAATTTAGATTTCAGCTGGTTTTCATACAAAACAATCATTTTTTTTGGGGGGGGGGCAGATTCTAAGAGGGTATTCTAACCTCCAAAACAGTTCATTGAGGATGGAATAGGCCATTGAATGGGGAAAAAGGGGGATCCAGGGATGGTTGTGTGTGTGTGAAGATTCTTGGAAAAGGGTACAGCTGGATGGCTGGCACTCTGAAAAGCAGCAGCTTATTTGCTGTTGTTTAGTCATTTAGTCGTGTCCGACTCTTCGTGACCCCATGGACCAGAGCACACCAGGCACTCCTGTCTTCCACTGCCTCCCATACTTTGGTCAAACTCATGTTGGTAGCTTCAAGAACTCTGTCCCACCATCTCGTCCTCTGTCGTCCCCTTCTCCTTGTGCCCTCCATCAGGGTCTTTTCCAGGGAGTCTTCTCTTCTCATGAGGTGGTCAAAGTACTGGAGCCTCAGCTTCAGGATCTGTCCTTCCAGTGAGCACTCAGGGCTGATTTCCTTCAGAATGGATCGGTTTGATCTTCTTGCAGTCCATGGGACTTTCAAGAGTCTCCTCCAGCACCAGAATTCAAAAGCATCCATTCTTTGGCAATCAGCCTTCTTTATGGTCCAGCTCTCACTTCCATACATCACTACTGGGAAAAGCAGCTCATACTGCAGCATTTTATTGCAGATTCCATTTGCCTTCAGCACTGAGAGTATGAAAAAGGCAGTCACCCCTTCTTCTCTTTTGTTCCCGAGCCAGGTCCCTTTAAGATTTCTCTCAGGTGCTGGGAAGCAGCGTAGCACACCTGAGCCCGAAAGTCCAATTACACGTAGGACAATAGGACCCAGGGCTGTTCTTCCTCCTTGGACTCCTGTTTTATTCTGCTTCTCTGATATGTCTGTTGCAGAAGAGAGATGCTCCGATTAATTTATGCACGGCAAGGGAACAATCTCCGAGCCCAGAGTTATTTGTCAGCTTCACAAACAGGGCATGCGCTCAACAATGGGCGCCTGCCAAAGGAGAACTGTCTGCTTGCAAACAAATTGCAGGAACATGGGGTGTGCGTGGGGGGGGGGTTTGCAGCAGTGGAATGCAGCGTTAAGCGACTGGGAAGCAAATTGGAGCAGTTCCTTGAGAGATAGCATCTCAAACGTACAGAGACAACACTGAAGCTCTTCTCCTTTGATCAAGCAAAGCAGAGGATGCTGGGAAATGGCATTTTCGCTGGCTGGAGAGCAGCAGCTAGAGCAGTACGGGCCCCTCTCATTCACTTTAATGATGTGCTTCCATCTGCTCTTCACAGATAGCATCTCATCTGTAATTGGGATATTTAGGATGACTTTGGTGCACTTAACTGTAAATGTCAAGAAATTGGGGGGGATCAGAAGCAGCCGATGAGGGGAGTGGACTTTTATACTGTCACAACTTTTTTCAAATTATGACGTTCCCAAGTCCGCTCCTAAGATGAGGGGAGCAGGCTTTGAACCATCATAACTTGTTTAACGTTAATTTTTTTTTACTATGTAAGCTTAGATAATAAAAACGCATCTGTTTTAAAACAGCTAATGAAAAGGAGTAATGAAAACAAATGTCAAGAAAGGAGGGTGGGAAGTCAAGAAGAAATTAAAGGTAAAGGTAAAGGTACCCCTGCCCGTACGGGCCAGTCTTGACAGACTCTGGGGTTGTGCGCCCATCTCACTCAAGAGGCCAGGGGCCAGCGCTGTCCGGAGACACTTCCGGGTCACGATCGGCAAGCCCTAGGCGCTGAGGCTTTAACCCACAGCGCCACCTGCGTTCTGTATTTATAAAAACAACCACTGTAAAGTGGTACCTTGGTTTACAGATGCTTCAGGTTACAAACGCTTCAGGTTACAGACTCCGCTAACCCAGAAATAGTACCTCGGGTTAAGAACTTTGCTTCAGGATGAGAACAGAAATCGCGTGGCGGCGGCAGCGGGAGGCCCCATTAGCTAAAGTGGTACCTCAGGTTAAGAACAGTTTCAGGTTAAGAACGGACCTCCAGAACGAATTAAGTTCTTAACCCAAGGTACCACTGTATATGATGACTGTCGTGGTCCCGTGCCGCTCAGTCACGGCAGAGCTCAGTGGAGGGAGAAGCCAGTTAACCAGTCAAATCTGAGGGGCGTACTTACCTAGAGGTCCAGTCCTAAGGTCAGGGGTATCTCAGTTCACGTAGTCAAACTATCCAAGGGTGAAGAAAGCTGAGAGTCCAAGGTCACAAGAAGCAGCAAGGTCTTGTTTCCAGAAACTGACCGAGGCTGAAGACCTTCCTGAAGAAAGCTGGAGCCAGCTGGTTCTCGTCAGGAGCAAGAAGGCTGATCAGCAGCAGGTGGAGTCACTTCCTAGGAGAGCGAGATCCACAGTTTAACCATATGCTGTCTAGATGCCGGGCGCCATTTTGAATCAATATGGTGGACCAAAATGTCATCATCATCATTTTATTGTATGCTGCCTTTCCATAGTTGAATCTCTGCCCAAGGTGGCTTACAACATGACAAGATTTACATAATTACAAATATAACAGAAGTCAGAAGCAATAATGTTATGTACTGAGTTGAATAGGATCCAAAATGCAGCAGTCTGATTGGTCCTAGAACAATAGGACCCAGAATGCAGCAGTCTGATTGGTCCACAGGAGTCGCCCAGTCCAGCTCCAGGTGGAAGATAATCTGCAACCTGATTGGCCTACAGGAGAATCCCGGAATTAGCCAATCATGTGGCGCCCGTTGTGTAAATAATGTATATAAAGCAGACATTCTGGGGGAACTTCCATTCCTCCTCAACACTATGAGCTGAATAAAGAGCATGAAATCCATTCTCGACTCCGAGTATATTTCAAATAAATAAAACAAATCAAAAGGTACACAACCAAATGGAAACAATTTCCATGTCAATCATAAGATCTAAAACTAAAGATATAACAATAAGATCAATAACAGCAACAGCTCTCTCAATCAACCTCCTTTAAACAATACTCCAGCCCAAGAATCTGTTCAACAGTCTCAGTTTTTGTAGCTGGAGTCAGTCCTCACTCCACTCTCCCAGGTCAGATGGGAAAGGGCCAGCAAGGCAGCGTGCAGGACTTCCAGGGCTCACAGCCAAGATAGTCTCATTTAAAACAACACCGAAAAAATTAAAAACAAAACATGACTTTGGCGTGACCTCATCTCCTTTTTAGGGATGCGGGTGGCGCTGTGGGTTAAGAGCCTAGGGCTTGCTGATCAGAAGGTCGGTGGTTTGAATCCCCGTGACGGGGTGAGCTCCTGTTGCTCGGTCCCTGCTCCTGCCAACCTAGCAGTTTGAAAGCACACTGGTGCAAGTAGATAAATAGGTACCACTCCGGCAGGAAGGTAAACGGCGTTTCTGTGCTCTGCTCTGGTTCGTCAGAAGCGGCTTAGTCATGTTGGCCACATGACCCGGAAGCTGTATGCCGGCTCCCTCGGCCAATAAAGCGAGATGAGTGCCACAACCCCAGAGTCGGCCACGACTGGACCTAATGGTCAGGGGTCCCTTTACCTTTACCCATCCCAACCCCCTTTTTCTTTCTTTCTTTCTTTTTTTTTTTTTTTGCACAGCAGGCCCAAACTCACATATCACATGATCCTCTTTAAAAGACCATCTTTATTGGTTTCTGCAAATACCTGGGCAGCGCTGTGCTGATTCCCTGAGGGTTTCTTTATGAAGCAGAGCAATGATCAATACAACCAGAAGTGGAAGCCTTTCAACAGCAGGGACAGATAATACACCCAACCAGTTTTCTCTCTCCCCTGCCCTTTTTATGATCTTTGTTGCTATATAGCCTCAAGAACAGGGATGCAATAAACTCTGCATGTCACGAGAGTCCTGGAGAAAGAAGAATAATTAAAAGTTTCTGAGCGCGCTGCCTCCAAGACTGTAAAGCAGCCGCGAGGGAGTGGGGACTTTGGTGTTTTACGAGGCTGATTTCCGAGGTCTCAACATGGACCAGGAAAGCAGAGGAGGGAATTTAACAGCTGTTGCAGATGCAGAGAGAGCTAATAAAGTTCTCCCTTAATGGCTGGAGTGGGTGGCTTAAAAATTCATAGTCCTCTGCACTAGGGGAAACTGCAAAAGCCGATAGCCTTAGTGTGCCATTGGGAACACAATGAAGCATCATTTCTGACAATTGAGGATGAATCCTGACAAGACAGAAGTACTGTTTTGGGGGGACAGGGGGTGGGCGGGTGTGGGGGACTCCCTGGTCCTGAATAGAGTAACTGTGCCCCTGAAGGACCAGGTGCACAGCCTGGCAGTCATTTTGGACTCATAGCTGTCCATGGAGGTGCAGGTCAATTCTGTGTCCAGGGCAGCTGTTTACCAGCTCTGTCTGGTATGCAGGCTGAGATCCTACCTGCCCACGGATCGTTTCACCAGAGTGGTGCATGCTCTGGTTATCTCCCGCTTGGACTCCTGCAATGTGTTCTACGTGCGGCTACCTAGAAACTACAACTAATCCAGACTGGTGACTGGGAGCGGCCGCCGAGACCACATAACACTGGTCTTGAAATACCAAATTGGCTCCCAGTAAGTTTCCGAGCACAATTCAAAGTGTTGGTGCTGACCTTTCAAGCCCTAAATGGCCTCGGCACTGTATACCTGAAGGAGCGTCTCCACCCCCATTGTTCAACCCGGACACTGAGGTCCAGAGCCGAGGGCCTTCTGGCGGTTCCCTCACTATGAAAAGTGAAGTTACAGGGAGGCAGTCAGAGGGCTTTCTCAGTCGTGGTGTCTGCCCTGTGGAACGCTTTCCCATCAGATGTCAAAGAAATAATGTTTCTGTTTGTTTAGAAGACATCTGAAGGCAGCCTTGTATTGGGAAGTTTTTAATGACTGATGTTTTAATGTATTTTTAATCTTTTGTTCAAAGCAGCCCAGAGTGGCTGGGGAGGCCTGGCCAGAGGGGTGATGTAGAAATAATAATAAATTATTATTATTATTATTATTATTATTATTATTATTATTATTATTATTATTATGTCTCTATGCTCATGAGCCCCAAACACAGTTGCTCTGCCCAGAAGTTGTCTAGCCCATCCCAATATACCTCCAGGGACATTGTCAGTACCTGCGATTGTTTGTTCTGCTTTTGAAAACCATATATTCGAGATTCCAAAAGATCAGAAGATCTATGCTACAATGGCCGCCCAGATGCTCCTTGCCCAGAGATGGAAGGAAGAGACAGCCCCGGCCAAAGAAGAATGGCAGATCACATAGAGGAGGGAGAAAGGTTGTTTTCTGCTGCTCCAGAGAAGTGGACACGGAGCAATGGCTCCAAACTACAAGAAAGAAGATTCCACCTAAACATTAGGAAGAACTTCCTGACAGTAAGAGCTGTTTGACAGTGGAATTTGCTGCCAAGGAGTGTGGTGGAGTCTCCTTCTTTGGAGGTCTTTAAGCAGAGGCTTGACAACCATATGTCAGGAGTGCTCTGATGGTGTTTCCTGCTTGGCAGGGGGTTGGACTCGATGGCCCTTGTGGTCTCTTCCAACTCTATGATTCTATGATTCTAAGTTGATGGACTATGACGAAATGGTGAAACTAACTGGGAAGCTCAGGAACCAAGAAGACAAGAAAATTAAGAATGAATGTTTATAACCTATAAGCAAAATCATTGCAAACAGGTTAAAACATTAACAGGATTTTAAATGTGCTTGTCTCTTTCTCTCCCCCTTTTCTTTATTTTTGAAAATCAAATTAAAAAATTATTTTAAAAAAGAGAAAACTGTACATATTCACTGTGGTGCAAATGGCCCTGTGAGGCAGCAGATCTGAGAAGAGGATTGCAGGAATGAATCCTGTGCCTCCCCCATATTTCCCCCCCCCATTTTAAAAAATTATAATTTAATAATGACAAGTTACTGGGGGAAGGGAACAAAATTTTATTTACAGAGGGTAAGTTTTCACAATTTTTTTAAAAAATAATAATTTTTATTAGTATTTTCCACACAACAACACCACGAAAAATTTCGAAAAATAACAATACACAAAACACAAAAACCAACATGCAAAAAAAAAATCCATATCTTACAAGTTAATAATATAAACACTGAAAAGAAAAACAAACATTGACTTCCACCAATCCCACAACACCTCCTTTACCTCTCGTTGTGTTTTCCTGTTTTCCTTATCATCTCTATCCTAGCATCTACAGTGGTGCCCCGCAAGACGAACGCCTCGCAAGACGGAAAACCCGCTAGACGAAAGGGTTTTCCGTTTTGGAGGTGCTTCGCAAAACGAATTTCCCTATGGGCTTGCTTCGCAAGACGAAAATGTCTTGCGAGTTCCTGTGGGTTTTTTTTCCTTCCCCCCCTTTTTCTAAGCCGCTAAGCTGCTTATCCGCTAAGCCGCTAAGCCGCTAAACCGTCAATGGGCTTGCTTCGCAAGACGAAAAAACCGCTAGACGAAGAGAATCGCAGAACGGATTCTTTTCGTCTTGCGAGGCACCACTGTAGATATAAATCCCTCTTTCTTATCCTTTCACTTCACAAGGTTATTCCAGACTCAGCCAGATTTCGGTCCTTGAACCTTGGCTTTTAAGGTATTCATTTAGACACTCCCATTCCTTTTTCACTTCACTTTTTGGTTTTTGTCTTATTAGATCTGTCAATTTAGCTAATTCTAAGTTTTCACAATTGCCAGTAAAGAAATATAGGCTACAGCTATCCAATTTACTGGGTCAATAATAAAACAGAAGAAATTGTAGGTTATTCTGTTGCCCAAACCCATCATGGGAGAAACTTTGCATTCTCGCTTGTTTGGGGCTCATTTGGCTGCTGGCTCCGTCGCTGGAACCGCAGCATGCGGAAATCTGAAAAATGTCCTGCATGGAAATAGTTCCATGAATAGAAATTGGGGATTATATCAGGAGTGGAGTTTGACACCCTCTCCTCCATCAGTCACCAAGCAAACCGGGATGGTACCCCATGATCTATCAATGCCTGCTCTTTCCTGTAACATAAAAGTTCCATTAAAGCACAGTTTGAAAACACAACCTCTTGATAAGTCACTGTCGGCAAGACCGTTCATCGCCATTCATATGGCAGGTTTGGCGTTTTCACCGTGACAATATGATGGACAAGCGACTTGAAGGAGCTACCAGTATGTTTCGAAGACAACATGTCAGCAGCAAATAACTGAATTCAGGCTCAATTGCCTGAAAATTAGAGGGTTTTGCTAATGTTGCCCCCTCAACAGGGAGCAGCAAGGGTAACATTTGAAATAAATAAATTTATATTTTCAGACATGGCCTATTAAAATAGCTGCACAAGTTCCTTACTGTAGTAACCTGGCTTCCCTCCTTCAGAGAAAACTTTTTTTAAAAAATTAAATTTTATGGTTGTAGCAAAACGCCTGCCCCTCTTTTTTTTGGGCATTCCAACTGCCTACATCAAATTTATGTTTAGGTGGGAGGATGCTA
Organism: Podarcis cretensis; assembly: GCF_951804945.1. Classification (NCBI taxonomy): domain Eukaryota; kingdom Metazoa; phylum Chordata; class Lepidosauria; order Squamata; family Lacertidae; genus Podarcis; species Podarcis cretensis. Next base: position 7,679,514 of record NC_137181.1, read on the forward strand.
CAGTGGTACCTTGGGTTAAGAGTGGCTGGGGAAACTCAGCCAGATGGGCGGGGTATAAATAATAAATTATTATATATTATTATTATTATTAAGAACTTAATTCGTTCCGGTGGTCCGTTCTTAACCTGAAACTGTTCTTAACCTGAGGTACCACTTTAGCTAATGAAGCCTCCCACTGCCGCTGCCACACGATTTCTGTTCTCATCCTGAAGCAAAGTTCTTAACCTGAGGTGCTATTTATGGGTTAACAGAGTCTGTAACCGGAAGTGTCTGTAACCTGAAGCATCTGTAACCCAAGGTACCACTGTACTGGCTATTTGCAAGAGATGAGATTTGAGGGGCAGGGGGTGTGAAACTCTTTCACGCCCCTCCATGGTATAAACACCATTCCGTGGTATGAGGAGGGATTTTCAAATGTCATGATTCCCCCCCCCCCCCCGCCCTTCTCTAAATTTCATGATGTGGCCATCCAACTTCTGTTCCCCAAAATGCAAATATTAGGGGAAAGTGTTCCTAAAGATGAATGTAGTGTCGAAGATAACGTACAAAACTGCATTGTATTGTGGGGAAATGATTGCAGAAATGTACCCATTAATCAAAACTCCATGCAAAAGGATGTGTTCATTTGGAGAAATTTGCATAAAAATGCTGAAGAATTTTCATGAGGATAACAATGGCAAATTGCTGCAGGAATGTGGGCAAAAATGAGAAATGGAGAGCACAGGAACTGATGGGCCCTTCTTCTCTTATAATACTTATCGTCAGCAACCATCTACCACAAGAAGCAGTGGAGTCTGCCTATCTATATGGAGTCTGCTATCTTAGCAGCACTGCGTGAGATTTCCCCAGACAATACCTTCCTCTCAGCCTGGCTGATGTGGTCCTTCTGAATACATTTTTATTAATTTTAGCATACTAATTATAAAACATACCCCACATATTATAACAAATACATTCTTTTTGGACTTCCATCAGCACCTCTGATGATCTTCCATCTTAATCACTTTTTATGCATTACTTAATTTTATAATGTCTTTGCCTCTCTTAACCTATCATCTTCCCTTCTCCAATTTTACAATATTTCTAACGATACTCCTCACAGAACTTCTTGCAAACCTACAATCGTCATTTGTTCATCACAAATACTTTTTTTATATATCATAAATTTACTCCAGTCTTCGGTAAATCTCTGGTCCTGTGGGTTTCTGATCCTTCCTGTTAATTTGTCTAATTCTGCATGGTCCATCAACTTCATTCTCCATTCTTCAATCGTTGGCAATTCTTCTTGCTTCCATTTCTGTGCTAATAATATTCCAGCTGCTGTTACTGCATATAAAAACAGTTTACATTCTTTTCTATTTATATCACTTCCCACCATTCCCAGTAGAAATGCTTCTGGTTTCTTTGTAAATGTATATTTCAACATTTTTTTCAATTCATTATATATCATCTCCCAGAAACATCTCATCTTTTTGCATTCCCACTACATATGATAGAATGTTCCCTCTTTTTCTTTACATTTCCAACATTTATTGCTAGTTTTATACATTTTCGCTAACTTGACCGGAGTGATATACCATCTATACATCATTTTCATGGCTGATGTGGTCCAAAGGAAAGCAGAACAAGATGTTGGGCACCAGCTTGGCTGCAGGAGTTGCTGGAAGGAGGCATACCAGATGGACGGCTGCCCTGACTTGGCCCTGGACACACTGACCAGATGTTTGGAAGCTGTGGCTGGATGGCTGCATGGGAGCTGGTTGAAGTTAAATCCTTCGAAGGCAGAGGTCCTCTGGTTGGGTCGGGACGACATGGGGTTGGAGGGCCAACTCCCATCTCTTGCAGGGGCTCAGTTAGTGCCAGCGTCTTCTGGCAAGAGCTTGGATGTAACCTTCAATGCCTCCCATTCCATGGAGGTGCAGGTTGCAGCAACAGTAAAGGTGGCATTTTTCCATTTCTACCATATTCAGCAGTTGGTTCCTTATCTTTCAAGGGACGCAGGTGGCGCTGTGCGTTAAACCACAGAGCCTAGGACTTGCCGATCAGAAGGTTGGGGGTTCGAATCCCCGCGACGGGGTGAGCTCCCGTTGCTTGGTCCCTGCTCCTGCCAACCTAGCAGGTCGAAAGCATGTCAAAGTGCAAGTAGATAAATAGGTACCGATCCGGCAGGAAGGTAAACGGCGTTTCCGTGCGCTGCTCTGGTTTGCCAGAAGCGGCTTAGTCATGCTGGCCACATGACCTGGAAGCTGTACGCCGGCTCCCTCGGCCAATAAAGTGAGATGAGCGCCGCAACCCCAGAGTCGGTCATGACTGGACCTAATGGTCAGGGTTCCCTTTACCTTTACCTCCTTACCTTTCTCGCCCTGTTCTGGCCACGGTCACTTTCAGGCTTGATTATTGTAACTTGCTCTACGTGGGGCTGCCCTTGAAGCTGACCCAGAAACTCCAGCGGGTGCAGAATGCCGCAGCAAGGCTCCTTACGGGGTCCTTGCCGCGGGATCACATTCATCCAGTGCTTTTCAAGCTGCACTGGCTCCCGGTGGAGTACAGTGCTGGTTTTGACCTTTAAAGCCCAATACGCCCTAGGACCCACGTACCTACGGGACCGCCTCTCCTGGTATGTCCCACAGAGGACCTTAAGGTCCACAAATGACAACATTTTGGAGGTCCCAGGTCGCAAGGTGGTTAGATTGGTCTCAACTAGGGCCAGGGCCTTTTCAGTACTGGCCCCTACTTGGTGGAATGCTCTGTCACAAGAGACCAGGGCCCTGCCAGACTTGACATCTTTCCACAAGGCCTGCAAGACAGAGCTATTCTGCCTGGCCTTTGGTTTGGACTTAGTCTGATCCTTATGTCCCCCCCCCCCCCAATATGGTTCTGATCTATGGGCTACTTTTAAAATGAGGCTGCATTTTAAATTGCATTTTAACCTGTATTTTAAATTGGTTCCCCCCCCTATTATATATATATATTATTTTACCAGTGTTAGGGCCGAGTATAAATAAATTTATTATTATTATTATTATTATTATTATTATTATTATTATTACTATTACTATTATCATCAATACAAGGCACCATTGAGCCATCTTAGGGTCTCCATTCCAGATTTGTGTAGAGTGTGCTTCTGAGCCTTTTCTTCTCCCGAAGATGTACCGCAAAGGAGTGGAGGTTTAGGATCAGAGTTTTCCTTCTCCTAGATGGGCTGCCTGCATCCGTGGGGGGATGAGAGTTTAGGGGTTGGCCACACCTACTTCTGACCATGCCCACCACCGCCATGTGGCCCTCATAGGGCTGGCCAAGGGTGAATGTGGTCCTCAGAACAAAAGAAGAAGAAGCCAGACCCCCTGGAATTAGGCTGCCGTAAGCCAGCGGTGGAGCAAGCTGACTGGGCCCCTGGGGCAGTGTGTGTGCCCTGTGCCCAGGGGCGGGGCCAGCCACCCACGGGGATGGGGCAAGCTGGGGCAGGATGCTCTGTGGAGCCTCGGAGGAGTCAGAGGAGAAAAGGAGACGGAGAATTCCTCCTCCTTGGACTTGTTGGCATTTTGAGAGAAATGAAAGTGCCTCTCGCACCCGGGGCTCAAGGGCTGGGTCCCTTTGTCATGTCTGCTGTTGTGTGTGTCCCCAAATGTTACAGGGCGCCATGGCAGGAGGAAGCTGCCCCACCCCATGCCCCCCTCGCTCATGGGGCTTAGCAGTAAAGAATTTGTACATTTGCATTTTGATTGTTACTAGAAGGAAATTGTAATTTGGAATTTTTACATGAGAGAAGAACCCCCCTCCTCCCCCTCAGCCTTCCTCTCTCCTGCTATATAAATACCTATATATACATATTCAAATATATCTATATAAAGTGGTACCTCAGGTTAAGTACTTAATTCGTTCCAGAGGTCCGTTCTTAACCTGAAGCACCACTTTAGCTAATGGGGCCTTCTGTTGCTGCCGTGCCACCGGAGCCCGATTTCTGTTCTTATACTGAGGCAAAGTTCTTAACCTGAAGCACTATTTTTAGCGGAATCTGTAACCTGAAGTGTATGTAACCCGAGGTACCACTGTATATAGAAAAAAGAGAGCCAGTGTGGTGTAGTGGTTAAGAGCGGTAGATTCGTAATCTGGGGAACCGGGTTCGCGTCTCCGCTCCTCCACATGCAGCTGCTGGGTGACCTTGGGCTAGTCACACTTCTTTGACGTCTCTCAGCCCCACTCACCTCACAGAGTGTTTGTTGTGGGGGAGAAAGGGAAAGGAGAATGTTAGCCGCTTTGAGACTCCTTCGGTTAGTGATAAAGCGGGATATCAAATCCAAACTCTTCTACCTGCCTCCTTCCACTCAGGCACCCTACAACTGAGGGGGAAGCGGTGGGCGGACCGTTTGGGGCAGCACAGAGCCTGCGGGCACCCAAGCCACCGTGTCACTCCCAGGAGAGACTTGTGACCTGGGCACACTGCAGGCCCCGCGGTGAGTGCCTCCCAGCATTTTGTGACCCCCTTACTGGTGACACCTGGGTTGGGCTGCCCCCCACCACACCCCCTTCCTCCGCCCCTGCCGAACGCTCAGCACCCAACTGCTTAAAAACAAAGGTTTGTCGGCTCTAATGTGTTCACAGCGATCTCATCCTGATACCCAGAGTGTTATCAAGGCAATTATGTTCTCCCCCACCGATGTCATTCTTTAATTAGGCAGAGTGCTGCCGGCAACCTAGGGAAAGGTGTACCCAAGAGGAAGGTGGCAGAAATATCTCTGCCGTGAATGAAAAAGAAAGGTTAGTCACCTGCCTGCTTTGCTCTGCTTGTGTCTTTTGACAGGAACCTCATCATCTCCAAAGTGTGAGTTCACATGTTATTAAATCCTAGGTGAGTTGCGTGGCAAGTTCCCTCCCCCCCAAAGGTGGAAATAATGACGCATGACACAATTATTAAGGTTAATCAGCTAAAAAAGGCCACAACTTTATTGGTTACAGATGATGGGCGGTATTGGCTTAGGCATTGGTCCTAACCAACCATATCCAACTACAGCCCATCCGCTTGAAGTCCGGGAAGGGTTAATCACCAGTAGGAGGAGTCCTTCTGATGCACATCAACTAGGAATTCTCCTGGGGTCACCGATAGGGGGCGTGCCTTAGCCCCTCACCTCCATAGGCTTCAGACAGGGCAATGCCCCCCAGAATCCTTTAACGGACTACCCTTCAATATGCGGGGCAGGTGATGGTGCTACCTCCCTTCTTCCATCTACAGAACTAGTCCAATGCCTAACTGCCAATACCCAGAAAGTTGTGACGATTTGCTACGAGGTAGGCGAGAACCAAGTGGCTGGTGCCAATTTGCCAAGTGGAAAAATCCCTACCAGGCCCCTTAACGGCGACCAACCGTGGTCCACAGCAAGGTCAAGGAATGAAAACCTTAAAGGGTAGGAGGGTGGCAAAACAGAACAGCTGATGAGCAGCAAAGAGGGAGATCCCCGGCCACGTCCTGTCTTTATAGGGCAGGCCATGCCCCCCGAGCCAGCCAATTGGCTGGCCAGGTGGTGACATGGCCAGGAATCCCCCCAATTGCATGGGGGCTGGTCTCTACCCACCGCGCACGTGGATGGGCCGTGAAGCCTGCAACCCCACTTCCTCCAAAGGGCGGAAGTGGCTTTCCTAAACCATGCTTGCGTGGTAAAAAGGTAAAGGTAAAGGTACCCCTGCCCGTACGGGCCAGTCTTGACAGACTCTAGGGTTGTGCGCTTATCTCACTCTATAGGCCGGGAGCCAGCGCTGTCCGCAGATACTTCTGGGTCACATGGCCAACGTGACAAGCTGCATCAGGCGAGCCAGTGCAGCACACGGAACGCTGTTTACCTTCCAGCTGGTAAGCGGTCCCTATTTATCTACTTGCACCCGGGGGTGCTTTCGAACTGCTAGGTTGGCAGGCGCTGGGACCAAACAACGGGAGCGCACCCCACCACGGGGATTCGAACTGCCGACCATGCGATCGGCAAGTCCTAGGCACTGAGGTTTTACCCACAGCGCCACCCACGTCCCACCATGCTTGCGTGGTACAGGAGTGTTATGATTCCAGGCAGATATTATACAAACAAACAAACACAGATGCCATTCCCACTGGTCAGATTTTTTCAGAATAAAAAAGTTTATGTTATGTGAATTTCCCCCATAACCTCTGTTTGCAGCATGCAGCTAGTTCTGCAAAAGGGACAGACTACCCTCTGCTGGAAGGAAGCTAAAATTGCTTCCAGGTCTACACTGAGTAGTGATACAGCCCCATCTAGCGGCAAATCTAAGACGATGCTTCGCAGTGCCATCAAGGGCACAGAGTTAGGGCAGAAAGCCAGAAATGACAAAGGTCCTCTTCAGGAGCTCCCTGCGAGTATGTGAGCGTGAGGGGGAACTTTCAGCATCTTCTCTTTGCCAGAGATACTCTCACGCAGTGCTGGGGTTGTTGGGTATATTTACCTTGGAAAGAGGAGACTGAGAGGTGAAGGTGACTGATGGACATCTTCAAATATCTCAAGGGCTGACACATGGAAGTGGGAACAAACTTCTTGTCTCCTGCTCTGGGAGGTAGGAATCGAACCCATGGCTCAAAGTTACAAGAAAGGAGGTTCTGCCTAAACATCAGGAAGAACTTTCTGACAGTGAGAGCTCTTCAACAGTGGTTTAGTCTCCCCCGGGAAGTCATAGAATCATAGAATCACCCATGACTGAGTGAGCTCCCGTTGCTCGGTCCCTGCTCCTGCCAACCTAGCATAGAATCATAGAATCATAGAATCGAATCATAGAATCATAGAGCTGGAAGAGACCACAAGGGCCATCGAGTCCAACCCCCTGCCAAGCAGGAAACACCATCAGAGCACTCCTGACATATGGTTGTCAAGCCTCTGCTTAAAGACCTCCAAAGAAGGAGACTCCACCACACTCCTTGGCAGCAAATTCCACTGTCAAACAGCTCTTACTGTCAGGAACTTCTTCCTAATGTTTAGGTGGAATCTTCTTTCTTGTAGTTTGGAACCATTGCTCCGTGTCCGCTTCTCTGGAGCAGCAGAAAACAACCTTTCTCCCTCCTCTATGTGACATCCTTTTATATATTTGAACATGGCTATCATATCACCCCTTAACCTCCTCTTCTCCAGGCTTGTGGATTCTCCTTCCTTGGAGGTTTTTAAGTAGAGGTTGGAGGGCCATCTGTCCTGGATGCTTTAGCTGAGATTCCTACATTCCACTGTGAATAATAATAATAATAATAATAATAATAATAATAATAATAATAAATTATTTATACCCTGCCCATCTGGCTGGGCTTCCCCAGCCACTCTGGGCGACTTCCAACAAAATATTAAAAGACCGTAATCCATCAAACATTAAAAGCTTCCCTAAACAGGGCTGCCTTCAGATGTCTTCTAAAAGTCTGGCAGTTGTTTTTCTCTTTGACATCGCTCACTGGAAGGACAGATCGTGAAGCTGAGGCTCCAATACTTTGGCCACCTCATGAGAAGAGAAGACCCTGATGTTGGGAAAGAAGGAGGGCACAAGGAGAAGGGGACGACAGAGGACGAGATGGTGGGACAGTGTTCTCGAAGCTACCAGCATGAGTTTGACCAAACTGCAGGAGGCAGTGGAAGACAGGAGTGACTGGTGTGCTCTGGTCAATGGAGTCACGAAGAGTCGGACACGACTAAACAACTAAAGAACAACAACAAAGGAGGGCATTCCACAGGGTAGGTACCACTATCGAGAAGGCCCTCTGCCTGGTTCCCTGTAACTTGGCTTCTCACAGTGAGGGAACCTCCAGGAAGGTCCTCAGAGCTGGACCTCAGTGTCTGGGCAGAACGATGGGGGTGGAGACGCTCCTTCAGGTATACTGGGGTGAGGCCATTTAGGGCTTTCAAGGTCAGCACCAACACTTTGAATTGTGCTCGGAACGTACTGGGAGCCAGTGTAGGTCTTTCAAGACTGGTGCTATGTGGTTTGTGCAGCTGCTCCCAGTCACCAGTCTAGCTGCTGCATTCTGAATTAGTTGTAGCTTCTGGGTCACCTTCAAGGGTAGCCCCACATAGAGTGCATTGCAGTAGTCCAAGCGAGAGATAACCATAGCATGCACCACTCTGGTGAGGCAGTCTGCAGGCAGGGAGGGTCTCAGCCTGAGTACCAGATGGAACTGATAAACAGCTCCCCTGGACACACAATTGACTCTGTGGAGGCAGAGAATAGCCATTGTGGGCAATAACCATCCATAGCCCTCTTCCCCATGATTTGTCTAATCCTTTTTTAAAACCACCCAAACTGGTGGCTGTCCCTGCTTCTTGTGGCAGGGAGTTCCACAGTTTGCATTGTGGAAAGAAGCATTTCCTCTGTCTTGCTTTCGTCTGTGTAAGCTGTCCAGGGAAAATAATAATTAAGTCTTTGCCTTCTACTTATTCACTGTCTCCAAAGTATGCACAATTTCGCACACTTCTATAATCCATACTTATAATCCATTACTAACAACTCTCTTAATCTCTCTCTCCTGTTTTACAATTTAGAATACTCATTTAAACATTCTTAAAAGATCAATGACTTCCCTTCTTCTCTTCCCATGGTTCATTTTTCATATCATAAATCCCTGCACATTTTCCATAAACTAAACCATTCAGTATTCCATTACTCCATCCATCAAAACTTATTTACACTGTTTTATCTTAATGCTGCCAATGTTTTCAAGTGTACACAATTCCCCCCCATATATTCAATAAATATTTTCCAGTCTTTAAATGTATGTTCTTCTTGTTCTCTTATTCTATACATTAGGACCTCAAGCGACGCAAACTCCATCAGTTTAAGTTGTCATTCTTCTTTCATTCAGAGTTTGCTCGTTTTCCATTTTGGGGCTAACAAAACATGGGCCGTTGTAGTGGCATACAATAAATAACCTTTTTTTAAAAAAAAATAATATTTATTAAGGGTTTAGGAATTACAAAAAGAAAAAATGAAAATTAAACATAACAATATAATAAAGTACAAAAACAAAAACAAAAACACTACATGACACATTGAATTAATAAAGCAAAACAAAAACAATTAAAAACACTTCCAATATTTTCAATCTTAACTTTCATTCACTTGTTTCATTGACTTCCTCACACCTCCCTTTTTGTATTCCACTTCAATTAACTATTTCAGCAAGTCCTTTCCAACAATAAATAACCTTTTTTGACACCTGGGAATTTCCATCTGAATTATCCCCAATGAATTTTTTTTGGGGGAAAGTACATTTAAACCTTTTTTCAATTCATTATGAATTATTTCCCAATACTCTTTTACCCTTTTGCAGGTCCAACACATATGAAAGAACGTCCCCTCAACCTCATTGCCTCTCCAGCACTTATCTGATTCAGTCTTATACATCTTAGCAAGCTTACTCGGAGTTAAATACCATCTATAAATTATTTTCAAGTACTGTAGTTCTCCTGCAAAGAACAGCATGCTGCACACTTCAAATCGCTTTTCCAAAGTTTTCCCCAGAGACTAAAATCTATATTATGTCCTGTATCTCTTGCAGCGGTGTAGCGTGGGTTGTCAGCACCCGGGGCAAGGCAAGTAATTTGCGCCCCCTAAACCGGGGCAAGGCAAGTAATTTGCGCCCCCTAACCCGGGGCAAGGCAAGTAATTTGCGCCCCCTAACCCAGGGCAAGGCAAATAATTTGTCCCCCCTAACCCAGGGCAAGGCAAGTAATTTGCGCCCCCTAACCCGGGGCAAGGCAAGTAATTTGCGCCACCTAACCCGGGGCAAGGCAAGTAATTTGTGCCCCCTAACCCGGGGCAAGGCAAGTAATTTGCGCCCCCTAACTCGGGGCAAGGCAAGTAATTTTGGCCCCCTAACTCGGGGCAAGGCAAGTAATTTGCACCCCCTAACCCGGGGCAAGGCAAGTAATTTGCGCCCCTAACCCCTAACCTGCTGCCGCTGCCAGCTTCTTCTTGCTGCTGCCTGGGCTGGTCGGGTGTGGTTCTCTCCCGTGCTCAGTGCTGCGCTGGGCGGCCGCTGCACTGTCCCTCCCCCAGATAGTCCCTCCCTCGCTCTCTCTCTCTGCTCCGCACCGCAACGCACGCCTGGCACCCTCCCCCTCCACAGTGGGCGGCGACCCGGCAGCTCGGATCGGATTCGCACAGCCAGCACTGCAGTGAGAGAGAGTGAGTGAGCCAGGTAGGGGCAGAGAGCTGCGAGTGCGAGCGCGCCCCCCCAAATGTTGCGCCCGGTGCGGCTGGCCCCCTGCACCCCCCACGCTACGCCACTGATCTCTTGCCCAGTGTGTCATAGATGCTTTGACAAGCACTTCTTGTACATCTTAGCAAGCCTAAAGGTAAAGGGGCCCCTGACCATTAGGTCCAGTCGTGGCCAACTCTGGGGTTGTGGCGCTCATCTCGCTTTACTGGCCGAGGGAGCCGGCGCACAGCTTCCAGGACATATGGCCAGCATGACTAAGGTGAACCAGAGCAGCGCATGGAAATGCCGTTTACCTTCCCGCCGGAGCGGTACCTATTTATCTACTTGCACTTTGACGTGCTTTCGAACTGCTAGATTGGCAGTAGCAGGGTCCGAGCAATGGGAACTCACCCCGTCGCGGGGATTCGAACCGCCGACCTTCTGATTGGCAAGTCCTAGGCTCTGTGGTTTAACCCACAGTGCCACCTGCGTCCCTTAGCAAGCCTACTCGGAGTTAAATACCACCTATAAATTATTTTCAAGTACTGTAGTTCTCCTGCAAAGAACATCATGCTGCACACTTCAAATCGCTTTTCCAAAGTTTTCCCCAGAGATTAAAATCTATATTATGTCCTGTATCTCTTGCCCAGTGTGTCATAGATGCTTTGACAAGCTCGTCTTTTGTTTCCCAATCTAATAACAGATTGTGCATTTTAGATAAAAGTTTTTCTTTGTTTTGTAGACGTTCTTTTTCAAATTGTGAGCTTGGGTCCGAAAAACAATTTTTCCTGTCTTTTTTTTTTTTACTTAAAAGAAGAAGAAGAAGAAAAGACAGGGAACCTTTTACATCATATTTGCAGAAACAACAACAAAAATAGACTCACTGGCAGGATTTAAATAAACATTTACAATTTTATTTACAGAGAACAAGAAATTTACAGAGAACAAGAATATATAAACAGCAGAATGTAACATGGGATGTAATAAACCAGAGACAGAAGTCGAGGGAGGTCAACAGGGAGGAGTGAAACTAGAAAATGAATGTTGAGAAATGATAATGTAGAATGCCCTCCCACCAGATGTCAGAGAGAAAAACAACTACCAGACTTTTAGAAGACATGTGAAGGCAGCTCTGTTTAGGGAAGCTTTTAATTTTTAAGAGGTTATTGTATTTTGATATTCTGTTCGAAGCAACCCAGAGTGGCTGGGGAAACCCAGCCAGATAGGCAGGGTATAAATAATAATAATAATAATAATAATAATAATAATAATAATAATAATAATAGATATTTGTTATGAGGAAAGAAAATCAATAAAAATTATTTTTTTTAAAAAAAATAATTAATCATAGTAGTACAGTGGTACTTCTAGATGCAAACGGGATCTGTTCCAGAGCCCTGTTCACATCCTGAAGCGAACGCAACCCGCGTCTGTGAGTGGGCGGGTTGCGATTTGCCGCTTCCGTGCATGTGCGTGATGTCATTTTGAGCATCTGCGCATGCACAAGTGATGAAACCCGGAAGTAAGGCGCCACTACCCAGAAGGGCCTCTGCCTGGTTCCCTGTAACTTCACTTCTCGCAGGGAGGAAACCACCAGAAGACCCTCAGAGCTGGACCTCAGTGTCCGGGCAGAACGATGGGGGTGGAGATGCTCCTTCAGGTATACTGGACCGAGGCCATTTAGGACTTTAAAGGTCAGCACTAACACCAATCTTCCTTGAAATTCCCTTTGCCAATGAAAGTATGGAGGAAGAGTTTGATTCGGTGGAAGTCAGCATCATGTCTCCAGAGAGTCATAACACTTAGTGCTTGCAGTGAAACAACATCACATTCAGCCTCTCACCTTGCTAACTGTGACGAGAGAGGGAGTGAGGAGAAAGGGAGGTTGATGCTTTCAATAGAGGTCCCTTGGAGCTGGACCTCAGTGTCCAGGTAGAATGATGGGGGTGGAGACGCTCCTTCAGATATACTGGACCAAAGCCATTTAGGGCTTTAAAGGTCAGCACCAACACTTTGAATTGTGCTCAGAAACGTACTGGGAGCCAATGTAGCTGGTGACTTAAAGGTTATGGGCTAATTTTGTCTCTCTTCTCTTTTATCCTCCTTGTGCCTGTGACATGTGGGATGCCCTCCTTTGTTCATTCATCTGCCCAGCCGGTACTGTTCCTAAAAGCCATAATTGAGACACCCTCCGCCGCCATCCGCAGACCCCTGGGGTGGCCTGCAATGGAAAAGGCACAAGCGGAAAAGGCTCCCATCCTGCGGCTGCTACAGACATGCCGGAATGCCTTTTTTAATTATGGTAATTCTGCCTTGACACTGTAATAAACTCTCTGCTGTTGCAAGTCAAACAATTCAAAAGTGGCGGGGGGGGGGGAATAGGGGTGAGTGTGGAATTAGGCCAGAATTAGAATCCTGATTTGAAAAGGGCCACTGAATGGAGCTGCTGCAGTCAGGTGCTCTGAGCGGGGCAAGGCTGAGAAGATGGATTGATAAGGAGAGGGTCGAAATTACAGGGGTGACTTCCCCTCTAGATATCCAAAGCAGAGCCAGATTAAGACCTTTGAGGCCCCAAACACTTAAAAGATTTGGGTGCCTCCCATCTAATTCAAATTCCAAACAATCATGAGTCATAAAACCAGTGAGCTACACTTATTTATTTATAATTTAATAACTTTTATACAATTTGCTTTTGTGACTATGTGGAACGCAGTTCAGCTACTGACTGATTGATTGATTGTGTGAGTGCAGAAATGGATAAAACAATGACTATCATCAGTGCAGATAAGAAAATTTATTAATTTTATTTTTTATCATCTACAGTACTGTTTTATTTATTTTATAGTACAGTCCATTGATTATTGCTTTCGTTTTATGGATCAATGGTCTTGTTAGATAGTGAAATTCATGTTAAATTGCTGTTTTAGGGGTTGCTTTTAAAAGTCTAGAATGGATTAATACGTTTTACATTATTTTTGATGGGAAAGCGCGGCTTGGTTTGGGAACGCTTTGGTTTTGGAACGGACTTCCGGAACGGATTAGGTCTGAGAACCAAGGGACCATTGTACTTGAAAAGTCAGAGTCACTCCCATTGCTCCACCCCCTTTTGCCTCTGGCTCTACCCACTATTGATAGGCAGCTCCAATGAGGTTGCTGGTGGTAGAAGAAGAAGAAGAGTTTGGATTTGATATCCCGCCTTTCACTCCCTTTAAGGAGTCTCAAAGCAGCTAACATTCTCCTTTCCCTTCCTCCCCCACAACAAACACTCTATGAGGTGAGTGGGGCTGAGAGACTGGCCCAAGGTCACCCAACAGCTGCATGTGGAGGAGCGGAGACACGAACCCAGTTCACCAGATTACGAGACTACCGTTCTTAACCACTACACCACACTGGCTCACTGGTGTAGCCTTTGGGCTGGAAAAGGTTCCCCAACCCCCCAAAGCTACTCCCTAGCTGCTCTTCAAGCACTGCACCCTGGCCATTGCTGAGTGTGTCCAAACACACTTAGTGTTTGTCAGGGCTGAGCGGCCAGCAGCAGCCTGCAATGAGAGATGATTCAGGAGCTGGGAGCCACGGAGGAAGCCAGTACACAGGGCCAAAGAATGAGCCGGCACTCTGTTCTCACAAGAAGCTGTGGCAATCACACAGGGTCCCCGGCGTTTTGCCGTCTATTGATCCCTGTGCCCCCACTTTATTTCTCGCTGCCACCACCCAGGCCCTACCTGGGACAATACTGAGTCCAGTCAGGGTCAAATTGGAAGATAAACTTCTGTTTATTTATTGCAATTTAACAAGCATGTGGTTTCATAAACAGTATCGGTCAATTACAATCATGGGGTGCCTATCCAGACCTAAAACTTCCGCTACCTGCTCTCACTCACTAAACCACCTCTCAGATATTTACTTGTCTTCCTAGCTCCTAACTGTTCCTGACTCAGCTTCTTTCGCTACACGAACTCAACCTACCCACAGACCCTATCCCAATTCACTCCCACTCCAACCAACCAACCACCCAACTCCCAATGACCTCCCTTCACCCCTCCCAGAGCTGGTTCTATAGTCCCTCTGACTCCACCCCCTGGGTTCTGATTGGGTAACTTGTTTAACTATTTCACCTCCAGCACTCTCAGATGTTAATGTCACAGAAGCCTGCAAGCAAAACCTGAGTGTAACAACTCTTTCACCAACAGCTGGTATTCTGGGGCATATAGCCTCTAATGGTGTAATGTTGGAAAATGTCGATCACTTCTCCTACCTGGGCAGCTATCTTTCCACAAGGGCCGGCATTGATGCTGAAATCCAGCATCACCTCAGCTCTGCGAGTGTGGTTTCTCCCAATTGAAGTGCAGAGTGTTTGAGGACTGGGACATTTGCAGGGAAACCAAAATGCTTGTTTGCAAAGCTATTGTACTACCAACCTTACTGTATGCTTGTGAAACATGGACCACTTATAAACGACATCTCCAACTCCTCGAAAGATTCCATCAATGGTTTCTCCAAAAAATCTTACACATCACTTGGGAAGGCAGGCAAACTGATACCAGTGTACTGAAAGAAGCAAAGATCACCAGTGTCAAAGCAATAATTCTTCAACATCAACTTCGTTGGACTGGTCATGTTGTGCGGATGCCTGATAATCGTCTTCCAAAGCAACTACTCTATTCCGAACATAAAAATGGAAAGCGTAATGCTGGTGGTCAACAAAAGAGGTTTAAAGACTGTCTCAAGGCAAATCTAAAAAAAATGTAGTATAAACCCCAACAATTGGGAAACACTGGCCTGCGAGTGCTCCAGTTGGAGAACAGCCTTTACCAAAGGTGTCACGGGCTTTGAAGACAGTCGAACTCAGGACACAAGGGAGAAACGTGCTAAGAGGAAGGCAGGCTTGGCAAATCCACACCGTGATCAACTCCCACCCAGAAAGCAATGTCCCTACTGTGGAAGGACGTGTGGATCCAGAATTGGCCTCCACAGTCACTTCCAGACTCATTGTTAAAACCGTGTTTATGGGAGACAATCTTACTTGGCTACGAGGGATCACCAAAGAAGAAGAAGGAAGAAGAACGTCACCATTGCAGCTAGTAGCCTTCTCCTCCATGCAAAGCCCTCTTTGAAAGCCATCGTAGCTGGGGGCCATCATTGCCTCCTGTGGGAGCGAATGTCATTGCTGAATTCCATGGGCCAAGAATTCAACAGTTGAATTTAGGAGCAGGCGTCACACCATCAGAGGACTATGCCTTTCAAGCTGGTTCCTCCTAGTTGGCCTCCTCTTGGGCTGATGTGGCAACCCATCAACCTGCCCTTAGAGAGTTCGGGCTTAGCCATTTCTCCATTTGGGGGGCTGGGTATGAATTTTCGCTGGAGCTCACTGAGTTTGGTTATTAAGAAAGCTCTGACCCCTTAACCCACGACATTGTTTAGTGTCTTCCTTCCTGGATGTGGGGCAATGCATTTTCCCCACCCCAAGCAGGCGGACTTATTTAGAAAATTTATCTCCCTGCTCTTCCGATGCATTTGCTATATATATATATATATATATATATATATAGAGAGAGAGAGAGAGAGAGAGAGAGAGAGAGAGAGGTAGCTCGGGTTACATACGCTTCAGGTTACAGACTCCGCTAACCCAGAAATAGTGCTTCAGGATGAGAACAGAAATCATGCTCCGACAGCGCGGCGGCAGCAGGAGGCCACATTAGCTAAAGTGGTGCTTCAGGTTAAGAACAGTTTCAGGTTAAGTACAGACCTCCGGAATGAATTAAGTACTTAACCTGAGGTACCACTGTATGTTTTTAACATATCATTTTCAACAGTAATTAAACATACTTTTACATCTTATTCAGTTTTTTTGACTTCCATCAGTCCTGTCTGAAAATTTTCCAGTCTAATCTCTTAGTATGCATTCCTTATTTTCCCTATTACATTTCAAACTCATAACCAATATCTCTATCTTTTTCTACTTTGTAACACTTCGTATATTTCTCCTTACAAAACCTCTTGTAGTCCTACTAGCATAATTTGTTGATTACAGTTGCTCTTCAAATAATTCATATACTTCTTCCAATCTTCTGTAAATCTCTGGTCCCGCAGGTTTTGAATCCTTCTGATTCATTTGCATTGTGTCAATTGCATTGCCAGGGGTATTTTTAGCCCATCGGACCGAGTTGCATAACCAGAGCATATGGGACCGCCTTTAAGTTTGATTACTCTTTAATAAAGCTATTCCGTGTTTAATTTTAGCTCTTGGAGAAGTGTGAGGTTGTTCTCCATCTGTCATGCTGGAAAGATTTATTAAAACACACACACACACAAATGTTTTAATAATTAAGAAATGGAAAGGATTTGATTATCTAAAAGGTTGGAAGATGGTGCTCGATTTGTTGCTGCTGTTGTTGCAGGGCTTGCTAGAAATTGCCTTAAAGGGGAAGTGTGTCACACTGCCTCAATCAATGTGACGGAGAGGCACTGCCACCGCAAAGTTGAATGCACCATCTGGTCCTGCTCTGCACTCTTCTTAAGTGAGCGAATATAGACTTCTTGTTGTGAGTGTGTTTTTAAACGGCTGGGTGATCATTATCTTTAACTCATCTTTCCTCGGGGAAACATTATTGAGTGAAACAGGAGGTGAGTGTCAGGCCTCAGACCCAGGATGAAAATCAGTTGCTGGAAATCCATAGCCTTCAGCACTTCTCTGATGAAAATAAGGATGTCATATTCAATGATGCTGATGGTGCTGCTGATGTGCCGGTATGGTGTAGTGGTTAAGAGCGGTGGACTCGTAATCTGGTGAACCGGGTTCGCGTCCCCGCTCCTCCACATGCAGCTGCTGGGTGACCTTGGGCCCTAGTCACACTTCTTTGAAGTTTCTCAGCCCTATTCACCCCACAGAGTGTTTGCTGTGGGGGAAGAAGGGAAAGGAGATTGTTAGCCGCTTTGAGACTCCTTAGGGTAGTGATAAAGCAGGCTATCAAATCCAAACTCTTCTCTTCTTATTTATACTCCACCCATCTCACTGGGTTACCCCAGTAACTCTGGGTAGATAGATAGATAGATAGATAGATAGATAGATAGATAGATAGATATAAAGGTGAAGGACCCCTAGCAGTTAAGTCCAGTCACAGATGACTCAGGGGTTGCAGTGCTCATCTCGTTTTACAGGCCGAGGGAGCCGGCATTTGTCCGCAGACAGTTTTTCAGGGTCATGTGGCTAGCATGACTAAGCTGCTTCTGGCGCAACGGAACACTGAAACCAGAGCAACGCATGGAAACACTGTTTACCTTCCCGCTGGAGCGGTACCTATTTATATACTTGAACCTTTTTTTTTTTGCGTGCTTTCAAACTGCTAGGTTGGCAGGAGGTGGGACTGAGCAACGGGAGCTCACCTCGTCATGGGAATTTGAACCGCTGACCTTCTGATCGGCAAGCCCAAGAAGCTCAGTGGTTTAGACCACAGTGCTGTGGGAATTTTCTGGGGTGCAGGAGAGGATATATTGACTAATTATATCCTTATCCAACTTGTGCTAACAAATTCCCAAAATATCAGCAGAGTTTATAGACATTCCCCTTTAAGTTCGCAACGGTAACGCTTGCACAGGTTCGCTAGAACCTCTATAATAATTACTCTGGTAATTTCCCCTTTTGTTCCCTCTTAAAATACAAGACACGACACAGTCTTTATAAAAGTATAAAAGAGTTTACTCACCTTCTGTTCACAATATGATCCCAGAAGGCATACAGCTTTAAAAAGTTACATACACTTAGAATCTATCTTATAGGAAGATAGTACTGTCCTCTCTTGGCTGAGAGCCAAGAGGGCATGTTGCTCCTTCAAAAGATGAAGATGAGAGAGGCAAGAGAGAGAATGGCTGCCTGCCCTGTGCTTTTATCATTACCTGCACAGGTGAGGCCACACCCACCTCTGGTCACATGCGGAGGAAGTCCGTCCCCAGGAGGTTTACCTGCTTGCTGGACAGACATCCCTCCCCATGTTCTAACATGTACACTCTAGGAATGTTGTCATTGACTGCTCCTGTGTTTACATCCCACAAGTGCCACCTGAGTCCCATATATATACACACAGCGGTACCTCAGGTTACAAACTTAATTCGTTCCAGAGATCCGTTCTTAACCTGAAACCGTTCTTAACCTGAGGCACGCTTTCACTAATGGGGCATTCTGCTGCCGCCATGCCACTGGCGTGCGGTTTCCGTTCTCATCCTGAGCCAAAGCTTGTAACCCGAGGTACTACTTCCTGTTTAGCAGAGTTTGTAACCTGAAGCGTTTGTAACCTGAGGTACCACTGTGTGTGTGTGTGTGTGTGTGCGCGCACACACACACACACACACACACACAATCAGTGCTTTTTTCTGGGGGACGCATACCCCTAAACATTTTGTGAATGTAATGGGAGAAGAAACTTTTTATTTATTTATTTATTTATTTATTTAGTTTCTTCTCTAACATGGTGAATTGTCTGTTCCATTGCTACCACTGATGGTGGCCTCAATTCCTGCCATGGTGTTTCCTGAGTCACAGATGGAAGCGGGCGTTTAATGTGTGAAGCAGTGTGGAATATGGATGTGTGATAAAATGAGGTAATGTGAGATAATGCATGTTCTTTGTACTTTTGTCCATTTACTGTATTTATTTTTCTGGATTTGAACTATAAAATGGTGATTTTCTTGAGTCAAAATGAGAGTACCCCTAAACATTTTTAAAGAAAAAAAAGCACTGAACTTAATAAAACATTAAACATTAAAAAACTACCCCACACAGAACTCCCTTCAGATGTCTTTTAAAGGTTGTCTAGTTACTTATCTCCTTGGCTCGGGGGTCACATAACTCCATACACTGTAACACTTCTCTGAAGAAAATAGGGACGTCCTAAGGAAAAGCGGGACATTCTGGGATCGAATCAGAAGCCCGAATGGCTTCTGTAAATCCAGGACTGTCCCTGAAAAATAGAGACATTTGGATGGTCTGGGAATGACAGCTGTGGAAAGGGGTTATTGAACTCAGGAGCTGGTTACAGGTTTTTCACAGCTGGCCACAGTGAGGATGAATTGCTCCAGGATAATGGAGTAGATGGTCCTTTGGCCTGATCCTGCAGGCCTCTTCTTAAGTGAGTTGCACTGCACTGAAACTCTGCTCTGGTCTTCCCAGGGCATCTGGTTGGCCACTCTGAGAACAGAATGTTGGACAAGATGGGCCTTTGGCCTGTGACCTGGTGTCACAGACTGCCTGAAGAGGAATGGTGGGGGCACCAGCTGGTGGACCCCCAAGGGAACCCCCAGGGGAAGAAGGCCCAAGGCCAGGGAACTAATAATGGGACGATGACAAGTGGTCAGAGGGAGAAGAGGGAGAAAACTGGGAGGAGGAGGTGTCAGAAGCTGTAGCGGCAACAGGGTTTAGTGAGCAGGAAGAGGCTGGGGCAGAGTGCAGTCCAGAATCAGACGCAGGAGAGGAGGGGGGGGGGGGTCAGGAAACAGAGATGGGGCAGGCTGCTGCAGAATCCAGGGAATCGCCCTCTCCTGCTGTGGTCGGTTCCCAGAACATGTAGCGGAATGAAGAGGGCGGAGCAACAAGAGACTAGACAAAGGAGCCAGAAATTTGGGAAGGACCCTGTGAAGAAGGAGTCTTAGGGAACAGTGGGAAGGCCCTCACAAGTGCCTTACTGGGGAAGACCTATTGGGAACAGTTGCTGTGATCACTAGTGAAATATACTCGGAGTTCTGTAGTGATTTCATGCTCTTTATTGCAGCTTGTAAAACAGTGACTGAATTGCCCCCCCCCAAACCTCAGGCTTTAATAATAATAATAATAATAATAATAATAATAATAATAATAATAATAATTTATTTATACCCCGCCCATCTGGCTAGGTCCCCCCAGCCACCCTGGGTGGCTTCCAACAAAACACTAAAATACTATAACCTATTAAAAATTAAAAGCTTCCCTAAACAGGGCTGCCTTTAGATGTCATCTAAAAGTTTGGTAGTTATTTTTCTCTTTGACATCTGGTGGGAGGGTGTTCCACAGGGCGGGTGCCACTACCAAAAAGGCCCTCTGCCTGGTTCCCTGTAACTTGGCTTGTCGCAGTGAGGGAACCGCCAGAAGGCCCTCAGTGCTGGACCTCAGTGTCTGGGCTGAACGATGGGGGTGGAGACGCTCCTTCAGGTATTTACACAATGAATCCCGTCTGATTGGCTGATTCTGCTTCCCTCCTGGAGCCTGATTGGTCTTTTTCTGCAGGCCCATCAGCATTCTAGGATCCTACCAGCCTAATAGGCTGATTAACGTCCTCCTGGAGCCTGAATGGTCTTTTCCTGCAAGCCAATCAGTTGTTGCATTCTAGGATCCTACTTGCCTATTGTTGTAGGATCCAAGCTTAGTACATAACAACCAGTTTTGGTTTCTTCGAATGAAGAATTAATTTCAATGACACGGGGTGTTTTATTGCTGACTTCCTCCTGTCTCTGGCACCTGATATCTACCTGGCCTCTATGAAAACAGGATGTTGGTCTACAGAAGCCATTGTCTTGACGCAGCAGCCTCTTCTTCTTATCTACATGGCACACTTCAAATATCCTCTACCTCTGCAAGTCTCCTCTCTCCCCTGCCCTTCGTCAGGAGCCTCAGCAGGAGGTGATGTTTTTGTTCCTTTTCTCAATCTGCCAGTGACTTTTATAGAAAGAAACACGAGACCTTTTCCCTTTCTTTCTTTTTAATTGCAGCTGCAACATGTTGTGTGGTGGATTTCACATCCTGCCTGATGGAGATGCATTATGTACCTCCCAATCACCACACTTTCTAATTCTATCCTTTCAAATAACTTCTCTTAATTTCAATCCCATCAACGTGACAACAATTACGCCATTTGGTTCAGCTTTTCCTGGATTCGCTGGCTGTTTTAAGGCCTGGAAATAGTACAGATTCAGCAGGCCTGATTGCATATAAATAGATTCGTGTTGCTTATTTAAAGAGAAAAGGATGAATGAGAGAAGGGAGGAGGGAGGGAGGGAGGGAGGGAGGGAGGGAGGGAGGAAGGAAGGAAGGAAGGAGGGAAGGAAGGAAGACAGACGGACTGAAAGAACTTGGCTCATGCTGGGATAGCTCAGTACAGAATGAGGCTCTGAATCTCAGTATAGTGGATTCAAGCCCCACACAGAATCATAGAGTTGGAAGGGACCCTGAGGGTCATTTAGACCAACCCCCTACAATGTAGGAATCTCAGCTAAAGCATCCATGACAGATGGCCATCCAACCTCTGCTTAAAAACCTCCAATGAAGGACAGTCAACCACCTTCCGAAGGAGTCTGTTCCACCATTGAAAAGCTCTTCCTGATGGAGTATCATTTTTTTGGTTCGGGTCCTACCCTCTGGAGCAGGACAGCATCTTCCATGTGACTGACAGTGCTTTAGATACTTGTAGATGACATATCTCCTCTTTCCCAGGCTCAACATACCCAACTCCTTCAACTGTTCCTCATAAGTCTTTTTTTATAATTTTTTTATTGATTTTCATCATGAAAAATACATATCACACCACATTACAACTTTAACAAATTTTCTCGTTTTTGAACTTCCTTCAGCCTCTCTGACAATCATCCGAATTAAACTTTTTGATTACACATTTCCTAAATTAGCTATTGCCTTCTAACAAACCCTTCCACACCTATTTTTCTTTTTTACAATATTTCTTAGGTTTTTACAGAGCTTCTTTAAGCCACTAACGTTATTTCATTGTCACTTATGCATTCCCAATATTCCACTAACTTTCCCCAGTCCTCAATGAACTTTTGATCTCGTAGATATCTGATCTTCCCTGTTAGTTTATCAAGCTCTGCATAGTCCATCAGCTTCATTCTCCACTCCTCCAATGTTGGTACTTGTTCTTGTTTCCAGTTCTGGGCCAGTAATATTCTTGCCGCTGTTACTGCATATTGGAAAAGTTTACAATCCTTTCTATTTATTTCATTTCCTATAATCCCTAAAAGAAAGGCCTCTGGTTTCTTAACAAATGTATATTTCAACATTTTTTTCAATTCATTATATATCAATTCCCAGAAGCTCATCACTTTCTTACATTCCCACCACATATGGTAAAAAGTACCATCCTTTTCTTTGCATTTCCAACATTTCTTTCATGTTTTATACATTTTTGCAAGTTTTACCGGTGTAATATACCAACTGTAAATCATTTTCATAACATTTTCCTTTAACGCAGTACATGCGGTAAATTTGATATTTTTGTTCCATAATTTAATCCAATCATTAAATTGTATATTATATCCAAAATCTCTGGCCCAATGTATCATAACAGATTTAACTTCTTCATCCTTTGTATGCCATTCCAGCAATATCTTATACTTATCTCCTCTTTCCCAGGCTCAACATACCCAACTCCCTCAACTGTTCCTCATAAGTCTTGGCTTCCAGATCCTCAATCATCTTGTTCGCCCTTGTCTGCACACATTCCAGCTTCTCAAGATCCTTCTTGAATTGCCATGCCCAGAACTGGACACAGGACTCCAGGTGTGGTCTGACCAAGGCAGAATAAATTGGTACTATTCCTTCCCTTGGGGACGCAGGTGGCGCTGTGGGTTAAAGCCTCAGCGCCTAGGGCTTGCCGATCGAAAGGTCGGCGGTTCGAATCCCTGCGGCGGGGTGCGCTCCCGCTGCTCGGTCCCAGCGCCTGCCAACCTAGCAGTTCGAAAGCACCCCCGGGTGCAAGTAGATAAATAGGGACTGCTTACCAGCGGGAAGGTAAACGGCGTTTCCGTGTGCGGCTCTGGCTCACCAGAGCAGCGATGTCACGCTGGCCACGTGACCCGGAAGTGTCTCCGGACAGCGCTGGCCCCTGGCCTCTTAAGTGAGATGGGCGCACAACCCCAGAGTCTGTCAAGACTGGCCCGTACGGGCAGGGGTACCTTTACCTTTATTCCTTCCCTTGACCTGGACCTTCTATTGTTGCAGCCAATTAGCTTTTTTTTTTTGCTACTGCATCACACCGTTGACTCATGTGAAGCTTGTGGTCTGCTAAGACCCCTAGATCCTTTTCGCATGTACTACTGGCAAGCCAGGTGTCCCCCATCTTATATTGGTGCAGTTGGTGCAGCTCATCCAGCCCTGGAAGTCTGAATTCATTTAAAGTAGCTTGACATTGCCACCATGAGTTTGACCAAACTGCGGGAGGCAGTGGAAGACAGGAGTGCATGGCGTGCTCTGGTCCATGGGGTCACAAAGAGTTGGACACGACTAAATGACTAAACAACAACAACAACAGACATTGCCATGCCACCTCCTTTTCTATGTTGAGCTGAAATTCCCTCCTTACACCATTTATTCTGTTATCACCAGGTTGGGCATCACTTTCCTTTTGAGTGAAGACAGCAACAAAGTATATGTTGAGCAGGTCCACCTTCTCTCTGGGCAGTGAAGAGAGCTGATTGGCCAGAGAACAGAAGACTGGCAGAAAAGTCTCTCTGAGCCTCTGTAAATTCAAACGGATTAGGGAAGAATGTGGAGAGCAGGAAAGAGTGCAGATTTGAGATTTTGGGGGAAACCCTTTTTAAAAAAATCTCTTGACATTCCGCTTGGGAGCCGGCCAGAGTGACTGGGAAAACCCAATCAGATGGGCAGGGTATAAATAAATTATTATTATTATTATTATTATTATTATTATTATTATTAGTGCTGGTTGACTGAATGGACCAGCCTCCACTGATTTTAATTGGGCAGGAGGAAGCAATACAATGAGCACAAACACTAGAATCCCATGACAATTAATTGTTTGCAACCACCCATTAAATCGATGTTCTCCATTTGCAATCTATATTAATTAACTTGTGGAGCCCTCAACCCCACAGGATCCCAAATCTGTGCATACCACACATTCTTATAAGTCCCCCATTGAAAGGACATGTTTGATGCTCCACCCAACTTTTCACCTCTGGCCATACCCACCCATCTGACCCCTGAAAGGTTGTCTATGAGGGAATGTGGCCCTTGAGCTGCAGAAAGCTTCGCCATCCCAGCTGTACAGTGTGTTGTGCATTTTTTAATAGAAAATTGCTGGAGGTTCCAACAAAGGAAGGATGGCTTTTCAAAACGACGGAGTACGTGAACTGGTGAGATGAACAGCAAAGATTAGTGACCGAAATGACGGGAAATTCCTTGAGGACTGGAAACGTTTCATTGAGTAATATTGTGAGATGAAAACGTGAGCAGGATTTGAAATATGAGCAGCAGTGTTAATATACAGTGGTACCTCAGGTTACATACACTTCAGGTTACATACGCTTCAGGTTACAGACTCCGCTAACCCAGAAATAGTGCTTCAGGTTAAGAACTTTGCTTCAGGATGAGAACAGAAATCGGGCTCCGGCGGCACAGCGGCAGCGGGAGGCCCCATTAGCTAAAGTGGTGCTTCAGGTTAAGAACAGTTTCAGGTTAAGAACGGACCTTCAGAACGAATTAAATACTTAACCCGAGGTACCACTGTATTAAGATAAATACATTAGAGAGGATGTATTGAATATTATATTATATGTAAAATATACAGCATTTAAGGGTATTCAGTGTGGAAGGGAAGTCAATGGAGAAAGCAATTTACGGTCTGTACAGTTTTTTTCTTGAGAAATCAATAAATAAGATTTCTTTTTCTTTTTCTTTTTTTTAAAGAACATTACAGTGATAGCAATAGCAATAATAGTCATTATTCCTGTCTTTCTACTACTGCTGGTAAGATGCTAATGAAGATGGTGTTTTTGCTTACCTGTGAGGACTGGAGCCTGCAGGGAGAATTGCTCTTTGAAAGCTGAGCTGAGAAGGTGTATCTTAAGAGGCGGTGCTTGATTGGTGTGGATCGTCAGCCGTGTGCCGGCAGGGACAGAGTCTCCTGCTGCGACTGAAGATGCTGCTAACTTTCTGCTCGCTGTTCTTCCCCTTGGTAAGTGAATCCATTCTTTGCCTTTCCAGGGAGCGAAATCCTTAGGCAGCCTGCTCCTCTTTGGGAGAAGCTGGTTTGTGCCTTCGCAAAGTGTCAGCTTATTCCTTCTTTAGGGGTCCATGAGGAGCCCTTAAAAGCCCCTGGGCGTCCTGCAGTGCTCCATTGAGGCGGTTTAAGAAGAGTTAAATAGTCAGATTACTGTTCTTTCATTGCAGTTTTGAGAGTGGAACAGACAGAAGTGGGTTGAGGTCACCGGTTAGCGAGGACCATAGAGGTGTGATCTTAGGAACCGGGAGTGTGGCATGTTGTTGTTGTTTAGTCATTTAGTCGTGTCCGACTACTCTTCGTGACCCCATGGACCAGAGCATGCCAGGCACTCCTGTCCTCCACTGCTTCCCGCAGTTTCGTCAAACTCATGCTGGTAGCTTTGAGAACACTGTCCAACCATCTCATCCTCTGTCGTCCCCTTCTCCTTGTGCCCTCCATCTTTCCCAACATCAGGGTCTTTTCCAGGGAGTCTTCTCTTCTCATGAGGTGGCCAAAGTACTGGAGCCTCAGCTTCAGGATCTGTCCTTCCAGTGAGCACTCAGGGCTGATTTCCTTCAGAATGGAGAGGTTTGATCTTCTTGCAGTCCATGGGACTCTCAAGAGTCTCCTCCAGCACCATAATTCAAAAGCATCCATTCTTTGGCAATCAGCCTTCTTTATGGTCCAGCTCTCACTTCCATACATCACTACTGGGAAAACCATAGCTTTAACTATACGGACCTTTGTTGGCAAGGTGATGTCTCTGCTTTTTTGATGTCTGATGTCTCTGGCATGAGAAGCTGGCAATTATTCTCAGGTGAATTCATACAGGGAGCAAGGACACAACAGGGCATGTCTATGTGTGTTGTGCCAGCAGCTGAGGTTATCAGATGCTTAGCCACTTCCACTCTCAATTATGGCTTAAATAATTGTTGCTGCTGCTGAACCTCTGCTGTGGAGACAGTGTTTGCCTTCGTCTGATGGCTCAAGGAGCACCTGGCAGGCCAAACCCCAATGATGGGGGTCACCACCACAGACGTTTCTTTTTACTGGGAATTTTAACAGAAGGAGAAATGGGGGAGAGAAGAGAATGGAGAAAGCAGAAGGGAGAGAAGAGAGAGGCAGAAATGCAAAGAAGACAAATATTAGTAATGGAGTCTCATCTTTCAGGATGGGTTTAAAAATGGATATTCAGAACTATTATTATTATTATTTATACCCTGCCCATCTGGCTGGGTCTCCCCAGCCACTCTGGGTGACTTCCAACAAAGTATTAAAATACAGTGGTCTGTTAAACATTAAAAGCTTCCCTAAACAGGGCTGCCTTCATGTCTTCTAAAAGTCTGGTAGTTGTTCTTCTTTTTGACATCTGGTGGGAGGGTGTTCCACAGGGTGGGTGCCACTACCAAGAAGGCCCTCTGCCTGGTTCCCTGTAACTTAGCTTCTCGCAATGAGGGAACCACCAGAAGGCCCTCGGCGCTGGACCTCGGTGTCTGGGCTGGACTTTGGGGTGGAGATTGGAGATATTCCTTCAGGTATACTGGACCGAGGCTGTTTAGGGCGTTAAAGGTCAGCACCAACACTTTGAATTGTGCTCGGAAACTATATGAATATCTAACGCAAGAATCGCAGAATTGTAGAATTGGGCGGGACCCTGGGGTTCATCTAGCCCAGTGTTTCTAAACTTGGGTCTCCAGCTGTTTTTGGACTACATTTCCCATTATCCCTGACCACTGGTTTTGCTAGCTAGGGATGATGGGAGCTGTAGTCCAGAAACAATTGCAGACCCAAGTTTGTGAAACACTGATCAAGTCCCAATCCCCTTCAATCTCAACTAAAGCATCCATGATGGATGGTCATCTAATGTCTGCTTAAAACCCTGCAAGGAAGGAGGGTCCACAACCCCCTTAGGGCTCAGACCAATGGGATCAGACCAACACTCTGTTTCTCACAGTGGCCAACCAAATGCCTGTGGGAAACCTGTGGTCAGGATTCGAGCGCAAGAGCTGTCTCCCTTCTTGTAGTTTCCAGCAACTGGGATTCAGGAGGAAAGCGTGGAGGCAGGGCCTAGTCATCAATCGCTTTTTCTTCCTTCGTGAATTTGTGAAATCCTCTTTCAAAGGCACCCAACTCGGTGGCCATCGCTGCCTCTTTTGGGAGTGAGTTCCAGAGTTTAAACTAAATTACTAAATGCAGATCTGGTTCACTCAGCCAGATGGTTGGGCTATGAATAATAAATTATTATTATTATTATTATTATTATTATTATTATTATTATTATTGATTTTTCTTGTTCCCTGAGCTCCACAGGCTCTTCTGTACTTAGAAGTGCTGCTAGTGAACTTGCTTGAATTCAGGAAACTTCCACATCACGATTGCTTTCTGCACTCACATTCCTTTAGGGATCAATGGCGACCTCATTCCTATTTTTCTCTCTTCTGATAACAGTAGAGCCTAATTCATCCTTCTTCTTTTAAGCTTTCTTGAGTCCAAGTAGTAGTTTCCTTGAATGCATGGCAAAAATGGGAGAGTTTTAAATCAAAATATTGTTTCAGTTATGGCTAGATAAGCAAGGGGAGTGGGGCGTTTGTACCCACGCTAGCAGTGATGACAGGTTTTTGTTTTTTTCACTTCAGCCTCCTTAAGAAGGAGTTTGAACAGATTTCTTGGGTGTTTGTAAGCGGAACGTTGTGACATTTGCGTTTCGGGAAAAACAGGTTTTTGGCTCAAATTCAATTCCCGTCTTCTCAGAAAAGGGCGAGACGTTTCTGAACACACACACACACACACGAACACACACGATACCATAAATTAATACAAGGAAGGAGAGTTAAAATAAGAAATCTAGACATGAAAATCTGGAAAATAGCATTCACAGGAGCCTGATTGCTCAACCCCTGACTGAGGTAAAAAATCCACAGCACAGCAGTTTGGCAGCCAGTCAGAATCCATTTCTGAAGGCCCTGTATTTTTTAAGGCCTGGAAGTACATCTGGAAACCTAAAGGAAACTGTCAGGGAGACAAAGGCATACTCATTTCACAACAGAAAAATGGGTGCTGCCCTCGATCTCCTCCCCCAAATAGGCAAAGCACATACACCCCTCAAAAAAAGCAAATAAAATATGGGCAACAAAAGGGGAAGGGCAGCCCCCCAGAATAGGCAACCCTCCCATCTACCCCCATACAAATACTTACATACAGTGGTACCTTGGTTCTCAAACTCAACCCATTCCAGAAGTCCGTTCCAAAACCAAAGCATTCCAAAACCAAGGCGCGCTTTCCCATGCAAAATAATGCAAAACAGATTAATCCGTTCCAGACTTTTAAAAACAACCCCAAGCAGCAATTTAACATGAATTTTGCTATTTAACGAGACCATTGATCCATGAAATGAAAGCAATCAGCAATGTGCTGCAGTCACACAATCAGTCAATCAATCAGTAGCTGAACTGGGCTCCACACAGTCACAAAAACTCAAAATAAATAGCAAAAACAGATGGACCTCTGCATAATACTCAAAACGGAAGTGTTGTACTCAAATTGGAAGCATAACACCGGGTTTGCAGTGTTTGGGTTCCAAGTTGTTTGATTACCAAGGCGTTTGAGAACCAAGGTATCACTGTACATCAAAGCATGTGACTTTGGCCAAATCAACAATAATTCAGCCTAACCCACCTAACAGCAGGGCTGTTGTGGGAAAAAATTAAAGGCCGGGGCGCAGACACTCCCACTCCCTCTGACCTAACTTTGTGGGACCAATCATTCAGCCTTGCCTACTTTGCAGGGTTGGTCTAAGCCCCTGTTATAGGACTGTGCACCGACACAGACATCCTGATCTGATTTGTGGGACCGATCCTTCAGCCTAGCCAATTTGTAGGTCCAGACTGGTCCCTGCGTGCTGCCAAACCTATGAAACCCACTCCTCTCGCATGGCAGCCCCCAGCCATTGCCTCTCTCTCTCTCTCTCTCTCTCTCTCTCTCTCTCTCTCTCTCTCTCGGTTTCCTTTGTCTGCCTGAGCAATTTCTGCCTGCATGGGTGGTTGCATCTGAATGCCTGACGAGCGCACCTAGTAATTATCATTACTCTTAATGCCTTTGAACACGTGAAGCACTTTTGACAGCTATTAACTTTTAATTGGAATGACAAAAAGAGTCACGGAACATGTCAGAAACCTGACGTGGAAGCGTTAGGTACAAAAGTGAAGTTTCCTCTCTGCTCCACCCAGCCAGGGGGCGGTTGGGGGTGGCAAGAGGAGATCGAAAAAGCATCATGACTAGCGTGGGAGAAAATGAGAAGAACATCTCGGGGTCACCTCCACAGCCTAAGAGGGCCAGGGGCCCATGTTCACATGGGAAGAAATAGAGATATTTATTAGAGTGAGGGGGTGGGGTGCAGATTTATTGACTGACTGCAATGTAGTCACAGGACGATGCGCATCAGAATAAATTAATTAACACCTCATCAAAGAATTTAGGGACGTGGGTGGCGCTGTGGATTAAACCACGGAGCCTAGGACTTGCCGATCAGAAGGTTGGCGGTTCGAATCCCCGCAATGGGGTGAGTTCCCGTTTCTCGGTCCCTGCTCCTGCCAACCTAGCAGTTCAAAAGCACATCAAAGTGCAAGTAGATAAATAGGTACCACTCCGGAGGGAAGGTAAATGGCGTTTCCGTGCACTGCTTAGTCCTGCTGGCCACATGACGCAGAAGCTGTAAGCTGGCTCCCTTGGCCAATAAAGCGAGATGAGCGCCGCAACCCCAGAGTCGGCCACAACTGGACCTCATGGTCAGGGGTCCCTTTACCTTTACCATCATAGAATTGTAGAACTGGAAGGGTCATGTATGTGCTCGGCCCGGGGGTAACCCATGAAACGCGGTCCAGGATCGGTCCAGAATCTGAAGGTTCCGATAGGAGTCAGTCCGACAGGGCCAAGGCAGGACCCGAGGGAGGAAACCAGGCAAGGACAGGTACAGGATCACAGGCAGGATCTGGCATACAGCAATGTTGCTCCCGCAACCTGGGGCAGGGTTTGACAGCCCTTTTTCTTTGTCAGGGTAACGGCCGGTCCTGATTCCCAGCAACTTACCTCCCTGTCTCGCCCAAAGGCGAGCACTCCTCCTCCGAGTACTCAGATCTCTCCTTCTCTGAGACCTCAGTGTCTGCAGCTCAGGAGACATCAGTGGGTTACTAGACCTAGGGGCCGCCTCAGCCTCCCCTGACCCAACCAGTAGTGGAGCAGCTGTAAGTGATGGCCCAGCTGGAGGCAATGATGTCATCCCCGCATCTGGAGCCAGGGCAGGCTCAGGCCCCTGACTCGGCCCAGCTGGTGTTTGTTGCAGGGGAACCTGTGCAGACTGGGACTCTTCAGGATCAGGCCCCAGACTTGGTTCAGGTGATGCCTGAGGCAAAGGATCCGGTGCAGACTGAGTCTCCTCTGGTTCTGAGTCCGAGCCCCAGTCCCAGGCCATTACCTCATCCCAGCAATGCAGGAAGAACAAACATATTGAAACAATTCTCATAATTAGCAGAGTTAAAACATGGAAAGGATTTCATCGCTGTCAACTTTCAAGTCTGATTTTTTGAAAAAATTGGTTTTTACTTGGCATCAGAAGGAACATAAAATGAGGGGCAAGACACACCTCAGAGGGAGAGTCCTCAACCTCCCCGTGGGAGACCGTTCCACTGTTGAACAGCTCTAACTGTCAAAATGTTTTTCTGCATGTTTAGTTGGAATCTCCTTTCTTGCAACTTGGAGCCGTTGGTTTGGGTCCTACCCT
The DNA here is from genome assembly GCF_951804945.1 of Podarcis cretensis. Lineage (NCBI taxonomy): Eukaryota > Metazoa > Chordata > Lepidosauria > Squamata > Lacertidae > Podarcis > Podarcis cretensis. The sequence continues at coordinate 7,710,442 of NC_137181.1, forward strand.
CTGGAACAGGAGAAAACAAGCTTGCTCCATCTTCCATGGGACAGATCTTTAGACATTTGAAGATAGTTATCATATCTCCTCTCAGTCTCCTCTTTTTCAAACTAAACATATTCAACTCCTTCAACCGTTCGTCATCAGGCTTGGTTTCCATGTACACAAATAAAAAATGCAGTTCGCCTTCAGAATCCGCACTCCTCTGACTTTTATGATGCGGTCCTCCAGCATGTTTGCACATATTCCTTCAGCGCAGATCTGCATTGCAAAATTCAGAGAAGTGTGAATTTTGTAGGATGGCTGTGTCTCAACTCACACATTGCTCTGTAAAGTGCAAACTAGGTAGGATCGCTTTGAAATGAGAACTGCGTGAAATTTCTCCCTATCCGTAGCCACAGTTTACTGTCATGCCTGAACCCTAAACTTTCATTAAACTTAACCATGGTTTGTTAAAACAAGCTAGCTTCATAAACCTTGAGAAATTCACAAACATCTTGTCAGGGAACTGACATTGGAGCGAGAGGTGGAGGCAAGGCTCCTGAGTGATGCAGGAGAGGGGACCAGCAGAGGGGAAGGAATTCAGCGCAACACCAGCAGAGAAGGGAGGGAGATGGAGGATTCGGAGAGGGGTCTGCAAGACTCTTCGCCCGAAACTAGTGGAGAGAGCACGGGCACACCTCTGCCCACTCCTTCCTTGCGCAGAAGAGTTCCGCGCAGGGAGAGTAGGCGGAGACTTGGCGTCAAACAACTGGAAGAGGTTCAAGAAACACCCACTGACGGATTCTGCAAGCGACTGAACGGCCACGGAGTGGTGGGCTGTCAGCCGAGGCATGGTTAGCCAGGCAATCTAGCCGAAAGTAACGGCAACTTACGCACAAGTAACCCCTTATAACCATTACACATCCCTTTCAAAATTCTGCTGGTATTTATTGTAGTCTTGCTGGGCAATATACAATATGAGAGTATGTGGCATCTTCTTGACATGTCCAACTAAATTTATCAAAATTCCTTTTGCTACCCTTGGCATCGCTTAGGTGTGTCTCATGAGCACCAGGCTCAAATCAACCACAGAATTTTACTTAAAATACCTAAGAACCTTCCTGGATCACACCAAAGGCTTATCTAGGCAACCTTCTGTGGCCCACAGTGGTGAGGTGAACCAGAAAAGCCCACAAAAGCCATCTCTTGGTTACTGTTTCTCCAAGGCTGCTATTAATGGACCTATTGCATCTGGTCTGGGAAGCAGTACCATCCACCCTAGCAGCCATTCCTGTTATTATCCTCCACGAATTTGCCTTACCTCCTTTTCAAGCTCTCCATGTTAGCAGCTATCACTAGTTATTGTGTTAGTGAGTTCCATGGATTATTTTTTATTTTTTATTTATACTTTTCACATTAATACATTTCATTAGTTTCACAATCAATTCAACATTTCCAAATATGACTTCCTTCCCCCTCTTTCTGCGGCTCCTTAAATTAATTTTTTTGCATATCCTATCCAAATTCATTTAATTTGCTCATTTTATTATCTGCAGCAAATATATACTCTTCTAAAACTTCAGGTCATTACAATAATCCTGCTAATGTTTTTATCTGCTTATAATTTGTCTGTAAATATTCAATAAACCATTCCCATTCTTTTATAAAAAGTTTGTTATCTTGATTTCTTATTATTCCGGTAAGTTTTGCCATTTCTGCATATTCCATAAGTTTTTGTATCTATTCTTCCTTTTCTGGGACTTCCGCTTTTTTCCATTTTGGGGCAAGTAACTCTCTTGCTGCTGTAGTAGCATACATAAATAAATTTCTATACAATTTAGGTAGTTCTGTCCCTATAATTCCCAAAAGAAAAGCTTCTGGTTTTTTAAAAAAATATATAAAAGTTATTTTGAACATCCTTATCAATTCATTATATATCATTTCCCAGTAAGCTTTAACCTGTGAGTTTCTTTTTTTATTTTTTTTAATAATTTTTATTGATTTTAACATATAAATTATAAATGTACCATGAAACTTATCACTTATACAATCTTTTAGACTTCCATCAGCATCTCTGATGATCCACCGTTTTAACCACTTCTTATGCATTTCTTAACTTTATATTGCCTTTACATCTCTTAACAAATCATCCTTCCCCTTCTCCATTTTTGCAATACTTCCAATAATACTCCTCACAAAACTTCTTGCAAACCTACAAACGTCATCTGATCTTCACAAATACTTTTCAAATATTCTGTAAATTTACTCCATTAAATTTCTGATCCCACCGGTTTTGAATCCTTCCTGTTAGTTTATCTAGTTCTGCATAGTCCATTAACTTCATCCTCCATTCTTCAATCGTCAGTAATTCTTCTTGCTTCCATTTTTGGGCCAATAATATTCTTGCTGCTGTTATTGCATTAACCTGTGAGTTTCATGCTTTAGCGATGCGCTAGGTGAAGAAGCATCAAACATCAGTTGGAGGTGTAAGACATACACAAACATCCACAAATTTCTTTTTCACCCCTTTTCTTATTTTGCTTGCCTTCCTAAACCATCTCAACATTTTGCTTTGGGTGAAATTCAGGGCCAGTGCTCTTGTGCAGAACACATTTACATATTGATATGAGCCGTCGTCTATTATTAAAGCTCAGCTTTAAGAAGTGAGATATATTTAACAGTCAGGACTTTGATCTCCAACTCCAGTAATTCAGCCCTCATGGATCTCAGAGCAAGGTCGATATTTTCGGCATTGGTGTTAATTAGATGTTCTACTTTATTTTAATTCCTGGTTATTTAAAACTGATTTGCCAGGCGCAATTAACGTAATGATGAAAGATCAAGGCAATGAATACTGAATATGTATATTATAGTCCTGTAAGAAGAATCTCTCTCATCCAGCAGGGGAGACCCAGGTGAATTAACCATTTCAGTGTGAGATTTCCCTTGATGAATGCAGAACCGCAGAATAGAACATGAATTTGGAACCAAGTCGAATTTGGGCACAGCCAGGACCACGAACCGAGGAGTGACAGCAGTGGGGAAAAAGGGAAAATGTGATAGCAGTTTGGGCAAAAACTTGGTCCCCCAGTTTCAAGATAAAAGTTCTTTAAAGCTAACATTCTGGTCAGCCTTAGAACAATCCCCAATAGTTATTTCTTACATTTATATTTCACCTTTTATTCCAAGGAACTCAAGGTTCTACCCTCTACACTTTATTGCGTGGCGAGTTCCCGCCCCCCACCATGGATAAATAAAGACACAGGACACCAGAATTAAGGTTAAATGGGCGAATTAGGCCACAACTTTATTGATTTCAGGAATGAGAGGCATTGGCTTAGGCATTGGTCCTATCGACTATCCGGCTGCAGCCCATTTGCTGAAGACCGGGAAGGGTTAACACCATAAAGGGGGAGTCCTGCTGAGGCACGTCAACTAGGAGCTCCCCGGGTCACCGCTCGGGGGCGTGCCTTAGGCCCACACCTCCGTAGGCTTCGGACAGGGCCACGCCCCCCAGAGTCCTTTATCAGACCACCCTTCGCTCTTTGGGGGGAGGTGATGGCGTTTCCTCCCCCCCTCACATCCTCTTAACCCCTCCTTACCAATGCCTAACCACTACTTACCAATGCCTACCGCCAATGCCAAAGAGTTGTGACAAGTTGCTGCCAGGTAGGTGAAAAACCAAATGGCTGAAAATCGCCAATTGGGAAAAATTCCTACCATGCCCCTTGCGGCGACAGACCGAAGTCAATAGCAAAGTCAGAAGCCTACCTAACGGGAGGGAGGGTGGGAAAACGTGAGGGCTGGCCAGCAAAAGAGGGCAAGCCCCGGACGCGCCGGTCCTAAATAGGGCAGGCCACGCCCCCCCTAGCCACCCGATTGGCTGACTGGGCGGACGACGCGGCCGGGATTCCCCTGCTCTCGCGGGGGCTGCAAACCAGCCCCCGCGCACGTGGGGTGGGCGTGATGCCCGCAACCCCACCTCCTTGCCAGGTCCCGGAAGTGGCTTTTTCACAACAACCCTGTGAGGTAGGTTAGGCTGAGAGACAGTGAGTGGCCCAAGCTAACTCAGTGAGCTTCATATCAGAGTGGGGATACGAACCCTTGTTCTTACTGTAATTGGGGAGCTGAGAGGAATGAACCTGGTCGGTTACAACATCTCCCTTTCTCAGACCCGGTTAATTTGTGGGATTCCCTAAGGGCAGGGCCAGATTTAGGTTTGATGAGGCCCTAAGCTACTGAAGGTAATGGGGCCCTTTATATGTCCAGCTGTCCTTTGTCAACAACAAATTGTCGCTGTTTTTGTGTTGAATATATGCTATATATTAATTTATGGACCTAATAGGTATCTAAAGCCATTTGCACATAACAGAATATGCATTTTATAACAGTAATTGTTACAACCAGTCCATGCAGAATGTAGGCACCCTATATATAGAAATGAGCAAAGCAGTGATATTTTAGGGAGCAGGCTAGCAGGCAGGGCCCATGACTTACATCATAGGAGCCTACACAACACAAAACACTGTTGCTGTATGGAGGTTTTATTTTCTTTGGTTTTTATCTTTGGAAATGTACATCCAGGTTTCTTTTCCTTTAATTTTTTGGGGGGCCTCCAAGAGAGTGGGGCCTTAAACTATAGCTTGTTTAGTTTATACATAAATCTGGCACTGCCTAGGGGGCAGCAGGGACCCTCCAAAGGTCCCAATTTTCCCAGAATTACAGAAGCTATTCTGGTTTCTGATTTGATCCCTGAATGTCCTGTTCTTCCTTTTTCCTCCCCTCCACACCTCAGAGAACAATTACAAGTGGTGTGGGTGGAAAAACCGACTTCTCTTTATACTGAAAATAAAATTCACCAAATGAATGGTGGAACTGGCATGCGAAGCCCTTCTTATAATTTTGAAGAAAAATTATAAAGCAATACACTTTATATTCTTTAACTGCAGTCCTTCCGCAGCCATCTCTTATTATTTTTTAGGAAATGCGTGGAGTGTTTATTCCTTTATTGTATTTTTTTTAAAAATAATATTTATTCAAAATTTTAAAGGTTACAAAAACAAAAAAGAGATAAAAGAAAAATAAAAAAGACAGAGAAAATGCAATCAATTTAAAAAAAGAACAAATCAAAGCTTTACATAGCTTTCTTTCCTTTACTTATTTCCTTGACCTCCTCACACCTCCCATTTTTGTATCCTAATTCAAATTGTTATTTCAGCAAATCCTTCCAACCTTGTTTTTATATTAATAATTTGTCTTCATATACTATAATTTTATATTCTCTCTTTCACCAACTCATTTTTACTTAATCCTTTATGTCATTTCTACTAAAACCACGTAATTTTCTTTTCCCAACATCTTTCTAACAATCCTTAATTTTGCAATATTTTTGAAGAATCTTCCAATTTTTTCCAATCTTCTTCCACCGACTCTTCTCCTTGGTCCCGGATTCTGCCAGTCATCTCAGCCAGTTCCATGTACTCCATCACCTTCATCTGCCATTCTTCCCGAGTGGGTAGATCTTGTGTCTTCCAATACTTTGCGATGGGTTGTTTATTCCTTTATTGTAAATGGATCCTTACACTGCAAACCTTTTCATGTCTACTCAGAAGTAGATCCCATGTATTCAGTAGAGCTTACTCCCAGGAAACTGGGCAAAAACTTGGCAGGCTTACACTGCAATCCTAAGCAACTTTACCCAGAACTAAGTCCCACTGAATTCAGTAGGATTTATTCTCAGGTATGTTCCTGATCCACAGGGACGCAGGTGGCGCTGTGGGTTAAAGCCTCAGCGCCTAGGACTTGCCGATCGAAAGGTCGGCGGTTCGAATCCCTGCGGCGGGGTGCGCTCCCGCTGCTCGGTCCCAGCGCCTGCCAACCTAGCAGTTCGAAAGCACCTCCGGGTGCAAGTAGATAAATAGGGACCGCTTACCAGCGGGAAGATAAACGGCGTTTCCGTGTGCGGCTCTGGCTCGCCAGAGCAGCGATGTCACGCTGGCCACGTGACCCGGAAGTGTCTCCGGACAGCGCTGGCCCCTGGCCTCTTAAGTGAGATGGGCGCACAACCCCAGAGTCTGTCAAGACTGGCCCGTACGGGCAGGGGTACCTTTACCTTTACCTTTATGTTCCTGATCATTCTCACTGTCTTTCGCTGACAGGGACTCAAGGCAGCTTGCAGCTCAAATTTTATATCCTTCCATTTATCTGTTGAAGGTGTTCACGATCATTCCCTTGCGGGGTTTTTTTATTTACAACAACCTTGTGAGGTAGGTGAGGTGGAGAGGTTACAGTTGGCTAAAGGTGACCAATATAATTGTGTATATGGCATTTATGTGTGTGGGAGATCAAACAAGGAAAGAAACTTCCTGATGTAGAATAGAATATCCCTATTTTCATCTGAGAAATATTGGACGGTATGCACTGGAGGTGTAAACGACGGCCAGATTTTGGGGAAAAAATTGGTATCACTGCATCAAGTTCATCAGTTTGGTTGAATTAATCAAACTGAATAGTTTTAATTGAGTTCTGAATAAATGTGCCATTATTTGTGGCTGTTTTGAATTTAATTGTGATATTATCTTCTGTTCTGCTATTCTGAAAAGTGCTTTTAATAAGGCAGGGGGCACTGGGGCTGAGTTTCTGCAACCAAGTGCCCCCCCCCAAATGGGGACCCTTGATTAAGGTCAGGCCAAGGATCTGACAACCTCATTTCCCATTCATTTCTCCTTTGAATTTAAGAAGTTCCTTGTGATCTCAGAAAGAGGATTCTATATTAAAAAGGGGGGGGTGCAGGGGGAATGGAACTGTTGCATCTTAATTCTATCTCTGGCTCCTCGAAACGCCAGCATAAAAGTATCCCAACAGCAAACAATTTCACATGATTACAGTTCTTGAAAAGCATCTGAAACAGTCAAAGGAGAAGGTGGGGGAGAATACAATTATATTCCAGCCCAAGCTCTGAATAGGTTCTTTTGAAATGCAAATTGCATTGCCCTTCTCAGAGTAATAATTTTTTTGCTACCGTTGTTGGAAGTCGGTATTCGTTTGGCCCGACGCGAAAACCCTGCGCCGTCTGGTTTTATTTTACTTTATTTATTTTCAGAGGCTTCCATTGATAGCATGACGATGGCCATTAACAAGTGCTTCTTTCCATTTATTTTTTTCAGTAAAGAGAGGTGCTATTTTTTGGGGGGGGGTGTAACTTAATATCCCTCCCCCTCCACACACACACTAAGGGAAAGAAGAAATTTATCTGCTCCTGGTCTAAAATGGAATAAAAACAATTCTATTTTGGTCTGGGTAGCTCCTTGCATTTTTCTTTTTTGTGTTAGGGTCCAGGTTAGATGTGCTGTAAATTCTTCACTATCTCAAATTTGATGGACCCAACCCCCACCCAGAAGCCCCCCTCCCTGGGGGTGGAATTTACTGATGTTATCCTGGAGAGTGAAGTCAAATGGGCCTTAGAAAGCACTGCTAATAACAAGGCCAGTGGAAGTGATGGTATTCCAGCTGAATTATTTAAAATTTTAAAAGATGATGCTGTTAAGGTGCTACACTCAATATGCCAGCAAGTTTGGAAAACTCAGCAGTGGCCAGAGGATTGGAGAAGATCAGTCTGCATCCCAAAGAAGGGCAGTGCCAAAGAATGCTCCAACTACCGCACAATTGCACTCATTTCACACGCTAGCAAGGTTATGCTTAAAATTCTGAAAGGCAGGCTTAAGCAGTATGTGGACCGAGAACTCCCAGAAGTGCAAGCTGGATTTTGAAGGGGCGGAGGAACCAGAGACCAAATTGCAAACATGAGCTGGATTATGGAGAAAGCTAGAGAGTTCCGGAAAAACATCTACTTCTGCTTCATTGACTATGCAAAAGCCTTTGACTGTGTTGACCACAGCAAACTATGGCAAGTTCTTAAAGAAATGGGAGTGCCTGATCACCTCATCTGTCTCCTGAGAAATCTCTATGTGGGACAAGAAGCTACAGTTAGAACTGGTTATGGAACAACTGATTGGTTCAAAATTGGGAAAGGAGTACGACAAGGCTGTATATTGTCGCCCTGCTTATTTAACTTATATGCAGAATTCATCATGCAAAAGGCTGGGCTGGATGAATCCCAATTAAAATTGCTGGAAGAAATATCAACAACCTCAGATATGCAGATGACACAACCTTGATGGCAGAAAGTGAGGAGGAATTAAATAACCTTTTAATGAGGGTGAAAGAGGAGAGCGCAAAATATGGTCTGAAGCTCAACATAAAAAAAACCAAGATCATGGCCACTGGTCCCATCACCTCCTGGCAAATAGAAGGGGAAGAAATGGAGGCAGTGAGAGATTTTACTTTCTTGGGCTCCGTAATCACGACAGATGGTGACAGCAGTCACGAAATTAAAAGACGCCCGTTTCTTCAAAGAAAAGCGATGACAAACCTAGACAACGTCTCAAAAAGCAGAGACATCACCTTGCCAACAAAGGTCCGTATAGTTAAAGCTATGGTTTTCCCAGTAGTGATGTATGGAAGTGAGAGCTGGACCATAAAGAAGGCTGATTGCCAAAGAATGGATGCTTTTGAATTATGGTGCTGGAGGAGACTCTTGAGAGTCCCATGGACTGCAAGAAGATCAAACCTATCCATTCTGAAGGAAATCAGCCCTGAGTGCTCACTGGAAGGACCGAATTTAAAGCTGAGGCTCCAATACTTTGGCCACCTCATGAGAAGAGAAGACTCCCTGGAAAAGACCCTGATGTTGGGAAAGATGGAGGGCACAAGGAGAAGGGGACCACAGAGGACGAGATGGTTGGACAGTGTTCTCGAAGCTACCAGGATGAGTTTGACCAAACTGCAGGAGGCAGTGGAAGACAGGGGTGCCTGGCGTGTTCTGGTCCATGGGGTCACGAAGAGTCGGACATGACTAATCAACTAAACAACAACAACAAAAGCTCCTCCTACTTTTTGCTTTGGTCACACCCACCTTTGAGTCTGGACCTGCCCCTTGGCATCACATGACCCTTGGGAAGATTGTGCAAGAAGAAGCTTAGTCCTTTTGTTGGAAAGAGCCCTCAGCCACTGGTTTAGTAACACTAGCATACCCTCTTGAGACCAGGCAGGAAACTTTGCTGTATTCTTTTCTGCACTGGCCTAAAACAGTTTTGCTAAGGCCGGTCTATCGAGACACACAGACACTGCATGTGTTTTCTCTCTTTTCAGAAGCTTTGATTTCAATCATCTTTTTTAAAAATAAATAAATCAAGCGGTATATAAATTTAGTTCAATGAAAATAAGAAATACAACAACAAAATTTATATAACGCTTGGTTTCCACCCCAAGGAACTAAAAACTACTTAGCAGTTTATGATATAAAGCATTAACATTATCAATAAAAGCAGGTTGTTCAATGAAAATAAGAAATACACTCAGGCGACAAGGTAAAAAGTAAATGATATTGCTTTAAAAACTGCCTGGCAAAATATGGTTCCAAAAACAATACTTGGTTGTGTTTCAATTAATCTCACAGATATAATGAAAAAAACTGATTTTAATAAATGAATATAGAATATTTGTCACTTAAGAGAAATGTTGAGGCTGCAAAGAGATAGAGGGAAGTCAACTAATAAAGAAGGGATTCAAACTAGTTTTCTGGAACAGAAAGAAAGTGACTGCAAAGAAAGAAAGAAAGAAAAGAAGGATTATGAATGTATTTATTTCTGAGAACCTGGCGTATAGAATATTCAAATTACTGTTGGTATCCTTTGAACAAACTTGTGTACTTGACTAATTCTTTTTCATTTTTTTATTATTCATCGTTTTTCTTTCTTTTCCCTTTCCTTTCCTTTTTATATTTTTCCTTTTTCCTTTTTTGTCTTTTGTCTTTTTAAATATTTGGATGTAATGTTTAACTTATGCTTCCTCTGTAATTTTTAAAAATGCAATAAAGATAATAAAAAGGGGGAGGAGGCAAGAAAATAAGAAATATAGTTTCTCTCTTTCTCTCTCCCCCCCCCCTTTTCATCGCAGGTGGCTTCCATCCATCCAGAATGCAGAATATTCCAACAGCTTATGAAAGATGAGAGTCGATGCTTGGGGGAAAACGAAACTCTCTTACCAGATTTTAGAGGTAACAGGCGAGAGCCGAATCCTATGTAAATATTCCCCAAGATGCAGCAGTAACTTGGGTGGCCCCTGCTGGAACAGATGAGCCATTGACTTGGTCCAGCGGGCTTTTATTCTGCTGGACCTTTTAAAGCCATTATTCATCATTCTGGATAGTAGGAGTCTTCAATCTGACACTGAGTTTTCTCCTTAGGGTGTTCAGGCGTTTGGGATGGATTAAGTTGCTGGCCCAAAGCTGCTTTTGGAGAGACAGTGACGCTTGCCTGCCCCGGATTTTTTGAAGAAATCACCAGCATACATGGCAAGACCCTATTTTTTTTTTAAAAAAAAAAAAAATCTCCCTCCTTTGTCTGTCACAGCTCTTGTGGGTCAGAGAGGGAAATGGTGTGGTTTTTTTTTTTAAAAAAAACCTCATTTTTATTTGGTTTTTCCAGTATAGATTTATAACAAAACCAAATACATTTCTGTACACAGAGATTTCCCAGAATCTTGAGACCTCCCCCCTAATGTCAATGTTTTCAACTGCATATTATATCATAATCTGTATTTTATATCTATCCATATTGTCCGTAGTATTTGTTACATTACAAGTGAGATTAGAATTCTGCTGATGCTTTCATCTGCTTACAGTGGTCTCCTAAATAAATTATAAATTTCCCCCGTTCTTTCTTAGAGTTTTTATCCAAGAGGGAAATGGTGTAGTTTAAATACAGTGGCGGTGAAGACTGGAGACAAATTCAGTTTGGTTCCCACCTTCAAGGGAACCTAGCTAATTTGCAAATCCCGATGTGGTCTGAAATCCAGCTATCCTGTGACGTTTGCACTTCCTCAAATTTTATGATGTGTTTCTCCATATCTAGGTGGTGTTTTCAGGTTCCAGAGCAGATGGACAAGGATACTAGGAACTAGAGCAGGCATCCCCAACCTTCGGCCCTCCAGATGTTTTGGACTACAATTCCCATCATCCCTGACTACTGATCCTGTCAGCTAGGGATCATGGGAGTTGTAGGCCAAAACATCTGGAGGGCTGCAGGTTGGAGATGCCTGAACTAGAGGTTGAGGAGGTGGCCTCAGAAAAGATGGCCGTCAAGTTTCAAAACAGGCAAGTGAGGGGTGCTTGCTGAGCATCTTCTGTCACAGATGAGTTGCTCAGACTAGGGAGTCAAGCCTAGGGATTATTATATAAGGCTAACAAGCCCCCTATTGGCTGCCCAGGTCACCTGATACCTTATGGGCTGACTGTTTGCAGTTCCCGTTCCCACCTTGCAAGGGGGCGCTGTGGAGCAGCAAGGCTCGGGCCAGCTAGTCTCTCCCCTAGTAAGCTGGTGTCCTTTGAGTTTTGCTTTGCTTTTTTACAATCAAGTAGTTGTATAAATTTTATGAAATGAAGTGCCTGCCTCTCTTTTCAGCTACCAGCTATCATGCCCATTAGTGTTTTAGGTTCTCCAGATACTACCACCTCAATTTACTGGCAACATTGTACTAGGATAGGATGTGTTAACATTAGAGCTTCACTGTGATATTTTTTTCACAGGGTTCCTGCACAGAAATTGCACTCCAGGCCTTTACTGGTCGGAGCCATTCCCCCCATATCCAGTCGCCTGCGGGTTTGAAGAGAGTTTTACAAAGGGACCAGAAGATCAGGTCAGTCAAGCTTCTAAAACTGCACCTAATATTCTCCCGTTTGGACACCTGAACCAAAACTAGACATGCTGGTGTCTTTCCTGCCAGCGCATTTGCACCGCGCCTGCCCTCTCCATCACTTTGCCCTTGCCCTGTTCGCCTAGAAAGCAGAGCAACGTGGCTGGCAGGTGGCCAAGAGCGTGTGGCCATTGTTTCCCCATTAAGTGCCCTGAATCTTCCACCGATCAGCTTCCTTGGATGACTTTGGGAGAGTGAGGTGAAGTAAGTGACTGGTGGGGACAACAATCGCTAGGGTGCTGCAGTTCTGAAGATGGCATCAGCTGGTGGCATCAGCTGGTGGTCCAAAGCATCATTGGGATCAGATTAGTAATGGGTCTTTTTGGCCCTTGGTCAAATGCCCACGCCAAAGTTAGCCTTCAACAGAAGAGAAACTATCAAATGCAGAAGTTGGTCATCCTTAGCCTAGATGCATGAAAACAAGCAAATGTGCATCAAACGTGGAAGGGAAGGTCTTCTTCTCATAATCCTGTGCTGCTCAGTCACAACAGAGCTCAATGGTGGGAGAAGCCAGCTAAATCTCAGGGGGGCATTGCCTGGAGGCAGAGTCTGTATACAAGGTTCAGTCCAGTCCTAAGGTCAGGAGTATCTCAGTTCATGTAGTCAGATGATCTAGTGGTCAAGAAAGCTGAGGGTCTAAGGTCACAATAATAAATAATAATAATAAATTTTATTTATATCCCGCCCTCCCCAGCCGAAACTGGGCTCAGGGCGGCTAACAACAATCAAAATAATCCAACGATTCTAAAAACATTTCATTATAAAAATTAATTAAAATCAAATTGATGGCAACCATTAAGCAAAATTCTGTGCAGATTGCCAGAGGAGGGGGGTCAGGCTGCGCCCTGACCAAAGGCCTGGTGGAACAGCTCTGTCTTGAAGGCCCTGCAGAAAGATGTCAAGTCCCGCAGGGCCCTAGTCTCTTGTGACAGAGCGTTCCACCAGATTGGAGCCGCGGCCGAGAAGGCCCTGGCTCTAGTTGAGGAACAACAAATGTTGTTTCCAGCAACAGACTGAGGTTGGAAACTCAGCTTAAGAAAGCTGGAGCCAGCTGGTTCTCCTCAGGAGCAAGAAGGCTGATCACCAGCAGGTGGAGTCACTCTGCAGAAGGCTGCTGTTCAGCAGGTGAAGCCAACTCCTGGCTCATGCCACTTCTTCTTCTTCTGTCCTCCACACAATGTCCTCCTCCTCCATGGTTGCCAAGGGAAACGGGGTTTTAACTCTGAAAGACGTGTCCTCCTCATGTCCCTTCATTTCTTAATGTTCTCTTTCCCTCCACAGAAATCATACTATTCAACATTCTGGCACATCTACACCGCAGGCTATGCAACTTCTCTGGCTTCGCTCATTACAGCGCTGCTCATCTTCACCTTCTTCCGGTAAATGCTGAACGTGCCTTTCAGAGACAGCACCCAGCTCTACACTTATCTCATCCTCCCCTGGGATTTGAACTTAACTGTTTTCCCTCTTCTTCTTAACATATATATATCCCATGATACGTTTGAGTTTTCCTCAAGCCATGTGCTTCTAAGGCCTATAGCTTAGCTGCATCACATAGGCTTTGCCAGACTTTGATGGGGAGCAGAATAGCTCCGCTGGACTCCATCACAACCCTGGGCACTTCCAGACTGCCACAATTTTGCAGGTGGAATTCAAACGTGTACTGGAAAATTAGTTTTTCACATTTAAAGTGGATTAAAGAGCTCAGTCACCCTTGTGTAACAAAACTACTTTAAAAATAGAAACTCCTTTGAGGTTAGGGAAGTGATGGTATGCAGGATGAGACCCTACCTGCCCGCAGACTGTCTTGCCAGAGTGGTGCATGCTCTAGTTATCTCCTGCTGCAACTACTGCAATGCGCTCTACGTGGGGCTACCTTTGAAGGTGACTCGGAAACTACAACTAATCCAGAATGCAGCAGCTAGACTGGTGACTGGTACTGGCCGCCGAGACCATATAACACCGGTCTTGAAAGACCTACACTGGCTCCCAGTACGTTTCTGAGTACAATTCAAAGTGTTGGTGCTGACCTTTAAAGCCCTAAACAGCCTCGGTCCAGTATACCTGAAGGAGCGTCTCCACCTCCATCATTTTGCCCAGACACTGAGGTCCAGCGCCAAGGGCCTTCTGGCGGTTCCCTCGCTACGAGAAACCAAGTTACAGGGAACCAGGCAGAGGGCCTTCTTGGTAGTGGCACCTGCCCTGTGGAACGCCCTCTCACCAGATGTCAAAGAGAAAAATAGCTACCAAACTTTTAGAAGACACCTGAAGGCAGCCCTATTTAGGGAAGCTTTTAATGTTTAATAGGTTATTGTATTTTAGTGTACTGTTGGAAGCTGCCCAGAGTGGCTGGGGAAACCCAGCCAGATGGGCGGGGTATAAATAATAAATTATTATTATTATTATTATTATTATTATTATTATTATTATTATTATTGAACAATGAACAGGACAGCATGTAAACGGCCCACAAGATAATCAAGATGAATGATAAATAAAGACTGAATGTAGTCTAAGTGCCACACGGAGATGGAGGAGAAATTTAATTCACATTCATGGAATCATACAATTGTAGATTTAAAAGGCACCCCAAGGGCCATCTAGTCCATGCTCTGCAATGCAGGATTTTTTTTTTTGCTCAAGGTGGGGCGAAAACCCATGACCCTGATATTAAGATTCAAAAGTGAACTTATCTAAATTTTACCTTCGAAAACTCCATGAGAACTTAAACACAGCCATCTAAATTGGCACTTCTTTGAATTTTGCATTGCAGTCCTCCAGCCAAGTAATGGGTGCAGATTCTAGGGATCAAGTGTGCATATAAGGGCTTATCGACATTTAACTTCCCTCTGCACTTTCAAGCTCCATATCTGAGTGCTCACTCACTCACATTCTTTCTTTTTGCTCCAGAGCTTTCCCCAGGAAAATCCACTCTTTAGTGCTGAGTCAGAGCAAATGGCAATCCGTGGGGAAATCGAATTGATGTTGGTTGTGCTTCAGCTTTTAAAGAGTGGTTTTTCCTGGGGAAAGATCCAGGGGGAGAATAAAGACACAGTGCTTTAAAGCACTGGAAAACACGAGGCAACAGGTAAGTAACATTGTTTAAATGCTGGTTGAAACAACATACAAAAATGCACTGCATTGGGGGGATCGCTTTGCACATGTGTGGATTAGGAGAAGTTCAAAATAAAATGCTGGTGATTCTTCATGAGGTCTTTTAAAGAAATAAATCGCCAGCGGATGTGGAAATGTGGAGAAGGGACCGTAAAGTTGGAAAAATTAGAAACTGAGCGGAGCTGAAATTGACAGAATTTCTTTAAATTACTTTAAACAAAATAATTGTTAAGAAATAAGGTAATGAGTGCAAATTGCTGTAAGAAGGTATTAGAAAATACAGAAAGAGTAAGGTAATAATGTTAAGTACATTCAACACTAGAAAGAAAGTATACATCGGGAAATGATAGGAAGTCTGTTTTATGTTAGTAAAAAGACAGGAAAAAAGAGATTGTATAAATTTAAACTAAGTTTAATTTTTTTGTGAATCCAAAGAAGAGTATTAGTACATGGTTGTTTTCATTTTTGTCGAATTAAGAGTGTGTATATTATGTACAGTGGTACCTCGGGTTACATACGCTTCAGGTTACATACGCTTCAGGTTACAGACTCCACTAACCCAGAAATAGTGCTTCAGGTTAAGAACTTTGCTTCAGGATGAGAACAGAAATCGTGCTCTGGCGAGGCGGTGGCAGTGGGAGGCCCCATTAGCTAAAGTGGTGCTTCAGGTTAAGAACAGTTTCAGGTTAAGTACGGACCTCCGGAATGAATTAAGTACTTAACCTGAGGTACCACAGTACATTATTTATGAATTTCAATAAAGTTATGTTAAAAAAGAAAAGAAAAGAAAAGAAAAGAAATTGACATAATCTCCCTCCCCTAACTCTTTTAAAAATACCCAAGTTGGTGGCCCTTCCTATCATTCCTGCAGCCAAAGCCACCATTTAGGTGCCCTGAAAGCAGAATTCAGCTCAATTCAGCGAGGTCATATCAGCCTGCAAAACTGACAATCTGCTTTCCTGCCCCCTTCCAGGAAATTCCACTGCACACGGAATTATATCCACATGCATCTGTTTGTCTCCTTCGTCCTGAGGGCAGCTGCCGTTTTCACCAAAGACACCATTTTGTTCTCCGACGACAGCATGGACCACTGCCTGATGTCAACGGTATGCATTTGACCCACTTTTGAAAATAATATTTTACACTAAAGCTGTGTGTGTGTGTGTGTGTGTGTGTGTGTGTGTGTGTGTGTATACTTTATATACGTGTTGTTGTTTAGTCGTGTCCAACTCTTCGTCACCCCATGGACCAGAGCAGGCCAGGCACTCCTGTCTTCCACTGCCTCCCACAGTTTGGTCAAACTCATGCTGGTAGCTTCAAGAACACTGTCCAACCATCTCGTCCTCTGTCGTCCCCTTCTCCTTGTGCCCTCCATCTTTCCCAACATCAGGGTTTTCTCCAGGGAGTCTTCTCTTCTCATGAGGTGGCCAAAGTATTGGAGCCTCAGCTTCAGGATCTGTTTGTTCCTGGTGTAAGCTTTCATGTGCATGCACACTTCTTCAGATACCATAAGCACACGAAAGCTTATACCAAGAACAAACTTAGTTGGTCTCTAAGGTGCTCCTGGACAATTGTTTAATATTTCAACTGTGTCAGACCAACAGTTACCTACCTGAAACAAAAGCTTAGTGTTTGCAGAATGACTGGGCTACGAGGTTTCTCAGACATGGCTTCTGTTTTGCTTTCATGAGAGGGAAAGGATGGCTTTGACCTTATTCAACATGGCCATTTCATGCTTCCTGATTTCCCTAGTGGGTAAGACGTCTTGGGGGCAAACTCAGTTTGCTTTGTGAGGTGAGAGTACCATGGAGACTCCACTGCCCTTTCTGAAAAAAAGGAGGGGGGGGGATGTACAGACCGGAAGCATGAGCAGAGTACTGGTCCCAAGCAAAACCAGTCCACCACTTTCTCAAGAGCGGAAAAGTTATTTCCGTCAGCCAAAAGCTTCACTTACCAACCTTTACCAGCTTTGGCTGGGATGCTCTCCGCAGGGAAGTCCATCTGGTGCCATCACCGACAGCCTGTGGCCATTTTTCAGCTGCTGAGGTTTTGCTGAGTCTATTTAAGACCCATTGTAATGGTTTGAATGCAATGTGTTTTTGCCCTGCCTTTGTGCTCTTAATTTTTTTGGTGAGTTGTTTAGAGACTCTTTTGTGAGTGATTAACTAGGAAAATACTCACCACCACCAATCGATCATCAACTTTTGCCCGAGTATTAGGAAGAAATTTCCCATTGTATGAGCTGTTGGACAGTGGAAGGTGGTCGATTCTCCTTCCTTGGAGGTTTTCAAACAGAGATTGGATGGTCAACCACCAGGGATTCTTTAGCTGTGATTCAGATGACGAGGGCCGGATTTAGGTTTGATGCGGCCCTAAGCTACTGAAGGTAATGGGGCCCTTTATATATCCAGCTGTCCTTTGTCAACAACAAATTGTCGCTGTTTTTGTGTTGAATATATGCTATATATTAACTTATGGACCTAATAGGTATCTAAAGCCATTTGCACATAACAGAATATGCATTTTATAACAGTAATTGTTACAACCAGTCCATGCAGAATGTAGGCACCCTATATATAGAAATGAGGAAAGCAGTGATATTTTAGGGAGCAGGCTAGCAGGCAGGGCCCATGACTTACATCATAGGAGCCTACACAACACAAAACACTGTTGCTGTATGGAGGTTTCATTTTATTTATTTTTTATCTCATATTTTGGAAATGTGCATCCAGGTTTTTTTCCTTTTAATTTTTTGGGGGCCGCCAAAAGAGTGGGGCGCTAAGCTATAGCTTGTTTAGCTTATACGTAAATCCAGCACTGCAGATGACCCTTGAGATCCCTGCCAACTCTCCAATTCTATTATTTTATAATGATCATCATCCCTGCCAGGAAAAGGAAAAGGTCACAGACCTCAGCTGAATGTTGTTCTGCGGAAAACCTCACCTGGTGAAAGAACCTCCTTGTCTGAAATGAACCTTGTTTTGTCCTGTAGGTGGCATGCAAGTCTGCGGTGGCTTTCTTCCAGTTCAGCATCCTAGCCAACTTCTTCTGGTTGCTGGTCGAGGGCATGTATCTGCAAACCCTACTGATGCTGACCTTTGTGTCGGACAAACAGTACGCATGGAGTTTCATCCTGATTGGCTGGGGTTAGTAGACGGCTTGGACCTCTGTGTCCAGGGCAGCTGTCTCCCAGCTTTGTCTGGTATGCAGGCTGAGACCCTACCTGCCCACAAACTGTCTTGCCAGAGTGGTGCCTGCTCTGGTTATCTCCCGCTTGGACTACTGCAATGCGCTCTACGTGGGGCTACCTTTGAAGGTGACCCAGAAACTACAACTAATCCAGAATGCGGCAGCTAGACTGGGCACTGGGAGTGGCCGCTGAAACCATGTAACACCGGTTCAGAAAGACCTATGTTGGCTCCCAGTATGTTTCCAAGCACAGTTCAAAGTGTTGGTGCTGACCTTTAAAGCCCTAAACGGCCTCGGCCCAGTATACCTGAAGGAACATCTCTACCCCCATCGTTCTGCCCAGACGCTGAGGTCCAGCTTTGAGGGCCTTCTGGCAGATCCCTCACTGTGAGAAGCGAAGTTTCAGGGAACCAGGCAGAGGGCCTTCTTGGTAGTGGTGCCTGTCTTGTAGAATGCCCTCCCATCAGATGTCAAGGAAATAAATAACTATCTGACTTTCAGATGACATCTGAAGGCTGCCCTGTTTAAGGAAGTTTTTAATGTTTGATGTTTTATCATGTTTTTAATATTCTGTTGGGAGCTGCCCAGAGTGGCTGGGGAAACCCAGCCGGATGGGCAGGATATAAATTATTATTATTATTATTATTATTATTATTATTATTATTATTGACATTCCCTCTCACCCAACCAAACTGGATTCCAAATTCTTCCTTCCACCCCCTGCTAAGATCTGCAAGCACATTTGGTGTTTTTGCATCAAGCCAAGGGTGATGAACTCCAGATTTTGTTGGACTATGATTTCCATCAACCTCCATTGGCCATGCCAGTGCTGATGGGAATTGAAGTCCAATCTTCTAGAGGGAGAACTACATTGCATGCCACTGTGTTAAGCAAACAAACACCTTATCCTTGCCTACGGGTTTGGGACACTTGTTTGAATTGCTTGGAGATGTCTTCTCTGCATCCAATTGCGTTGGTGTGTCTCAGAATTTTCAGAAACAAATCAACTTCAGTAATTATTTCCCCTAGCAATTTGACTTCTCACCCTTACCTCTATGGTGTTTTTATTCCAACCCTTTTTTTCTACCACGTTAGATAGCATACTTTAATCTGATACATATTTCCTCTTTTACAATCATAATCCTTTCCCTTCTACTGCCCATATTTTGACTCCTGTCCACGATTTCATTTACCAGGCCTGTATTAGGGCTGTCACCCACTTAATCAAAGCATAGTTGATTCACTGGATGAGTTTTAGTGGGTATGTTGATCCAGCCCTGTGATTAAGGTGTGCTTTCATTTCTTGACAAATGAAAATGGAATCAAACAGATCCTCTTTTCATTTTTTGTGAAATAAATGGCAAGGGTATGATGGGTTGATTACAGTGGTACCTCAGGTCTCATACGCTTCAGGTTACAGACTCCTCTAACCCAGAAATATTACCTTGGGTTAAGAACTTTGCTTCAGGATGAGAACAGAAATCGTGCAGCGGTGGCGCAGCAGCAGCAGCAGGAGGCCCCATTAGCTAAAATGCTGCTTCAGTTTAAGAACAGTTTCAGGTTAAGAACGGACCTCCGGAACGAATTAAGTACTTAACCTGAGGTACCACTGTATAGTATGGTCCACCTTTTACTCCAAGGAGTTCAAGTTGGAGTGCAGGGAACTCCCTCTCCACATTTAAATGGCTCAGGACCGCAAGACCTCAAGGACCGCCTCTTTCCATATAAACCTACCTGGACCCTGAGTTCATCCTCTGAGGTCCGTCTTCATGTGCCTCCTCCACGAGAGATCCAGAGGGTGGCAACATGAGAAGGGGCCTTTTTTTTAGTGGCTCCCCATTTGTGGAATGCTGTCCCCAGGGAAATTTGCCTTGCGCCTTCATTATACACCTTTAGGCGAAAGCGTTCCTTTTCAACCATCCCTTTGCCTGACTTGAGCTACATCCTATGCCCTTTTAAAATGTGGTTGTTTTTTTTGAGGGGAGGGTCTATTGGCTTGTTGTTTATCTTTTTATCATGGTTTTTTATCTTTTATGTGGTTTTATATCTTGATTTTATTCTATTCTATTTTATTTTAACCTATGACTGTTATTTAATCTGCTCCCCCCCCCTTGTTTCAGGAGCACCAGTGATCATAACAATGATATGGATCTTGAGCAGGATTTACAGACAGAATACTGGGTGATTTATTTATTTTTTTACTGCTAGATTTTCACAAAATGATTACAGGGAGACGTTCCAAGTTTTCATTCAGTCTCAGAAATTTAAATGCTGAAATTTTAAAATGGGGGGGAACCAGGGTCCCCAGAGGCTAAATTAATGGAAGTGATAAGGGGAGGTGTTATTCAGGTACGCTTGCAATTTAAAGATAAATTCATCCAACCAAGACGCAGCTATTCTTCAAAATCTGCACTTCTCTGAATTTTGCAATGCAGTTTTGTGCACAAACCATGTATACAAAAATGGACATATTAGGGAAGATGCATTTAATATGTACATTAAAATACATCTATTATAAAAATAACATAAAATGCATTTTCTTCTGAAACATTGCCTGCAGGAATTGGTACATCAGCCAAAAACGCATACAAAAAATGTGATACTAAGGAGAAATTTGCACTATGAGTCTGACAAATTTTCACGAGAATGTTTTTTTAATGCAACAATTACCGCGGAGATGTAGAGGACTGAATTCAAGAATTATGTAAAAAGAGAAATGAAGACAAAGTGAAATGGACCAATATATCCATCCCTAATTGAGGGCACTATGACAACTGTGAATTGAGAATGGGGAATGGACATAGCTCAGCACTGAGCACCTCATTTGTGAGAAGGTTCCAGGTTTGATCTCCAACATTTTGACATAGGGAGGTCCCATTTCTGAAACTCTTGAGAGGTGCTAACAATAAGCTAGATGGATCAGCTTGTGGGGATGATTAGGGAGGCAGGAGAGGATATGTTATTTAATGATATCCTTCCTAACTTGCGCTAACAAGTTCCATATTCTAGCAGAGTTCCAAACATCCCCCTTTTTGAATTACGCAGCAATCAGCTTGTTGCTGACTCATCTGAGTCTTACTATTAAAGATTCCTTCCTCGTAAAATCCCTTCTAATCCCTCTTAAAAAGAATAAACACAAGAATCTGATTAATGTTAATACAGTCATACCTCGGGTTGAAGTAGTTTCCTTCGGGATAAGTATTTTCGGGTTGCGTGCAGTGGCGACCCAGAAGTAACAGAGCGCGTTACTTCCGGGTTTCGCCACTCACGCATGCGCAGACGTTCAAAATGACGTCACACACATGTGCAGAATCGCGACCTGCACACATGCAGACGTGCGGGCGTGGGTTGCGTTCACTTCTGGATGCGAACAGGGCTCCGGAACGGATCCCGTTCGCATCCAGAGGTACCACTGTATAAAAGTAGTTTACTCACAGATTCATTCAGGGTCACAGACATATCCCTGAAGACAGGCTTAGGTTACATAACAACTAGAACTATTCCATAAAGAAGTTAGTCCCAAGTGACTGCGACTAAGCAGTCACTTCTCCAAACACACAGCAACGTACAAAATGGAGAAGACACACTGATCTGAACATGGAGGTCGTGTGCTCCTCCATGCTAGTACAACAGACCACACCCTCTTCAAGTCACATGTAATGGAAGTCACATGTCCCAGCTCAGGAGGAAACAGGAAGTCTTCTCCTGAGTGGTAGAAAACATCCCTTAATATGTCCACTGTAGGAATGTTGTACTTGACTTCAGTTTTACATCTCACACAGCCAGTCATCTAAACCTCTTACCTCTCTCTGGTACTGATTCTTGTGTTAAAGGAAGCAGAAATATTAAGAGGGACTGATAGCTGGGACAAGAAGGAAGGGTTTTTACATTGGTATATATTGGTAACTTGGTTCTCAAACTAAATCCGTTCCGGGAGTCCGTTCCAAAACCAAAGCGTTCCCAAACCAAGGCATGCTTTCCTATAGAAAGTAATGCAAATGGGATTAATCCGTTCCAGACTTTTAAAAACAACCCCTAAAACAGCAATTTAACCTGAATTTTACCATCTCACGAGACCTCTAATCCATAAAATGAAAGCAATAAACAATGTACTGCAGTCACACAATCAATCAATCAGTAGCTGAACTGGGTTCCGCACAGTAACAAAAACGAACAAAAAGAGCCACAAAAACAATACCACAAAATAAATAGCAAAAACAGACAGGCCTCAGTGTAACACTCGAAAAGGAAGCGTGTCACTCAAAATGGAACATGTTTGGCTTCCGAAAAAAGTTGACAAACAGGAACACCAAGGCGTTTGAGAACCAAAGTACCACTTTGTACCAAAGTACAAAGTACAAAGCACAACATAGTCATCAGATCGCCAAAGAGGTGGAGGAAGTCTCTTATTTCAAGGTAATAGACATAATTTGTTTCTTTTTTGTTGGCTGTTTCAGATGCTGGGATGATGATGATGAGAGCTCTGCAGTCCTCTGGCTCATCAAAGGACCCATCCTATTAACCGTCATAGTGAGTTTTCCTTTTGATCAAATGAACGCTTTGAAAAGCAGAAAGCCCAGCAATTGTCGTCAGTCATTGGGGGGGCAGTGGGCTGTGTGCCACCCTTGCGCCCTTTGAGATGTTAAGAACCTAAGAAGAGCCTGCTGGATCAGGCCCCCTCCTTCTCTATGAAGTGGGATATTGCTCAATCAGGGTGAGCAATTCCCCCAATTTTTGTCTGTTTGATTTTGCTGAGGAAGTACACAGCTCCCTGATTACCGTGGATGGAGGTGTTTGTTTTTTTGGCTGAATGTACAGATTATGGTGCTGGGACGCGGGTGGCGCTGTGGGTTAAACCACAGAGCCTAGGACTTGCCAATCAGAAGGTCGGTGGTTCGAATTCCTGCGACGGGGTGAGCTCTCATTGCTCGGTCCCTGCTCCTGCCAACCTAGCAGTTCGAAAGCACAGCAAAGTGCAAGTAGATAAATAGGTACCGCTCCAGCGGGAAGTTAAACGGCATTTCCGTGCACTGCTCTGGTTCGCCAGAAGCGGCTTAGTCATGCTGGCCACATGACCCAGAAGCTGTACACCGGCTCCCTTGGCCAATAAAGTGAGATGAGCTCCGCAACCCCAGAGTCAGTCGGTCACAACTGGACCTAATGGTCAGGGGTCCCTTTACCTTTACCTGTCGGTCATCTATCCCACATGAACTGTTCAGTAAAGGAGATCTAGAGAAAAACCAACCCCAATTACTTGTTTTCCAGCTTCTGGCTGAAGACCTTGAGTGGAAGAAAGCTGACTACCACCCCTCTAGGTACTTGGTTGTCTTCTTGCCATCAGAAATCTTCTCCAAATCTACCCTCTTGTTTTAGATTTCATAGAGAGGAAGGGCTGTATCTTACACTTGTTTCTCTCATTTGGATACAATCAGAGGTTATTTCTCGGTAAAGTAATGCGACTAAGCTTTGGTGGATGCTGAGATTCCTTCTTGTCTCTCTAGATGAACTTTGCTATCTTTCTCAACGTCATCCGGATTTTGGTGCAGAAATTAAAATCTTCAAAGACCGGAGGAAGGCACACAAGGCATTTTGTGTAAGTGGCCAAACCTTTCATCCTCACGAGCTGGAGAGGTTAGACCCCGACTGTCCAGCATACACCAGGGGTGAGCAATCTGTGGACCTCCAGATGTTGACGAGCTTCAGCTCCCATTAGCCAATACATGGCCAAAGATCAGGGATGGTGGACATTGCAATCTAACAGCATCTGGAGGGCCACAGGTTCTCTGTCCCTGCTGTACACTGTAAGCAGATTTCTGCCAAAGTTGTGGCTTATGTGGTAGTTGGGCAGATTCATGAAGCAGGAGGAAGGTTGAATTGTGCCTGTACCACTCTGTGAATGGGTGGGACACCAAGGGCAGCTCACTACCACCACCAGTCCTGAACCTTGAATATCAACAGGGCTTGCTGCTGAGTAAACATGCCTAAGTGTCAAGGACCGTGCTGAGGAGGAATGGTGGTCGTCTCCCCATGCTCCTGATTCGGATCCTGAATCTTCCCAGGAGCAGGAGGACAGTATAGATTGGGTATAGTGGTTTGCAGAGGGACATAGTTCAGAAGGAAGAAGCTAGGAATTATTGAATGGGGAACAGCTAAGACAGGGGTTGGCAAGGTTTACCGGCCATGGGCTGGATCACTCCCATGGAAATTGTCTGTGGGTTGGACTGGCACAGCGCGATGCCAGAAACTGCATCTGTGCATGTCCGCGGTGCCGGAAATCACTTCTGTGCATGCCAAAAATTGTGCCTGCGCAGAAGCGATTTTCAGCGTCTGGACATGCGCAGACGCAATTTCTGGTATCTGCGCATTCTCAGCGAGTCCCCATGCCACGCTGCACTGGTTTAGCGCAGTGCATGGGGGACTTGCTGAGCGTGTGGCTCGGTTTGCGGGCGGCTCATAGGCCAGTAAAATGGACTTCATGGGCCGCACGTTGCTGACCCCTGAGCTAGGAGAAGAAACACAGGAAAAGAGATGGTTAACAGATTCACAGTCTCTGGACAGCATTCATCCCCCTTCTCCAAAGTCTCAGAGAGCTCAGAAAGTGGCAGAACAGAAAGCACAGAGGGTACAAACTCAGATTACAAGATGTAGGAGCGACAAAGTTTAATAGGGACAGAAGAGGGTGGAATCCTTAATTGGGAGCACCACCATTCTAGGAGATGTATTCTTTGTTCTCTCGCTGTGATTATTAAAGTTTATAAGAAAACTTCTTTTACTTTGTTCTGCTTATCTACTGCCACGGGGGAGGAAGCCAATTCTACACTAATTCTGACACTATGATTGCAGTTTCAGTGTCAGGAGTCCAGGTTCCCAGCTTGGTAACCCAGTAAGCGTAGGTAATTAAAAAGGAGGATTTATTCCAAAAACAGATAGCACCGGACAGCTGTAATGCAGCCGCCAGCATTATCACTGAAATGACCCTTCTGAAGACTGCTTCCGGTATCTACAGAATATATTGAACTTTCACACCTTACGTCTCTTGTTTTGCTTCCTAACAGCCCTCCCATTCGCCGACTCCTCAGATCATCTCCCTCCTCTTCCTTTTCAGAGAGACTCTCTGTGTATCTGTTCACGCCTATTTGAGCTTCCGGAGAGCTTTGGCTGCGTTCTAGCCCGCTCTCCGCTACTGCCTTATCAGCCGGCCCTTTGAGGTCAGGAAGAGTCAGAGTCTGCAGCTGCCGGCTCTCCCCTGTCTGACTAACATCAAAGCCTCCCTGTTCCTGGCTGTTCTCTGCAGTTGGCTGCAAACCTTCACTTGGAGCTGGCTCATTCCTGACACACAGGGGTTGTGTGGAAACCACATTCAGGAGCAGTGCACCAGAAGCAGAAAGACTCTTCTGGTGTATTTTCTGTTCTGCCACCTCAATGGAGGGTGACGCCCTGATCCACAAGCTACGCATACCTTCCCCGTGAATGAGAACCCCTGCCATCATTTTTTAATCCACCACTACCTCCCCAGTGTTCTGTGGAAGTCTTTTCCACATTGGAAGCACCTTCCCTGCCTGGGAAACCTTGTATGCCCCTGCAGAGCCCTGTCAGCAAACTGCCACCTGAGTCATCTCTGGCTGCCCCCCCCCCCCCGGTCATTTCACAGGAAACACCTGCGTGGCCTTTTCTGAACTTATATCCCATCCACATTCTCTTTTTCAGGAGACTAGCAAAATCGACATTGCTGCTCATCCCTCTCTTTGGGGCTCACTACATCATCTTTGCCTTCTTTCCAGAGAGCATTGGGATGGTTGCCAGGCTGTACATTGAGCTAGGCTTGGGTTCCTTTCAGGTAAGAGTTGGGGAAGGGCTGTAGCTCAGTGGTAGAGCATCTACCATTGCCTGCAGAAGGTCGCAGGTTCAATCCCCAGTAGCATCTCCTGGCAGGGATGCAATAAGACTCTGTCCCTGGACCCCTGGAGAGATGCTGCCCATCGGTGTGGACAATATTAAGCAAGATTAGCCAATTATTTGATGGTATAAGACAGCTCCCAGTGTTCCTATACAGTAAGCACATCCCACTCCCAAGAGACTGTGATCTACGCCCAGTATAAATAAATCTGGCAGTGATCTACTCATTGTCAGTGAAGGGAGGAGGAGCGTGCGTGGTGTGTGTGTGTGTGTGTGGAAGGGGAGGATTGCCCATAGTTGTTGAGCTTTCTCTGGGGAGGAATGACCAGGGTTGTGGATAAGGATTCCCCGGGGATGTCTGGTATACAGGAAGTCTGCAGCACAATGGGAGAGCATCTGCTGTCCATGCAGAAAGTTCAAGCTCCAAATTGTTAGAATTCCTGCTCCATAATTGCAGTCATGGGATTTTTGTCTATCACATGACGGTTTATGTTTTGACTCCATAGAATGGGAAGTGATGGAGACAGGATGTTTGTGTTACTGTGTTCCATAAAGTGGGACTATTCTCCTTTGTTCTTTTCCTCTTTGCTGTCTGATGCTAGAAAGAGAGGGAGCCATGTTGCAGTGCTCTGTGTGTTTATATGTAAATAAAGTAGATTAGCCAAAATGCTGAGTTGCTGAGGCCTGTCATGCAAGCTGTGAAGACTGCGGATCCCTAAGTGTGCCGATGTCTGTTGGCATTGGTTGCTGTGATGTTTGGTCTGAAGAAAGCTTTTTAAGCTCTCGAATGAATGACCAGGAGGGAGAGAGCATGCCAGTCGGGTATGTGTCTCTACCAGGGTCGTACTAGAGTGTAGGATGAGCTCCTAACACAAATATCTCTAGGCAGGGCTGGGAATGTCCCCTGCCTGCAATCCCAGGAAGACTATGCCAGACAGCTGGACCTGATGCTACAATTGGCTGGACCAATGATCTGGCTCAGTATAAGACAAATTCCTACGCTCCTGAGAACTGGAAGCCGGAGAGGCTTGCTCCTGTTGGAAGCTATCAAAAAGGAAGCTCCTAGAGAAATAAACATTTACTGATGCTTTCCACTTTCTGGCTCAAAATGGGAGCATTTCCCTCTTTCAGTATGTGTTTGTGTGTAGTCAAGAAGAGCCCGGCTGGATCAGACCAAAGGTCACTTAGTCCAGCATCCTCTTTTCTGACATAGACCAACCAGATGTCTCTAGAAAGGTGACAAGCAGGGGCAAGAATCAACAGTCCTTGTGCGCAGGTGCCTTGCCCATTTTCGTATCAAGCCACATTTATTTGGTAGGTGTATGCTTCTCCCAGGGGACACAGGTGGCGCTGTGGGTTAAAGCCTCAGCGCCTAGGGCTTGCCGATCGAAAGGTCGGCGGTTCGAATCCCTGCGGCGGGGTGCGCTCCCGCTGCTCGGTCCCAGCGCCTGCCAACCTAGCAGTTTGAAAGCACCTCCGGGTGCAAGTAGATAAATAGGGACCGCTTACCAGTGGGAAGGTAAACGGCGTTTCCGTGTGCGGCTCTGGCTCTGGCCAGAGCAGCGATGTCACGCTGGCCACGTGACCCGGAAGTGTCTCCGGACAGCGCTGGCCCCTGGCCTCTTAAGTGAGATGGGCGCACAACCCCAGAGTCTGTCAAGACTGGCCCGTACGGGCAGGGGTACCTTTACCTTTACCTTATGCTTCTCCCACAATTCTCTTCTCTCTCTTTCTCTTTCATAGGGCTTTGTTGTCGCTCTCCTGTACTGTTTCTTAAATGGAGAGGTAAGTGGAAATGAGAAAGTGCTGGTTTTTTGACCTATAAAGCCTTATGCAGCTAAGAACCCCAGTACCAGGGGCATAGGAAGGGGTGTGTGGTGGGGGCGGTCAGCCCCGGGTGTCGTCCCAGAGGGGGGGGTGACAAAATCCCGCTGGGCGGATCATGCCGCTGTGCCACGATCAGACACCTGCTGGGAGGATCACGCCCCTGTGCCGATTGCCCTGCCCCTTTGGTGGATCATTCCCACCCCTGGGTGCATGGCATGTGCACCGTTCTGGGTACCCAAGCAGCTAGCTCCACCACTGCCCAGTACCTGAAGGACCATCTCCCCCCCCCCAGTGAATGTACCAGACCTGGCAATCATCACCTGAGGCCCTTCTCCATGTGCCCCCTGTTCAGAAGGTCCAGAAGGTGGCAACAAAAGAACAGGGCCTCTTCAGTGGTGACTCCTCACTTGGCACATTGTGCTGGTCCCGAGGGTTAACCGTGCGGAGAGGTCCGAGTCCAGTCCGAGGTTGAGGGTGCAGTATGGAGGCTGTCCATCAAAGCTGAAGCAGGGTCCAAGGCAGAGAGTCGGGTGAGGTCAGGAACTCTGGCAGGAGAGCAGGACAGGGTGCAGACAGAAACAGGCTGCCAACAATGTTGCTCCTGCAACTTGGGACTGGGGCTGGCTGGCTTTTATCTGCCCCAAGGCATAGGGCGGCTCTGGTCCACAGGTGACTCACCTCTGCTGGCCTGGAGGCAAGTGCTCCTCCTACAGGAACTTAGTTCCCTCCGCCTCTCTGCCCTGAGAGGCAACCTCAGCTTCCCCTGACGGGGCTGAGAGTGGAGCACCTGCAGGCAATGGGTCCTCCATCAACTCAGGGGCCAGAGCAGACTCAGGTGGTGCCTGCACCTGAGGATCCAGCACAGGTGAGGACCCTTCAGGCTCAAGCCCCTGCCCTGGCTCAGCTGGTTCTGGAGGCGGGGACTCCTGTGCAGGCTGGGATACCTCAGGTTCAGCCTCCGAGTCCGAATCCCAGGCCATCACACACAGGCTCTTCCTGGAGAGGCTTACCAGGCACTGTCATTACCTAGCTTTAGGTGCCAGGTGCCTGCATGTTTCTCTCTCACACACCCCCCCGGCCTTTGGCTCTTAACTGCCTCCTTGAGTGGTTGGGATGGTTTAACTCAGGTTCTTAGAACTAAAAATAGGGTTTAGGTTTTTATTTATTCTCTTTAATGCTGGTTTTAATGCATGTGTTTGTTTGTTTGTTTGTGTATTCTAAGTCACTTTAAGTTACCTTGGTCAGAAAGTGGCCAACACATGGAATAAGTAAACAAATAAATCAAATAAGATAGAACAGAACCCTCTTTATGTATGCAACCACAACGGCGAGGGTTTTAATACCAAAAAAAGTGGAAAGGTGATGTAATCCCCACGAAAACAGATTGGCAAGCAGAGATGATAGAATATTCAGAACTTGCAAGGATGACTGGGAGCATAAGAGGAGTTTCTAACCAGAAATTTAGTAAAGATTGGACAATGTTCAAAGAATATCTTAAAAAGTACTGTAATAACACAAATCTATCGGCAGCTTTGGATTGAATCTTGAAGTTTAAGGATAAGGTTAAAACGTTTTCCTGATAATTAACTGAAAAGAATAATTAAAATGAAGTGCGTATAGACTAGTAAGGTATAAAAAGCAGAATGAGGTGAATTGGAAGTTAAGGGGTAATGAGGGACATGGATGGTGATGTGGTGAAAACCACTGAGCCTAGGGCTTGCCAATCAGAAGATTGGCGGTTTGAATCCCTGCGATGGGGTGAGCTCCCGTTGCTTGGTCCCAGCTCCTGCCAACCTAGCAGTTTGAAAGCACGTCAAAGTGTAAGTCGGATAACTCCATACTCTCTAACATTATATCTCTAACACCGAATATAAAACAAAAACAAAACAAAAAAAACCCCAAAACAGTTCATTACAATATAAGTTAGAGTACAGTTTAAAATGCAGCTTAAGTAGGGACATCCTTAGGAAAAGTGGGGCATTCCAATATCAAATCTGAAACCAAGACGGCTTCTCTTAATCAGGGGTGTCCCTGGAAAATAGGGACACTTTGAGGGTCTGAAGTTAGGAGCTGTGTTTTGACTCTGTCCCAGCTGTAAGCCTCCATTTCCTTTCCTGCTGTTGCTTCCTCCATCTTAGGTCCAGGCCGAGTTCAAGAAATGCCTCCGGAAGTGGCACTACCGACATTACCTCAGCTTTGCCCGGGTGCATCGGAGCCTCTCCAGAGATAACAGCCCTGTTAATTACGTCACACAGTTATCTATGCTGGACAGAATCAGTCCCAAGAGGGGCACCTTTCAGAATGGCCTGTCCTCTGTCTGAAGATGTTCCTCACTTTCATGACCTCCAGGGTTTGAGGGGAGGGACCCAGCCCTCTTGTTCCAGCAGAAGTGGCAGCTGTATCAGAAGACTTCCACCCTACAAGTACCCTATGGGACCTACAAGCCTTCAGACAGAAATTGCTAAGTCAGGGTCAGGTTGGTTGGCTGTTGTGATGTGGGTACCTCAGACCACCCATCCTTTGCAGGAGGGTTTGTGCAATTAAAGTATATTGAAGGGCTCTCTGCTGCTTGAGTACAACAAAGCCACTAAAATAAAAATGGATGTTTTGCGGTTAGGAAAGTGACAGGAAATGTTGCAGTTAGGAAAGTGACAGGGAACTCCATGACTAATTCATGGGAATGTGGAGGGATTAGGGGGTTGTGGGAATGTGGGTGAAGACGAAAGCAGGGGCCTGCAAGCACCTGCAGAATAAGAGAAGATGTTTTCATAATTCTCCAGAAGGTGAAAAGGGTGCTTAGCAGCAATGTGTTAGAGGAGGAAGGGGCAGGAGATTTTCACAGGGGGTGGTCTGTGTGCAAGGAAGCTTTCACAAAAGGATGAGGGTGGATTTGAGGTTTGGAGGTGAAAACACGGGTGAAGTGGGGCTTCAGAGCAGAAAAGAGAAGTGGCTTCAGAAATGCCATTGGGGAGGTGAAAAACAAGCTTCATTGTTTCCAAGGGGTGAGAAGGGGAAGCTCTAGGGGAAGGGGAAAGTAGGGAAAATGGCAAGCAGAGGCACAAACCCCCTAGTATCAAATAAATATGCTGATATCAGAAATGCAGTCTGGCCATGTGTTTGTGTGTGTGTGTTGCTTAAAATAAAAAAACCCAGAAACATGGCAGATGAAGATGATGGATTTTTCAGAGCTAGCTGACCTGACTGAAGAATCAGCGACCAGAAGGAGGAGGACTAACAGGAAGAATGAATGAAATTTAAAGACAATTTAGTTAAATATATTTAGTTAATTTAATAGGAAAAGCTTGTAAATACCAGATAGGCTTAGGATTTTAATATGTAATGTGATGAATTAATATGTTGTAATGCTGAACTGAAAAGAAAGAAAGATGTTAAGTGAATAAGTTAACTTTATAAAAATATTGTTTTTGGAAAACCGTTAAAATGATATACATTGAAATACAACCAGGGGGATACGAGGAAGTCACTTAACAATGTTACTAACTTTGGTTTAAATATAGTGGAAATTTACGTCTGTTTGTTCATTTGTTTGTTTGTTTGTTTGTTTGAATTATTTTTGGAAAAACCAATAATTTTTTTGGGAAAAAAAACAACAACCCAGAAACAAGTCACAACAAATCTTTTATTGTTATTATTACATTTTGCTTTTAATAACATATATTCTCAAACTCCAAAATATATCTCACAGTGGGGGCAGGGGGCAGGGCATAGCACTGTTGAAATGCAAAAGAGATCTTGTTTATTTACATCACCTTGAGAAGCAGTTCTGCCTATGGGTTTCTACTGCTCCGAAGGTTTACAAAGGGAAACGGTCACCTCAAACAGTGCCCTGCCCGCCCATTCGCCATGTTCATTTTTAAAATTATTGATATTATTATTTTTTTACATTCAGCATAAGGAGAACGCTTGAGCAGAGGCCCCATTAGAAACAATGACATTGCTGGCATAGCTCTTGGCTCTGGGTACACCTTCAGCATGCGCACCCCAAAAATGGTTCATGGGAATCCCAAAATTATCAGAGGGCGCAATCCTGAGCACTTCAGAAGTAGCAGGTGAGGCTTACCCTCAAGCGAGTGTGCACAGGGTCACAAAACGAATCAGCTCTTTAAGGACACCATTGTTGGAAGTGGGGGGTTGTAGCACAGGGGAGGAATTTAATATACACATAGAGAACCAGTTCTTGAAGAACTTTTGGCACTGGTGAAAGGCATTAGATGGATGGCACTAGAAACGGAAGTTTTCACATTTTCTATTAAACAGGAAATGTTGAGAACTCTAGTTTAGTGATCCATTATTGTCAAC
This sequence comes from Podarcis cretensis, assembly GCF_951804945.1. Classification (NCBI taxonomy): domain Eukaryota; kingdom Metazoa; phylum Chordata; class Lepidosauria; order Squamata; family Lacertidae; genus Podarcis; species Podarcis cretensis. The sequence continues at coordinate 7,742,575 of NC_137181.1, forward strand.
CCCTAGGTTCTGGATCCTTCAGCATCAAAGGAGGAATCCCAATTCACCAAGGATCTTGGATGATCCTGTCTGTACATCATCTATGAAAGCAGACATTGGCCTGGCTCACACATAGATCACTCAACCATGGTTTATTAAACAATTAGAGTTATTAGTGTTATGTGTGTGATTCCTGCCCAGTGGCTTAACTATTATTTGTTTCCTGCCAACAAAACACAATCTGAGGCATGGTTTGCCGTTGTCTAACAACCCTGGTTTGTTTTAAACTATTGCTTGGCCTTATGTTAGAACCCAGCACCAGTCCTTAACCATGTTTTGGAACCAGATACTCTTCAGAGTGCAAAGGTGAGGCAACAGCAGTTGGAAAACAGGAGAAATGAGCCACGGTTTGTTGGGTTGTCTGTTTCACAGCTCTTGGCAAACTCATGGTTTGTTAAGCAAACCTTGACTTAAACCAACCATGTCTTAGCATTATGTGTGTACCAGGTCTCAGAGGAAGCCTTCTTGCAAAGACCTCTTTCTTGAGAATAAGTCACCCCTATGCAGAAGCTACACTTTCTCTATCCCTTGCTTCTAAAAGTGCCTGCCAGGTGACACTGTCATCTCCCAGTGACTTCTCCCCAGAAGCCCTCTCAGCTCTGGACTTTAGCATTACTATTTATCTTATATGCAATACCATCAAAACAGATGGTGCTTTCCCAGAAATTCTTTTTCCTTTGGAGATTCAGCAAAGCCTGAGCTTAAGCATCTTCTAGAATTGATCTAACATTTTTGTTTTGTTAATAGGGCCACCCATTCATTAATATAGGGAGGGGGAGAGAAGTAAAAGGGGTAAAAAGGTAAAGGGACCCCTGACCATTAGGTCCAGTCGTGGCCAACTCTGGGGTTGTGGCACTCATCTCACTTTACTGGCCGAGGGAGCCGGCGTACAGCTTCCAGGTCATGTGGCCAGCATGACTAAGCTGCTTCTGGCGAACCAGAGCAGCACACGGAAATGCCATTTACCTTCCAGCCAGAGCGGTACCTATTTATCTACTTACATTTTGACGTGCTTTTGAACTGCTAGGTTGGCAGGAGCAGGGACCGAGCAACGGGAGCTCACCTCGTCGCGGGGATTCAAACTGCCGACCTTCTGATTGGCAAGTCCTAGGCTCTGTGGTTTAACCCACAGCGCCACCCATGTCTGACATTGGGGTAGGTTGGCCTCAACCACTAAGAATCCATCATGCTTCAATATACAAAGCCCCATCCCTCAATCTCCAAAACACATTGTGTTTTCCAATTTATTGACTATTTAGTCACTCTTGATGCTGAACTGGAACTGCCAGTACACTGCTGTGGTCCTCCTGTCTAGCTGCAAAAATTGGGGTGACAATTTCATTGAGGTCACAGGAGAAATCCTGCCAAATTTGACCGGGTCAGGGACTCACTGGGAAGAGTGGCGATGGCAACCTCTCCTGTCCTTTTGCATTTCATCGTTTCCCTTCAAAACCCAAGCCAAACAAATGGGCTACCCTGGAGGCCGTTCCTTCCTTGGTGTAGTTCAGCTTGACAATCGAGAGTGTTCTCCACTAGGGCATCAAAGCAGCTTTGCCTGTTTGGTGCTGGTGGGGGTTTTGTTTTGTTTTGGCAATTTGCTCCGGTGATGCCAAGGGAGTCTTGCCAATGTCCTCCTGCCAGCCTGGCTACTAGTTACTGCTGCTGTTGACACAGATGTTTGGCATCCAGTAGAACTCCCTCCAACAACTGAGAAAGCTAGAGGATTTGAATTTGATACCCCGCTTTATCACTACCCTAAGGAGTCTCAAAGTGACTAACATTCTCCTTTCCCTTCCTCCCCCACAACAAACACTCTGTGAGGTGAGTGGGGCTGAGAGACTTCAGAAAAGTGTGACTAGCCCAGGGTCACCCAGCAGCTGCATGTGGAGGAGCGGGGAAGCGAACCCGGTTCACTAGATTACGAGTCTACTGCTCTTAACCACTACACCACACTGGATGGATGTGTAGGTCCCCCCATTAGCTCCTCCTAGAAGGAGACAGACCAAACTTGCCAAGCAGTAGCCCCTTGTCGCAGGCAGGGCTAAGGTCCACCGCAAGTATCCCTAGGCAGCTGCTGCGCCCCAGTAACCAGAGACGGTACTTCACGGATATGCCTCCCCTGTTTCTACAGTATTTTAAGAACACAAGAAGAACCTGCTAAAGGGTAAAGCCGATACAGCCGGCATACAGCTTCTGGGTCATGTGGCCAGCATGACTAAGCCACTTCTGGCGAACCAGAGCAGCACACAGAAATGCCATTTACCTTCCCGCCAGAGTGGTACCTATTTATCTACTTGCACTTTGACATGCTTTTGAACTGCTAGGTTGGCAGGAGCTGGGACTGAGCAATAGGAGCTCACCTCATTGTGGGGATTCGAACCGCCGACCTTCTGATCAGCAAGTCCTAGGCTCTGTGGTTTAACCCACAACACCACCCGTGTCCCGAAGAGCCTGCTAGATCAGGCCAAAGGTCCATCTAGCCAAGCATCTTGTTCTCACAGTGGCTGGCTAGGTGCCTGTGGGACACCCGCAAGCAGGATTCAAGCACAAGAGCCCTCTCTTCTCTCCTGTGGCTCCCAGCAACTGGTATTCAGAAGCATTAGTGCCTCCAGCCTTGACCCTCTGAGCAACACCAGTCAGCTGGGTTTAAATTTCCCACAATGCCACCAACATAGTGTCACACTCAGACACCGTGGGGAATTTCACTGGTGGCTAGATCCAGCCACCCAGTGTGGCTCAGAGCATCCAAATGGCTGTGACCCACTTCTGCCACCAAATGCACCCACTCAGGCATGCCACTGATGGAAAAGGCCTAGTGGAGGGGATATTCTCTTGGGCACCTTCAATCATGGTGCCAGCTTGGGCTGGAGGGGAAATCAGATCATCACTACTGCTGCCTGGGGGTGAATTTGTCTCCTGCTGTCAACTCTTCAGCTGCCCATGTTCTCTAGTTGCCCCTAGGGATGGATGGTAAATTTCATTTCCTACCAGTTCCTCATTTTTCTAATCTTAAATTCAGTTTGCTCCATTTCCATATCAGAATATGAAAATTCATAAACACTTTTTTTGCATCCATTTCTCCTCAAGTACAGATTAGTTATAGAAATTTCAGCCTATTACATGAATTGCAGTTTTCCATGAGCTGAATGTATTTTCGTATGCTGTTGTCGCTATCATAGTTTTGCATGTTCTTTTGACTTATATGCACCCAATTGAGCACATTGGTTGCAACACAAAATTGAGAGAAGTGATCATTTTGAAAGTGTCTTTGTTCATGCCCTGGCGTGGGAAAAACAAATCTGGTAAGTTTGCATTCAAAGATATAGAAAAATGAGTCTTGGGTGTCAAAAGTCAGGGCAAAGAGATGTATTTGACATCTTAATTATACAGCTTTTTATGAATGCTGAAGCTGCACCTAACTTTTGACACCTGAGGTGCATATTTTTAGGACGCCCGTATTTATTTTTGCAAATGTAAATTTTTCACAAATGTTGGTGACATTGTGTTTTAATTGTTGCAGCTTACCCTGGGACTTTAGAGTGAAGGACAATAAATTTAAATAGTTTTCATATCCATAACATGCAGACGAAGACATTTCTTCCTAAACCTTCCCTTTCAGCTGATAAGAAAGATTGCCAGCTTAAGAGTCAACACCAGAAGATAACCAGCAGTGACAATAACATCACTCCTTCCTTTTGCCATATTTCACCTGTGCTTTGAGTTTGACCAGGGGTGTGTGTGTGGTCTGGCCTGGAAATACAAGGGGTCTGAGCAAGCCAGCCACCTCTCGCCTCCCATTTAGAGGAGGGAGCCTTTCAAGATTCCAGACATGCAGAATTAACTGCCTGTTGTCCTAAGCAGCCACAAGGTCTTTGCAGTCTTTCTGAGATACAATCTGGGCCACGTTCTCCATGGGTGCCAATAGAACTGGAACCTTTTTCTCCACTGGTGCCTATGCTACACAGACTGCCATTCAACCCTGGCAACATTTTCTTTTGGCACTCAATGAAACCTGGGCTATTGCTTCCATCGACGCCTTCAAAACCTTGGCCATTACCCCCATTCTTCTCAATGGACCCCTGGCAATTTGCTGCACCGATCCCTGTGGAATCGATACCAGTGCAATTGACTGGTCATTGATGGGCAAACATCCAGTACATTGAATCTTGGGAGATCCTATGAAACGGTTGAAATTTGCTCCGTTGCCAGTTTTGGAATCTTGACAATTTCAGTTGTTTGGCACAGACCTCCTGCGCGCAAGGGCTTCTCATTTTACCTCCATGGAAAGGACGGATCCATCTGTGCAAAACCAGGGATGGACTCTCAGAACTACCCCCTCTATTGAAGCAAATGGGTAAGTCGCTATGCATGCATCATAGTGAGCAAGCAGCTCTGGATGATATCAATTGTGTTTACAGTGGTGCCTCGCAAGACGAAATTAATCCGTTCCATGAGGCTCTTCGTATAGCGGTTTTTTTGTCTTGCGAAGCAAGCCCATTGACAGCTTAGCGGATTAGCGCTATTAGCGGTTTAGCGGCTTTTAGCGGATCAGCTGTTAAGCGGCTTAGGGCTTAGGAAAAGGGGGAAAAAAGGGAAAAAACCCCGCAGGAACTCGCAAGACATTTTCGTCTTGCGAAGCAAGCCTATAGGGAAATTCGTTTTGCGAAGCGCCTCCAAAACGGAAAACCCTTTCGTCTAGCGGGTTTTCCGTCTTGCGAGGCATTCGTCTTGCGGGGAACCACTGTATTACTTATAGGGTGGTTTTGTTTTGTTTTTTGGTCCCATGCACCATCACAACTGGGAACAGATCTGAGATCCTCCTGAAAAAAATAACTGTTGCTTTCATTCACAGTTCAGAATGAACTGCCAATTTTGCAGTGATTTAAAACTTCTTTGTGGCTTGGTGGAATGTGAACCCAATCCAGATAGGAACATAGGAAGCCCCCTTTATTCCATTTCCATGAGGTTTCCCTAACTTAATTTTCACATTACGTTTGAGCTTCAAAAGCCGCTTCCAGGAATAGAACACAATGCGCCATCCACATGGCAGTCTATTCCATTTTCCTGATGTTTCCCTAACTGTTAATTTCTTCATTCCGCATTGAGCTGCCATACAGTATGAAATTTCAATTTCAGAAATATCGTGGAGTATAGTGTGGCTTTGGTGCTCATTTCCCTGTTACTTCCAGGGGAAAAAAATCTATTTGCAAATAACATGGAGGTGAGCATTAAACTTATTCTATATTCCTGGAAGCGGCTTTCACATCATGTGAAAGCTCAAATATAATTAACAGTTAGGGAAACATAATGAAAGCAGAATAAACCGTCGTGTGAATACAGTCTAAATCAGGGGTAGGCAACCTAAGGCCTGGGGGCCGGATCTGGCCCAATCACCTTCTCAATCTGGTCCACGGACAGTCCAGGAACCAGAGTGTTTTCAAATGAGTAGAATGTGTCTTTTTATTTAAAATGCATCTCTGGGTTATTTGTGGGGCATAGGAATTTGTTTGTTTTTTTCTTCAAAATATAGTCCAGCCCCCCACATGGTCTGGGGGATGGTGGACCGGCCCATGGCTGAAAAAGGTTGCTGACCCCTGGTCTAAATGGACACATCCATTTGCTCATTTCTTTAAAAAACAAACAATTTATAGATATATATTAAAAAAATACATTTCACACAACATCACGACGTGAGCGAACAAAATCCAGAAAGAAGGAAAATGAGCTTTTGTACACAGTGGCCATGATCCAGTCACTGGAAGGGGAAGAGCCCCTGATGCCTTTGCTTCTCTCACCCCCAGGGCTGGTCAAATGGGGGATCCCAGTCAGTTTTGTTTCACCCCATGGTTGCTCTGCTAAGATGTGATGGCTACAATTACCATGAGGTAGTGTCCAACCCACCTCCTAAGCCGGCAGCTGGAGGTATCTGGTAGGTGCTATGCAAGGATCTGCAAGCAGGTAACTTTCAGCCTGCGACAACCATCCCATTTGTAGTGGTGGGTTGGAGGTGGCAGCGAGGAGACTTTGCAGTCAAGGCTCCTAAGCGGTGACTACCCTTTCCAGAAACCCAGAGAGCTCAATGCTAATTGGGACCTCCCTTTTCCCTTTGATGCTATTAGAAGACTGCATGGAGGCATGGAGTGTTTATGTCCAGCTCTCTCTGATACCAAAGGGAACCCATGCATTGTTCTCAACACAACTGGTGGCCCACTGAGCCAAATGGGACTTGATAAACCACCTGGCCAAACAAGGGAGGGACAAGGTTGTGGAGGACCTGATGGGCCACCATATGTGGCCTAGCCCAGAGGTAGCAGCTAACCTGGTGCCCTTCAAGGATAGTTGGACTACATTGCCCAGTGGGCACAGCCAGCATAGCCAATGACTAAGGATGATTGTCAATGGAGTCCATTAACACCCAGAGGGCACCACTGCTGGGTATCCTGACGCACAAGGTGTGCAAAGCTGTTTCTCCTGGAGCTTCTTTTCCATGCACACTGGAGCCAAGATGGCAGCTAACATACATGTTGAAGCTGACAAACTGGTCCATGCATGGCATGAGATTAGGAACACAGGAAAACAGGATGCTGCCTTGAACTGAGTCAGACCATTGCTCCATCTTGCCCAGTGCGGTCTACACTGGGTGGCAGCTACTCTCCAGAATTTGAGGCAAGGTGTCCCTGCCAGCCCTACCTGGAGACGCTGGGGATCGAACCCGGGACGTTCTGCTTTCAAGGCAGATGCTCTACCACTGAGCTATGGCCCTTCCCCGATGTATGATGAAGGAGCAGATTGTGCTGCTCAACATGTACAGACCAAGCTCTAGCTCAGGGATGGGGAGCCTATGGTCCTCTATATCTTCTAGATCAGGGATGTCCAACAGGTTGATCATGATCTACTGGTAGATCCCCGCGAGGTTTTGGTAGATCGTGGTTCGATCTCTGGCTCCCTTTCCTCAGTGTCGTTTAAACTGACTCCTGTCCCACCCCCTCGCCCCACCTTCCATTGTTGTCTGATCAGTGGAAGAGAAGATGGAGCTTTCTCTCTGTGGCTGTTTTCATTCAAAGAGATATTATTGTGAGTTACTTTTTCCTCTTTGACCCTTGCCTTTAACCCCCCTCCCCCCAAAAACGGAACTTCCCTCCTAAGGAAGTATAAAAATGGGGCTTTCCTCCTCCCTAAAAGAAGCTCAACAACTTAGACCTGAACCCCCCAAAAGCAGGGGTAGATCACTGCCAGATTTTAATTCTGAAAGTAGATCGCAGTCTCTCGGGAGTTGGTCAACCCTGTTCTAGATGATCATCTGTATGTGGTTGGATTCCATCTCCCATCAACCTCAGGCAGGTTGGGAGCGATGGGAATTGTAGTCCATCAACATCCGCAGAGTCAGATTTCCCATCCCTCCCTGCTCCTATGGTCCACTTCTTCTTCTCCACCCCCCCCCCCACTGAAACACTTTATTTATTTTATTATTTAAAAACCCCATTCATTTAAACAAAGGAGAAAGAACCAGCCCTTTCGTTGCAACTTTCTTGGCCTCAGCTTGCATTCATTAACAAAATAGCAACACTTCCCCCCTCTCTAATGTACACACACAGGCAAGCTCACACACTCACATTAAAAGATTAGAGAGGATCTGGAACATCTAAGACAGGCTCATACAATCCACGGAGGAACGATAAAAAGTCCAGAGGCCTTCATGCAATGCACAAAGTCTCCTGAGAATTGACATCATTGTTTTAATTCGGCTGAAGTAGCTATGTTTCAGTTGTGGCTCTGATTAGAAGGCGGGAGTGAGGAAGAAATTCCCCACTTCACTCGAACCTATATTGAAGGCATTAATGATTTCCTAAACAAACTAAACTCTCCCCTGGGGGTGTGTGGGAAGTGCCTCAGTTGGCCACAGCTTTGGGTCTTTGACCTTCTGTGACCCACCCAAATGGACCCCCGTTTTAGCTATGTAGAACCCACAAAATTTGCCTAGCCCTTTCGACGTGAACCCTGGCGCAGCAAAAACCCCACACTTTGTGGGGCACACAACCAACTTGTGCCGTCGGGGGTCACAACTACCAGTTACATCCTTATTTCTGTGGAAATGTATCAGTGGAGAAGGTTTTGCATGTAGTCCGGAGGAATTGACCTTCAAGGAATTCCTGTAGACTTAATGTGGGGGGTATATAGATAGACATTTTCCACTTTTTTTAAAAAAAAGAAGAAGCCCCCCCTCATCAACCTCAAAAATATAGCTCTATCTTAACTTGGACGACCCTTTTAGAAAATTCACAGCATAACAGAAGCTTTCTAATACATTCCTGGAGGACGGAATACACCGGTTGGCTCCATTTTCGCTGGGCATGGCTTTTCCATCCATCGAGTGGCTGATGTCCACATGGCGCAGTTCTGCACAACCTCACTGGATGCCTCACCCTTGGGCAGCCTCTGGTGGGATCCACCACAATCATCATCTCATCAAGACTGGTTGTGCATCCACTGAAGAATTTAGGCTACATTCTATGTCATGAAAGAGGATGCAGAGACTAGCCCAAGACAGAAGGAGATGCATTGGAGATGAATATACATGGTTCATTCACAGGTATCAGCTTGGCACTCAAAATTCACAATGGGACAATCACCAAAAATGGCAGGCCAACAATGGAATTATTTGCAGCGTGCTGAGATGGTGGATGAGTTGAATGCCTTCTTTTTTTTCTTTTTTTTTTGGTCCGGATGATCTCAGTTGCATATTTACAATCCTCTCCAATGCCTTATCTTCCACCCCTCAGGGATGACGTCTCTTGCTTCCAGAACAACTTTGTTTCTCTGCCTCTCTTTTTTTTTAATAAAAGGGAGGTGGTTTTTTTTTTCTTTTAAAACAAAACACAGAGACAGACACAACCACCCCACACCACCAAAATTAATTATGACCTTTTTGTTGTTGTTGTTGATGTTGTTTTGTTTCCAAAGGGAGCTTTTCTCTCTCCCCTCCCCCCCCCTTTGGGGAGGGGAAGGAAGATGGCTTATGCGCTCATGTCGCCAGGTTCTCCGCATTTATGCTCGACATTCGAATCTGTGAGCTGCTCTTGCTCAGAATGGACAACTGGGTCCCCCCGTTCACACCGCTGCTTGCTAGGGAGGGGTGGCGATGTTTGAAATCCACAGCAAAGTACCGGTTGACTTTCCAGCTCCTCCATTTCCTCTTTATTTCTGACTGCACCTTTAGGGAGAAACTTTAAAAGGTCATTTTTTAATGTACTTAGCCGCTTGGGTACATGCTGACAGAAGTTTCTATATTTTTAATTTTCTTTCAACAAAACGCAGAAGCGGTAAGAATGCAAGAAGAGCTCTGCGGCTGGATCAGGCCAAAGGTCCACCTATTCCATAATAATAATAATAATAATAATAATAATAATAATAATAATTTATTATTTGTACCCCGCCCATCTGGCTGAGTTTCCCCAGCCACTCTTTGCGGCTTCCAACAAAGATTAAAAATACATTAAAATGTCACACATTAAAAACTTCCCTGAACTGGGCTGCCTTCAGAGGTCTTCTAAATGTCAGGTAGTTGTTTATCTCTTTGACATCTGATGGGAGGGCGTTCCACAGGGCGGACGCCACTACCGATTCCAGCATCTTATGCTCACAGTGGGCAACCATATTTTCTTAAAATTAATTTTTATCATCATTGATCTATTACTTGCCTTCTAAACCACCATCTCAAGGCAATTTACGCGCAACATAATTTAACACAAAATCAGCATATACATGAATAGCAAGTCTTAAACTCTAACAAGTTAGACACTCATGGTAAAGCCTCATTTAGTGTCTTGGAACATGCATGTCTTCCATCATTTCTGGAAAGTGCAGATAGAGGGCACCAGTCTTATCTCAAAAGGAACATTATTCCACAGCACTGGGGCAGCCATATTAAAGGCCCTACTCAGAGTTACTGCGGAATGAGCTTCTGAGATCTTCAGACCTTACAAGAAAAGCTCTCCTGCAGGCCACAGTGATCTACTGAATGGATAAGGGATAAGACAGTCTCCCAGGTGCTTACTGTTAGGATTTTTATCTATCCGAGCTGTTCCAGCGAGTGGTACTATGATTGTATACATCATGTGAGTGTCGTGAGAAAGGAAGTCTGTATTATCGCTTCCTTCTGAGTACTATTGGAAGTTTAGTTTCACATCTGCGTGTGTCGCTGGTTTTCTGTACTGGTGTTCAGAGAGCACAGACGTACTGATGGAGTCTCTGTATATAAGACTGTAAATAAAGTCGTTTTAGAACTGCGATTGAGTCTTTATTCTGCTATGATATGCCAGAAGACTGGCGTGCTCTTTTCAGGAGAGAAGGGTTGCCTATTACCGGTCTCTCTGGACTGAGGAAGATTTATAGCCAGAGAGGACCACTGGAGAGATACCCTCAAAACTTGGGAAGTTGGCAGCCATTCCCAGGCATTTTCCCAACACTTACAAGGAGCCCAAAATCAGGCTCTGAGTGCAACTATGCTCTCTCTACTTTGATTCCAAGAGACCTAGAGCCTCCAAGAAAAGCATCAGAAGGTGCTAAACGATGGTCAGGTCCCAGTGAGTCCCATGCAACTTGCTACACACACTGTGGGTTTTGGGTGATCTCTCGTTTATTATTAAAGCTTCGTACATTGCAATGGATGATGCCTCTCCAGATGGCCACTCAAGCTTGGTGTGTGCAGAGAGAAGAGAGGTCAGAGCCCACCGGGGGTAGATTAGGCAGTGAATGCTTGTAGAGACCCAGAATGGAACGGGAACATGCAAGCTGGAACCAGGCTATGCATTTGGAGAAGGAAGGAGGAAAAAGTTTGTAGACATCTGTCATGGATGCTTCAGGCAAGATTATTGCATTGCCGGGGGGTAGGGTAGGGGTTGACTTAGATGACACTCAGTGTGATGGCCTGGGACTCGGAACCGGAGGAGTCTCAGTCCACACCGGATCCTCTGCCTCAGGCAGTCTGATCCTGAAGAGTCCCAATCTGCACAGGTTCCCCTGCAACAAGCACCAGCTGGGCCGAGTCTGGGGCCTGAGCCTGCCCTGGCTCCAGATGCAGAGATTACCTCGTTGCCTTCAGCTGGGCCATCACTTACAGCTGCTCCACTACCAGTTGGGTCAGGAGAGGCTGAGGCGGCCCCTGGGTCTAGTAACCCACTGACATCTCCCAAACTGCAGAGACTTAGGTCTGAGAGAAGGAGAGACCTAAGTACTCACAGGAGGAACGCTCGCCTTTGGGTGAGAAAGGGAGGTGAGTCATTGGGGGATCAGGACCGCCGTTACCCCAACATGGATAAAAGGCTGTTGGACCCTGCCCCAGGTTGCAGAAGCAACATTGCTGTTTGCTAGAACCTGCCTGTTACCCTGTGCCTGACCTAGCCTGGTTTCCTGCATTGGCGCTGTTGGACTCACGGAACCCTTAGATTCGGGACCGGACCTGGACTGTGTTGCTTGGGTTTACCCCCAGGTCCAGCACACTCAGGATCCTTTCCAACTCTACAATTCTTTGATTCTATGAAAAGTCTTACCTCCCCATTCAAGAAGCAGTAGAGTACAGCGACCACAAAGCCCTGTGGGGAAGAGTAGAGGAACAGGCAGCTGTTCAGATTGTGGGATGTGATACATAAGTAGCAGTCAAGTACAACATTCCTTGTTTTCCTAGAGTGGACATGCAAGGGGATGTTTGGACCAGCCAGTCGAAAACTTCCTGTTTCCTCCTGGGCTGGGACATACTTCCTCTTGCATGCAACCAGAGGTGGGCATGACCTTACCTGTCCAGGTAACAAAAGCACAAGGCACGTAGCCCTCCTCCCTTCTCCATTTTCCTTTCGTCGTGTGAACTGCAGTGACTGCCAGTCTGCAGTCACTGGGATTAACCCCCCATATGGGGTAGATCCACATGTATATACATCTCTAACTAAGTCTGCCTTCAGGGATCCAACTGTGAACTGATGATGTGAGTAAACTACTTTTATATATCTTAAATAAGATTGTGGTGTGTTTATTCTTTTAAGAGGGAAATAAGGGGTCTTTCCAGGAATCTATATTGAGAAGCTCAAACAAGCTTGCAACCAGCTATCCACTGTGCCTTTAAATGGGAATGTTAAAACTCTGCTAAGTTATAGAACTTGCTAGCGCAAGTTAGGAAGGATATTGATAAACAATATATCCTCTCCTGCTTCCCTGAACATTCCCACACAGATGCACTGAAAATTACCGGTTCTTGCTCTGCACAAACTGCTGGGTTGTGGGTTTTTTTTTTTTTGGGGGGGGGCGTATTCTGCAATGTTCCATTGATGCACTAGTAGAGCATCACTGATGGATTTCCACATCATTCCATTTCATTAGTTGTTCTGCAATGCTTCAATGTCACAGCACTATTGCCACCCAGCGGGCCGTTCTTTATTTTATTTCGACAATTTATATGCTGCTTGGTTACTGGGACCTCCTAAGCAGCGTACCTTTAACTCAATACAATAAAGGTTAAAAAAAAAACCCGGTAAAACTATAACATCAGAATTCGGTTGAAATGTCTGCTGTGGAGCAGCAAAACCAGGAATACACCCTGCCCTGCCATTCTGAGAACATCTGTGGTATAAAAAAGTTGCAGAGACAATAATAATAATAATAATAATAATAATAATAATAATAATAATAATTTATTTATACCCTGCCCATCTGGCTGGGTTTCCCCAGGCACTCTGGGCAGCTTTCAACAGAATATTAAAATACAATAGTCTATTAAACATTAAACATAATTATTCTCCCAGCGCTATGATTCTCAGAGTGGTTTAACAATCAACCCCTCTTCCAAGGGAACTCTGGGAATTGTAGCTCTGGTAGGGGAATAGAGGTCTCCCCTAATGACCCTCTGCATCCTCAAGAAACTACAGCTCCCAGAATCCTTTGAGGCAGCGACAAGTGCTCAAAGTGGTATCATAGTGCTTTGAATGTGTGGTATGAACGTAGCCTAGGTGGAAGAGAACAGGGAGCCACAAGGTAGTGGAGTGGCTGTGCGCAGACTAATGGCTGCTCTGGTTTGCTTCTTGACGGAAGGAGCCAGCTGCAGAAAAAGCAATTGAAGGTACACTCGCAGGGGGGAAATTGCACACACAGCAGAAACCCCTTGTTGCTGCCCATTTTCTTCTTTGCGGGAGAATAAGAGCCAACTAAAGCAAACCTACTGAAACTCATAAGCCCAAGTTAGCCGTGTCCATTCATTTCAATGGGTCTACTCTTACATACCTGCTAACATTTCTCTAATGAAAATAGGGATGTCCTTTTCCATAATAATAATGATTTTTATTATTTATACCCCACTCATTTGAATGAGTTACTCCAGCCACATTGTGCAACTTCCAACTTCCAACGATTATATAAAAACATAATAAAAATATTATTTTTTAAAAAAATACTTCCCTATACAGAGCTGCCTTCAGATGTCTTCTAAAGGTTGTATAGTTACTTATCTCCAACACTAGGAATTGAATCTGGGGCCTTCTGCATGCAAAGCAGACACACTGTGGACTAAACCGCCGAGCCTCTTGGGCTAGCCAACTGTAAGGTTGGCAGTTCGAATCCACGCTATGGGGTTAGGTCTCATTGCCTTGTCCCACCTACTGCCAACCTAGCAGTGCAAGTAGTGCAAAGCATATCAGTGCAAGTAGATAAATAGATACCGTTGCACCGGGAAGGTAAATTGTGTTTCCGTGTGCACTGGCTTCCATCATGGCGGTTTGTGCGCAAGAAGCGGTTTAGTCATGCTGGCCACATGAACTGGAAAAGCTGTCTATGGACAAATGCCGGCTTCCTCGGCCTAAAAGCGGAGATGAGTGCTGCACGCCATAGTCAAATGTGACTGGGCTTAACCAACCAGGGGTCCTTTACATTTACCATAAACCTACCCCTGAGATATGTCCTTTCCTCTCCTTATCTGGGGTGGATGAGCAGGCAGGCAGATGGACACAGGCTATTTTGATGCATAAAAGGTAAAGGGACCCCTGACCATTAGGTCCAGTCGTGGCCGACTCTGGAGTTGCGACGCTCATTTCACTTTATTGGCCAAGGGATCCGGCATACAGCTTCCGGGTCTTGTGGCCAGTATGACTAAGCCACTTCTGGCGAACCAGAGCAGTGCACGGAAACGCCATTTACCTTCCCGCCGGAGCGGTACCTGTTTATCTACTTGCACTTTGACGTGCTTTCGAACTGCTAGGTTGGCAGGAGCAGGGACCGAGCAACGGGAGCTCATCCCGTCACGGGGATTCGAACCGCTGACCTTCTGATCGGCAAGTCCTAGGCTCTGTGGTTTAACCCACAGCGCCACCCGCATCCCCATTTTAATGCATACTCACCTGGAAAGATCCCAGTCCCAGTTCGAAGACCAGCCTCTCCCTCTTGCTGACATTCTCTGGATAGAAGGCAAACACCGTGTAATGAATCCCAAACAGTGGAATAAGTAGCAAGGTGGAGCGAGCCAGTCTCCTGTTGAGATAAAGAGAAAGTTCCAGTTTGGCAAGGAAGCAAAAAGCCCAATGAGGACTGAGAGACCTAATATTTAGCATCCACATTTGATCCCACTGCTCTTTATTAAACAGGCACAAAGAAACCCAGAAAACACGGGTCCCCGATCTTTTGGGACCCATTGGAACATCTGAAACTTTGAGCAACTTCCATGGGTGCCACCTGCTCTGGTTCACCCGCCTCTTCTGGATCAGCCCCCACACCCCACAAGAGACAGGAAGATGGAAGGCTAACACACACAAGCTTCACTTTTTCAACCTGTGCCTTGGACAGAGCCATAGAGCTGAAAGAGGAAGTGGGTAAGGGTCCGTTTTCCAACTTCCTGTTTCATCTTGATGTAGGGAGGAAAGGGTGACCTCAGCCCCTCATGGTCAAGGGGGCAGTGAGTGGAAAAGCTCAGGCACTTTGGGGAAAATAATAATAATAATAATAATAATAATAATAATAATAATAATAATAATTTCTTATTTGTGCCCCACCCATTTGGCTGGGTTTCCCCAGCCACTCTGGGTGGCTTCCAACAAAGATTAAAAATACATTAAAATGTCATACATTAAAAGCTTCCCTGAACAGGGCTGCCTTCAGATGTCTTCTAAATGTTAGGTAGTTGTTTATCTCTTTGACATCTGATGGGAGGGCGTTCCACAGGGCGGGTGCCACTACCGAGAAGGCTCTCTGCTGGTTCCCTGTAACTTCGCTTCTCGCAGTGAGGGAACCGCTAGAAGGCCCTTGGCGCTGGACCTCAGCGTCCGGGCAGAATGATGGGGGTGGAGACGCTCCTTCAGGTCTACTGGACCGAGGCCGTTTAGGGCTTTAAAGGTCAGCACCAACACTTTGAATCTCAGCAGTGCAACCACATTCATTGGTGACCTCTGCTATAAAACATATGAAACTAGTTTCTGCGGAGTCCCTTTAGGGCAGCCCTCACCAAGTGCTGGACAACAACTCCTATCAGCCCCAGCCAGCATGGTTTCAACTTAGGGAAGGCTCTCTGAAGATTGTAGGACTACAGCTCCCATCATCCTTGAGCCTTGATCATACTGGATGGGGCTGGTAGAAGTTGTAGTCCAAGATATTAAGGCAGGGAATACTGTTCTATGCCCAATATTGTTTCATCTGAATAGCAGGGTCTCTCCAGGGTCTTCCTCAGCCCTGATCCTTTAGATCCTTTTAACCGGAGATGCCTGGGACAGGACCTGCAACATTCTGCATCCATCGCTTAAGATCTTCCACTGAGTTATGGATTCTCCTCAAGGACTGTGTACTTCTGTATGCAACTGCTAATGATTCTGTCCTGAAATTCTGCCCATGTTGTTCTTGAGACAGAGTTGCAATAAGTGCATGAAATGCTTTTGAAAACCCAGCTGTTCTCCTGGGGAATATTCATTCTCATCGACCTCCTCACTGGTATTCTGTTTTCTCGGTAGCGTGGAGAAAGCGAAATGATTCAGCACAGGAAAACAAACCACGGAACAATACAACCCAAACATAAGTGGTGCTCCTAACTGCACTTCAGAGCAGATTTCTCATGAGCCAGGAATGCAGATGGATTCAGTAAACCATCAATGACGCCTTGGTGCAATTTACCGGGAGATCTCTCTTGTGCAATCTCCTCAAGTGACAGCAGAGCAGGGTTGGGGGAACCTTGGGGTCTGAGGGGTGAATGTGGCTCCCTGGCACTTGTATCTGGCCCTTGGGACTCTCACCAGCAGCCCTACTCCACACCCACTTCAAGAGCTTTGGCCTGGCTGGAATGTGCCCTTGAGCTGTGATAATGTTTGGATCAAGACTGGTGGTAGTGGGGTGGGCAGAAAACTCTGGATTTTGCTCTGTTGGTTACAGCGTGGTGCTGACAATGGCAAGGTTGCAGGTTCGATCCCCATAAAGGGGCAGCTGAATATCTCTGCATTGCAGGTGGTTGGACTAGATGATCCTCAAAGTCCCTTTCAACTGTGATTCTATGAGATTCTATGAGATATCTATGCAAAGGAAAGAGTCGCATCTGTTGCTCTGTTTGCTGCAGCTCCTGGCCCCACCCACATTTGCTCTGGGCCCTGCCCCCCACTGGCAGGTGGCCCCTGGAGGAACGGGGTCCCTGCAGGCAAGGGACCTTCAGGTTGCAAATAACAGCTTGGCAAATCAAATTACAGGAATTTGTGGAGATGGCTCAATTGACTAGCAAACTCAGAGGAAACTCGAAGCAATTTTATTTTTTTTTGAAAAATGGGATGGTTATAGAAGATATGTTCAAAAATACAATAATAGTTTTGACTCCGTGCTAGCATTAGAGTGATAAAGGAAGTAAAAGGAGTTGGATAACAATTAAGGATTTATTATGTTTTCTGAATGTATTGGAAAATTTACATAGAAAGGTTTATTGTTTTGGGTACATTCAATTGTAAGATCAAACATATGCGAAGGGACTTGACAGGAAGTCAAAACTGAAGAAAAGATTTTGTAAGATAAAAGGGGGGGGGAAATAATTATTTTCATTATTTTCATCATTTTTTTCCTCTTTATTGTTTCTCTGTGTGTGTTTTGTATGGAATGTTTGGGAAGAAATAAGACGGTACATAACATAACAAACAAAATATTGATGTATGTAATTTTTATTTCTCAATTATATTTTGTGGTAGTATGGTTGTAATATTTTTTGTAAAATAAAATCATTCAACAAAAAATATTTTTGAAAAAAGAAAAAAGAAAGAAAAAGGTTTCTTAGCCTTGCAGCAGGGCCTCCTGGCAGGGGTGGAGGAAGGGGGGCAGTGGGGGCAGGCTGCCCTGGGTGTCACCACTGGGGGGTGACAAAATGCCAGGTGGACCTCACCGCGGGGCCTGCTGGGAGTGACGCAGTGGCTTGGTTGCCCTCAGGCTCCGCTCTGCCCCAAACGGTCCGCCTGCTGCCTCCCCCTCAGCTGTAGGGCGGCTGAGTCAGAGGAGGCAGGCAGACACCTTGGAGGCCCCACTGAGCGTCCCTGCCCCCATGCGTGGCTGGCCCCGACCCCGGGTGCACAGCATGCGTGCCGCCCTAGGCACCTGATTGGCTTGCTCCGCCGCTGCCTCCTGGACAAAGAAATTTGCATTTGTGTGTGTGTTCTTGGTTTTTAGGATGGGTTGGAAAGACACCCCTGTTTGTGAAAGTGTTCTTATTCATAAGTTTGCATGACCACTGCCCTTTGAATTAATAATAATAATAATAATAATAATAATAATAATAATAATAATAATTTATTTATATGCCACCCATCTGACTGGGTTGCCCCAGACACACTGGGCAGCTCCCAACAAAAATACAGTGGTACCTGTAGTTGCGGACACGATCTGTTCTGAGGTGCCATTCACACCCTGAAAAGTCTGCAACTAGAGTGCCGCTTCTGTGGAAGCGCAGAGCACGATAGAGTGCTTCTGTGCATGTGCAAAGCACGCACACTTCTGGGTTTGCCGCGTTCGCAACCCGAAAAGCCGCAACATGAAGCAAATGCAACAAGAAGCATGACTGTACTAAAACAGTAAAAACACATTACAACATCACACACTGAAAACTTTGGAGATGAGCATCTGCAAGCTGTGGCAAATTAGCATTTTGGGAGAGTCGATGGAGAGGAGTGCTGATGAGCCAAGAAATCCCAGTTCGAATCCAGCTTCAGACAGGAACTTTATGCAAGACCTTAAGTAAGCCACTCTGTCTTGCCCCCAGTCCTTCTGTCTGCAATATGGGGATCTGCCTTAAAGTGTTGTTCTTGATAAAAGGATAACTGAGGTTTGCACTGAAGTCTATGGAGGAGTTAGGAAACACGCTGTAGAAATATGTAGCATTACAAGAGAATTTTACCGCTGACCATTAAAGTCTTTTCAGGGTAGTGACAGACAGCTGTGGCAGAAGCACAAAAATACTTCTGGAAAATTAGCAGAAAGCTCAAAACATGCTAGTATGAGTGACACCGGCTTTATAAATAAATGAAAAGGAAGTTGCAAGCTGAAGTCAGGCAAACAGACACTATTCCTACAATGCACCCATTTAAAAGCAAAACAGATCCATTGCAATTGCAATTCCTAAACCTCACGATGCTAGGCAATTTCTAGTGGATGTAACAAGAGAGCGAACCATAAGCAGATGGAGATTCATGTGCTATCTTGTTCATATTAATTTCTCCTGCTGAAGAGACAAGACGCAGAGTGGTTTTTCTCTTCAGCAGCAAGATCAACCAGGGAGAAAAAAAGCAAGTGGCGGTGGATGGAAGGGTGGCATTGGTGCTTAGCAGACTTCCTGGCACAGGTGGGTCGCTGCTGTGTACCAAGAGGTATGGTAGGAGGGGCAAGGCAGTGAGGAGGTTGGTGCTGGGCAAAAGCTGTGGCTCTTCTGGTGCCTTTCTACGGTGCTGACTTCCTTGTCTCCTTGTTTTCTTCCTCTGGTGCAGATCTACACTCATGGTTTATAACGTTATCATAACGTATTTGGACATATGATGTCTTGCCTGCAACGTTAAAGGTAAAGGTCCAGTCGTGGCCGACTCTGGGGTTGCGGCGCTGATCTCGCTTTATTGGCCCAGGGAGCAGGCGTACAGCTTCCGGGTCATGTGGCCAGCATGACTAAGCCGCTTCTGGCGAACCAGAGCAGCGCACGGAAACGCCGTTTACCTTCCCACTGGAGCGGTACCTATTTATCTACTTGCACTTTTACGTGCTTTCGAACTGCTAGGTGGGCAGGAGCAGGGACCGAGCAACAGGAGGTCACCCCGTCACGGAGATTCGAACCGCCAACCTTCTGATCGACAAGTCCTAGGCTCTGTAATGTTAAAGGTAAAGGTAAAGGTAAAGGTACCCCTGCCCATACGGGCCAGTCTTGACAGACTCTGGGGTTGCGGCGCCCATCTCACTTAAGAGGCCAGGGGCCAGCGCTGTCCGGAGACACTTCCGGGTCACGTGGCCAGCGTGACATCGCTGCTCTGGCGAGCCAGAGCCGCACACGGAAACGCCGTTTACCTTCCCGCTGGTAAGCGGTCCCTATTTATCTACTTGCACCCGGAGGTGCTTTCGAACTGCTAGGTTGGCAGGCGCTGGGACCGAGCAGCGGGAGCGCACCCCGCCGCAGGGATTCGAACCGCCGACCTTTCGATCGGCAAGTCCTAGGCACTGAGGCTTTAACCCACAGCGCCACCTGCGTCATGTTAGTAATGTTGTAATGTTACTAACTGTAATGTTAGTAATGCGCTATTAAAAAGTAACACCTGAGGAGCTGCAGAGCAGGCAGGAACCAAGAATAGGGGAACTACTGCATTGTTATGGAGGAAACAGGTAAGGAACCTTTTTATTTTACCAGTATACCCTGTGACTTTTTAGAACAATGTATCTAATATCATTCTACTAACGTTAAAAAGGTCAGTGTAGATCCAGCCTAGTAATGGGCAAATCTGTGAGTGTCAGTTTCCTTCATTTTTCTATGCGAGATTGGGATCTTTCATTTTAAGCCCTCCTGAAAACATATCAGTGAATTTCCCCTCCTAGGAACATGTTTGCAAGGGAATTTCCCTAACACAATGCATTTCTGTATCTTATACTCACTAACGTGTTCATTTGTACGCACACTTTGTGTAGTTTTGTACCCTCTACTTGGCTAGAGAAGTGCAAAAGTTGGAGCAGCGCAAATTCTAAAGAATGGCAATGTTTTGGTATGTATGTAATTCCCCCAAAAGGGGAATTATACACCTTTAAATGCAAACGGGATAAAATTCCCGCCTCCCTCACTTGCAAGGTGTGCTTTTATATTCATAAACTGCTCTGAGCATCTCCTTCGTGGAGGAGATAAGGGCAGACTACATATTAAATAAAGAAATATCTATATCTATCATCTCTATCTATCTATCTATCTATCTATCATCTATCTATCTATCTATCTATCTATCTATCTATCTATCTATCATCTATCTATCTATCATCTATCTATCTATCTATTTGGCGGCAGCACCGTTCTGTGCATGTGCAGGTCGCAGCAGCCAGTTCTGCGCATGTGCAGTCAGCAGAAGCCGCTTCTGCGCGTGCGCATATCACGGCAAACCCAGTATTTACTTCCAGGTTTGCCGTGGATGTGAGTCGAATTGTTCGTAAGTAGGGGCGGTGGTAAGTCGAGGTTCTACTGTATAAGGAAAGGAAGGGCAGTAATGTTCTAAATAATGAAATCAACTCCTACATTAAACTAGGAAAATCTCCAAGTTTTCTGCTGAAACTGGAGTATAGGCATTTTTGTCACGTCACCCTTTTCTCTCCCCAACCTCTGTTCGTTTACATCCCCTCCTCCAGCTCTATATTAATGCTGCCATGCATGTAAAATACTGCAAAAGCAATCTGAATGTGCTTGATTGCACCCAGGTTCTTCTTTTGTGTAACGATTTAGCAAGACAGACATGTGCTCCTGAACGATAGTATGTATCCCAATGACCCAAATCTTGCAGAACCATAACATTATAGAGTTGGAAGGGTCTCCCCAAGGCCACCTAGTTCAACCCCCTCCAATGCAGGAATGACAGCTAATAAAAAAACACCCAACAGATGGTCATCCGACCTCTAATGATTTCATTTTACTTTTGGCAGTGTTCTATCAGCGCACACAGCCTCATATGTGTGTTGGCAAAACGCTACACCAAAAAACGTGTGATGCAATCATGTGCTATGATCACATCAATACAGTCGTACCTTGGAAGTCAAACGGAACCCGTTCTGGAAGTCCTTCCAAAACGTTCGGAAACCAAAGCACGGCTTCTGATTGGCTGCAGGAAGCTCCCAGTGCCAGATTTACGTATAAGCTAAACAAGCTATAGCTTAGGGTCCCACTCTCTTGGGGGCCTCCAAAAATGTTAAAGGGAAAAAAACCTGGATATACATTTCCAAAATATAAGATAAAAAAGAAATAAAATAAAACCTGCATACAGCAACAGTGTTTTGTGTTGTGTCGGCTCCTATGATGTAACCCAGGGGCCCCGCCTGCTAGCCTGCTCCCTAAAATATCACTGGTTTGCTCCTTTCTATATATAGGGTGCCTAGATTCTGCATGGACTGGCTGCATGGCAACATGCGCAAATGGCTTTAGATACCCGTTAGGTCCATAAATTACCATATAGCATACAGTGGTACCTTGGGTTACATACGCTTCAGGTTACATACGCTTCAGGTTACAGACTCCGCTAACCCAGAAATAGTACCTCGGGTTAAGAACTTTGCTTCACGATGAGAACAGAAATCGTGCTCCGGTGGTGCGGCAGCAGCAGGAGGCCCCATTAGCTAAAGTGGTGCTTCAGGTTAAGAACAGTTTCAGGTTAAGAATGGACCTCCGGAACGAATTAAGTACTTAACCCGAGGCACCACTGTATATTCAACATAAAAAACAGTGACAATTTGTTGTTGACAAAGGACAGCTGGACAAATAAAGGGCTCCATTGTCTTCAGTAGCATAGGGCCTCATCAAACCTAAATCCGGCCCTGGAAACTCCTGCACAGAAGTCGCGCAGGGACGATCGGGTTCCAAAGAAAGTTCGCAAACCGGAAAACTCACTTCCGTGTTTGTAGCGTTCATGAGCCAAAACGTCCGAGTACCAAAGCATTTGGGATCCAAGGTATGACTGTGAAGGTTTTTGTGTGCGCACTTTGTTCCTGGATACATGGACACTGATGATGCACTGAAGGAACTGAAAGCTGTGATAAGCTGAGCAGGTGCTGACCTCTGTGCCGAATTTGGAAATTCAAGCAAAGGTGAGTTCCAAGGTTGCGCCCATTGATAGTCTGAACAGAAGCCAACCCTCTAAAACAAATGCATGTGACTAACTTAAGTCCATTAATTTCATTGGACTTTCTCTGAGTAGAACTTGGTTGGAGCCAAGGCATGGTGTTTACTATTTTGTAAAAAAAAACACTTCTAAGAATGTGTGTTCTCACAGAAGCCAACCAGATGGCTGCAAGCAGGATTTGACCACAAGAATAACTACCGTATTTTTTGCTACATAAGACTCACCTGACCATAAGACGCACCTAGTTTTTAGCGGGGGAAAGCAAGAAAAGAAATATTCTGCGCAGAGCATGTAAGCGGCTTCGCTGAGAAGCCAGCAGAGCAAGCTACGCAGCTCTCGCTGAAGCCAGCAGAGCAAGATTGATAGCTGCTCAGCACCTCTTCTGCTGGCTTCCCAGCAAAGTGGGATGAGGGACGAAAGGGAGCCATTACAAGGGAGCGTTGAGCAGAGCCTGGCAGTGGCTCTTGCTGGCTTTTCCGAGAGGTGTGGGAAGAGACAGAGGGCAGCCCGTCACCCCCTTCTCCCACCTCACAGAAAAGCCCCCAAGATCTGCACACACGCTCCACGTGGCTCTTTAAAGGTAGCGCTGAGCAGAGCCTCCCGTCTGCATTCGCTCCATAAGACGCACACACATTTTCCCTTAGTTTTTAGGAGGGGAAAAGTGCATCTTATGGAGCAAAAAATACGGTATTTCCTGCTGCAGTTTCCAGCAGCTGTGGAGGCAGATAATGGCTAGTAGCCATCAGTAGCTACTATCTCTTCTCCATGAATCAGTCTAATCCTCTTTTAAAGCCTTCCAGGTTGGTTCCATAGTTGCATGAAGAAATGCTTTCTTTTTATCCATCCTGAATCTTCCAACATTCAACTTCATTGATGTCCGCGAGTTCTATTCTTAAGCGAAGGGGAGGAAAATGTTTCCTCTGTCCACTTCCTCCATGCCGCACCATGGAGAAAGGGCATTACTTATATAAAAGGATGTCACATAGAGGAGGGAGAAAGGTTGTTTTCTGCTGCTCCAGAGAAGCAGACACGGAGCAATGGTTCCAAACTACAAGAAAAAAGATTCCACCTAAACATTAGGAAGAACTTCCTGACAGTAAGAGCTGTTCGACAGTGGAATTTGCTGCCAAGGAGTGTGGTGGAGTCTCCTTCTTTGGAGGTCTTTAAGTAGAGGCTTGACAACCATATGTCAGGAGTGCTCTGATGGTGTTTCCTGCTTGGCAAGGGGTTGGACTCGATGGCCCTTGTGGTCTCTTCCAACTCTATGATTCTATTCTATGATTCTACTTGAAAGAAGAAGCAAGGGAGTAGAAACCAGAAGGGCAAAACCAGAAGCACACATCGGTTCAACTTCAGGAAGAAGAGTAGATCATTTCGAAATCCAAAATCTGCAGAGAAATTTGTAGGGAAACACCAGGAGCCTCCCTAGGCGACCATTCACCCAAGCAAGCTTGCCATATGAGTTCTTCAGCCAAGCAGCGAGGGGGGATTTCTAAACTCTGCTTCTTGCTACATGGGAGCAGGATAGAAGCAAGCCCATTCAGACAACCAAGCTACAATGACCAGCTTGTTGAGTGGTTATAGGCAACAGAGGGTTAGTGGAGATAGCTGAATGCTCCCCACCCCAAGCACCTCTCTCATCCACCTTCACCACCCACCCTTTCAATGAATGGCAAGAAGGGCAGTAGCAATGGAGAGGAAGGTTATATACTTTTCCCTTCTCTCTCTCCTTCGTCCTGATGAGGGCTGTGCCTATGTCAGAATTGGCCCTCTGATTCTTTGAAAGTCCCCCCACCCCCGTACAGGAGGCCTCATTTTCTCTCTCTCTTATTTTCAGAGTACAGTGGTACCTCGGGTTAAGAACTTAATTTGTTCTGGAGGTCCGTTCTTAACCTGAAACTGTTCTTAACCAGAAGCACCACTTTAGCTAATGGGACCTCCCGCTGCCACCCCACCACCGCCACGCAATTTCTGTTCTCATCCTGAAGCAAAATTCTTAACCCAAGGTACTATTTCTAGGTTAGTGGAGTCTGTAACCTGAAGCGTATCTAACCTGAAGCGTATGTAACCTGAGGTACCACTGTACTTCTGAGTGTCTGTGAATGTGGGGTTTTGCACCTACTGTATCACTGTGAGAGGGTGAAGGGTGTGTGTATTTCTTCCTTCCCTCCCTGTCAACATTTCTCCAGGACCCTGCAGCCTCCCTGGGTGCCCACACATTTCTTGATCTGAGAAATGTCCCACTGAAGGAGCTGCTTTATGACGTCTTCCCCTGGGCTTTAAGCTGAAGTGTGGACACCCTGGAGGGCTGCAGAGAGAGGAAAGCTGGTGAGATGGTTTGTAGAACCAAAGAAAAGAAACTCACAAATACCCCTCGGCTGCGGAGGAAAGGACTACTGATGGCTACTAGCCATGCCCTGCCTCCACTGTGGAGGCAGCAATAGTTGTGGAGGAAGCTGCTGGGGCACCCGGAGTGGCAAACATGATGTGCACCCGGGGGCCAGGTGATCTGCCCATAGAGGCGGGGCAATCCACCCATGGGGGTGTGTCGATCCTCCCGGGGGTGCCATCGGCAGCACCTGATCCTCCCAGGAGTGCCATTGGCAAAGCGCCAATTGTCCTGGGGGTGTCAGCACCACCTGCTGATTGCGCAAATATGCCTAGCATGTGGCGCTGGGGATGCGAGTGCCGCCTGCCAGGGGTTGCCAGCAGGTGGTGCTTGGATCCCTGGCACCCAGCACCACACGCCGGGCATATTTGCATGATCAGCAGGCAAATTTTCATGACGGCGATCCCGCCAATAGCGAAAATCCTCCTGCTGATCCGCCCGGAGGGGATTTTGTCACCCACCCCCAGGCATGACACCCGGGGCAACCTGCACCTCCTGCACCCCCCTTGTGACGCCCCTGGGCAGCAATGCTTCTGAATAGCAATTGTGGGAAACCCCCCAGGAAGTGAGAGTGCTCCTGTGCTTGAATCCTGCTTATGAGTGTCCCACAGACACCTGGCTGGCCATGTGAACAGGGTAGTGTATGGGGGTGTTCCCCCCTTCTTTGTTAAACATTTACCTGGCACCCTGAAGCTTCATCAGCTGGCTGCACTTCCTGATAGGGAAACAAAGCCATGAGAGGAATTATCTATTTTAGAGTAGGGTACAAAATCCATAAGAGTTTGGATTTGATATCCCGCATTATCACTACCCTAAGGAGTCTCAAGGACGCAGGTGGCGCTGTGGCTTAAAGCCTCAGCGCCTAGGGCTTGCCGATCGAAAGGTCGGCGGTTCGAATCCCTGCGGCGGGGTGCGCTCCCGCTGCTTGGTCCCAGCGCCTGCCAACCTAGCAGTTCGAAAGCACCTCCGGGTGCAAGTAGATAAATAGGGACCGCTTACCAGCGGGAAGGTAAACGGCGTTTCCGTGTGCGGCTCTGGCTCTGGCCAGAGCAGCGATGTCACGCTGGCCACGTGACCCGGAAGTGTCTCCGGACAGCGCTGGCCCCTGGCCTCTTAAGTGAGATGGGCGCACAACCCCAGAGTCTGTCAAGACTGGCCCGTACGGGCAGGGGTACCTTTACCTTTACCTTTTAAGGAGTCTCAAAGCGGCTAATGTTCTCCTTTCCCTTCCTCCCCCACAACAAACACTCTGAGAGGTGAGTGAGGCTGAGAGACTTCAAAGAAGTGTGACTAGCCCAAGGTCCCCCAGCAGCTGCACGTGGAGGAGCGGGGAAGCGAACCTGGTTCACCAGATTACGAGTCCACCGCTGTTAACCACTACACCATGCTGGCTCTCTTAAGAACTTTAAGAAGAGCCTGCTGAGTTAGGCCAATGGCCCATCCAGTCCAGAATCCTGTCCTCACTGTTGCCGGCCAGATTCCTTTGGGGAACCCACCAGCAGGATCCAAGCACGAGAGCAACTGTCCCCTCCTGTGGCTTCTAGGAATTGGTATTCGGAAGCATCAGAAAGGTAGAAGGTAAAGGTAAAGGACCCCTGGACAGTTAAGTCCAGTCAAAGGTGACTATGGGGTTGCGGTGCTCATCTTGCTTCAGGCCGAGGGAGCCGGCGTTCGTCCACAGACAGCTTTCCGGGTCATGTGGCCAGCAGCACTAAACCTCTTCTGGTGCAAGGGAACACCGTGATGGAAACCTGAGCACACGGAAATGTCGTTTACCTTCCTTCAACAGTGGTACCTATTTATCTACTTGCACTGGCGTGCTTTCAGACTGCTAGGTTGGCAGGAACTGGGACAGAGCAACGGGAGCTCACTCTGTCGCAGGGATTCGAACCGCCGACCTTCTGATCTGCAAGCCCAAGAGGCTCAGTGGTTTAGACCACAGCGCCACCCGCGTCCCACAAGCATCATTGCCATCATGACTAGTAGCCATTTATAGCCTTCTCCTCCATGAATTTCTCTAATTCTTTTACAAAGCCATCTAGATGGTTGGCCCTCACTGCCTCCTGTCGGAGTGAGTTCCATAGTTTAACTACGTACTGTGTAAATGAATACTTTTTTTTTGTCTGCCTGAATCTACAGCCTGCATATTTTGGGTTGTTGTTGTTGTTGTTTTGCCCCAACGGAACAGCACCATTCAGACATGGACGTTCCTCTCATTGGGACGCTATCAGCAAAAAGCACACAGAAAGTAACAGACAAAGCCAGCATGCAGCGGACGAGAAACACAGACGCTACCCTCAGCGGCGGCTACAGCTATGACCACGTCTTAGCAAACATGCATCAAAAACACACACACAGAGATATTGCCACAGGATCGCGTACAACTTACAAGGTAATGGTGGACAGTTCTGACATCCTGCAAGCGTGTTGATTAGCCCTGCTGGATTTACAGTAGCATTTCTGAACGCAGCTGCTGAATGTGACAAGATCAGCAAACAAAGAAAATAAATAATAAAAAAGGAAAATAGATTTCTCTCTCTTTTTTTCTTTTCAGCTTATCACAACAAGGCCAAGAGGCATGTCAAACCCCAGAACACATTTTGGATAGGTTAAGATGTCAAAAAAAGGAAGAAGCGTCATGGCAGGCACATGGAAATGGAAGGTTTTGGGGTTTTTTTTTGCAAGGATACTGGATTGATGCAGGAGGACAGACAGGAGAAGAGGCTTTTTTTTTGCATTCAGCCACAGAACCAGCAGAAGCTTGCAAAGAAGGATATGGTGCATCCATTCAATAAATGATGGCGAATTAACTGCACAAAACACATCTTAGATGCAGCTTGTGATTTTGATGGGTTCTGCTACAAAGCTAGCAAAAGGAGTCCCCTTGCAAATTGAGAATATACTATAAGGAGATCTGCTCAGCTGTTTAGATTTTCAGAATATTCACGTGGCAGATTCAAATGACAGAGGCGCAGAGGAACAATGAGCACAAATGTTTAAAATACTTGTGGCAGAAAATCTGTTTGAGGTTTCACCCAAGGGAGCCATTTTAGATTTTGTCGGACGTTCTCATCACGATTTAAAGGCCTGCTGTTGATTATGTGGAACTAAGAAAATACATTAGATGAAAGAGATCCTTTGGAAGTCCGAGGATGGTTCCACAGAAGAGGCACAAACACATCAGCTGCTAACGATTTGATTGCTATTTTTTTCTGTCATTCTCAGTGCAGAAGTGCCAAGCCTTTTTTAAACCAAACTCATCAACAGAGATAATAACTTTAGCAACGTTAAAGCCATCTAAATTGGTCGCAATTTCTGCCTCCTGTGGTAGGCGGTTCCACAGTCTGTGTGCTTCATGAACAAGTCCTTTCTTTAATTTGTCCCGAGTCTTCCAACATTTCAGCTTCATTAGATTTCCATGAGTGTTAGGATAGAGGGCAAATCCTCCCACCCGATATAATATTTCCATACCATGTCCTTGAAACTTTGAAATCTTTCAGACTGTTAGATCTTCAAAAGGTCAAAACCCCTCTTTTGTCCAGTGCAGTCCCAGGACTGTCGAAGATGTTGCGCAACCCTGGTGTGTGTGTGTGTGGGTGGGTGGGTGTGTGTGTGTATTCAGTGAGTCATAATGTTAAATACATACAGTACGTTTGGTTTATACAGTGGTACCTTGGTTCTCAAATGCCTTGCTACTCAAACGCCTTGGTTCCCAAACACTGAAAACCCGGAAGTAAGTATTCCGGTTTTTGAATGTTTTTTTGGAAGCCAAACATCCGACACGGCTGTCAGCTAATGTTTCTGGGGCTCCTGCACCAATCAGAAGCCATGCCTTGGTTTCCAAACATTTCGGAAGTCAAACGGACTTCTGGAATGGTTTAAGTTTGAGAACCAAGGTACCACTGTATTTGGCACTTTTGTTTTTGCTATTTATTTTGTGTGAGTATTTTTTCTTTTTAGGCTTTTTTGGTTAATTTGTTTTTGTGACTGTGTGGAACCCAGTTCAGCTGATTGATTGTGTGACTGCAGAAATGGATAAAAGCCCCCCATCCAAACAATGACTATCATCAGTGCAAGTAAGAAAAAAAAAATTAAATATTTATCATCTACAATACTGTCTTATTTATTTTATAGTACAGTACATTGTTTATTGCTTTCATTCTATGGATCAATGGTCTCGTTAGATAGCAAAATTCATGTTAAGTTGCTGTTTTAGGGGTGGTTTTTAAAAGTCTGGAACGGATTAATCCATTTTGCATTACTTTCTATGGGAAAGCGTGCCTTGGTTTTGGAACGCTTTGGTTTTGGAACGGACTTCCGGAACGGATTAAGTTTGAGAACCAAGGTACTACTGTACATTATTTGTTGCATGTTTTCTTCATTGGGTTGGCTAACTAGGGCAAACTATGGATGGGAGGTCCGCTGCCCAGATTAGATTGAACCTGTCTACTCTTGGAGAATGGAGTTCACACACACAGCCATTGATAATGTATTATTCTTGGTATTTCTCTACATTTCTGCAACATACTCCCGTTACACCTGTGGGGGTCTGCGATATGCGACCACCAGAGAGATGCTCTCAGAGGTTCATTTTGCATGTTTCTGTATCCCACAATGGAACCTGGAAATGGAATGCGGGTTCTAGTTCTGAACACCTGAGACTACAAGTCTAAGCCCACTGTCCTGGAGCAAACAACACTGGCCTCCTTCTTTGAAGGCAGGTAAAGAATTGCACAACAGGGACTTTTGCTTTCACATTCCTCCTTTGTAATAATGGGGGGCAGGGAGGGGAGAAATGGGTTTCTAGCTGTCACTGTCAGCGGCAAAGTTGAGAGCAATTGCTGCCACTGTTGCAATTTCTGTGGAAGCAACAGGTGAAGATTGGGAAGCAGATACTTTATCTTTCCCTTTTGCATAAAGCTACATCGGATAGGGACGCAGGTGGCGCTGTGGGTTAAAGCCTCAGCGCCTAGGGCTTGCCGATCGAAAGGTCGGCGGTTCGAATCCCTGCGGCGGGGTGCGCTCCCGCTGCTCGGTCCCAGCGCCTGCCAACCTAGCAGTTCGAAAGCACCTCCGGGTGCAAGTAGATAAATAGGGACCGCTTACCAGAGGGAAGGTAAACGGCGTTTCCGTGTGCGGCTCTGGCTCTGGCTCTGGCTCTGGCTCTGGCCAGAGCAGCGATGTCACGCTGGCCACGTGACCCGGAAGTGTCTCCAGACAGCGCTGGCCCCTGGCCTCTTAAGTGAGATGGGCGCACAACCCCAGAGTCTGTCAAGACTGGCCCGTACGGGCAGGGGTACCTTTACCTTTTACCTTTTTACATCAGATAAATCAACGGGGAATTCGCAGGTCATTTTAATAGATTAAAAAAGCCCTGGTGGATATAAGCATCACATTTCAACAGATTTTCCCCCAAATGAATGTTGGCAAAGGATTCTGTTCCTAAGTGTTTGTTCTTCCAGATCTCAAAATCACCCAATCCTCTGTTTCTCTGAATCCAAGCATATACCGTATTTTTCGCCCTATAGGACACACTTTTTCCCCTCCAAAAATGAAGGGGAAATGTGTGTGTGTCCTATGGGGCGAATGCAGGCTTTCGCTGAAGCCTGGAGAGCGAGAGGGGTCGGTGCGCACAGACCCCTCTCGCTCTCCAGGCTTCGCGGACCTCTCCGCAAGCAGCAGAGCACTCCCGCTGCTTGTGGAGAGGTGCCTGCATGCCGAAACCTGTGCGCGCTGAGTTCAGCGCGTCCAGGCTTCGCGGACCTCTCCGCAAGCAGCGGGAGCCAGCCCTGGGCTCCCACGGCTTGCAGAAAGCTGCCTGTTTGGGGACTGGGGTCAGGGGAAGCTCGGGCCTCCCCCGCCCCAGCCCCGCGCCTGGGGGGAAAATAATTTCCCCCCCTTTATTTCCCCCCCAAAAAACTAGGTGCGCCTTATGGGACGGTGCGTCCTCTAGGGCGAAAAATATGGTAAATATGGAAGAGCAACGCTAAACCTGAACCACAACCAAACAGTGACATGAGAACATCAGGCTTGGGAAGATCACAGGCTGTGATGGAGGTATTGGGTCTCACATCTGGAACTGGAGGTCTAGGGCCTGTGGAGGTAGAGGCTGTAGTCTTAGCTATGGTTGCTAAAAGCTATTAGGAGGTCTACCCTCTAGATCAGGGATGGGAACATCTGGCCTTCCAGATTTTGCTGGATTCCAGCTCCCATCAACATGAGTGGCAGTGGTCAGGGATAAAGGAGATGGAGTCCAGCAACTGGAGTACTGTGTCCAGTTCTGGGCACCACAGTTCAAGAAGGACACTGACAAACTGGAACGTGTCCAGAGGAGGGCAACCAAAATGGTCAAAGGCCTGGAAACGATGCCTTATGAGGAACGGCTAAGGGAGCTGGGCATGTTTAGCCTGGAGAAGAGGAGGTTAAGGGGTGATAGGATAGCCATGTTCAAATATATAAAAGGATGTCACATAGAGGAGGGAGAAAGGTTGTTTTCTGCTGCTCCAGAGAAGCGGACACAGAGCAATGGATCCAAACTACAAGAAAGAAGATTCCACCTAAACATTAGGAAGAACTTCCTGACAGTAAGAGCTGTTTGACAGTGGAATTTGCTGCCCAGGAGTGTGGTGGAGTCTCCTTCTTTGGAGGTCTTTAAGCAGAGGCTTGACAACCATATGTCAGGAGTGCTCTGATGGTGTTTCCTGCTTGGCAGGGGGTTGGACTCGATGGCCCTTGTGGTCTCTTCCAACTCTATGATTCTATTCTATGATTCTAACATCTGGAGGGCTGGAGGTTCCCCAGCTCTGCTCTACATAAGGGATGACTACCTTGTAAGCCCACAACCTGGCCCTCCTAAGCAATTCTATTTGGTTCCTTGTAGCTCTACCAAGTGTTTATGAAGGTATGGCAAACATTTGCACACAATCGCACTCATAAACAGGGCTGGATTAAACCTGCTGAAGCCCTAGCTTGGGGTGGGGAACCTCTGGCTTGTGGGCCAATCTTGGCTGAATGGGACACTGGTATAAATTGGCCCATGGGGTCATTTCCCCACCACCACTTTGGGACTGACAAAATAGGAATTCCATTTTGTACATACAGTCATACCTCAGGTTACAGAAACTTCAGGTTGCATTTTTTCGGGTTACGGACAGCCGAAACCCGGAAGTACCGGAACGGGTTACTTCCAGGTTTTGGTGGTCACACATGTGCAGAAGCGCTAAATCGCTGTAACCTTACTTCTCGCAGGGAGGTAACCACCAGAAGGCCCACGGAGGTGGACCTCAGTGTCTGGGCTGAACAATGGGGGTGGAGATGCTCCTTCAGGTCTACTGTGCCGAGGCCGTTTAGGGCTTTAAAGGTCAACAACGACACTTTGAATTGTGCTCGGAAACATACTAGGAGCCAATGTAGGCCTTTCAGGACTGGTGTTATATGGTCTCGGTGGCCACTCCCAGTCCCCAGTCTGGTTGTCACATTCTGGATTAGTTGTAGTTTCTGGGTCACCTTCAAAGGTAGCCCCATGCAGTAGTCCAAGCGGGAGATAACCAGAGCATGCACCACTTTTAAGGCTTGCTGGGTTCTGGGTGATGGTGGGTCTGGAATGCTTTCTAATGACAATACATCAGCCAGCTCCTCCTCTTCCTCTCCCATTATTTCCCAACTTTCCCCTCGTCTTCTCTGTGACCTCCCTCCCTTGTGACCTCCCTCAAACCCCTGTTGTAATTCTGAACTGTCTTTTTCTCCTTCTCTGGAAGGGTCAGGTTGGGGAGGTGGTCTCCATCATTTCTCCTCTGCCCAGTCTCTGACAGGAACCCTTATGGTCCCAAGTATAAACGGAGGACTTGCGAAGATGTGTGAGTGATTTTGGCAGGTTGGCAGCCTCACACGCCTGTCAAGTTTGGCCCAAAAGGCGAATCCTGATAAGCTTCTGGCCCATGCAGCCAAAAGGGTTCTTTATCCCTGCCCTAAACATTGTCACGTTTAAGAGGCATTACAGGACAAAAAGAAGAAGTGCAGTATTCTTACAGAAAAAATACAGAACAGAAAATAGAAATAATAGAAATAATAGTTGTTTATGTATCAATAAGTACCGTATTTTTTGCTCTATAAGACTCACTTTTCCCCTCCTAAAAAGTAAGGGGAAATGTGTGTGCGTCTTATGGAGTGAATGCAGGCTGCGCAGCTATCCCAGAAGCCAGAACAGCAAGAGGGATTGCTGCTTTCACTGCATAGCGATCCCCCTTGCTGTTCTGGCTTCTGAGATTCAGAATATTTTTTTTTCTTGTTTTCCTCCTCCAAAAACTTTGTGCGTCTTGTGGTCTGGTGCGTCTTATAGAGTGA
The DNA here is from genome assembly GCF_951804945.1 of Podarcis cretensis. Classification (NCBI taxonomy): domain Eukaryota; kingdom Metazoa; phylum Chordata; class Lepidosauria; order Squamata; family Lacertidae; genus Podarcis; species Podarcis cretensis. The sequence goes on from NC_137181.1 coordinate 7,775,668, forward strand.
AAAATACGGTAGGTCATGGAGCAACTGAAAAGTAACAATTCATAGAATCATAGGCTTCTAAAGTTGGAATGGGCCCCAACAGTCATGAAGTCTGTTATGTACTATGCTTGGATCCTAGAACAATAGGCTGGTAGGATCCTAAAATGCAAAAACCTGATTGGCTTGCAGGAGCAGCCCAATCAGACCCTAGGAGGAAGTTAATCAGCCTATTGGGCCGGTAGGATGCTAGGATGCAACAACTGATTGGCCTGCAGCAGCAGCCCAATCAGGCTCCAGGAGGGAAACATAATCAACCAATCAGACGGTACTCATTGTGTAAATAATGTATACAAAAGCCTGAGGTTCGGGGGGGGGGGGGATTCAATCACTGTTCCTATGAGCTGAAATAAAGAGCATGAAATTACTACTCGACCCTGAGTATATTTCAAAGTCCCTGCAATGCATTCAACTAAAGCATAGGTCTTGAAATAAGCCTAGCTGCGTACAAAATACCTTTCAATGAAAATGCCTTCTGACTTCTTATTAAGCATTCCTGAAAATGTTTTGATGTACAGCAACAGACAAACAGCTCTGTGGTTTAGCAATTTCTAAACGGAAGGGGCAAGGCAACCGTGTACCCCGTGCGCTTTCTGCCCCTAACATAAAACGTAAAACACTTTCTTTCATGATTTTTTAAAGGGATCATATTTGTTTGTTCTTGAGAGGCCTCTCATAAGCTGAGGCTCCATGTTGTAGCTTAAATTTGGTGCTACTCAGGAGGAAAAGAAAATGCACTCAATTCCCTCAGGAGATATTCCACTCGATGTTTGTTGGAGTGTATTTAAATATTATCCTCGCACAGCAAGTCAGTTCCAAACACAAACTCAAGGACCCCTCTCTATCCTCTGCCCAGACAAACCTGAGAAACTATCAGAATTGAAGGGCATATTCCAGCCAGGCAAAAGCACTCAGGGATGTGAAACAGGGCCAGTGTGTGTGTGTGTGTGTGTGTGTGGCTGGGAAGATGAAGACCAGCCAGAGAAAGCAGCCTAGAAAGATACACCCATTTCTCAGGTTCCTCACCCTGGTTTGGGCTTTAAATCCAAATTTAGATTTGGGCCCAGAGTAAGGTTGTCATACGTCTGGGAATTCCCAGACATGTCTTCTTTTGAGGGTCCCAGTGCCGGGTTTACGTACAGTATAAGCTAAACAGGCTATAGCCTAAGGGCCCCACTCTCGTGGGAACCCCAAAAAAAATTAAAAGGAAAAAAAACTGGATGTACATTTCCAAAATATAAGATAAAAAACTAATAAAATAAAACCTACATACAGCAACAATGTTTTGTGTTGTGTAGGCTCCTATGATGTAAGTAATGGGCCCCTCCTGCTAACCTGCTCCCTAAAATACCATTGCTTTGCTCATTTCTATATCAATTACACATTTTGTTATGTGCAAATGGCTTTAGATACCTATGAGGTCCATAAATTACCGTATAGCATATATTCAACACACAAAAAAAACCAGTGACAATTTGTTGTTGACAAAGGACAACTGGACATATAAAGGGACCCATTGCCTTCAGTAGCTTAAAGGTAAAGGTAAAGGTACCCCTGCCCGTACGGGCCAGTCTTGACAGACTCTGGGGTTGTGCGCCCATCTCACTTAAGAGGCCAGGGGCCAGCGCTGTCTGGAGACACTTCCGGGTCACGTGGCCAGCGTGACATCGCTGCTCTGGCGAGCCAGAGCCACACACGGAAACGCCGTTTACCTTCCCGCTGGTAAGTGGTCCCTATTTATCTACTTGCACCCGGGGGTGCTTTCGAACTGCTAGGTTGGCAGGCGCTGGGACCGAGCAGCGGGAGCGCACCCCGCCGCAGGGATTCGAACCGCCAACCTTTCGATCGGCAAGCCCTAGGCGCTGAGGCTTTAACCCACAGCGCCACCTGCGTCCCATCTTCAGTAGCTTAGGGCCTCATCAAACCTAAATCCTGCCCTGAGGGGCCATCTTCTGATGGGGAGGATTTTACATTATAAAGCAAATGTCCTTGATTTTGGATTTTTTAAAAAAAAGAAAGTGTGTTGCCAGCTCTGGTTCTGGCGCAGGCTCCTCAAACTCAGGTGTGGGTGGCTTGGGCTTGACAGCAGTGGAGGGGGGCTATCAGGCAATCACCCTCAAAAAAGCTCGACAACTTTTTGTGTCCAGATGTCCACCTCTTGAAATATGGCAACTCTAGCCCAGAGGTGCACTGGCAATCAGTGCAACTGCAGCAACAAAGGTATTGCATTGTTTAACAGCCTGGCCTCTATTGAGATCCATTGAGCTTCTGAATTGTCTTCAAACAACACATCCAGAGCTTTTAGCTCCTGCAATGGCCCGATCTGCCCTTTGTGGAACAGCCATATACAGTGGTACCTCAGGTTACATACGCTTCAGGTTACAGACTCCACTAACACAGAAATAGTCCTTCAGGTTAGGAACTTTGCTTCAGGATAAGAACAGAAATCGTGCTCCGGTGGCGCGGCAGCAGCAGCAGGAGGCCCCATTAGCTAAAGTGGTGCTTCAGGTTAAGAACAGTTCCAGGTTAAGTATGGACCTCCGAAAAAAAAGTAAGTACTTAACCTGAGGTACCACTGAATAAGCAAAGTTTGGCGAATTGGGAACCTACTAGTAAAGGTAAAGGTAAAGGTACCCCTGCCTGTACGGGCCAGTCTTGACAGACTCTGGGGTTGTGCGCCCATCTCACTTAAGAGGCCAGGGGCCAGCGCTGTCCGGAGACACTTCCGGGTCACGTGGCCAGCGTGACATCGCTGCTCTGGCGAGCCAGAGCCGCACACGGAAACGCCGTTTACCTTCCCGCTGGTAAGCGGTCCCTATTTATCTACTTGCACCCGGAGGTGCTTTCGAACTGCTAGGTTGGCAGGCGCTGGGACCGAGCAGCGGGAGCGTACCCCGCCGCAGGGATTCGAACCGCCGACCTTTCGATCGGCAAGCCCTAGGCGCTGAGGCTTTAACCCACAGCGCCACCTGCGTCCTACTAGGCACTCCAAAAACAGGGACATGACATGGTTCAAAAAATAGCTGGAATATCAAAGCTTCATCTTCAAAGTGGGCTGTTTTTAATTGCCTATGTTTTGGGGCTATTGGCCACGGGTAGAACGGATCCTCTCCATGCAGAAGGTTTTGGGTTCAGCCTCCAGCATCTCCAGTTAAAAAGTAGTAGGTGATGGAAAAGACCTTTCTCTGGCTGAGCACCTGGAGGGCCGCTGCCAGTCAGAGTTGACCAAACTTGGGTAGTAGCCTGATCTGGTGTAAGGCAGCTTTCTATACTCTTAAGAGAAGTGTGTGCACAGCTGGATCCTTGCTTGGCTATTTTCTTCAAGGCAGTTGTAGATGCTGAAGAGACAAGCCTCTTTTGAAACCGAACGATGGCTTGTCTTTTCAGCAGCGAAGAAAAGCAAAGGACCCTTTGTGTGCACTTCTGGGCTCTTTGGACACACGTCTCTTTGCCTGCTCTACAGGTCTCTGTCCTTTCCCATGGTTTTGCAAAAGCAGAATAAATTATGCAAGGTAGACACTTGTGAAATGACTTTATCTGCATAATTTATACACATTTTGCCTTTTAAAAAAGAAGTGTTTCTCCACACACCCACACCCAGAAAACTTTAGAACATTGGGATCCTTTAATCTAAGTCTTATTCATTTTCCCCCTAGAGGTAAAATTATACCTACCGATGGGATATGCCATGTTTCTCCTCTCTTTCCACCATGAAGCTAGTTGGAGGAATGATGTACACCTGCGTTAGCTAAATATATATGCATGCTTTCAACATGCATGATGACAAAAGGTGCTATTAAGGTGACAAAGTAAAGGAAGAAAAGGAGGGTGCAGGCCAGAATAAAACCAAGATGATAGTCAGGGACGTTGGCTTACTGCACAGCTGTCAAAATAATGACAGGTGGCGACGAGATTTTGTGCATTGAACCAAATCTAATTATAGTGATAATAAATGGACAGGTGGCCAACATGGTGCTCTCCACTTGGTCTTGGACTCCACCTCCCATCATCCCATGGTTAGGGATGATGATGGGAGTTGTAGTCCAACAATTCCTGGAAGGCACTTAACATGGTGCAACCCCAGGACTCTAAGACAAAGGGCAGATCTGCCTCCTGGTGCCATAGACAGAAGACTGGAGCCTATCGGCTGGAGACTTTTGAATAAGGTTTGAAGCTGGATATGAGCAAGACCCAAATCGTTCCACTTGGGTGAGGTACTATGTGGCCATGGGCGCATCTGTAAACAGTGAAACATTGTCATTCTGGCTGCACGTGGTACTGACTGCATGGAATTCTGCCCACATGGAAGCAGTGACCATCAAATGCCACATCTGAATCAGACCTGCTGACTGGCTACAAAAATCAGGTGGTTTTTTTTACATCCTACCATACTGGATTTCAGGCTAAAGATGTGTAGGACTTATGTGGGGTATTCTGAAGGGCTGTAAGGCTGCTATTTGAAAGTGCCCTCTGCCTGAGTCCAAGTCTGGTTTAAAGAGAAGGAAGCAGGAAATGAAGTCTTGAGATTGCTCATATATGTCACTTAGGGTCTTCTCCACTAAGGTGAGATGTGCTGCAATTCCTATTTAAATGATAGTCATTATTTCCAAATTTGCACCTATGCATATGGATTAGGTAAAGGTAAAGGTAAAGGGACCCCTGTCTGTTAGGTCCAGCCACGGACAACTCTGGAGTTGCGGCGCTCATCTCGCTTTATTGGCCGAGGGAGCCGGCGTACAGCTTCCGGGTCATGTGGCCAGCATGACTAAGCTGCTTCTGGCGAACCAGAGCAGCGCACGGAAATGCCGTTTACCTTCCTGCCAGAGCGGTACCTATTTATCTACTTGCACTTTGACGTGCTTTCAAACTGCTAGGTTGGCAGGAGCAGGGACCGAGCAACGGGAGCTCACCCCATCGCGGGGATTCGAACTGCCGACCTTCCGATCAGCAAGTCCTAGGCTCTGTGGTTTACACCACAGTGCCACCTGCGTCCATGCATATGGATTAGCATATACAAATCTGGTGATGTCATAAACTCTCTTCTTTCTTTCTAGTAATGTGTAAGTAGGTGCCCTACATGAAAGTGGTGAGAGGTTTTTGTTCAGCCTGATTTGCAGCTTCTGCAGCTGATAAACAGAGTTGCTCTGATGCAGCAACCTTCCATTTGCAAATCCCTCTCTGGACTGAGAACTGAATGTGTAGTTGTTGTTGTTCTTATTATTTTTAATTATATTTATTAATCACTCTTTTTTAAAAAAAAGAAAAGACCTCAAAGCGACTTACGGAATCAGAAGTTGACATATACCATGATACCCTGAATTTTTATACACCTGATCATATAGATGCACATCATCCCATTGGTGAGCAAGAAATATATTTAGGTAACAAAATGAACGTACCACATGATAAAGCCCAATAGCAGTGCATTGTGCAACACTATTGCTACATACGATTGGAGCTGGTGTGTATCAATAAATGGAGATGAAATGAAAATTTTCACTTAAAAAATGCAAACATTTCATAATTCTTTAAAAAAAAAAAGTCGTATGAAGTTTTTGAAGGCTGCTTTTGGAAAATTAAGTCTTAAGATTGGCAGGCAATTGTGCTAAGGATCGATCGTTTCCATTGTTTTTAATACCTCTAAATACAACAGCATTTATGATGTGGAAATGTTGTCCAAACAGTCCATGCCATTGAGTCAAATATTGCCAAGATGAATTATAAGTTACAAGAATGCACGCAACCATCTTCAGCAAGTCCCAGTTTCAGGTCCAGTTTCAGTGCATCAAACTAACAAGCCAAGGTCTGCCTGGCTTAAACTTCAAGCTTTTGCCTTGTGCTAACTGAACCGCTGGGTGGGCTTGATTTGCAGTAAGCGAAAGTCCCCTTTTTGCATTCATGGGTTGGCAAGCAAATAAACATCCACGTGGGCAATGCACAAGCGAAAAAAGGCTGGATGGAAAAACAATGGACTGCTGTTACTTCTCTTTATTATGCTTTGACTTGCAAACGACAGTATCTTAACATCCCCTGCTATTTAACCTGATGGACAGATTGGTCACGTACACTAGACATTTGCAGCACATGGCTTCCCCCCAAACAATCCTGGGAAATGTAGTTTCCTAAGAGTGCAGGGAACTGCACCTCTCTAAGTGGGTAAACTACAGTTCCCAGGATTCGCCAGGGGGGAATTGCGTGCTTTAAATGTATGGTGGGTACAATTCCTGCTCACCTGCTGCTAATACCAACAGTTGTGGATGGGCCAGAGTTCATATCTTAGCCCCAGAATATTTGCATTAGTACAGTGGTACCTCGGTTTATGAACTTAATCCGTTCCGGAAGTCCGTTCTTAAACCGAAACCATTCTTAAACGGAGGTGCGCTTTCCCTAATGAGGCCTCCCACCACCACTGCCTTTCCACCATTCAGTTTCCATTCTTAGACCTAGGTAAAGTTCACAATCCGGGACACTACTTCCGGTTTTGCAGAGTTCATAAACCGAATAGTTCGTAAACAGGACTGTTCTGAAACTGAGGTACCACTGTATCTCCATAATCGAAAATTCTGTAGACCTGAGATGACTTAGCAGAATGCCACAGAAAATCTGCTTCCAGGAATTGTTTCCAGAAAGAGTGTCTTGTTTTTGAGGGATACCTGCAGGTGTAATGGGAAGTGATCCCCTTCTACATATGGGAACACTTTAATCGCTCAGTTTTTGCTAATAATTCACTATTGGTCAATATGTAGTCAATTGTACTAGTTTTTGACCCTGACAGGAATGTATATTCCCCAGGGATATCACCCCATTTAGAATGTGTAAATTTAGCTGCCTCGGAAATTTGAAAAGGCAGGCGCCAGCGTAGTTTGAATATTGGTCCTTAGATAGCCTTGGGGTCTGGCGGGCTTCTGGGCTAGGCGTCTCGGGAAACCCGACTTTGCACCTGTATTTGGTTGCTAAGCTGGAGTCATCTGGCCCTAGCCTTGCGTTGAGATCACCCACCAGCAGGACCTTTGCCCCCGGATAATCCAAAATCAGCAACTTAACAAAGGTTTCTAATCTTTTCCACTTGCTATCGATGTCAATGCTTAAGCTAGTTGGAGGAATATAAACATTTATAAATAACACTTTACATCTTCCCCATGATACAGTATAAGTAAGGCCATTGCTAGTTGGTTTAGGGAGGGCAGCTCTTTACAGGTGGCATTTAGAAACTGAGAAATCAAGATGCAAAGCCCCCCCTTTTAGCCTCACCGGGCTTCTGCCCAGAACAGCCCTAACTGCATAAGCATAGAAACCTTCCAGAGCTGGAGTTTCTGCCGCCCATGTCAAAACCATCGGTTAATTTGCTGAGTTGCGGCAAGTAGCCATGCTAACTGCGCTTAGCAGCTCTCTGTAATGGAGCCTTCTAAGAGAAGAAGAGGTTCATGTCTGCTGCTAAGCAGAGAGGTAGAAAGAGATAGAAATGTTGGTTGCACAATACAGCTGGGTTCAAATGACCCTGCCCATGAGGCTCTCCGGGATCTCTGCTTTTAAAAAAGCATTTCCCAGCATCTGTTCCCCAAAGTCCTGTAACTGGCGATGCCAGAAGTTGAGCCGCAGGGTCTTCTGTGTGGTAGAATTCTGGCATCTTCCTTAGTGACGAATCGTTCCCACCCTCCTGTGGCAAATGTTGTCCCCATCTTCAAAAGGGGGAAAGGGAATATTACTGGCGATGGAATCCAGTTTCTGCAGTGCCAAATCAAGCAGCAAAACGTAAACTGAGATTCTAGTCCTTAGGACTGCAGCGGGGAAATGCGTTGCTAGAAAATGTGGAAAAGCTCTGTAAAATATTTTAGATTGGAATGGATAGTGGGTCTCTTCTTCTTCTGATGTTGTGGCTTCTCTAACCCTTCAGGATTCTGTATTCCTTCTCATATATTGAATAATATATAATATTCTTTCCCCCGTTCCTCATTCCCATCCGCTCTCCACTTTCTTCAAAAGTCAACATTTATGGCAGAAATAAGCAACGGTATACGATCTATCCAATTTATTTTTTAGTCTTTGGATGTTCTCACAGAGCTGAAATAGCCTCAGTGTTTCCCCACCTCGCCTCCTTACCTCCAATGCAGAGACGTTTGTGGGATGTGATGCATAAATAGCAGTCAAGTACAACATTCCTTGTTTTCCTAGAGTAGACATGCGGGGGAATGTTTGGTGCAGCCAGTTGAAAACTTCCTGTTTCCTCCTGGCCGGGACATACTTCCTTTGCATGTGACTAGAGGTGGGCGTGACCTTACCTGTCCAGGTAACAAAAGGACACGGCACGCAGCACACAATTTTTGACTTCCTCCATCGTTGGAGCAGCTTTTTAGCTAAAAATGCTTTTAGCCAACAGAGGACACTGGGATTATCCCCATATGGGACAGATCCACAGCTATATATCTGTAACTAAGTCTGCCTCCAGGGATCCAACTGTGAACTGATGATGTGAGTAAACTTCTTTTATTGACTTTAAATAGGATTCTTGTGTGTTTATTCTTTTTAAGATGGATATAAGGGAACTTACCAGGAATCTAATACTGAGAGGCTTACACAAGCCTGCAACCAGCTACCCGCTGTGTGTTTAAAAGGGGAACGTAAAACTCTGTTAAGTAAAGGAACTTGCTAACCCAAGTTAGGAAGGATATTAATAAACAATATATGCTCTCCTGCCTCCCTGAACATTCCCACAAAGCTCTGATCCTATACCCCTTTGTGAACACAACCTTTCCTTGCTATACAGAAGGAAGCCCTTGTTCGGAGATGAGCTCTGTACATGCCCTGGATCTCACATGACCAAAAAGAACACCTTGATTGGAGCAGACAGCTGCAAACCAACACTTATGCATGTCCCTCATTGTGTGCATGGGGTGTCCCTTTACCCTGATGTTAGAGGAATAGGGCAGTGTGTACCCCCCTGGAACTCTGCACATGCACTGGAGCTCTGGGTTCAAGACACACACACATTATTATATTGTCAGTACAATCCGTATGCAGGATCTCTGCATGACCACAGGTTACATATATTGACAACCATGCACATTTTGAAGGCGCCGTGAATATTTTGCAAGAGTAGTCAGCTTAAGGTCACTAAGTAGCACTGAGATCGACAATTCTTTGCAACACAGACATCAACGTTGGACATTTCTGCGGGACTCTGGACAGGAAGCAGCAAACCAACATGAACAGAAATTTAAAAATGGCAGCAAATGAAAACGGGAAAATGACGTCGCCTGTCTCTGTTTTGCTGTTGCTAACCATACACATAGGAAAAAAATCAACAGCAGATGTGTTCGCCATGTGGGCTCTAGGCTGTGCAATCTTGGAAGCTGATGGGAGTATTAGAACATTTGATATGTGGTGCTTGGGGACAGAGGAAGTTTCCTTATACAGTCGTACCTTGGATATTGAACAGCTTAGTTCCCGAACATTTTGGTCTCGAACGCCACAAACCTGAAAGTGATTGTTCTGGTTTGCGAACCATTTTTTCTAAGCCGAACATCCGACGGGGCTTCAGCGGCTTCCGATTGGCTGCTGGAGCTTCCTGCAGCCAATCAGAAGCCATGCTTTGGTTTTTGAACATTTTGGAAGTTGAACTGACTTCTGGAATGGATTCTGTTTGACTTCCAAGGTACAACTGTACTGAGATAGGCCTTTCCCCGATCTAGTACAGTATTCTGAACAAAGACTGGCAGCAGGTCTCCATGGTTTCAGGTCAGGAGAATTCCCAGCTCTATCTGGGTATGTTGGGAATTGAACCTGAAACCTTATACATGCAAAGCAGACACACAAACCACTGAGCTATGGTCCCCCTTCCCCCGAATCATCCCCTGTGAGCTGTTTTAAAGACAAATCTCTTGACAGAAAATGCTCTCCTGTGAGCTCTATGGTGAACATGCAGCAAATGGCCATTTCGGGGGGGGGGGGATGGCAGTTCTTTCATTTTCCATAGCAGCACAGCCTCAAGCAGAAATACGCCATGCCAGGTTGGAAGGAACACCACAAAATGCTCTTGTGTATGAATGCTGTGACCCCAGGCTGGATAAAATTCCCAATAGGGGTTAGACAAGCATATTCCTTGCATGGCAAAGACTGTCTCATTCTAGCGGGCTTTCTAAGGTAATAAAAAGCACTCAGTGGTGTGAGTTATGGCTGGCAAGAGCTCTGACCTTGGAAGAAGGCATGACCTACAGAGAGATAGTATAGCAAGGCCCATCCCGAATTACAGCACCAATAATTTTCCTACTGGAATGCTGACCTAATATTTGGGGTACCAGCCAGCAACACAGAAGCGGAGGTGTCAGATAAATTGATTCAATGCACAGAACACTGGGGAAACTCTCTGTCCAGAAGTCCTTTTAGATGAATGGTATCCAGACTGGAAAATGTATTTCCTCCTTTACAAGCCCACCCAGCGGAGGTGAAACTGTCACCCAATGAGTGCAATGCCACAAAACAGGGGTAGCCAATGGGATATTCTCCAAATTTGGGGGGCGGGGCTCTGAACCCCCAGTCCCAGCTTATGTGGCCAATGGTCAGGGGTGATAGGAGCTATAAAGGTAAAGGTAAAAGGTAAAGGACCCCTGGACGGTTAAGTCCAGTCAAAGGTGACTATGGGGTTGTGGTGCTCATCTCGCTTTCAGGCCGAGCGAGCTGGCGTTTGTCCACAGACAGCTTTCTGGGTCATGTGGCCAGCAGGACTAAATTGCTTCTGACACAATGGAACACCATGAAGGAAACCAGAGTGCATGGAAACACCGTTTACCTTCCCGCCACAGTGGTACCTATTTATCTACTTGCACTGGTGTGCTTTCGAACTGCTAGGTTGGCAGGAGCTGGGACAGAGCAACAGGAGCTCACCCCATTGCAGGGATTTGAACCGCCGACCTTTCAATCGGTGAGCCCAAGAGGCTCAGTGGTTTAGACCACAGCGCCACCTGCTATAGTCCAGTAACAATTACAGAGTTGGCTGAAGTTAGAGAAATCTGCATTCTCCTGCAATCGATGGTGACAGCCACGAATGACAAGAGGCTTCCCAAATGCTTATTTCCCCCTTGTTCCTGTTCCTTGTGCCTCCTGTTAAAATGGGTTTTCCTCCGGAAAAAAAGGGCATTCTAGCTTTGAAATAAATTTAGAAACATCACCTATATGAGCAGAAGATTTTCCCCATGGCTGTTTGCAAGAGGTGGTGCTTTGGATCAGCTTTTGTGTTCGTTAACAAAATAAAAACAGAAATTTAGGAACATCAGTAGCTATGTTGTCCTTAAATGGAATACGCACACACGTTCCAAGACAACCCCAAGGTTTCAAATACGTATGTGGAAACTTTGCTTTCCTCCTTTCATCTTCATCTCAATTCTTCCTTAGCCTGATATTCCAAGCAAAGGAAAATGTGCTGTTTAGAAAGCTGCCTTAAACTGAGTCAGTCCATTGACCTTTCTGGCTCAGTATTGTCTACACAAGTGTTCTTCAGCCTTCAATCCCTCAGATGAAGGTGGACTACAACAACCATAATCCATGACTATTGTGGATGATGGGTGTCGTAGTCCACCCAAATTGTGGGACCCAAAGGTTGAAGAAGACTGGTGTAAGCTGACCGGGGTGGCTATCCAACTTAGAGAGAGGCATTTCTTCCGGTCCGGCCTTCCCAAATTGAAACCTCCCCAAGCCACATGTTCGCTTTTTCCTATGTGTATGTCAGAGCTCAAAACCAACTACGGCTTCTAGGACAGTTCTGCCCTGTACTTACAAGTAAATGCTGGATTCGTTGCCCCCGATATCAGGCGACTGGAGTTTCTGGACCAGGATGATGATGATGCCCACGAAAAGCAAGAAGTTGATCTGGGAGAGAGGAAAAGACGAAAAGGGATCCATGAATCACCAAAGAACAGGAGCAGGAAGCTTCAGTTAACCAGATCTGTGGCTGACTCTCCTCCAGTTAAACCGCCCCCACCAAATATTTAATATAGTTATTTATTCAATTTATATACCATCCTTTTATCAAAAGATCCCAGGGCATTGTACAACATTAAGAACACATTTTATGGAGCATAATAATAATAATAATAATAGCATAATAACAGACAGCATAATAATAAAATAATGAGATATACAGGCGTTCTCCCACTTCCACCAGGCTTATGTTTCGGGTACCTGTGCACATATGTGAAATCACATATAGTGGGGAGCCCCCTCTGAACACTTCCAAGCAAAGAGAGTCCTTTTATTTTTATAAACACTTTTTTTTTTAATAAATCTTTAATTTTTGTAAGAGGAATATTTGTATGAGTTAATACTTGACTATCCCTTCGGCGCTGCAATGTATCTTTGTACGTTTGTTCTTCCGTGCTGTGATACTTTGTGGTTAAAATTTCCAATTCTTTCTTTTTCTTTTATAAAAAAAATATTTATGAATACAGCCGTACCTTGGAAGTCGAACGGAATCCTTTCCGGAAGTCCGTTCAATTTCCAAAGCATTCGCAAAGCAAAGCACAGCTTCTGATTGACTGTAGGAGCTTTCCCCATCGGATGTTCGGCTTCCAAAAATAGTTTGCAAACTGGAACAGTCACTTCCGGGTTTGCAACGTTCGGGAGCCAAAACTAAGCTGTTCAAAAACCAAGGTACGACTGTATGTTGGAGGTTTTAAAGCAGAGGTCGAATGGCCATCTGTCATGGATGCTTTAGCTGAGATTCCTGCATTGCAAGGGGTTGGGCTAGATGACTAGATGACCTTCGGGACTCCTTCCAATTCTACAATTCAGTGATTTTACTATTCTCCATCTTTAAGTTCCATTATTATTGAGAACAAAGGTTAGTTTCAACTGAGCCAGACATTTGCATACACTAATGGCACTGAGGACTCTTCTATAGTTCGGCTTGTGCCATGCCGAGAAAACTAGGATCCAAGCAGTTTTCCCCTTGCCCTTCTTTTTTCCAAGCGAAAACCTGCTCTTTAGTGTTAGACTGGAACAAATGACAATCTGGGGAAACCCCAAATTGCCCTTTGTTCCAACTCAGTGCTACAGAGCTGTTTTCCCCAGGGGAAAGCCCTGGGAGAAGAGAAAGTATGGATAAGCCCCGAGTGACCATGTGCCTCAATATCTGTATAAGAAATAAAATCATGGCATGCATTTAAAAAATGGTCATGAAAGCGCTTCCCTTTAGATGCTTTTCAGCCACGATATACCTTTTGAAGAATAGCAATTATCGAGGTCACTTTGCTAATTTCTTGTAGCCATGAATTGATAACATTTTGGGATCCAAACATGTTTGGAAGCCTTTTATTGCATGCCCCCCCCAAATTTATCCGAGGAAAATAGGGCTGTCCTATTCAATAATAATAATAATAATAATAATAATAATAATAATAATAATAATTTTATTATTTATACCCCACCCATCCTACTGGATTGCCCCAGCCACTCTGGGGGAGGGGGGGGGCTTCCAACATATAAAAACATAATAAAAGATTAAACATTGAAAAAAAACTTCCCTATACAGGGCTGCCTTCAGCTGTCTTCTAAAGGTTGTCTAGTTACTTATCTCCTTGGCTGGGGGTGGGGGGTCACATAGCTCCATACCCTCCAACATTTCTCCAATGAAAATAGGGACGTCCTAAGGAAAAGCGGGGCATTCCGGAATCAAATCCGAAACCAGGACAACTTTCTGGGACTGTCCCTGGAAAATAGGGACATTATTGAAGACCTGCCCATTTACCAGCCTGGCTCATTCCTGAGCCATCCTTTGTCCTCTCCAACTTACCATTATTGATGCAATCACAGGGCCTTTGATCACCCACCACAAGGCCGTGTTGTCGTTCATGTCCCAGCAGCTGCGACCCAGACGGAAGGCGAGCGGAAATCATAGAGATAAAGGAGAAAGGTTAAGAGGCCAGATGAAACACTTCCGCTCCTGGTGTGACCTGGACCTAGGCCATAGACCCACTTGACATGAGTTCAGCCATGATGCACCCCCCACTTAACCTCTGCTCATCCTTAGTAGCAGGCAACACCAACCAACCACTCTGACTTCCTTAGCTAGAAGCTGTCAATTCTTAGAAAAGCCAATTCTGCAACCGAGCAGAATGCGGTTTTGACTTTCTTGTTGATGTCAAAAGTAAGGGAAAGGGAAAGGACCCCTGGACGGTTAAGTCCAGTCAAAGGGGACTATGGGGTTTTGGGGCGCATCTCGCTTTCAGGCCAAGGGAGCCAGTGTTTCTCCACAGACAGCTTTCTGGGACATGTGACCAGCAGGACTAAACCACTTCTGGTGCAACAGGACACCGTGATGGAAACCAGAAATGCCGTTTACCTTCCTGCCACAGTGGTACCTATTTATCTACTTGCACTGGCATGCTTTCGAACTGCTAGGTTGGCAGGAGCTGGGACAGAGCAACGGGAGCTCATTCCGTCGCAGGGATTCGAACCGCCGACCTTTCGATCAGCAAGTCCAAGAGACTCAGTGGTTTAGACCACAACAGTGACACCTACCCAACGTCATCAAAGTGAAGTCTAAGGACAGCCCAGATGGTGACGCAAATGGTAGGAGTTCCTGCAGAGAAGAAGAAGAAGAAGAAGAAGTTGTTGGGTACGTGATCGTTGCCGTTTACAAGCAGGGTGTGTGTAAGATGGAAGCGTTCCTAAAGGAAGTGACTGAAGGAGACACATACCCCAGCCGATGATGGTGTACCAGTAGAAGTATCTCCTCTCCGGAAAGAAAGTCTCCACCAGCAAGGTGAAAAGGTACAGCCCCTCGATGAAGAGCCAGAAATAGTTGGACATGACGCAGTAGTGGAAAAAGACCATCACGGCCTTGCATTCCACCTGTGGAAGAGAAAAGAACTTCAGTCTGTTGCTCCACCTCCTGGCTGGGCTCCCAGAACTCTGCCAAGGCTGCAGCCTTCCCTGCCCGGGCTTCACACATCCAAGTGGGGTTGCTACCTGTACTGTATAATACAGTATTGTCCCATATTTCAATGTAAAATGCTACGTCCTGTATTGATACAGTTTTGTCTTGTATTTCAGGTCCTCTCTCTCTCTCTCTCTCTCTCTCTCCCCCTCCCCACTCCCTCCGCTAGTTAGGAAACCTCTCCAAATGCAGGCATTTGAAAAGGCATGTGAAAGATCATGTATTTAAGCTCTGGGTAGCAAAGCACAGACAGATATACAAATTCATGCCTATGTTTGTGTACGAGTGTGGCAGTTCCAGAGGGTTCATCCTGTTACGCTGCAAATGGCCTCAGCCCAGTATACCTGAAGGAGACTCTCCACCCCCATCGTTCACTGTGGGCCTTCTGGCGGTTCCCTCACTGCAAAAAGTGAGATTACAGGGAACCAGGCAGAGGGCCTTCTCGGTAGTGGCACCCTCCCTGTGGAACACCCTCCCATCAGATGTGAAGGAAATAAGCAGCTATCCTATCTTTAAAAGACATCTGAAGGCAACCCCGTATCAGGAAATTTTTAGTGTCTAATAATGTTTAACAATTTTTTAGGTGCTGTAAGCCACCCAGAGTGGCTGGGGAAACCCAGCCAGATGGGCAGAGTATTATTATTATTATTATTATTATTATTATTATTATTATTATTTTATTATTATTATTATTATTATTATTATTATTATTATTATTAATGAATTGCTCTGAAGTCACTTCAGCACCAAAAAAATCACGGCCACCTAAGTGTCCTGCCCCATATTGTCCTGTCCTGTATGTTGCCAAAACAAAGGATGCAACCCTACTTCCGAGTGTTTTCACCTGCCTGAAAAGCATCCTTAAACTTTGATCATTTGTCTTCCCTGCCTAAAGGATAGAAGGTGTGTGTGTAAAAACTAGCCCACCGTGCAGAAAATAAAATCTGTGTTTGTCTCTCTACCCAATTTTGCTTCTGGCTTCTCCCGCAGTGAGCCTGCGGCCCCCAGAAGGCTGCCCAGATTGAAAAGCGGCCCTCTGGAAAAGCTTTTACACTGCTGCTCTAGAAAGCTGGTCTTTAAAGTGTACTCAAAGTCTGCCATGGCATTTTTTAAGTTCTTAGGAAAAAACGTGGATTATTATTATTATTATTTTTTAACCCAACAACCTGTACTTTAAAATATGACTAAAAGCATTTGTGGGGAGTGGGCGGGGGGGGGGAAGGAATATAAACACTGCCACTTAGATGCTGCCACTCTCAAAGCAGAGAAAAAGCAATTCTGGGCGTCAGGAGGTGTTTGATGAAAGGTTGCAGGGAGCTTGCGGATTTCTGGTGCAGGCCGGGAGAGAGACAACAATGGCTGCTAATTGGCAGACTGAAGTCCTTCAGGCCGTTCCTGAATGCAAGAAAAGAACCCAGCTGTGTGTATAATGCATGTGCGTGTGCAGAGTAATTCAAGGAAGACGTGGGGATAAGAATGGAGGAGAAAATGTGGACAAATTGCTAAGGAGCTTATAAAAGGATGCACCCCACTGGGTGAACCAGAGAAACTCCTGTCCTCGCAGCCCGCAGAACCTGCCACTCACAACAAAAGTGAGAAGTGGTGCCAGCTAGTTGGAGGATGGATGGTGGCTAACAGATTGAGGTTGAATCCTGATAAGACAGAAGTACTGTTTTGGGGGGACAGGGGGCGAGCAGGTGTGGAGGACTCCCTGGTCCTGAATGGGGTAACTGTGCCCCTGAAGGACCAGGTGCGCAGCCTGGGAGTCATTTTGGGCTCACAGCTGTCCATGGAGGTACAGGTCAATTCTGTGTCCAGGGCAGCTGTCTACCAACTCCATCTGGTACGCAGTCTGAGACCCTACCTGCCCGCAGACTGTCTCGCCAGAGTGGTGCATGCTCTGGTTATTTCCCACTTGGACTACTGCAATGCACTCTACGTGGGGCTACCTTTGAAGGTAACCTGGAAACTACAACTATTTTTTTTAAAATAATATTTATTAAAGATTTTCAAATATAACAGAAAAAGAAAAACATCCAAATTTAAAACCTTATTTTCATTGGCATCTTTCCAGGACTTCCCCTCCCCTCCCCCTCTTGCATTCCAATTCTTTCAAATAGATTCAACAAATTCTTACCCCAAATTTTAAAATTATTATCATTGGCCCAATTTAAAAAAAATATTTTCCCATCACCTAAAATCGACCTGTTCCCTTCCACGAGTTCCCGTCTTTAATATGCAATACAGATTAAGATAAACAGAAAGATAAAAAAAAGAATAAAATGTAATTTAACACCCTTTGGATTCCAAATTTCCCTCCCCCCTTTCCCGGTTGCGTTCCCAATGTCCATCAATGTCTACTGTCATCCTGGAGCTCCCACATCTAAACCACAGTCCTTCACCAGTCCGCTTTGCCGTCTTTTTATTAGTCTTTGCCATCTTTTGGTCATCTTTGGTTTCACATGTCCAATCTTGGAAGGAGTCTATCTTCCAACTTTGTCCAGTTCTTGTTATTCTTATTGTTCTTGTTGTTCTCTCTCCTCCTCTTCCCCCCCCCCTGCTCTCCTGCACAAATGTTCTAATTCCAAAAAGCTTCTAATTCCTCTGCAGAGGCTTTGTTATTCAGGAACAAAACATTACGTCAAGTCCCTTCCATTCTTCAATAGATAAATCTATTGTCTCCTTTAGTGTGTAGACCTCTGTAGACAAAATAGTGTTCCATTTCTGCAGTTTCCCAGGAGATAAAAAGTCCTATTCAAATTCGATGCCAACAATACTTGTAGTGTTCCACAGCTCCTCTAGAGGGATTATAGTAACTCAGTTTCCTTCCCGATCACACCCAACAGCCAAAGTAACTTATTATTCCTTGTTTTAAACAATTTATATCCAATTTGTAACAAATGTGACCAGCAAAGTCCTCGTAACAAAGTTCTCTTTTTGTTCTTCCGCTTTGACAGCTCCTTTGACAGCTGTCAAAACCTCTATTTCTCCTCTCCCGGCGCTCTTTCAGATCGCTCCCGGGGTTTCCGGGGGGGGGGGGGGTTGCATTTTAATTCACATTCCACTTTTCTCCTCCAGCCCAGTCTTATAATTTTCCATCGCGAAGTTAATAACTTTATCAAAAAAAGGTTACACTCGATCTTAGTTGTCAAATCCTTTGCTTTAGCTCCTCTACAACAGGGGGGAGGCTGACTTCCTTTTTGCACCTCCCCCGCTCGCTCCGAATTTAAATAGAATTTTTCCCCTTTTTTAATCCAAGTTCCAATTACTCACAGGTTATTCTTTTAAAGACCAAATTTTCAATGGAAGAAGTCAGCGCTCTCCGTCGAATGGCATGCGGCTTCGCTCGGCAGGGGAAGCGGAGGACTCACAGCACCACCACCCCCTGTCACCCGCTCCGCAGCCTTTAAAAAGGCTCCTTCGCGGGTCAGGGGGGACGCAAACGGTGCCCGCCGAGTCACCATGCCCATGGGTTTCAGCGCCCATGGTTTTTGAGGGTCCCCGCGTCGCCGGCGCGGTAGAACCCAGCCCCTGCCGAGCAGGCTCCCTCCGGAGCTCGGAGGGAGTCCGCCATTCGGCGATGGCGCCAACCCGGAAGCTGCCGGAAACTACAACTAATCCAGAATGCAGCGGCCACTAGACTGGTGACTGGGAGCGGCCGCTGAGACCACATAACACCGGTCCTGAAAGACCTACATGGGCTCCCAGTAAGTTTCCGAGCACAATTCAAACTGTTGGTGCTGACCTTTAAAGTCCTAAACAGCCTGGGCCCAGTATACCTGAAGGAGTGTCTCCACTCCCATCATGCATACCGGACACTTAGGTCCAGCTCTGAGGGCTTTCTGGTGGTTCCTTCCCCGCGAGAAGCGAGGTTACAGGGAACCAGGCAGAGGGCCTTCTCGGTAGTGGCGCCCGCCCTGTGGAGATTCCTCCCATCAGATGTCAAGGAAATAAACAACTATCTGACCTTTACAAGACATCTGAAGGCAGCCCTGTACAGGGAAGTTTTTAATGTTTGATATTTTATTGTGTTTTAGATATTTTGTTGGGAGTTGTCCAGGATGGCCGGGGAAACCCAGCCAGATAGGCAGGGTATAAATAATAAATAATAACAATCATTATTATATTATAGCTAGTGGAACAGAGGTAGACATTCACTCAAAGACGAATATAGATCTGAATCTCTGGCTGCGTTTGGCTCCCAAGCCTGAGGTTCTCTGCCCTGGTGTAAACATACGTACTACATCAATGATTTATATTTCTGTATCTATTCTTATTCCTCTTTTCTCTTCCTGGAAAGTGCTAGACTTTGATTTCTAGCCCACTTTACCGTTGAGATGAAGCAATGGTTGCTGTCCTGTTCGGCGTACAGAACTCCATCCTTGATGAAGACCGAAATGGCTCGCAGGATGAAGGAGACAAAGAGATTCATGTGGATGAAGTTCCGTGTGCAGTGCAGTTTCCTGGGGGCGAGAGGGAAGGAAAGGTCACCAAGGAGGAAAGGCCATGTCTAATCTGCAACCTATTTATTCTATATACAGTGGAACCTTGGTTCTCGAACGTCATCCGTTCCGGAAGTCTGCTTGACTCCGAAAACGTTCAAAAACCAAGGTGTGGCTTCCGATTGGTGCAGGAGCCCCGGAAAATATAGCCGACAACAGCATTGGATGTTTGGCTTCCGAAAAACGTTCAAAAACCGGAACACTTACTTCCGGGTTTTTGACATTCAGGAGCCGATTTGTTCGTCAACTAAGCCGTCCGAGAACCAAGGTTCCACTGTATATTGTAGGCGAATTCAATGTTGTACTTGCCAGGTAGAACAAATCCCCTCAATATTCTGGGTGTTCTCCAAATCCCTTCTCCCCACAGGAGCCAATTTTGGGGGTACAAAGGGCGGAGGCGTCAGGGAACGCCCCACTCAACAAGAGGAAGTCCTTGCACAGGGCTTCCACTGAGAGGGTATGCAAGTGAATCACTCTCAGAAATTATTTGGAGAGGTTTCTTGTCTACAGTGTTACCTCTGGTTGTGAGAGGGATCCATTCAGGAGGCCCGTTCGCAACATGAAAAGAGCGCAACACGCAGCGACGCGTCTGCGCACACGTGGGTTGTGATTCACCGCTTCTGCGCATGCGTGTGGTGTCATTTTGCGCTTCTGTGCATGCAC
This sequence comes from Podarcis cretensis, assembly GCF_951804945.1. Lineage (NCBI taxonomy): Eukaryota > Metazoa > Chordata > Lepidosauria > Squamata > Lacertidae > Podarcis > Podarcis cretensis. The sequence continues at coordinate 7,795,798 of NC_137181.1, forward strand.
GAGAGGCGAAACCCACAAGTAACCCTTTCCGGTACTTCCGGGTCGCCGCGGGACATAACCTGAAAGAACGTAACATGAAGCATGCGTAACATGAGGCATGACTGTATTAAATATGGCCTGTTCTCTATGCATTTGGATCCCTCTTCAGGCATCGTAACCAAATCTCGCCTGATGGTCACTGGAACGAAGGAGCAGGCTTCTGTCGATGTTGAGATACAAAGCCTTGAATCATTTTGACAGAACCTTTCAAATCTGCATCTGGTTTGTTTTGTTTCTTAGCATTCCCAAGCACCGCTGCGTATGAGGCTCCTGGTATCTCAAGACTGCAGAGTTAAGGAGGGGTTTGCTTGCTCTGCTGCCCAACAACACAAGCCCCATTTCCCCCCGGTCTTCACAGACGCAAAACCTCTCTCGCTCTTGCCAAACTCTTTTTTTTTTTTTAAATAATATTTATTAAAGTTTCAACAATTACAGAAAGAAAAAATAAACATACCACATTAAACAAAAACAAAACAACACACCACACCACAATATAAAAAAGAGGGGGAAAACAACAACAGAGAAATAAAACCCATTAAACAAAAACAAAAACGCAAAAAAAGAAAATGCATCAGATCTCATTACCATTCTTTCATTAGCCTTTTTTGTATTCTAGGTCTATTATCTATTTCAGCAAATCCTTTCCCTCTTTTAAAATTTTTGTCCTGTAAATTGTCTTAATATAATTGTGATGGGATGATGAGCTGCTTGTGCGTAAAGCTTAGTCCCTCAGAGTTTGCTCAACTTAGCAAGGCTCTGTTTTTAGCGGAGCCCTTAAGCATGGCTCCCTCAGTCGCTGGCAGAATCCGACAGTGGGCGTTTACGGAATCTACTCCAGCATAAAAGCTCCTTGACGGAAACGCGTCGTCTAGATTCTCGGCGCGACAGTTTCCGGCGAGGAGTGGGTGTACCTATGGGAGGACCTGAGACTTCTCCGCTGTTATCGCTGGAAGACTCCCTGAGCCATTCCTTCGTCTCTCTCTCTCCCTGATCTCCCACTCTCCCCCTGCTGCTGCCTTCCGCTGCTGCTGAGTCTCTCCTGACTTCTGAGAGCCCCTCCACCGCCTGTCTTTCCGATGGCAGTTCCCTGACAATAATGTAGCTTTACTTTTCCTCCTTTCACCAATTAACAGTCAGTTATTCCCAAATCCTTTATATCCTTCCTGCTAAAATCATATAATATTGTTCCACCATCCTTCTAACAGATATTAATTTTACAGTGTTTCTGTAAATAGTCTTTAAATTTCCTCCAATCTTCCTCCACCGACTCTTCTCCCTGGTCTCGGATTCTGCCAGTCATTTCCGCCAGTTCCATCACCTTCATCTGCCATTCTTCCCGGATGGGTAAATCTTGTGTCTTCCAATACTTTGCAATAAGTATTCTTGCTGCTGTTGTAGCATACATAAAGAAAGTTCTGTCCTTCTTTGGCACCCAATGGCTGACCATGCCCAGGAGAAAGGCCTCTGGTTTCTTCAGAAAGGTATATTTAAATACCTTTTTCATTTCATTATAGATCATCTCCCAGAAGGTCTTAATCCTTGGGCACGTCCACCAAAGGTGAAAGAATGTACCTTCGGTCTCTTTACATTATCGGGCAGATGATAGATTTTTGCAAGCTTGGCTGGTGTCATGAACCACCTGTATATCATTTTCATCGCTCTTGCCAAACTCACCTGAAACGGCACAGGATCACCATCGCAGTGGTGAGCGACACAAGGGAAGTGCTGTAGCCCACTGTGTACAGAGCCTTTACCGAGAGGTAGTAGTAATCCTGAGAAAGCAAACCACAATATGCTCATTACTACAAATCATGAAATCCAGATCTGGGATGCAAAAACGACTGTCAGATTTTTTGCTTTGGGAAGAGTACCACAATTTTCTGTCTATAAGACGGCCCCATGTATAAGACTCCCCCTATTTTCGGGATGCGGGTGGCACTGTGGGTTAAACCACAGAGCCTAGGACTTGCCGATCAGAAGGCCGGCGGTTCGAATCCCCCTACAGGGTGAGCTCCCGTTGCTCAGTCCCTGCTCCTGCCAACCTGGCAGTTCGAAAGCACATCAATGTCCCTTTACCTTATTTTTGGGGACTCAAATTTAAGAAAATGGGGGGAGATGGCACAGGGCTGTTGAGCTTTTTTTAGGGGGGATTGCCAAAAATCACTCACCCAAATGCATCGCAAAATCTGCTTTCTGTCTGTCCCAACTCTGGCAGAAGCTGCCAATTGCCCACCCAACTGCTGGAGCATCAGCCAATTAACACCACCCATTGACGCAGCAACCGATAACACGCACAATGACTGTTGACAGCCACGGCAGCAACCAATCGAATGTCCACACTATGCACTACCCATGTTATCAGACAACCCCCACTTTTTAGCATGATTTTTAAAGAAAGGAACACAGTCTTATACATGGAAAAGTACAGTATTCATCTTCAACTGCTTCCACCAAGGTATAGATGGATCAGCCTATATCTGGTTCATATCAATTTTGCATGTGTTTATTAATAACTCTGCTCCATCCTGTTTACTATTTTTTTAAAAAAAAAAACAACACCCATCATATTTAAATATGCCTATTATCAAAAGCAGTATTTAATTTGACGTTTTATCAAGGTATGTGTTCCTAAATGCACATTATCAATAAATACGCATTTCCTTTTTGCAGGGTGCATTCTGAGATAATAACTTAATCGCAAAATTTGGAGAACTACAAAACCAGAAGGATTCCAATCTACAGATTTTTCCAGAGGAGCTGGATCGGGGTAGCTCATGTCAGAATTCCCAGAAATCCTTAAACATCTCTAAATTCCAGCCTACCTGGTTATAATCTCCCATGGTGTCATTCTCATCGAACCCGCAGGCATCGTAGTAATGGGGGAAAGATTCTGACCAGCCGTCCTCAGTGCAGTTCCTACCGACAACCTTTAAATCTGCAGATCCACCTAATAATTAAAATTAACATGGAACATCTTTGGTAAAAGTTCTGCCACTGGAACATATGCTCCAATACAAAGGAATCACTACTGCCTTCTCATTTTTTTGTAGGCTAACATCTTAGTAGGGATAGGAAAATCTCTCAATATCAGTTTCCCATTTTTTTCCACTCTAACGCTTCTCCACATGGCCAGCTTGCTTCTTTTTATTTTAATGTCCTTAGGAAAATCTGCCAGCATTTTAATGTGAATTGCTCCTTTGCAACCGATTTCACAAAATGCATACATTTTTGCAAACACAATATTCCCTAATATGATGCATTTGCCTGTTTTTTTTTTAACTAACGCATGTTGTTTTATGCAAAATTTACAGGCTGCTAGGCTGGAGAACGGCACTGCAAAATACAGAGAAGTGCAAATTGCAAGGGATGGTTGGGGTTCGGTTCATAAATTATTTTGGAAATCACAAATTAAATGCAAATTAAATGCAAATTGTATTGAGCTTGGACCCTATTCCTACATCTATTATGGCAAGAAAGACGCTATTGGTACTGTTGATACTATTGCTATGGTGAAACCTGTCCTCTAAGTTCTCTAAAGATTTAACTTCCTGTCAAAGAGGATTTATTTATTCTCAGAGTGCTTTAGAATTTATTTCGGATTTCTTCAGGATTTCGGTGACTGTGGGATTGAACTTGCTTTATTGTAGCTGAGGGGGGGTATTTATGTATGCAACAACCGCTGCGAGAATGTCGATAGCTAGAAGGTGGAAGGGAGAGACTTTGCCAACAAAAGAAGAATGGCAGGTGAAAATGTTTGAATATGTAGAATTGGCAAAGATGACAGGGAAAATTAGGAATCAGCCAATCCAAAAGTTCAATAAAGAACAGGATAACTATAGATTATATTTAAAAGAACATTATTCCCATACGAAACCTGCAGCACATTTTGACTAATCCACGCAATATAATATGTTATAAAGAGTGTAGAGTTAATTGTTATAATATAATGCAATTAATGAGGAAACAAAGGACCCATGCTGAAAGAGACGGAAGTCTTAAAGTATGGAATAACTTTATTTTAGCAATTATAAAATTTATAGAGAAGAAAATTAAAAATGACTTCCAATTAATCTCACCGTACTTTATCTATTACTTTATACCGCAGTGTCACATATTTCTTATATAATTTCTTTTTACCTCCCTACAAGCTTATATTTATACAGTACAATAATTGCTTTCAGTACCAGAAGTATATATGATGATAGTTATATTAATCTTGTTGTATCTTACAGTGTGGTGGTTTATCCTTCTGTTATTTGTTGTTTGATTGTAAGTTTGTTTACTTGTCTGTCTGTCTGTTTTTTCATAAATGTATTTATTTTAAATTAATAAAGATATATTAAACGAAAAGGAAGAACTTTATTTTATTTATATGTAACATTTATTTTTTGGTAACCTTTTTCTTTTTATGTAACATATTTTTGCTGACTGGTGGGCGGTGTTTTCTTTTTACTTTTGTGATGCTATATCTCTATCTCTATCTCTATACACACACACACACACACACACACACACAAACTTGCTTTATTGTCAGGAGACACCCATGGCTGGTGTGTGTGTCTTTTTCTTTCCATGAAAAGTTTTACAAGTGCTCGGCAGCCTTCCTGGCCATTGGGGCTTCCTGGCCAGAAAAAGCATCCCAAGGAATGAGTTATCTCACAATGTCTTCCCCTAAACTTTAATTGAAGGTCTGAAGGAAGCCAGGGAGACTGTGTAAGGAGACCTGAGACCTGTGTATTTGCTGAATTTGCTGGTTAATTTTCATTTAAAAAAAAAAAAAAGTTGGGGAAAAATTCATGATGTGTAATTTGGCTTTGAATGCCCTTGCAAACAGGGATGCTAATTAATGTTGGGCAAGTTACCCACTCTTCTGGCAGGATTGCGGTGTGGTCTGAATTCAGTGAACTTTCAGTTCCTCTGTTGCCAAATGTGAGTAATGCTTCAGCATTTATTTTCATTATCTGAGAGACAGATGAGGAAACTCTGCAGGCAGGGCCGGATTTAGGTTTGATGAGGCTCTAAGCTACTGAAGGTAACGGGGCCCTTTATACGTCCAGCTGTCCTTTGTCAACAACAAATTGTCACTTTTTTTGGTGTTGAATATATGCTGTATGGTAATTTATGGACATCACATTGCCGACAAAGGTCCGTATAGTTAAAGCTATGATTTTCCCAGTAGTGATGTATGGAAGTGAGAGCTGGATCATAAAGAAGGCTGATCGCCGAAGAATTGATGCTTTTGAATTATGGTGCTGGAGGAGACTATTGAGAGTCCCATGGACTGCAAGAAGATCAAACCTCTCCATTCTGAAGGAAATCAGCCCTGAGTGCTCACTGGAAGGACAGATCCTGAAGCTGAGGCTCCAAGACTTTGGCCACCTCAGGAAAAGAAAAGACTCCCTGGAAAAGACCCTGATGTTGGGAAAGATGGAGGGCACAAGGAGAAGGGGGCGACAGAGGACAAGATGGTTGGACAGTGTTCTCAAAGCTACCAGCCTGAGTTTGACCAAACTGCGGGAGGCAGTGGAAGACAGGAGTGCCTGGCGTGCTCTGGTCCAGGGGGTCACGAAGAGTCAGACATGACTAAACAACAACAACAACAAATTTATGGACCTAATAGGTATCTAAAGCCATTTACACATAACAAATAGGAGCCTACACAACACAAAACACTGTTGCTGAATGTAGGTTTTATTTTATTTGTTTTTTATATTTTGGAAATGTGCATCCAGTTTTTTTCCTTTAAGTTTTTTTGGGGGGCCCAAGAGAGTGGGGCCCTAAGTTATAGCTTGTTTAGCTTATACGTCAATCCAGCACTGCTCTGCAGAACCCATTATTACATATTAGCATCAATTATTCGCTTTGTGTACACAAGGCCTGGCCACAAAACTGGCAAGAACCAGTTTAGGAGGAACCTAACTGGACGTCCGAGTGAAAAACAGCTCCAGATGAGGTTCAAAGAGGGTTCTGCAGGTACAGTGGTACCTCGGGTTACAGATGCTTCAGATTACAGACGCTTCAGGTTACAGACTCCGCTAACCCAGAAATATTACCTTGGGTTAAGAACTTTGCTTCAGGATGAGAACAGAAATCGAACAACGGCGGCAGCTGGAGGCCCCATTAGGTAAGTGGTATCTCAGGTGAAGAACAGTTTCAGGTTAAGAACAGACCTCCAGAATGAATTAAATTCTTAACCCGAGGTACCACTGTATAGCAAAAAACTTTGGTTGAGTAAGTGCTTTCAAGGACTGGTGTTGGATGGAAGATGGTGAGGGAATGAGGTACCCCTTAAGGAGGGACCCCTTAAAATTCTGCAGCGGCCATGCTTATGTTATGTGGGCCGGCCCCCTCAATTGCAGGGGCATGGTGGCCCCCTTGGGTGGGGGTGAAAAGGGGCGGAAGGGATTCTCTGACGTCACTTCCATGTCCTATTGCAACATGGCCTCGTGTGGAGCACACTGTGGTCTGAATGACGCGAGACGCAAAGTATTCGGACCGACACAACCCTTGCCTTTCCACAGCGAACTGGGTCTCACTGTTTCCTGAGCTCTCTGAACCCCAGAGGAGTGTGCAATGCTCAGGGTCCTTCCAGGAGCTTCGTTGGCGCAATGCGCAACTCCCTGCCATGCGCTGGCTTCCCACTCGAGACGTCGCTGCAAATGGCAGCGTTGCGGGCTGGAGGGGGGCGCGTCTGTTCTTTGACGTCGCTCAGTAATTGTTGTTACGGCAATAAGTATAATGTATAATTATGTCCCTGCTAGATGGTAGCACTTGAGAATACATTTTCATAATACCATGCACAGTAATAGACTGCCACGCGTACCACTATAATTAGAATTGATTAGGAAATTAATATCCATTTAGCTTCAGCTTCAAATCCCTTTCTCTCCGTCTCCCAGTTCAGAGGGTGCCAAAGCACTGTCACCCAGTCTCTTTTCCCTTACCTAGAATTTCGTCTGCGTTGTCCAGGAGTTCGAGGTCTCCTGCGAAAGAAGAGCGGCTACCATGAGAATGTCATCTTGAGAGAGAGAGAGCAACTTTGTTTGGGGAAAACCTTTAAGGAACATCGAGAGGGTCTGTTCCTCTGCTGCAGCCAAAATGACAGAGTCTCATGGCATCTTCACAGACCGGCAAATTTATTACGGCATAAGCTCTTGGAAATATATTCTGCATATATTTAAGCTTTAATGCCATTGTCACAGGCTGTTTTGCATTTCTTTGCTATGTGTATTCCCTACCAACACCCACATGTAGACCCAGTTGCCACGGTGAGGCTCGTGTATCTGATGAAGTGGGCTACAGTTCAAGGGTGGGGGGCCTTTTTTAAGCCTGGGGGCTGCATTACTCCATGGGCAACTATCCAAGGGCTGCATGCCAATATTGGAAAGTGCCGGAGGAAAGAAGTGAGGAAATCAACCTGTGGAACTCTTCTTATCGACGATAGACTGCCATATTTTTCGCTCTATAAGTAAGGGGAAACGTTTGTGCATCTTATGGAGTGAAGGCAGGCTGCACAACTTTCCCTCTTGCTCTTCTGGCTTCAGGGATAGCTGCCCAAAGCCTCCTGAGCGCAGCGGGAGCGCCCCTGCTGTGCTCAGGAGGCTTCACTTCGCTGGAGAGCCGCTGCACAGCTTTTCCTCTCTGCGCAGCACCCCTTCAGCGAAGCGGGAGGAGAAATGGAGCCCCTTCCGTTTCTCCTCCCGCTTTGCTGGAGAGGCGCTGGGCAGAGAGGGAGAGAACATTTTTTTTTCTTGTTCTCCTCTAGGTGCATCTTATGGTTGGATGCGTCTTATGGGCGAAAAAACTATGGTATATTTCAGCCACAGAAAGGTCAGAGGTGCCACTTAGGGAATGCCAATTTAGGGGGTGAAACTTAATGTTTACAAATTTCTTCAATGAAAGGTCTTTAAAATGTGGCTTTCCTGAGGTGTGAGGAATTCAAATCTGCCATTATTTTTGTGCCAAGTTTAGGAGACCCTCCCTCCTCGCTGATGTCCCCATGGCCCATTTATTTGCCCTCTCCCTCTGGGCCCATTGCAGAGGGGCTGCCCAGGAGGTGAGCCCAAGGCATGAGGGGGATATCTAGCCCCTCTCTCTTAGCATGCTCAGGGAGGGCATGCAAACATATAATGGCACCTAGGAGGCCCTGGAGGGGGTCGAGAGTGCTCTCCTTGCAGGGTTATAGACCCCGGAAGGTGCCTGAAGAGTCCAGCCACCAGCACCGGACCCCAAAGAGCAGATCCATGGAATTTTTAAAATCTGAGTAGACCAATGCCTCTTTCAGCCACTGCAATACCAGAATATGGCCTTACCTGGTTGTGCGTAGGCCAAGCTATTCACATCCCAGCCTGTATGGGGTGGGGGGAGGGAGGGAGGGAGAGAGAGAGAGAGAGAGAGAAGAAATCCCACATGGTTAAATCGTAATGGCCAAGAATCCCCATGCCTTACTTTAAGAAATACTTCATTACTTTAATAAATAATAATACTGTGTGTGTATGGCAGGCTCCCGGTAAACAGTTTGTGACTTTCCAATATTAGAATCAGAGAATTGCAGAGTTGGAAGGGACCCCAAGGGTCATCTAGTCCAACCCCCTCAGCTAAAGTATCCATAACAGATGACCATCCAACTTCTGCTTCAAAACCTCCATGGAAGGAGAGTCCACCACCTCTCGTGGGAGTCCATTCCACTGCCGAACAGCCCTTACTGTAGGAAAGTTCTTCCTGGTATTTAATTGGAATCTCTTTTCTTGAAGCCTTGGGTTCAGGTCCTGACCTCCAGAGCAGTAGAAAACAAGCCTGCTTCATCCTCAGATATTTGAAGACTCCAAGTGTGAGTGTCTGGAGGTGGTTGGTGGATGGATGGCAGCTAACGGATTGAGGTTGAATCCTGACAAGACAGAAGTACTGTTCTTGGCGGACAGGGACGGGCTGGTGTGGGGAACTCCCTGGTCCCGAATGGGGTAACTGTGCCCCTGAAGAACCAGGTGTGCAGCCTGAGAGTCATTTTGGACTCACAGCTGTCCATGGAGGCGCAGGTCAATTCTGTGTCCAGGGCAGCTATTTACCAGCTCCACCTGGTAAGCAGGCTGAGATCCTACCTGCCCGCAGACTGTCTCGCCAGAGTGGCGCATGCTCTAGTTATCTCCCGCTTGGACTACTGCAATGTGCTCTATGTGGGGCTACCTTTGAAGGTGACTCATAAACTGCAATTAATCCAGAATGCGACAGCTAGACTGGTGACTGGGAGTGGTTGCCGAGACCACGTAATGCCGGTCCTGAAAGACCTACATTGGCTCCCAGTACGTTTCTGAGCACAATTCAAAATGTTGGTGCTGACCTTTAAAGCCCTAAACAGCCTCAGTCCTGTATACCTGAAGGAGCGTCTCCACCCCCATCGTTCAGCCCGGACACTGAGATCCAGCGCTGAGGGCCTTCTAGCGGTTCCCTCGCTGACAGAAGCAAAGTTACAGGGAACCAGGCAGAGGGCCTTCTTGGTAGTGGCACCTGCCCTGTGGAATGCCCTCCCAGCAGATGTCAAGGAAATAAACAACTATTTTACTTTTAAAAGACAACTGAAGGCTGCCTTGTTTAGGGAAGTTTTTAATGTCTGATGCTGTATTGCTTTTAATATTCAGTTGGATGCTGCCTAGAGTGGCTGGGGAAACCCAGCCAGATGGGCGGGGTATAAATAATAAATTATTATATATTATTGTAACTCCCATCAGCCCCAACGGTTAAGAAAGATGGAAGGCGTAGTCTAATGATGTGTGCAAGGCTGCAGATGATGGATGCAGCCATTCCCTACCCCCCCAACGTTCACATCTGGATTGTGTTCTCTGGATGTGACCATGTAACGGGAGACAGATGAGGTGGCAGTGGCAGACTCACCATATGGATTGGGCCCGGCTCTCATCATGAGAGACTTTAAAGGAATGCCCAGCGCAATCCCATTGAAACTGCATTGCACCGTACAAGATGCTAATGATGAACATATTTATTTGTTGTGCTTAATTTGGCCGCTAGATGGCTCTGTGGACTTTTCAGATTTTCTGATGATAAGTCGTGTTGCAGGGAGCTGGTAAATAGCCAGTGTTTGGTGGTCCGGACTTCAAGGTGCCCTGAATTCCCAACCCCACACAGTATTCTTCCACTCAAAGTAGATTCAGATCCTCATTCATTTTCACCTCCAAATCATGGAAAAAACTTTGTTGGCTCAGCCATAAGGCGACGGTTCTTACATGCTGCTCCAAAAGCACTCGGTTTTATTTGCTTCTCCTTAGTGAAAATATTAGCAACGGTGGGTAACCTTTCCTGCAGACAGATTGTCCTCCATACTTCAACTTCTCCAGCAACATGCATCTAAAGCAGAGGGTGTTTTTGGCCTTGTTTGCAAGTCAGCATAGGATACCAAACGATGGAGACTACCAGGCAATGAGCAGCATTGCATTTCAATTGTCCACATTTTCCAGAACAGAGATAGGGAAACTTCAAGCAGAGAGGCCAAATGTATTCCCTTCAAGTGTCCCAATTTTCCAGAGACAGTCCCGGAATTACAGAAGACATCCTGGTTTCTGATTTGATCCAGGAACGTCCGGCTTTCCCCCTCCACGTTTCGCTGAACAATTGAAAATGTGTGTGTGTAGGTGCAAAAATTGAGTCCTGGTTCTCCTTAAAAATAAATATCTGCACCAAATTGAGGAAACAGTGAAGCTGCAATATGAAGCCCTTCCATAGCTGTCAACTTTTCCCTTTTCTTGCAAGGAATCCTATTCGGAATAAGGGAATTTTCCTCAAAAAAAGGGAAATGTTGACAGCTATAAGCCCTTCCTATAATTTTGAATGGAAATATTTATTCCTTTACAGTGGTACCTTGGTTGTTGAACGCCTTGGTACTCGCACGTTTTGGCTCCAGAAAGCCGCAAACCCGGAAGTGAGTGTTCCGATTTGCAAAAGTTCTTTGGAACCTGAATGTCTAACACGGCTTCTGATTGAGTGCAAGAAGCTCCTGCAGCCAATCGGAAGCCGTGCCCTGGTTTCCGAATGTTTCCGGAAGCTGAATAGACATCCGAAACAGATTTCATTCGAGAACCAAGGTACGACTGTATTGTAAATGGAGCCTTACACTGAAAGCCTTTATGTATCTACTCAGAAGTAAGTCCCGCTGTATTCAATGGAGCTTACTCCCAGGTAACTGGGTAAAGACTGTACAGCTTTAGACTGCAATCCTAAGTATTTTTACTCAGAACTAAATTCCATTGAGTTCAATAGAATTTACTCTCTGGTATGTTCCTGATCATTGTCACAGTTTCTATTATTATTATTATTATTATTATTATTATTATTATTATTACCGGCCTTTTCCCCTGATGGAGACTCAAAGGAAGCTTACAGCTAAAATTCCATTTCATTCCATTTACCTGTTGAAGGTGTGGTACACAATCCTTTCACTCACACATTTTTATTTATTTATAACAGTTCTGTGAGGTAGGTTCGGCAGAGACGTCCCAGCTGATGGGAGTTGTAGTTTAAAAACATTGGGGGGCACTAGGTTGGTGAAGGCTTGTCTAGAACATCACCCCAGCAAGACTGTTGCTCGACGGCAGAGGTTCAGTCCCCGGCACCCCCACATAGGAGATGGAATATGGCTTCCTTCCTAAAACCCTGGTGAGTGGAGAGCTAGGTTTGCCGCTTTTTGCCACTTTGTTTTGACAGCTGCACAAACCTAGGCTGCCGGAGGAATCATGTAGAACAACAACAACAAACCTATGGTTACATGAAACATACTCAATGAACACACAAGACGAAACCGGCTGTACTTTTGAATAAATAAGGTACACTATTCATTGTATCAAATTGTAGATTTCAATGGCAGTCTCAAAAGTTCAACGAAAAAAGCAGACGACCGAGTGGATGAGTTCATACTCTAGTCAGTTCATGCATAAGGTCCGTACATGTATAAGTATCTATTCCACCTGTCTGTTCGAAGAGTCCAATAATCCACATGTAGTCTTCAACTGTAGAACAGGCTCTACTATGCTATAAGCTCCACTATCCTGTAATATTACATATGAGCCTGTTCTACAGATGAAGCCTAGGATGGTGAAACAAGGCTAATATCCTGAAAATCCTTGTCTTAGACTCTGGGTAAGGATTCTGTGGAACTGTAACAACCCTTCATGTGGAATGAACTGATCCACTGGGTCTTCTGCTTTTTTTGTTGAACGTTATGAGACTTCCAATGTAATCTACAATTTGATACAATGAATTGCTGTTGTTTAGTAATTTAGTAATGTCCGACTCTTCGTGACCCCATGGACCCCATGGACCAGAGCACGCCAGGCACTCCTGTCTTCCACTGCCTCCCGCAGTTTGGTCAAACTCATGCTGGTAGCTTCGAGAACACTGTCCAACCATCTCGTCCTCTGTCGTCCCCTTCTCCTTGTGCCCTCCATCTTTCCCAGCATCAGGGTCTTTTCCAGGGAGTCTTCTCTTCTCATGAGGTGGCCAAAGTCTTGGAGCCTCAGCTTCAGGATCTGTCCTTCCAGTGAGCACTCAGGGCTGATTTCCTTCAGAATGGAGAGGTTTGATCTTCTTGCAGTCCATGGGACTCTCAAGAGTCTCCTCCAGCACCATAATTCAAAAGCATCAATTCTTCAGCAATCAGCCTTCTTTATGGTCCAGCTCTCACTTCCATACATCACTACTGGGAAACCATAGCTTTAACTATGCGGACCTTTGTTGACAAGGTGATGTCTCTGCTTTGATACAATGAATAGTATACCTTATTTATTCAAAAGTACAGCCGGTTACGTCTTGTGTGTTTATGGAGGAGTCATGTAGGCTGGAAGGCAGGCAAGAAGGGGACGGGAAGGAGGAAGGCGAGCAAACAAACAAGTAGAGGGTGGAGGAAAGGAGAGAAACAGAAGCTCTCTCCACTCAGGACCCCCAAGTGAAATGAATCTCTATGTCTCAATCATGAAAACCCCCAAGTGAATGAATCTCTATGTCTCAATCATGTTCATTCCCCTTCTACCATATTGGCCCAAATATAAGCCGCACCCACAAATAAGCCGCACCTTTAAAATTCGGGGGGGGGGGGAGAGAGACAATACTCAAAAATAAGCTGCTTCCTTAAAATTCTGCAGGCACTCACACCCGTAAATGGCAAATGTAGAAGAAAATCTTATGGGTACTAGAGAGGACCCACAAATGGGTTAAACACCTGTTCGTAGCACCGTAAATGCAAATAAAAAATCAACACTGCACTGTAAAATACAGGGAAAGTGATGAATGACATTAGAATTGATTGCACAACAGTCTCAAGCTCACAAATCGGCAATAAAACATTTTTTTGGTCCTTATGTCTGTTTCAGCAGTTTTATCGTAAAAGCCAATTTTTGTAAGGTCGCAAATTTAAGCCTCACTTTAACTTTTCACGGTTGGAATTGGGAGGGGGGGAGGAGTGTGGCTTATATTTGGGCCAGTACGCTACTCAGGTAGCAACGCATTGGTCTGTTCCTCCACGTCACTCAGATTTCGGTTCCCGGAGAAGGGAAGTGCTCTGAAAGATGCTGCTTATGCATCTGGAGCTTTTAGTATTTCTCCACCAGCCTGATTTGGGTTGATACATTAAGCCTCTGGGCATTTAATTGGATTCACCCTACTCTTCATTGACCATCAACGTCAATACCAATTGCCTGAAGTCTCTTGGTAGACGTAATTTTCGGGCAGTTGTTCACCGCATGCTGACTTCGCAGCTTCGAACAACAAACTCACGTCTCCCATGCGGCTTACAGAAGATCACACCCGGAGGCCACGTCATTCATCCACAATACCCCACACCATGCAAAGCAGTTATAGTCAAGGATCAGAACCTCCACTTTACCCAAGAAACCAGTGAATAAGAGAGAAAATCCTCAGTTGGGGGTCAAACACCATCAAGTGACAACTATCAGACACAGATGGGCAATGGAAGTGTAGGGGTTAAGAGTTTGGTGTCAGGTCTTGTGAGACAGGGTTCAAATCTCCCCACTTGGCCATGGAGCTCATTGAGCAACCTTGGGCCACTCACTGTCTCTTAGCTGAACCTACCTTGCAAGGTTGTTGAGAGGGTAAAAAGGGAAGGAGAACCATTGACACCAAGCTCTTTGGACGAAAGGTGGGATATAAATATAATAATCTTTCTTTAAAAACACATAATTATCATATGACTTAGCCGTGATTCCTGCATTACATGGGGGTTGGACTAGATGGCCCCTGGGCCCCTTCCAATGCTACAATTCTATGATTCTGCAAATCAAAGGTGCACAAAGGTGTCCACCATAATGACAATGTAATAATAATTTATATGCTGCCCATCTGACTGGGTGGCCTCTGGGCAGCTTTCAACAAATGAAAACATCAAACACAGGAAGAAGAAGGGTTTGGATTTGATATCCTGCTTTATCACTACCCTAAGAAGTCTCAAAGTAGCTAACATTCTCCTTTCCCTTCCTCCCCCACAACAAACACTCCGTGAGGTGAGTGCGGCTGAGAGACTTCAGAGAAGTGTGACTAGCCCAAGGTCACCCAGCAGCTGCATGCGGAGGAGCGGGGAATCGAACCCGGTTCACCAGATTACGAGACTACTGCTCTTAACCACTACACCACACTGGCTACATCCATAGCAAGCATCCCTACCATCTCCACCAAGAGTGTTCAGCCCTAGCTGTCCTCCTTAACTTGGAACTGGGGGAGAGAGCCAGGGGAACATCCTCTGGGTCATCTTCTACTCTGGAGGTGATCTGAGTGGCTCAGAAATCCAACTTGATGGTGGGGACAATTCTCCATCCCCTTCCCCAGTTCAGAGCTTGGGAGAGCTGTAGCCTTTTCATGTACTGCTGGACTTCAGAGGATTTCAGAGCACTCTGAATTCAGAGAGACCCATCTTGAGAACCATCAGAGGGAAAGGCTGGGTAAAAATAAAAATAAACCCAACCACTGGATTGATTCCCAGGCTCCGCTCCAAGTTCCATCCTTGGAAGGAGAACTGGACCGGCAGGTCCCTGTTATGCTGTGCTTCCGAGGTGACACAAAGCACATCTGAAACCCAGCAGAGCATTCTGGGTTCTTACTTGGCAAGGGGACGTAGCCGAGTCTTGAAGATTCAGCTTCGCCTGCCGAAGGTCTGAGGTTCGAAACCCAGCATCACCAACTCCTGCCTGAAACCTTGTAGAGTTTCTGTCAGTCAGGCTAGACACCACTGAGCCAATTGGACCAGTGGTTCGACTCAATAGAAGGTAACTTTCTGTGCCCTGTGCTATGACTACAAGAGTAATTTCCCCGCTTGCTCTGTCTTGCCTGCAATATCAGACAGAGGAGGTGCTGGGGTGAAGGAAAGCAATGGCCTGTGGTGGACTTTGGGCTCTCAAATTTCAGTGGTGCCCTGCGTGATGCTAAAATTCAGTGCCACTCGCCTCTCGCGCTCCATTACGAAGCATTGTTGTGGTGCCCCCTGCAGTATGGTGCCCGGTGGCACCGCCCTGGTTGAGCGACCCTAAAACTGCCTCTGCAAAGGCACCACATGTAAATGTTTCAAACCACTCAACTGTGAGGCCTTGGGGAGCAATTTGGAGTGGAGAAGTGGAGAGCAAAGAAAGGGTTAAGCCTTCTCTCTCCCAAGATGTCTCATGCTCTGAAAGACCCCTCCCGAAGCAGTTTTAATGAGGATAAGGATGCCAGGGTACTGTCAGGCTTGCTCAAGACAGAGAGAGTGAGAGCCAGGGACTGCCATCTCCTGTTAAAAGGAACCGGTGACAGTGCGTTATTCAGGTGACAAGTCCTGTGTCATGAGCTACAGATGTGCCTTCATCCCTTTTTGACAAGAAGAACTTGTTTTCGCAAATCTTTCTTAACTCTCAAGGGGTGGGAGGGAGAGAAGAACGACTTCCCTGAAAATAGATAGGCCTGAAGGTCACACACAGCAATATTTCATTGGGTTTGGAACGTCTGAACCTCAAATGGAATGTTCTAGGAAGATGGCCAATATGGGTGGTTGCTGCTGCTGCTGTTGCTGTTTTCAACAGAGCTGGCCGACTTGTAGGCCCCAAGACATTCCTACAAGACATTCATACAATGAGCAGCAGAAAATCACACAGAGTGAGTTTCTCTTTATTACCAAACAGAATCCACAAAAGAGCGTCAGCCCTAATGAGCACAGCAACTCATCTTTGTCAGGTCTTGCTCCCATGAAGCAGTTGCAGAGACTAAAGGTCCCCACCTCCCCAGATTTACCTGTGTCTCCTCCTCTTCAGGGTTTGCCCCCCAAGCAATCTGAGACTATGCCTATGTGAAGTTGACTTCTCCTCCGCCCTCTTCATGCCTCTCCTGGTTCTGGGAGACCAGGGAGGAGGGGAGCTTGTCACAGCAGGTCCATGCTTCCTCATCAGCCTGACTCATCTCTGCCTCTTGGCCTCGCCTCCCACTATCCTGTTTCTGCTTCTGATTTTGGACTTCTCTCTGCCACAAACTCTCCCTGCTCACTAAGCCCCATTACCTCATCAGTGTGATGGCCTGGGATTCGGGCTCAGAGGCTGAACCTGAAGAATCCCAGCCTGCACAGGATTCCCTGCCTCCAGAATCACCTGAGCCGGGGCTGGGGCATGAGCCTGTAGGGTCCTCACCTGTGCTGGATCCTCAGGTGCAGGCACCAGATGACTCTGCTCTGGCTCCTGAGGTGATGGAGGACCCATTGCTTGCAGGTGCTCCACTCTCAGCCCCGTCAGAAGAAGCTGAGGTTGCCTCTGGGTCCGGTAACCCTCCAGCCTCCCCTGAGCTGCAGAGGCTCAGGACAGAGCGGCGGAGGGAACTAAGTTCCTGCAGAAGGAGTGCTCACCTCCAGGCCAGGAGGGGCGAGTCACCTGTGGGCCGGGTCCACCCTGTGCCTCGGGGCAGATAAAAGCCAGTCAGCCCTTGTCCCAGGTTGCGGAAGCAACATTGTTGGTAGTCTGTTCCTGCTTGCACCCTGTCCTGCTCTTCTGCCAGAGTTCCTGACCTTGCCCGACTCCCTGCCTTGGACCCCACCTCACCTTTGACGGACAGCCTCCATACCAGACCCTCGACCTCGGACTGGACTCAGACCTTGCCACACGGTTGACCCTCGGGACCAGCACAGTCAGCTTCCAATTCCTCCTATTCCCAGTCTTCTCCATCTGATCACTCACTGTTGTCCCACAACCAGCCCCTGGACTCTGAGCCTTCTCCCCTTGGGGGTTCCCCAGCTAATTCTTCCCACCATTCCTCTGCATCCAATCAGTCCATAACACACAACTCCCATCATCACTCACCATGTGCCATGCTCTAGCTGGGCCTTATGGGAATTGTAGTTCAGCCAAAGTTGGATAGCCACAGCTTAGTCACCCCTGCTTTTAAAAATAGACAAAGCCACCAAATTATGTGGTGCCTTAGTTCTAGACCAAATTCCTCTTCTGCATCAAGTTCCTCTTGTTCTTTGGACTAGTTTCTATATATTTTGCTTCTTTTTTGTTCCAAGGCTTTGATTGATGTTACCAGAGCCACCGGCTTCATGGGTAACAAGCCTGCTCATCTCTTTCAAAAGATCCCAGCCGTTGCCATGGAGACTCCAGGCCTGCTGTTGGTTATCGGGGAGGAACTGATAAGAAAAAAATGTAACACATGTTGGCGATTGTATCTGCGGATCAGTCCCACCTCACCAGCTGTCGGTCGGGATAGAAAATATTACTTTCTTTCATGATTTGCCCTCATCAAAGAAAAGGAAAAAAAGAGGCCATTGATTCTAGCCTTGTCCTTCGAAAACTGAATTTCGGCCTGGTGTGAATGAACAGCCAAAGGGCAGGGACTGTCGTAATATTGATTTCTGCAAGCCACTCTGAGAGCCACTTTTGGCTGAAGGGTGGGTATAAATGCTGTACATTTGCACATCTGTAAAGCAGCTGATGGGGAGATTTCTTCTTCTTCTTCATCTTTGGCAATCACTCGTAGCAGAGTAAGATTGTCTTCCATAAACACGGTTTTAACAATGAGTCTGTATGTGATTGTGGAGGACAATTCTGGATCCACACGTCCTTCCACAGTGGAGACATTGGTTTCCGGGTGGGAGTTGATCACGGTGTGGATTTGCCAAGCGTGCCTTCCTCTTAGCACATTTCTCCCTTTCGTCCTGAGTTTGAGCATCTTCAAAGCCCACGACACCTTTGGTGAAGGCTGTGCTCCAAATGGAGCACTCGCAGGCCAGTGTTTCCCAGTTGTCAGTGTTTATACTACATTTTTTTTTTAGATTTGCCATGAGACAGTCTTTAAACCTCTTTTGTTGACCACCAGCATTATGCTTTCCATTTTTAAGTTGGGAATAGAGTAGTTGCTTTGGAAGACGATCATCAGGCATCTGCACAACATGACCTGTCCAAAGAAGCTGATGTTGAAGAATCATTGCTTCAACACTGGTGATATTTGCTTCATCCAGTACACTGATATTAGTCCACCTGTCTTCCCAAGTGATGTGTACCATTTTTTGGAGACACCGTTGATGGAAATTTTCGAGGAGTTGGAGAAGGCGTTTATAAGTGGTCCACGTTTCACAAGCATACAGTCAGGTTAGTAGTACCATAGCTTTGAAATCCCACCACCACCAGCAGCAAAAGTATCATAGAATTGTAGAGTTGGAAGGGACTTCAAGGATCATCTAACTCAACCCCCTGCAATGCAGGAATCTCAACTAAAGCATCCATGACAGACGGCCAGAAGTACCACAGTGGTCCATATTCTGGTAAGCTCCTGATCAGGAACAAAGGAACCTGCTTTATACTGAGTCAGACCATTGGTCCATCTAGCTTAGTGTTGTCTACACAGACTGGAAGTGATTCTCCAGGGTTTCAGGAGGAGTCTTCCCCAGTTTTACCTGGAGATGCCAAGACCTTCTTTGGGCAAATCAGAAGCTCTGCCAGTGAGTTTTGGCCTTTTCCCAGGACACATTCTGTGAATACTGGCCTTGGATTAATCCTAGGTCTTAGTGCAGTGTTTCTCAAATTTGGGTCCCCAGCTGTTGCTGGACTACAACTCCCATCATACCTAGCTAGCATGACCAGTGGTCAGGGATAATGGGAGTTGTAGTCCAACAACAACTGTTTGAGAACCATTGTCTTAGTGTTTCAGGTAATGTCAGGATGCTGTCAGCAGCTCCCGGCTGGTTGCTCAGGAAAGTATAAAGACAAGGACAAGTTTTTTAATTTCAATCTTCACAGAGAGAGGCTATAGAACTCAGCCTCTTGGATAATGGTGTTGTCCCGAGTGAATCTCCACCCCCGTCTCTCCCACTTCCTCATTCATCACTTCTACGGATGCTGCTACATGCCCTCTGTCTTTGAGCTCTTTGCTCTCCTACTTTCAAGGCTCACCGGGTTCTGGGAGATGGAGGGTCTGGAATGCTTTCTAATGACAATGTATCAGCCGGGTGTTTTTCCAGCTCTCCCATGATTTCCCAGCTTTCCCCCTCTTCTGTCTCTGAGCTGTGACCTCCTTCAAACCCCTGTTGTAAATCTATACTGCCTTCCTCTTCCTCCTCCCTGGAAGAGTCAGGATGTGGAGATGGTCTCCACCATTCCTCCTCTGCCCAGTCCCTGACAGGTGTGTTATTGCCTGTGCGCAGTTGCGTCTTGCTTGGTTTGAGCATTCCAGGCCACCATACAAGGAGCAAAGCTCTCATTTAATAATAATAATAATAATAATAATAATAATAATAATAATAATAATAATTTTTATTTATACCCCGCCCTCCCCAGCCAAGGCCGGGCTCAAGGTGGCTAACAAGCAATAATAAAAACAAATTGAATGAATACAACTTAAAAACAAAATTAAAATACAACATTAAAATATTGAAACCTCATTGCAGGAGGAGAAAGGAAAAGAAAAAAGAAAGAGGGGAGGGAATCAAATTGGCTTCAAGCCAAAGGCCAGGCGGAACAACTCTGTCTTACAGGGCCTGCAGAAAGAAATCAGATCCTGCAGGGCCCTGGTCTCATGAGGCAGAGCGTTCCACCAGGCCGGAGCCGGAGTTGAAAAGGCCCTGGCTCTGGTTGAGGCTAATCTAACTTCCTTGGGTGTTGCTATTTATGGACCTTGAGGCTCTCCGTGGGGCATACCGGGAGAGGCGGTCCTGTAGGTACGAGGGTCCTAGGCTGTGAAGGGCTTTAAAGGTCAAAACCAGCACCTTAAATCTGACCCTGTACTCCACCGGGAGCCAGTGCAGCTTGAAAAGCACTGGGTGAATATGCTCCCATGGCAGAGACCCCGTGAGGAGCCTCGCTGCAGCATTCTGCACCCGCTGGAGTTTCTGGGACAGCTTCAAGGGCAGCCCCGCGTAGAGCGAATTATAGTAGTCAAGCCTGGAGGTGACCATCGCATGGATCACTGTGGCCAGGTCAGGGCGGGAAAGGTAAGGCAAATGTACGGCACAAGAACAACGAAGATTCAGGCAACGTTACCGTCATCGAAGTTGACCATTGTGAAGAGTGCTGGGCATTTGACGAAGACGACCTCGCCCACAAAGGCAGGCTTCCAACAGGTAATGTTATCCCACATCCCTGGACATCCTGTGAAAGGGGGGGAAAGGTCAAGTGATTAAAAGCATTGCAGGCTGAGTCAAGCTGCCCCATGTGTTCTCCATATATGCCAGAGGTGAAGAACCATTCTCAGCCCAAGGACAAACTTCCAGGGCCGCTTACAAATAATGGAAGAGGCAATAGTGGTCAGAGCAATGAATGTAGACTCCACCTTTGTACAGCAAGCTAGTTTCTATACACATTCACAAACTCCTCTCTGTCCTTCACCCAGGAAATCAAGAGGAATTATCATAGTTCAAGGACACATTCCATCCAGGCTACAACCCTCAAGGAGGATGCAAACCAAGGCCAGCAGAATGTGTGGCTGGGAATGGTGTGCTGCCTCGGGAGAGTCCCAAGGGCCACATAAAGAGGGCTTGAAGGGCCAAATTCAGCCACTGGAGCTGCGGTTATTCCCCACCTCTGTTTTTTACCATTATTTCATTGCCCTTTCTCTACTGGCAAAACCCAAGGCTACTAAGAATGATGGACGGTTTGTTTGCTGAATTTGGAAATCACATTACAATAAAGAACAACAACAATAAAACAAACAATTGCAGGTCTCTCAGGTGCTGTGATTACAGTATATTATTTCCATATATCTGGAAAGACGTATCAAGCGCAGAAATCAGGGAAGCAATGAGTAAAACAGCTATATAGCTTCTCCAAAGCTCAGGATGGGTCATGGGAGGTTACAAACCCTCGGGAGAAGCATTTAGGAACGTCAGGAATGGAAACTGTACCATGTCAAATTGATTAGATGTTGTTTAGCCCCTCGCTTTCTGGGTATTGTGCATTCATCTTTCAATGAGAGTCAGCCCATACCAATTTGCAGTCGAAAAAACCAGGGGTTTTCCCCCCAGCTTCCAGCTACTGTTGATATGGCTGCAACCAAGAGGTAGTGAATAAGGTATTTATGAAGGAGCCAGTGAAATAAGAGTTACACAGGCTGTGTTGGGACCATCTGGTTCGCCATCTCAGATTTACAATCGGATCCCAAATGCCACAACTGGTCCATGTGGAGGTGGGAACTCTGTTCTGAGCATCCCCTCCAGCACTCAGATGATAGGGATGGATTAACATGATTTAATTTTACCAGAGTGAGCTACTGGCAAGTGAATTAGATGCAGGCAGGCAGCCTCGTGGGCAGCAGTACTGAGAAACCCGGGTTTCCTAGCAGCAAGACACTTGACTGTCAGGACACAGTCAGGTAGCTGTCAGTACACGTAGAAGAAAGTCCTTCACACAGCACATAATTAAAGCTTAGAACTATGGAAGAAGTGAGGGCCACCAACCTACAGGTAGGTGACTTTAAAAGAGGATTAGAGAAATTCATGGAGGAAAGGGCTATCGAAGGTGACTAGCCTTTATGGCTACGCTCTGCCTCCACAGACAGCAATGCTTCTGAATACCAGTTGATGTAAACCACAAGAGGCCACAAGTTGATGTTCTTAGCTGCAGCCGATCCTGGATCCCTGAGATCCAGTACGTTTCTGAGCACAATTCAAAGTGTTGGT
Source organism: Podarcis cretensis (assembly GCF_951804945.1). Lineage (NCBI taxonomy): Eukaryota > Metazoa > Chordata > Lepidosauria > Squamata > Lacertidae > Podarcis > Podarcis cretensis. The sequence continues at coordinate 7,817,969 of NC_137181.1, forward strand.
GCTGACCGTTAAAGCCCTAAACCGCCTCGGTCCAGTATACCTGAAGGAGTTTCTCCACCCCCATCGTTCTGCCCGGACACTGAGGTCCTGCACCAAGGGCCTTCTGGCGGTTCCCTTATTGCAAGAAGTGAGACTACAGGGAACCAGGCAGAGGGCCTTCTCGATAGTGGCACCCGCCCTGTGGAACGCCCTCCCACCAGATGTCAAAGAGGAAAACAACTACCAGATTTTTAGAAGACATCTAAAGGCATCCCTGTTTAGGGAAGCTTTTAATGTTTAATAGGTTATTGTATTTTGATGTTCCATTGGAAGCCGCCTAGAGTGACTGGGGAATATTATTATTATTATTATTGACAATATGCTGAAAATTTCCACTAGGGACTGTGAATGTCCATCTATCCCCTCCAGTCTGGTGCAACAGAATGGCCCTGATCTGACATGGATCCAGGCCCTGAACGGAATCATGGGCCTTGCACAGTTTTACTTAGGTACTTGAAACCCAATTAAAAATGCAGTTGATGGAGGAGAGAGAAGGAGAAGTGTCTGTCTGCAAAGGGTACTCTTGATGACTCTTTGTAAGCTCATGTATTGCCATGGGTTCTGTGAATAAGCTTCTCTATAGGTAAAGGGACCCCTGACCATTAGGTCCAGTTATGGCCGACTCTGGGGTTGCGGCGCTCATCTCGCTTTACTGTCCGAGGGAGCTGGCATACAGCTTCCGGGTCATGTGGCCAGCATGACTAAGCCACTTCTGGAAAACCAGAGAAGCACGGAAACGCCATTTACCTTCCCGCCAGAGCGGTACCTATTTATCTACTTGCACTTTGACGTGCTTTCGAACTGCTAGGTTGGCAGGAGCAGGGACCGAGCAACGGGAGCTCACCCCATCGCGGGGATTCAAACCGCCAACCTTCTGATCGGCAAGTTCTAGGCTCTGTGGTTTAACCCACAGCGCCACTCTTGTCCTTAAGCTTCTCTATACAGGAGTCTAATTTCATGCAGAAGAAACTGGTATGAAAGGAGGTTATCCTTATCATTACAGATGTTACACAAATGACAAATGCACAGATGGCAAAGAACGCATAATGGAAAAGCGCATAACTGCAAACAAAAACTGTAAAAACAGGTTTCAAAATTGTTCTGGTCTGGGAGTTCTTTGAAGCGAGTAAGGCATTTAAAAAAACACATTGCCATAATATCTATTCCCTGGGCACCTCTTCTTCAAAGCATGAGATTTCCATCAGGGCTATAACATAAAAGACAAGCTTTTGGTGCTACTATTAGAGGGGGGCAGGAATCCCCAGCCTTATTCCTTTATGGTGCTTCTGATCTGCTCTGCCTTGTGCATACCAATCCTCCAAAATCCTGGTTTAATTAGGATAATTTAAAAAGTTGCTGCTGGAATGGGAGAGAAAATTGCAATTTGACACGTTCGGTTTGCCACGGACTGTCTCGCCAGAGTGGTGCATGCTCTGGTTATCTCTCGCTTGGACTACTGCAATGCGCTCTACGTGGGGCTACCTTTGAAGGTGACCCGGAAGCTACAACTAATCCAGACAGGTGACTGGGGGCGGGTGCCGAGACCATATAACACCGGTCTGGAAAGACCTACATTGGCTCCCAGTACGTTTCCGAGCACAATTCAAAGTGTTGGTGCTGACCTTTAAAGCCCTAAATGGCCTTGGGCCAGTATACCTGAAGGAGCGTCTCCACCTCCATCGTTCAGCCCGGACACTGAGGTCCAGCGCCGAGCGCCTTCTGGCAATTCCCTCATTGCAAGAAGTGAGGTTACAGGGAACCAGGCAGGGGGACTTCTCGGTAGTGGCGCCCGCCCTGTGGAACGCCCTCCCACCAGATGTCAAAGAGAAAAATAACTACCAAACTTTTAGAAGACATCTAAGGGCAGCCCTGTATAGGAAAGCTTTTAATGTTTAATAGGTTATTGTATTTTAGTGTTTTGTTGGAAGCCGCCCAGAGTGGCTGGGGGGACCCAGCCAGATGGGCGGGGTATAAATAATAAATTATTATAATATTATTATTATTGCATTCTACCTGCCACCTTCATCAATAATGGGTCCTTGTGTCTGAATAGCAGAAGATTTTCCAGGAGATGCCGGGAATCAAACATGGAACCTTCTGCCTGGAAAGCAGATGTTCTACCACTGAGCTGTGGCCGCTTTCCTTATGACCTAAATTTCCTTCTTGGTCCACTGGTAATGGGCATGCAATGGCTCGTCAATACATCCCCACTGACATCCCTGGGACTGACTTACAGATCGTGCGCACGGAATCAGGTTGTGAGCATGCGTCCCTGTGAGTCAATGGTGCATTGAACACACGGGGAAAGCGAAGAGGTAGCCAGCGCATTGCGTTTGCACCACATTTCTCTGCCAGCTTTAGGAACAGCACTTTCTTCTCCCAGGCTCTTATTCATAAAGCTAACCCTTCACAACAGAAGTGTGAAAAAAGGCTCCTCTTTCAAGTCCTCTCAATAGCGTCTCAAAAGGTAACGCCGGCGCCAAGTCATTTACATAGCAAAATATTTCACACATGGGAAAATGGGTTTTTGAAAGGATGGGATCTCTTATCTGCAACTGGGAAAGGAGAAACCTTTTATTCCGTCCAAGTTGCTTGCATTATTCCCGGCTGTTGGATAGTTTATTCTGAGCTCATGCATGAAGATGCAGTTTGCTTGTTATTGCTCTCGCTTTTAACAACAACAAAATAGGTAAAGGGTTTAAACGAACAACAACAAGAAGACACAACCATGCAGAAGTTTTAATGGCTTCCAGTGCACCGGAGCTAGTTGATCAGGGTAGAGCGCTTAAAAGGGAAATCGCAGAACTGGATAAAATACCGGGGTGAGGTTCACTGAATACTAACCTGATTTCCATAATGTAGGCTCCTTGGCAAACGTAAGACCATAAGAAGAGCCTTTCAGATCAGGCCATGATGAAGTAAGGGTAGCGAAAATGCAGCTAAGGAGCTCAAATCATATACAATATTACTGACACCCTTCTTTGGAAATTAAACCAATGTCCAGACTTCAACATTCAAAAACTTTACTTGCAGAAACTTATAGTTGTAGATGAATTAAAACATAATATTTACAGTCGCATACTTATCCAAACATGGGCTTACAGTCTGTTCTTTTAACTTCCAAACAACTGTATTTTCCTCTTTCCAGAACTCAGCACTCACCCTTCTGTATCTCAGTGAGGCCATGCTTTGCAGCTTCTATGAGAGATTTCCACATTTAGAAACCTTCTGATCAGCAAGTCCTAGGCTCTGTGGTTTAACCCACAGTGCCACCCGCGTCCCATGGAGTATTTAGCCACTTGCCAAATGTGGCCACTTGCCTTGGTTTCTCCAAGGCCTGATATGAAAAATCCTGGTTGAGTCATGGCTGAGGGAAAAAGTCAGAGATGACCAAGCTTCATGCCAACAGGTATGGCAGCTTTCCATGTGTGGTTTTGACACTGCCTGGGTCTCTCATGCCGGAAGGGGCAGACAGAGAGCTGAGAAGATGCGTAGAGAGAAGGTAACATTGAGAAAGGAAAGGTGTTGCTTTCAGGCAACACCACGAACAGAGCCAGAAACACTGTTTGAAAACAAATGACACAGGATATATTGGAGACGGCTTTAACTGCAAAGCTTGGCTAATTAAATCGGGGGCTTGGGAAGGGCGGTGCGGAGAGGCAGGCAGGGCTCTTTTTGGCTCACACAAACTGTTCTCATCTCATCAAGAGTCTGCTCTTGGAACAACATTTACTATTCTCTTTGTGAGTCAGAGTGACTGCTCAGCTGAGTTTCCCAGAGCTGCGGCTTGTGTGCTGCCGTTATACAACACAGGCCTTCCAGAGGTGTTCGTCTATGTATGAATGAATAAATAAATAAAACACATCCATGTTCTGGACTGGGAAAAGATATGCCATGCAAATCATTTTTCAAAGGCTGTCATATTTCATACCCAGCTGGAGGGTGGAAGGAAATGCAATTTAGGATTCCACTGGCTCAGCGCTGCCACTGATCAAGACCCTTCTGAAATTCCAAGATCAAAATAACATACCGTCTAATGAATTCCTCTCCAATTACAGGCATATTCTTTCTTGCTTTTTTTAAAAAAGTTGGGTAAATCATTGCATATTTATTTATTGCACTTATAGTCCACCTTTTCTCCAAGAGCTCACAGTGGTGTACTTGGACCCCCTCTTCTCATTTAATCCACACAACAACCCTGTGAGGTAGGCCATGCTGACCTGGCCTACCAAAGGTCCCCTGATGATCTTCATAGTTGCATGGGGATTTGAACCCAGGTCCAAGTCTGACAGTCTAACCACTACACCACACTGGCTTGAATACGTTGGGGTGGTGCCCTTAGTACAGGAGTAGAGCACATCCTTTGTAGGAAGAAGGTCCCAGGTTTAATCCTAGGTAAAGGTAAAGGGACCCCTGACCATTAGGTCCAGTCGTGGCCGACTCTGGGGTTGTGGAGCAGCAGGAGGCCCCATTAGCTAAATTGGTGCTTCAGGTTAAGAACAGTTTCAGGTTAAGAACGGACCTCTGGAATGAATTAAGTACGTAACCAGAAGTACCACTGTACTTTCTTTTGTCTATCCTGATTCTTTCAATATCAGCTTCATTGGATGGTCTGGAGCACTAGAATGAAGACAGACGGAGAAAACCTTTTCTCTGTCCACTTTCTTCATGCCAGGCACGATTTTATCAGGTCCCCTCTTATTCACCTATTCCTATCAGATAAGAAGTTGTAGTTCAAAACATCTGGAGAGCAGCAGCATGGCAAAAACTGGTGTGGCCAATCAATCCAGGAGTTAAATCAATGAAAAACCTTTGTTTGCCTCAATAGGTACCACATCCTCAATTTCTCAGGTAGCAGGATTAAAGACATTGATACAAAAATGCAGGTACTCATATGTAAAGGTAAAGGGACCCTTCACCATTAGGTCCAGTCGTGACCGACTCTGGGGTTGCGTCGCTCATCTCACTTTATTGGCTGAGGGAGCCGGCGTACAGCGTCCGGGTCATGTGGTCAGCAGGACTAAGCTGCTTCTGGCAAACCAGAGCAGTGCACGGAAACGCCATTTACCTTCCCACCGGAGCAGTACCTACAGTATTTATCTACTTGCACTTTGACATGCTTTTGAACTGCTAGGTTGGCAGGAGCAGGGACCGAGCAACGGGAGCTCACCCCGTCGTGGGGATTTGAACTGCCGACCTTCTGATTGGCAAGTCCTAGGCTCTTTGGTTTAACCCACAGTGCCACCCGCGTCCCTACTCGTATGCATGGTAGGCACCATAAGCACCACCCCTAATTTCTTTCCTGTATGGGAGGGAAGGTTTTTCCTAAGCTGGTGGCTGCTGCGATGCATTCATCCATCACCGAAAAGCACTGTGCTTTGTATTTTTACCAGTATGCAGATTTAATTGACTGTGGAATCGATTCCAGCTCATACAATTAATTGGTTTAAGTGGTTGAGTTTTAAGCTCTTCAGAAGCCAAAGAGGGTAAGCGGCCGGATGGTGGTGGTTGGTGAGAATAATGGCATCTCCCCTGTGTGCTACACATTTATATTTTTGGCAACAACCAAAAAAGGAGCCCGAGGAGAAGGGTAGCACCAGAGCAGTTTGCAACTGGGCACAGTCTCCATTGGACAGAAGGGCATTTCAGAAGCACATTCATCGAGCTAGTGTGGCATAGTGGTTAGAGTGTCAGACTAGGACCTGAGAGATCAGGGTTCAAATCCCCGCTTGGCCATGAATCTGACTGGGTGACCTTGGACCAGTCACTGCCTTTCGGCCTCACCTACCTCACAGGGTTGTGCGGATGAAATGAGGAGGGGGAGATCCTTGTGAACCACCTTGAGCTCTTGAAAGGTGGGATATAAATGCAATAGGTAAATGAGCAGAGAGCAGTCCCCATGGCAATGTGATTACCGACTCCACCCTCTGACCTCCACATGTTCACTAGGAGCTGTGGATTGAGACCCTGCAAATGCAGATGTTCACATAAAACTCCTCAGCGCAGACAGGAACCCAAATTACACAGGGTTCCAGATTGTGTGGAGAAGCTGTTGTGCACAGAGAAGCTCTCCATCTTGGCCACATGGAGGGCAAATATGGTGGGGTTGGTGAGCACAAAACCCTGTCTGTTTAATGAGCAACTGGAGGTGACTTCTGAAAGTGGTCAGAGACTGTGCCTCTGGGTCCTTGTCTGCTTCTGTGACTGCTTGAAATCCATAGGAGAAGCTGGTACCACCACATCACAATTCAAAGTCAAGCAGAGAACATTCAGAACCCTGGACAGCTCCAGTGCCTCCTCCTGAAACAGCTTAGAGAGACATTCTCTCTGCTGGGAGCAAGTCCCACCTGATGTCTACATGGGGCTACCTTTGAAGGTGACCCAGAAACTACAACTAATCCAGAATGCGGCAGCCAGACTGGTGACTAGGGGCGGCTGCCGAGACCACATAACACCGGTCTTGAAAGCCCTACATTGGCTCCCAGTACGTTTCCGAGCACAATTCAAAGTGTTGGTGTTGACCTTTAAAGCCCTAAACAGCCTCGGCCCAGTATACCTGAAGGAGTGTCTCCACCCCCATCGTTCTGCCCGGACGCTGAGGTCCAGCGCCGAGGGCCTTCTGGCAGTTCCCTCATTGCGAGAAGCAAAGCTACAGGGAACCAGGCAGAGGGCCTTCTCGGTAGTGGCACCTGCCCTGTGGAATGCCCTCCCATCAGATGTCAAAGAGATAAACAACTACCTGACATTTAGAAGACATCTGAAGGCAGCCCTCTTCAGGGAAGTTTTTAATGTGTGACATTTTAGTGTATTTTTGGTCTTTGTTGGAAGCCGCCCAGAGTGGTTGGGGAAACCCAGCCAGATGGGTGGGATACAAATAAATTATTATTATTATTATTATTATTATTATTATTATTATTATTATTATGGTGTATGGCAGCATCTGTCTCGATGGATGAGCTCATTGGCTCTCATTGGCTTCTGCAATGCTGGGGAGACGAGAGGATAGTGACACAAGAATGTAAGAAGAGTCGGCTGGAGCAGCCCAATGGCTCATCTAGTCCAGTACCTTGTTCTCATAGGGGATGATCAGATGCTTCAATGGCAAAACAGCAAGGAGGACCCAGGCACAAGAGCAGCTTCTCTTCCTGTGGTTTCCAGAAGCATTGAAGATGACTCAGAAACGTCAGTTGGTCCAAGATGCAGCGGACGTATTTTGTTGGCTTCAGATTCCCTTCAGATCTTCCCAAACCCGTTTTAACATAGCAGCCGTGGTTTCCAGTCCATTTCTGGGCCCAGTTGAAGGTACTTGTGTTGGTCTAAATGCCCCCAAATGCCTCTGGCTCAGATCCCTGTTGGATCGCTCTCTTTCCTGCAGACCCTCTTGGCTGCTAAGATCAGTCTAGAACAGGGGTAGGCAAACTAAGTCCCGGGGGTCAGATCCAGCCCAATCGCCTTCTCAATCCGGCCCGCGGACGGTCCGGGAATCATTGTGTTTTTACACGAGTAGAATGTGTCCTTTTCTTTAAAATGCATCCCTGGGTTATTTGTGGGGCCTGCCTGGTGTTTTTACATGAGTAGAATGTATGCTTTTATTTAAAATGCATCTCTGGGTTTTTTGTGGGGCACAGGAATTCGTTCTTCTTCTTCTTCTTTTTCAAAATATAATCCACCCCACCACATGGTCTGAGGGACGGTGGACTGGTCCCCTGCTGAAAAAGGTTGCTGACCGCTAGTGTAGAATGACCTCTTGTTCACCCTGGCTTTTGACACGTGAAGTGTGTATTTTAAAGACCCACATAATTTTTGCAATTTAAGCTGTTTTAAATTGTTTACTTTTTGTGTGAAATCATTTTTATTTGACTTTACAGATATAAACTTATAACATTCCAAATGCATATCCACATATAGAGATTACTCTGACTCTCAAGACTTCCCCACATCCCTTCCATGGATCCTATTGTCAACATTTTACAACTGCATATTATTCTATATTTTAAATCAATCCAAATTATCCATAGTATTTATTAGATTGCAAGTTGGTTTCAAATCCTGCTAATGTTTCCACCTGCCTGCAGTGGTTTCCTAGATAAATTATACCCCCCCCATTCTTTTTTAAAGTTTTTGTCCTCTTGGTTCCTGAGTTTTCCAGTCAGCTTTGCCATTTCAGAGTAGTCCATAACCTTAGCTTGCCATTCCTCTCTGTTTTTAATTGTTTTCAATATTGTGCGTTATAGCGTTGTAACCCATCCTAGGACCTTAGGGTGAAGGTGGGTAACAACAACAACAACAACATTCTTAGTCCAGGTACAAAGCAAAGCAAACAAGCACTCATTTAGCTGCCCCAGTTTGGAAGAAGGTGAGTTATGAGCTCTTCAGAACTCCATCATATCCTTCTTAGTCTCTGGCTGATTAATTGTCTGCCTTAAAGGTAAAGGGAACCCTGACCATTAAGTCCAGTTGTGACCGACTCTGGGGTTGCGGCGCTCATCTCGCTTTATTGGCCAAGGGAGCCGGCGTACAGCTTCCGGGTCACGTGGCCAGCATGACTAAGCCGCTTCTGGCGAACCAGAGCAGCGCACGGAAACGCCATTTACCTTCCCGCCGGAGCGGTACCTATTTATCTACTTGCACTTTGACATGCTTTCGAACTGCTAGGTTGGCAGGAGCAGGGACCGAGCAACGGGAGCTCACCCCCTTGCAGGGATTAGAACTGCAGACCTTCCATTCAGCAAGCCCTAGGCTCTGTGGTTTAACCCACAGCGCCACCTGCGTCCCAATTGTCTGCCTTATAACTGATCAAATAAAAGCAACTGGCGGCCAAAAACAACAACTTCCACAGCTTGTGGCTGCAAATTCCTTACGTTTGTGGTGTGGATCAATCTGCTGCTTGATTTCTCCTGAACTGATGCCCGCCCCCATCAATTTCACTGGTTTCCCCTTGGATTCTAGCATGTTGGAGAAAAAGTTCTCTCGATCCCCCTTCCCCACACAAAGGATCGTATCAATTATCATGCGCAGACATGCGCACGCTAAACTGCCTCTGGAAGATGAGACGTCTGGCAACCTGCAAAGCAGAGGAGGTGGGGATGATGCCTCTTCTGATGACAATCAAGGCAAATGAGCTTTGTTGTTGTTCTAACATGAAAGTGAATAATAAACTCAGCAAAGGATGGGAGTATGCGCGTTTGGGGCAGTTGGTGAGAGAGATGGCTGACGATTAGGTTTTGCATTGCCAGGCGCTGTGGGAGAGACAATTTCACAGATGCGCGCTTTGGAATGGGAAAAAAAAATAAAACTCTTTTGTGCTCAGCAGGAAGATGGTGCCTCCCGGCTGCGCCACAGTGGCGAGGGAATGCTCCTCGCCTGGCCCTTTCATTGCAATGCCTCATCAATCTCCTGCCTTTCCAAAGCTTTCTTCAGCAAGCTGTTTTCATTTCCCCTGGCCCTGCTTGGAGTGTGGGGTGGAATGATTCACTCTGCGTCCACAACCCTGGCCCTTGCAGCTGGGTACAGACAGCAGCGGAGCAAGCTGATCGGGCGCTGGTAGGGGGAACTGAGGCAGAACACTCTGTGGGGCCTCTGAGGAGTCTGCCTGCCTCCTCCCACTCAGCCGCCCTACAGCTGAGGAGAGGCAATGGGCGGACTGTTGGGGGCAGAGTGGAGCCTGCGGGACCCAGGAGAGGCGCCCACCATAATCAGAAACAAGAGTCCTAGCCAGGCTTCTTCTATGGGCAGTTAGCCCTGCCTTCTGCCTGTTACTTTTTGCTTGGGAAAGAATGAGAGGAATGGGGCTTTTCCCTTTTGGGTTTTCAAGCATGCAGATGCTAAAAAAAAAAACCCCAAGATGCTTTCCTACTAATTTTAACTTTGGATCTCAGCAACATATTCATGAGGGGGGGAGTAGGGAAGGGAGGGGGAGAGAAATGCAATTCATTTCCCTTTTATCGGTGAGGCTACCCATTTCTCCCTTTCCAAACCAGTAGGCAAAGCGAAACACGGCTGTCCACACTTCTCTGAATTTTGCAATGCAATTCCTCCAGCCAAGTAACGCACACAAGAACACAGACACTGGGGTAAAAGTGTGCGTGAAAATGCAAAGACAAGTGAAGGTACCTTCCAAAACAATGCATTAGGCAAGGAGAAATTGCATTGCAATGTTGTGCAACTTCAGTGTCTAAAATCCCTGGTAGAGGACAAGGATCCTGAGATCACGTTAAGGGTAGCCAAATTCTACACGATTGCCATAAAACTTAGGGAACAAGCTGTGCTATCATAATGATTAAGGTTTTAAATGGTAATTTTAGGTTATATGTTAGTGACTAAGTTTTAATTTATATATACTGTATTTTTCGCTCTATAAGACGCACCAGACCACAAGACACACCTACTTTTTGGAGGAGGAAAACAAGAAAAAAAATATTCTGAATCTCAGAAGCCAGAACAGCAAGAGGGATTGCTGCGCAGTGAAAGCAGCAATCCCTCTTACTTTTCTGGCTTCTAGGATAGCTGCGCAGCCTGCATTCGCTCCATAAGACGCACACACATTTCCCCTTACTTTTTAGGAGGGAAAAAGTGAGTCCTATAGAGCAAAAAATACGGTATATATTTAACTGTTGCTGTATCTGAATTGTCCCTGTTATACCTAATTGCAAATTCCAATGTATCACTATCGTGTTTTATGACTTCCTTGATATTGTATTTGGGCTGGAACTGGTGTGTGACCGAAATAATAAAATTCATTCATTCAATGTTGTGCGTGTTAGGCACAGAGGCATAAAATGTGCGTATGAATTGAAAGCCTCGTGAACAGCTCTTAAAAATAAATATGTAACCTGATGTGACAATGCTGAGACACGAAAGAGTGGAAAAATGAGAATCTGGAAGCAACGGAAATCGAAGGCCCTCTCATCATTGTGAAGAAAGGAAGTCACACTATATATGGAGGGGAGGGTCAGACTCACAACTGACCACCCTCCTGCCAATCACCAGATCTCATAGGGCATTGGGGGGGTTGTCATGTCAATCTGTGTCTGTAAATACACCTGCTTCTTGGGAGAAAAGAAATGACAAACCTAGACAGCATCTTAAAAAGCAGAGACATCACCTTGGCAACAAAGGTCCGTATTGTTAAAGCTATGGTTTTCCCAGTAGTGATGTACGGAAGTGAGAGCTGGACCATAAAGAAGGCTGATCGCCAAAGAATTGATGCTTTTGAATTATGGTGCTGGAGGAGACTCTTGAGAGTCCCATGGACTGCAAGAAGATCAAACCTCTCCATTCTTAAGGAAATCAGCCCTGAGTGCTCACTGGAAGGACAGATCCTGAAGCTGAGGCTCCAATACTTTGGCCACCTCATGAGAAGAGAAGACTCCCTGGAAAAGACCCTGATGTTGGGAAAGATGGAGGGCACAAGGAGAAGGGGAGGACAGAGGACGAGATGGTTGGACAGTGTTCTCAAAGCTACCAGCCTGAGTTTGACCAAACTGCGGGAGGCAGTGGAAGACAGGAGTGCCTGGCGTGTTCTGGTCCATGGGGTCACAAAGAGTCAGACATAACTAAATGACTAAACAAGAACAAAACAGCTCCTCCCCCTCTCATTTTTCAAAGGCTGTCATCTTTCATATCCAGCCGGGGGTGGGCGGGGATGCAATTTGGGATTCCACTGGCTCAGCGCTGCCACTGATCAAGACCCTTCTGAAATCCCAAGATCAAAATAACAACAACAAACTCTTAAGAGTTTTGGATGGATTTGATATCCCGCTTTATCACTACCCTAAGGAGTCTCAAAGTGGCTAACAATCTCCTTTCCCTTCCTCCCTCACAACAAACTGTGAGGTGAGTGAGGCTGAGAGACTTCAGAGAAATGTGATTAGCCCAAGGTCACCCAGCAGCTGCATGTGGAGGAGTGGGGAATCGAACTCGGTTCACCAGATTGCAAGACTACTGCTCTTAACCACTACACCACACTGGCCCTCTTACACCGCAGGGGCAATCCAATGGGTCTTTTCCTTGCTTTTTGTCACTCTGCAGCCTTTGTCCCCATGCAGTGGGACAAGGAAAGGTGCTGCATTTAAAAGCGACAGGATTTTTCCTACAAAAAGCGCTTGCATGTGTTCCTTCCCGCTGCGACTGGAATTTTGCTTCACCTGATGCCATATGTGATGTCAGGTGTCAGCAAGGTGTGTGTGGCACCTAGGAAGTAGTTTGGCAGGCCAATTTCCAAGACCTGGTGGGCCAGATTAAGCCCATGTCCAGACATTCCCCGCCTCTGGTGTATGCTGTGTGAATAATACTTCTCTGTGAGATTATTATGCAAAAATATTTGATTGGCAGAGTTTGCACTGAGCAGAGAATTCAAGTATCTTGGAAATGGCTTCTCTTCCTTTATATAATAATAATAATAATAATAATAATAATAATAATAATAATTTATTTATACCCCGCCCATCCGGCTGGGTTTCCCCAGCCACTCTGGGAAGCTTCCAACAAAATATTAAAATACAATACTCTATTAAACATTAAAAGCATCCCTAAACAGGGCTGCCTTCAGATGTCTTCTAAAAGTCTGGTAGTTATTTTTCTCTTTGACATCTGGTGGGAGGGCGTTCCACAGGGCGGGTGCCACCACCGAGAAGGCCCTCTGCCTGGTTCCCTGTAACTTGGCTTCTCGCAGTGAGGGAACAGCCAGAAGGCCCTCAGTGCTGGACCTCAGTGTCCAGGCAGAACGATGGGGGTGGAGACGCTCCTTCAGGTATACTGGACCGAGGCCATTTAGGGCTTTGAAGGTCAGCACCAACACTTTGAATTGTGCTCTGAAATGTACTGCGAGCCAATGTAGGTCTTTCAAGACCAGTGTTATGTGGTCTCGGCAGCCGTTCCCAGTCACCAGTCTAGCTGCCGCATTCTCTTTCACACTTTCCCTGGAGTAGGAAAAGGTCCTATTGAGAGGCTCCCCTGCAATGACAAGGGAGGGTAGCATTTGCATTCCGACAGCGTTTCTCCCTTCTCTGCCTCTGCCATTGACTCGGATGTTTTTTTATGCTTCGTTCTCTGCCAAAGGCAAAACGAGCGAGCAGTACCTTTCCCTCCTCAACCAGCTGTCTCATTTAATCTGCCTTATTTCTTCGAGCTAGAAAGAAACCGATTACGAGGGTCCCAATCCAATAAGGATCTTCAGTCTGTATTGGATCTGAAACTGCTTTTACACATGAGATTGTGCTTGAATTCTTTTATATACAGTGGTACCTCGCAAGACGAATGCCTCGAAAGACGAAAAACTCGCAAAACGAAAGAGTTTTTCGAGTTGCTTCACAAGACGGATTTCCCTATGGGCTTGCTTCGCAAGATGGAAACGTCTTGCAAGTTTGTTTCCTTTGTCTTGCAAGTTTGTTTCCTTTTTTCTTAAAATCTTGCATTCACTTCGAGGAGCAACTCATAGCACGCGGTGTGGTAGCCTTTTTTGAGGTTTTTGAAGACTTTGGTGATTTTTGAAGCTTTTCCAAAGTCCGTGCTTCGCAAGACGAAAAAATCGCAAGACGAAAAAACTCGCGGAACGAATTAATTTCGTCTTGCGAGGCACCACTGTATATATATAAACAAAGGTTTTTAATTGCTTTTTAAAGTGTTTGCGCCCATGAAATTGCAAAATTGTTGTCACCGCTCATGTGTTTTCCTTGTGAAATTGCTTTAAGATCTTTTGCGGAAAGTGATTCATATATGGAACTAAAGAAAGGAAATATTTAAAGCACGGGCGGGGGGGGAGCCTCCCCAAGGTGGGCTACAATTAAAATGCAATATAGCATAGGTACAACAATAAGACCATGAGAAGCCAGTCAAAATGAACCACAAACGTCCAGCACAAGGAAGACCAAAATACAGGACGTAGTTGCAACAAAAGCCTTCAGTGGAACATAGTGAAAAGTGAAATGTGTACATTTAGGAGGTCTGCTGCGTCTTTGTATTGTCAGTTTCACTCTGAACTTTGTAAGTCAAACCCCAACTCTTGAAGAAAGAAAGAAAGAATAAATAATTTTTTTTTATTTATTTATACCCTGCCCTTCCCACTTCAGGAAACCAGGCTCAGGGTGGCTAACAATAAATTTAAAACACTTAACTGATGCAACAAAAAACACCATAAAATACAGTATAAAATGTGAATAACAAAAAATTCAGAATTCAAAAATCAATTTAGGGGGATATACATCCAATAGATGGTCACTAGGGCTAGCTGGCTAAATTAGTCCTATTTGAGCCAGCGAGGAGACCAGGGGAGAATTAGCTGTGGGATCCCAGAGCGGGTAATCTTCATAAAAAGGGGAGGGGGGAGGAAGGAAGGGGAATAAAAGCTCAGGCTAAGTTCAAGTTGAAAGCCAGGCGGAATAGCTCTGTCTTACAGGCCCTGCAGAAGGAAGTTAAATTCTGCAGGGTCCTGGTCTCCTGGGACAGAGCATTCCACCAGGTTGGAGCCATCACTGAGAAGGCCCTGGCCCTAGTGAGGATAATCTGACTTCCTTAGGGTCCGGGACCTCTAAACTATGATTATTCATGGACATTACGGTCCCCAGGAGAGGCCGTCCCGTAAATATGAGGGCCCTAAGCCACAAAGAGCTTTAAAGGTCAAAACCAGCACCTTAAACCTGACCCGATACTCCACTGGGAGCCAGTGCAAGAAGAGATTTATAAAGACAGAGGCATTAACCAGCATGTCCCCACCTACCTTCCGGTGTTTCCCAGTGATTCCTTCCTTTCCCAGTTCTGGAAAAACTGCAAGGGTGCATGCTGAGTTTGGGTATGCCCTAAAAACGTACCTGGAGCCGATTCGTTCAGTGGCATTAAGGCGTTCAGCTTCCGGATGGTCTCCAAGCAGGCCTCTTGCTCCTTCCTGATGAAACAGTCTGAATGCATCGGAGTAGCCTGAAAAATGAAAAAGAAAAAGGCTCGTCTTAACCAACGGATGGTCTATTTTCACTCTCCTGGAGGAAGCCTGAACTCCAGTATTAGGGGGAGGGAGAGGCAAAGACACCTGTATTTAGAGAACAACATTATGCCAAGGGGAGTGGGTTGTAGCTCAGTTGGTGTCAGGGATCATGCTGAGGAGGGCTGCACTGAGTAGGAATGGTGGGAGTCTCCCCCTCCCCCTCTCCCTCCCCTCCCCCTCCCCCTCCTCCTGCTCCAGATCCTGAATATTCTGAATATTCAGAATATATCCTGAATATTCCCAGGAGCCGGAGGGCAGTATAGATTTGGAATAGTAGTTTAAAGAGGGACGTAGTTCAGAAGGCAGAAGCTGGGAAATACTGGATGGGGAACAGCTAGGAGAAAAAGCACTGGGAGGGAGAGAGTTAACAGATTCACTGTCACTGGAAAGCATTCACCTGCTCAGGCCAAGGTCAAGGAGAGCTAGTAAGGTGGCAGCACAGAAAGCACAGTGGTTGTGAGATCAGGTTACAAGACGCAGTAGTGACATGGGTGACTAGGGAGGAAGTGGGTGGAATCCTTAATTGGGAGCACCTCCCAGAAATGGAAACAGGAGGAGCTACCTATGATAGAAGAATGGAGAACAAAAATGATGGACTATGCAGAACTGGATAGAATGACAGGAAGGATTCGAAATCGACGAGATCAAAGATTTACAGAAGATTAGGAAAAAATTATTGAATATTTGCAAAAACTAAGTGATCAGATAACGTTTGTAAGTTTTAATGAAGTTATGTGATGGGAAAATGTCAAAATAAGTATTAAAAAACAGGATGAAATTTACAGTAATAATATAAACAATAAGGTAGGAATGTGCAAAAAGTAAAAATATGAAGGATTTGCAGACAAATTGAGGGAAGTCAAAAAAGAGAAATAAGATGTAATTAAGATGTATGGCGTGTATAATTTTGTTTTGTATAAACAAATAAAACTAATAAATATATATATATATATTAAAAATAATAATAATTGGGAGCACCTCCATTCCTTGGAATGGATTATTTGTTCTCTCGCTGTGATAATTAAAGTTTCTAACTGGTAAGAAGACTTCTTTTCCTTTGTTCTGCTTAACTACTGCCAAAAGGGGGCAGGAAGCCAATTCGTTGAAGCCTGACAGTTGGTAGTGTTGGTTCAGGGAAAAATTGTACAGAAAGGAGAATTCAGGGCTGCCAAGATCCAAGTTTGGGGCTCTCTTTGGTGATAGAACCCCAGTGGAGATTTAAAATCACAAAAAATTGCGGCCAAGCAAAGCATGGCTCAGACCTGTAAAATATGCCCTTCCAAGTTCCTTCCAAAGTTCCCCTCTTCCCTTAGCATAGGAAAAGACCACACATTTGTTAAGTTTAAAATGGCTTACTTACAAACTCTCCAAAGGTCAGGTTCATGTGCTATTCAATACAGCATTCAGAAAAAGTTGCACCGGCAATAAAATTGGGCTTACTTGCAGAGCAGTAGTGAAAGCTCCTATATTATTACTATAGGAACTAGAGTGGCTTGTGAGAGCCATGTGGTCTGAGCTGGAGCAACATCTCCACCTTTTGAGTTTCTCATGCAAACTGGGAAAGAACGGTAGGCTTGATTCCTTGTTTCCTCCCAAGTTAAGGGAAGTGACCTAGGCTAAGTCTGGCAGGACTTTATGGGATTAATGCCTTCATGCATTAATTAAACCTAAGCACATTGGTTATATGAGGATGGCTATCCCACAGGTGAAACATCTGACTTGCATGCTGCTGCCTCCACTGCCTCTTTCTTCCTGCTCTTTCATGGTCAAGAGCTTTTGTTCATCCTGGTTGTATTTTACAAGTTTCCCTTTCCCATACCGCATGCGGCTTTGAATGCTGTTCCATGGGGAAAGCGATTCTCTAAATTTATATACAGTGGTACCTCGCAAGACGAATACCTCGAAAGACGAAAAACTCGCAAAACGAAAGAGTTTTTCGTTTTTTGAGTTGCTTTGCAAGACAGATTTCCCTATGGGCTTGCTTTGCAAGATGGAAACATCTTGCAAGTTTGTTTTCTTTGTCTTGCAAGTTTGGTTCCTTTTTCTTAAAACCGTGCATTCACTTCGAGGAGCAACTCATAGCACACAGTGTGGTAGCCTTTTTTGAAGACTTTGGTGATTTTTGAAGCTTTTCCAAAGTCCGTGCTTCGCAAGGCGAAACAATCGCAAGACAAAAAAACTCGCGGAACGCATTAATTTCATCTTGCGAGGCACCACTGTACCGTATTTTTTGCTCCATAAGACGTACTTTTCCCCTCCTAAAAAGTAAGGGGAAATCTCTGTGTGTGTTATGGAGTGGATGCAGGTGGGAGGCAAGCAGGAAAAGCCCCCAAGAGCTACACACACGCTCCGCGCGGCTCTTGCAGACTTTTCCCCGAGGAGGGAGAAGGGCAGCCCATCACTGATGCGGCCAGTCAGTCCCTTCCCCCACCTCCTGGAAAAGCCCCCAAGAGCCGCACTCCCTTTCACTAGCCATGTGGAGCATGTGTGCAGCTCTTGGGCCCTTCTCCCTTCTGGGGAAAAACCTGCAAGCGCCGCACACACGCTCCATGCGGCTCATGAAAGGGAGTGCTGAGCAGAGCCTGGGATGCATACAGTCTCTGCTCAGCGCTCCCTTTAAATAAATTTTTTTCCCTTGCATTCCCCCTCTAAAAACTAGGTGTGTCTTGTGGTCAGGTGTGTCTTATGGAGCGAAAAGTACGGTAATTACAATAATTGGAAAGCCAGCTCCACGGTCCGTTCTTTGTTTCCCCAGCGCAATATGCCGGCTTGGGGTTCCTGAGTACAACCACTTAGCGCCGTGTGATATAAAATGATGCTACGAGCGTGAATTTCTTCAGGCCTGAGCCTCCCAGTCCAGCTCCTTTCGCCTTGAGGATGCTGTTTACAGCTTTCTGCATCCAACTGAGATGAATCGGTTTCAATTTCCCCGGGAGAGAACACCAGCGCTCTGTGCAGAACATGGTGCGATGTGATGGATGAGGCAGGATGGTGCAATGAAGACAGAAGCTGAGCAAATGCCCACTCTCAAACTCCCCCCTCCCAAATCTCCCAAAGAGGCGGAGAAAGGTTTGACTGGCAGCACGCTTGGCTACTGGTGGTGGGAGACACGAGGATCTGATAGGAGGAAGTGCAACAACTAAGCATGAATTAATCGAAGGGAGAAGAGGGCTGAGCATGCCAGCACATTCAGAGTTCTGTTGCACACAGAGCAATGACTTGCTTGAAAAACAGGCCGGCAAATTCTATCAAGAAGACAATAAAACCTGGGGAGGCAGGACAGATTCTGTGAAGAGGCTGTGAAGATAAATAAGCAACATAACAGACCTTATGACAGGTCTGAGTTCGAGTGATGCGTAATCATGCATTTATGGGTGACGTTCAACCAAGTTTTAATCAGGATAGACCCATGGAGATTAATGAGTAATTAAGTTGAATCCATTAAGTTCAATGGTACTACTCTGAGGTTTTTAAACAGAGGTTGGGTGGCCATCTGCCAGGGATTAATGAGCTGTGATTGCTGCAGTGCTGAGGGTTCAACTAGATGATCCTTAGAGGTTCTTCCAACTCTACTATTCTATGGTGAATTAATAATATATTTTTTTCAACCAGCTGTTCTTCTTCCAGCCCTTGCACACTTATTTGGAAATACAGTGGTACCTCGGGTTACAGACGCTTTGGGTTACAGACACTTCGGGTTACAGACGCTTCAGGTTACAGACTCCGCTAACCCAGAAATAGTACCTCGGGTTAAGAACTTTGCTTCAGGATGAGAACAGATATCGTGCAGTGGCAGCAGCAGGAGGCCCCATTAGCTAAAGTGGTGCTTCAGGTTAAGAACAGTTTCAGGTTAAGAACGGACCTCCAGAGTATAACTGTGACTTTAAAGATGAATGGGAACCCTTTACAAAGTATTTGAAGACACAACAAAGTGAACTGGACTCCTTGTCTGGCTTTGAATAAACATTCACAAACTTTTCTATTGATGATAATCAGTTAAATAGTTTGAGGATCTATACAACTGTGTAACATGCAGAAAACAGCATTCTTAGAGAAATCAAAGACTGGGACTGAGGGAAGCCGGGAGGTGGGGGTGGGTGGGTTTTGTGTGGGAGGGTGGGGGGAGGCAGGAAAAATGGGGAAGAAATAAGGATGATACGTTTTTGGATAATATGTTTTGTTTTAATTTTGAATATTTTTTTTTTTTAAAAAAAAGAACAGACCTCCGGAATGAATTAAGTTCTTAAGCTGAGGTACCACTGAGTCCCAATGACTAAATAAATAAATAGGCAAGCCTAGGCCTTACCGCATAACCCTAAGCATTGCCTAGGATTATAGTCCTAGTTTATCAACTGCCTGCGATTTTTCCATGCCGTTGCTTAGAGATTTTCGTTTGTTTGTTTGTTTGTAGCCGGCTTCCTTTTATAGCAGTTTTGGGAAACCATTCAATCAAACATCTCAAAAGAAATGCACAAAAGTAACATCTCTCGGCATCCGACAGGGTACTTGTTTTGAAATACCTTTGCTCTGTGACTGTAACCATCTCAGATGCCTTTTGAGAGAGGCAGAGCAGCGATAACACTTCAAAGGCCTTGGAGGAAACGAATTGCACAGCCCTCAAGGAGGCACCAAATCAAAACACACCTGTGGTGGTCTTTGTCAATTAATCAGGGCTCCTTCTTCCTCCCTTTCCTTTTAAAGAGTTTTTCTTTGCTTGGCTGATTCTTCCAAAGAAAGGGGAAATCATGGAGTCCCAGAACTGTGAGATTACCTTACACCATATATATGCCCCCTCAACCTCTTCAATCTGTGGAACTCCAAACAGAAATCTCTGTCGAAACATTTCCTGATCACTGTCTGGCTCAGAGCTGAACAAGGAACACTGCTGAAACCCACCCAAGGAGGAAGTTTTAATTGGATCGGTAATTAAATTAAAACTATCCTGCCCTCGGCTTTTAAAAGCGCTCCATCCTGGCACCGACAGTCCGTCCTATGAAGAGCTCTTCCTAATTGTGTCCTCAGAGGCCTTTTTGAAAGTGAGAAGATTTTGATCAAAATTAGCAGAATGACTGGGCAGTCTAAAAGAGGGTTTGGAGAGAGTCAGTGATCAGGATCTCCCAAAAAACAAAAAACAATGAACTTCTTATTCCTGCCATTAAAAGAAAGAAAAGCAAAATTAAAATGGAAGCCAAGATACTGCAGTGCTGGTGTTTTCTGTCAAAGAGGGAAATGGCAAAACTGAAAAAAGTCTCTTCATCCAGAGTAATTATTCTAAGGATAGGAGCCCAGAATCAAATTGTAGACTGAACACTAGGGTCCTTCTCAATGAACTCTCTCAATACATGTGTTCCTAAGGCTTGGGATCAGATGAAAGCAAACCTTTGCAGAAAGGACTGGAATTTGAACCTAAGAAAACAGAATGGGCTGGAAATTCCAACCAAAACACACACAGACAAAAATGTGTCTCACACACTAATCTATGGGAGCAAACACACTGGGTTCTAGAGTGTTCCAATACGTTAAGAAAGACAAAATTCAAATAGCTGTATAGACTAATGTTTGACTCTACATGCATTTGCATATTATAAATTGCCATTGCATTCAAATTTGGGAAACAATGGCTTGCAGAACAAACCAGACCTGAGATACCAAACCAGAGCTGGAAGCCATAGCTTGTGCAAAACATAGCTTGCTCAGCTATGGTGTAGCGGTAAACTATGATTTGTTATGATCTTGGAAGTCAGGGCAGAAATCAGAATGTTCAGAAGGAGCGTCTGTGCAAAACCAGGCTATCATGAAAGATTCCCAAACCATAGTTCTTGCCATTGCTAGTGCATAGTTTAGGAGTTCCATGTGGAGGTTGGATGTTCACCAACCATCGAGTTTTGTTTGAAAATGTTGGGCTTGTTTCTTTCCAAAACACTACTAGGCTAACAGCGAGGGATGCGGGTGGCACTGTGGGTTAAACCACAAAGCCTAGGACTTACCAATCAGAAGGTTGGTGGTTCAAATCCCCGCTACAGGGTGAGCTCCCGTTGCTCGGTCCCTGCTCCTGCCAACCTAGCAGTTTGAAAGCACGTCAAATTGCAAGTAGATAAATAGGTACCACTCCGGTGGGAAGGTAAAAGGTGTTTCCATGCGCTGCTCTGGTTCGCCAGAAGCAGCTTAGTCATGCTGGCCACATGACCCGGAAGCTGTATGCCAGCTCCCTCGGCCAATAAAGCGAGATGAGCACCGCAACCCCAGAGTCGGCCACGACTGGACCTAATGGTCAGCGGTCCCTTTACCTTTACTGGGCTAACAGAGTCAGCCATTCTGGGTTGCTGACTGTGGTTCTTTGCAGGCGCTGATGTGCTTAAAGCTTCAGCGACTCTGAGCCAAAGTCCTGTGTCTCTATATTTAACCTTGGCAGTTTCTGCCACAGTGCCGGACAATGTATGGCACACAGCATCAGGAACGAGGGCGTCCTTTGCATGCCAACTAGGAATGAATGTGCAGTAATGCTTTTAGCCTCTGAAGCCAATTCCCATAATTCTCTGGATCAGATCCACTAAAGTGAGACCATTCCCACGCTCCTGGAAGGGCTCTTGAATAGCACCCTTGCTGCTCAACCCTTGGAGCAAAACAGGATGGTAAAATCCTGAGGGAGTAAAGGAGACCGTACCACATTGAGTTGTGGGTGGGAGGTAGAGACCAGTTCTGAATGCTTCCTCTCCTCTGTACCACAAAAAATAATACCGTATTTACTTGAATCTAACACTCACCCTTTTCCGGCCAAATCACGTTGCGAAAATTAAGGTGCACATTAGATTCAATGGCACATTTACATTTGCCAGCAAATACTTTTCTTGGTTTTAAGGTTCTGAAAATTTGAGGTGCACTTTAGTTTCAAGTAAATACGGTAATTGAAAACGGAAAACCAATACACATGGGAGAGAGATTCAGTATACCTGAAGGAGCGTCTCCACCCCCATCGTTCGGCCAAGACACTGAGGTCCAGCGCCGAGGACTTTCTGGCGGTTCCTTCCCTGCGAGAAGTGAGGTTACAGGGAACCAGGCAGAGGGCCTTCTTGGTAGTGGTGCCTGCCCTGTGGAATGCCCTCCCTTCAGAAGTCAAGGAAATAAACAACTATCTGACTTTTAGAAGACATCTGAAGGCAGCCCTGTTTAGGGAAGTTTTTAATGTTTGATGTTTTATCATATTTTGTTGGAAGCTGCCCAGAGTTGCTGGGGAAAGCCAGCCAGATTGGTGGGGTATGAATGAATCATCATCATCATCATCGTCATCCTACATGCAGTGAATGTTTTATGCAGAGGAGCACCAACATTTTGAAGTGAAACAATCAGTTTGATCACTACCAATTCATTTTATCAGATCGATAAGACTTAATGTATTTCTATGACCACCAACTATTTTAAAGTCCTGTGGGCACATCTGTACTGCTGTTATCTCATCAGGGCACTTCTCTCCCCCTGAATCAGGCCCTCCCTATTGACAGAGAGCCAGGAAGAGAAAAAGTGCGCACACACACGAGCACCCCCCCATCCTTTTCAACATTTCTCTGATGAAAACAGGGATGTCCTATTCCTAATACTACTACTAATAATAATAATAATAAATTATACCCAACCCATCTGACTGGGTTGCCCCAGCCATGGAAGAAGACTTGCCAGATAAAGTGAGATTAAGAAAGAATCTCAGAATCTTTTGAATTATGGTGCTGGAGGAGACTCTTGAGAGTCCCATGGACTGCAAGAAGATCAAAGAAGAAGAAGAAGAAGAGTTTGGATTTGATATCCCGCTTTATCACTACCCGAAGGAGTCTCAAAGCGGATAACATTCTCCTTTCCCTTCCTCGCCTACAACAAACACTCAGTGAGATGAGTGAGGCTGAGAGACTTCAAAGAAGTGTGATTAGCCCAAGGTCACCCAGCAGCTGCATGTGGAGGAGCGGAGACGCGAACCCGGTTCCCCAGATTACGAGTGTACCACTCTTAACCACTACACCACACTGGCTCTCATCCATTCTGAAGGAAATCAACCCTGAGTGCTCACTGGAAGGACAGATCCTGCAGCTGAGGCTCCAATATTTTGGCCACCTCATGAGAAAAGAAGACTCCCTGGAAAAGACCCTGATGTTGGGGAAGATGGAGGGCACAAGGAGAAGGGGACAACAGAGGACGAGATGGTTGGACAGTGTTCTCGAAGCTACCAGCATGAGTTTGACCAAACTGCGGGAGGCAGTGGAAGACAGGAGTGCCTGGCGTGCTCTGGTCCATGGGGTCACGAAGAGTCGGACATGACTAAATGACTAAACAACAACAACAAAGACAGAATCTGGGACTTCAAGAGAAGAGGAGCCAAGCGTGAGTCAACAATACCAGTGAAATCTCTTAGGATCTCACATGTCTCTGTGACATAAGAGACATTGCATACACTGATGCAAGCGAGCATGGGTGCCCAGGAGATGAATGGGCTTGGGACAGCTGCCTTCAAAAGCTCGGAGCCACACACACGCACATGATAAATGCGATCTCACAAAGCCGTTTCAACAAAATCAGCTCGTCGCATAGCGGAGGCTGTATGCAAAAATTGAAGTTGATTCTTAAATGGGAGAGAGAGGCAGCCTCTATCAAAGCTGCCATTTACAACCGAATGAGCTCCGCACTTAAATTCTGATTTTATTCTTTAGCAGGGGTCCAGCCTTTTTTGAGCAGCCGGGTGCTTTCTAGCTCAGTTTCTGATTCTGCTGCTCTGGTTTTGTAAGAGAAATGGAACACAGGAAGATGTGTTATGCTGAGACAGAGCAGATCAGTGTTGTCTGCCCTGGTTGGCAGCACCTCTCTAGTGTTTTGGATATGTCTAACTCTACCTGAAGATGCCAAGGGAGGCAGGTGGCACTGTGGGTTAAACCACAGAGCCTAGGACTTGCCGATCAGAAGGTTGGCGGTTCGAATCCCCCGCAACAGGGTGAGCTCCCATTGCTCGGTCCCTGCTCCTGCCCACCTAGCAGTTCAAAAGCACGTCAAAGTGCAAGTAGATAAATAGGTACCACTCTGGCGGGAAGGTAAATGGCGTTTTCATGCGCTGCTCTGGTTTGCCAGAAGCGGCTTAGTCATGCTGGCCACATGGCCTGGAAGCTGTACGCCGGCTCCCTCAGCCAATAAAGCGAGATGAGCGGCACAACCCCAGAGTCGGCCATGACTGGACCTAATGGTCAGGGATCCCTTTACCTTTTTTACCTGAAGGTGCCAGGGACTGAACCTGTATAAAAGGGATGCGGGTGGCGCTGTGGTCTAAACCACCAAGCCTCTTGAGCTTGCTGATCGGAAGGTCGGCGGTTCGAATCCCCGCAATGACGGGGTGAGCTCCCGTTGCTCTGTCCCAGCTCCTGCCAACCTAGCGGTTCGAAAGCACACCAGTGCAAGTAGATAAATAGGTACCACTGTGGCGGGAAGGTATGCGGCATTTCCATGCACTCTGGCACTCATCACGGTTTCCTGTTGTGCCAGAAGCGATTAAGTCATGCGGCTACATGACCCGGAAAGCTGTCTGCGGACAAACACTGGCTCCCTCGGCCTGAAAGCGAGATGAACTCCGCAACCCCATAGTCGCCTTTGACTGGACTTAACCATCCAGGGGTCATTTAACTTTTTACCTTATTTGTACCCTACTCATCTGCCTAGGTTCCCCCAGTCACTCTGATCTGCTGCCAGTCTCCATACGATGCATAGCAACATTTCACTCCTGTGCCTTAAAGGAATGTTAGATGCAGGGAGTGGCCTGATCAAAGCTGATCCATCTAGCTTATTATTGCTAATTGATCTCCAGGGTCTCTGCAAAGCCTTTAGATGGGAATGCAAAGAACTGAAGGAGAAGCGCAGGCAATAAATGTGGTCTATTCACCACATTCCCTCCCCAGAGCAACTGAAGACACTTATTTATCCAAAACAATCACTTTATGGCTACGTCAAGACTAACGTGTTTAAAGGCATTATGCACTCATAGAAGGCAAGCAATCTGGGGCCAAATGCAGTTATTTCAGAGAAGGGGAATCACGACTCGCAGCAAATCCTCCCACACTTGTGAATCACACATCTGTGAATGCTGGCATCATGACGTCAGCAGGTGACATCACCAGCCCAAGCGAGATGCCCTCTTGCTTGTCGCATCCATATTGCTATGGAATCTGTGCCCTGCTAGGCAGTGTGCCCCATGGGGATATGACATCACTGCCCAAAGAGCCTTTCCTCAGATTCTGTTGTGTCAAAAATAATCCTATGTCTTCAGTGGCATGTCTCCTGCTGAAGTGTGCCACTTTGGTTGCCGGTGGACAATCGAATCCAGGGAATGCTCTCTCTCTCTCATCGAGGTGCTCTCAGTCAGACAGGTACAGTGGTACCTCAGGTTATGAACTTAATTCGTTCTGGAGGTCCGTTCTGAACCTGAAACTGTTCTTAACCTGAGGTATCACTTTAGCTAATGGGGCCTTCCACTGCTGCCACACCGCTTGAGTACGATTTCTGTTCTCATCCTGAAGCAAAGTTCTTAACCCGAGGTACTATTTCTGGGTTAGCGGAGTCCGTAACCTGAAGTGTCTGTAAACTGAAGCATCTGTAACCCGAGGTACCACTGTACAGTCATGCTAAGTGGTTACAATTTTGGACCAAATTGCCATTTGGGGGGGGGGAGCAGAAGCATGGGAATGAGAGGTCCATTCCTGATGGATCCTTAATCTATGTCTCTGTCTGCTCCCTCCAGGGTCTCTGACAGGGCACCCACATGTGCTAAGGTTCCCAACTGCTATGGCACCTGAAGAGGACCTCAGTACTCAGTAAACATCCACAATCCATAACAGGATGTATCTATTTCCTGCTCAGTTTCGGTCTACAATAATTCAGCATCACCTACATTGAAGGAGCATCTCCATTGTTCAGCCCAGACACTGAGGTCCAGCGCCGAGGGCCTTCTGGCGGTTCCCTCATTGCGAGAAGTGAGGTTTCAGGGAACCAGGCAAAGGGCCTTCTCGGTGGTGACGCCCGACCTGTGGAACACCCACCCACCAGATGTCAAAGAAATAAACAACTATCAGACTTTTAGAAGACCTCTGAAGGCAGCCCTGTTTAGGGAAGCCAGTGTGGTGTAGTGGTTAAGAGCGGTGGACTTGTAATCTGGTGAAATGGGTTCGAGTCCCTGCTCCTCCACATGCAGCTGCTGGGTGACCTTGGGCTAGTCACACTTCTCCGAAGTCTGTCAGCCTCACTCACCTCACAGAGTGTTTGTTGTGGGGGAGGAAGGGAAAGGAGATTGTTAGATGCTTTGAGACTCCTTAGGGTAGTGATAAAGCAGGATATCAAATCCAAGCTCTTCTTCTTTAATATTTGATTAATCATTGTATTTTAATATTCTGCTGGAAGCCACCCAGAGTGGCTAGGGAAACCCAGCCAGATGGGCAGGATATAAATATTATTACAGTGGTACCTCAGGTTAAGAACTTAATTCGTTCTGGAAGTCTGTTCTTAACCTGAAGCACCACTTTAGCTAATGGGGCCTCCCACTGCCACCATGCCGCCGCCGAGCGATTTCTGTTCTCATCCTGATGCAAAGTTCTTAACCCAAGGTACTATTTCTGGGCTAGCAGAGTCTGTAACCTGAAGCATCTGTAACCTGAAGCGTCTGTAACCCGAGGTACTACTGTATTATTACTACTACTATTACTACTACTACTGCATTGAACAAACCCCCTTAGATAGAGCTAATTTTCAGTGGATGCCAGAATCAGAAACTCCCTCTCCCATCCACTCTAAATAGAGAAGATTCATTTTTCTACTCTTCTACTCTTTTTCCTACAGCTCTTCTGCATTATGCCACAACTCAAAGCAGCCCTTTTGTGTAACGCCATCCCCCAAGGCAGCCATTTTCTGACTAGTACCCACAACGGTTTCTCGACGTCCCAAAGTGCCCACTGTCCCAAAACAGCTGGTGACCCCCAGGCTTACACACTGACGACTTCTGTTGCATGCAAAAGTCCCAGGTTCAAGTCAAAGAATCTCCAGGGTGCCCTCTGACTGAAACCACTGCCAGTTAGTGTAGATGATATTAGTAAAGGTAAAGGGACCCCTGATCATTAGGTCCAGTTGTGGCCGACTCTGGGGTTGCGGCGCTCATCTCCCTTTATTGGCCGAGGGAGCTGGCATACAGCTTCCGGGTCATGTGGCCAGCATGACGAAGCCGCTTCTAGTGAACCAGAGCAGTGCACGGAAATGCTGTTGACCTTCCCACCGGAGCAGTACCTATTTATCTACTTGCACTTTCATGTGCTTTCGAAATGCTAGGTTGGCAGGAGCAGGGACTGAGCAACGGGAGCTCACCCTGTCATGGGGATTCGAGACACCAACTTTCCGATCGTCAAGCCCAAGAGGCTCAGTAGTTTAGACCACAACAGTCCTAGGCTCTGTGGTTTAACCCACAGTGCCACCCGTGTCCCATAGACGATATTAAGTTATAGCTACACCAGCTTGTGCCTCTACTGAGTTGGCATATGGCAACTGCCTACGTTCCATGACTTTCCAAGGGCAGGAGAAAGTTATGCCCTGCAAGCAAAAGAGGTGGTTATAGTTTTCAGCAGATGGCAAAAGAGCCCAGGCGCTGAGATGCCCGAAGGACTGAGAGACATCTGCTCTTCCAAATAAGGAGTCAGGTGAGTTGATTAAAAGGGGGAAAGGTGCAGAGAGCCATCACTTATAGAAGGCTGGAAAGGTTTAAATTTACCACTGAGACAAGGGTGACCTTGGCTAAACATTGTCCCTCAGACTCGAGTAAATTGGCCAGTTGAATGGCAAAGAATAATAGGAAAAAAAATGTCCATTTTTTAGAGTCTCCAAGCCAATTTCTGCACGCAAAAGGCAGACGTTTGGGATAGTTGCCAGTGGTTTAATTTTCTTTAGTTTAAACCAATGGCCTTTAAATCAAGTGCATATCTCATGAATGTACACTAAGATGTCAGGAGCTCAGCACAACACTTGATAGGTAATGGGAGCACCAACTTTTGGGGGCCAGAGTTTTGCATTTTAAGAAAAGTGCTGTGGGCACCAGTTGCAAAATGTCTGCCAGGGTGGCTGGCTCTGGCTGAAGTGGGGCATGGAATAGCACAAAATGTCTGCCATATCTAACAGAGAAAAAGAAGAGAGATAAAGGAAAAAAGGAAGAGGAAGAGATAGGACAACAAACTGGAAAAATGACGCCTATACCAGTCACTGTCAGGAGCTCGTCCTACACTCGAGTAGAACCCTGGTAGAGACGCATGCCCTACTGGCATGTTCTCTCCCTCCTGGTCATTCATTTGGGAGTTTCAAAAGCCTTCTTCAGCCCAAACATCACAGCGACCAATGCCAACAGACACCGGCACACTTAGGGATCCGCAGAGTGTTCGCAGCTTGCGTAACAGACCTCAGCAACTCAGCATTTTGGCTAATCTACTTTATTTACATATAAACACACACGGAGCACTGCAACATGGCTCCCTCTCTCTCTAGCATCAGACAGCAAAGAGAAAAAGAACAAAGGACAATAGTCCCACTTCAAGGAACACAGTAACACAAACATCCTGTCTCCGTCACTTCCCACTCTGTGGAGTCAAAACATACACCATTATGTGATAGACATTCCCATGACTGCAATCATGGAGCAGAAATTCTAACAGTCACTGTAGGATGAGGCTATCAATGGCTACTAGCCAGGATGGCTATGGTCTGCCTCCCCAGCTGGAAGCAGCTGCTTCTGAATATCAGTTTCTGGAAACCACAAGAGAGGAAAGTTGTTCCTGTGCTCAAATGCTTCTTGCTGGTTTCCCATTGGCATCTGGTTGGCCACTGTGGGAACAGGATTCTGGGGCCCCTTTGTCCTGATCCACAAGGCTCTCCTTATTTTCTCACTGTTCAGCCAGGTCAGTTGCTCTGGTAAGGGCCCAGTGCCCCAACTATATCTGTGGTTAATGCAGTCAACTCGGTAGTATCATTCTGTGAGTCTGAAGTCAGCCTGTCTATTAGCCAGTGTTACTTGTCCAGTGTTACGTCTTGAATCGCTGGAGTTTATTTCGAGCAACGGCGGTACTTTGTATGTATTGGTAGATATCTGCATCTGCAAAAGCTTACATGCTGTCAGCTCTGTTCCTTCACTGACAGGGAATGACAACGCAGGCACAGAGAGAGAGCAGATAAGAGGGGGATGCAGAGGGGAGGGAGAAACAGCAGGAAGCAGCCATAACCTGATCTCTGGACACAGGGGAAACTAAAGAGAGAGCCAGAGTGAAAGAACGCAGCTTGTCAGCTCAGACAGTGACACAGACACAGGAATACATGGAGTGCCCTCTCCAAAATCTCATAGACCATGGGTAGGCAAACTAAGGCCCGGGGGCCAGATCCGGCCCAATCGCCTTCTAAATCTGGCCCGCGGACGGTGAGGGAATTATCGTATTTTTGCATGAGTAGAATGTGTGCTTTTATTTAAAATGCATCTCTGCGTTATTTGTGGGGCATAGGAATTCGTTCATTTGTATTTTTTTTCTTCAAAATATAGTCAGGCCCCCCACAAGATCTGAGGGACAGTGGACCAGCCCCCCTGCTGAAAAAGTTTGCTGACCCCTGTGGTAGACTCACAAGACTGTCCAAAACAGCTGGTAGAGAAATTGCAGAGCAGTGTGATCTGTCCATGAGAGGAGAAGGTATGTTCAAGGAGTGAAGCAGAAAAGGGATGCCTGTCCATTTTTTATCAATGTTCCTATTTGTATATCATCAGCTCCCCTCCAGCTTTTAATGCACCCTGTAGACTTCCCTGCCAGGGCCTAAGTAAGCTGACAACACTTAAGCAAGCTGCTGATTCAGCAGCAGAAATTCAGCAACACGCTTATTAAAGCCTTGAATAGTCTCCTTCCTCATCCTGGTTATTAATAGCCGAATCTGAAGTGCCTCGAGGCAAGTCTATTTCCTTGCAATTTCTTTCCAGCATTTCCTTTTTCTACTTCCCCGCACCCCCCCCCCCCCGCCCCTCACTGAGCTGAGCCTTTTCAAAAACCTGATGGGGAAGCCGATATCAACAACTCTCCTCAAATGCTATTTGCTTCTCATGCGAATAACACTGACCAAGTCAATGGGATGCAGAAACTATTGTATTACCTGCCTCTCCCTTCTGTTTCCAGGGTCCGTTGATTTTGTCTGGTGTGTGATTTGGGGACACAGGTGGCGCTGTGGGTTAAACCACAGAGCTAGGCCTTGCCAATCAGAAGGTCGGCGCTTTGAATCCCCATGATGGGGTGAGCTCCCGTTGCTCGGTCCCTGCTCCTGCCAACCTAGCAGTTCGAAAGCACGTCAAAGTGCAAGTAGATAAATAGGTACTGCTCCGGTGGGAAGGTAAATAGCATTTCCATGCGCTGCTCTGGTTCGCCAGAAGCGGCTTAGTCATGCTGGCCACATGACCCGGAAGCTGTACGCCGGATCCCATGGCCAGTAAAGCAAGATGAGCAACCCCAGAGTCGTCTGCGACTGGACCTAATGGCCAGGGGTCCCTTTACCTTTACCTCCTTTGCATTTGGGAAGGGAGGGAAAATGGTATGATTTATGAAAACTTGGGCAGGTGGAAATACTGGACAAAACACCCTCAATTTCTGGGTCAACTGGGAAGCAATTGACATGGAAATGAGCACCAAACTCCTGCTAAATTCTGCTAGATTTTCAGAGGTGTCTTTTATATTGTGTGAAAGGTCACATAAAATGTGAAAGTTATCAGGGAAGGAAATGTCAGGAAGATGGAAAACAGTGCTGCCTCCAAGGTCTCCAACGGACATTCCTGCTATTCTTGAGATATTTCGTAACTGGAGATGTCTAGGATTGAACCCAGGACCTTGCAGATGCAACGACTGAACTCCACCACTGAGCAATCCTCCCTCCTCTTCCCGATATTCTCCCGGGCTTGTATTTACCTCTCTGCCATTCACAGTGTTTCTTCACACCCTGTCATTAGCACAGCAGAGTGCCGCTCGCGCCTTCCCTTAAAAACCAGCCTTATCATACTAATCGCAGCCTAAGGCAGGAACCATTTATTATCTGCGCACTCCAACCTTGAAGCGCTACAAAGGCATCTGGAGGAAGTGCCAGTCCTTAGTGCCAAAAATCCACCTGATTGAATCATTACTGGCAATTCAAACACCTGCATTGCAGTTGCCTTTAAAATTCAGCTCCAAGCCCTCAAGGCAACGTTGTGACTCACAAATCAAATTGTTTCCCGCGCATCTTTTGTAGCCAGCTTAAAGGGGACATGTGCGCTGTAGGTTTCACCCCTGCGTTTCCTCAGTGGCGGCTTCGCTTGGTCTCCCTGGCAAAAACACTTTGACAGCAGCCATAATCTAAGTGCTCAGCTGCTGGATCAGACCAAAGGCCCACGCAGTCCAGTATCCTGTTCTCATGTTGGCCAGCCAGATTTCCATGGGAAGCCCACAAACCAGGACCGGGTGCAACACACTAATAATAATAATAATAATTAATTTTATTTATATCTGCTCTCCCCAGCCAGAGCTGGGCTCAGGGTGGCTAACACCAATAAAATCACAGTAAAAACATCATAGGTGAAAAAGAGAGCAGGGAAAAGGGGGGGAAACCAATTTAAAATACAGGTTAAAATGCAATTTAAAATGCAGCCTCATTTTAAAGTACAGTGGTACCTCGGGTTAAGTACATAATTCATTCCGGAGGTCCGTTCTTAACCTGAAACTGTTCTTAACCTGAAGCACCACTTTAGCTAATGGGGCCTCCTGCTGCTGCTGCACCACTGGAGCATGATTTCTGTTCTCATCCTGAAGCAAAGTTCTTAACCTGAAGCATTAACCTTTTTATCTTAAACTGAAGACTGAACAAGTTGTGTGAGAAGGGGATAAGGTGATGCTCAGTGAGCTATATAATGTCCATTATTCTTCAACTCCCAGGATTCTTTGGGGGTGGGGAAAAGCCATGAGTATTTAAAATACTAGTATGCTACTGCTTTAAATGAATAGTGCATTTGGGGCCTTGGTTGCAGCTCTCATTTATGTATGGATAAGAAGCAATCTGAGTCTGTAAACACACAGGGCAGGACAACAGAGGATGACAACACAGAAGGTGTCATGGGGCTTCCAAAACTGTGCAAGCCCAATAGGTCTCTTGGAATCACAAGCAAATAACTGTCTTGGCACCTAGAGAAACCCAGAAGCAACTGCTTCGCAAATGCCACCATTGTAGGCCGCCATGAACAACATTAGAGAAAATTAATGACCCAGCATCGCTCTTGTAATGAACATATTGGCTCCAAAAGAACAAAGGCAAAGTAGTGTTAATGGGAAAACATTATCTCTGTGTCTCCCTCTCCAAAGATTCATATCATTTGTCACAGACTCGGACACTCTTTACAATGTGAAGTTACAATTACTGCCTCCTTCAAAAGATTGGTTTGTAGTCCATATAATCCGATTGAAAAACCTGGTGTCAGCAGCCCCTCAAAGAAATGAAGATAACCTACTACCACTAAGACTTTGCAGCAACAGTGCCCCAAGAATCAAAAATTTAACTCCCTGTTTATCTGATTTTTATTTGTTTGTTTGTTGGCCAAGCCAAGTCCCCATCCCACCCCCAAGGACAATATCTCACTTGAATATCTTTATACCAATTTGGTCAACGAGTTCAGGACACAATTCTACATGTCAAGAGACTCTCCACTCAAATCTCTTCACCATGGGGTCAAACAATGGAGGGATCTGGGCATAAAGATCTGGAGCGAGGAGGAAATACATTAGGGACATGGGTGGCACTGTGGTCTAAACCAGTGTTTCCCAACCTTGTGCCTCCAGCTGTTTTTGGACTACAATTCCCATCATCCCTTGCCACTGGTCATGCTAGTCAGGGATGATGGGAGTTGTAGTTCAAAAACAGCTGGAGGCACAAGGTTGGGAAACACTGGTCTAAACCACTGAACCTCTTGGGCTTGCTTATCAGAAGGTTGGCGGTTCGAATCCCCAAGATGAAGTGAGCCCCTGTTGCTCTGTCCCAGCTCCTGCCAACCTAGCAGTTTGAAAGCACACCAGTGCAAGTAGATAAATAGGTACCACTGCAGTGAGAAGGTAAACAGTGTTTCCGTGCACTCTGGTTTCCGTCACGGTGTCCTGTTGCACCAGAAGTGGTTTAGTCATGCTGGCAACCCAGAAAGCTATCTGTGGACAAATGCCGGCTCCCTCGGCCTGAAAGCGAGATGAATCCCGCAACCCCATAGTCCCCTTTGACTGGACTTTACCATCCAGAGGTCCTTTACCTTTTACCTTTTTTACAGTTGCACTCCTCAGCCCTGCCATGAAAAACAATCTCCACATTCCTTTTTAAAAAAAGGCTTTTAGAATTTGTAAAACCTGATATATGAAAGAAAATGTGCAGGCATTATTCCATTTTTTGGTGACACGCTGGTCTGCACCCCTGCCTTTCAGTGTTTAAAGTTGCCCCCCATCCTGGAAAAAATTATGTGGACACCCATGAGTCTGTTTAGATTCATATGAGGCTCCCTTCACCTAAGCACAGCTTCCTCACTCCTGAAAACTGAAAGGTTAAATGTCTCCCTCACAGCTGAAAATACCATGAATGTGTGCTTAGGAACTGGTCTTTGCTTTTCCCCTTTCCACACTTGAACAACCTCTGGGTTGTGGGAATGGAGAGTTGCATATGCAGCCAGGGTATCTACCTTAAAAGAATGCAGCTTGTAGGAAGGTAACTTGATGTGATGGCAACACTCCTAGGGTTACTTACCAGAGGAAGAAGTATGGCTGCCAAGACACAGGTTTTCCAGCATGTGATCATCTTGACAATAAACCAAACTGCAGTCTTCATGAAACAGATTTAGATCTTTTCCTGTGACTGAAGTGTGAGGAGCTCAGAAGATTTTGCCTCGAGCTCTTCAAATCTCTGCAAAAGAAAAGAAAGAGACAACATTGTATAAAGGAGGCAAGAGATAGGAAAGGTTCTGGTACAATGGAATCAAAGATGCGAGCGGCGGAACGTTGATAAACTGCCGAGTTTCCGTGAGAGAAACGAAAGGTCATTTTGGCCATATGAACAAATTGCATTCAGGGTCTAGGAACATGTTGTTGGAAGGGCGGAGGTGTGGAAGCAAGGATGCCGGTGTCAAGGTTTTGTCTTTGTGCAGTGATCAAAAGAGGAAGAGGAGATGTGGGGCTCATGGCTTCTTCCAGATCTTGCCTAGCAACGTCTTTATCTGGTAAGGAGTTTTTTTATCAGTCATAGTTGCACCCACAACTTCCTTCCTTCAACAAGCTCAAGATGTCATACATCAGGCATGTCCAACACGTCAATCACAATCAACTCGTAGATCACAGACTGATTTTTGTCGGTCGCAGGCTGCACAAAGTCAACTGTGACTTAAAGCAACAGTAGGGGAAAGACTGGGACGCGGATGGTACTGGGGGTTAAACCAGAGCCTAGGACTTGCCGATCAGAAGGTTGGCGGTTCGAATCCCTGTGACGGGGTGAGCTCTCATTGCTCAGTCCCTGCTCCTGCCAACCTAGCAGTTTGAAAGCACATCAAGGTGCAAGTAGATAAATAGGTACCACTCCGGTGGGAAGGTAAATGGCGTTTCTGTGCGCTGCTCTGGTTCGCCAGAAGCGGCTTAGTCATGCTGGCCACATGACCCAGAAGCTGTACGCCAGCTCCTTCGGCCAATAAAGCGAGATGAGCACTGCAATCCCAGAGTCGGCCACGACTGGCCCTAATGGTCAGGGGTCCCTTTACCATTTTAGGGGAAAGACTGAGGTGGAGAGAGGGCATGGGAATGCCGAGAGAGAGAGAGAGAGAGAGAGAGAGAGAGAGAGAGAGAGCCTGGTGTGCTCTGACTGGCTCCTCACAACTGTGTAAACTAATACAAATATACATAGTTTGACTTTTTTCACTTGATTAGTTACTTGTCCATCTAATATCTATTTGGATCTGTCATGAAGATTTTGTTGTTGTTTAGTCGTTTAGTCGTGTCCGACTCTTCGTGACCCCATGGACCAGAGAACGCCAGGCACTCCTGTCCTCCACTGCACCCCGCAGCTTGGTCAGACTCATGCTGGTAACCTCGAAAACACTATCCAACCATCTCATCCTCTGTCGCCCCCTTCTCCTTGTGCCCTCCATCTTTCCCAACATCAGGGTCTTCTCCAGGACTCTTCTCTTCTCATGAGGTGGCCAAAGTACTGGAGCCTCAGCTTCACAATCTGTCCTTCCAGTGAGCACTCAGGGCTGATTTCCTTCAGAATGGAGAGGTTTGATCTTCTTGCAGTCCATGGGACTCTCAAGAGTCTCCTCCAGCACCATAATTCAAAAGCATCAATTCTTCGGCGATCAGCCTTCTTTATGGTCCAGCTCTCACTTCCATACATCACTACTGGGAAAACCATAGCTTTAACTATACGGACCTTTGTTGGCAAGGTGATGTCTCTACTTCTCAAGATGCTGTCTAGGCCTGTCATTGCCCTTCTCCCAAGAAGCAGGCGTCTTTTAATTTCGTGGAGCCCAAGAAAGTAAAATCTCTCACTGCCTCCATTTCTTCCCCTTCTATTTGCCAGGAGGTGATGGGACCAGTAGCCATGAGTCATGAAGATATCCAAACATAACTACTGTATCTGTGAAATAAAGACTGATTGATTGAACTTCAATTACTTCGGAGGGTGGTAGATCACTGCCATTTTTTTTATACTGGATAGTAGATCACAGCCCACTTGATGTTTGGCATGCCTGTCATACATGATTTCCTCCCCTCACCTCCACAAGAGACAAGCAGAAAGACAGCAGCAAAGCAGAAAGGCCATTTATGGTCCAAGATCATTCAATGACCTCCAATCATTTCTTGGAAGACCAGCTTGAGAAGGGGTTAGAAGGTGGGTCTTGCTGGGGCAATGAAGCCTTGGGAGAAGCCATCTATTGGCTCTGAGCTTTAGTTAGAGGGGAGGGGGCACACAATCTTTCTCAACTCCTGTTTTATTAATTGAAGGAAACAATGAAAAAGCTCAAGTACGTGGGCCTAATAAGGAACAAGAGGCCTCCTCGTTTCACCTGTGACGCCATTTTGCTCAAGCCACACCCACCTGCCCTTACAACTGCCAGCGGTTTATGTAGAAACCTCTGGCCTTTGTGTGGCTGGGCTGCGGCCTACTTTTCAGTGGAAAAACTCACATCCAACGCTCTTCCCAATTTACCTCTGGTCCTGCCCACCACTGGTGTGTGGCCCTCTAGAAGGCATGTGGCCCTTGGTTTCCCCACTTCTGCCCTGTTTTATGGATTTGGCCAAGGTTAAGTTCAAAGCAGGCTGGTTTTCACTGGCTAAGTGTCAGCGCATTTGACATTTCAGCGGGCCTCCGTCTCTGGAGACGGAGCAGGAGCAGGAGCCGAGAGAGATAAAGAAATGAACGACTAAAAGAGAATGTTGAAGTAAAAAAAATGAGAGAGAAAATAAATAAATAAATAAATAAATGGAAATAATAGTGGAAGCTGCTCTCTATTCAAGTGTTGTTCAGTGTTCCCTCCTACTTCAACCTTGGCTGCAGCTTTCTGGCAAAACAGCAATGCTTGGGAACCAGAATGATTTGTATTAATGAAAAATAAAATCACCGCATTACTCATCTCCTCAATGAATGGAGGAAGGGAAGTGATTCAGGAAACCTCTGAGTGCACTCTCTTCTCCAGTCCTCTCTTGGAGAGGCTGCATTTAGGCATCACAATAAGCCACAGTTTATCGTGACCTGAATGAGACATCGGAAGGTTCGAGGAAGAATTTGGAAGCTCTCTGCTTCCGATTAACCACTGCTGGTCCGTTTGTCCAAATCCAACACGCCATGCTTAATCGTAACAACCCAAACTGCGGGTTACAAAAGCTGGCCACTCTCCACAAGCTGTAGCTAAGATCAACCACAGTTTAGGGCTTGAAGGGCACAGTAAACTGTGGTTTTAAAAAACTGAAGCAGTGGTTTGAAATCACCTCCTCGCAGCCGTGCCAGAGGAAAAGGAGTGTGACAGCTCAAAGCCCCCGGCAGCACATTTCTATCACAATAAGCCACAGTGTATTGTGACATCCAAATGTAGCCAGTATCCTACACTATTCCCTGTCCCTTCCCCCTCTGCCTTCTATGACACTGGACCCTCGTCTCTTGGCCCCACTATTTCCCTAAGCCTGGTTGACTGCAGGAAAGGACCCAAATAATGCATAGCAGCTCAAGCTCAAATTAACTCCTGGCCAACAGCAGAGGGTGCTAATACAATGCCCCTTTGACCTTTGCACTTTTATGGAATGCATGCAGGTGCAACTCAGTCATATGAAGAGAGCCATCTTTGGGATTAATAGAATTGTTTTAAAGCAGGCATAGGCAAACTCCAGCCCCCCAGATGTTTGGGACTACAATTCCCATCATCCCCGACCACTGGTCCTGTTAGCTAGGGATGATGGGAATTGTAGTCCCAAACAACTGGAGGGCCGGAGTTTGCCTATGCCTGTTTTCAAGGGATGCTGTTGAGATGCCTGCAATTTTACACAAGGGGACCCTGAATTCCAGCCCTAATGCAAGTTCAACTCTCCCCCAAGCTTAATTTTTGCAAGATTCAAGTAGGTAGCCGTGTTGGACTGCCGTAGTCAAAAGAAATTGAAACAATTCCTTAAAAAGATAGTTAAAAAGACTCTTCTTAAAACCTAAAAATTCCCTTAAAAGAGTCAAGTCTTCAAAAAAGTTATATGATCTAAGAAAGTCTTTGAAAGAAACCTTCCAAAAGAATTTAAAAATTATAATGTAGCACCTTAGAGACCAGCTGAGTAGTTTTAGGTTTAAGCTTTCGTGTGCTTATACAAGTGTATCTGAAGAAGTGTGCATGCACATGAAAGCTTACACCTAAAACTGTTTTAATTAATTTTTGAAATATTTGTTACCATTAACTAGCAGGCAAAGAAGAGAAGCATTTTTTCATTCCTGGCATGTCTGATCTATTCTGACGTAAAGATGGCCAAAATATTGGGAAATATTAGAAAAAGATGGAGATAATTGGAAATTGCAGAGTTTGGAGAAAATGAAGGATAAAGTGCGAGACTGGTTACATTACGCTCAGATTAAAGAAGTCTTTAAGAATGATAAAAAGGTAGGGTTCCAGGTGGAGAAATCGAAGTTGGAAACAGAATTGTTAGAACCAAAGACTAAGGTATTATCAAGAATGTATAACTTGCTGTTAAAATGGAATACACAAGACAAAATGGTTAAATCGGTTATGATAAAATGGGCTCAGGATATCGGGCATAATATCATGTTTGAGGACTGGGAAAGGTTGTGGACCACTGGGCTGAACTTCACTGCATGTAATGCTCTGAAGGAAAATGTAATGAAAATGATATACAGATGGTACATGACCCCAGTTAAACTTGCCAAAATATACCATTTGTCTGATAATAAATGTTGGAAATGTAAAGAACATGAAGGTACATTCTTTCACCTCTGGTGGACTTGCCCTAAAGTGAAGGCTTTCTGGGAAATGATATATAATGAGTTGAAAGAGGTATTTAAGTATACCTTCACTAAGAAACCAGAGGCCTTCCTTCTGGGTATTGTCGGCCAGAAGGTGTTAAAGAAGGACCGAACATTTTTTATGTATGCAACAACGGCAGCAAGGATACTTATCGCTAAGAGTTGGAAAACCCAAGATCTACCCACGCTAGAAGATTGGCAGATGCAGCTGATGGACTATATGCAACTGGCCGAGATGACTGGTAGAATCCGAGACCTAGGAGAGGAGAGGATTGAGGAGGACTGGAGGAAATTTAAGATTTATTTACAAAAATATTGTAATTTGGTTGAATGCTAAGAAGGATGCTAGATCATAAATAATTGCCTACCATTGAATTCGATCTGATTTTGACGATAAGTGAGATTAAGGAAAATATAAACTTTTGGGAGAATTGCTAGATCTTATTTAAATGAGTGGAGATAAGATTGTAAACAAGTGGGTAATTTGCCTGAAAAAAATCTTTTTTGTAATGATGTAAGTGGGAGCGGGAGATGTGAGGGAGTCTAAAGAAGCGACAAAATTATGTTTTGATATAAGTAATGTTGTTTAATATTTACGTATTTGTATCTAAATCTTTTTTAATAAATTTGCATTAAAAAAAAATATATTCTGACGTAAAGATAAACTGTCAGAGATGCTTGAGAAGAAAGCAAAAGCAAATTTGTATGTGGGTGGTGCCTTTGCTTATTCTGCTCAGGGGGTGTTTAGTTTTTAATGAGAGATTTTGATTTAAAAACCTGGATGCGTCACACCTGAAAATGCCTGCAGACAAAGTTTTCATTTTATATATTTACGAGCCCTGCCAACCTGAAACCAATGATCTCCATCAGACAGTTCTTAAGTTAAAATTCAGTGTCAGCAAGTGGTTTCTTCTTAGATTTGAACAGTCAGTCCGAGACAGGATGCATATATCCTGGCACTTCCTAATTCCAGGCAGCACAAACATAAAACACCCTCCCTCTGATCATCCTGATAGAAACCAGATTTCTGCATGCTTAAGGATTGGCATCATCAATCCCGCACAAAGATTAATTTACAGTTGGCTTCGGTTCTAAGCCGCACCAAATTTCTTGCGAAATATTTGTATTTACGCAATATCCTATTCAAGTTGCTGAATTGTGAAACATGTCTGATGGGCAGTTCCTGTTGCATGGTCAGTTGAAACTATTGGCCCAGCGTCCCTGAAGGAGGAAGTCAGATAAAACAACACATAAATTATTGTTATAAATTGGGGGGGGGATCCCCCTAAACCCTGGGAATGAATAAATATTAGGATTGTGATTAATTGGGATATGTGCGCTACATGGGGTTACCTTTGAAGGTGACCCGGAAACTACAACTAATCCAGAATGTGGCAGCTAGACTGGTGACTGGGACCAGCCGCCGAGACCATATAACACAGGTCTTGAAAGGCCTACACTGGCTCCCAGTACGTTTCCAAGCACAATTCAAATGTTGGTGCTGACCTTTAAAGCCCTAAATGGCTTCGGCCCTGTATACCTGAAGGAGCATCTTCACCCCCATCATTCAGCCCTGACACTGAGATCCAGCTCCGAGGGCCTTCTGGCGGTTCCCTCCCTATGAGAAGTGAGTTTACAGGGGACCAGGCAGAGCGCCTTCTCGGATGTGGCGCCAGCCCTGTGGAACACCCTCCCATCAGATGTCAAGGAAATAAACAACTCTCTGACTTTTAGGAAACATCTGAAGTCAGCCCTGTTTAGGGAAGCTTTTAATGTTTGATGTTTTATCGTGTTTTTATATGTGCTGGAAGCCGCCCCGAGTGGCTGAGGAAACCCAGCCCGATGCATGGGCTATAAATAATAAAGTTGTTGTTGTTGTTGTTGTTGTTGTTGTTGTTGTTGTTGTTGTTGTTGTTGTTGTTGTTGTTGTTGTTGTTGTCATTCTGTGATCGAATCCTCCTTGTGGGTTCCCCAAGGACATGTGGTTAACCACTCTGAGAACAGATGCTGGTCTGTAATTCATTGACCTGATCCAGAAAGTTCTTCTTATGTTCTTAAAAGCAGGCACTCAAGATTACATCTGGAAATCATAAACACTAAGCAAAAAGGGATTTTCTTAAAAGCCGTTAAACAGGGCAGCTTTAAGCAAACAACCAGTTGACCGATTGCCAGAACGCAATTCTACAAATTCCCATCCCAACTGCATAACAAGGAGCAGCAAACCTGACCTGCTTTCTTGTACAATTTTCCAGACAAACTGCTCAGTCTTTTGGACACTAATTACCTGTACTTCAGTGGGCTCTCTGACAGAGCGAGCCGACATGATCGGCATCTCCAGAGGACACCTGTCAATCTTTCCTGCAAAAGCACACGGCAAAACACGCCAGTTCCATCGAGCCAAAGGTCATGAGATGTGTGCTTTTCCCCCAGTTTCTTTCAACACCGGATGCTTCGAATTCTGGGGAAGCCAGCCAGCCCTGGAATCATATTAAGCGGTTGATGACTCCTAAAGATGGGATGCAGATGACACAACCTTGATGGCAGAAGGTGAGGAGGAATTAAAGAACCTTTTAATGAGGGTGAAAGAGGAGAGTGCAAAATATGGTCTGAAGCTCAACATCAAAAAAACGAAAATCATGGCAACTGGTCCCATCACCTATTGGCAAATAGAAGGGGAAGAAATGGAGGCAGTGAGAGATTTTACTTTCTGGGGCTCCATGATCACTGCAGATGGTGACAGCAGCCACGAAATTAAAAGACGCCTGCTTCTTGGGAGAAAAGCAATGACAAACCTAGACAGCATCTTAAAAAGTAGAGACATCACCTTGCCAACAAAGGTCCGTATAGTAAAAGCTATGGCTTTCCCAGTAGTGATGTATGGAAGTGAGAGCTGGACCATAAAGAAGGCTGATCGCCAAAGAATGGATGTTTTTGAATTCTGGTGCTGCTGGAGACTCTTGAGGGTCCCATGGACTGAAAGAAGATCAAACCTATCCATTCTGAAGGAAATCAGCTCTGAGTGCTCACTGGAAGGACAGATCCTGAAGCTGAGGCTCCAATACTTTGGCCACCTCATGAGAAGAGAAGACTCTCTCGAAAAGACCCTGATGTTGGGAAAGATGGAGGGCACAAGGAGAAGGGGACGACAGAGGACAAGATGGTTGGACAGTGTTCTTCAAGCTACCAGCATGAGTTTGACCAAACTGCGGAGGCAGTGGAAGACAGAAGTGCCTGGCATGCTCTGGTCCATGGGGTCACGAAGAGTCGGACACGACTAAACAACAAAACAACAACAACAAAGATGGGAAGAACCGCACAGTAAAAAAAATAAAAAAAATCAAATCTAGCCATAGAGAACTAATTGGCAGGGACCAGAAGACGGCGGATGAAGTCGAGGGCTCAGGATAAAAAGGGAAATGGAAATGTGTAGGGTCAAATTCAAGAAGGAATATTCCTCTGTGTGTTCAGTGTCCTGCTCTGGCCAGAAGCAGAATGCTGGAAGATTCATCACAGATCAAAGAGAGCACTTATTCTCATAGTTAAACTATGGAACTCACTGCCACTGGAGATATTGATGGCCGACTTGGGTGGCTTCCAAAGAAGATCAGGCAAATTCATGGTGGAGAAGGCTATCAATTGCCACTAACCAGGTTACGGACTCCGCTAACGCAGAAATAGTACCTCAGGTTAAGAATTTTGCTTCAGGATGAGAACAGAAATCGTGTTCCGGCAGCACGGCGGCAGCTGGAGGCCCCATTAGCTAAAGTGGTGCTTCAGGTTAAGAACAGTTTCAGGTTAAGAACGGACCTCCGGAACAAATTAAGTTGTTAACCCAAGAATTGGAACCTTGGAAGCCAAATGCCTTTAAACTTGAACATTTTAGCTCCCAAACAATCGGAAATCCGGAAGGGAGGCGTTCTGGTTTCCAAACGTTATTCAGAACCCAAACATCTGACGTCACGTCCGTGGCTTCCGGTTGACTGCAGGAGCTTCCTGCAGCCAGTCGGAAGCCAAGGTTTGGTTTCCGAACGTTTTGGAAGTCGAACGGACCTCTGGAATGGATTCCTTTCAACTCCTGAGGTACGGCTGTATTTGGTATCAACGTTTCTTACTCTTTCTGCGCTCGCTTTGCAAGTCGCTTTGAGGCGCTTCTGTGTAAAAAGCAACAAGTAAGCATAGTAAATAAATAAATAAATAAATAAATAACTCTTCAGGATTTATTTCAAATTCCCACAGACGTTCCGCTTCTCCGGAAGCCTGAAAAAGCCCCGCTCGGATGCTTCTCCTCTGGAAAGCCTGATGTTCAGCGAGACAATTGGGGACGCATCCACTTAACACAGCAGAAATGAACAAGGAGCTGAGAGATGGAGTCAGAATGTGGGTGCATTTCGAAATGGGGATAAATGAAAAAGGGGGCCCCCTCTCTCTTCTCTCCCTCTCTCCACGAGGGTGCTGTGGTTGACATAACAACGAGAATCTAGCGAGCCACCCCTTCCTCGGGGGAAAGACAAGCACCGACAACGCTTCCCGCCCCATAACGCCCTTGCTCTCGACTGGAATGCTAAAAAATAGAAAAGGTTCTTTAATTACACCCCAAGGACACTGCGGCATGCAAGTGTGTTGCTCTATCAGCTCAGCACCAGCCGTCCAAAATCGTTACCAATTATTATCTCACTCACTCTTTCTCTCCCCCTCTCTCTCTCCAGAGCACCATCCAAGCTCATAATGCGTGAGGCAGATGTACACACTCCATCGCTTCGCGTCAACAGACATGCAAGACACCCCCCGTACAAAATTCCACAAATCCCATCCACGGCCTCGTTCCATTTCCTCAAAATTCCTCATCCCACCGCAAGCTTAATGGCGCATGCTGCTGCCCGTTTCAAAACATGGATCACGTCTCAAAGTGGTGCAGGGGTTAGAGGCCTCTGCCCAGTAAAACAAAACAAACTAGATTCCGTCCATACGCAGATCAAATGCCGGTCAATTAATGATCAAGTCGTTTTAAAAGCATTAGCCTAATGAGAGCACCGTAGATGATAATAATCAGCACATTTATGCTACTTGCAAACAAAAAAAACAAATTAGGTCGCTTTTGTGAAACAATGGCGTTAGCATTGAAAAAACGGTAAGGAATCCTTTACTTTAATATATTTTATTAAATGGTGGTGTTTTATCTGCCTTTCAACCTAAGGGAAGCAGTTTTAAACAACTTACAAGCACAGAAATCAGGTCTGAAAAATATACATGAGAGTACAGAGATGTGTTAAGGAGGTCCCACTAAATTTCACGTGAAGGTAGGTTAGCCAGAAAGCATATGGCCAACTTAAGGTAAAGGTAAAGGTACCCCTGCCCGTACGGGCCAGTCTTGACAGACTCTGGGGTTGGTGCGCCCATCTCACTCAAGAGGCCGGGGGCCAGCGCTGTCCGGAGACACTTCCGGGTCACATGGCCAGCGTGACAAAGCTGCATCTGGCGAGCCAGCGCAGCACACGGAAACGCCGTTTACCTTCCCGCCAGTAAGCAGTCCCTATTTACCTACTTGCACCCGGAGGTGCTTTCGA
This sequence comes from Podarcis cretensis, assembly GCF_951804945.1. Lineage (NCBI taxonomy): Eukaryota > Metazoa > Chordata > Lepidosauria > Squamata > Lacertidae > Podarcis > Podarcis cretensis. The sequence goes on from NC_137181.1 coordinate 7,862,117, forward strand.
ACTGCTAGGTTGGCAGGCGCTGGGACCGAGCAGCGGGAGCGCACCCCGCCGCGGGGATTCGAACCGCCGACCTTCCGATCGGCAAGCCCTAGGCGCTGAGGCTTTTACCCACAGTGCCACCCGCGTCCCTTATGGCCAACTTAGATGGCTTTAAAATACAAATTTACGGAGGAGGAGACTATCTTTGGTTACCAGCCATCATGGCCATACTCCGTGGTGGCATGTGGTCAGTGGACTATGGCAGGGGTCAGCAACCTTTTTCAGCCATGGGCCAGTCCACTGTCCCTCAGACCATGTGGTGGGCCGGTCTATATTTTGGGGAAAATAAATAAATGAATGAATTTCTATGCCTCAGAGATGCATTTTAAATCAAAGCACACATTCTACTCATGTAAAAACCCGCTGATTCCCAGGCCGTCCGTGGGCCGGATTGAGAAGGCGATTGGGCTGGATCCGGCCCATGGGCCTTAGGTTGGCTACCCCTAGACTATGGGGACTAGGCTAGATGTTCCCAGAAATTGCTGGGTGACCTGAGTCCACTAACATCTGAAAAGTGCTCCAGTAGTAAGACGTAGAATTGCACCACAGCATACGACAAGACACAATCTTAACCTTGGTCCACCCTCCTCATGGTCCCACTAGGCCTCCTCTGCCCCCCTCAGGATTGGAGGGGCGCTTAGCCCTGTGCCAGCAGAAATTGGCCCATCTGGATCAATAGTGCCGACACTGACTGGCAGCAGCTCTATAAGAGGCGAAAAAGCAGGAGAATGAGGCCTTTGCCAGCCTGCCCACAACCGCTGCACACAAACCACACTCAAATTCGCAGCACACTTACTCGTTCATTTAGGACAGGCAGAAGATTTGCATTCGGGTCTTTAAGCTGACAAAACGCATCCCGAAGACTGACAGAGAATCTGCTTACGCACCCGATCCCCCCCCCCCAAAAAAAAAACCCCTGAGCGCTATCATTACGATGCTTCCTCGCACTCGGCTCTCTGACTCAGCAGGTGAACCGAGGCGCACTTGGCCGTATCCACTGCGGCAGGTCAAGCCCACCGAGATGACAGTGACAGCTCCCCCCCAACGCCTTCGTCTCAGCAGGAAGCCTTTTCACACAGCCCGGGGGTCTGGCTCCGTCTGGAGTGGCCAGATGGAACAAATGAGGCGTAAGGTTTGTTTTTACAAAATGTCACTCAAGGGAGGAAAGGCTTTTCCGAGGTTCCTAGCGCACTCCAAAGGAACCGTTAAGGCAAGGCTCTTCGCGAGGAAGATAGTGAAGAGGATGGGTTGTATTCAACATGGCATCCTGTCAGCGCAAGCAATTAAACTTGTCCATCATGACTTTCCTCTCCTCTGTGCTCCTTAAATATGTTCTAGGGTAGGGGCTCCCGAACTTCAATATGATTATTAAAGTTTTTTGCTCCATGATCACTGCAGATGGTGACAGCAGCCACGAAATTAAAAGACGCCTGCTTCTTGGGAGAAAAGCAATGACAAACCTAGACAGCATCTTAAAAAGTAGAGACATCACCTTGCCAACAAAGGTCCGTATAGTAAAAGCTATGGCTTTCCCAGTAGTGATGTATGGAAGTGAGAGCTGGACCATAAAGAAGGCTGATCGCCAAAGAATGGATGTTTTTGAATTCTGGTGCTGCTGGAGACTCTTGAGGGTCCCATGGACTGAAAGAAGATCAAACCTCTCCATTCTGAAGGAAATCAGCCCTGAGTGCTCACTGGAAGGACAGATCCTGAAGCTGAGGCTCCAATACTTTGGCCACCTCATGAGAAGAGAAGACTCTCTCGAAAAGACCCTGATGTTGGGAAAGATGGAGGGCACAAGGAGAAGGGGACGACAGAGGACGAGATGGTTGGACAGTGTTCTTCAAGCTACCAGCATGAGTTTGACCAAACTGCAGGAGGCAGTGGAGGACAGAAGTGCCTGGCGTGCTCTGATCCATGGGGTCACGAAGAGTCGGACACGACTAAACAACAACAACAAAATTATACGCATGGCTGCCTCTGAGGATGATTCAGAAACTTCAGCTGGTGCAGAATTTGGTAGTCGGGTTTCTCACTGGGGCAAGATGGTTTGAACATACACTGGTACCTCAGTTCTAGAACGTAATCCATTCTGGAAGACTATTCAACTTCCAAGGCGTGTTCAAAAATGGAACCACTTACTTCTGGGTTTTTGGCGTTCGAAAACCGAAACGCTCGGCTTCTAAGATGCTCAAAAACCAAGGTACCGCTGTATAACACCAATCCTGGCCTGAGTGCACTGGTTGCCAATGAGATTCTGGATCAAATTCAAATTGCTGGGAGAACCCCAGTAGAGCCAAGGACATGGGGAAACCCTCAATAATCCCAAGGGAGCCCACTTCTCCAATAATAATAATAATAATAATAATAATAATAATAATAATAATAATTGGTGCCTCGCAAGACGAAATTAATCCGTTCCGCGAGTCTCTTCGTCTAGCGGTTTTTTCGTTTTGCGAAGCAAGCCCATTGATGGCTTAGCGGATTAGCGCTATTAGCGCTATTAGCGGCTTTTAGCGGCTTATCGGTTTAGCGGATAAGCAGATAAGCGGCTTAGCGGCTTAGAAAAAGGGGGGGGAGGAAAAAAACCCCGCAGGAACTCGCAAGACATTTTCGTCTTGCGAAGCAAGCCCATAGGGAAATTCGTTTTGCGAAGCACCTCCAAAATGGAAAACCCTTTCGTCTAGCGGGTTTTCCGTCTTGCGAGGCATTCGTCTTGCAGGGCACCACTGTATTATTTGTACCCCACCCATCTGGCTGAGTTTCCCCAGACACTCTGGGTGGCTTCCAACAAAGATTAAAAATACATCAAAATGTCACAGATTAAAAACTTCCCTGAACAGGGAAGTTTTCTAAATGTCAGGTAGTTGTTTATCTCCACAGGGCAGGCGCCACTACCGAGAAGGCCCTGGCCCAGCCTCAAAATTTAATGCCTTAGATGTAGGGCTGCCTCTGAAGAATTCAGAATTCAGAGGCCAGGTTGTTCACCGGAGCAAGAAGGTTTGAGCATATTACACTGATACTGTTCTGACTGCACTGGCTACCAATTAGTTTCCAGGCACAATTCAAAGTGCTGGTTTTGACCTATGAAGCCTTAAGCGGTTCAGGACTGCAATACCTCAAGGACCACCTCTTCCCATATGAACTGACCCGGACCCTGAAATCATCATCTAAGGCTCTTCCTTGCGTGCATCCTCCACCAGAGGTCTGGAGGGTGGCAACACGAGAACGGGCCTTTTCTGTGGTGCAGACTGCTCTCTCCAGTGAGCCTCAGCTGGTGCCTTTCTTACGTATCTTCAAAGGTAAAGGGACCCCTGACCATTAGGTCGTCGTGGATGACTCTGGGGTTGTGGCGCTCATCTTGCTTTATTGGCCGAGGGAGCCAGCATACAGCTTCCGGGTGAGGCCAGCATGATTAAGCCGCTTCTGGCAAACCAGAGCAGCGCACAGAAACACCGTTTACCTTCCCGCTGGAATGGTACCTATTTATCTACTTGCACTTTTGACATGCTTTTGAACTGCTAGGTTGGCAGGGGCAGGGACTGTGCAACGGGAATCCCCGTTGCGGGGATTCGAACCGCCAACCTTCTGATCGGCAAGCCCTAGGCTCTGTGGTTTAACCCACAGCGCCACCCGCGTCCCTGTTTAACATAAAAGGTAAAGGTAAAGGGACCCTCTTACCATTAGGGACCCCTGACCATTAGGACCATTAGGTGCCACCAAAAAGTAAGGGTTGCCATATGTCCTCTTTTTCATAGGTACGTACTGTAAAATGAGCGTCATCATAGTTAAAAGCAGAAGTTGGCAAATGTGTCCTCTTTTTTGCTCTTCAAAATATGGCCTTTTTTCTTTACTTATCTGTGCCCTTTGAGAAGTAGGCAAGATATTTTTAAATTTTCTTTTTTCTATTTCCTCTTAGTTTTAATGTATCCGTGTGGGTTTTTGCTTGGTTGGCTGGCTGAAAATGCTTTTGTTTGCTTTGAGCTAGATAACAAGCAATTAACAAATTTAATAAATAACAAACATATAAAATACTTCCTTATTAATTTAGGGTTGCCATATTTCAGGAAGCACGTATGACGGCCCTCATTAATTTTCAAAAAAAAGGTTATACAAAACTCTGAAAAATACAGCATTATCGAACAGCATTATCAAACGTGTATGAAAGATTTTTCAAAAATTTTATTCTGTTCTTTCTTTATGCTTCCATTGCCCCCCTTTTAAATTCAATGCCCCCTTATTGTACCCAAGACTACTACTGCCCCCACTAGATCATTCCAGCAGCCCCCAGGGGGCAGTAGATGATGCATATTCTCTACCCTATATAGCAGGGGCATCCAACTCCCAAGAGACTGCCATCTACTCCCGGGGGGGGGGGAATTCAGTGATCTACCCATTTTGGGGGGAGGGATGAACCCAATGTTTTTGAGCTATTTTAAGGGGGGGCAAGCCAAAAATGATGAGCTTTTTTTTTGGGGGGGGGGTGCCATAGTTTTGTTGATTTGGGGGAGGGGCACAGTAAACCACTAACAAGGTAGTGAGCCCGTCAGTGATTTCTCCGTCTCCCGTGGTTCCAATCGTGCACGAATAAAAGGAAGAGCGAGGTGGCAGGGCCAGATGCTGTTTTTCCCCCGCGGAGGAAAAACAGCCCATGATCTACCGTTAGCAGCTAGGGATCGACCTGTCGATCGTGGTCGACCAGTTGGACACCCCTGCTATATAGCATGTATCTTAATGGAAAACTCTTTGGACTCTGTCCTGTAATTCATGTACTGAATAAAAGATCTGCCCAATTGGGCAGATACAGAGTGGTTGTGACCCTCTGTATTGAAACCCCTAAAGAAGCGGTTCTCAACCTGTGGGTCCCCAGATGTTGTTGGACTACAACACCCATCACCCCTAGCTAGCAAGGTCAGAGCTCAGGGATGATGGGAGTTGTAGTCCAACAAAATCTGGGGACCCACAGGTTGAGAACCGCTGCCCTAAAGGGAATTTTCTCTGACACTCCACGTCGGACAGCAAGGCAAATAACCTAGTTTTGGGTGGAACACAAAGTGAAGCAAAATGGAAACAGCGCTGCATGCAACAAACCCAGGGTGGGACTGAAAATGATGCTCTCTTACGTCCCTGGCTGTACTCTAGTTTCTCTGCTGAACTCTCTGAGATGGTTTTTTTTGCCAAGCTGGTGCCATTCAGCTGCTTTGGGTGACAACTCCTTTCAGCCCCAGATATCTGAAGAGGAGCAGGTTGGCAAATTGTGCCCTGGAAAATGAGCCCCAGCCATTCATGCTCAAACGTTCAGCATTCCATGACTCTGATTTAGCACCACTAAGCTTTTAATTCCCAATTCGTTATTCAACCCTGGCATGTTTGTGGAGAGAGAAAAATGACTTTCATTTTCTCCCTGACACTGACAAGTGACTTCACATGGAAATGTTGGCTGCCGAGAACCTGCGAGCTGGTTCCAGAGGTGAGTAAATTCAGAGGAGGCGGGGAATCGTCAAACAAACTGTCTTAATTAAAATTTGCATTGCAAAGAGGCAGTGGCGCATTGTCTCGGTTCAAACTTTCTTTGCCATTCTTGGTTATTGATACTGTTGATCAGGGTTCGTCTGCTGTTGTGTGGTTTTTTTTTTTTTTTTTTTTGTTTATAAGTGGTACCTCTGCTTATGAATTTAATTCGTTCCAGAGGTCCCTTCTTAACCTGAAACCATTCTTAACCTGAGGTACTACTTTAGCTAATGGGGCCACAGTGGTACCTCTGGTTATGAACTTAATTCGTTCTGGAGGTCCGTTCTTAACCTGAAATCGTTCCTAACCTGAGGCACCACTTTAGCTAATGGGGCCTACTGCTGCCACTGTGCCGCCACCGTGCGATTTCTGTTCTCATCCTGAAGCAAAGTTCTTAACCCAAGGTACTACTTCCAGGTTAGCGGAGTCTGTAACACGAAGTGTTTGTAACTCAAGGTGTTTGTAAGCCGAGGTATCACTGTACAGGATTTGGGCAGGGTAACATCCTTGAATGTAAGTTTGTCAACAAGATTTCAGTTGATTTACAATGTCTCCAAATTAAATCTGAAACTGCCAATGGAAAATCCAAAGAGAGAGAGAGAGAAAGAGAGAGAGAGAGAGAGAGAGAGAGAGAGAGAGAGAAGTCATAGAACTGTAGAGCAGGATGGGACCTAAAGGGTCATTCATTTCCAGCCAAGTGAGAATAACAGCAAAAAAATCCCTGGCAATGGCCATCCAACCTCTGCTTAAAAACTTCCAATGAAGGAGAGTCCACCACCTTGTACTGGAAGAAGCAAAGATCACCAGTGTGGAAGCAATGATTCTTCAACATCACCTTCATTGGACTGGTCATGTTGTGCGGATGCCTGATGATCCTCTTCCAAAGCAACTACTCTATTCTGAACTTGAAAATGGAAAGTGTAATGCTAGTGGTCAACAAAAAAGGTTTAAAGACTGTCTCAAGGCAAATCTAAAAAAATGTAGTATAAACAGCAACAATTGGGAAACACTGGCCTGTGAGCGCTCCAGTTGGAGAACAGCCTTGACCAAAGGTGTCATGGGCTTTGAAGACACTCGAACTCAGGACACAAGGGAGAAACGTGCTAAGAGGAAGACACGCTTGGCAAATGCACACCGTCATCAACTCCCACCCGGAAACCAATGTCCCCACTGTGGAAGGACGTGTGGATCCAGAATAGGCCTCCACAGTCACTTACGGACTCATTGTTAAAACCGTGTTTATGGAAGACAATCTTACTCGGCTGCGAGGGATCACCAAAGAAGAAGGTAGTCTTTTCCACTTTTGGACAGCTTTTACATTCACCTCTGCTTTTGAAATCTTTTGATAAATTCCTGCAATTAAAATTCTTGTAATGCTGAATTTCAGTTGGTTCATCCGTGGGGAGATTATGTTGCCTTCTTGCTATTTATGAAGATTATGGTTCAATCTGTAGGTGTTTTTCTTAGGAGTTCTTCCCTGGAGTCTGTGCATGAACCCATCCACTGTGGTGCTTAGAGTGCCAGACGAGGACATGGGAGACCAAGGTTAAAGTCTCCACTTGTCCACAGAGCTCACCGGGTGACCTTGGGCTAGTCTGCCTCTCAGGCTAGCCAACCTCACAGGGCTGTCGTGGGGATTAAATGTGGCGGGGAGGGGGGAACTATGTATGCCAACTCGAGATCCATAAAGGAAAAAAATGTGGGATATAAACAAGATTTTTTAAGATGAATCATTGTGCCATCCTATGCTGGCTAAGGCCAATGGGACATCTGGAGGGCACCATGTTGGGGAAGGGTGCCTTAAAAAACAGTAGACCCTCCACATGTCCCTATTTTTCAGGGACAGTCCTGGATTTTCAGAAGCCATCCCGGTCCCTATTTTCATTGGCAAAACGTTGGAGGATATGGAGTTATGTGACCCTCAAGCCAAGGAAAAGTAACTATCCAACCTTTAGACATCTGAAGGCAGGGCTGTATGGGAAGTTTTTAAATGTTTAATTATTATTTTTTATATATGTCGGAAACTGTCCAGATTTTCTGGACAGACGGCTGGGTATAAGTATTATTATTATTATTATTATTATTATTATTATTATTATTATTGGAATATGACGTCCCTGTTTTCATCGGGGAAATGTTAGAGGGTATGAAATAGGTTTTCTTCAGCTCTTCAGATATGGCCTCATTGCAGCGGGATACATTTTCACAGGAGAAAATCAAATGCCAAACTGAAACATATTCAGTCAATATGGAAAACTAGAAGCTAGATCAATTTTTCACAAAAGAAATACTAAAAAAAGGAAATTCCCTTTTTATTCATATTTGTGCATAAAATGTCATCTTAATTCTCCTTCTCTGTGGGCTACTCAAAAGTGCATTTAAGCAGGTAAAAGTCCAATCCTGTGGAGGAACAAAATGGAGAAAAGATGGCTCAGAGTAGCAGACGCCATCGAATTCTAAGCCATTATATGATAATTATAGAATGAAAGAGTCACCAGAGAAGAGGCATAGATAATTACCCAACTCATTACAGAACGGAAACCGACAAGTCGTCAGAGGATAAACTTTTGAAACACTTAATACTTAGGCGGTTCCTCGACATCGCAGAATGTGGAAGTAATAAATTATCTCACTGAAGAGATTTTTAAAAATAAAATGCTGTGATTTATGGGCTAAAAATGGCCTAGCTCCTCCGAGGTGGCATGAAGGTTTGTGAAGGCTGGTGCAAGGATAAGAGCAGGCTTCCAGCAGGCCAGGGCAGCCAATAGATCAAGGGTAGCTCAACATGGCGCCCTCCAGACACTGTTGGACTACAACTCCCAGCATCCCTTGCCATTGGCCATGGTGGCGGGGGCTATTGGGAGTTGAAGTCTAGCAACATCGGAAAGGCACCATGTTGGCTGATTCTGCCACAGAATGCTTTTTCCCATGAAGTATGGTGGCCTGCAAGGGTCATGCCTTCTCGAGGGCCATTCCTGAATTTTTTTTTAATTTTTTTTAAATAAATAAAAAAATTCTTGGTCTTTGAAGGGATTTACATTAGGAATCACTCAATCTGGCTGCATATGGAAGAGTTTCACACTACCTCAGCGAAACGGTGTTTGTCTTTAATACAGGGGGATGAGGCAAAGCTTGAACCAGGAGGGAAGCACTTAACCATCTTCCGACCCCTTTGTTTTTTCTCTACAAAATTTACTAGTGTTCATTCTTAGCCTATATATTGTTATATCTTGAGTGGGATCAGCGCTATTTTTCTAGGAAAAGAGGCGCCAGAACACCACATCAATTGCGCTCACCTGAGAAGTGCCAGAACTGAGTTCTGGTGAGTTGCAGCTGGACAAAAGTCCTGGAGGGACCCCCTCTAAAACACTAGAAATTAATAAATGGTAGGATTTTGATTATTTGGAGTACTGAAGGGGAGGTTGGAGGCCAGTGGAAAAATAAAGGCTAAGCTTCTTTCCTATCCATTCTGAAGGAAATCAGTGCTCACTGGAAGGACAGATCCTGAAGCTGAAGCTCCAATACTTTGGCCACCTCATGAGAAGAGAAGACTCCCTGCAAAAGACCCTGATGTTGGGAAAGATGGAGGGCCCAAGGAGAAGGGAACGACAGAGGATGAAATGGTTGGACAGTGTTCTCGAAGCTACCAGCAAGACCAAATTCAGTGGGTGGGTGGGGAAAAAGTAACTGGGTCCCTATACTCTTTGAGGATTTGGTGTCATGAAAATGTGTGTTGTCCATTCCCCAATTCTTACCCCGACCTGTCCTTTATGTTGCCTGACGTGTCGCACATTTTGCCCGACCAAAGGTGGCAACCCTAGTCCGACAAGATGACTTATCCAACTCTACAATCCTATGATCCAGTTCCCCACCAACAATTCATACCAACAGCATAATCTGCATTTACAAAAACACATTCGAAGGAGCAGATTTTATTATACTTTTCAGCCTCTTTCTTTTTCAACAGGTAAGGTGCCACCCTAATGATCACCTGCAGCAGAAAGCTCCCAATTTCACCTGGGCTAAGACTCAGTGGAGGAGCTTGCATTCCTCCGATTTCCTTGTGGCCAAACTGGCCCAGTTCCAACCACTCTTTGCCCACCGTTGAGCTTTAGAGCAACTCGGGAGAATGTATACAAATTTACAGAGGACCGGAGAACTTCTGACAGCTGTGATGGAGCTCAAGGCCTTAGTCATTACCAGCCTGTCTCTCTGCAGTTTAGGCATCTACATTATTTTTGTACTTTCTCTCTCTCTTGCTCTGTCTCTTTCTGCCGATTGCTAGTTTGGGGGAAAATGAGAGGGTTTTTAAAAAGCCGGGTTCTCCTCCCACCTGCAGCCTCCCTCCCCTCCTCCCACTGCAAGAGGAAATGAGTAACTTCCACCGATTTGAAAGCGAGGTACTCAAATCCAGCGATGGGGAAATTAAGCTTTGCAGAGTGTACATTAAACCCGCAGCTTCCGTTCCCCAGGAGTGCGTCTAAAGCCAAAATCATGTATAGACAGTGCTTTTCTTCTAGGGGAATGCAGGGGTACGCATACCCCCTAAACATTTTGTGAATCTAACAGGAGAAGAAACTAAAAAAAAATTTTTTTTTTTTAGTTTATTCTCTAGCACGGTGAATCTTCCGTCCTGTTGCTACCCCCGATGGCGGCTTCCTTTCCTTTCCTGGTGTTTCCTGAGTATCAGATGGAAGAGGGCGTTTAATGTGTGAAGCAGTGTGGAATGTGGATGTGTGGTGTTTTACTGATGAAAGTTTGGCCTCATTGAGGGGCAATATTTCAATATGAGTAGGAAAATTACTATTTTTCATCAGAGGAATCGGGAAGATGTTAGTGCACACACAACCTCATGCCAACATGCTGTGCAATATGAGGCAATGCATGTTCTTTGTACTTTTGCCCATTTACTGTATTTATTCCCCCCCCCCCCCCCCGATTTGAACTATAAAATGGTGATTTTCTTGAGTCAAAATACGAGTACCCCTAAACATGTTTTAAGACAAAAAAAAAAGTACTGCGTATAGACAAAACACACTGGGTGCAATGGCAGATGAGAGGATTGCCAAAGTCTTTCCCCCCAGATGTCCACATCCTATTTATTTATTTATTTAGCCAAGTATGTAAAGCTGAATGTGCACAAGTTAAATGTGTGTAAGTTGTGGGCTTACTATACTTCAAGGTGCATTTGGGTATTTCCTCATACCTGTGTGGGTCTCGGCTGCCACTCCCCACTCCAGGGGGGTAGAGAGAAACCAGTCTTCTCAGATATCATACAACAAAGGAGGGAACTCTCAAAAGAGGGTGTCATGGACTGGCTGGGTACAGAGGAATGGTGGGAGGCACCAGCTGGTGGGCCCCCAAGGGAACCCCCAGGGGAAGAAGGCCCAGGGCCAGGGGACTGATGGTGGGACAATGACAAGTGGTCAGAGGGAGAGGACTGGGAGGAGGAGGTGACAGAAGTTTAAGAGAAAACAGGGTTTAGTGAGCAGGAAGAGGCTGTGGCAGAGACCAGTCCAGGATCAGAGGAAGAAGCGGAGGTTGGTGAAGAAGAAGAAGAAGAAGAAGAAGAAGAAGAAGAAGAAGAAGAAGAAGAAGAGTTTAGATTTGATATCCCGCTTTATCACTACCCTAAGGAGTCTCAAAGTGGCTTTCCCTTCCTCCCTCACAACAAACTGTGGGGTGAGTGAGGCTGAGAGACTTCAGAGAAGTGTGACTAGCCCAAGGTCACCCAGCAGCTGCATGCGGAGGAGCGGGGAAGCGAACCTGGTTCACCAGATTACGAGTCCACCACTCTTAACCACTACACCACACTGGTGAGGAAAAGGGCCAAGAGGCAGAGTGGAGGCAGGCTGCTGAAGAAGCCAGGGAGGTCTTTCCCTCCTGTTGTGACCAGCTCCCCTCCTCCCTGGTCTCACAGAACATACAGAGGAATGAAGAGGGTGGAGCAAAGAGGGACTAGATGAAGGAGTATTAGGCTGCTGGGGAAGGAACTGGGGAAGGAGCCATAGAGAGAAGTGGGAAGGTGAGGACCTTTAGTCCTCGCGACTGCATCCTTGGGGCAAGACCAAAATGGGAAGAGTTGCTGTGAACACTAGGCCTGTGTTCTTTGGTTTCTTTGAATAAGAAGTTAACTTCACTGACATCAGGCTATTTATTCCCGAACGATGCATGACTCTGACTTCTGACAGAGAGGGTTTCTTCCAACTTTCTCCCCAGGTGTCAGCACTCCTGGTCTTCCTTTTGAAGTGGAACTCTCTTGGACTCTTCAAAGCTGTATTATACTATTTGAGAACAGGCAATACTTTCCCCAGAGGATTCTGGAAAGCATCATTTGTTAAGGGTGCAGAGAGCAGCTGTGATCCACACCACATGATTCTCTGGAGAGACTGGTGACCCATACACACACACACACACACACACACACACACTGGTACCTCGGGTTAAGTACTTAATTCGTTCCGGAGGTCCGTTCTTAACCTGAAATTGTTCTTAACCTGAAGCACCACTTTAGCTAATGGGGCCGCACCGCCGGAGCACGATTTCTGTTCTCATCCTGAAGCAAAGTTCTTAACCTGAAGCGCTATTTCTGGGTTAGCGGAGTCTGTAACCTGAAGCATATGTAACCCGAGGTACCACTGTATGTATATATCACACACACACACACAGTATATATATATTTATACCCCACCCATCTGGCTGGGTTTCCCCAGCCACTCTGCGCAGCTCCCAACAGAATATTAAAAACTCGATAAAATATCAAACATTAAAAAACTTCCCTGAGCAGGGCTGCCTTCAGGTGTCTTCTAAAAGTCAGATAGTTGTTTATTTCCTTGACATCTGATGGGAGGGCATTCCACAGGGCAGGCGCCACTACAGAGAAGGCTCCCTCTGCATTATACTGAGGTAAAGTGCAGACAAAATACATTTCTTACTACAAATGAGACACATTCTTTGCAAGGATGTGTATGTTAGGCAAAATGACATAAACCATGCGTGTCTCGGGAGAAATTTGCGCAAAAATGCTGATGAATTTTCATTAGCTTTCTCCCTCCTCCCCCCCCAAAAAAACCCCACAACTGATGTGGAAATAGGAAGAATGAGGAAACAGTAACTAAGAGAGATCAGCCTTGACAGATCAGCCCATCCCTAACTCTGAGCAACTTCCTTTTTTTCCGCTTTAATGAAAAAGAAGCAATTGGGAGTTGTACACACTCCAAGCTCCACCATTCAAGCCCGATTCAGGGTGCTCTATTTTTAAATACGCTGATCATGTCAGCTGCTGCAAACAGATGTTCTTGGCTTCTGTAGAAACACGGGGTTGAGGAGGACGCACACCCAGTTATCAGCACACTTGTCTTATCTCATTTTGGATTCACAAGGTGCACCCTGAAAAAGAGACAATTGCAGGACAACAGCAGGTGGCAGGGAAGTGACTTCCTGACATCTACTGTAGAGAGCACCAAGGAATGACTGCTCCCCACATTAAATGGGGGACGCCCTTTGCGTGGTCGCACGCAGCCCCTCGAACCCTATGCAGCACCATTAGCACAGGCTTGGCTTCACTTTCCCCAGGTGGGATACCTGGAGGTCTCCGCCTACCTCAGCCGGAAAGGAATTCTCCTGCATTGGCAGGTTTTGCCTTTCCTGTAGCAAAATGTCACAACTTTGGTGGACTCAAGCCTTGGGCGGAATCCTTTAGTCTATCTTCCCTAAATGGGAGAGGGCGTGCAGCAGTGACCCATGCCCCTCCTCTTTGTGGTGGCGATGCCAGGGTTCCCATTAAAAGGGTTGTTTAAGGGGAGGCTCTGGCCATACGCCTAGAGGTCGTCATTGCTCTCCCCTGCGACGGCGGCATAATGGGGGAGGGCTCTCTCTGCTTGAACATATGTTCTCCAGAGCCAGCCCATCCCCCCCCACTGGATAACCCTGATGTTCCCCAGATCCCCGGTGGGGGACTGGGAGGGATAAACGCCCAATGCCTGAGCCAAGGTCTACCCACATCTGAAACATAATAAAGTTGTGGCCAATTTAATCCCATAGCACGTTGTCTTGAGTTGTTATTCCACATGGGGGGCGCCAGGGTTTGGGGGACTCTGTCTGTACATGCAAATGACCAGGACTGCTAAGTTGGTGTGCAAAGCCTGAGAGCATCTGCTTGGAATGCAGAAGGTCTCGGGTTCAAAACCCCAGCATTTCAAGGTAGGGCTGGGAGAGACTCCTGTCTGAAACCCCGGAGAACATTTCTTACAGTCCTATGAGCTAAAAAGAGATGGAAGATTTGTTCTAAAGGAGGGAACTGGAATCTGGTTTCCCTCCCATGTCTTTTTGTTCTAATAGCCAACGTCAGCTGCAAGCGAATTTGACCTTGTCCACCTTGATAGGGATTTGGAGAACTGAAACATACACTCCAACATTTCTCCAGTGAAAATAGGGATGTCCTATTCAACAACAACAATCCAAAGGCATAGAAGACATTTGAAGACAACATAGAAGACATCTGAAGGAAGCCCTGTTTAGGGAAGTTTTAATGTTTGATGTTTTATCGTGTTTTAAATATTCTGTCGGGAGCCACCCAGAGTGGTTGGGGAAACCCAGTCAGATGTGCAGGGTACAAATAATAAATTATTATTATAATATTATAACAACAACAATATCCCACCCATCTGACTGGGTTGCCCCAGCCACTCTGAGCAGCTTCCAACATATAAAAACATTAAACATTTTTTAAAAAACTTCCCTATACAGGCCTGCCTTCAGATGTCTTCTGAAGGTTGCATAGTTACTTATCTCCTTGACTTAGGGGTCGCAAAACTCCTTCCCCTCCAACATTTATCCGATGAAAATGTTGTTGTTTAGTCATTTAGTCATGTCCGACTCTTCGTGACCCCATGGACCAGAGCACGCCAGGCACTTCTGTCTTCCACTGCCTCCCGCAGTTTGGTCAAACTCATGCTGGTAGCTTTGAGAACACTATCCAACCATCTTGTCTTCTGTCGTCCCCTTCTCCTTGTGCCCTCCATCTTTCCCAACATCAGGGTCTTTCCCAGGGAGTCTTCTCTTCTCATGAGGTGGCCAAAGTATTGGAGCCTCAGCTTCAGGATCTGTCCTTCCAGCGAGCACTCAGGGCTGATTTCCTCCAGAATGGATAGGTGTGATCTTCTTGCAGTCCATGGGACTCTCAAGAGTCTCCTCCAGCACCATAATCCAAAAGCATATATTCTTTGGCGATCAGCCTTCTTTATGGTCCAGCTCTCACTTCCATACGTCACTACTGGGAAAACCATAGCTTTAACTATAGGGACCTTTGTTGGCAAGGTGATGTCTCTGCTTTTTAAGATGCTGTCTATGTTTGTCACTGCTTTTCTCCAAAGTAGCAGGCTGATGAAAATAGGGGCGTCCTAAGGAAAAGCTGGACATTAGGGGATCAAATCAGAAAGCAGGATGTCTTCTGTTAATCCGGGACTGTCCCTGGAACATAGAGACTCTTGGAGGGTCTGTTGTAATATTGGAGAGGAAATCTGAAAATCAATCATTTCATTTTACAGTGGAAGAGCCATAGCCCCTTGGAAGAGAATCCACCAAACCAGTGGAAGGTTCAATCCCTGGCATCTCCAGGTTTGAAATCCCAGGAAGCGCTGCCAGTCAGTGTAGGCATCATTGAGCCAGATGGATCAATGAGCTGACCTAGTAGTAGGCTGCTTCCTGTACAGTAGTACCTTGGTTCTCAAACTTATTCTGTTCTGGAATCCGTTCCAAAATAAAGCGTTCCAAAACCAAGGCACACTTTCCCATAGATAGTAATGCAAAATGGATGAATCCGTTCCAGACTTCTAAAAACAACACCTAAAACAGCAATTTAACATGAATTTTACTATCTAACGAGACCATTGATCCATAAAATGAAAGCAATAAACAATGTACAGTACTATAAAATAAATAAGACAGTATTGTAGATGATTAAAAAAAATAATCTTACCTGCACTGATGATAGTCATTGTTTGAATGGGGGGGCTTTTATCCATTTCCTCAGTCACACAAGCAAGCAATCAGTAGCTGAACTGGGTTCCACACAGTCACAAAACCAAATTAACGGAAAAAGCCTCAAAAATAAAAACGCAAAATAAATAGCAAAAACAAAAGCGCCAAACTTAATCCATTCCAGAAGTCTGTTTGACTTCCGAAATGTTCGAAAACCAAGGTGCAGCTTCTGATTGGTGCAGGTGCCCCGAAAACAATAGCTGACAACCACATCGGATGTTCGGCTTCCAAAAAACATTCGAAAACTGAAACACTTGATTCTGAGTATTCGGCGTTTGAGAACCAAGGCATTTGAGAACCAAGCTTCCACTGTATTTGACTCTGTTCTCTTCACTCCATACATATCATTCACTATTATTTATTGCAATTGCATCCCACATTTTTCTCCAAGGGGCTGATGGTCCCCCCCCTCCTTAGCTAATCCCCACAACAACCCCCTGAGATGGGTCAGGCTGAGAGGCAGCGACTGGCCCAAGGTCACCCAATGACCTTGGATTTCAAACCAATGTGCCATGAATTGCTACTGAGGTTTTCTGTATTATTATTATCTTCCTCAGTGGGTCGTAGAAACTGTTCTGAATAATGCTTTTAATAGGGTAGGGGGCACTGGGTAGCAGCCCCCAATGTTTGGGAACCACAGCACTAATCCCCACTGACACTCAGAGAAGAAATAGGCTTATTCTGCTAAAAGCTTTGGAGAGTCGCCGTATCTTTCATTTCCCCTGCCTTTGTGTTTCTGTTAGAAATGAGATCTTTGCATCCCATGGCTCCTGTTCTCAGACCCTCTACACTGGGAACTGTCTCATCGAGATCGAGAGAAGCTCTCCAAGACAGGCAGCAAACAAATCAGGCTCTGTGATTCCCCTTTACTCTGAAGCAACCCCACTTAAACGTGCGTGGAAAGGGTTCACGGACTCAGAGATGTCTGGCAGATGCTCTCTGTGCGGTGACAGAAGAGGCAGGCAGGCAAGCTGCGAAGGGTGTATTGAAATTCAAAAGAGGCCTCCAATAAATTGAAATAATTTTGGAAGGGCTAAGGGTTTTTTTAATCCAAGGATAACTAGTTGAGAGACAGACAGAGATAGACATTAAGCAGTTACTCTGAGGGTCATCAAAGGCTTCCTGATTGGACTCTGTCATCCGTCTTGAAAACACTTCACTGGGTGGCAGTGAGCTATCTAGTCCTATTCAGAATCTTACTATTAAAATATAATGCCTAAAATTGGTGGAGGTTTCCAGTCCTTAAAAGGACACCTTCATCAATATCAACTATCTAAGACTTTACGATTAGCAGGTCAGGCTTCCTGATGGTGCCATTACTAGGGGCTGACTTGATTGATTGATTGATTGATTGATTGATTGATTGCCTTTTCCCTGGACTGGGACTGAAGGTGGCTTACACAAATTAAGACAAGACCAAAAAAATGCAAAAAGCTTAAAGCAAACAAAAGATTTTTTTTAAAAAAATACAGTGGTACCTCGGGTTACAAATACCTCAGATTACAAACACTTCAGGTTTCAGGTTCTGCTAACCCGGAAGTAGTACCTCAGGTTAAGAACTTTACCTCAGGATGAGAACAGAAATTGTGCGCCAGCAGCAGCAGGAGGCCCCATTAAATAAAGGGGTACCTCAGGTTAAGAATGGTCTCAGATTAAGAACGGACAAGAAAAAAGAAAGAATAAGAACGGACCTCTGGAACGAATTAAGTTTGTAACCAGAGGTCCCACTGTAATAATTAAAATGTAATAGAGTTTAAGCAAAATTTAAAAATACAGATAATAAAAGCAATAAAATAGCACAGCACTATAAAAAGCCCTTTCCTTAAACAAACAAACAAACAAACAAACAAACTCAGTCCCAAAAGCTCTGTCAGAATAAAACAGTCTTCACCTGCCGCTGGAAGAACACAAGAAGGAAGCCAGTCTAGCTTCTCTGGGGAGAGAGTTCTACGGTGTGGGAGCAGCCACAAATCAGGGCCCTTTCTCTGATCCCCACCAAGCATGCCTGTGAGGGTGGCAGGACTGAAAGAAGCCCCCCCTCACTGAAGATCCCAGATCCCAGGCAAATTCATATAGGAGGGTCTTCTTAGAATCATAGAGTTGGAAGAGACCACAAGGGCCATTGAGTCCAACCCCCTGCCAAGCAGGAAACACCATCAGAGCACTCCTGACATATGGTTGTCAAGCCTCTGCTTAAAGACCTCCAAAGAAGGAGACTCCACCACACTCCTTGGCAGCAAATTCCACTGTCAAACAGCTCTTACTGTCAGGAAGTTCTTCCTAATATTTAGGTGGAATCTTCTTTCTTGTAGTTTGGAGCCACTGCTCCGTGTCCACTTCTCTGGAGCAGCAGAAAACAACCTTTCTCCCTCCTCTATGTGACATCCTTTTATATATTTGAACATGGCTATCATATCACCCCTTAACCTCCTCTTCTCCAGGCTAAACATGCCCAGCTCCCTTAGCCGTTCTTCATAAGGCATCGTTTCCAGGCCTTTGACCATTTTGGTTGCCCTCCTCTGGACACGTTCCAGTTTGTCAGTGTCCTTCTTGAACTGTGGTGCCCAGAACTGGACACAGTACTCCAGGTGAGGTCTGACCAGAGCAGAATACAGTGGCACTATTGAGGCATCTAACCATAAGCTTGCATTTTTATTAAAGCTTATATGTTTAATCAGGGCTTGTATTTTAAGAATGAGCTTAAAGATCTTCAACTGTTTCATGCCAGGCAGAAGACCAGCTGCCTAAAAACCTTGGCAAGATGTTTTTCTCCTAGACAAGCCCCCCCCCCCCCCCCCGATTTATAGCAGAAAACAATTCTCAAAGTCGTAAAAAGGGAATTACAGGCTGAGAGCCAAGGTTACACTGACCCTACAAATTAAGGGTGGATAAATAGTAAAATGAGCCATATCTTCTTCCTAAGGTTAAAAAGGTCAAGAGCAGTGAAAAAGCAACTGGTCTGGCTGGCAGAAACAGAACATTTTTGGGAAGTCTTTTCTAAAGCTGTTTCTTTCTTAAACTAAGATCCTTTTAAGATTTCTTTTCCTTTTAAAAGGTTATTTATGTATTAAATATATTAGTTTAAATATAATTATGCAAAGGATTTAAGAAATGCTAGATTCTTATTTCATATAGTTGGAAGAGATCACAGGGGCCATCAGCCACCAGCCCCCCCCCCCCCCTTGCCAGACAGGAGACGCCATCGAGCACTCCTGATATATGGTTGTCAGGCCTTTTGTTTAGAAACCTTCAAATGAAGGAGATCTCTCAATGTTGATGTGAACTCAAAATCCTTGACATATGTTTAAGATAAAAATTCAAGATTAATCATCTGTTTTGGAAGGCAATAGGGCAAGGAGAGCAAGAGGTGAGCTGGTAATTAAGATTCCTTGTTGAGACACATGTAAGATATATTACTACTTATTTGTCATTTATAGATAGAAGAATATATAGCTTTTTGATTTCCATAAAAGGACAGAAGGAAATGGGTGTATCTTTTGTGATTGGTTCTAGCAAATAGCCAATAGGAATTTCAACCAGGCTGATTGGACAGAGGCAGCCACAGGAGGAGCAAGGGGGCTGGATTAAGGAAATATAAGTGCTGGCCAGAATGGCAAGAGGCCAGGCCAGAGCTTGGTAACCATATACCACTGTGCCTCATATTTATTTGTCTGACAAATAAATTACTATTTTAATTTCTCTATTGCTGCGTTGAATATTTCATTCCAGCTAAGCGTTAACCACAAGCAGGGTGCTACACTATTACTTCCCTTGATCTAGATGCTATACTCCTATTGATGCAGCCCAGAATTGCATTGGCTTGTTTAGCTGCCGCGTCACACTGTTGGCTCATGTCAAGTTTGTGGTCAACCAAGACTCCTAGATCCTTTTCACATGTACTGCTCTCAAGCCAGGTGTCCCCCATCTTGTATTTGTGCCTCTCATTTTTTTTTGCCCAAGTGCAATACTTTACATTTCTCCCTGTTAAAATTCAGGGTCTTCTTGGTGGTGTCTCCTCTTTTGTGGAATGCCCTCCCCAGAGAGCTGCATTTCTCCCCTTCGTTCAGGAGGAAGGTAAAAGCATCCCTGTATACCCAGGCATTTGGCTCTAGCGCCACCTACTGCTGGTCTCCCCGCCTTCTACCCTACCAGTCCCAATGGACACCACTCAATTCAGCGCTGAATATTCTAAGTGAGAGATCCTTTAGGAAGGGGCCATCAGTCATGCTAACACCCTGCTCTCTAGTAACAATGGGGTTGGAGTCACATGAAAGACTTATGATACAATCCCCAGCGACGGAACAACCAAAATAAGGCAGGCTGAGGTCTCCAGCTGACCCACAAAGGTGGTCAAGTTGGTTTTGTGGCAGGAGTGAACTGTTGCTTATTATCTCTCTATATATAATAAAGTAAAGGAGCCCTGGGTGGTTAAGTCCAGTCAAAGGTGACTATGGGGTTGCAGCACTCATCTCACTTTCAGGCAAAGGGAGCTGGCGTTTGTCCAGAGACAACTTTCCGGGTCATGTGGCCAGAATCTTGTGAGGCTTTCAGGGCTGCAGCAGAGAGGATGGAATGGGGAACTTTCCTTCTGTGAACTTTGGGGAGATCCACAGCACACAACTGAAGCTCATTCAGCACCACACGTGTAAATTGTGAAAAGTCCTGGGAACTGTAGTTTGATATGGTTGCTAGGAGTTGTAGCTCTGTGAGGGCGAAGCCACAGTCCCCAGAATTCTTTGGGGGAACAAATGTGATAATATGGTATGGATCTGCCCTTACTTGAGTTAAGCCATGCTGGGGTCCATAATGCTTAGTATATAATACCCAGATAATTTAAATCAGGCTGGGGAACCTTAGACTGAGGGCTGGCTGTGGCCCTCTAGTTCTCTCTATGTGGCCCCTGAGACTGCCCAGTTCACACACCTCACCCTACTGGAATGCGACCTTGATCAGTGATGATGCTTCTTGTTTTGAGGAGTATTGAAATTAAAGGGCACGGCCGAGTTCGGTTCCTCCATTTCAATAGGTCTACTCTGAGTACAATTTAATCGGTGCTTGCTTATCCTCGATAAACCCCCTTTTTATATTATAAATAAATAAATTTATTGCATTTCAATTTGCTACTTTGCACAATATGTTTTTGCCAACCTTGAATTTACAGAATGGCATAAATGTTTACGGCGATTATCTGAACCTGGTGCATAGACCTCGCATTTGCTTTGTGGGTGAGCATTCAGCAGGTTTAAGAATATTATTGTTAGTTCCATTTTTTTAAAAAAAAATGTTCTGGCTGGATGTTGCCCAATTAAACCAGTGTGTGGTTAAGACAAATGCAAATCTGTTCTGCCAAAAAACCACAATTGGGGTATTTGCTTTTTTAGAGCGCTTGCTCTTCAGTCAAAAAAAGCAGTTTTGCATCCCAGCAATTAAAACAAGACAGCCTTTCAATCGAAAAGTCATGGCACAAAAGGAAAAAAGATTCAGGGAGGGAAGAGGTTGGGGAAAGCAAAACCCAGCATCAATCTTGAAAGTTATAGTAGTAGCTCTTATATTGGCAAAATGCGCTACGGCTAAAGGAGCGATGTCTGGACTTGGCAAATGAAGGCATTTTCAGGTAATAGGATGACTTGGGTTTTCTGAAAACTGGGAGAAACTCTCTCTCTCTCTCTCTCTCTCTCACACACACACACACACACACACACACACACAGACACCATTCAGGTGGATGGGTGGAAGTTTTGTACTTAATAATACAAAATATCTGATCCGATAAGGACTGGAATGGGACCATCACATTTCATTTCTTGCTTTTGCCTCTCTGATATGTTTTATGCTTTATTTCATTAAAACAGCAACCCTGCACCTTGTGGCTTTTCTCATTTTATCCTTTGGTGGCGTGTGAGGGTTGTGAATGGTTGCACAACCTAGCTGTGTGAAAACCAGATATCTGTGTTTGAACACAAAAGCACCCTGGAACAGGGCGTCCTGTTCCCCAACTGGTCACCTTGGCTTCTAAAAGCCCCTTTTGCAAATGTCCATAGGTTTGGCATGTGCGTTCATGTCTGTGGGGAACGGTGCCAGAACGATGGATGAAAACCGTGTGTTGTGTTCCAGACACACAGACAACACAGCTCCAATCAAACACACCACAAGGGAGCCTGCCCTCCAGGGGAATCACTGAAACCTATGATCCAGCCATACCCTATAGCGGTCGCGTTGTGGACAGAAGCCGTTGCCCGTGTTAACTTAGTCCTGGGAATAGCCCTTAAATTATTGGATGTTCGGTTATATTCCCACGCCATGGGCCTTGGCACAGGGGCAATGTCTGCATGGTAGCCAAAAGGCTGTTGTTGCTACTCTGGAAGGAACGAAAGCACATGCGCGTACAGGATCACTTAGCGATCAGGAGACTTATCTATTTTTGCAGCATTTGGAAAAAGCTACGTTTAGCAGGTATCACAAAGAGAATAAACACTTGGGTATTTCAGAATTGTTTGCATGAACTACATGCCCAGCAAGCTCTACCGGAGCCTATCTCCCCTCCATCCTTTAACCCCTTGCTCTGTTTTTACCTGACAGCCAAAGTGAGCAGGGATGTTTACATGGCAAAAGATACCCTGATTTTGCCAATAAGCCCAAATGAAATTAGCAAATGCAAACAACTCACACGCGATGCTTGTTCTACGAAAGGACGAACTGGCGATACAAATTCTAACATTCCATCTCACCTTCTGACCCAGAATCCCATTTCTCCCCTAATCCTTGCTGCGGTTAATTGATGAGGAGGGAAATGCACTCTTAGCATGCTCAGAAGCTATTCCACATGTTGCAGGGTTTAACAATGACCATGGGGGGGGGGGGAGATAGCTTCAGAAGAACAGTCATACTTGGGACTGAATCCTGGATTTACCGGTACATATTTAGAAAGTGGAAAGTAGAATGATGCAGAGAATCAAAACCTGAGAAATCTGGTGGAGGAAAACAAGTCACATATTCCACAGAATAATCCCCTTTACTATAAGACAGTTACAGGGAACCCTTATTTCAGATATTTATTCTGAACGTACACTACTCCTCTAAATTTACAATGTTGATGATTTTCATACCCGAGACCCACCTATGACCCCCAAACTACAAAACGGGCAGGAGCACTTTTAATATTTTGTTTATTTAATTTGAAGTATGCACATGTCATATTTCCATATAAATATTCCCAGGATGCCTTAAATAGGAAGAATAAAACACAACCACAAAAGTGTTATGTTCGAGTTCCTCTGTCTGACAGTGAATACCCCCTTCTTCACCTTTCATAAATTCTTTTTATCCTAATAAACATAAACAGAGGGAAACAGCCATCACAACCCATGAGTGGTCCTCAGTAGACTGGGGCATGATCCAGTTACTGGGTGCAGCTGGCTGGTTGAAAGTCAATGCTCTGAAGCTGCCCTGTTTTTTCCCTCAAAAAAAAAAAAAAAAAATACAACCTAAGACACAACACACCTCAGAAACTGCTTAGCTAACATATTCCATAAATACCTAAAGCAATTGGGGAATATCTATATCCGAGTGGGGATGCTGACCATCTCAGGTAAATTCTGGGAATGTCAAAAACTCATAAATATGCATCTGGATCTCGCTCAGTTATATGTGACTGCAAATAACCAGAAGACATGCAATTCCCACTACGAGTGACAGGCTAGCATATAAATGCTAGGAAGATGTTGATTATCCCCTAGATAGTGCAAGTGGGTCGTATATTGTATACATATGGATTCCAGATAGAGGTATCACAGAGCCACTTTTAAAGAACAATTCCCCTGCAAAGGATTGTGGGGCTGTTATTTACCACCCTACGCACAGTTCAGCACCCTTAAAAATCACATATCCCAAGATTCTTGGCAGGGATGGAGCAAATGTATTTTAAATGTATGCTGTACACACTGCCCAGTGACACCAGTTGTATTCCATGAGTTTTGGGTCCTTCTTCTTGCATATCCTATCCGTACATGTGCACACAATGGACATATATACCTGATCGTAAACTCTAGTCCACAACTACGTTGGCCACCGCTGACCTGTTTGCCTTTCTGTCTCATTCAGATGTTTGGACATGAATATGAACACCGATCAAACTTGCGGCATTCGCCTTGACAAATGCATGTAAAACTTAAAACCCGCAAATTGTGCTTACTTCTACAACACACCCGCCAACGAGAAAGTCCAGTTGTAGCAATGGTTCCTCAGGACTAAGTCCCATCGGTCCCAATAGGACTTACTTCCAAGTAAGGATGCTTAGCCTTGAGGCCAAGAAGGATGACACAAATATGCTTCGCTTCAGTTTAACAGGCTTGTGCCCATTTTCATAGCCACCGTCAGATCAATCAAAGGACCAGAACATGGAAATCTGCCTTGTATTGAAAGCAGGGAAACAATTTTTTTGCCCTACCTGGAGATGCCAGAAATTTAACCTGGGACCTTCTGAGCTCATATACTGATATCAGAACCGAGGAACAACTTTGATGGAGTGACTCCAGATTGCTTCACAGGAATGATAACATATTTTCAAAGCTCCTGTGTATCTGAAAGCTCATACCAAGAACTAACTTAGTTGGTCTTTAAGGTGCTACTGGAAGGAATTTTTTAATTATATTTTCAAAGCATACCTAATATTCTTCTCTCCCACTGTTTCTCATCACCAATATTCAGCAAGTATTGTTTAAATGAGCAGCGATATTTGTGTAATGTCGGGGACCAAATGGTAATCTTAGAAGCACATGTAGATTCTCTCCAAAGAGTAATATACGACTGGCACATCCACGATTGTCTAGCCAGTTGAGATGGCTTGTAAGGAGAATCTGGACCCACTGGGCATTTTTTTTCATACGCGATGAGCGCAGCCCCACTGAGGTCAACGAGTGGGGTTTACTCTGAGTAACTGTGCATAAAACAGCAGTCTAAAATCAGCTGGTGCTTCAGTGAGATTGAAAGCCAGTGCAAAATACCGATTGCCCGACAATCTCAGCACCGGAGAAAGGGTCTAACGCGCGTGCAGCCATCTCACGTTAAGAATGTTTATTGAGTCCATCGGGATTCACATGCCCAACCTGAACGTGGAAGCAAGCTGTTTTTGAGCTCAGCAGTTGCTAACCTGTGCTGCATTTTAGACTGGGGTTGCACAGAATATGTGGATCAGGGTTTCCATTGGCTTCACATCCCCAAAACCCTGGAGAGCAGCTGCCAAGGCAGTGCAGGTGATAATGAAACGCATGGACCATTAGTCTGACTCAGTAGAACACAGCTTGCTCCAGCACCCATATATATGTGTGTGTGTGTGAATATGAATATAAATACTCACCCACACACAAACAAACAAACAAACAAACAAGGTATGTATATTTGACTATGTCCCTTCTTGGGAGATGCAAAGGTGCTCACAATATTATTACACAAACAATGACTACTGATCTGAAGGGCTAAATATTCCATTCAGTATCAGAGGCAGCGTGACATGGTGAATGCCCTTTGCTTTGGAGGAAAAGCAAAAAAGAGGGCTTCTTGCACTTATTCATTAAAAAAACAAACATTAATTTTATTTGTATGCCGCTTTTGCACACACACATACACACACGAGCAAACAAATCACACTCCAAGTGGCTTAGGCTTACAGAAAAGAAAGAGATGCACTTCAAACGAATTTCTTATAACTATTTCATTATAACATAGGGAAATAATAGCAAATAGAATGGCATACCCACCCACCCGGAAAAAACCCACCCACATATACTATAAATATAGCAACAAGCAGCATCTAATAGCAAAATTAACAAGGGAGCTTCATAGTTTCACCTTAGTCCTAGAAACACTCACAGTTCTTCAGACCTGGTTTGTTTTCCGGAGAAGTCTGGCTGGCCAGTGTGAGAAATGGGATTGTAAACTAGCTGGGCCTGAACCAGCAAACCACTCCTTATACGCTGTACCTGGGGAATCCAGGGTTCAAATCCTGGCTCAGCCATGTAATGCACTGGGTGACCTTGGGCCAGTCACAGTCTTTTGGCCTAACCTACCTCACAGGGTTGGTGCGACTGGGGGAAAATGGGATGAGACCTGCATGCACTGCTTTGAGCTCCTTAAAGGAAAGGAGGAATCAAAATGCAGTAAAGAAATAACCACACTTTTCAACAAGCCCACATTAAATCCCAGCTTAAAAATAAAGCAAAACTTGTGTTTCCTACTGTTGGGCTCAGGTGAGAGTTTTTGTGAGCTCCCATACCTAATTATAGAGAGAGAGGCTTCCCAAAGCCATAGTCTGAGCATTTACTGGGGGGTCATAATGTTGCTGTGTGTTCCTTACCATGCATGCTGTGATCCTGCACACAGACTTCCAGTTCAAGATGACACAGAAAGAGATAAACATTAGAATCGTTCTACTAAGGAGAGCATCAGTCGCAAGTGGAGTTTCAGACCTAAGCACCACACATCCACCTTCTTAAGCAAAAAACTAGGACATCTTTGCAAAAGGGTTCCCTTACTCCCTTACGTATTTAAACTGCAGCTGCACAGTATGGTTAGTTGCATTTATTCATCGCTTTTCTCCCAAGGAAAAATGCCTGGAAGCACCTTACAAATCCACAAAAGGCCAAACCAGCCTTTACCATCATTTTCAAACCAAAAGCGCTGGAAACATCGGAACCAGCTGCCCGAACGGCGATGTGGGGAAGCGCATAAAACACGCACACGAAAACACACACCGATCCATTCGGAGGAAATTTTAACCCTTTCATCCTCAGAGGGATTCCTTCTCCTCCTCCAAATTATTTTTAGAAAATAAACCTACTCGCCTCAAGGAGAATCGCTGCGTTTAATTCCTAGCCCCCAATAAATCTCGCTGGATCCGCAACAAGCCCTTTCAGCAACGTCCATTTGTTTTCAAAAGCAATGGAATTACTTAATCGGAAGAGGTTTGAATGCAATCTTCATCTCACGCCGAAGTCAATGTCATAACTCCCATTTCCTTTGACTGGCTGTGCCTTCCACGCAGCCCCTTCTAAACACCCAACCCTGTGGCGGTCTAAAATCCCTAGAAACCAACGGCTTAACCGGTTTGTGAATCGGGTTATTTGTTACCTATCAGTCTGGGGTGTTTGTTTTGTTTTATTTGCAAATTACCAGCCATGTTGCATCGAAAGGAGACGTGAGCTACATACCAACACGCTGTCCTGGGAGCCTGGCTCGGCTTTATCTCCTCCCCTCCCCCCACTAAAATCCATATATTTAGACACACTCCACTTTCATCACCCCAGTTATTATTTTTTAAAAAGCCAAGCCCATATCACCTCTCCATCCCGGCATGGTTCTTTCGGAGGTCGCCAAAGAGCGCGCCCGCGCGTTTGCGCATCTCCGTCTGCCCGTTGCATTCGTCCTCCAGCTGTGTGTTTGTGTCTCGTTGTGTGTGATCCCTATGCAAGAATTTAATTCCCAGGCTGAAGTGGAAGCCCGAGCACGCCGCCGTCCTGCAGTATCGCCGCCCGCGCCGGCTCGTCGCTCGCTCGTCTCCCTCCCCCATTTTAATTCTTGCAAACCTTTCCAGATTTTTTTTTCCCCTTCAAAGCATCGACTTTGCAAGAAAAGCGATTCGTGAAAGCAACTCTCTCTAATCTTCTCTGACTCCTTAGCCTCCAAAATACACACACACACACACACACACACACACACGCTCCAATCTCCTGCAGCCCAACAGGAACGGGGTGAATTATCTATGGATGGGGTGACCCGTAGCTTCGAGGGCGCAGGGTTGCCTTACCATTGCAGTCCCGAGGTGGAGATCCCACGATCGGCAGCTGGACGCCCTTGGATCTCCAGCCGAAGAAGGCGAACTGCAGTCTTGTCTGGAGCAGTCCTCGGCGGCTGGGGCTCCTTTAGCGAAACGAGAGAGATTTCAAAAGGGTCTTTCCTCTCCACGGCTTGGCGAACAGCTGCTGCAATGGCATCAGTGCATTGCAGTGCAAAAAAACCCCAAAAAAACTGTCCAGACAAGCAGAGAAAGAGATGTGTGTGTGCTCGTTATTATTAATTTTTAAATAAATAAATCAGAAATCAACTCGGCTACCAAGGAATTAACATTCACTCCCAGTCCTCAGAGCTGCCTAGCGCCTTGAAACGAGGGACCAGGAGTTGCCACGCCGTTGGGACGTGCCCGCGAAGGCATTTGCCTCGAAAAAAAATGTTTATACTGAGGGTAGTGCGCTTTGTGGGTTTTTAAAACTTATTTCCTTTGAAATGGAGTGGTTTTTGAAAATTATTTCACTTGCTTGCTTCGCGCTATTTATTTTTATTTTTTTAAAGAGAGGGTTTGATCC
This sequence comes from Podarcis cretensis, assembly GCF_951804945.1. Classification (NCBI taxonomy): domain Eukaryota; kingdom Metazoa; phylum Chordata; class Lepidosauria; order Squamata; family Lacertidae; genus Podarcis; species Podarcis cretensis. Next base: position 7,890,064 of record NC_137181.1, read on the forward strand.
CGATCAAGCAAGATGCGAAGCCGAATCCGGATCTAACAAGACATCGCTTGGAAGGTCTCTGTGCGCAAACCTGCCCAGGCAGGACTGCCCGGCTCTCGCGCGTCCTGCAGAAAAATTGCCAAGCTTTTCCTCGCCCTGCAAAGAGAGGGGAGGGGGAGAAAAGGGGGGCAGGCGATGGGAAGAGGCCTGAGCCAATGACCTGAGAGGTGTAGAGAGGGGAGAGCCAATGGGCTGGAGGGAGAGGCGTGGCCTATTCAAACCAGCTGTTTAAGTCAAACTCTTGGTATCCAAAACTGCGTCCAGATTCTTTCTCTCTGAGTTAAAGGCTGCGCGGAGCTGAAAAGTGGACTATAGCTTCATGAGGACTGCCGGCATGAAAGTCTTCTTTGACTTTGAGAAAGAGAGAGAGAATATCAATCCATCAGTTTAAGGTACTAGCCAAAGGCCATGACAAATCAGTATCATGCCATCAGTTTAAAATTTAACTCAAACAGCTGCAAATAAAAACAGCAGCCAAGACAACTGATAACAGCAATACCAACACATTATTGTTTAGTCGTTTAGTCGTGTCCGACTCTTCGTGACCCCATGGACCAGAGCACGCCAGGCACTCCTGTCTTCCACTGCCTCCCACAGTTTGGTCAGACTCATGCTGGTAGCTTCGAGAACACTGTCCAACCATCTTCCAGGGAGTCTTCTCTTCTCATGAGGTGGCCAAATTATTGGAGCCTCAGCTTCAGGATCTGTCCTTCCAGTGAGCGCTCAGGGCTGATTTCCTTAAGAATGGATAGGTTTGATCTTCTTGCAGTCCATGGGACTCAAGAGTCTCCTCCAGCACCATAATTCAAAAGCATCAATTCTTCAGCGATCAGCCTTCTTTATGGTCCAGCTCTCACTTCCATACATCAATACCAACACAGTTAAAGGTAAAGAAACTCCGGACCGTTAGGTCCAGTCGTGACCGACTCTGGGGTTGCGGTGCTCATCTCGCTTTACTGGCCGAGGGAGCTGGCGTACAGCTTCTGGGTCATGTGGCCAGCATGACTAAGCCTCCTCTGGCAAACCAGAGGAGCACACGGAAACACCGTTTACCTTCCCGCTGGAGCGGTACCTATTTATCTACTTGCACTTTGATGTGCTTTTGAACTGCTAGGTTGGCAGCAGCAGGGACTGAGCAACGGGAGCTCAGCCCATCGCGGGGATTCAAACCGCTGACCTTCTGATCGGTGAGTCCTAGGCTCTGTGGTTTAACCCACAGCGCCACCCACGTCCCACCAACACAGTTACGCTGATTAAATTTCAGTTTAGACCTGGGAAAACCCCTTAGAATTCACTGCAATTTTATTCAGTTCCTAATTTCCCAATTATTATTATTATTATTTTGCCACTGGAGAAAAAGAGCTACTTTAGGTGTCACTAAGACATTGGTGTCACACAACAGCCCCTGAACTCTTTCTATCAGGGAGAGCCTGTTTTAGAAAGTGCCTCTTTGGATCATTGCGTAAAGGACAAGTGGACATATAATGAGGAATATCTTCCACCTGAGGCTGAAAAAGAGATTGTATATAACTATATATAGATACAATGGGAAGAGGAGGAGTCACCCAGTGCGGTTTACTCTCAGTGAAAATCATCAGTAGCCTTTACTCTGATGGGTCATGAAGTTTTGACTTCAGATTTCCATTCAGCCTGTGAAATTCAAGTACTGCTCTTGAACATTCAAGTGATTCCTGATCTCTATCGTTCCTTTTCTGTGTCCCGAGAGTATGACTCCGACCCAAGCAAATCATCCTTTTATAGGACTATACTTGAAATTTATAGCATTCTAGAGGTTTGCTGTGCTTTCCAAATGATAATTAAGATCAGAAGAACCCCGGAGAGCTAGTGTGGTGCAGCGATTATAAGACCCAGGTTCAAATCTCCACTAGGCCCTGAATCTCACTGGGAAATCATAAGATAGCTACTCTTCCTCTGTTTAACCTTCCCCAGGGACACGGGTGGTGCTGTGGGTTAAACCACAGAGCCTAGGACTTGCCGATCAGAAGGTCGGCGGTTCGAATCCCCACAATGGGGTGAGCTCCCCTGCTCCTGCCAACCTAGCAGTTTGAAAGCACGTCAAAGTGCAAGTAGATAAATAGGTACCACTCCGGTGAGAAGGTAAATGGCGTTTGCTCTGGTTCGCCAGAAGCGGCTTAGTCATGCTGGCCACATGACCCAGAAGCTGAACGCTGGTTCCCTCGGCCAATAAAGCGAGATGAGCACCACAACCCCAGAGTCGGCCATGACTGGACCTAACAGTCAGGGGTCCCTTTACCTTTACCTTTTTACAGGGTTGTTGTGAGGATAAATTAAGAGGCAGGGAGAGAACCGTCCATGTACAGTAGTACCTCGGGTTACAGACGCTTCAGGTTACAGACTCCGCTAACCCAGAAATAGTACCTCAGGTTAAGAACTTTGCTTCAGGATAAGAACAGAAATCATGTGGCGGCAGCAGGAGGCCCCATTAGCTAAAGTGGTGCTTCAGGTTAAGAACAGTTTCAGGTTAAGAACGGACCTCTGGAATGAATTAAGTACTTAACCCGAGGTACCACTGTACTGTATGCCACTTTGAGCTCATCGGAGGATACATATGAGTAAATATTTGACTTATAATTGTTTTTCTTTTCGGATGGCAGTAGTTCCGACCTTCACAGACTTGATATCGATAAGCAGCACAGAAAGCAGGAAATATATGTGAGCACCATTGTTTGTGTGGGGATCTCAGGCAAGACTTCCCATTGGCAAAGAAGCAGAGAGGTGATTTGTACAGGAGAAGGAAGGTTGTAGCTTAGAGCATAAGAACATAAAAGAAGCCTGCAGAATCAGGCCAATGGCCCATCAGAGCAGCCACTTTGAAGAAAGGATGCTGGACTTAGATGGGCCATTGGTCGGATCCTGTGGGGCTCTCCTCATGTTCTTTTCTCCAAGAGTGTTGGTGTTGGTGGTGATGGTGGTGTCTCCCTTTCCTATCTTTACGTTCTTAACCTGCTTCAGAGGTTAAGTTGTGTTAAGTTGTGGGTGAACATCTCAGACAACACAGCAATTCTTCAGACAGATCTTGTTTATTCACAGGCCAGAACAGAACTGAACTGAAGGGTTCAGCCAGCCTGCCTCTATAGAGCTCACCTACAAAGCAACAGTAACAACTTTCTGTAAATATCCAATCACTGAACGTCACTTTCAATTCCTTATTTGCATATGCGGACCTGAGTGAAAACTATCTACAGTATCCCCCTGCTGGCCCAGGGTGAGAACTTCAGTACATAACAACTTAAAAAAGACAACAAAATGATTTGGACTCCTTGGCAGGTTTTGAATAAACATCCACAAATATATTAGTAGAATATATGGTAGATAAAGCAATGATATGTACAATTTTATAACATGCAGAGAATAATACGTTGAAATAAATTAGAGAGGGGAGCTGAGGGAAGTCCTTAGTGGGTGGGAGTGGGAAGGATGGGGGGAAGTAAAAAGGGGGGGATGTAATTAGATATATGGATTGATAATTTGTTCTGCTAAAATTGTTTAATAAAAATATTATTATTTTTTTTTAAAAAAAGAAACTAAAACTATCTGGCTCTGCTTGCCATAGGCTCTGGGTCAATCTGCCTTTGGGTTCCCTGTCTCCCACTCCATTCGTTGCAATGGGCAACCAATGATTCTTCGCTATATTTGCAAGGAACAATGTTATTCAAAGGCACTATCTGGACCAGTACTGTAATTGCTGGGTAGCAATCTTAAATCTTGTCTTTGTCCATGGAGTTTTCTTGGCAGGGATATTGGAGTGGCTTGCTGGTTCCTGCTCCAGGTGGATCACGTTTGGTCAAAACTCTCCACTATGACCTGTCCATCTTGGGTGCCCTGCACGGCATAGCTCATAGCTTCTCTGAGTTATTCAAGCCCCTTCTCCATGGCAAGGCTGTGATCCATGAAGAGTCCAGGAGACTCTTGAGAGTCCCATGGACTGCAAGAAGATCAAACATCTCCATTCTTAAGGAAATCAGCCCTGAGTGCTCACTGGAAGGACAGATCCTGAAGCTGAGGCTGCAGTACTTTGGCCACCTCATGAGAAGAGAAGACTCCCTGGAAAAGACCCTGATGTTGGGAAAGATGGAGGGCACAAGGAGAAGGGGACTGGCAGAGGACGAGATGGCTGGACAGTGTTCTCGAAGCTACCAGCATGAGTTTGACCAAACTGCGGGAGGCAGTGGAAGACAGGAGTGCCTGGCGCACTCTGGTCCATGGGGCCACGAAGAGTCGGACACGACTAAACGACTAAACAACAATCTTAAATCTGCCTAATCAAAATTGATAATGCTTCAGTGCACTTACGGTAATGTGTAGCACTAGAAGCCTGTCTCCCACTGTCTCCCCAGCCTCCCCCCCAGGTTAAGCTGCCTTCAAATGAATAAAAGACAATGAGCAGCTCGACCTTCGGGTTTTCTGTCCGTCTAGCCAGAAATCAATATTAGGAACATGATAAAAAAAGGTGACAGCCAGAGGGGTTCATGGGGAATGATGTGAAAGGGGGGAAGATGACCTTTCGGCAAAGACACAGGGGGTTGCAGGGGAAATAGATCATGCCGGGGGGGGCATGGTTTCTTTTTAGAAGATAGGTGGGTTGCAGCTTTTGCCAACCTGGTGCCCTCCAGATGTTAAAGGATGCCATCTCTGGTCAGCCCCAGCCAGTGTGGTTGTTGGTCAAGGATGAGAGGTAGCCAAGCAACTTCTGGAGGGTCACTGGTTCCCATCTCTACTGCGTATCTTCCTATATGCATAAAAATGTATCCAGCAGCCTCCATTGGGGGATTTGTAGTGTCGCATCACAATTCTGGATCTGCACGAAGTCTATTGACTTCAGTTGTTTAGGCCAGCAACATAGGCGTTAATGTGTTTTAATTTATTTTCCTGTTAACTATAATCATCTTCAAATGCCTTTAGCTGTTTGTAACCTTCTAAAAGAGATTATTTTCACGCCGAGGGCCTTCTGGAGGTTTTCTCCCTGTGAGAAGTGAAGTTACAGGGAACCAGGCAGAGGGCCTTCTCGGTAGTGGCACCTGCCCTGTGGAATGCCCTCCCACCAGATGTCAAGGAAATAAACAACTATCCGACTTTTAGAAGACATCTGAAGGCAACCCTGTTTAGGGCAGTTTTTAATGTTAGAAGTTTTATTCTGTTTTTAAGGTTCTGTTGAAAGCTGCCCAGAGTGGCTTTGGAAATCCAGCCAAGTGGGCAGGATAGAAATATATTATTATTATTATTATTATTATTATTATTATTATTATTATTATTATTATTTCTATTATTATTTCTATTATTATTTCTATTATTATTATTATTAACATTCCTTGTAAACTGCTTAGCGGTTTACTGCAGTCAAGTGGTACTGTATTTTTCGCTCTATAAGACGCACCGGAACACAAGACGCACCTAGTTTTTGGAGGAAGAAAACAAGAAAAAAGAATTCTGAATCTCAGAAGCCAGAACAGCAAGAGAGATTGCTGCGCAGTGAAAGCAGCAATCCCTCTTGCTGTTCTGGCTTCTGGGATAGCTGCGCAGCCTGCATTCTCTCCATAAGACGCACACACATTTCCCCTTACTTTTTAGGAGGGAAAAAGTGAGTCTTATAGAGCAAAAATACGGTATATACATTTTGTCAGATAAAAAAATAAACTTGGGAGGAAATTATAGAAGAGCCTTCTGGGATTCCTAGCATGTCCATGCATAACAGGGGGGCTCAATGGTCTCTAGAAAGCAACCCATCCCCCCCCCCCATTTAACTATCTTTCAATTGATTTTGCCCATCCCAATATCTACCAACCTCTTATGATTTCAGATGGTATTCTTATGTAGACATTTGTCTGACAAGTACGCAATTCTTTTACGGGCCCACACACTTTTCGTGTGTGTAGATTTCATTTGCAGTTAGACTGCACTATGGGCTTTATAGTCTTAGGCAGGGCTCAGCAAAAAAATTCAGCAGGGGGCAGGTCCACTGTCCCTCAGACCTTGTGGGGAGAGGGCGGATTATATTTTTTGGGGGGAAATGAATTATTTTCGCCCACCTGCAAAGAGGCCTGAAGATGCTTCACTTTAGCTGTCCCAGTTTTCATCCCAATAGCTGCAGCTGGGCTTCTCCAGCCAGCCAGGCACCATGGCGGAGTAGGAGACTGCATTGACCAGCAAAGACAGAAGCAGCAGCCCCGGCGGAGGAGAAGAACAGAGGCAGGGGAACTGGGGCATCATCAAAGCTTTTACCCACTGCTTGCTGCTACTGCTTCCTGAGAGGCACCGCAGAGAAGAAGAAGAAGAAGAAGAAGAAGAAGAAGAAGAAGAAGAAGAAGAAGAAGAGGAGGAGGAGGAGGAGGAGGAGTTTGGATTTGATATCCCGCTTTATCACTACCCAAAGGAGTCTCAAAGCGGCTAACATTCTCCTTTCCCTTCCTCCCCCACAACAAACACTCTGTGAGGTGAGTGGGGCTGAGAGACTTCAGAGAAGTGTGACTGGCCCAAGGTCACCCAGCAGCTGCATGTGGAGGAGCGGAGACCTGAACCCGGTTCACCAGATTACGAGTCTACCACTCTTAACCACTACACCACGCTGGCTCTCCAGTGACAACCCACAAGTGGCGGCTATGGCCACTGCACCATGGGAGGAATGAAGGAGGCAGGCAGGCAGGCAGTGATGAAGAAAGCGTGTCAGGAAGTGGCGCGGAAAAGGAGTGCGGAGAAGGAAGGAAGGCCGGACTTAGGGAGAGGGAAGAGGAGCAGAAGGAAAACACAGCCGACAGCTGGCGTCACATGCCCCCTTCACAGCGCCGCCCTGCTGAGGTGGGCAGATGGGCGAGCTGACTCCCGCCATTGATGGGGCCTGGCATGGGACAAGATTGCTCCACCCCCTGGTTTCCAGCTGTAATGCCTTAAGAGATATGGAAAATAAGGTTTTGAAATAAGCAAAAACTAATGGTGAGGATTTGCTGAATTAAAAATTTGAATTGGAATATAAGAAAGGGAGGTATGAGGAGGTCCGGAAAATAAGTTAAAAGAAAATAAGTAAAGGGAAATTCTATGTGTTTTTAGTTGTTTTTATAATTTTTTTTGTATTTTTGTATTTTTTTTGTTTCTTTTTTGTTGTTTTACAATGTATTATTCTGGAAAATTTCATTAAATATTTTATATATATATAAAAAAGATTGCTCCATCCCTGAGGAGAAAAGCGCCACTGTGTGAGGGAGAGGAAGGGAGAAGGAAAGAACACCGTCCACGGGCCAGATCTAGAAGGCAATTGGGCCTGATCCGGCCTGCGGGCCTTAGTTTGCTGACCCATGGTCTTAGGGCTGCATAAATGGCTGCTCTCGCTGAAACATGGGTTCTGTGATCTTGAGGCGGCATCTGCAATGATGCATAAGCATACAGCGAACTTGTTGGCTTGGTGCTTAATTGATTCTATGAAAGCAAGACAGGCTCTGCAAAATGCCAGAACGTCATTCCACAATAGCCGGACGTCAGATCGTGACCACCAATAATATTTGAAGCAGAATTGGCCCTTTTAGAACCAAAAAAACTCCCACCATCGATCAATTCATCCTTTGCTTCCAGCCATCTCTGACACCGAGGTTTCTTCATCACATCTTTGCCAGCGTGTTGTTTAATCTGCTGCCTGCATTACGCTCTGCCCAGACAGACCTTTCCAGATTTATTAATGACTGGCTTGTGGCTAAAAGCAGAGGTCTCTCTTCCACTCTGATCCTGGCTTCATGCATCAGCAGGCATTTTCTACCACGGACCGCTCACCTTTCCTCATCGTTTTGACGGTGACAGATGTCTTTCTGATTAGGCTTTCCACCCAACAACGTCCATCCCTTTTCTCCGACACATCTGTCAATGGCGCCGGGTCAAAATCACTCTTAATCTCTTGACCTCTTCGTGTGATGACCTCTCTGCCTCAGGAAGCCAAGCCATTTTCAAATGGCTTTTCAGCATCTAGTAAAGTCTTTTCGCTGTCACACCAAGCCTTGGTGTTACTTCAAGATTTATTATTAGTATTCAAACCCTTCATTCATTCCATCACTTCAGTCATGCTACATGTATCATTAGAATAATAGAGTTGCAGAGTTGTGAGGGACTCCAAGAGTCATCTAGACTAACCTCCTGCAATGCAGGTATCAACAGCTGAAGAATCCTTGACGGATGGCCATTCAACCTGTGTTGGAAAACGTCCAATGAAAGAGAGACAACCACTTTCCAAGGTGGCCTGTTCCACTTTCAAACAGCTCTAAAGTTAAATCTGTGGGATGTAAAACACAAGAGCAGTCAAGTACAACATTCCTAGAGTGAACATATTTACACATGGGGAGGAATGTTTGTCCAGCCAGCAAGTAAACTTCCTGTTTCTTTCTGGGCTGGGACAGACTTCCTCTGCATGTGACTAGAGGTGGGCATGGCCTCACCTGTGCAGGTAGCGACAAAAGCACAGGGCAGGGCAGCCATCTCTCTCTCTCTCTCTGACTACATGCATCAAAGAAGCAACATCTGCTTAGCTAAAGATGCTCTCTTGGCCTCCAACCAAGAGAGGACAAAGGGACTGTCTCCTTATGAGATAGTTTCCAGGTGTATGTTAATTTTCTAAGCTAAGTCTGCCTTCTGGGATCCGATTGTGAACAGAATGTGAGTGAGTAAACTCTTTTTATATTTTTATAGAAGACGGTATTGTGTCTTATCTTTTATGAGGGAATAAGGGGAAAATACCAGAACAGTTATTATAGAGGCTTTAGCGAGCCTGGGCAAACGCATCCGCTGCAAGTTTTAAAAAAGGGCAATGTTACTCTGCTAAATTGTGAACTTGTTTACACAAGTTGGAAAGGCTATAATCAAACAATATATCCTCTCCTGCATCCCTGAACATTCCCACAAAATCATAACCTCCATAAAAACTCCTCTAAGCACCCCATTTGCACGTTTGTTTGTTTTTGTATACTTCCCTCCAATGCATATTTTTTTCATTGCTTTTTTTCCTGTTGAAAATGTGCACCTTACATGCATTTTAAGCACAAACCCGAATGCACCTTTTTCGTTCTGGGGAAACTGCTTCGCTAAATCTGCCAATGAGTAGAATCCATGCAGCAGTTGTACTCTGACGGACAAGTAAGTTTGAGGCCATCAGACTGAGATTCAGACTGGACCTAATGTAAGGTTTCCGGAATTTTTTCAATGAATCCAGGGACACTTTTCAACTTCAGTAGGAATGATAGGATTTTGTGTGGGGACTGATTTGTAAATCCGGGGACTGTCCCCGGGAAACGGGGACATCTGGTTACCCTAACCTAATCCATCCACCCCTCATCTCAACAGGTTGATTACCCCCCCTCCCCATGGATGAGATACTGCTGTGGAGCGATACTTGATGCGATGATGCAACTGTATGGAGACGGCCGCACAGGAAATATCAGGAGTTACAGGTGCCCCAAAGAATGACTGAAAATACAGGTAATTTTGCTACAAGGGAAAACAGTATCACAACATAATTTCACTCAGCCCAGCTTTAAAGAGGGATGGTGGAAAATAGCCTGCCAAAGAGCTGCATTTTAACCTCATTTTGTCTGTGGTAACCGTTATTTCCCTCTCTGACAGAAAATGGGATAGAAGGTTTCTTCTAGCCTTTAACTCTGTCACGAAAGACAATCTTGTTGCTGAATTTTCCAGCAAGGAGCTCAAACCGTCAACAGTCGCTGCGGCGTTAACAGCGGGTTTCTGTGATCAACAATCTGTTTTCCGAGCCAGCAGGCTCCTATGGCTACGTCTGTGTTTTATTTTATTTTGCCCTGTAAAACAAGCCGTTCCATTAATAGCTCTGCCATTAAGAGCTATATGTGTGCGTGTGTGCAGTTGTGTGTCTAAATGGGCATAATGGTCTGGAAATCCCAAAAGAGAGATTCAGAAATGAGCTGGTGCAATAGGATGTCACTGATTGTCAAAGATATTCCCAGTTTGTGTGTGTCTGTGTGTGAATTTGCACAAAACCCTGGTTAGATTCACAGAACTGGATGGGACCTCAGGGCTGCTCAGCCTTTCCAGTTGCTATTAGCCTTCATAGCTAAATTCAATTTGCTTATCAAAAAGCTTGAGAGCAACATTTGTGTTGCTCCCAGGCATGTTCCTCTCCAAGCGTCAACCAGACTGAGACCTGCTCAGCTTTACCAATAAAAGAGTGCTCTGATGGGATCAATATCAGGCTACCTCAGGAAGTTGTCAGTGCACCAACAACCGCCCTGGAAAAAGCAAGCTTCAGACACCTGCTCTGCCCCCTTCCCCCAATTCCAGGCAGCAGGATCTGAAAGAGACCGCCATCTTGATTTCGCATTTGAGACCTGCGGCATAGGGCGTGTCATGAATGAGCCAGCCCCCAGAGACGGTTTGCAGCCAGCTCCCAGGGAAGGGTTGCTGCCAATTGAAGGAAGCAGTCAGGAACAGAGAGGGTTAACTGCCAGGCAGGATGACCACCTACTAGTGCCAACTCCCCCGCCCCTGGGAATTCCAGCTGATAAGGGAACGGAGGAGAGGAGAGCGAGCTGGAACACAGTCAAAGCTCGCTGGAAGCACAAATAGGCAGGGAAGAGTTAAGAGACAACCTCTCAGAGAATGGGGAAGAAGAGGTAGCTGACACCCCCCCCCCCCAGTCCAAGGTATTGACAAATGGGAGGGCTGCAAGATAGGAAACAAAACAAAAGATGTACAAAGCAAAAGTTCAGTTGCTTGTGGTCACGCCGGAAGCAGTCTTCAGAAGGGTCACCATGACTGATGATGGCGGAGGCTGTGTTAGAACCGCCTCTTCTGATGTTCTTGCTCAGTGCTGGATTTACGTATAAGCTAAACAAGCTATAGCTTAGGGCCCTACTCTCTTGGGGGCCCCAAAAAAATTTAGAGGGAAAAAAATTCTGGGTGTACATTTCCAAAATATAAGTTAAAAAACAAATAAAATAAAGCCTACATACAGCAACAGTTGTTGTGTAGGCTTCTATGATGCAAGTAATGGGCCCACCTGCTAGCCTGCTCCCTAAAATATCACTGGTTTGTTCATTTCTATATATAGGGTGCCTACGTTCTGCTAATTATAATTATTACTAGTTTGCATTATATATTTACACCTATTGTTGTTTTATGCTATAGCAAGTTTCTAGAGACTAGATTATGAGTCTTTGTAAACTGTGTTTCTAAAGGAACTTTTATTATTGCCAAATGCCAAAGTGTTTGCATTATAATAATAATAATAATAAAATTTATTTATATCCCGCCCTCCCCAGCCGAAGCCGGGCTCAGGGCGGCTAATTATTAAGTTTGTTATGAATAAAAAAATCATTTTAAGTTAGAGCTTAATAATTATTTCACTATTAATATACTCCTTCTTAATTGTATTTCACTATTAATATACTTCTTCCTCATTGTATTTCAGTTCAACAATTACTTTGATAAAATACATATCTTCTTATGTGCAAATGGCTTTAGATACCCATTAGGTCCATAAATCAACATATAGCATATATTCAACACAGAAAACAGTGACAATTTGTTGTTGACAAAGGACAGCTGGACATATAAAGGGCCCCATTACCTTCAGTCGCTTAGGGCCTCATCAAACCTAAATGCGGCCGTGTTCTTGCTCCTGATCTACAAGGGATTTTGGAAAGCCATCCTCTCTTGATTTTCCCCCTCTAGCATAGGCTGTTCTCGGCCTGGTAATCTGAAAAAGGAAGCTTCATACAGTGACAGCCTATTCTTCAGATATATTCCAGAAGTTTATTCCTTTTGACTATGAATTGCTGCCTCATCATTTATTGATAGCCACTGGAGCTCTGCTGCCGTCCAAACGCAGGTTTTTAATTATGGCATGAATTTTTCACAAGGGGGATGAAGCGGGGGGGGGGGGGGGGGAGGGGTGAAGTTTGCAGAGCTCTGCACAATGCTTAACTTAAGTTGTCAGAGAGATCTGCCCCCACCCATGGAGGGATCGGCTTGTCAATGCTGATCCAGCTCACAGTTACATTTCATTTTCTTCTTCTTCTATTATTATTATTATTATTATTATTATTATTATTACAAAGCAACCAGCCAACAGTGACCCCACAAAGAATTTGATACCTTTGGTATCCTTTGATGATGATGATGATGATAATTTATCTGTACCCCGCCCATCTGGTTTCCCCAGCCACTCTGGGCGGCTTCCAACAAAGATTAAAAATACATTAAAATATCACACATTAAAAACTTCCCTGAACAGGGCTGCCTTCAGATGTCTTCTAAATGTCAGGTAGTTGTTTATAGCTTTGACATCTGATGGGAGGGCGTTCCACAGGGCGGGTGCCACTACCGAGAAGGCCCTCTGCCTGGTTCCCTGTAGCTTTGCTTCTCGCAATAAGGGAACTGCCAGAAGGCCCTCAGAGCTGGACCTCGGTGTCCGGGCTGGATGATGGGGGTGGAGATGTTCCTTCAGGTATACTGGGCCGAGGCCATTTAGGGCTTTAAATGTCAGCACCAACACTTCAAATTGTGCTCGGAAATGTACTGGGAACCAGTGTAGGTCTTTCAAGACCGGTGTTATGTCGCCTGTAGCGGCAACGGAGGGATGCCGGCACTGGCGGCAAACAGCTATACAGCGCATGTGCAGCATCGCTATGTACAGTGCATGCGCCATACGTAGCGATGCCGCACATGTGTCCTACGTCATGACGCCAGTCCCGGGTGTCACAATGCCTTCCTTCGCCCCTGCATAGAGGGGGGTCAAAACTGGGCCCAGACCGAAGGACAGGCAGAACAGTTCCATCTTTCAGGCCCTGCAGAAGGATGTCAAGTCCCGCAGGGCCCTGGTCTCCTGTGATAGAGCGTTCCACCAGGCTGGGGCCAACGCCGAAAAGGATCAGCTCCACATCTACCTTGAATTATGGGACAAATTGAGGAGACAGGTGAAAGGTTCTCATATTTCCAAGATGGATCACAGCATTAGCAAGTGTCTCAAGTCATTTCCAAGCCAGACCGCCTCTCCCAATATGCCCCATGGAGGACCTTAAGGTCCATAATTGCAACACTCTAGAGGTCCCGGGCCCTAAGGAAGTTAGATTGGCTTCAACCAGAGCCAGGGCCTTTTCAACTCTGGCTCCGGCCTGGTGGAACGCTCTGCCTCATGAGACCAGGGCCCTGCAGGATCTGATTTCTTTCCGCAGGGCCTGCAAGACAGAGTTGTTCCGCCTGGCCTTTGGCTTGGAATCAACTTGATTCCCTCCCCCTCTTTCTTTTTTCCTTTCTCCTTCTGTGTTGGAACTCCTATTTGGGGACTTCCCTTGCTTTTTTCTGGCCCATGTAGGACCAGTCTGGATAGTCAGCCTTGGTGAAGACTTGACGTTTTTATCCTCAAAAAAGTATTGATTGAGTTTCCACTGAAATGAGGCTGCATTTTAATGTTTCAATGTTGTATTTTAATCTTGTTTTTAAAACTGTATTTCAATCAATTGTTTTTATATTTGGTGTTAGCCGCCCTGAGCCCTATCTTGGCTGGGCTAGGTGGGGTATAAATAAGATTTATTATTATTATTACTAGTTGTCCAAAAACTGTTGGGGATCAGCAACCTTGCATGCCTCCGGTCACCAGAGGGCAGGATTGAGGCTATCGGTTAGTCAGGGAAAATACGCTTTGTGGTTTTCCACTGAGCTCTGCCCTTTTCTTCTGCTCTCTCCCTCCCTCCCTCCCTCCCTCTCTCTCTCTCTCTCTCTCTCTTTCTTCTGTGAGAATGCCACAAAGGTGGCTCCAGTTGTGCAGTAAAAATCCGAAGCCATCCTTAAGACCATGAAGCAACTGTAAATAAAGAGCTCTTTTGTTTTACCAGTCGGACTCCAGTGTGTTCCCTCCCCCTTTAAGCAATGCTAGTGATGTCTGAATGAGACAGAATGGGTGGTGGGACTGAACAAATCCTGGGAGCTCCAGCTTCCAAGCTTCTCAAACTCTCATGTGCCAACCATTTTTATTTTTAGAACCTAACAAACATATCACTGTCGATATTTCCCCTCAGCAAATCCAGGTTGCCTGGAGAAACACAAGGAGCCCAACAAGCAACAAAAGGGAATATTTTAGTTTGATAGAGTTTAGCTTTTCACCCCAGTAAGTTTTCGCAGGAGGCTCCAATCACATTGATTGGGGGGAGGGATGAAAAAACGATTCTTTTTCATGTGGCTCTATGCCTTTGCCTGTGCAAATCCATGGTGAGGTCTCAAGTGGGTTGCAAAAAGATCAGTGTGTGTCTGTGTGCTGGGGAAGGTGAAACCCACCACCTCAAAAACTCTTGGGGAAACAGAGTCCTTTTCAATGCAAAATTATAACAAAAATTACAAACACTGAATCCAAAATAAAGCTGTACAAACAAGCAAAAAGAAAAAAAAACAAAACACAAGAAAAAACAAACGCAACAAACACACAACAAACAAACAAAAACACACATCTACAAACAAAACCATAGCATCATTCCAATCGTTACATACGTATACACATAATTGACTTCCTTCCTTTGTTCTAAGACCTTGAAATTTTTAAAAAGGTAAAGAGACCCCTGACCATTAGGTCCAGTCATGGCCAACTCTGGGGTTGTGGCGCTCATCTCGCTTTATTGGCCAAGGGAGCTGGAGTACAGCTTCCGGGTCATGTGGCCAGCATGACTAAGCCGCTTCTGGTGAACCAGAGCAGCGCATGGAAATGCCGTTTACCTTCCCGCCGGAGTGGTACCTATTAATCTACTTGCACTTTGACGTGCTTTCAAACTGCTAGGTTGGCAGGAGCAGGGACCGAGCAATGGGAGCTCACCCCGTCGTGGGGATTCGAACCACTGACCTTCTAATCGGCAAGTCCTAGGCTCTGTGGTTTAACACACAGCGCCACCTGCGTCCCTTTGAAATTTTTACTCTTTCTAAATTGTTGTGTCTAATGTAGATTACCTCTATCTTTATACTTTTTGCACCATTTCTCTCTTTCTTTAACCCTGCAGAGCTTCATTTGTTACATACCGATATACTTCCTCCAGAACAATGTTTTTTCATATACTCTTTAGCACATCCCCATTCTTTTAATAATTTTTGGTCCGATTGTCCCCTTATGAATGCTGTGTGTCTTGCCAGATGTATATATTCACAAAATTTAATCTGCCATTCTTTCATTGATAGAATTTTTCTCCCTTTCCAGTTTTGTGCTATGAGCATCCTGGCAGCTGTTGTCGCATAGAGGAATACTTTCCTTTGATTGTCAGAAATATCATTTGTAATTATACCTTCAAGGAATGCCTCTGGTTTTTTTACTAAAAGATATTTTAAACATCTTTTTGATTTCTTCATATATTTCATTCCAAAATTGTTTAATAGGTCGGCATTCGCTGGTGAGATGACAGTATCATCACCTCTGACTTTCCATGGGATCGGTGCTGTTTTCCCATTGCTCCTCCCTCCATGCAAGTCAATGGAGGTAACTCTCTCCCACAGGGAGAAGAGGTTGCATCCCCAAAAATTAGGGCCAGCGTGAGAAGTCTGCTAGGCCTAAAGCAATTTCCTTCATTTCTCATCCTTCCTCTAATGAACTCAGGCTGACTTTCTCAAGATGATGTCATTTTATCCTCATGACAACTCTTAGAGGTCAATGAGGCTCATAGAGAGGTCCAACGTGCTATCTTACTCCCTCCTGTTCTCCCAGAGAGGAGACTCACTTTTTTATCTGTGTTTCTGGTAATAGACTGTCCCCATTTTGACATTGGGATGCGGGTGGCACTGTGGGTTAAACCACAGAGCCTAGGACCTGCCGATCAGAAGGTTGGCGGTTCGAATCCCCGCAACGGGGTGAGCTCCCGTTGCTCAGTCCCTGCTCCTGCCAACCTAGCAGTTCAAAAGCACGTCAAAGTGCAAGTAGATAAATAGGTACCGCTCCGGCAGGAAGGCAAACAGCATTTGTGTGTGCTGCTCTGGTTCACCAGAAGCAGCTTAGTCATGCTGGCCACATGACCCAGAAGCTGTACGCCAGCTCCCTTGGCCAGTAAAGTGAGATGAGCACCGCAACCCGAGAGTCGGTCACGACTGGACCTAATGGTCAGGGGCAGTGGCGTAGCGTGGGGGGTCCAGGGGGGGCCGGCCGCACCTGGTGCAACATCTGGGGGGGGCCGCTCGCCGCCTCTGGAGTCACTGAAGAGCCTCAGGCACAGGCTGTAACAGAGCCCCATGTATCACGGAACCGACGAGCTGTGCGTACGTCCGGGCTGAAGGCGTGCGGCAGGCAGCGGCTCTCAGCGCTCGCTGCGGTCCCCGCACGTCAGGGCCGCGGAGGGCGCGCCAGGCAGCCCCTCCTCACAGCCCCGCTGCCGCCGCCGCTGCTGCAGCTGCTGGGCCATGTTGCATTTTCCTCGCCTCTCTGCCCTACTCCTCCTCCGGGCAAGCGGCGTCATTTGGGTGGCAGCGCCAGCGGCAACTCGCCTCAGATCACCTGACACAGACCCGCCGCCGCTGCCGTGGCTACCTTACCGTAAATACCCCAGCCCAGGCAGCAGCAAGAAGAAGCTGGCAGCGGTGGCAGGTTAGGGGTTAGGGGCGCAAATTACTTGCCTTGCCCCGGATGCTGACAACCCACGCTACGCCACTGGTCAGGGGTCCCTTTACCTTTATTTTGACATTGGGGGACATTGACGTTACTGCCTGGAGCGTTGGTTTGTTCCCACAGCTCCCTGACCACAGCAGAGATTTGACCTGATAATGCTGCTGAACATGTGAACGTGTGGCTGTGTGAGGAAGCCTATCACCCTAATGACTTTGAAGGAAACCAAGCCTTATGTGGAAGAGTTTGGAGGTCCTGAGCCTCAAAGAGGTTAGATTGGTCTCAACTAGGGCCAGGGCCTTTTGAGTACTGGCCCCAACTTGGTGGAACGCTCTGTCACAAGAGACTAGGGCCCTGTGGGACTTGACATCTTTCTGCAGGGCCTGCAAGATGGAGCTGTTCCACCTGGCCGTTGGCATGGACTCATTCTGATCCCTTATATGGGATTTATTATATAAATTTTCCCCCTTTTTTTTTTTTTTTTTGCTGGACCATGTAGGACCAGCATGGATAGCTGGCTCGGGTGACTATCTGATGTTTTCTCCCTTTATGGTCTTGATTTATGGGCTACAACTAAAATGAGGCTGAATTTTAAGTTGCATTTTAAGATGTATTTTAATTAACTGTTTTTTTCTGTAATGTTTTATTGTAATTTATATTTGGTGTTTGCTGCCCTGAGCCTGGCCCTGGCCAGGGAGGGCAGGATATATATATATAAAAATATTATTAAAAAACTTATTATTATTATTATTATTATTATTATTAGTTGAGGGATCACTACAGCATAACAATTTGGAAGGGATAATTGGTAGGAAGGCTTTCAGGACAGAGAGTGGTGCAGCTTATTCCAGATGGACTCCTCCCAAAACAACCTCACAGGGCTATCTACCACATTTTAAGGAAGATATTGACAAGTTGGAACATGTGCAGAGGAGGGGAACCAAGATGATCAAGGGTCTGGAAACCAAGCCTGATGAGGAACGGTTGAAGGAGCTGGGTATGTTTAGCCTGGAGAAGAGAAGATTGAGAGACACTAGGATAGCAGCCTTCAGATATCTGAAGGGCAGTCACATGAAAAATGGAGCAAGCTTGTTTTCTGCTGCTCCAGAGAGGAGGACTCAAACCAAGGCATTCAGATAATAAGGAATGAGATTCCTATAAAACAGTAGGAAGAACCTTCTGACACTAAGAGCTGTTTGGCAATGTAATGGGCTCCCTAGGAAGGTGATGAACTCTTCACCATTGGGTTTTGTCAGGGAGCTGTGGAGTCTGAATGGGGGGGGGGGGGTCGATTAAATGATCCTTGTGTCCCCTTGCAACTCCATGATTCCGTGTCTGAATTGCTGTTGTTTTCTAAAACAATGGCCAGCCGAAAGAACCGTGAAATCAGACAAAGATAACCCGAAGTTTTATTAGGGATCTTTGAACAATCTCTGTGCCAGAAACATTGAACATCAGTGACTTGTAAACAATCTGTGAATTACAGTCTCTGTTCTTGCTGCAAAATATTGGAATGAAACATATTTGCCTCGCTGCGAATGATTGGTCTCATGGTACTTGGCAGATCTTGGTGGCTATAAAAATTAGCTATTACAAAAGACCCTGGGAAGATGCACAATAAACACTCGTGGATAGTTGAAGACCCTTCTTGATGTACTGGAACAGAATTAAATCACTTGAAGGAGTTTGCCAAGAAATACTACATATTGTACAAGTGCGGCAGAGTTCCCAGCTGCAGTTTCAAGGATGACAACCTTCGTTCTGCAACCATATTATCTGCATCTTCCCCCCATTTTATTCTGATGAATATAGACTTGTTTTTCTGAACCAGAAATTCAGTGTGAGGCTATATTAAATACACTGGAGGAGTAAACTGCTACAGTCAAATTGATGGTTATTATTATTTAAAGTTATTAGTTCCTTGCTGCCTTACAGGTCTCCAAGCGACATGAGACATGAAATGTTTAGGGAAGCGACATGACATGTTTAGGGAAGTTTTCAATGCTTAATGCTGTATCATGTTTTTAATATTCGGTTAAGAGCTGTCCAGAGTGGCTGGGGAAACCCAGACAGATGGGCGGAGGATAAATAATAAATTGTTGTTGTTATTATTCATTTTAAAAGATAAACATAAATACATTACAGTAGTACCTCGGGTTAAGAAGTTAATTTGTTCCAGAGGTCTGTTCTTAACCTGAAACTGTTCTTAACCTGAGGTACCACTTTAGCTAATGGGGCCTCCTGCTGCTGCCGTGCCACCAGAGCACGATTTCTGTTCTCATCCTGAAGCAAAGTTCTTAACCCGAGGTACTATTTCTGGGTTAGTGGAGTCTGTAACCTGAAGTGTATGTAACCCAAGGTACCACTGTACATGATAGGATATATATATATATATATATATATATATATATATATATATTCCTACAACTTATGAAAAACATCCCCTGTCCCCCAACTACAGCTAAAGGAAGCTTGGGCAGCACTCTAAGTATAAAAGAGAATCAGCTCAGTTCATCGAAGGCCTGTGGGGGAAAGGTAGGCTTTCGTTTGCAACTAAAATGATATCAGTGAAGGCACCAGGAGGACCTCACTGGGGAGGGCATTCCACAGATAGGGAGCCACTGCTGAAAAGACCCTCTCTCTGAGCACACATTTAGAATCAGAACTCAAGAGTATGAAGGTAACAATAGCCATAAACTAGGGGTGGGCTTTGGCTCTGTTTGGGCATCTAAAAGCAAGATGAACTGAGGTGATTTGGATGCTTTTGCCCAGTTGAACCATGCCCTCACAACATCCGATGTCACTCCCGAGAAAAGGCATTGCTATTCCAACCATTCTGCATATTGTAGCTCTGTGAGTAGAACTGGGGTCTCGTGACAACTCCCAGCACCCTTTACAAACTACACGTTCCAGGATTTCTTATTTTTTATTGGCGGGGAAGCCATGACTGTTTAGAATGGCATGATATTGTTTTGAAGAAGCAGAACAGATTGGCTCCCTTTGAGCTCTCCATGGTACTGATCTTTGCTTAGTACCTGCTGAACTCTCCCGGCCCTGCCTGAGAATTCTGCTTGGAATTCTGCTTAGGTTCTAGTGGTGGTGGGAGACCTCAGCCCTGGTGGCTGAATGTGGCCCTTCATGCTTGCCTTGCCCTTGGGCGTCTTCTCAGGATACGTCCCCTCTCCAGTCCTCAAACCACCCCAGCACAGCTCCACACCTGATGTAAGTGTTTTTGCCTGGCTGGAATGTTTCCTTGAACCGTGACAATGCCTCTCGTTTCCTTGGATAAAGAGAGGCATGTGTAGAAACCTAAGACTTTTGCGTAGCTGGAACATCCACTTCTTGTCATTTTAATGTTTTAATCCTTTAATGTTGTATTTTAATCTTGTTTTTAAGCTGTATTCATTCAACTTGTTTTTATTATTGCTTGTTAGCTGCCCTGAGCCCAGCCTTGGCTGGGGAGGGTGGGGTAAAAATAAAATTTATTATTATTATTTTTTTATTATTATTGTCTCAGCTGGTAGAACATGAGGCTCTTAATTCCAGAGCCATGGGTTCAAGGTCCACAGCTGGGCAAAAGATTCCTGCATTGCAGGGGGTTGAAGTAGATCAGGGGGTAGTAAACTTCTTCAGCAGGGGACCGGTCCACTGTCCCTCAGACCTTGTGGGGGGCCAGACTATATTTTTTTTGGGGGGGGGATGAACGAATTCCTATGCCCCACAAATAACCCAGAGATGCATTTTAAATAAAAGCACACATTCTACTCATGTAAAAACACCAGGCAGGCCCCACAAATAACCCAGAGATGCATTTTAAATAAAAGGGCACATTCTACTCATGTAAAAACACGCTGATTCCTGGACCGTCCGCAGGCTGGATTGAGAAGGTGATTGGGCCGGATCTGGCCCCCAGGCCTTAGTTTGCCTACCCATGGGTTAGTGCAGGTATGGGCAAACTCGACCCTCCAGATGTTTTGGGACTACAACTTCCACCATCCCTAGCTAACAGGACTAGTGGTCAGGGAAGATGGGAATTGTATTCTCAAAACATCTGGAGGGCCAAGTTTGCCTATGCCTGGGATTGTGTCAGACTAGGATCTAGGAGACCAGGGTTCGAATCCCCAGTTGGCCATGAATCTCACTGGGTGACCTTGGGCTAGTCACTGACTCTCAGCCTAACTGGACTAGATGATCCCCGTGGTCCCCTTCAACTCTATGATTCTGCGATTCTGTGATCATATCCATTGCCCTGCCCCTTTTTGCTTCTGGCCCCATCCACTGGTAGCATGCAGCCCCCAGAAGGACGTCCTTGGATGGGGAAAGAGCTCCCCACCCCCAGTTTCGACAAAGTGGAAGGAGCTCAAGCAAACAGCATAAAATGGTCCTGAGATTTTAATGGAGGCATGGAGGGTCGAGGCGAGGCTGCTTGCTTGCAGGCAGAATGCTGCGCCAGTTATTAAATCACACAAGATTCGACCAATTAGAAGTATATGAGCATATAATCATTTTAAAGCATCAGCTGTTTGCCAGCCTTTCCCAGCGCACATCGTCCGGCAGGAACAAAAACACAATACAGTCAAAACATCATTAAAAAGCTCCATTACAGAAGCTGAAAGGAAACTTTGAAAACAGACGATGAATCATACAACAACCCGCCGCCTGCCCCCCAGTCAACCTCCCACTAACCCATGTGCTGGCCATTTGTTTCAACATATGTTTTGAAGGCTCGGATGCCTCCCTGCGAGATTTCTCCCCCGAAAACACAACATGGCCCTAGCTTTGATTGCACAAAGCCCTCTCCGGCTGCCAAGACTCGCTTTGTTCTGTGTAGAATAAAGAGCAACAGTGGTCAGGCTGGGGATCAGAGTTAGGTTTCAAATAGGGGTGTGTTTGGAAGGGAGCTCTGCCCACACTCTGGTGTGAGCCAAGGAGAATCTTTATTTTCCCCATTCACAGAGGAAAGGGGGAAAGTGCTGTGTGTTTTCCAAGTTGGACCCTTGCAATCAGTGGTCAATAATACTGAGGTTTGCTGCAGCTTACTCCCAGGTAGGGACGCAGGTGGCACTGTGAGTTAAACCACAGAGCCTAGGGCTTGCCGATCAGAAGGTCGGAAACTCCGTTTACCTTCCCGCTGCAGTGGTACCTATTTATCTACTTGCACTGGCATGCTTTTGAACTGCTAGGCTGGCAGGAGCTGGGACAGAGCAACGGGAGCTCACCCCATCGCAGGGATTCGAACCGCTGGCCTGATTTACAAGCTCAAGAGGCTCAGTGGTTTAGACCACAGCGCCACCCGTGTCCTTTAAATGACAACTGGTGGGTGCAAAACCATTTGAATAGCCTGAGAGCCTTTCATCCAAAAATGGTACAAACGATGCTTGGCCCCTAAGGGACGACATTTGTGTCCAAGGACATGGAGCGCTGCTTTTCTCCCTCCACCACGGAGTGGGCGTATTCCCCAGTCATGTCCTTTGTTGCTGTTTGCAAAACTTGCCTGATTTTTGGAGCAGGGTGGTCCTGCAAATTGCATACAAATGGAGCTAATTAAAATGCACGCCAATTCATCCTTTTTAATCTCCTTGTTGGCAATGGGTCAGATGCGCAGAAGTGGGGGAAAGGAGCATTATGTTCCAGGATGGATGAAGATCCCTTTTTTCCTTTTCTTTTCTGGTTGGTTTGTTGTTTTTATCTCGCGACCGTGAGAAAGCGCTTTGCTAGGGCACTTGCCGCAGAAGGCGAGGGAGGGACGCACGTTTCTGATCAAAGGGAGGATAGCAGAATACAAGGAAATGGGAGGTTCAAGGCAGACTTCCAAGTATCAGCGGCGCTGAACCGGAATTGGCAGTCTCAACCCATCAGTGGTCAGCGACCATTGAACCAAGTGCAAAATACAGTGGAACCTCGACTTACGTACGGCTCGACTTGCGTACGATTCCGGTTATGACCTTCAGTAGGTGCTTCGGTCTTATGAACTTTCCTCTAGGTATGAACAGAGGCCTGGCCAGCAGCCCGGGGCTCGCCTGGCTGGCTGTGGGGCAGCGCTGGGGCCTCTGCCACCAGGAAGAGGCCTCCACTTTGCCAGAGCTCACCCCACTGGCTGCAGAGCAGCGCTGAGGCCTCTGCTGCTGGGGGGGAGGGCCCCCATCCCTCCCCCGAAGCTGTGGAAGAGGTGCCACCTGCAAGAGGCACAGCAGGGCGCACTGCAGCCCCAAACCCCGCTGAGGAACTAACTTGAGGAAGTCCAGAGAAGAACCTGGCCTGGCAGGAAAAAGAAGTGACCCTGGCCAAAGTGAATCAGCTCTGTACTGACCCTTGCCCCACCCCCAGCTTGTAGCCAGGTAAGCCCACCCACCCTCAGTGCACATAAGCAAAAAAATCTACAATACATCTAAAACACATTAATTATTAAGGGATGCGGGTGGTGCTGTGGGTTAAACCACAGAGCCTAGGGCTTGCCGATCAGAAGGTCGCGGTTTGAATCCCCGCAACGGGGTGAACTCCCGTTGCTCGGTTCCTACTCCTGCCAACCTAGCAGTTCGAAAGCACGTCAAAGTGCAAGTAGATAAATAGGTACCACTCCGGCGGGAAGGTAAACGGCATTTCCATGTGCTGCTCTGGTTCACCAGAAGCGGCTTAGTCATGCTGGCCACATGACCTGGAAGCTGTATGCCGGCTCCCTTGGCCAATAAAGCGAGATGAGCGCCACAACCCCACAGTCAGTCATGACTGGACCTAATGGTCAGGGGCCCCTTTACCTTTAAATACTCCATAGAAATGCAAGAGTCCTGTTGCATCAGACCCACCTAGTCCCTTTACCTTTACCTTTACCTTGATTATTGCCTTCATTTTATGGCACTAAGGTCTCGTTGGACAGTAAAATCCGTGTTAAATTGCTGTTTTGGGGGTGTTTTTCATCGTCTAGAGTGGATCAATTCACTTTTCCATTACTTTCTATGGAAAAGTGTGCCTCTACTTATGCATGTTTCTAGTTATGACCGGACCTCCGGAACAGATTATGGTTGTAAGTAGAGGTTCTACTGTACAGTGGTACCTCGGTTTACAGACGCTTCAGGTTACAGACACTTCAGGTTACAGACTCCACTAACCCAGAAATAGTACCTCGGGTTAAGAACTTTACTTCAGGATGAGAACAGAAATCGCGTGGCGGCAGCAGGAGGCCCCATTAGCTAAAGTGGTGCTTCAGGTTAAGAACAGTTTCAGGTTAAGAACGGACCTCCAGAACGAATTAATTTCTTTCCCCGAGGTAAAGGTAAAGGTAAAGGTACCCCTGCCCGTACGGGCCAGTCTTGACAGACTCTGGGGTTGTGCGCCCATCTCACTTAAGAGGCCAGGGGCCAGCGCTGTCCGGAGACACTTCCGGGTCACGTGGCCAGCGTGACATCGCTGCTCTGGCCAGAGCCAGAGCCAGAGCCGCACACGGAAACGCCGTTTACCTTCCCGCTGGTAAGCGGTCCCTATTTATCTACTTGCACCCGGAGGTGCTTTCGAACTGCTAGGTTGGCAGGCGCTGGGACCGAGCAGCGGGAGCGCACCCCGCCGCAGGGATTCGAACCGCCGACCTTTCGATCGGCAAGTCCTAGGCGCTGAGGCTTTAACCCACACTCGGGGAAGTGGTTCCCCGAGGTACCACTTTACAGAGTAATCCTGCCTTGTGAGGGACCAGCTATTAATGGTTCAGGGTGACACATTAGGAACCATCATAGCAGGTCTAAGAGGTATTATCACATTCGGATATATTGCCACATGTTCGGTAATGGATTTATTAGCTTCCCCTCGAGGAAGATACTCAGAAGGGTCTCCAAGGATCAACCAGGAAACTGGCTCAAGAGGGAGATGAGTGATGCATCTTGACTGAACACATGATAAATTGTTTCAAGTGCTGAGTTGTTGCAAGGAAAGAAACTGCCCTCAAAGGAAACGTGATTTGCTTTTGTGGTTCTTCCCCCCACACCCATATTTATTTCCTTTTTACTTCTGTGCATTTACCAAACCATGTTGTTTGGATATGCAGTGGTACCTCGGGTTACATACGCTTCAGGTTACAGACTCCACTAACCCAGAAATAGTACCTCAGGTTAAGAACTTTGCTTCAGGATGAGAACAGAAATCGTGCTCCGGCGGCGCAGCAGCAGTGTGAGGCCCCATTAGCTAAAGTGGTGCTTCAGGTTAAGAACAGTTTCAGGTTAAGTTCAGACCTGCGGAACAAATTAAGTACTTAACCTGAGATACCATTGTATTTACTGCTGCGGAATTATTGTGGCTTAAAAATGTGGAATTATTATTGCTTCTGTTGTTAGTAGTCTTGTTTCGCATTTCACAGAATGGTTGAGTTGTAAGGCATCCTGTGGATCACCCCCTTGCAATGCAGGAATCTTTTGTGCAACGTGGAGCTCATACCCATGACCCTGAGACTAAGAGCCTCTTACTCTACCAACTGTCAGTCTTCAGGGTATGGGATGTGAAACACAAGAGCAGTCAAGTACAACATTCCTAGAGTGAACATGTTTACACATGGGGAGGAATGTTTGTCCAGCCAGCAGGTAAACTTCCTGTTTCCTTCTGGGCTGGGACAGACTTCCTCTGCATGTGACTAGAGGTGGGCGTGGCCTCACCTGTGCAGGTAACGACAAAAGCACAAGGCAGGGCAGCCATCTCTCTCTCTCTTTGACTACATGCATCGAAGAAACAACATCTGCTTAGCCAAAGATGCTCTCTTGGCCTCCAGCCAAGAGAGGACAAAGGGACTGTCTCCTTATGGGATAGTTTCCAGGTGTATGTTACTTTTCTAAGCTAAGTCTGCCTTCTGGTATCCAATTGTGAACAGAATATGAGTAAACTCTTATACTTTTATAGAAGACTGTGTCATGTCTTATCTTTTATGAGGGAATAAGGGGAAAATACCAGAACAGTTATTATAGAGGCTTTTGCGAGCCTGAGCAAATGCATCCGCTGGGCTTAAAAAAGGGAATGTTACTCTGCTAAAATTGTGAACTTGTTGACACAAGTTGGAAAGGCTATAATCAGACAATATATCCTCTCCTGCATCCCTGAACATTCCCATACAGGGAATCCTCCTCCTCCCACGGTAGCAGCAAAGAAGCAGATTTTTTAAAAGAGAGTTCTTACCAATTAGTTTATTCAATAATCAGAACAAGAGACAAAGAAATTCGACCTCTCTCTAGATAATGGTGGTTGCTCCGAGTAAAGCCCAACCCCTTTTGTCTCCCTTATTCTGTGTCATCCCTGCGCCGGCTGATTTGAGCTTTTTGTTCTACTACCCCCAATGCACACCTAGTGCTGGTCAGAGGGGGGTTCAGGAATGCTCTCCAAAACAGAGTCTGCCAGCTGTCTCTCCCTTGGTGCTGTTCCTCTTCCAATATTTCCCAGCTTCTGTCCTCTGCAGCCTCTGAACTATGCCCTTCTGCAAACCACTGTTCTAATCTATACCAGCCTTTCTCAACCTGTGGGTCCACAGATGTTGTTGAACTACAACTCCCATCACCCCTAGCTAGCAAGGCCAGAGCTCAGGAATGCTGAGAGTTGTAGTCCAACAACATCTGGGGACCCACAGGTTGAGAACCGCTGATCTATACTGTTCTCCTGTGCCCAGAAAGGTTCAGGAGAAGGGGGGCCCCCACCATTCTTCCTCACCAACTGAGCTATCCCAGCTATTTTTTTATATATATATACATATTTATTAAAGTTTTTTGAATACAAATGCATAAATAATAAACAACATTACTTATATCATAACATAATTTCGTCACTTCTTTGGACTCCCTCACGTCTCCCGCTCGCACTTACATCGTTACAAAAAAAAAAAAAATTTCCAAGCAAATTACCCACTTGTTTGCAATCTTATCTCCGCTCATTTAAATAAAAACCTAGCAATTCTCCAAAAAGTTTGTATTTTCCTTAATCTCACTTCTCGTCAAATTCAGATCTAATTCAGTGGTGGGCAATTGTTTATGATCTAGCATCCTTCTTAACATTCAGCCAAATTACAATATTTTTGTAAATAAATCTTGAATTTCCTCCAGTCTTCCTCAACCCTCTCCTGTCCCAGGTCCCGGATTCTGCCAGTCATCTCGGCCAGTTGCATATAGTCCATCAGCTGCTTCTGCCACTCTTCCAGTGTGGGTAGATCTTGAGTTTTCCAGCTCTTAGCGATGAGTATCCTTGCTGCCGTTGTTGCATACATAAAAAATGTTCGGTCCTCCTTTAACACCTTCTGGCCGACAATACCCAGAAGGAAGGCCTCTGGTTTCTTAGTGAAGGTATACTTAAATACCTTTTTCAACTCATTATATATCATTTCCCAGAAGGCCTTCACTTTAGGGCAGGTCCACCAGAGGTGAAAGAATGTTCCTTCGTGTTCTTTACATTTCCAACATTTATTATCAGACAAATGGTATATTTTGGCAAGTTTAACTGGGGTCATGTACCACCTATATATCATTTTCATTACATTTTCCTTCAGAGCATTACATGCAGTGAAGTTCAGCGAGCTATCCCAGCTATTGCTGGAATGTATTTCATATGGAAATCACCACCATCATCATTATCCCTCGTACTTATGAGAGCGCCTCTCCTGG
Source organism: Podarcis cretensis (assembly GCF_951804945.1). Classification (NCBI taxonomy): domain Eukaryota; kingdom Metazoa; phylum Chordata; class Lepidosauria; order Squamata; family Lacertidae; genus Podarcis; species Podarcis cretensis. Next base: position 7,917,328 of record NC_137181.1, read on the forward strand.
TATGTCCTGCAGAGGACCCTAAGGTCCACGAATATTAATAGCTTAAAGATCCCAGGCCCTAAGGAAGCCAGACTATCCTCCACCAGGGCCAGGGCTTTTTCAGTGATGGCTCCAACCTGGTGGAATGCTCTGTTCCACAAGACTAGGGCCCTGCAGGACTTGATCTCCTTCCGTAGGGCCTGTAAGACAGAGCTATTCCACCTGGCCTTCAATTTGAATTAGCCTGATCCTCTATTGCCTTTTCCCTTTCCTCTTCTATGAAGAAACCCTTTCTGGGACCCCACATTTAAATTCTTATTCACACACCTCCTTGCTGGCCCTAGTAGGACCAACTTGGCCAGTTAGCCCTCGTGATCATTCAGTGTCTACTGACTGGGGTTGGTTTTTCTTCAAAAAAATTACCCCAGAATTTTTGAATTTTATTGATATTGATGCGCATTTTATGTTGTATTCTATGCTGTTTTATGCTGTTTTTAAGATGCATTTTAATCAGTGTTTTATATTTGCTGTTAGCAGCCCTGAGCCTGGTTTTTAAACAGGAAGGGTGGGGTATAATAAATTATTATTATTATTATTATTATTATTATTATTATTACGACTGTTTAAAAACATATCTTCTGCTCTTAGGTATCACAGAACATTGAGCTATGGCATTCATTTGTTAGAAGCAGACCAAATCAGGCCTGGAGATCATGGTTTACATGGTCCATTAGCTGCCATATGTAGTTCTTAGACATCTGTATCTTTTACTGTTCAACAATTGATTTGACTTGCACTCAGTCCAAAGGTGTTTTTGAAATTGAAACATTATCTGCATATAATGAGATTTAATAAAATTGAAACATTATCTGCATATAATGAGATTTAAATTATAGTGGCGTTTCATTGGGGGTGGTGATATAATGAGGAGGATACCCCAAATTTGTGGGAAGATCGCCGAAGTATAAATTAAATAAGGTGGGAGAAAGGACATATCCTTGCCTTACTCCATAGGTGGGGAAAACTACTTAAGAGAGATTTAAATCCAATTCACGCTTTCCAAACCAATATGTGTGAATAGATACACAGCCATCTTCAGAAATTTGCACTTTCTCTGAATTTTGCAATGCAGTTCTCTAGGCAGGTAATGTGCGCAAAGATGTATATACTCAAGTAAAGTGTGTGTAAAAATGCATATATGGTGGTACCTTGGGTTAAGTACTTAATTCATTCCGGAGTTCCGTTCTTAACCTGAAACTGTTCTTAACCTGAAGCACCACTTTAGCTAATGGGGCCTCCTGCTGCTGCCGTGCCACCAGAGCACGATTTCTGTTCTCATCCTGAAGCAAAGTTCTTAGCCTGAGGCACTATTTCTGGGTTAGTGGAGTCTGTAAGCTGAAGCGTCTGTAACCTGAAGTGCATGTAACCCAAGGTACCATTGTATTAGTAAACATAATATAAATAATATTACAATATAAATAATATTTATAAATATATAAATAAAAGGACACATTCTACTCATGTAAAAATGTCTGATTCCTGGACTGTCTGCGGGCCACATTTGGAAGGCAATTGGGTTGGATCCGGCCCCTAGGTCTTAGTTTGCCTACCCATGATATAGATAAATAGATAGATAGATAGACTGATTGATTGATAGATAGATGATAGATAGACAGGTAGATAGATAGATAGATAGATAGATAGATAGATAGATGATAGATAGATAGATAGATAGATAGATAATAGATAGATAGATAGATGATAGATAGATAGATAGATAGATAGATAGATAGATGATAGATAGATAGATAGATAGATAGATAGATAGATAGATATAGATAGAGATAGATAGATAGATAGATAGATAGATAGATAGATGATAGATAGATGATAGATAGATAGATGATAGATAGATAGAGAAAAGGGCAACATTGCATTCAGAAATGTGTCGATTAGGAGAAATTCACTTGAAAAGACTGGTAAATTTTCACCAGGAGCTTTTTAAAAAATGCAGATTGATGTGCAAATGTCGAGAACCGAATTTAAGATTAGAAAAAGAGAGTAACCAAAACTGACAGATTCATCCCTCCCTAACTGGTGATGAGCTTTGATATAAAACATTGGTTCAGGAGTAGCAGGCTCTTGCCCATAGCAGTCTGAGTCAGCCTGCTCTCACGAGAAATAAGATCAAAGGACGATTTTAAATCAATAAAGGCTGTGAACTTCTTGCCTTCCTTTTTGTTTTGTGCATTTCTCTGCCAAGTGTGGCTGTACTGAACTGTGATCGCATGTGGAGTGTCGAGATTTAAACTCATTTTGCTCCTCCCCATGCATATGAGGACCACTAATCCGGACTTTAGGTTTATTGCATTGAAAGCTGGCACAGACTTTTCCTGTTGTTGCAGGAATTTATGTATAGGTTGTGGGGTGGGTAGCCCCTCCAGCAGATATCATTCACATGCAGCCTCCACAAAACACTTCATCACAGTTTTTTCCTATCTATTCAAACGGCCTTTGCTGCACGATACCAAATGTAAGAATTCACTGATAAATGTATCTATGTGCTGGCTCACTGGGAAAACTTCAGAAATTCATATAGACATGTGAGCTCAGCTACTCAGCAGCCCCTCTGCCTGAGTGATAATTCATGGCCTCCTGATACCTGAGTGCCAGACAGGTAGCCATTCCAAAAATAACAAACCCAGATGAAGACAAAAGGATGTGATTGACTTGGCTGGGAAACAGGGAAATGTAAATATTTTTTTTGTTACACTTGATGGGTGTTTGGTGGAGGGCAAGGAGAACCATGGGACAGGGTCCACGGTGCTTAGATTACTGCCACCAGACGTCCCCTTTCATGATGTAACCATGATGTATTAGTGATGTAGTTTAGGGGGGAATGTAACATGGGGATTAGCAGCTAATAAAAGTTTGGGGGCTCTTTTGTTTGGGGCTTCCATATTGTTCCACCTTGTGGCAGGTGGGAGTCCTGTCGTGATGGTCTTCAATAAAGACCAAGCCTACTGGCTGCTGTTTTGCTCTGGTATTCCAGGCTGGTGTCCTTGTTTTTTGTCCAAGGGAGCCCTCAGATTTCTCCGTTAACACTGTAAAAGAAAATAAGCCTGCAGAGGAATTGTTGTTGTTGTTTAGTCATTTAGTCGTGTCTAACTCTTCGTGACCCCATGGACCAGAGCACGCCAGGCACACCTGTCTTCCACTGCCTCCCACAGTTTGGTCAAACTCATGCTGGTAGCTTTGAGAACACTGTCCAACCATCTTGTATTGGAGTATTGGTTTGTGATGTTGGAGCCTCAGCTTCAGGCTCTGTCCTTCCAGTGAGCACTCAGGGCTGATTTCCTTCAAAATGGATAGGTTTGATCTGCTTGCAGGCCTTTGGGACTCTCAAGAGTCTCCTCCAGCACCATAATTCAAAAGCATCCATTCTTCGGCGATCAGCCTTCTTTATGGTCCAACTCTCACTTCCGTACATCACTACTGGGAAAACCATAGCTGAGTAGAGTCCTCTTAGGTGTTGTGGAGGTGAGTGGGGAGAGGGAACATACAGGATGCAGGTTACAAGGATTGGAACACGCATCCTGTAAGTTCTGCTTCTGCCTCTTTTCATTATTGTTAGCATGTGGTGGTCAATGGGGGTTTGGAAAGAAGGCTTGTATACTGAGTGCCAGCTACAGGGAATTGCAAGTACAGAGAGCGCTGTTGTGCTCAGGACCTGCTTACAGGCTTCTCAGAGGCACACACATATGTGTTTTCATTTGATAATCTTAGCAAGTCAGCATGATCAGCACTGCCCATTGCTCCCCAGCCTGAGGGTCCCAGAAAACCCATATCTTCTCATGATAAGCTGTTGTGACAGCTGCCTTTAGGGGTGGTCCATAAAAACATGCTCCTGCTGTACAACAGGGTTGTCAGACCCACAGGCCTGATCAGAAGTCTCCAGCTTCCCCTGGCCCTCTCCAGGTGGCAGGTGGAGGGCTTGAATCTCCTGTGTCTTTAACAAATAAAAAGGACAAATAGAAGAAGATGCCTTCGCCCCGGTGTTGCTCCCCTATATCACACACACAGCCCAACAAGACAACAACAGAAATCCACCAACAGCATACAAATCAGTATGGCTAACCTGATCCAAAACACACACACTCACACATATGAAAGCAAAGACCACCACAGCCAACCACAAATGAACAGCCACACCCTAGGCCAACCCCAACCTCTCTCACCACCAAAGGAACACAAGAGAACAGCAGAGAACCTGCACAAGCGACGCTGACACCAAACCCTACATATAGTATGTAAAATAGAAACATCGCCACCCGACCCCACCCTCAGCCATCTCTTTCCCCCTTTTCTTCCTAGTATCTCAACAAATGAAACCGATTTGTAAAAATGTTACATGGGGGGGAAATAATACAAGTGAGAGACATTGCATAAAAAGGTAAAGGTAAAGGGACCCCTCACCATTAGGTCCAGTCACAAATGACTCTGGGGTTGCAGTGCTCATCTCGCTTTATTGGCCGAGGGAGCCGGCGTACAGCTTCTGGGTCATGTGGCCAGCATGACTAAGAGGCTTCTGGCGAACCAGAACAGCGCACAGAAACGCCGTTTACCTTCTCACCTATTTATCTACTTGCACTTTGAGGTGCTTTCGAACTGCTAGGTTGGCAGGAGCAGGGAGTGAACAATGGGAGCTCACCCTGTCGTGGGGATTTGAACCGCCAACCTTATGATCGGCAAGTCCTAGGCTCTGTGGTTTAACCCACAGCGCCACATTCCATACACTTTTGTAAATCAAGAAAATCTGTAATAAAAAAGAAAAGGAAAGAAAAATAATTGTTACGAAGACCGTGCATACAGTTTGCAAGCTCCAGCGCAGCAGAAGCTGGCTTCCAAAGATAGCTCCGACACTCTGGGGCCATCTGCCCTTCTCCCCCCTCTTCTCCCAATTAACCTCCGTCTCCAGGAGCTGCTCCTAGGTCTCAGGTTTGGACCCTGAAATTCTCAGGGTTCGGGATGCTCCTGACCTGGCAACTCTAGATACACAGCTGAGCCAATGACAGAGGGCAGTTCTCCACGGGAAGCCAGCCACCTCTCCACGAGATTTTATTTAATTACTAGATCTCACTGCCAAGCTAGGGATGTACCAGACAGCCAGCATCCAGGAATAGCTGTTCCTGGCAAATTGAGGCAATCCATATCTCTTTCACCCTCACCCCCTCCTTGCCTCTTTCTTCTTTGTCCTCTGCTCTCATTTCTTCAGCATCTCCAAGGGAATCAGAGCAAACTCCTTGCTGCTTGCTCAGCTTTGTTGCATCAGCCTAAACTCTGTGGCCATTGCAAGGATCACAGCTCTCCACAGGCAAGGCTGGTCTTCTAACTTGAAAGGGGTGCAGCATTGATCAATGAGATGCATGGTTCACGCACCTATTATCAGCATGCTAAATATCAGAAGCGATACATGAAACATCTGCTCATTTCAGCAATCCATGCTGTTATTCCAGTCATAGGTGTTAGAGTTGCTGCAAGCAGAATCCCTGATTTGCACCTTGTGCAGAGTAGGAATGAATGCTGTCCACCGGAAGAAAGAGCTTCAAAACTATACCAGAAACAGTCTTAAAATAGTTATAATTAAATGTTGCAAAATACAAAAGGACACATTGCTCTTAAGCAAGCAAGCAAGCAGTGCGGCCCCATCTTCTTTAAGTCCTTAATACAGTTCAGCAACTTTCCTCTCGCTGCTCCCAAAGAGAGATCCTATGCAAGCATCTTCCCTGTACAGGACCGCTGAGCTGAGCTTCTACCGTTGCTGATTCCAACAGCTAATTCAGAGGCTGAGTTCTCAGGCTTCATCTCCTGCTGTGAGAGATCTCTGCACGGGTTTCCGGAATGAGTCATCCATTAGTCTCAAACAGTCTCCTTGTCATATTTGCTGTAGTGAAACCTCGTGCCTAATGCGAACTTCTCTTTGCAAAGTGTTTTCAAACACAGCACATACAGACATTACATTTTATGCATATTAAACTTACATCTTAAACCACAGGCAGGTAAGAAATTTCTCTCTTACTCACTCACTCTTTGCCCCTACCCCTGGATTATGCTCTACCTGGTTTCTGGGGCGTGTACTGTTCACCACCACCCCACCACCATGAATCTGGGTCCATAATATCGTGATCTTCCTCCTGCCTGGGTGCCTCTTGGGGTCTCCATGGCTCCTCCCCATCTGCCCAGTCCTTGACAGATGGGAACAGGTTGAGATTGGTCGGGCAGCACCCCATTCACCACAATGGACTGCAAAGTGCTTAGTGCTGACGGATTGACATTGCTGAGTTAGCAAAAGCATCTCTGCTTTGAAGAATGTGACTTTCTCTCATCTGGTTGAGGAGGATTAATGGGCCGGAAGCTGCTGAGATCCTTTGACAAGCTGATACAAGCACAGGGGAACAGGTGCAATTGCTTATTGAGATGTGTCTGGAATCGTCTGTGAGTCCCTCGGGTGCTCGTGCCTCGATGCGTGAATGCTGACATCTGTTACATATTAAACCTACCACAAATATGCCAGGCTAAATATTGTCACCACAAAGCGTGACTTTTCCCAGTGCAGGAATGCATCGAGGGAGCTGAGCGGTGGAGACCTGGGCCTCCGCTGGACTGATATTGATGGGCGCTCTTGAAATCCTAAGTCAAGTGGATTCCTCCTTCTTGGGAGAAATACACGCATATTTTAAAGATTTTATTGAAGTAAGTCAAACTGATACAATAAAAAACAGTGGAAGTACAAGAAACGCAGTGCAGTATATTCAAAAGTGACTTAATATTAGGTTGGTAGAGAACTTATGAGAATTAGGACAATTAGGACAATGTCCATGTTTTGTGGCAGATTGGAAGTCCTGTGTGTCTATTTGTTGTATCTAAGTAAAAAGCCCATCATGAAGGGCGGCATGGAAATAATTTGCTATATACATGTTGACACAACTTTAATAAAATACTGATAATATTACTACTACTAATAGGAGGAGGAGGAGGAGTTTGGATTTGATAACCCACTTTATCACTACCCAAAGGAGTCTCAAAGCGGCTAACATTCTCCTTTCCCTTCCTCCCCCACAACAAACACTCTGTGAGGTGAGTGGGTCTAAGAGACTTCAGATAAGTGTGACTAGCCCAAGGTCACCCAGCAGCTGCATATGGAGAAGCGGGGAAGCGAACCTGGTTCACCAGATTACGAGTCTACCGCTCTTAACCACTACACCACACTGGCTCTCTAATAATTGTACCCTACTCATCTGACTGGGTTGTCCAAGCAACTCTGGGCAGCTTCCGACAAATATAAAAGCATAATAAAACATCAAAAACTTCCCTATACAGGGCTGCCTTCAGATGTCTTCTAAAATTCAGATAGTTGTTTATTTCCTTAACATCTGATGGGAGGGCGTTCCACAGGGTGGGTGCCACTACCAAGAAGGCCCTCTGCCTGGTTCCCTGTAACCTCACTTCTCGCAATAAGGGAACCGCCAGAAGACCCTTGGAGCTGGACCTCATAGAATCATAGAATTGTAGAGTTGGAAAATGATCCTTAGGCTCAACTAGTCCAACCCCCGGCAATACAGGGATAGAACCTGCAAGCTTGGCGTTATCGGCACTACGTTCTCACCAACTATTCAGAAGCATTCATCTGAGTGTTTATTGTTGCTTTATTTTAATTTTCGATTTTATTTAACTGGGGCATGCCATACGCTCTAATATGAACAAAGATCTCTCTCTATGCAACCATGCCAAACAATTTAAAGATGAAGATGAATAAAAGCTACATTGTTGTTGTTTAGTCGTTTAGTCGTGTCTGACTCTTCATGACCCCATGGACCAGAGCATACCAGGCACTCCTGTCTTCCACTCCTCCTGCAGTTTGGTCAAACTCATGCTGGTAGCTTCCAGAACACTGTCCAACCATCTCGTCCTCTGTCGTCCCCTTCTCCTTGTGCCCTCCATCTTTCCCAACATCAGGGTCTTTTCCAGGGAGTCTTCTCTTCTTATGAGGTGGCCAAAATATTGGAGCCTCAGCTTCAGGATTTGTCCTTCCAGTGAGCGCTCAGGGCTGATTTCCTCGAGAATGGATAGGTCTGATCTTCTTGCAGTCCATGGGACTCTCAAGAGTCTCCTCCAGCACCATAATTCAAAAGCATCCATTCTGCGGCGATCAGCCTTCTTTATGGTCCAGCTCTCACTTCCATACATTACTACTGGGAAAACCATGGCTTTAACTATACGGACCTTTGTTGGCAAGGTGATGTCTCTGCTTTTTAAAAGCTACATTACAGAAAGCAGAAAATAAGGTAAAATTGACAGGGGAAAAGACTCTCTCCAGAGGCAATGGACTTTTCTTACTGCATGCTTTAGAGCAGAGACTGGGATGTCCATCTCTCAGGGATGGAGTGTTTGCAGACTCCTCCACTGGGCAGGGGAGCTGGACTAGGAGATCTCCCAGAGACCTTTGCTCTCCCTCTTCCCTGCTGTGACTCTTCATCCATCCCACAGGTCCTGCCCATTGAAGTTTCCACATGACATGGCAGTTCTGTTTCTGCTTTTGAGCAACTGAAATCTGTGTAATCTGGCAGCTCAGTTGGACTTTTGATCCGCAGCCAGGTTTAAATCAGTAAGAGCTGCCCCTCCTTTTTTCAATCAATGGGCACTGGAGGGTCTCAGCTCCTTGGAAAGCCAAGCTAACAGATCTTCTTGTTGCTTCCAGCAAACAATCCTCTCCCGCTGGTTAGTCTCCATCCAAAACAATCATCGTCTCTATTTTGTGAGTCTCTGTTAGTTGCTGGGGTGATAATTATGAGGCTGGAACAAATAGCAAACTGTGTTTACAGGTGAGGAGTGAGCAAAAGTGGAAAAATCCATCAAGGCACATTATGGCTCATTTATTTGTGAGATTATTGGGGCGGGGGGGTTGAAAAGAAAAAAAAAAAACACCAGGCCAAAATGTTCTGTCCTTTCAGGGGCAAAACTGGCTTCATAAGACTATAAATTTCAGGATTTGCCATTCTTGTGCATGTATCAGACTCCTGAGAAGCCAAGGTCTCCTGTTTTGTCATTGGAAAAGAATCCCCATAGCGCTCAGAACCATTTAAGAAAACAAGTTTCTAGTCCTTATGTTGGTGGAATGGTTGAAGGCAGTTGTCTCGGTCTGGTTTACGGGCGGTTAAAGTCCCGGCTGAGGACGGCAGGACTGGGGGCAAGACGGCGGGCTGGGAGCAGGAGCGAGAGTCCGGAAGCCAGGAGTCCAGAAGCCAAGAGTCTGAGGGTCAGGGAACCAGGAGTCAAGGAGCCAAGGGTCCAAGGATCAGGAAGCAAGAAGCTAAACGCAGCAAGGCAGGAAGCATGTTGCTGTGGCCAAGAGCCAAAGGGAAATGCTGCCCTTATATCCCTCCCCAGCTCTTGCCACCGGGTTCTGTGAGTTACCAATTGGCCTCACCTGTGCAGCCGCACCTTGCCTCTCCAGAGCAAACTTAGGGAAGCCCCAGTCCTGCGGAGCCCTACCGCTCACAGGGCCTGGCTCCTGCACGCACTCCTGACAGCAATGCCCGCCTTCTACTGACATTTGGGAGGTAGGGAGTTTGCCACACTGGCCTTTGGCAAGATTTTACAAAATATGTTTTATTTGAAGCCAGTGTAGACAGATGGATCAAACTTCTGGCTTTTCCAATAGATCTGCCAGGAGGCCAGCTTTCTTTTCTGCTGCTGGTATATTTCCTTCTTCTTCTTCATCAAACACATCATATATGGAATTCCCTACCGCAAGGTGTGGTGATGGCAAAGGGTTATTTCCGAGTTTGGGCGCTTGCGCAGAATCACTAAATCACGCTTTGTGCATGCGCAGAAGTGCTGAATTACGACCCGCGCGTGCGCTGCGGGTTGCAAACACTGTGGGTTGCAAACGTGCCTCCCACATGGATCACGTTTGCAACCCGGGCGTCCCCTGTACCTGACTGCTACTTAGGTATCACATCCCACAGGACCGACCGATGGCTAAATGGAAAGTATTTTTTAAACTCAGATGTGTTTGCTCAGGATTGCTAAAGCCTCTATAATAACTGTTCTGGTATTTTCCCCTTATTCCCTCATAAAAGATAAGACATGACACAGCCTTCTATAAAAGTATAAAAAGAGTTTACTCACATTCTGTTCACAATCAGATCCCAGAAGGCAGACTTAGCTTAGAAAAGTAACATACACCTGGAAACTATCTCATAAGGCGACAGTCCCTTTGTCCTCTCTTGGCTGGAGGCCAAGAGAGCATCTTTGGCTAAGCAGATGTTGCTTCTTTGATGAATGTAGTCAGAGAGAGAGAGATGGCTGCCCTGCCTTGTGCTTTTGTCGTTACCTGCACAGGTGAGACCACGCCCACCTCTAGTCACATGCAGAGGAAGTCTGTCCCAGCCCAGAAGGAAACAGGAAGTTTACCTGCTGGCTGGACAAACATTCCTCCCCATGTGTAAACATGTTCACTCTAGGAATGTTGTACTTGACTGCTCTTGTGTTTCACATCCCACATATGAGAGGCAGTTGTCAGGTAGCAGCTATCCAAGGTCCTGGAACTACAGCTGGTCACTACTCTCAGGTATCTGGCCATTTCACGATGAGCTCCCCCTAGAGGCCAGGGCAAATCAATATGCTGCAGGCACATAGGACTACTAAACTGTCTTCTCTCAGCTCAAGCCTCATATCTGGGTGGGAAGAAAGCCAGTAAATAGCTTGATCGCTTCTTGCTTATACCCAAGGCATCTCCCTTAAGCATTTTTGCTCATTAGAGTTTCTAGTAACTTCACAGCTGAAGCACGCGTATGCAATTACTGCTGGAGGCTGACATTTTCCTTTCACCTGAATAAATTCCCCAAAGAGCAGGCCATCAAACCTTCAGATCCTTACCATTATTTACATGCAGGGAACAAACATTTGCACAATCTGGAGCTGTGATGCCGGTTGGCATGCAGAATTCTTATTTATTTATTTCGTCCTCTCCAGCATCAAAAAACAGTGATCAGGGTCACCGTGTCCTCTTGTCAATCTGCCATGGAGATGAAGGGTCCTTTGATTGACATGAAGGAGCAACAAAACCTTTCATGCAGTCCTGGCTAAGCATGAGAGGACAGCTCTCTCTCTCTTGAGAAATCTAGCTTTGGTTTTCCAGCAGAGCAGAATGTTAGAAGATTCAGGACAGATACAAAGACGGACCTCCTTCATTCAGCACATACCGGCAATTAACTGATGGAACTCTCTTCTGCAGGAAGCACAGATGGTCACCAATTTAGGTGGCTTCAAAAGAGGATTAGATAAATTCATGGAGGAGAGGGCTATTGATGGCTACTAGCCATTACGATGGCTGAGCTCTGCATCCATGTTCAGCAACAGTAATGCCTCTGAGTAATAAGTTGGTGGAAACCACAGGATGAGGAAAGTCCTCAAGTCCTACTCAAAGGTCCCCCACAGACATCTGCTTTCCCACTGTGAGAAAAGGAAGCTAGGTTAGATGGCCACTGGTGTGGTCCAGGAAGCTCTTATGTTCCTATGTTTCTGAGCTGGAGTGGCAAAATGAATAACAAAGCTAAAGGTAAAGGTAAAGGTACTCCTGACCGTTAGGTCCAGTCGTGGATGACTCTGGGGTTGCCAGCATGATCAAGTGGCCAGCATGAGTAAGCTGCTTCTGGTGAACCTGAGCAGTGCATGAAAACGCCGTTTACCTTCCCGCTGGAGTGGTACCTATTTATCTACTTGCACTTTGATGTGCTTTTGAACTGCTAGGTTGGCAGGAGCAGGGACTGAGCAATGGGAGCTCACCCCGTCACGGGGATTTGAACCGCTGACCTTCTGATCGGCAAGCCCTAGGCTCTGTGGTTTAGACCACAGTGCCACCCGCGTTCCTTAATGCATAGTTAGCAGAGTAAAAACTTAAACACGTCGCAGGATTCCTCCAAAATAGCACAGAGGAAATTATATTTCATCCAGCAGAGCTTTACTGCTACTGAAGGCAAATGAGAGTAATGGTCACAAATCCAATACATTCAGGATTGGCCCTGTCCATAAGAAATCCAGTTGCAGCAGACTTAACTTAAACTTACAATAACTTACAATAAACCTATAACTTAACACTATATACAGAACACCACACCAGAAGGAAGAGAGATAGAAAGAGAAAGTGAAACCCAGGCTCCTTCTGGCCTTACTTTTATAGCCAGCATGACCTTGACAGAAAGAGATAAGAGAACCAGTTTATGCCAGCTATACTCAGCTTCTCTGAAGGAATAACCCAAACATCATGAACCTTCTGCTTGTTTCTTTCATGCAGAGAAGCTTCCAGAACCCTCTTGAATTAAGTAGAATAGGAAAGATCTCTACACATCAGATCAATACTTTCTTTACCAAGAAATGCAAACTGACCCTAATGTTAGTAGCCACCACAACATGTTACAGAAGCAAATCCCTCTTGAATTAAGTAGAATAGGAAAGATCTCTACACATCAGATCAATACTTTCTTTACCAAGAAATGCAAACTGACCCTAATGTTAGTAGCCACCACAACATGTTACAGAAGCAAATCCCATAGTTTAGCTCTGCGCTGGGTGAACAAGTACTTTTCTCACTCTATCCTGAAGCCTTAGAATTGTTCTAAGCTTGCCTACACTGATCCTAGAGGAACTTGCTGGTGACTACAGTGGTACCTCAGGTTACATACGCTTCAGGTTACAGACTCCACTAACCCAGAAATAGTGCTTCAGGATAAGAACGTTGCTTCAGGATGAGAACAGAAATCGTGCTGCGGTGGCAGCAGGAGGCCCCATTAGCTAAAGCGGTGCTTCAGGTTAAGAACAGTTTCAGGTTAAGTACGGACCTGCGGAACGAATTAAGTACTTAACCTGAGGCGCCACTGCATTCCAAAGCAGAGCTGGGGGAGAAATTCAGCTGAGTTTACATTTGAATGCAAAGCAGCCTCATTCAAACTTCCCAAAGCAGCGCCAAAGCAAAACATAGCTGTCATTTGAAATCCAAACTTCTCCAGATTTAGCTACGCAGTTCACCAAAAAAATAATGTGCACAAAAATCTGTTTAGCAGGGGAATGGAAATCCAGGATGCATTCTGTTAGGGCAAATTGCTTGCAAAAATCTGTGCATTAGGCAAGTGTATTAAAAAAAATGTCAATGTGCTAAAATGGTGTTGAATGTTCATGAGGATTTGCAAAACGATGTAGAAATGTAGCTAACAAATTTCAGATGGGGGGGAAATGTGCAAATGGAAGAACCTGAAATTGACAGATTTAGCCATCCCTAGTTCAAAGGGAGTCTCTTACAAATAAACAATTGTGCTGATCACTCAGCAATGCAGGCGGCTGGGTTTAATCTGCAAAGTCTGTGATAGTTTGAAAAGGGCTCTCTCTCATGCCATATATTCATACCATAATTCCTTATAGCTTTGTGCTTTTATCAGACAAACACCTAAACAACTCATTTTCCCTTTCATGTATGTCTGAATAGGATTTGAATACTTAAAGTGAGTTGCTTCCAGCTAGAATTTGTTGCTGCATCAAGCTGTTTTGAAGGAGCAAATCACACCGAGAAGGTTGCTTAGAAACTGAAAGTGCCTTAGTAAGACCTGAGATCGTCTCGTTTCCCCCTCCCTCCACATGCAAACTTAGATGTTTCCATGAGTTGGCAGAACTTTTCCAGGGATATACCGTATTTTTCACCCCATAGGGCGCACCAGCCCATAGGACACACCTAGTTTTCTGGGGGGGGGGATAAAGAAAAAAAAATTATTTCCCCCCCAGGTGCGGGGCTGGGGCGGGGGAAGCCCGAGCTTCCCCCGACCCCAGTCCCCAGAACAGGCTGCTATCCGCTAGCCGTGGGAGAGCTGCACGAAGTCGCCCAGCTCTCCCACGGCTAGTGGAGAGCTGCGCGAAGCCCACGGCTTGCAGAGCTGCGCTAAGCCCAAAGCCTGGGGGGCGCTGAACTCAGCGAACCCCCAGGCTTCGGGTGCAGGCACCTCTCCCCAAGCCACGGCTTGCAGAGAGCTGTGCTAAGCCCAAAGCCTGGGGGCGCTTCCTGAAGCCTGGAGAGCGAGAGGGCTTCAGCTCTCCAGCCTTCAGCGAAAGCCTGCATTCGCCCCATAGGACGCACACACATTTCCCCTTCATTTTTGGAGGGGGAAAAGTGCGTCCTATATGGCGGAAAATACGGTACTTTGCTGAGTATATCTCAGAAGGGCATGAGCTCTAACAGTATTTAGTAAGTCAGAGGTAGAGAACTGTAGACCTCTACCAGGCTCACAGAGATGTCCATCCCCTACTCCTGACACACCACTTACTCAGGGGCGTACGAAGGGGGCTGCGGTGGGGGTGGTCCACACCATCAGTTTTTCCCACGGACTTCTGCCCACTGCTGGAATGTGGACTCTGCAAGTTTGCTTAGAAGGGAATGCGGCTCTTAGGCCATAATAGTTTCCCCTGCCCTGCAGCCCTGTAGCCACTAAGTACGACCACCTTTCTACTAAAATAATAATAATAATAATAATAATAATAATAATAATGAAATAGATACTCCAGTTTTGCCCTCTGGTTATGCGGTGCAAAGCAAGGGGTGGGATTTAAGCAATAGATATTTCACCACCAGATTTCCAAATTCACTCCAGATTTTGCAGAGGCTTTTTGCTGGATCATTGTGGTTTAGTCGTTTAGTCGTGTCCGACTCTTCGTGACCCCATGGACCAGAGCACGCCAGGCACTCCTGTCTTCCACTGCCTCCCGCAGTTTGGTCAAACTCATGCTGGTAGCTTTGAGAACACTGTCCAACCATCTCGTCCTCTGTCGTCACCTTCTCCTTGTGCCCTCCATCTTTCCCAACACCAGGGTCTTTTCCAAGGAGTCTTCTCTTCTCATGAGGTGGCCAAAGTATTGGAGCCTCAACTTCATGATCTGTCCTTCCAGTGAGCACTCAGGGCTGATTTCCTTCAGAATGGAGAGGTTTGATCTTCTTGTGGTCCATGGGACAATCAAGAGTCTCCTCCAGCACCATAATTCAAAATTTGCTGGATCAGGTGGCCGCAAAATCTCTCATTTTACAGAGATGCTCATTGCATTCTTAGCCATGCTTCTTTTTGTGTATACATTAAAACAACAACAATAGCCAGGTGGTGTTTAATTTTCTCCTCTAAGCCCCCTGGGTGGCTTTCTGGCCTTACAAAACAAAATATTGCCGACTAATTTCCATCTCCACCTGAGAAGTAGCGTCAGGATGTTAATGGCAAACCCTCACCTGGAATCAAGTTCAAAGGCAAAAGCCAGGCAGAAGAGAGAGAGAACAAGGAATTGCATAACAAAATGCATTGGCAAGCATTTTTCATGAGACCCAGCCAGCACTCCAAATGGGAGTCAATTTGAGCTCTCAAAACACTGCTGAGGTCTGTAAAAATAATATGGCTCCTATTTTGGAACGCGGTTAATTTTTTAAAAAAATAGCAAGCTGTTCTCTGCATCCTCCTCCAAAGCGAAACACCAAGACCCGAACAGGCAAACGTTGTGCTAAGAATAATTATGGAAATTAAGATATTTGCATAATATGAGGCATTTGCATAATCCTGCTTGGATTGACATGAGTTGGGGAAGTGGGAGAAAGGGCAGAGGGTTAGGACTTCAGGAATCAGTCCTGATGAAATTCAGAGGACCAGATATAGCTGGGAAGATAAGGAAAATCTTACTATCTAATGAGACTGTTGATCCATAAAATGAAAGCAATAATCAATGTACTGTACTATAAAATAAATAAAACAGTATTGTAGATGATTAAAATCTAAATTACATTTTGTTTCTTACCTGCACTGTGTTTGGGTGGGTTTTTTTTTATCCATTTCCGCAGTCATACAATCAATCAGTAGTCACAAAAACAAATTAACCGAAAAAGCCTCAAAAGCAAAAACGCAAAATAAATAGCAAAAACAAAAGTGCCAGACTTAATCTGTTCCAGAAGTCCGTTTGACTTCCGAAATGTTCGAAAACCAAGGTGCAGCTTCTGATTGGTGCAGGTGCCCTGGAAACAATAGCCGACAGCCGCATCGGATGTTCAGCTTCCGAAAAACATTTGAAAACTGAAACACTTGATTCTGAGTTTTCGGTATTTGGGAACCAAGGTATTTGAGTACCAAGGCATTTGAGAACCAAGGTACTACTTTATTCCGAATTGTCCTTTCTGGGACAATGCCTCCATGCAAGAGGTGGACTGATGATAATGACATTTGCTTGACCCATCACTCTTTGTGACTAAAGTGACTTGCACTGATGATAATTTGCCCTTAGGGGAGGGGGTGGGAATCAGACAAAGCCCCAGCCCCAAAAATATGTTAGTCATTTATATTCTTGCATTTACATCAGGGAAGGAGGGATGAAATGATATAAGCAAATAAATAGCCATAAATAAGTTAACTGTTGTCACTGTTTTTTCTTCTACCGGCTCATCCCTCAACAGAGCCATTGATTTTTCTCTCTTTTTCAGAGAAGGATTGTGGGAAATTATTGCCTTGAGGGTGACTGTTAGATGTAGAATCCTGGTCCTCCAAGCCATTTGGAGTTTGACATCCCTGAGTTAGATGTAAGTGGCTTGCAACCACCGAAGATCCCACATCAAAGCAGAAAAAGTCTGGAATTTCACCTCAGAGGGACTCAAATGGCCATTATAGCTAAAAGGCAATTAATCTCTATCCATCAGGCCTTTACTGCATGATCCTAAGGGGATCACAAAAAGGAGGCTGTGGCAATATAAATTTGCTGCCAGTTCGGTGTGTGTGGGTGTGTGTTAAACCCAGCCACCACCAAAGGAATAAAATACCAGCTATTTCTCAGTGTCAATACTATGGTAGAAAAGAACAATTTCAGTGGGGAGAACTGTCCCCCTCCACAGTATATAGATTGTGTCAACAATACTCAGCTTTTCCTGAACATGTTGCTGATCATTCAGAACCAGGGTTTCTCTATTCTGTTCTATTCTATTCTATTCTATTCTTCTATTCTATTCTATTCTATTCTATTCTATTCTATTCTATTCTATTCTATTCTATTCTATTCTCCTCTCCTCTCCTCTCCTCTACCTCCTCCTCTTCCTCCTCCTCCTCCTTTCTGGCATATCCACATCAGTAAAAAGGTAAAGGACCCCTGGATGGTTAAGTCCAGTCAAAGGCTACTCTGAGGTTGTGGCGTTCATCTCACTTTCAGGCCAAGGGAGCCGGCGTTTGTCCACAGACAGCTTTCCGGGTCATGTGGCCAGCAGGACTAAACTTCTACTGGTGCATGGAGGACCGCAACAAGTGCCAGAGTGCACGGAAACACTGTTTATCTTCCCACTGAAGCGGTACCTATTTATCTACTTGCACTGGTGTGCTTTCTTCCTCCTTTCTAGAATATCCACATCAGTAAGCCCCGCCACGGTAGGTTGCCAGGAAATGATCAGAGAAGGAATGTTCTTACTTTCTAAGAGGCTTAGAAATGCAGCCTCTTGAAACCCCACCCCTTCCATCTCTCCCATTATTCATCATCACTATGGGTGCTGAGCTGTGCCTTCTGCCTCCGAGCTCACTGCTCTCCTATTTTCAATGCCCCCCAGGTTCTGGGAGACGTGTGTGTGTCTGGAATGCTTTCTAAAGACACTGAGCCTGTCAGCTGTCTCTCTTCTTCTTCTTCTTCTTCTTCTTCTTCTTCTTCTTCTTCTTCTTCCTCCTCCTCCTCCTCCTCCTCCTCCTCCTCCTCCTCTTCCTCCTCCTCCTCCTCCTCCTCCTCCTCCTCTCCCATTATTTCCCAACTTTCCCCTTCATCTGCCTCTGAGCTGTGACTTCCCTCAAACCCCTGCTGTAATTCTGAACTGTCTCCTTCTTCCCTGGAAGGGTCAGGCTGGAGAGGCGGTCTCCATCATTTAGGGGTACGCATACCCCTAAACATTTTGTGAATCTAAGTTTGGCCCCATTGAGGGGCAGTATTTCAATATGAGTAGGAAAATGAGAGTACCCCTAAACTTTTTTTAAAAAAAACAGGGTAACAGGGTTTAGTGAGCAGGGAGAGTCTGTGTCAGAGAGAAGTCTAGAGCAAGAGGCAGAAACTGAAGTATGAGAGGAGGCCAAGAGGCAGAGATGAGTCAGGCTGGTGTCTCCCCCTCCTGCTGCAGCAAACTCCCCTCCCCCCGGTCTCCCAGAACCAGAAGAGGCATGAAAAGGGCAGAGGAGAGGTTGGCTGCACCTAGGTGCAGTATCTGGTTGCTTGGGGGGAAAGCTCTGGAGAGGAGGGGACTTAGATGGCTGTGGGGCAGTGATAATTTTTAGTCTCAGCAACTGATTTTCATGGAGTAAGACCAATAGGAATAAACTGCTCTGCCCGTTAGTCCTGACACTCAACCAAGTCTGTGGAGATTGTGTTTTTGCTAATGAAGAGTTAACTCTGACTTTGAACTGTGTGGATGACTGACCCGCATATTCCTGTGACAGGCACATACTCAACACAGGGCAGTGGATGGTCTTGGTAGGCTTCATCACTGCATGAATCCTAACGTACCGCCCCAAACACAGGCAGTGTGATGGAGAAGGGACAGTTCTGAAGTATCTGCTTTGAATGCAGAAGGGATTTGGTTCAATCCTGGGAATGTCCATTGCCTGAAACTCTGGCTAGAGGCTGCCAGTCAGTGCGGACAGTATTGTACTAGACAGACCTACATTTATAGGCTGCCTACATTTCCGCGATGAGCGTCTGCACCCCTCAGGGGAACATCAGTCATGGTGCGCAAGCTGTGTTTTGTTGTAAGACCCTCGACAGGGTTCCAAGGAATCCCAGGGTTCTTTGAGAAACGCTGGTTTGTAATTCTATCACCGGGGTTGCCTAGTTAGCAGAGACATGAGATCCCTGCTGGTTCTGTGCAGCATCTTGGCTTGTGCTGATCTCCCTCCTGCGGCTTGTGAAATGTGCAATCTCAGTCTCTCTGTTTAAATGGATGTGCTGGTCTGCAGCACATCTTGTCTAATTATGCAAGATTCCCCAAGGCCACTGGAAAAAGCCATAGAAGATGGGTGGGCAAATTTTCCATCTCCCTCTGCTCAAGGGGCCCACTGATCAGTCAACATGTCCATGGAATGCTTAAAGACCATTGTGGAATGGTCCCTAATCAAATTAGCCATGCTGGCCATTGCTTCTCTACTCTACTGGCTCCCCAAAGTCCACCACATTAAATGTAACTGCACAACTAATAGGGCTTCAGAATTTTGCTCAGTTGGCTTGTTAAACTCCTACAGTTTTCAAGGTTGCTTTTTCAAAGTTTGGCAGGGAAGTAGGAGGAACGTTCTCAGGCAGGTTTAAAAGTGTGATGCTCAAGATTTAGGTAGGCGTCCAAGGTTAGTCAAATTCTGAGCAAGCCCATTGAAATCAATGATATTGTGCCTCTATAGTGGCTTGCGAGAAACTTGTGAGCAGGATTCGAGAAACTTGAGCCCTCTCCCCTCCTATGGTTTTCAGCTGCCTCCATCTGCATCTGCATCACCATCATCATCATCATCACCATTTTTAATTTGTATACCGTCTTTCTATCTTACAATACTCAAGGCAGTTTACAAGCTGAAGTAACAAAAAAGTGCATCTTATAGCAATCTAATGCAATACAAAAATGTGATAATAAAACATAACTTTAAAATAGGCAACCTACATCAAAAAGTAACATTCAACAATCATTAAAAGGTAAAGGGACCCCTGACCATTAGGTCCAGTCGTGACCGACTCTGGAGTTGCGGCACTCATCTCGCTTTATTGGCCGAGGGAGCTGATGTCCAGCTTCCAGGTCATGTGGCCAGCATGACTAAGCCGCTTCTGGCGAACCGGAGCAGCACATGGAAACACTGTTTACCTTCCCGCCGGAGCGGTACCTATTTATCTACTTGCACTTTGACGTGCTTTTGAACTGCTAGGTTGGCAGGAGCAGGGACCGAGCAACTGGAGCTCACCCCATCATGGGGATTCGAACCGCTGACCTTCTGATCAGCAAGTTCTAGGCTCTGTGGTTTAACACACAGCGCCACCCGCATCCCTACTCAACAATCATTAGAATAGTATTAAATAATAATAACATATAAAAGTTCAACAGAAATCCACTCAACAGTTACAATAAATAATTTCTAAAGTATAATCAATAAAACAACAGCAAGCCACAGTACATAAAATAATACAATACAAAATGAGAAGCAGAGACTAGAGGGTGGAGCAAGGCAGGTGGAAAGAGGCCTTGCCTGATGGCTTGTTAAACTCCTACAGTTTAACTCTGCAGAGGCAGAGCATAGCCAACATGACTAGTAGCCAAACTTATAAAGCTGGGTATGGTTCTCCTTCTCAATAAACTTGCTTAGGCTGGTTCTGCATATTAGATGGATGTAAACCTATTTGGAATGGGCCAAAGCTCCATGTAGTCCAGATGTTGCAGGACTCCTGCTCCCATCATCTCTGGTATTTGACCATGCTGGTTGGGGCTGATGAAAGTTGTCATCCAGGAATATCCAGAGGGCACCAGCTCAGTGAAGGCTGGTCTAGGGCAATTGCTTTCTCCCAAAACATAATAAGTGTACGGCATTGTGAAAACATGTGTTTTAAAGAAGCATTAGCTTTACTACAACTCCAACAACATGCTGTCTTAGACAGCCCTTTTCTATTCAAACCAAGTGGAGTCCAATAAATTATAAATATTTTCCATTGTATAAGTCATAATTTAAGATCCATTTTCTTTATATTTTAATGTATTGTGAAATATGACTTACCTGATCTGTCCACCATGATGTGCTATAAGGTCAGATGTATTCCCTGTCTGGTGTTCCTGGATTCTCTTACCTTTCTGTATGATCTGCAAAACTCAATAAAGACCATTTTTTTTTTAATATAAAAAAGTTGGTGGGTGGGTATGCCAACTCATTGGGACGACTCCATTGCTTCCATGCTGTTCTCAACTCCTTTCTTCAATCTTCAGCCACTTAGATTTAGACCATAGAATCTACCCAGTGAGTCCTGCCATTTCCATCCTCTAGTCCGAGCTTTGAGGCCACTGTTGCCTGTTGGTAAGCCACCTTTACTCTGCCTCAGTAAAGATCTGGATAGCTCCATTGGTTAGAGTGTGGTGCTGATAATAACAAGGTCACAGGTTCGATCCCCATATGGGACAGTGGCATTGCAGGAGGTTGGATTAGATGATTCCCCCAGGATCCCGGATTTGCTGAATAAATAATCTGAATGGGGATATAAGAAAGGGAGGTGTGAGGAGGTCGGGAAAATAAGGTAAAAGAAAATAAGTGGATGGAAACTGTACGTGTTTTTAAATTGTTTTTATTTTTTGTATTGTTATATTTTTGTATTTTTCTACCTTTGTTGTTTTTTCTTTTTGTACTATTTTTGAAACTTTAATAAATATCTATTAAAAAAAAAAATAGATGATCCCCCAGGATCCCTTACAACTCTACGATTCTATGTCTCCCTTATGCTTAAGCATGAACCTCTGTTGTTGCAGCTGAGTGGGAGCCAGAACACATAGTAACTCCATTCTTCGAGTCCAGTTGTTATATTATCAAAAAATGTATCAATCACATACATAAGGGAGGTACCAGCAGATTTGTGAGAACCCAAAGTTCTGCAGAAGTACCTCCTCCCCAAAATATGGGGGAAGGAACATTAAAGGAAGGTCCCCAAAATAGCCCAGTGAAGACTGAACATGGTCAGTGGCCATACAACACAACCCCCATCACTCAGCCCGGACACTGAGGTCCTCCTCTGAGGGTCTTCTGCTGGTTCCCTCACTTTGAGAAGTGAAGTTACAGGGAACCAGGCAGAAGGCCTTCTCGGTAGTGGCGCCCTCCCTGTGGAATGCCCTCCCTTCAGATGTCAAGGAGATAAAGAACTAAAGAACTACACAACTTTTAAAAGACATCTGTAGGCAGTCCTGTATAAGGAAGTTGTTAATGACTGATGTTTGACTATGTTTTTATATATGCTGTAAGCCTCCCAGAGTGGCTGGGGAAACCCAGCCAGATGGGTGGGGTATAAATAATAAAATTATTATTACTATTGATGATTGGGGCAGGAGAAAGTGGTAGGTGGAATGGGGATGGAACGGTGTAGCCTTTAAGTGGACATGACTGGCATGCTGGAACACTGAGCAGGTGCGCTCCACACAACAGTGTTTTCTTGCAGGTCCTGGTGGCAGGTGCTTAACATGGCAGAAAGCTCCTGGCCATTAGCTTCCACTAGCAAAGCATTCTGGGCTTTCAACCAACAATTTGCCTAACAAAGGAACAGCGGGCAGTCAGCTAGCAGCATAACAATGCACACTGGAATCAGGTGGGGGAACCGAGTGGAAGAAAGCAATCAAAATGATGGTCCTTGCTTAAGGGGACTAGAAAATATCACCAGGAAAAAGAGTGGCCAGCTGTCACAATTTGGTTCCTTTCCACATGCGCAGCAAGGCATGTTGGAACATCCTATTCCAGTGAGAAATTGGAAAGGGGAGAGCATTTCAGAGCATCTCTAAGCCAAGCTCTTACAATATGATCAGTTTGTAAAAAAAAAAAAAAATAGTGGACGGACATCTAATCATGCTAATCTTCTGGTCCTTTTGCATCGATGACAGTCCTGGCCAACTTCAAAGCATCCTCAAGCATCTGCCGCAGCATGGACAGAAGATGACTGTGAGCATTTTTCATGTTGGCCGCATGATTTGCACATTGGGGAAATGGTTGGCAGATGGCACAAGTGTTTGTTTATTGGTTTCTGCCTCCGAGGTTGGCCTGTTAATGAATCTTGGTAAGACGGTTGTCATGCATCAAAGGATGCTAGGATGGCAAAGCCCTACAGAACAGTGGCACTAATTTTCCCATTATTGATATCCGGGTGACAGCAGCAATCTCTTCTGCATCTGGTCAGAGGGTTGCATCAGGAAAAGCGCTTTCAGGGAGAAGGAGATAAACTACTTCTTTACGTGGGAAAATGAGAGCAGTTTTGCCCATAGATATCATAGCAGCAGGAGGGAAAGCGGGCAATGGACCCCAAGGATTAATCATGTCTCCTTGTGTCATTGGAGTGGTTAGGTTTAGATTAGCATTGCCACTGAATTTTGCTGAAAACTAAGAACTGAGATGAATTCAGCGGTTACTAAAGGGAAAGAGCCAGAGAATGTCAAGAGAAATTTCAGAAAAATATTGGTAAAGCTAAGGAAAATTATTAGAGGCTTAGAAAGGCGTGGTCTCCCTCTCTCTCCTTCCCCTACTCCCAGGAAACACGTTCTTGCCTGGGCTTGGTAGGATTGTGCAGCATTTTTAGTTTAGAAAAAAGGCAAGAGGCAACATGATAGAAGTTTATAAAATTATGCATAGAATCGCTAGAGGAAGGTTTTTCTCCTTTTGTAATACATCAAGGTGAAGCAGAGACATCACCTTGCCAACAAAGGTCCATATAGTTAAAGCTATGGTTTTCCCAGTAGTGATGTATGGAAGTGAGAGCTGGACCATAAAGAAAGCTGATTGCCAAAGAATTGATGCTTTTGAATTATGGTGCTGGAGGAGACACTTGAGAGTCCCATGGACTGCAAGAAGATCAAACCTATCCATTCTATCCATTCTGAAGAAAATCAGCCCTGAGTGCTCACTGGAAGGACAGATCCTGAAGCTGAGGCTCTAGTACCTTGGCCACCTCATGAGAAGAGAAGACTCCCTGGAAAAGACCCTGATGTTGGCACAAGGAGAAGGGGACGGCAGAGGACGAGATGGTTGGACAGTGTTCTGGAAGCTACTAGCATAAGTTTGACCAAATTGTGGGAGGCAGTGGAAGATAGGAGTGCCTGGTGTGCTCTGGTCCATGGGGTCATGAAGAGTCGGACACGACTAAATGACTAAACAACAACAACCCGGGAAGTCATGGGCATCCAAAGTCAGGCGTCAGGGAATCCGATCCCCCCCCCCATGGCAGGCTGCCAGGAATAGATAGACAAGGAAAGCTCTTACCAAAGTCTTTTATTCAATATTCACAGAGAGAGGCTTAGAAATGTAGCCACTTGGAGTAATGGTGTTGCTCTGTGTAATCTCCACCCCCGCCCTTCTCTCCTCAGTCATCAACAGCACAACCCTGCTTAGGGTGGCTGCTTAGGGACATTTGCCTCTGAGCTCTTTGCTCTCCTGCTTTCAATGCTCACCGGGTTCTGGGAGATGGAGGGTCTGGAATGCTTTCTAGTGATAACGTGTCAGCTAGGTGCTCAGGCTCTGCTTCCCCCACCTCTTCTCCTCCCATTATTTCTCAACTCATCTACTTCTGAGCCGTAGCCTTCTACAAACTGCTGCTGTAAATCTATGCTGTCTTCTTTTTCTCTGGAAGGTTCGAGAGGAGGGTGAGGCAGACTCCACGATTCCTGCTCAGTCCAGCCCGTCTTCTTCTTTGGTGATCCCTCGTAGCCGAGTAAGATTGTCTTCCATAAACACGGTTTAACAATGAGTCCGTAAGTGATTGTGGAGGCCAGTTCTGGATCCACACATCCTTCCACAGTGGGGACATTGGTTTCTGGGTGAGAGTTGATCATTAGAAACTTTAGTTCAGGATTTTAAGGAAGGCTGTCATGAAGAAGGTGTTTCAACAAAAGGTCATCTCCTTTTGTAAAAGAACATTTTTAAATGCTTCTGGAGGGAAAACAGCCAGAGAGTGATGACCCTCTTTCTGCCGGAGATGCCTCATTTCATGTGACCTACAATTGGGGCTCATTAAATCTTTCGTACCGCAAGCGAACGGAACAACAGACCCATTGCTTTTTGTGCCTTGGTAAATCTCAAATTGGATTTTGATAGTGGATGCTAGACACCTTGGAACAGCTGCAAAATGGTGAAGGGGGGGCGGAGGTTTTTATTTATTTATTTGAATACAACATAACAACACGGTACTATGGAAATAACAGTAATACTTCAACAACATATCTATAAAAACAGATTTTCTTTTTTAAAAAAAATGTTCTAAAAGCCTTTCTGAAGCTTTCTTCCATCACAGAACCCCAAAAGATGTACATGTATGTGACTTTCTGGCAGAAAATGAGTGCTTCTATCCAAGACCAGGAGGGATGCGGGTGGCTCTGTGGGTTAAACCACTGAGCCTAGGACTTGCTGATCAGAAGGTCGGCAGTTCGAATCCCCACGATGGGGTGAGCTCCCATTGCTCGGTCCCTGCTCGGTCCCTGTTCAAAAGCATGTCAAAGTGCAAGTAGATAAATAGGTACCGCTCCGGAGGGAAGGAAAATGGCATTTCCATGCATTTCTCTGGTTCACCAGAAGCGGCTTAGTCATGTTGGCCACATGACCCGGAAGCTGTACGCTGGCTCCCTTGGCCAATAAAGTGAGATGAGCGCCGCAACCCCAGAGTTGGTCACGACTGGACGTAATGGTCAGGGGTCCCTTTACCTTTTACTATCCAAGACCAATAGCTCCTCTAGCCCAGCATCCTGTTCTCACCATGGGAAACTCGTGAGCAGGATTTGAACAAAAGAGTGTTCTCCCCTCCTGTAGTTTCCAGCAACAGGCATTCAAGAGCATTGCTGCCTCCAAGTCTGCTGCACTTCACCATGGTTGGACCACGTGGCCACCCACTCTCCTCCGGGGGTGGGGGACGAAGTCCCGCATTGCCCAGGGGATCCCAGCCGCGTCATCGCCCAGCGGACCAATCCGGTGGCTGGGGGGCGTGGCCAGGACAATTTAAGCTTCTTTGGCTCGCTTCTTCAAACTCCCTCCCTCCTGCCCTATTTTACAGGTTGCTGTTTCTTTGGCCTTGCTATGGACCCTGGTTGGTCGCCGTTGAGGGACCTGGTAGGAATTTTTCCACTTGGCAAAACTGGCATGGAGCCATTTGGTTTTTGCCTGCCTCATAGCAATCGTTACAACTTTGTAAGGTTTTGTGGTTAGGCATTGTTTGACCTTTTGATGCGGGAGGGGAGGTATAGCCATCACCTGCCCTTCCAGGCTTAAGGGTATTCCGTTAAAGGAATCCGGGGGTGTGGATCTTGTCTGAAGCATGGGGCGGGGCTAGGGACATGAAATGACCCCGACGGGAACATCTGGGGGAGCTCGAGTTGGTCTGCATCAATGGGGCTCCCCTTTCTGGTGGTTTACCCTTACTGGACTTCCTGCACATCAGGCTGGAGGCAGATATAGTTAGGTCCATTCAATGCCTAAGCCAATACCGCTCACAGTCTGTAATCAATAAAGTTGTGGCCAAAATTTGCCCACTAACATTAACATAATATCTGTGTCTTGGTGTCTTCTTTATGAGGGGATGGTTGCGGGGTCTAGACACGCAACTGTAGAGGCAAAGAACAGTCATCATGGCTAGGCACCATCAATAGCCATCTCCTCCATGGAGTTGCCTAATCCTCTGTTAAAGCCATCTAGGTTGATGAGCAAGGTCTGCATAGTTAAAGCTATGGTTTTCCCAGTAGTGATGTATGGAAGTGAGAGCTGGACCATAAAGAAGGCTGATCGCCGAAGAATTGATGCTTTTGAATTATGGTGCTGGAGGAGATTCTTGAAAGTCCCATGGACTGCAAGAAGATCAAACCTCTCCATTCTTAAGGAAATCAGCCCTGAGTGCTCACTGGAAGGACAGATCCTGAAGCTGAGGCTCCAGTACTTTGGCCATCTCATGAGAAGAGAAGACTCCCTGGAAAAGACCCTGATGTTGGGAAAGATGGAGGGCACAAGGAGAAGGGGACGGCAGAGGACGAGATGGTTGGACAGTGTTCTGGAAGCTACTAGCATGAGTTTGACCAAATTGTGGGAGGCAGTGGAAGATAGGAGTGCCTGGTGTGCTCTGGTCCATGGGGTCACAAAGAGTCGGACATGACTAAACGACAACAGGTTGATGAGCATCACTGCAAGAAGCAGACATGCTCAGCTATAGGAACCTGGTGCCCTCACGTGCCTTCAGAGCGTACCCTGAGATATTCCTCTGAGAAAAGGCAGGCAGGATGTTAACAAGCAGCACCCAAGGAGATGCTGTTGTTCTCCCTTGCTGCGATACAATTGGCGGTGCTTTGTTCCAGTCCCTATCTGCTCCGCCACAGCACAGGATTAAATGCTCCCTGCATGTCAGCTCAAAGCCTTAAGGTCCTACACGTGCCATATCCCTCTCAGACGTTATGTGCAAGACCCTTGGCCCCTCTCACATCAGCTGTGCTTCTGGAATAAGGGACGCAAAGGAGATGAGAGAGAGGAGGGCATGGATTACAAATGTGACATGAAAACGAAGGCCAAGCTCTGCAGGTTTTTAATTGGCCTCAACTCTTTGACTGGAAAACCTTCTTCGGCAAATGCCTGAGTTGTCAGCAACCCATTAACACGTCTTAGAAGCCCAAACATAGCAGGCAGGAGGCTGGGCAACCAGACCTACCTTTCTTCAGCCCCCAGATATCTTTCTGCAATTGTAAATATTTGCAGCAAAGCCAATTAGCTGTGGCAATCTTTGCAAAGGGTCGCCTAGGAGACATCAATATGTGCTTCAAAGAATCCATCTGCCCCCTCCTTTTCTCTTTGTTTTTCTTCAGCCAGCGGAGAGTGGATCTCATCTCCTGAGCGCATCAGGCATCCTTATGCATGTTAAAGCACAGCGGGAGAGGAGAATATAAAACTGCTCAGAGGGGCCAGGTCTCACTGTCACAGCATTGCACCTGTAATGGTTCTAAGGGTGCGTAAGTTGCTGCCACTCCTAGGTTGCCTGGTTGAACCCTTTCCCTCTGGACAGCCTTGCACTCGTGGCTGTCTCAGTCGCTGGCAGAATCCGTCAGTGGGCGTTTCTTAAACTTCTTCCAGCAAAGAAGTTCTTTGATGCCAAGTCTCCTCCTACTCTCCCTGCGCGGAAGTCTTCTGCACAGGGAGGGTGTGAGCAGCGGAGGACCCGTGCTCTCCCCACTGGTCTCTGGTGAAGAGTCCTGGAGCCTTCTCTCCGATTCCCCCATCTGCCCCCCTTCACCCCTGGTGTTACGCTGATTTCCTTCCCCAGCAGCTGGGCTGCCTCTCTCCCTGCTGGGACCCTCTCCGGCATCACTCTGGAGCCTTCCCTCCGCCTCTGGCTCCAATGGCAGTTCCCTGACAGCACCCAAGAGACAAAATTTGTGCTCATGGATGGGGGAGAAATTTGATGAAGTTCTAAGAGCCAGATGCACAAATATAGGATGAGCAACTCCTGACGTGTCAGCAGTACATGGGGAAAGGATTCAGGGGCGGAGGAAAAAGAGTGTGGTGGGTACAGTCCGCCCCGGGTGTCACCCCTGAGGGGGGTGACAAAATGCCAGGCAGCACTCACTGCAGGGCCTCCAGCGTACCTGAGCCATGTGTCTCTCCTGTGAGAGATGTGGTGGCTTGGGTGCATGCAGGCTCTGCGCTGCCCAAACGGTCTACCCGCTGCCTCCCACCCGGCTGTAGGGCGACTGAGTGGGAGGAGGCCGGCAGACCCTGGAGGCCCCGCGATGCGCCGTACCCCATGGGCAGCTCTCTCTGCCCCTGGGCACACTGCCCTGGTGCCCGAGCAGCTTCCTCCACAGCTGGGGGCATTGGTAGACCACAAGCTTAACACACCTTAACAGTGTGATACAGCAGCAAAAATCATTACTGTTATTCTAGGCTGCATTAACAGAAGTACAGTGGTACCTTAAGAACTTAATTCGTTCTGGAGGTCCATTCTTAACCTGAAACTGTTCTTAACCTGAGATCTGGGAAAGTAACAGCACCTTGGTCCAGTTTGGGGCACCACAATTTAAGGGGGATATTGACAAGCTGGAACATGTGCAAATGAAGGCAGCCAAGATGATGAAAGGTCTGGAAACCAAACCTTATGAAGAAAAAAGTGAGGGAGTTGGGTATGTTTAGCCTGGATAAAAGGAGACTTGAGAGGAGATATGATAGCCATCTTCAGATATCTGAAGGGCTGCCATATGGAAGAGGGAGCAAGCTTGGTTTCTCCTGCTCTGGAGGGTAGGACTCGAACCCATGGCTTCAAGTTACAAGAAAGGAGATTCCGACTAAACATCAGGAAAAGCTTTCTGACAGTAAGAGCTGTTTGGCAGTGCAAAAAATCCCTCAGAAGTGTTAGGATATTTCCGTTCCACCTTAAAAGGGAGCAGGATGTTGTGTCACAGCCTGCGTATTTCCTGTTCACAGGATGTTTCTGTTGTGTCTATGCTTTCGTTTCTCTCTCTGTGCCTGAGACACCAAAGCAGGCAGTCATGTTTTCTTTGTTCTGACCAACGCTGAATAAAATTGTAAATAATGCTCTCCTGCGTGCATCTTTCGCTGTGCGAATTCTGCTGATAGAGTGTGCACCAGCTCTGGAATGTGGCAAGCTATTTCTGGAGCTCGTGTCGCTAATTGAATGATACTGCGTGTCTACGGGAGATCGATGGATTGTCCGGAATCGACGTGGGGCCTTGATGGCCTTTGTCTCCCTGGCAGTATCCCAACAAGAAGGTGGTGGATTCTCCTTCCTTGGAGGTTTCTAAGCAGTGGTTGGATGACCATCTGTCAGGGATTGTTTTGCTGTGGTTTCTGCATTGCAGGGGGTGGACTAGAGGATCTCTGGGTTCCCTTCCTACTCTACAATTCTACATTTCTCTGATTCTGTGAACCTACCTAACTGGCATTGTGACAGGTCCCACCTAATACACATTCAACACTTGTAAGGGGGGAGTACCCAGACTTCCCCAATGTGGTATCGTCCAGTGGGGCTATGCAACTCCCATCAGTCTGATAGGAATTGTAGGACCAAACATAAATGTTAACATTCCCAAGATGCTGAGAGAGGATGTTGAGGGAGGATAACAATCTGATTCCAGCTCTTACGAGGTGTTCTTTAATCTGCTCTTTAAGCAAAAGAACATCATGCAGACCAATCATCTTCCAGTG
Source organism: Podarcis cretensis (assembly GCF_951804945.1). NCBI lineage: Eukaryota > Metazoa > Chordata > Lepidosauria > Squamata > Lacertidae > Podarcis > Podarcis cretensis. Next base: position 7,947,285 of record NC_137181.1, read on the forward strand.
CTTCAGCATTCATCCTTTTAAGTTTGGGAACAAATAGTAAATTCCCTTGAAGCCATTACATCCTGTCTTTATTGAAGCTGTAATGTCTCCTCTTCACATTTTCCGTTCCTCCATTAGCCCTGGAGAAGCCAAGAGAAAATGGGGAGACATTTAAGCAAATGGGGACCTGACAACGCGCTCTTGGCTGTGTTTGGCCCATTTGGAGAGTCCCATTTTCTTAAAATAGGCCATGGAGCCATCAAGGTGGCTCTTAACTGCAATTTGGTCACCCCCTGCAATTTTGATGTCCAAGTGCCTTTGAGACAAAAGTCCCTTTCATCAGTCTGAAAAAGTCACGCTTTACCCAGCATTTGAAGTCAACACGGTAAGATGCTCTGGTCGATGGCCATTCACTCAGAGCTAATCAGCACACCTTGGAGAATGAGGTGACTGTATGTTGGGTGCATCTTTTTAGGTGGTGGTTGTGGAAACGTCCTGATTTGAAATGTATCCCCTTGAATTGAAAGGGTACACATAATACTGTCTCTGGTGTGCTTATTTACTATTCATCGCCTTTGAGGAAACTCTGGCCCACCAGATCACCCCATTTGGCCCTCAGAGCCATTTTGGCCATGGGGTCCAGGGCAGGTATATGGACTTGGATGATGATTCCTTCCAAAGGCTTTGATTGTTTAGGTTGCTGTGATGCATACGCAAAACACTGGTTTAAGGCACTGCGAGCAACGCACATATCCTAGAGGCTGTAGGCTTCACACACCCCTTGCTATCCTATGTATCTTTGTGCAGGAAGCGTTTCTGAAATCTCTCACTATGCCTAGTAGGCATTCATCTGTTTCCTCCTCCTTTGGTGCCTCCTGGATCTATGTGATGGGGAAGACGTCTCTGCCCCTTGAAAGGTGGGTTGGGCCAGCAGAACATCCTCCTCTGCAAAGGCACGGTTATTCTCAGTAAGGGTGCTGGGGTGGGCAGTGTGGAAGTGTCAGAGACAGGCTCCAACATCTGTAGAGGTGGATATGGAGAGTGAGGGCACCAGGTGAGGGAAAGGTGACCTAGCTGAACTCCACTTCCTTGATCCAGGCAGGATCACTGTGATGAAGGAATACTGGGAGGTAAAGAGGGAGAGGAACAGTGGTGGCTGGTGCCCATAGGGATTGGTGGGGCAGGAGACAGGGGGCCAAGAAGAAGGTTGAGCCAGATCCCATGCCAATCAATTCTAGCTTGTCCCCATCCTCCACACTGCTGAGTTCTGCAAGGACTACACTGAGATGAAGGAGCAGCAGGAAGCTGACAGTCAAGGCCACCGACCCTGGACTGGTTACAAGCCAGAAGGCAGGCAGGTGTGGGGTGGATGGAGGCAGGCCTTCACTGGAGAAGAGGGATGTTTTAGTTTGGTCCTACTCATGAACATCTTTTCTTGTGGAAATTAGACCCATTACCTTCTATATAAGGACGTGGGTGGCGCTGTGGGTTAAACCACAGAGCCTCGGACTTGCCGATCAGAAGGTCGGCGGTTCAAATCCCTGCGACGGGGTGAGCTCCTGTTGCTCAGTCCCAGCTCCTGCAACCTAGCAGTTTGAAAGCACCTCAAAGTGCAAGTAGATAAACAGGTAGCACTCCGGCAGGAAGGTAAACGGCGTTTCCGTGCTCTGCTCTGGTTCACCAGAAGCAGCTTAGTCATGCTGGCCACATGAGCCAGAAGCTGTACGCCGGCTCCCTCGGCCAATAAAACGAGATGAGCGCCGCAACCCCAGAGTTGGCCACCACTGGACGTAATGGTCAGGGCTCCCTTTACCTTCTATATGCATATGACGGACACATGCATTATAAGGCAGCTAATTCCATCCCATACAGTTTGGCCCGGAGCAAGGATGAGAATGCCTGGCTGGCCTCTTCCACCTAAAATTTGCAGCTGTCACACAGAAATCTGACTCCAGAGTAGGTTGATCAGCTCCCAATGCCCTGCTTTGCAGCCTGCTTGTATTTTCTCATCCAGGTCTAGTGGAATCTCCTGCTCTCTCTTTCTCAAATGCCAGCCTCGAAAACAAGCCCACACAATCCCCATTTGTCACACGTTGGAACAGAGTGCTTGCAGAAACTCAGCAGTGTCCTCAGAAATTATTAGGCTTAGCTGTGTGGAGTCACTCACTGTTAAAAAAAGTCAGACTATTAAAAAGAGCCAGACTATTAAAAAAAAAAAAAAAAAAAAACACCAGTGAAATTTAATGCCTATCCAAATGCCAGTCACAGGAGCTGCTTAAAAATCTTGAATTTCCAGATATGGCCAGGTTTCTATCCCAAATGCATAAAACAGCTGAGGCGTGTGTGGGGTTTTTTTTAAGTGTGATATGACTGCTTTTTTAAAACTCTGCTTCAGGTCAGCTCCAGCAGAAACACGCACCCTGACTACATCTGAAAGGCACATGTCCACTGCTGTAAAATGGGGCAGCGAGATCGAATCTCCCTCTGACCACATCTGACGCACCTTCACAACTGATGCCTAGGATGGGTGAGTCAGATTGAAAGGGAAGAGGGTTTGGGGTGCTGGGTGATGAAGAGAAGTTTGGGGCTGCTGGGGGCATCAGCTGGGAATTCTTCTCTGGCTTGGATTTAACTCTGAGCTGGAGAAGAATTTGGGGACTTGTTAAAGTTTACCACTAATCCACTGAGCCTCTTGGGCTTGCCGATCAGAAGATTGGCAGTTCAGATTCACACAATGGTGATGAGCTCCTGTTGCTCTGTCTCAGCTTCTGCCAACCTAGCAGTTCAATAGCATACCAGTGTGAGCAGATAAACAGGTACACTCTGGCGTCCAGTGTGGTGTAGTGGTTAAGAGCGGTACACTCGTAATCTGGTGAACCGGGTTCGCTTCCCTGCTCCTCCATATGCAGCTGCTGGGTGACCTTGGGCTAGTCACACTTCTTTGAAGTCTCTCAGCCCCACTCACCTCACAGAGTGTTTGTTGTGGGGGAGGAAGGGAAAGGAGAATGTTAGCTGCTTTGAGACTCCTTCGGGTAGTGATAAAGCGGGATATCAAATCCAAACCCCCCTCCTCCTTCTTCTCTTCTTCTTCTTCTTCTTCTTCTTCTTCTTCTTCTTCTTCTTCTTCCTCCTCCTCCTCCTCCTCCTCCTCCTCCTCCTCCTCCTCCTCCTCCTCCATCACAGTGTCCTGTTGCGCTAGAGGCAGTTTAGTCATGCTGGCCGCATAACCAGGAAAGCTGTCTATGGACAAATGCTGGCTCCCTCGGCCGCACCCCATAGTGGTCTTTGACTGGACTTAACCGTCCAGGGGTCCTTTAGCTTTACCTTTTACCTTTGAAAGTCATGCCTGAGCTTAAGATCAGTGAATGTTGTTAGCATCCCTGGTCTTTTAGTCCTTTTCTCTTGGCTTCATTTGAACCAGGGATTGTGTGGGCAGAGTATGAATGAACTTTTTCCCCTCACCATGTGACCTGATTTTATTTCTATTACAAATATTGAGGCACATGGCCACTCAGTGCCATCAGTATATGCAAATGTCTGGCTCATTTAAGACTACAGTGAACCTTTATTCTCAATGATGGAATTCACAGGTGAAGAATGCTTTCATTTTTATAAATCTTTATTATTTGTAGAAGGAATCTTTGTATGAGTTGATACTTTATTATACCTTTGGAGCTGTATTGTATCTTTGTGTTTTTGTCCTTCCAGGATGTGATCCTTTGTCGTTTACATTTTTTAAAAAATATGTTTGCATTTGTTGTTGTTGTTAATAAATCAATAAAAGTAAAAGTAAATAAAAAGGGTTTTATGTAATTAAACAAATGTTGGGGATTACCCAGATAAAAACCTCATTTTGTTCAACAGATTGGAAAACAATCCTGTCTTAAGGGTTTGTAGGAAAAAACAGATCCCAAGACGCAGCACAGGAGATTTTATGCTGCTATCACATTTCTCAAATGTTTCCTTCTAAAACATATGACTAGAAAAGTTCAAGTGTAGACTCGAGTATTTGACAGTAGTTAATGCATGGCCATGAAGTGGTATTTCATATTGGGCAGTGAACTCTAAACCTTTGGTGGTGTTTGATCATTGACAGCCTTATGACATGTGGTATTTGTCATGAGTTGAAAACACAATGACCAAGAAACTGCCAACAAGGCAAAGCACTCAAATGTTGTGTGTGTGTGTGCGAATATGCTACCCTTGGAAACAACTGAGCATATTATCATCACAGCCTGTTCTGTTCCAGGCATGGTCACAAGTGCAAGGTTGTTCAAGCCTGGGTGTCAGTTCTTTTAGGCATTCAGGACCTTGGACAGCTCCAAGTTCAGGCAGGACCATGGACAGTTTCAGGTGGACACACACACACACACACACACACACACACACACAGAGGGGTAGGAGGCACAAATGTTGCTTCAGCAACAGAAAATGCTAGAGTGGAGGTTAAATAAGGCTGCAGCTCAGTCTAGGTGAGCTCTTCTGCCACTGGAGAAAGTCTCCAATACTCAAATGGGGTCTTATCTGGCTCCAATAGCATGGGGGGGGGGGTAGGACAGTTGCTTTTGTGGTCTTGGACTGGGCTCTTTGGTGACAGCATGATCTAGTTAGAAGATGTCAGCAATGTGAGCTCCTGGCTTTCCTGACATGCTGAGAGAGATTCCCTCCTCCACTCCATCACTCCCTCAGCTAGTTCCTGCTGGCATCCATGGTGGGGTCATCTGCTAATAAGGAGAATCCATCTGCAGATACAACCAGGTCCTGACAGTGCTTCTGGGCTCAGGGATGTGTGTCTGTGACCTGTAATATGCCATAGATGCAATAACAATACATTGGCGGTGGATTTATACTGGGCTGTCCACACATCATTCACCTGTATTAGAAGAGTCATCCTTGCACTAGAATGCAACAAAAGTAGGACAATCCCTCAGAACATTCGTGGTAGAAAAACCTTACAGGATTTCAGCAGGAAGCAACTGAGCACTCACTGCTTGGAAATAAAGCACAATATCCGCCCCAAAATGTTTGCATGCACAAACAGTGTTGATACATAACTGCCCCAATACAAATGATGATGGATGCACATTAAAAGGGGTGTCTGGAAGACCCCCAGAGGAATGTTAGCTCATAACTTCATTTATCATGATATCCTAGCAGTAAGATAGGGAATTTTTTGTGGCAAATGTATAGGTGCCCTGTTCTCCTATGCATCTGAGCCCTCTCCTCCCAACCCCGTCAAATTCTGAGGTTTGCCGTATAAGCCATATTCCCTCTAAGAAGAAATGGGAAGTAAAACAATATTTGATTGATTGATTGATTTCTCAATACATATACAAAATATTTACATAATATTACATATACATTATACCTCTAAATTCACATTTTTTCATTTCATTATGTACCATCATTTAGTCATTTCTTAATTGCTTCTTATCTTATCCTATGTCTTCCCTTCACCCGTGCGTGACTTCCTAATTTTTATTTTATAACTTTATTAGTGTGATTGTATTCTTGTATCTTAATAATTAAACATACATTCTTGTATATCTATTTAAATTCAGTTTGTGAGATCAGTCTATACATATCAATAAATTTTAGTTGGAGCATCTTTTAATCATATATTCCTCTACACATTTCCATTCCTGTTTGAGATTTTGGTTAAATTGCATTCTAATTGTTGCCCTCATTTTTGCTAATTCAATCATTTCAAAAAATTCATGTTGCCAACCTGCCACTGATGGTACTTCTTCTGATTTCCAATTTTTAGCAGCCAATAGCCTAGTGGCAGCTGTTGCATATAGGAAAAATTCTCTTCATGCCTTCGGGGATGTCATTTGTTATGATTCCTAAAAGGAATGCTTCCGGCTATTTACCACTTGTTATTCTGAACATTCTTTTCAATTCCTCATGTATATTTCCCCATTTTTTTTTATTTCATCATAAAATTAAAAAGATAAAAAGATAAAAGTAAAACAATATTTTCATCAATGGCTGCTATTACAGCATGTGAAAGGTGTCCATCAGAAAGCACTTAGCAAGCAAGAAGGTAACTTTGGTTCCAAGGTTGTGCATTCAGAAAGGGTAAGCAAGAATGGCAATCTGTGATGGTCCCGTGGGTTAATCGTAAGGTGAGGTCAAAGGTACAGCATGAAGGCAGTCCGTCAAAGCTGAGTGCAGGGCAGGGAGTCGGGAGAGGTCAGGAGCTCAGGCAGGAAAGCAGGACAGGGTTCAGGCAGGAACTGGCTTCCAACAGTGTTGCTCCCGCAACTTGGGACTGGGGCTGGCTGGCTTTTATCTGCCCCGAGGCATAGGGCAGCCCCCATCCTCTGGTGACTCGCCTCTCCTGGCCTGGAGGCGAGCACTCCTCCTGCGAGAACTTAGTTCCCTCCGCCTCTCTTCCCTGAGCCTCTGTAGCTCAGGAGAGGCTGGAGGGTTACCGGACCCAGAGGCAACCTCAGCTTCCTCTGACGGGGCTGAGAGTGGAGCACCTGCAGGCAATGGGTCCTCCATCACCTCAGGAGCCAGAGAAGAAGAAGAAGAGTTTGGATTTGATATCCCGCCTTTCACTCCCTTTAAGGAGTCTCAAAGCGGCTAACATTCTCCTTTCCCTTCCTCTCCCACAACAAACACTCTGTGAGGTGAGTGAGGCTGAGAGACTTCAGAGAAGTGTGACTGGCTCAAGGTCACCCAGCAGCTGCATGTGGAGGAGTGGAGACGCGAACCCGGTTCCCCAGATTACGAGACTACCACTCTTAACCACTACACCACACTGGCTCTCAAGAGCAGACTCAGCTGGTGCCTGCATCTGAGGATCCAGCACAGGTGAGGACCCTTCAGGCTCATGCCCCAGCCCCGGCTCAGCTGATTCTGGAGGCGGGGGATCCTGTGCAGGCTGGGATTCCTCAGGTTCAGCATCTGAGTCCAAATCCCAGGCCATCACACCATCATTTTTATTTTTGACAACAGCATTCAAATGAATTCTTTCATGAAGGTGTGGGCTCTTCAGACAGCACCAAAATCTCTCGGCAGATCTTTAATTCACTGCTGTGCCATGTGTGACAGGTTTTCCATTATCCTCCGGGCTGTGATCCCATTCAAATGCCACTAAATGATTCTCCCATGTTGAGGCAAGTAAATGCTGCTGCAGATTGAGGTCTCCCAATTCTGTGTTTTTCCCCCAATCTGGTTTTGTGTCTGAGGGGGTCAGGTGGTCCAGAACTGATGCCAGAGGTATTGAAGATGTATCTATTCTTGGTTCGTCACCCTGGCTGGTGTTTTCCTGTTCAAATTGTTTTCTTTTCACCATCACCCTTGAGCCCTCGCACCTCTCTATCAAGAATTGAAGTCCCATTATTTTCCTTTAAATGGAACCAAGCTTGTCAAATGTCACATAACAGCTTACTTGGGACTGTAATTCAAGGTGCTTCATAAAACAACCTACAGGAATAAGCTGAGTTTTAAGGAGAGGGTCAGCATGTGTTTAAGAGAGCCTGTTTTTCTTCTGCATTATTTTATTTTATTTAAAAAATACAAGGATCTTACTTTTTTCTTATTTTTTTCACAAAATAATGAAATAAAGAGATGTGGGGTATGATAAATTAGAGGTAAAGGGACCCCTGACCATTAGGTCCAGTCATGGATGACACTGGAGTTGCGGCGCTCATCTCGCTCTGTAGGCTGAGGGAGCCAACGTTTGTCCACAGACAGCTTCCGGGTCATGTGGCCAGCATGACTAAGCCGCTTCTGGTGTACCAGAGCAGCACACAGAAACGCTGTTGACCTTCCTGCTGGAGTGGTACCTATTAATCTACTTGTACTTTGACATGCTTTTGAACTGCTAGGTTGGCAAGAGCAAGGATTGAGCAATGGGAGCTCACCCCGTCGTGGGGATTTGAAACGCCAACCTTCTGATTGGCATGCCCTAGGCTCTGTGGTTTAGGCCACAGTGCAACCCATGTCCCATAATGATAAATTAACATGTGCCATTAAGGTAAGACAGGGAATATGCAGGAGAAATGATTCTGAGGAGATATGGAGGGTGTTTGTAGAATTTGTACTGCTGAAAGGGGAAGGGGTCAAACCACTGCAAGAGGTGTTGAAATTTTGGGAGGTTGGATAGTTACAATGAAATGGTCTCGGGGGTTGGGTGCACATTTTTATTCTTATTTATACATGATTATTACTTTGTCAAAATTTATAAATAATAATAATAATTTAAAAATTTCACACAATGTGCTGTTAAACTATGGAATTTGCTCCCACATGACATTGCGATGGCACCATATGGGCTTGGCTTTGCAAAAGGATTAGGCAAATTCATGGAGGATAAGGCTATGACTATGGCATAATGACCATGTTTTATGTCCACTGTTGGAGGTAGTATGCCTTTGAATAGTAGGTGCAGGAAATCACGAGTGCTGGAAGAGCTGCCATTGCACTCAGATTCTGCTTGTGGTCTTTCCATATGCATCTGGCTGGCCACCAAGAGGCAGGATTTGATGGGCCTTTGGTCTGATTCAGAAGTGAGTCTCTTACATTAGAATCATAGACTTGTAGAGTTGAAAGGGACACTGAACATCGTCTAATCCAGCTCCCTGAAATGCAGGAATATGCAGCTGTTCCATACAAGGATCAAACCTGCAACCTTGGCATGATCAGCACCTTCTTCTTCTTCTTCTTTGGCGATCCCTCAAAGCCGAGTAAGATTGTCTTCCATAAACATGGTTTTAACAATGAGTCCGTAAGTGACTGTGGAGGTCAATTCTGGATCCACACGTCCTTCCACAGTGGGGACATTGGTTTCCAGGCAGGAGTTGATCACGGTGTGGATTTGTCAAGCATGCCTTCCTCTTAGCACCTTTCTCCCTTGCATCCTGAGTTTGAGCATCTTCAAAGCCCATGACACCTTTGGTAAAGGCTGTTCTCCAGTTGGAGCACTCACAGGCAAGTGTTTCCCAATTGTCGCAGGTGGTGCTGTGGGTTAAAGCCTCAGTGCCTAGGACTTGCCGATCGAAAGGTCGGCGGTTCGAATCCCTGAGGCGGGGTGCGCTCCCGCTGCTCGGTCCCAGCGCCTGCCAACCTAGCAGTTCGAAAGCACCTCCGGGTGCAAGTAGATAAATAGGGACCGCTTACCAGCGGGAAGGTAAACGGCGTTTCCGTGTGCGGCTCTGGCTCGCCAGAGCAGCGATGTTACGCTGGCCACGTGACCCGGAAGTGTCTCCGGACAGCGCTGGCCCTTGGCCTCTTAAGTGAGATGGGCACACAACCCCAGAGTCTGTCAAGACTGGCCCGTACGGGCAGGGGTACCTTTACCTTTACCTTTATACTACATTTTTAAAGATTTGCCTTGAGACAGTCTTTTAACCTCTTTTGTTGACTACCAGCATTACGCTTTCCATTTTTAAGTTGGGAATAGAGTAGTTGCTTTGGAAGACGATCATTAGGCATCCACACAACATGACTAGTCCAACGAAGTTGATGTTGAAGAATCATCGCTTTGACACTGGTGATCTTTGCTTCTTCCAGTACACTGGTATGAGTTTGCCTGTCTTCCCAAGCACCACCCTCTAACCAGCTGAGCATTCTCCCAATTGATTCTGCAAGCACCACAACCTTGAATGAGTCTAGTGAAATGCTTAACGTTCAAAAACTGGAATGGGATAAAGCCTTGGCAGCCCACCAACTGCTGGAAATTCCCTTGGGTTCTTTCTGATCAACATCTTTGTCAACATCTGAAGGATGTTGCCTGTGCTGGTCTTCAAAGGACACACATACAAAGCACCATCAAGCATGCTGCTCATGCAGTTCTTTGGATAACAACATCAGAACATCATAAGAGCCTGAGTCCAGCATACTGTTCTAACAGTGTACAACCAGATGTCCCAAACTCTTCCCAATTGCTGTTCCCCGCAACAGATACAAAGCTGTCTCCGTCTTCAAGATAGGAACATAGGAAACTGCCTTATATCAAGTCAGACTGCTGGTCCATTCAGCTCAGTATTGTCTACACTGGATATCTTCAACCGTTTCAGACTCAGGACCCACTTTTAAGCCAAACACACATTGGACAACCTCTTAAACTTTTACCATATATTTGGATGACGGTGCTGCAACCCATCTTGGATCAGGCCATAACCCACTAGTGGGCATCAACTCACCACTTGAAGATCAGTGGTCCACCCTGAATAACAGCGGTTCTCCAACATTTCAGACAGAGGACATTCCCAAACCTATTTGGAGATGCAGGGCATTGGTAGAGCTGATGCACATCCAAACCACAGAGAGCACCTATAGCCTTCCCATTTCCTAAGGACTGCCCCTCACCGCCATTTTCAATCCTTTGCCATCGAGAATCCGGTTAATATTTCATTTTTGTTATGTAACAAATTATGTAACCCAACTTCTCCTTCCTGGAGGAGAGAAAAACCATGGACATTTGCAACAGTTTTGCTGAGTCAAATTCACATCTGTTGCCTTGGGTTTCATGTTAATGTGTGCCAATGTTGTTGTATTTCCCCCTCCCCTTTCTTTTTCTTTTTCAGGGTGGTATTGTTCAGAGTTTCCCCTCCTTCTGGGAATCTGGCCCACAGCCAGACTCAAAAACACGGCGCCGGCTGCAATCTTGTTTTCCAAAGCTGTCATTCCGAACGAGTGAGAACGAAAGCCACTGGGCGCTGCTGAATGATATATGCGCTCTATTATATACAAGGGGCATGTGTTGCATCGGAACGGTGCCAGATCATCCCACACAAAACAAAGACGACGTAATTACACCATTATACCCCTCCCCATTTCCTCTGCTGTGCAAAAAAAAAACAAAAAACAAAAACAGTCTCATTAAGGTCATATTGGGAAAATATTTATTGTCTGCAGTTGAATGAACAGATTTGTGAATGCTGCTTCAAGTGACCGACTAAGAATGTGAATAATTATTGCTTTTGTTTGTTTTGTGGAAGTGAGCTGTGAGCAAAAGAACCTAGTAAGAAACAACAATGGGATAAAAATGATAACATTCTGCAAGTGCAAGAAAGCAGGTGGGGAGGGATTCAGTCTTGTTCAGTCTTGCAAACCAGTGGTGGTAAGACAGATTCTGCATTTTTAGGGGGTTGGACTAGTAAATAGTAAGGTAAAGGTAAAGGGATCCCTGACCATTAGGTCCAGTCACGGATGACTCTAGGGTTGTGGCACTCATCTCGCTTTATTGGCCAAGGGAGCCGGTGTACAGCTTCCGGGTCATGTGGCCAGAATGACTAAGCCGCTTCTGGCGAACCAGAGCAGCGCACGGAAATGCCGTTTACCTTCCCGCCGGAGCAGTACCTATTTATCTATTTGCACTGTTACGTGCTTTCGAACTGCTAGGTTGGCAGGAGCAGGGACCAAGCAATGGGAGCTCACCCTGTCGCGGGGATTCGAACCGCCGACCTTCTGATCGGCAAGTCCTAGGCTCTGTGGTTTAACCCACAGCGCCACCCGCATCCCTAGTAAATAGTAGTCAATAGTAAAAAAGTTTGCCAGAAATAATGAACCGAGCAATACATAAAGATATAATCAGCCCAACCCCAAATAGTGAGCAGTTATTATTTACTCCTAACTTAAATTTACAGTCACAGTAAGACCAAACTAGCAGGTGGTATAAAAAGGTCACACTAAGGCAAGATAAAAAAAGATATATGTGGCTGCTCTTTTGAAAGGTTCCTTGAATATGAAGAAATGATACTTTTGCAATAGCTGCTTCATGCATAAATGAAAAGTTTAAATCAATACTGTTCATTTTTTAAAAAAACAACAACAACAACTAACTATAAATTGCTTGCTGCTTTCTTCCAGAGCAAGGAGTTTTAACACAATTTTTATTGTTCCCTGTTTCATAAGAAACATTGTGCCCATTGCCTCCTATTTAACTATAATCTGCTTTCAGCAAAGGGAAAATGCCAGTCCCCATATCCACCTGCCACTATCAATTGCAATTTTGGTTGAATGCCCAGCAAAGGAAGGTGTTTTTAAAAAACAACAACAAAAAAACCAAACAAACACACAAACAGAGAGGCAAGAGCTACCTGAACATAATAACCCAAAATGAGTGCCTGGAACTATTCCAGGTTGGAATTCACTAGGATTCTGGGCTTTCATTCTAACTAGCAAGGAGGCAAAACATAGAGTAGAGTAGAGTAGAGTAGAGTAGAGTAGAGTAGAGTAGAGTAGAGTAGAGTAGAGTAAAATAAAATAAAATAAAATAAAATAAAATAAAATAAAATAAAATAAAATAAAATAAAATAAAATAAAATAAAATACAGTGCCTAGGAAACCTTTCTTTCTCTTTTTATTAAGTAGCACTCCTGAATGGTGGTGTGGAAACTTGAGAGAGGCTTTCAAGTGACGAATGCTAGCCAGTGGTTTGTTTACTTATAATATTTAGTATTCCATCTTTTCTCCCATGATGAGACTCAGTGTGGTGCTGGCATCTGGGTCCTAGATGGGTCTTTTATCTGGACAATGGCCAGACCCAGCACAGCTTGCTCCTTTCTACTAGGTGTCAGGTATCAAAGGCCTTCGTTCTCCATCACCTTCAGCAGTCAGCTCCAAAGAGGATTCAGATAATGACATGTGAGAGCTAGAAAAAGCAGGGTGTTCCTCCTATCCCAGGTTCCAGACAGCCATTCCCTCCAAGCAGGGCGTTCCATGCCCTGCATGTTCCATTTTTCTTTCCAAACATTCTGTGGCTAATGAGCAAGCTCAGCATAATAGAATAATAGAATTGTAGAGCTGGAAGGGAAGCTGAGACTCATGTATAAGGTAAGCAATAAATGTTGGAAATGTAAAGAGAAAGAAGGAACATTTTATCATATGTGGTGGGAATGTAAAAAGGTGAAAACCCTATGGGAAATGATATACAATGAGATGAAAAAAATGTTGAAATATACATTTATTAAAAAACCAGAAGCATTTTTACTGGGCATTGTAGGGGATGATATAAATAGAAATGATTGTAAGCTGTTTTTATACACAGTTACGGCAGCAAGAATATTATTGGCACAAAAATGGAAGCAAGAAGAATTACCGACGAAAGAAGATTGGAGGATGAAATTGATGGACTATGCAGAATTAGATAAACTAACGGGAAGAATTCGAAATCGGCGGGACCAGAGATTCACAGAAGATTGGCGTAAATTTATGGACTATCTGAAAAGTAATTGTGATGATCAGATTACATTTGTAGGTTTGCAGGAAGTTTTGTGAGGTGAATAATTTGAATTATTGCATAATTGGATGAAAAGGAAGACGCTATTTAAGATAATTAAAGGCAATATGAATTTAAGAAATGCAGAAGAAATCATAAAAATGGGGGATCATCAGAGGTGCTGATGGAAGTCCAAAAGATTGTATAAGATGTGAAATAAAGAGAGTCATGTAGTCTAACCCACTGCAGTGCAGGAATCTCCATGAAAAGATGCTCATCTAAGGAAGGAGTTCCCACCACCTTCCAATGGAGTTTATTCTACTATCAAACAGTTCTTAAAATCAGAAAATTCTTCTTAATGTTTCATTGGAATCTCCATTCTTGTAACTTGAATCCTTAGTTCAGTTCCTGCTCTCCAGATCAGGAGAAAATAAGCTTTTTCCACCTTCCACACGACAGCTCTTCTGATATTGTTTTATCTCCTCTCAGTTTCCTCTTTTCCAGGCTAAACATCCCCAGCTTCCTCAATCATTCCTCATAAGGTTTGGTTTCTAGACCCTTTATCATCTTTATCATTATTATCATTATTTATTAAATTTGTAGACCGCCCTTCATCCTAACCGCCCCCAAAACCTGCCATAAAATACGTAATAAAAATGAACAAGAACAACCCTCCCTCTCCCCAAAAAACATGTAAAAGGCCATAGAATGTTAATCAGCCCAAGGCCTGTTTGAAGAGGAACACATTCTGATCTTATATCACTGCTTTCCACAACCTTAATTAATGTCAGTTACATTTTAGTGATAAGGATAATCTTTTAATCAACAGCTACATAATTAATGATTTCCATTTGTGATGTTACAATATATAAATTTATAAAGCTTTGTTTGAGGAACTCAAACTATGATCTTTATTCTGCCCTGCATGTGAAAACGGTTATATCCAAGGAGATTCCTTCTGTCTATATATGTGGTGTTGTCTCTTTCGTTTCCCAGCTGTTGTTTTCTCCCATTGTGGCTTGGGGTGGAACTGAATCTTGAAGTTTCTCAAAGGTCTTATCTCTCCGTCCCTTGCTTCGATGTCCTGGAACAGGCAAGAGTCTGCTAGAAACCATTCACCAGTAAAACATGTCGCCATTTCCCCCTCAGCCTAGGAAAAGGTGGGCAGTTTTTGAACACGTTGAAGGTTTAATAATCCTTTCCAACTCCCAAAATCTCTGCAGCATTCTTATCACAGCCCCAAAATTCTTTTCCTTCCAGCAAGAGATGTATGGCCCAATTAAACTTTATCTTAGATTACATTCCGTCAGTAGCACACACAAATCTCAGTCTCTTTCCCCTTGTTTGTTGTTTTTAAACAAAGGTCAGTGGAATTACTCTGTCTTTCCAACACAGTCATACTTGAGATTCCCCTCCCCATCCCTTTTTGATTTCAGATCACACGCAGTTTCCATTTTTGCTTGTTAGTATCAGTATTACTCCAACGTCCCTTCCTCACTTGTAAATATATTTTTATCTTATATTCTGGAGACAGTTGCCGAATCCTAAATATATAAAAGAAATTTAGGATAAACAAACCATGGGCTTACCTCTCCCCAGCTGACTCTCAACGCTGAAGAAAATCTTATCTCAATTCAAACATTTGATCTGTGTAGTTGGTATATTCGGCAGTTTGTTGTGGCAACCATTTCCCATCATGTGCTGGTACTTTAAAGCCAATTAAAGATCCAATTAAATGGATAGCCTCTGCTTCTTAATGGTGGTGTGTGAGGGTTTTCACCAGGTGAAGTGTTTTTGCACTCAACACCTCCCTGCCTCCTACATTCCGTGCCAGAGCAAGAACCAGGAACAGAGACGAATTGTGAGTGAAGCCCATTCCTCCCATCCCTGGGGGGAATTTGCAAGGATGATTTACCCTCTGCCATCCTTGTTTTTGTTCGCCGACGAACCCCTGCTGTCATGGGGGCTGCCTCCATTAAGGCAGATGAGACCGGAAGCCCAAATTTGTGTCACTTTATTACAAAAGATTTTATGAAGAGCGTGGGGGGGGGGTCCCCATTAACACCAACCACAAAAGTCGTGCTAAGGTGAATTTGTTAATCTTAAATTTAATAAAAGTGTGGGAAACCCCACCCACACCCACCCCCTCTGCTGCCAAATCTTCATCTCCAGGGATCATCTTCAGCTTTTAATTGAAGGATAAGAGACGTGAAAGATAAATCTTTCCAGTTGTCATGACGACTGGGCACTGTGTGTTGATTTCCCATTTTTAAGGGGTTATTTTTTATTATTGTTGCCCGTCTCCTCTTGGCACCGTGAACTTTGATTGCTATGGTAACACCTGAGATGTGCTTTATTCCATCCCCACTGGCAGTTTCCTCTCAAGGAGGCTGTTTTGCTTGTGATTTTGCAAGGAAACTGAGGAAAGTGTTATAGGAACCTGCTGCAAGCTGTTAGGCGCCATGGGTGGAATTGGCAGCAAGGAGGGGGGAACTATCTCCACCTCTGTAAAGAGAGATATAAGGTCTAGGGAAGGGGACATTGCCTCTGGACACCGATTTGATTTTCTTACACAGCTCCTTAGTTGGAATAAACTCTTGATGGAATACTGCCAAATCACACCAGCTGAGTGCAATGGACTATCCCAGTATCCCACCTGGAACAAAACAGGTCTTTTCATATCTCAAACGAGATTAGCCTTTTTTTGCCCATAGGTTCCTGGCGCAGGAGGGCCGAGTGCAAACCCACACACTCCTTTCTTTATTTTAAATATGGTTTATTAGGTTTTATAGAGAAAAATACAAAGCTTAATATCAAATATCTCTCCCCCCCCTTTTTTTTTAAAATCCGAACTAAGGCTTTGATCTAAATACAATGAAAGAGTGGAGAAGAAAAAGGGCCAAGAAAGGAGTAGGAAAAGAAAAAGAGAGAAATATAGAAAAAAGAGTAGAAAAGAGGTTAAAAGTGAAAGATAGAAAAAGCAAATTCAGAAAGCAAAGAACTTTCGATTCTTCATTTGTCCACTATATATACTGTAAACAAGAGTTACTTTGTCCCCAACGTGCTCCTTTCAAAACCACTGTCAGTATATGACAATGTCAATGCTATACAGTGTTTGCTTATTTTGACATGTCTATCCTGCCTCGGGGCTATACTCAACTAAGTTCTGCTCAGAGTAGAAATTAAGGGACCTAAGTTAAGTCACCTGCACTAATTTCAATGGTTCTGCTTCCAAGGAAACTTCATCCTAGGTAAAGGAGGTGCAGTTGGAGTCAGTCCACTGCTGTACACACGAAGAGACCCTTGCTTTAAATGTGCAAAGGCAGAATCCGAACCGGTTCACAGAGTGCCCTGTTTTTCTTTCCCCCTTCCAAGAGATTGCCTTGTTATTTCAAAGGCAGCTGCACTCTGGTCTTCTTGCTCCACTCGAACGAGTTGATCAGTCGCCACGAATGCAGCTCATGTGCTCATAAAGCCTAAATGAAAAAAGCACCTTTTGAAGAGATGGACATGTCACTTCAAAGCCAAATCCACTTTCTCTTAGCACTGATGACTGCAAAATAGCCATGGGTGTGAGAGAGAACAGCGGGAGTTGCTGGCAAGGAAGAGAGCAGAGTGCATGGCTTGCGATGAATGATGTGCGTTCACCTCCACCTGAAAGCAACCACGCAAGCGATAGATTCCCTGTCTGATACTCCTGCAGGAAGGGGGGAGAGTTGCAGCCAGTATGGAGGACTTGATTCCATCTAAGACCCCCCCTCTTTAGCTGAGCATCATTTCCTGGCAGAGATAATGGGGCCTCTAGTCTTCAAACTATTGTATGTGTCTCCATACATTATTGTGATGAGATGTTGGTTTAAGTCTTCCATTTTGGACTTAATATGTTTCATGAGGGCTAGTTGCCTGACGAAAAATCTAAATAGTCAGGAATGAGACAGTTCTGGGCAAACCTGGCCACAGTTGCCAAGGGAACCAGAACATTGCAAAAGTGGCAGTTGGGGCAGTTGGACAAGAAAAGAGGAGGAATGGTTGTGGCATTGAGGAAGAAGGAGGTGTTGTTGTGAGTTTATGAAGTACATCCTGGGTGGGGTAGGGGTGGGAAGACTGGCAACTACAACCTAATATATCTGTCTCAGTCTGTCTAATGTTAGGGATGACCCTGCACATACCTTCCTCTTGTGTGCTTTAGACACAAAAGAGCCCACCTTCTGAGGATAAAGGATTCTTGAGCCAACAGTGTGACGCGGCAGCTAAAAAAGCCAATGCAATTCTGGGCTGCATCAATAGGAGTATAGCATCTAGATCAAGGGAAGTAATAGTGCCACTGTATTCTACTCTGGTCAGACCTCACCTGGAGTACTGTGTCCATTTCTGGGCACCACAGTTCAAGAAGGACACTGACAAACTGGAACATGTCCAGAGGAGGGCAACCAAAATGGTCAAAGGCCTGGAAATGATGCCTTATGAAGAACGACTAAGGGAGCTGGGCATGTTTAGCCTGGAGAAGAGGAGGTTAAGGGGTGATATGATAGCCATGTTCAAATATATAAAAGGATGTCACATAGAGGAGGGAGAAAGGTTGTTTTCTGCTGCTCCAGAGAAGCGGACACGGAGCAATGGATCCAAACTACAAGAAAAAAGATTCCACCTAAACATTAGGAAGAACTTCCTGACAGTAAGAGCTGTTCGACAGTGGAATTTGCTGCCAAGGAGTGTGGTGGAGTCTCCTTCTGTGGAGGTCTTTAAGCAGAGGCTTGACAACCATATGTCAGGAGTGCTCTGATGGTGTTTCCTGCTTGGCAGGGGGTTGGACTCGATGGCCCTTGTGGTCTCTTCCAACTCTATGATTCTATGATTCTATGATTCTTTGCTCAGGAGCATTTTGCATCTAAGGGACTCCCTAAGGAGTCCCTAAGGAACTCTAGCAATGGGTACCAGTTCACAAGTGCCTCTGTATTGCAAAAGATGCCTTGATCTCTCTTTTTCATCACTCTCTAGATCAGAAGGGCCATAGCTGAGTGGTAGAGCATCTGCTTTGAATGCAGAAGGTCTCAGGTTCAGCCCCCAACATCTGCAACTGGGACAAGACTCCCTGTCTGAAATCCTGGAGGGATGCTGCCAGTCAGAACAGACAATACTAAACTAGATGGACCCATGGTCTGACTTTGGGTAAAAAAGCTTCCTCTGAAGGTCCTTCACATTGCTCGAGGCCCGCAACCTTCAATGACATACCAGTTTAACATCATTATTTGCCAATATCTGTATACGGTCCGTGAAGCGGAACAAATTCCAATTGGATTTTATCAGTCATCCTCTCAAAGCTGACATTCTGCCACGATAACAACTCCTTAGCTAATATGCAGAATGAGATGAGGGACTCATTCTCGGGCCAGATGGCCTATGAACTACATACCTAAAATAATCCGCAGCCACCGCCGGAGGGTAATGGATGCTAAACCTGTTGCAAAAGATATGGATTTCTGTCTTATTATTTATTCAGCACCATCAGTGTGGTGTAGTGGTTAAGAGCAGTAGTCTCATAATCTAGGGAACCGGGTTCGCATCTCCGCTCCTCCATATGCAGCTGCTGGGTGACCTTGGGCTAGTCACACTCCTCTGAAGTCTCTCAGCCCCACTCACCTCACAGAGTGTTTGTTGTGGGGGAGGAAGGGAAGGGAGAATGTTAGCTGCTTTGAGACTCCTTCGAGTAGTGATAAAGCGGGATATCAAATCCAAACTCTTCTTCTTCATCATCATCAGGAAGCATTGAATTTTACTGTGTTCAAGATGGCACATATCTGCTGCAGGAGTCCCGACCCCAGAAGGGCTTTCTCCATGTGACTTGATCTCACCAAATTGGCCCAAATCACTTTGGGTTTGGGACAAATCCTGTGGGTGGTCTTACATTTCAGTGCCTCTTTCTCCCAATACACACATTTCAAAATGCAATTTCACCCAACGTAAACATGTTTTCCAAAGCGATTCCCTCCAATTGATGCATTTTATACCTTGTTTTCAGCAGTATATGCCTTCGTTCGCAGACCTCACCTTCGTATACGCCGACCGGCTGCAAAATTCAGAGAAGTGCAAACTTCAAGAGGTGGATGTGCTGTGGTTCTTGTACTGTTTCAGAAAGTTGGCTCAATACATTTCGACACCTGAGGCAAAGCCCAAGATCTACAGTGGGACCTGCTGCCTCTGTGTATTTTGCCACCTGAGGCTGTCGCCTCACCTTTCCTGATGGGTGAGCCAGTCCTGGAATTAACTACATTTTCGGTAACATGCAACCTAAATTAAATTCCCCCCACAACCCTACTTATGAATGAATGAATGAAAATAGACTTAAAACAACTGGTTGGTCTGTCCCCTGAGGCTGTGTCGTTTGCCCAAGTTTTCAGTTGCTTCAGCACGGTTCCATCTCGCCTCGCCAATTAAAAATGCAAGTGTGAATATTGTCCATTGATTAAACCCTGAAAATTCAGTCATCCTGATGCAATCATGTTTCTAATGCTTTGCAGTCCTTTGAGAGGGTCGACAAGCATATAGATTGATTCAGTTGACATGGTGTACTTCAACTTTCAGAAAGCTTTTGTTTTTTAATTTTTAATAAATGAAAAGCATTTACAAAAATGAATATGGGGCGGGGGGAAATTGCTTGGGGAAATGTGTACATTTAGTCAACAGTGCATACAAAAACATGTTTGTTCAGAGAAACTCACACCTAAAATGTGAATGAATATTTGTGAAGATTATTTATGTGGCGGGGGGGGGGGGACACGCAAATTGCCGCAGAATCTGTAGAACTAAATTTAAGCATAGAAAAATGAGAAGCAGAGAGAAATGAAATTGATGAATTATTCCTTCCCTAGGCCACCTCACCATTTGTGATTCTCTCCACCAGCAAAAATAAAATATCACCTTTCCACCTAGCAGGTGATTCTGCCACCACCAAACAAATAGTCTGAACTTGTCTCTGCATTTATCCATCTCATAAGGATAAAGATGACACCTTGTAGGACCTCACTGGACAGAGGGGATGAGTTGTGAGAAAGTTCAGGAGACTGAAAATACGGACGAGGGAAATGTGAAGCCTCAGTATTCTCCTGACAAATGAATGTAGGCAGAGGCAAAGCTTGGCGTACTGTTTACTGAAGCAGGCAAGAGGGGGGGAAATGCCTTTCAATTGGTCAATTTAGCTGTAACATGTTGGCTTCAAACCATCTCATTTTTCTCTTAATATACACACACAGACTTTTCATTTCAGCACTTAAGAAAGATCAAGGACTCATGAAGCCGGGCTCTTAGGAGCTGATGCACAAATGAAAACTGTCTCATCAAAGCCATTTCTGACCTTGTGTATTTATAGGAGGCCAGGCAACATGCCCTTTCAAGCCACAGTTTTGAAACCTTGCTTGGCTTACAATGCTGGGAAGGCACAGCGGAGCAACACTGCTTTTGGAAGTCGGATTTGATGTTGCCAGCATGGATGGCAGCAAATTGCAATGGGATTCTCAGTTGTGAAATCTGTGGAGATGCAGGCAAGGCCCCCACAAAGAGTTACATAGTCCCAGGTGCTAGCCTTGGGAGAACACTGTACTCCCCACATGCTTTGAACAACAAAAGCCACTCTATGGGGTTCAGGATTGACAGAAAGCATTTTTAACTTTGTTGTTGTTGTTTAATCATTTAGTCGTGTCCGACTCTTTGTGACCCCATGGACCAGAGCACCCCAGGCACTCCTGTCTTCCACTGCCTCCCACAGTTTGGTCAAACACATGCTGGTAGCTTCAAGAACACTATCCAACCATCTCGTCCTCTGTCGTCCCCTTCTCCTTGTGCCCTTCATCTTTCCCAGCATCAGGGTCTTTTCCAGGGAGTCTTCTCTTCTCATGAGGTGGCCAAAGTATTGGAGCCTCAGCTTCAGGATCTGTCCTTCCAGTGAGCACTCAGGGCTGATTTCCTTCAGAATGGATAGGTTTGATTTTCTTGCAGTCCATGGAACTCTCAAGAGTCTCCTCCAGCACCATAATTCAAAAGCATCAATTCTTCGGCAATCAGCCTTCTTTATGGACCAGCTCTCACTTCCATACATCACTACTAGAGCCAGTGTGGTGTAGTGGTTAAGAGTGGTAAACTTGTAATCTGGTGAACCAGGTTCGCATCTCCGCTCCTCCACATGCAGCTGCTGGGTGACCTTGGGCTAGTCACACTTCTTTGAAGTCTCTCAGCCCCACTCACCTCACAGAGTGTTTGTTGTGGGGGAGGAAGGGAAAGGAGGATGTTAGCCGCTTTGAGACTCCTTCGGGTAGTGATAAAGTGGGATATCAAATCCAAACTCTTCTTCTTCTACTACTACTACTGGGAAAACCATAGCTTTAACTATATGGACCTTTGTTGGCAAGGTAATGTCTCTGCTTTTTAAGATGCTGTCTAGGTTTCCCAAACTAGGCTCTCCAACTGTTTTTGGGACTACAACTCCCGTCATCCCTAGCAAGCAGGACCAGTAGTCGGGGATGATGGGAATTGTAGTCCAAAAAGACTACCCTCTCTATTATAGAGGATAGTCCTCTATGAAGAACTGTCTGAAAACAACCCCTTCCTCATTTAATCCCCACAATAAACCCTGTGTGGTAGGTTAGGCTGAGAGGCTGCAGCTTGCCCAAGATCACCCAGTGAGCTTTGTTGCAAAGTGGGGATTTGAACCCTGGTCTCCCAGGTCCTAGTCTGAAACTCTGACCACTACACCATGCCTGCTCTGCTACTTTCACTACGAAGAAGAAGAAGCTGCCAAAATGATCATGGCAAATAACAATACATGATGTTCTTTGGGAAGGGAGAGAATTGGAGTCAAGGCCATGGGTAGAGCATAAATGTCTTTTCTGGGGTCATTTTCGACTGGCTGAGGCTGCTTGTTCCAGTCCAATTGACTATTGATTGGCTGGGCTTTTAACAAAAGCCTGTATATTATTCACTTGGTTACTTCAAGAGGCAGGATGTCAGTAGCTGTCTAGGAAACAAGAGCAGCATGGTGATGTTCTCGTTACCAGGACACCAGCCAGCGCTGCAGGGGCCTAATTCCTAGCAAAAGTCATTACAGGCCGACACTGACAGCTGGAGTCTGAATAAGGGAAGGAGGGATGAAAAGCCAGTTTCTGCGGCTGCCTCTCTGACAAGGCAGGCTGGGGCAAAGTGTGTGTATATGTTTGTGTCCAAGGAATATCGATGGAGAGGGTGAGGCAGTGGCATGCTTTGCCCAGAAGGGGGAGCCGGGGGCCAGACACCACCACTGGCTTTTATGATTGATGGTGTGTTTTCGTTTTTGACCATAAACCTCCTTGCATTTCCTGGACCAGGGATAAGGAAGCTGTGGTCCTCCAGACATCGTCGTTCTACTTCCATCAGCAATCTCCCAGTCAGCATGCCCAATGGCTAGCGATGGTTGGAGCAGTAGCTCATTAACATCTGGAGGGTTGCAGGCCCTGTCTTAGAAAAAAGGCAGGATATCCATTTTGAAAATAAAGAAAGCAATCTCCTTTCCAGTTGAGTCTTCCACCGTTCTGCAAATATCTTGCAGGTATCTTGCAGGTCCTCCAGTATTGAGCGTGGACCCTCAGGGTCTGAGGCTGGGAACTTGCTCTTTTGCCTTTCTTTCTCCTTGATATATTTTGGAAATCAGCTGAAAGGTTGCATTTTCAGAGAACTTTACCTGAAAGGTATTTCAAAATCTTTTCGTTAAATCTGTAGGCCGAAAAGTTGCTTTTTCAGAGAGCTTTATCTGAAAGCTATTTTGAAATCTTTTTGTTAAATCTACAGAACAATATACATACAGGTCCCACTCTGCAAATGTTTGCTATGCAAAAATTCCCTTATTCAAACACGAGGAATTAGCACCCAAACCTTATTATACACAACACAGATTCAGATATCTGAAAAGAGCATTTTGCAGGTTGGCTGAGGATTGGAGGGAGGGAGGGGAGCAATTGGACAAACCAGAGAGCATTTTTTCAGGGTTTCGATTGGTTGGGGGGAGTGTGTGTGTCAAAATTCCATGGTTGGGAACGCATTAAAAAAATTCTCATAGAAATCAATGGGATTTGTGGTCTCATTTTGCAAACACTCACCTAACAAACCATTTCCAGGAATGCTTGGTGACCAGGACTGGCATGTAGATAACAGAGCCTCTGCACATGCCTTCTCAAAAAAAAGACCTCCTGTGAGTTCAGCTGAAGGAGGCTAGCTAAATGTGGTGTACAGGGTTGCAGTCTAAGAGTTCAGTTCTAAGCAGGGTGAGAGGAGCGATTCACCACCACTTATTTATTTTTATTGAATTTATTTATTGAATTTATATACTGCTCAATACCAGGAGGTCTCAGGGCAGTTCCAAAGCCTTGGACAGGTAGGTAAGACTGGTAAAAATGTAAAATGAAATGGCCCCAATCAAACACAGGGTTAAGTGCAAAGAAACCTCTCTCTGTATATAATTGAATTAAAAACTATCCAAAGTTCCACTGCAAAAAGAACTTCATTCATGTTCTGTTGTTATTTTTATTTATACACCACTTTTCACCAGAAAAGATCTTTGTAAGTGGTTTGGAAAGCAAACACAAAAAAGAATATGTAAATTTATATATATATGTGTGTGTGTGTGTGTGTAACATTAAGCTCCATAACACGGAATTTCCCTGATTCAATACATTCTCACAGTATCCACATCTACTAATGCAACTGTACCTCGATCAACCTATTCTCACATGCTCTCAACAATTACAGATCCCAACAATCGTCTGGGTACATTTACAAAGGCTGCACTACAACACTAGCAGCCTATCACTGCGAGGCTAAAATCAGCCTATCGCTGCTAGGACTATGCAACATTTATTAACCAGCACAAAACAGAAACGACAACCATTGGCCAGAATAGATGTAAAAAAAACAACCACCAAAAAACTCAGAAAGGAGTGTGGAGGACAGGGAGATCACATGCTTAGAATATGTGAATGGGATGGAAGTCTACCAGGAACACAGGTGGCACTGTGGTCTAAACCACCGAGCCTCTTGGGCTTGCCGATCAGAAGGTCTGCGGTTTGAATCCCCATGACAGGGTGAGCTCCCGTTGCTCTGTCCCAGCTCCTGTCAACCTAGCAGTTTGAAAGCACACCAGTGCAAGTAGATAAATAGGTACCATTTTGGTGGGAAGGTAAACGGCATTTCCATGCACTCTGGCTTTCATCACGGTGTCCCATTGCACCAGAAGCAGTTTAGTCATGCTGGCCACATGACCTGGAAAACTGTCTGCGGACAAACGTCAGCTCCTTTGGCCTGAAGCGAGATGAGCTCCATACCCCATAGTAACTGGACTTAACTGTCCAGGGGTGCTTTACCTTTTCTTTTTCTTTTTTCTTTTCCCTAACAGTGCAATCCCATGCATACCCATCAACTTCAATGAGATTTACTGTCAAATAAGAGTGAACAGGGCTCCAGTTTAAATAAAATGTATAATAGAAGTGTTATTCTATCTGACTTTCTCTTTCAGGGACTCTGGGCCAATGGTTACAACTGACCATCCAACAGCAGCTCCCCATCAAACACATTTTACAGTTAAACAAGTTGAACAGGGTATTACGTAATACAAATATTTCACACAAAAAATCTGGTTTTGAGGGGAAGGTCGCTGTTCGTAACTAAAGGCAGCTGTAAATTCATCTTCTTAAGGGATTAATTGTGGCAGGTAGAAATCTGGTTTCTATCAGGAGGGTCATAGAATCATAGAATCATAGAGTTGGAAGAGACCACAAGGGCCATCGAGTCCAACCCCCTGCCAAGCAGGAAACACCATCAGAGCACTCCTGACATATGGTTGTCAAGCCTCTGCTTAAAGACCTCCAAAGAAGGAGACTCCACCACACTCCTTGGCAGCAAATTCCACTGTCGAACAGCTCTTACTGTCGGGAAGTTCTTCCTAATGTTTAGGTGGAATCTTCTTTCTTGTAGTTTGGAACCATTAGTTTGGGTCAGGGGGAGGGTGACCTGAAATGACATAAAGAGGACCTGCTGGGTCAGGTTATTGGTCCACCTAGACCAGCTGCGATGGCCTGGGACTCAGGCACGGACTCGGAACCAGAGGAGACTCAGTCTCCTTTGCCTCAGGCATCATCTGAACCAAGTCTGGGGCCTGATCCTGAAGAGTCCCAGTCTGCACAGGTTTCCCTGCAACAAACACCAGCTGGGCCGAGTCAGGGGCCTGAGCCTGCCCTGGCTCCAGATGTGGGGATGACCTCGTTGCCTTCAGCTGGGCCATCACTTACAGCTGCTCTACTACCGGTTGGGTCAGGGGAGGCTGAGGCAGCCTCTGGATCTAGTAACCCACCGACGTCTCCCGAGCTGCAAAGAATAAGGTCTGAGAGGAGGAGAGACCTGAGTACTCACAGAAGGAGTGCTCGCCTTTGGGCAAAACAGGGAGGTGAGTCACTGGGGGATCAGGACTGGCCACTACCCCAATGAAGATAAAAGGCTGTTGGACCCCGCCCAAGGTTGCGGGAGCAACATTGCTGTTTGCTAGATCCTGTACCTGTCCTTGCCTGGTTTCCTGCCTCGTGTCCTGCCTTGGCCCTGTCGGACTGACTCCTAGCGGAAACTTCGGGTTCTGGACTGCTCCTGGACCGCATTTAACGGGTTACCCCCGGGCCCAGCACACCAGCATCCTCTTCTCAGATTGGCCAACCAGATACCTCTGGAAACCCACAACAGAGGCGGGTTTAGAGCACCGTGACCAGTTCAGCTGCACTGGCCGCTGAGCCTAGGGGGTACCACAGGGCGTTTTCAACTATGTTGCAGTGAAATGAGCAAAATGGAAGGCAAGAGACATGGGGGACAGACCAAATTTTGGCCTCGCACAGGGTGCTGATGAAATTCGAAAGACCAAAGTATGCCCCTGCTCACAAGCAGGATCCGAGCACAAGAGCCCTCTCCCCAGAGGCATTGCTGATTCCAGCTGTGGAAGCTGAGCACAGCTACTGGTAGCCATCAATAGTCCTCTCCTCCATGAATTGGTTGGTCTTCTTTTCAAGCCATCTAAGCTGGTGGCCACTATTGCCTTCTGTGGGAGCAAATTCCATCGCTTAACTCTGCTCTGTTTGAACAGGTCCTTTTAAAATCTGTCCCAAATCTTGCAATGTTCAGCTTCCATGAGTTCTGGTGTTACGAGATGAGGAGAAAAAACAACAACATTTCTCTGTCCATCTGTTTGCGCAGTGGTTCAGCTCAGGGACAATTCCCCCATCTCATCTGCTGTTTCTGCAAGCTAAACCAAATTTGCTCCCATCTCCTTATTTGCATTGCGTGTCTATTCCCGCCCCCTCCCATTGAATGGAATAAATAAAGACACAGGACACGGAATTTAGGTTAATGGGCGAAAAATGGCCACAACTTTATTGATTACAGGTAAGAGCGGTATTGGCTTTAGGCATTGGCCCTATCAGACTAACTGGTATAACCGGGAAGGGTTAAGCACCAACAGGGGGAGCCCCCGAGATGCACATCCCTGGGTGCTCCCCGAGGGGTTACCGCTCGGGAGCGCGCTTTAGACCCTAGCCTCCGTAGGTTTCGGACGAGGCGACGCCCCCCGGAGTCCTTTAACGAACTACCCTTCAGCATTTTGGGGGAGGTGATGGCGTTCCTCCCTCCATCTCATTTGCATAACAATACCCCTGCCAATGCCTAACCGCCACACGAGCCGAGCTCGCCGCCAATTCCCTCAAACCTGTAACCAATCCCTGATCCCCTCGAAAATGTCGGCAAGCCAAATGTCGTTACCAGCATCAGAAAGGTGTACGCCATCCCCGCGGTAGAGGGCCTCCTCGCTGAAACAGATGGCCGGGTGCTCAATGACCCGGCCACCCATCGCTGCCACTCTACGCGCCACCGAGCGCTCCAGGAGCCTCCTAGCTCTAACCACCGCCTTCGGGTTTTTGGAATCCCTCCACACACGCCTCTCGAGCAGGGATGACCAGATTATAGACAGGTTCGGATGGGAGGCCCACAATTCCCCCAAGTCCTTAACTATATGCCACATTAAATCAACCCCTTTCCTATAAGCTAGGTCGTTCTCGCCCAGCTGGATGACCACCGCCTCCGGTGGGCCTTCCGCGGCGATTCTTTTTGTAATAGCAGGGAAGAATTCTTCCCATCGCATTCCGCGACGTGCCATCCAAGAAACTTCAACATTGTTTGGCAGTTGCAAACCACACCAGCCCCTGGAAACCGCACGTGCTCTTGCCCAGTGGACAATGCTGTGGCCGGTAATCCACAAACGCACCGTCGCGACACCTGAAAATTAAAGAGAGCAAGAGAACCGGATCAGTGGAGGCCGATGGAGGACGGAATGCTAGTATGTCTTGCGGATATACCCCTTGTAGGCGTTCGATTTCCACCGCCCCATATCCATAATCCTCTCTGCCGGTAAACCCATGTGCACAGCAGTGGTTGCGGCCCCGATGCGAAAGGAGTGTGCGGCGTACTCCTCAGGGGGGAGCCCAATGGCGGTGACAGCTTTGCGCATAACCCTCGTGAACTGATGTTTTGACAGGCGGGAGCCATCTGTGTGTATGAAGAAAGGACCGCAAGTTTTCGGTCTTACACACAGGAACTTCCTAGCATCCCCCATCTCATCTGCTGTTTCTGCAAGCTAAACCAAATTTGCTCCCATCTCCTTATTTGCATTGTGATGCCCCTCATTGCCCCTTCCAAATATTATTGCATTTTATTCCTGTGCTCATCCACGGGCACCATATGCCTTACCACTGCCTATCTATGAGCATCCTGCCTGAATGAACGATGCACTCCATCTCTCTGTTCCTCATTTGACTAGGGCAGTTTGGGCGTAATCTAATTGTGCTGTGCTAACCTCATTTGGCTTTGTTGCCGGAGTCCTTCCTCTCGTGCTGCTATTCAGAGCCTATTCATTTCAACATGTGCAGTAGAAGATAAATGACCTTCTGCGGTCAGAGGGTGAATATAAAGGAGCAAGATTGCGGTGGGAAATGCCTGAGTGCCAACGCAAGAAAGAATGAAAAACATAACCATGCCATATATATTATATGTGTTGGATATTCTGTGTGTGAGAGAGAGAATCATTTGTTCCAGAAACAGAGCAGAACAGAGAAAAAGTTTCAAGAAGCAGCAGAAGGCTGAGATTGTTTTGTCCCTCCAAGGACATTTTCTGTGGGAACTGTTCTTTGGACATGCGCAGTGTGACAGGAAGTACTGTGTAACTTGTTATGAGTCTCTTGCTTGCGTCTTGAGAGGAGCAGAGAGAGTGTCTTGGACTCTTGCTGGACTCTAAATATGCCTTGACCATTCAGTGGTGAATGTCTGTACAGTGGTACCTCGCAAGACAAATGCCTTGAAAGACGAAAAACTCGCAAAACGAAAGAGTTTTTGCTTTTTTAAGTTGCTTCGCAAGACGGATTTCCCTATGGGCTTGCTTCGCAAGATGGAAACGTCTTGCGAGTTTGTTTCCTTTGTCTTGCAAGTTTGTTTCCTTTTTCTTAAAACTGTGCATTCACTCATAGCACGTGGTGTGGTAGCCTTTTTTGAGGTTTTTGAAGACTGGTGGTTTTTGAAGCTTTTCCAAAGTCCGTGCTTCGCAAGACGAAAAAATCGCAAAACGAAAAAACTCGCGGAACGAATTAATTTCGTCTTGCGAGGCACCACTGTATATATTGTCTACCAATATGCTTTTATGCCTGTCAAGTAAACCTCTACGATTGACTGAATCTTTATGGTGTCCATGAGTGTGTATTGCCTACTGCGTGTACCTTCAACCCTGAAGACACTTCCAAGGAAGGAGCTGCATTGAGATGTACAGTGGTGGCCAAAATTGTGGAAACCTTTTGGAAAAAGTGTATTTCTGAGGTTTGGTGGCTCATAAGACCACTTTTTTGGAGTAATACCATAAAATTATACAGTCATACCTCGGGTTACAGACGCTTTGGGTTGTGCGATTTCTGGTTGCGCACCATGCCAAACCCAGAAGTACCGGAACAGGTTACTTCTGGGTTTTGGCACTTGCACATGCGCAGAAGCACCAAATCACAACCTGCAGGTGTGCTGACGCGGTGCTGCAGGTTGCGAACGCTGCGGGTTGTGAACGTGCTTCCCACACGGATCACGTTCGCAACCCGAGCATCCACTGTATATCTAAGGAAAGATAATTTAATGAAGAACGTAATGCAACAATGTTTGTTCAATTATTTGTATTCTATCGAAAGTTGTAGCCAAATAACAAGAAAAAAGGAAGCACAACTTGCTTAGGTTGATATGCAGTAGCCAATGAGCATGAGTGTTTAGAGAGCCAATCAGGGGTTATGAGCCATCAAACTTCAGAAATACCATTTTCCCACAATTTTGGCCACTAGGGTAGTTCCGCTGAGTATGGATACTGGCACACATGCACAGCGAAAATGATTCCGGACCCAATCCTCCTTAATCATCAATCAGAAGTTAATGGATTGATCCAATAGGATGTTCCAAAGATCCAAAGGGTTGGGGAGGATTGAAATAATACAATATGCCTTTATTTGTGTGCTAGCTAGTGGAGATGTGGACTGCTTTATACAGAATATGGAATGAGTGGATAGAGAAGTGCCTCTCTCTCTCTCTCTCTTTCTCTCATAATATAGTGGTACCTCGGGTAACATACGCTTCAGGTTACATACACTTCAGGTTACAGACTCCGGTAATGCAGAAATAGTACATTGGGTTAAGAATTTTGCTTCAGGATGAGAACAGAAATGGTGCAGTGGCAGCAGCAGCGGGAGGCCCCATTAGCTAAAGTGGTTCTTCAGGTTAAGAACAGTTTCAGGTTAAGTACAGACCTCCGGAATGAATTAAGTACTTAACCCGAGGTACCACTATACTAGAACTCAGGGTCCACCAGCAGTGCTGAATGTTGGAAGAGTCAATATTCTCTCATCTCCGCTCATGGTTGGAAGGGTAGGGTGGCAGTGCTTCCTTGACCTCCAATCCATAGGGGCCAACTTTTAGAGGTCAAACTAGTTTCAGCCCCCTGGGGTTTTTTTAGGGGGGCGCCCCCCCCAATATTCAGAGAACATCATGCAACATCGCATCGTGCCACCCTGATCTTCTGGAGAAACTGGCACCTCTGTTCCCTTCAGTTTCAAAAACCCTAATTCAACATTAGTCCCATGCCCTGAATTGATCTGGATGTTCTCCAGGTTGGCATGGATGACAGATGGGCAGGTTAGATGGCCTTGTTGGAGCCACTCCGATATCACCCAGCTCTATCTGTCAGTTTCCCTCGCCTTCCCTTTGCTCCCTACCGCCCTCGCCTTATCATTTCCCAGCACGCAGACAAGCCCTCAAACCTGCTGTCTGCGATCTCTCAAAAATAAATTAGACAGGCGGCAAAGAAAACATGTCTTTGCTTTATTAAACACAGGCTGCTGGTGGAGATGAGCTAAGCAAACAGCCTCCTCTAGATCAGCTAATATTGGCAGGAGTTGCCCCTGTCCAGCTCAACGGTGCAGCCATAGATGTACACAGCCAGAGGGGCTTGCGGACTGAGGAAGGCTGAGCCAAGACAGCTGGACATGTCAATTTCTTCTCATATGTTCCATACACAAAAACCTCCCCTCTCACTAATTCCTGCACAAATTGCATATTATTTTATTCTTCTTTAAATTGTATTTTTCTTGATAAGAACGTCCTTCTCCTTCTCCTTTTCCTTCTCCCCCTCCTTCTCCTTCTTCTATCACTCGTAGCTGAGTAAGATTGTCTTCCATAAACCCAGTAGCAGTGAGTCCATAGGTGACTGTGGAGGCCAATTCTGGATCCACACGTCCTTCCACAGTGGGGACATTGGTTTCTGGGCGAGAGTTGATTATAGTGAGGGTTTGCCAAACGTACCTTTCTCTTAGCACATTTCTCCCTTGCACCCTGAATTCAAGGGTCTTCAAAGCCCACAACATCTACTTCTTGAGAATACTGATACTTTGGACTTAGAAGGTTATGACAATTTTTTTGGATGGCATGCATACCTGTGGTACGACAAGGTAAAAGTTCACAAGGGTTTCAAAAATCATATTGTCAGGAAAGCATTATATAATGTCTGGATTAGATATAAAGATTTGTTGGAAAGTAAAACTCCAAGGTGGTTGTCGCCAATGGAGGCAAAAGCCGTTAAAAAATTAAATATGGAGGTCAATTGGCCGAGATATTGGGAAATTTTGGAGCAAGAAGGAGACAGACTGAAATTGCAAAGTTTTGAGAAGTTAAAAGGGAAAGTGAGAGACTGGCTGCATTATTATCAGATAATGGAAGTCTTTAAACTAGACAGGAAAGTCGGCTTCCAGGTGGAAAAATCAAAATTAGAAACTGAACTGTTAGAACCTAGTACTAAGAACTTGTCAAAAATGTATAACTTGCTGTTGAAATGGAATACACAAGATGAAATGGTTAAATCTGCAATGATTAAATGGGCCCAGGATATTGGTCATGACATAATGTTTGCTGACTGGGAAAAGTTATGGACCACCGGGATTAAATTCACGGCATGTAGTGCCTTGAGAGAAAATATTATGAAAATGATTTATAGGTGGTACATGACCCCAGTCAAGCTTGCGAAAATCTATCATTCGCCCGAGAACAAATGTTGGAAGTGTAAAGAAAGAGAAGGAACATTCTTTCACCTTTGGTGGACATGCCCAAGGATTAAGGCTTTCTGGGAACTGATCTATAATGAACTGAAAAAGGTACTTAGGTACACTTTTCCTAAGAAACCAGAGGCCTTTCTCCTGGGCATGGTCGGCCAATTGGTTGTAAAGAAGGATAGAACTTTTTTTATGTATGCTACAACAGCAGCAAGAATTCTTATAGCAAAGTACTGGAAGACACAAGACCTACCCACCGTGGAAGAGTGGCAGATGAAAGTGATTGACTACATGGGCCTGGCAGAGATGACGAGCAGAATCCGAGACCAGGGAAGAGCAACGGCGGAAGAAGATTGGAAAAAATTTAAAGACTATTTAAAGAAATATTCTAAAATTAGTGAATGCTAGATTGATGTTGAATAAGAAAAATAGGGGTTAACAGCGATAATGATTAAGTGGAAGAAAATGAATGTTTTTATAATAAATTTGAAAGTAAGGGAGGGATTTGTTAATTAATTAATTTGACATGAGAATGCAGAAAGGGGAGGTACGAGGAAGTCGGGAAAGTAAGAAATATGAAATTAAGAGCAGGAAATTATACATGTTGCATATTATTGTTTTTTTGTTGTTTTGTTTTATTTGTTAAAAAAAATATGGAAAATTGAATAAAAATTATTATATATATATATATAAAAAAGCCCACAACATCTTTGGTAAAGGCTGTTCTCCAATTGGAGCGCTCGCAGGCCAGTGTTTCCCAATTATTGGTTTTTATACTACATTTTTAAAGATTTGCCTTAAAAGAGTCTTTGAACCTCTTTTGTTGACCAGCAGCATTACGCTTTTGATTTTTAAGTTCAGAATAGAGCAGTTGCTTTGGAAGACGATAATCAGGCATCTGCATAACATGACCAGTCCAGCGAAGCTGATGTTGAAGTATCATTGCTTCGACACTGGTGATCTTTGCTTCTTCCAGTACACTGGTATTAGTTTGCCTGTCTTCCCAAGTGGTGTGTAAAAATTTCCAGAGGCACAGTTGATGGAATCTTTTGAGGAGCTGGTTTATAAGTGGTCCACGTTTCACAAGCATACAGTAAGGTTGGTAGTACAATAGTTTTGTAAACAAGCATTTTGGTTTCCCTGCAAATGTCCCAGTCCTCAAACACTCTGCACTTCAATTGGGAGATAGAATCTTTGGAGGAGTTGGAGATGGTGTTTATAAGAGGTGATAAGAAAATACAAGGAAGTGATCCACATTTCAAGCAACTCTA
Organism: Podarcis cretensis; assembly: GCF_951804945.1. Lineage (NCBI taxonomy): Eukaryota > Metazoa > Chordata > Lepidosauria > Squamata > Lacertidae > Podarcis > Podarcis cretensis. The sequence continues at coordinate 7,980,380 of NC_137181.1, forward strand.
CCTTTTTAAAAATAATAAGGTAAAGATAAAGGGGCCCCTGACCATTAGGTCCAGTTGTGGCCGACTCTGGGGTTGCAGCGCTCATCTTGCTTTATTGGCCGAGGGAGCCGGTGTACAACTTCCGAGTCATGTGGCCAACATGACTAAGCCGCTTCTGTAGAACCAGAGCAGCGCACGGAAACACCATTTACCTTCCCGCTGGAGCGGTATCTATTTATCTACTTGCACTTTGATGTGCTTTCGAACTGCTAGGTTGGCAGGAGCAGGGACCGAGCAACGGGAACTCACCCTGTCACAGGGATTCGGACCGCCAACCTTCTGATCGGCAAGTCCTAGGCTCTGTGGTTCAACCCACAGCGCCACCCACGTCCCAAAATAATAATAATAAAAAAACAAATTACAAAATATAATAATCTAGCATTGTGTGGCAACTGTCTTTTTCCAAGTTCACCATCCCAATTGGTGATAAGGATATAAGGACATAAGGACATAAGAAGAGCCCATCTAGTCCAACACGTCAATTACCATTTATATCAGATGAGAATTTGTGAAAAGTGAAAAGAGTTAGGGCAGAGATCCAAGGCCAGAATATAGTTTTGAGTTGTATGCAGGCATTCATATCCTCTTTGGACAGGACTGATCTGACTTTACTGATGTTCTTGCTGTAATGCATGTGGATCTAATTCCCCGTGGTAAAAGAAAAGAGAGGAACCATTGTGACTTGCAAAGTGTCTTTCCCGTCCTAGTGAAATATGAAATGGCAACCCAGAATGGCAGTGCTTAACTCAAGCAAGTGAAACTAATTTCCCCTTTATGTCTCACATTGGGGAGCATCAAAATGAATAATATTCCACTTTGGACAGTGCCAGCAACTGAGGAAGAGATTTCATGCAATACTGGCTTGGGTTTTGTGTTGGGGGGAGGTTTTTGCAAGAAAGATGGCCCATTTTGCTGTAACACCACCGCCCCCTCTTATTATGTATCTGCAGAGCTTCTACCAAACTGCTATCACCCTCACGATCCACTTTTGTTCTATCTGGGAGGAAGAGCCAGTGGGGAAGGTCCTTCCTTTAATAATGACCCTTCCTTTAATAAGAGCAGCATTATAAAGCTTTGCAAAAGAGGAGTCAGATCTTTCAGACATTTGTCACAGCAGATGACAACAAGAATGGCCGTTTCTCAGCGGTGGGTGGATGGGATTATTTGCAAAAGGTTGCTGTGAGCCATCCTTGTTATTCACAAGTGCTCACCTGATATAAATGGTAATTTTGTTGCAAGTTAAAATTAAAATACTTTGAAACTGGAAGGGGTTGGAAAAGGTGGGAGGAATAAACAAAGGCTGCTGGAGATTTGGACAAGTTCTCAGACCATGCTGTAATAACCCTTCCCAAGGGTAGAATCACACACATTTCCCCATCGCTTGATGAATGCAGCCATCAAGTGATAATGCACCTATCTGAAAAGGCTGTTGTGGATGATGGCTGAACCAAACTTCTGCAGCTCTCCATTCCTCCAATGAAATGTGTCCATTTAATGAAGGCATAAAGAAGGCTGATCGCCGAAGAATTGATGCTTTTGAATTATGGTGCTGGAGGAGACTCTTGAGAGTCCCATGGACTGCAAGAAGATCAAACCTATCCATTCTGAAGGAAATCAGCCCTGAGTGTTCACTGGAAGGACAGATCCTGAAGCTGAGGCTCCAATACTTTGGCCACCTCGTGAGAAGAGAAGACTCCCTGGAAAAGACCCTGATGTTGGGAAAGATTGAGGGCACAAGAAGAAGGGGATGACAGAGGACGAGATGGTTGGACAGTGTTCTCGAAGCTACAAACATGAGTCTGACCAAACTGTGGGAGGCAGTGGAAGACAGGAGTGGCTGGCGTGCTCTGGTCCATGGGGTCACGAAGAGTCGGACACGACTAAACGACTAAACAACAACAAGCGAGGTCAAAGAAGCAACATTCAGACAGGTCTGCCTTCTCATGTGATACCACAAAGGGAAATACTTTTTCACACAGAACATAGTGAAAATTCGCTGGTGTAAGATGTGGCAATGGCGACCAGTTTAGATGGCTTTAAAACAGAGGTAGCCAAATTTATGGTTGATAAGGCTATGAATCATGATGACTGTGTACCATCTCTGCTATTGGAGGCAACATCCTTCACATATGGTCCAACATTTTGGGACGGGAGAGCAGGACAACCCTCTGTCAGATCCACATGCTCTTTTTGCCACCACCCCACCACCTGATCTGTGATCTCTTTCTCCCACCCATCCTGCCCAATCTGCAGTGGGTAGGCCTCAGCCTTCTTGGGGCCAGCTTGGCTTCATCATGGCTCCTTGATGTGTTGCACCCGCTTCTGGGAATATGCCAGCGGCAGTGGAGCCTAGGGCAAAGGCTGCTGTGTGTCAGGGACTGGACTGAGGAGGAATGGTTAAGACCTCCCCCCCTCCTCCTGCGTTTCCCAGAGAAGAGGGAGACTGTATAGATTTAGAACAGTGCTTTGCAGAAGGGCACAGTTCAGAGGCTGCAGAGGGGAGAAGCTGGGAAATATTGGGAGAGGAGCAGGAGGAAGAAGAAACACTGGGGAGAGACAGCTGGCAAGACTCAGCATCTTTAGAAAGGATTCCTGAACGCCCCACTCCTAGGACCCGGAGAGCATTGAGAGTAGGAGAACAGAAAGCTCAGAGGCAGAAAGCACAGATCAGCCAGGGCAGGGATGACAATGATGGAATACTCCGTTCCACCTTAAGAAAAGACGTGTGGAATTGTTGTATGTCACATGCCTGTTTACACTCCAGCACAGCTTGCTGGGAACTTCCGTTTTGTATATAGCTTTTGCTTTATGCTGCCTTGCTTTGAACACGAAGGGGATCAGACATGTTTTCTTTTTGTCCTGATGTATGCTGAAGAAACTGCTTGTAAATATGCTCACGCATACTCTCCTGCCACTTCTGTTGCGTGGCGTTATCTCTGCTGAATAGAGCGTGCCTCTGTTTTTTGATAGGAAAGACGGAGGGGGTGGGAATGTACTCGGTGCACCGCCATTATCCAAAGAGAGACAGCATTTCTACGTCTCTCTCTGTGACTATTGAACAAAAGACTTGGTAAGAGCTCTTCTTGTTTATCTACTTCTTGGCTGTCCACCGTGGGAGGGATCAGATTCCCTGAAGCCTGACACCATGGCCGTCATGTCACCTTGGAGGCAGAGGTGGAAGCGAGGCAGGAGAAGCAGGACATCACAGACTTCAAACAGAAACCAGGGCAGCTTCTGTGAATCCATCAGTTGCTAGGGATACAAGTAGGGAGAGTGCTATCGACGTCTGGCTTCCACCCAGAATGCTGGTCTAGGTAGGCATTTGAGCTGATCCAACAGTTCTCAAGTTCTTAGCCCCACAACAATTGTTTCCAAAAGTCAAACGGACAACAAGATGTTTCTGGAGCTTCCAGACTACGCATCCCATGATGCAGTGCAACAGACCATGAAACTGTTGGAAAACATGCCCCCTCGGGAGAGGCTGGCCCCCCTCTCAGGTTCCCGGGGCTTGTTTACCGGTGATCTACCCTGGCTGGCATCCCCGCAAGTCCAGGGAGATCTTGATAGGCGACATCTCCCAGCGTGGAAGATGCACACCCCCTTCTCCCCTTGCATACCAGCAGGAGAAAGAAGATAGTCAGAAAGTCTACATTTCTACAGTTTATTTCTGACTTTACAGCTGTACAAAAGCATGACCGTTCAGTTCAGTCTTCTCCAAGCAAGTGACTCGGACTTCCTTCACATACGCAACAGGAAGGTCTCATATTACACGCAGCTCTGTGAATCCTGTGAACTGCCTGGAATATCCTTTCCCAGGACTGATGTAAACACCGAGCTGGTTTGCAGCTGCGTAGTACTCATATCGTAACAGAAACGTGTTCAAGATCTTGTGGATTTGGATGACTCATGACCGGGTTCTCATTCTAATACATCTGGCTGTGCATCCACGGCAGATGAAGATTCCTGACCCGAGTTGAAAGACCAACTTGAAAACCCCGTGGGGAAGCCTCTCCCTTATCAGTGTTTGTATAAGACTACAAATACCATAATGCACTGCGCCCACAAATGAAAATGTATACCGAAAAGCGTTTGTTGCTTTCAACCAAAGAGAGCAATGGGTTACATTAAGTTAAGAAACCCAGACTGGCTGGTATTCAAATTAGATTCAAACAGCCTGTCTCCGAACTGCTTGGAACATGAAATTAAATTCCTCCTTCAGGTTTTACACATCCCCAGTCTACAATGACCTGTGAAATCTAGCATCTCCCATATTTGTATACAGACATAACATAGAAGCCTTTGATGCATTAATGCAGGCAGTTAATTCATTTTGAAGCAGGTTCCTCCAAAATTCTATTTCTTTATATACGCTGATTCTTTCTTTCATCCTGTATCCATCAAGCAAAAAAAACAAAACCACATTTAATTCAATACTGTTAAATTAACATTCCAAACACAATCCAGTTGGCATATCATCAAGTCCTTTTAAGATTGGACTTCAAATAGTCTCTGGCCACTGTTGCAAAAAATATAGTGTAATGAAATACTGATCGCATAGAAAGGTCTTTGCTTGCTGACAGTTTCCCCCACTGCGGATGGCTCAAACCAGTCTTAAGAGTCAAAGAAACCAGAAAAAGGACCAATTTTTGTCCTAGATGTTAAGAATCATTGGGATTTCTTGCACACAGGGGGTGGGGGAAGTAATTTCAGGTATCTCAGTCCCTTGAAAAGGGGGTGAAATTCCCAATTCAATTAACCATTTTGAAAAGATTGATGGTGGAAGTAGTTAAAAAAAAATTTAAAGTGGGTGCCAATCAAAACTGGTTCAGACTCAAGCATATCCCAAATGACACTGCTGTGTTTTGCTCCATGGATCAAACAGCAGCTCTGAAAGGGGACGTTTTAATTGGAAAATAGGATATGAGAAAGAGTGTGATGTCCTGGGATTCGGATTCAGATGCTGAACCTGAGGGATCCCAGCCTGCACAGGATTCCCTGCCTCCAGAACCAGCTGAGCCGGGGCTGGGGCATGAGCCTGAAGGGTCCTCACCTGTGCTGGATCCTCAGGTGCAGGCACCAGCTGAGTCTGCTCTGGCTCCTGAGGTGATTGAGGACCCATTGTCTGCAGGTGCTCCACTCTCAGCCCCGTCAGGGGAAGCTGAGGTTGCCTCTGGGTCCAGTAACCCTCCAGCCTCTCCTGAGCTGCAGAGGCTCAGGGCAGAGAGGCGGAGGGAACTAAGTTCCTGCAGGAGGAGTGCTCGCCTGCAGGCCAGGAGGGGCAAGTCACCTGTGGATCGGAGCCGCCCTATGCCTCAGGGCAGATAAAAGCCAGCCAGCCCCAGTCCCAAGTTGCGGGAGCAACTTTGTAGGTTGCCGGTTCCTGCCTGAACCCTGTCCTCCTCACCTGCCACCACTCCTGACCTCACCTGCCTCCCTGCCCTGCACCCAGCTTCAGCTTTTACGGACTGCCTCCATATTGCTCCTTCGACCTCAGACTGGACTTGGACATCGCCTTTCGGTTGACCCATGGGACCAGCACCAAGAGCAAGTTTGCAAACTGCTTTGGAATGCAGTTCTTTAACCTGAGAAGGTGGCAGTAAGACAAATGAACAAGCCACTTCTTGATGCACCACAGTCCCTAATAGATCCTCGGCTGTTTATCAGTGTTGGCTCCAAGCTTTGGAGGCTCAATAAAGGCTGGCAATTTGCAGCAAGTGGGACACTGCTCCATTAACCAGTTTCCATCTGCCTGGTTTCTTACAAGCACTCCAGCAGGTAGCCTTGGCTGTCATTGTCCTCCTCCTCCTCTGACTCAGGGTTGCCCTTGTGGAACTCAACAGGGAAGAGCACAGGGACAAAACCAGAAGGACGTGGCTTTGTCTCTCTGGCTGCACCTAATGTTTAGCTTTGTGACTTCCTCCCTACCAGTCCCAATGGTCACAAGCTGCCACTGCAATGGCTCCTTTCCTCTTGGCTGCTGTTGGTGACGTCTGCTCCTGTGCCTCATTGTTATTTGTTCCCACCTGCCTGCTTGGCAGGCAGCTAGCCAATGAGCAAGGAGGCAGAGGCATCTACGCTCCTTCTTCTCACTCCTACTATTGTATGGACCAAAGTGAGAGGCTGTGGAGCAGGGAAGCAGGTGGCAATCCTGAAGAGGAGGAGGTCCAGGATGTCTCATGTTGGTAGTGTGTGGGCCATCAACAGAAGGCCAATCATGCCAACTCTTGAGGTCAGGTATTCAGCTTCGAAGACCAACACTGAGATTTCCAGTCATGGATTCTCCACTGTGATGTCTAGAATGGTCTCTAGTGATAGTCCTGGCAAGATACTTCAAAGCCCCCTTTGATGCAAAAGCCCAGATGGAGCTCAGAGGCTTCCTTCACAGAAACCACATTGGGGTCTCATTTCACTCTATTGTCTCATACAGAGACCCAGAATCCAGCCCCACATTCTCTCTTTTTGTTTCCAAGGTCCTTCTTTGGTTCTTCTCAAATCAACGCAAGAATTCCTGGAAGAGAAGGACTCAACAGATCTGCCAGGAAATTGAGACGCCGAGTTATTCAAGGAGTTAATGTCTTGTTTGGCCTTTCAGACAGTTCGCAAGCGAGAAAAGTCAGAGCTGTTATGGATAATTGACTGGAGATTTGTTGCCGGTCCATCAGCATTCAGTCCCAATGATGGCTTCAGAAGGACAAGTTGAGTCATAAATCTGAGAGGGAGATCAGCAAGAGGAAAAGTTAATGCTAATGGGAAAGAGTATAGCAGAACCCTAGAAATTAAGAATCAATGAAAAATAGGTCTGAATGTGTCTCATTTTGGTCCCATTTTCATTCAGGCAGTGCTGCAGGCGAGTGTTGTTGCATGCTCTGAGACTGTGGAGCTCTTCTTGACAGACAAAATGGTGGTTGCTATTTTAATTATCTACAGTACCTCACAACACTGTGGGTAAATAAAATGGTGGTAACCACACACACAGAGGGACGAGGGTGGCGCTGTGGGTTAAACCACAGAGCCTAGGACTTGATGATCAGAAGGTCGGCGGTTCGAAACCCCATGACAGGGTGAGCTCCCTTTGCTCAGTCCCTGCTCCTGCCAACCTAGCAGTTCGAAAACACGTCGAAGTGCAAGTAGATAAATAGGTACCTCTCCGGCAGGAAGGTAAATGGCGTTTCCGTGCGCTGCTCTGTTTCACCAGAAGCGGCTTAGTCATGCTGGCCACATGACCTGGAAGCTGTATGCCAGCTCTCTCGGCCAGTAAAGCAAGATGAGTGCCGCAACTCCAGGGTCAGTCATGACTGGACCTAATGGTCAGGGGTCCCTTTACCTTTATTAACCACACACACACACACACACACACACACACACACACACACACCCCTTTTCACGGGGCTCTTGTGGGCTTATCTGTCTGTAGCAGCAAAATGCTGAACAGCACCAGGCAGTGGAGAGCTGCTATTTCATTACCCACAATGCCCTAGATATAGCATTGCGGGGGGAAATAAATGACAGTCACCTTACACAACCACGCACACATATTACAAGGCCCTGAACCTGAAAACCACTAGCCATTTAGTTACCCACAGTGCCTCAATGCCATGTTGTTCCAGAGCATTGTGGGAAATTAAAACCGCTCCATTGCTAGAAGTTGCCCAAGGGTGGGTGGAGATTAAATGGTGACCCAGGTCATGCATTCTCAGTAGACATTCCGGGTGTTGCCTGCTGGTGCTGTCTGTATGCTGAGACTAGATGCCTATTTACCAAGAATGACATCTCTAAAAACTCACACAAACAGTTTTAAAAATGCATTCCTCATATCTCTCCGGAAAGCTAAATATAACTAGCAATTCATCAGGGACAGGTACCAGACTATAGTAGACGGGGACAGTTGGAGCATCTCTTTCTTACTCACTAATTGGACCAGAGACAGCCTCATCCTCTGCATCCTCTCATTTTTCAATACACTATTTATTTGCTTGCAGCGGCAACACAGCTTGGTTTAGCATCCCTGACATGGTCCTTGAGAGTTAATTGGCTTTGAGGACCAAACATCAGAGGCAAAAAAAGGCTTGCTGGGTAAAGTTCAGGGAGCTCGAAGTCTCAACAGTGGAAGCCCCAGATGGATTACCTCCAGCTACAGTCAATATTACTCAGAAATGGCTGGATCTACAGTTTCACAGCTAGCTTGGCTGGATAGGAAACAGGGGAGGCACTGGGTCCAGGCTCACACCTGGATGCAAAGCTATCTGATCTGCACTTCCCCAAACAATACATGAACTGAATTACGGCTATCCTTTCACATAGGGACACGGGTGGCGCTGTGGGTTAAACCACAGAGCCTAGGACTTGATGATCAGAAGGTTGGCGGTTCGAAACCCCATGACGGGGTGAGCTCCCTTTGCTCAGTCCTTGCTCCTACCAACCTAGCAGTTCGAAAGCACGTCACAGTGCAAGTAGATAAATAGGTACCTCTCCGGCGAGAAGGTAAACGGCGTTTCCGTGCGCTGCTCTTGTTCACCAGAAGCGGCTTAGTCATGCTGGCCACATGACCCGGAAGCTGTACGCCGGCTCCCTCAGCCAATAAAGCAAGATGAGCGCCGCAACCCCAGAGTTAGCCACGACTGGACCTAATGGTCAGGGGTCCCTTTACCTTTAGCTTTATCTTTATCCTTTGACATTGGTGCATTTCTAAATGTTGTGGTTCAGTTCTCCAACCAGATAAGGTATGCATGTTAGGGGAAGGCATGCATTAAAACATATGAGTGAAAATGATGCTGAAAAATGCATTGTATTGCTTGCAAAAATGTGTACATTATACAAGATCACATACAAGAATGTGTATGATAGGACATTGGTTTTTGCACCTTGTTCTGTTCCTGTTCCACTCATTGTCCCTGCTGGTCCTGCTACAACAGAGATGGAGAACCTTTGGGTGTCTTTGGACTCCAGCTTCCACCAGCCCTAGCCAGGATGGTGTCATGAATGAGCCAGCCCCCAGGGAAGGTTTACAGCCAGCTCCCAGGGAAGGTTTCCAACCAGCTGAAGAAAGCAGCCAGGAACAGAGAGGGTTAACTACTAGGCAGGATGAGCATCGGCTAGTGCCAACTCCCCCACCCCTTGGAATGCTGGTTGATAAGGGAATGGCTGAGAGCGGGCCAGAACCCAGCCAACGCTCTCAAGAAGTGCAAGCTGGTGCAAACAGAGAAGGGAGCAGTTTGTCAGAATGGGAATAGATTGGAGCTGATCCAATCCCTCCTAATAGTCGGCTAAGGAGAGGGCTGTTAGACCGGAAACAAAGCAAGAGGAGAAAGTGAGAAAGTTCCATATCTTCTGTAACCGGAAGGGGTCTTCAGAAGGGTCATCGTGATTGATGATGCCAGGAGGCTGTGTTAGAGCCACTCGGAGCTATCTGTTGTTTTGACAATAAATCATCCTTTTTCATTAACTATGCTTACTGTGTGATTAAAATGGGGACTGGACTCCTGACAGATGGCCATTGTTTGAGGATTATAGGGGCTGTAGCCTAACCATATCTGAAGGATGGCGGGTTTCTCATCCCTGCCCTTTTCTTGACCACTGTTCTTTGACCTCAGGTTCCCAGGTGTTGCTGGATTTACAGATGTATAATCCCTAATCCTGTGCACAGCCACCCCGATTCAAAAACAATAGGGTTGCCATATTTGAAGAAGTAAAAATCCAGACTTTTTTGAGCTTTTGGGGGGTGATCACCCTGCAAGTCATCCGCTCGCTTGCCCCCCCCCCAAAAAAAAACCCTTCAGGATTTATGGCAACCCTAGACATTTAGCCCAACATTGAAGTGCAGGTATGCCTAGAGGATTTTGGATACCAAATAAACAGAATCCAGCTCTCAAAGATACACTGTAAAAAGGTCACTGTGTTCTACAGGGTTCACATCATTGGAAAGATGAGTCAAGAAGAAACAGTATTCAAATGAGTAAATAATGAGAAAGATGTTCATAATTTCATTTGCTGTTAAAGAGTTATGTGGTTCTGGCTCGGTCAAGTGACCTTTATCAAGCGATGGATTTTTAATCCCTCTTCATCATCTCTGATCCATGGCGAATGAGCATCCTAGAGAGGTACCCAGGGAGAGCTCAAAAAGGGGCTGCATCAGGCAGCATCCAGCAACCAATTAAGCTAATGATTCAGAGGAAGTGTGAGGCTGAAAAGGGTAGGGTGCTGAGTTTGCAAGAAGCCCTTAATTGGGGACTTTTTCACAGCAGGCTGTGGCAAGGCACGGAACGAAGATGCAAGGATGAAATTTCAAGTAACGAAAAAGATGAACCGCAGATCAGTCCTGTGGTTGGAAATCTTATGGATCTGAGCCCTGAGCCTCATCTACCAGTAGAAGCTCAAATCTCTCTCTCTCTCTCTCTCTCTCTCTCACACACACACACACACACACACACACCATTTTGGGAGGGAGGTGGGAATGGTTTCTTTTTTAATAAAAAAATTATTTGTACAAGAAGCCACAATCAATATGCAGCAATCCCCGACCCCCAGAAATAAGCAAATATCTATTTAATCACATTTTACTTCTAAGTCATTTCAGGTTGTAATCAAAAGTATCATTCCATAAGTTGCCATGGGTCTCTGGAGGCCCATAACCATGTTTCTACCGATGTTGCATATGTAATGAAACTATGCAAGGTGGATTGAAAAGTTTGACCCGCATTAAAGAAGATGGAAGTCTGTCGGGAAAGCTAAGTAATTGGAAATTAAGAATACAGTGGTACCTCGGGTTAAGAACTTAATTCGTTCTGGAGGTCTGTTCTTAACCTGAAACTGTTCTTAACCTGAAGCACCACTTTAGCTAATGGGGCCTCCCACTGCCACCGCACCACTGCTGTACGATTTCTGTTCTCATCCCGAAGCAAAGTTCTTAACCCAAGGTACTATTTCCGGAGTCTTATGGTGGCATAAGTTTTCTTTTATGAATTTATGGATTTATGGACGTATGTATGTTCTTCCTTTTTTATTATTTTCCTATTTATTTATTTTTTTAGATTGTGAGTTCTTTGTTAGTAAGAAATGGAACAATTTGTAAAATGTAAGAAAACTAATAAAAAGCATCGGGGAGGAAAAAATTGACAATCCCAGACATGGTTTCTCAGTGTGTTCATTAATATTAAGCCCCAGAGTTGTGAGATCCTTCTGTGCCTGCTTGCACCCTCTCACAATCTATTCTCCCACCCCACAAGCCACTTGCAACATATCAAAATAAGATAATTCGCTGTAGCATTTTGCATCCGTAAAACCGCCATCCAAATGATATTTTAACAATATTATGACAGCAACAGATAAACGGCACCAGCGGGTATCGCCAGCCGTGGTGATAGCTCAATGGATCCTTTCCCATCCTATATCCGGCGATATTGCACCCAGACGGCCCTTTCCGGATGTATTTGGGCAGATCTGCCAGCCCCTCTCTTTCCAGAAACGAAACACCATTTGTGAATTCTGAATCAGATGCTGCTGTTTGAACAAAGAAATCTCAGCAGGGTGATGTAACTGGCATCCCAGGGAGGCGAAGGCAGGTGGGTGGAGACAACTGTTTCAATGAGAAACTTGTCAAAGCAGTTATAAATTTTCTCAGGTGGGAGAAGAGACAAGAGGTGGTGGATGGATTGATTGACAGGCACTTCCCTCCCCAGCTGGCGCCATTAATGGCGGCAGTGAGTAGAGACAGATGAGATCCTGGGGGAGGGAAAGGAGGCTGAAACAAGCAGGAAGGTACTCACAGGTGTCACAGAATCGTAGAATTGGAAGGGATCTGAAGTGTCATCTAGTCCCAGTGCCAGTGGCGTAGCGTGGGTTGTCAGCACCCGGGGCAAGGCAAGTAATTTGCGCCCCCTAACCCGTGGATTTTAGCAGGGGGCAGAGAGCTGCGAGTGCGAGCGAGCGCCCCCCCAGATGTTGCGCCCGGTGCGGCCGGGCCGCCCTGCAAATCTCTGTCCAATGATGACATGGAAAAGGCCCAGTCTAGTCTAACCGGCCACAAGAATGTAAGTAGAAACTGCTGGGACAGGCCAATGGCTCAGCTAGTCCACTATCCTGCTCTCACAGGGACCACCTAGATGCCTGTGGGGAATCAGCAAGCAGAATTAAAGAACAGGTGTCCTCTCCTCTTCTGTGGTTTCCAGCATCTGGTATTCAGAAGCATTGCTGCCTCCAACCAGAGAGGTGTGGCAGGGGGTACATTCATCTCCTGGACATAAGGTTCCCCAGGGGTGCGGGTAGCACTGTGGTCTAAACCACTGAGCCTCTTGGGCTTGCTGATTGGAAGGTTGGCGGTTCAAATCCCTGTGACGGAGTGAGCTCCCGTTGTTCTGTCTCAGCTCCTGCCAACCTAGCAGTTCGAAAGCACACCAGTGCAAGTAGATAAATAGGTACCACTGCAGTGGGAAGGTAAACGGTGTTTCCATGTGCTCTGGTTTCCGTCACGGTGTTTCGTTGCACCAGAAGCGGTTTAGTCCTACTGGCCACATGACCCAGAAAGCTGTCTGTGGACAAACGCCTGCTCCCTCGGCCTGAAAGCAAGATGAGTGTTGCAACCCCATAGTTGCCTTTGGCTGGACTTAACCATCCAGGGGTCCTTTACCTTTACCTTTTACCTATGGCTCCCCACCCCCTTCTGTGTAACAGCTTTTCAGCTGTTTAAAGAGTGCTATCCTGGCTTCTTTTAATCTTCTCTTTCCTGATCCTCTAAGGACTTGGTGCCCCCTTTCATAACTACATGCACCCCCAGTAGACAGGGACGCTTTGTCTAGGTGTAACCAGACCAAAAATCAAAAGACATGCTCATCCCTCCCGATAGGTGAGATGGCCCTGCTGACATCTCCCTTCTTCGCATCTCCTTCAAAGTACTCAAGGCACACACTGTGGATGGTTGTGAAAAAAACTCTTTGAACTAATGATCCCAGGCTGTGATCTCTTGAGACTCCGTGCATCTGTTGTCTAACAGAGCTGAGCAGTAATGTTTGCCAAACACACTTTGATATATTCAGCAGCGTCAAGCACATTCCCTTTTCTTCTCTCCACTCTAACGATGATAATGAGAGGAGATAATGATGGTGCTCACTTAGCAGCGAAGGAGCTGAGCAGCTTGCAAAGCAAGTGAGGAGAGGCCTGCCCCCAAATTGAACACCTTCCCAAGTGAAGGAAGAATAAGCACCAGGTGAAAATGAGGGCAGGAGGGATAGGATTGCCCAAAGCAGGGCATTTTCAGAACTTGGTCACATTCGGATTCAGAGCCCCACATGTGCTGCAGTGTGCGCACTGGGGTTTCATGTGCCCAGGTTCTCAAACACCTTGGTACTCAAACAACTTGGAATCCAAACACTGCAAACCCAGAAGTAAGTTTTCTGGTTTGCGAACATTTTTCTGAAGCTGAATGTGCTCCATTTTGAGTGTTACGCTTCTGTTTTGAGTGTTACGATGAGGTCCGTCTGTTTTTGCTATTCATTTTGCATTTTAGTTTTTGTTGCTTTTTCGTTTTGTTTTTGTGACTGTGTGGAACCCAGTTCAGCTACTGATTGATTGATTGATTGATTGTGGGACTGCAGTATATTGTTTATTGCTTTAATTTTATGGATCAATGGTCTCGTTAGATAGTAAATTAATGTTAAATTGCTGTTTTAGGGGTTGTTTTTAAAAGTCTGGAATGGATTAATCCATGTTGCATTCTTTCCTATGGGAAAGCGTGCCTTGGTTTTGGAATGCTTTGGTTTTGGAACGGACTTCCGGAGCGGATTAAGTTTGAGAACTATGGTACCACTGTACTTCAATATGGGAGATGCAAAAATAATTCACACGTGGATCTTCTCCAGGTAACAATAAGGTCCAGAGAGCCATTCCAGGTGGCAGAGTTCCATGTGCTCAGAACCAGTCCTTGGATTTGAGGTCAGGGGTGATATCACAGGTGTCTGGAGGGAGCCAGAGCGTGACAGCAATAATTCACACTGTGTGAGAGAACTTAATGCATTATTAGAAGAAACCGCCTTGTAAACCGCCCTGAGATCTTCAGGTGATGGCTGGTACATAAATTTAATAAATAAATAAACAGGATCTGCTCAGGAGTGCCAGGCTTAATGAGGACAGCAACTCTTCTTCGGTAGGTCTTGCCCCTATGAGGCCTTCCCACAGCTGCCTAAGTCTCCTCTCCTGAGTCTTCCCAAACAATCAGATACTATGCCAGAGTATCTGCCCTTGCACCTCCCACTTCATACCTTTCAAGGTCCTGGGAGACCAGGGGAGAGAGGAGCTTGTCACAACAGGAGGGAGAGACACCTGTGATTCTTAACCAGCCTGACTCATCTCTGCCTCTTGGTCTCCTTCCTCTCCTGATTCTGATTCCAAGTGTCCCTATTTTCCAGGGACATCCCTGATTTAGAGAAGCCATCCTGGTTTCTGCTTTGATCCTGGAATGTCCTGCTTTTCCTTAATATGTCCCTATTTTCATTGGAGAAATGTTGGAGGGTATGGTCTCTTCCTCCCTCAGTTCCTTCCCATGCAATCTGAGGTTCCTTCGTCTTGCCTATCTCTGCTCTTCCCTCTTCATACCTCTTCTGGTCCTGGGAGACCAAGGAGGAGGGGAGCTGATCGCAGCAGGATGGGAGACAGCCTGGCTTCCTCACTAGCCTGACTCATTGCTGCCTCTTGGGCCCTTCCTCTCCAGCCTCCTCTTCTGCCTCTGAGTCTGGACTGCTCTCTGCCACAGCCTCTTCCTGCTCACTAAACCCTGTTGCCCCTTCAGCTTCCAGCACCTCCACCTCTCAGTCTTCTCCCCCTGACCATTCATCACTGTCTCGCCAACAATCCCCAGGCTCTGAACCTTCTTCCCTTGGGGGCTCCCCAGCGGGTGCCACCATTCCTCTGTGTCCAGCCAGTTCATGGCATCAGGACAACGGTCTTGGCCTATTGCTGTTCCCCACTGAATTCCCAACAAATTTTGAGCGGCCAACACCAAGAACAAAATAAGAGCCCTGCTAGACCAGGTCATTGACCCGTCTAGTCCAGCATCCTGTTCTCACAGTGGCTGGCCAGTTGCCTGTAGGAATGCCTGTGCAAGCACAACAATTCTCCCCTCCTGTGGGTTCCAGCAACTAGTATTTAGAAGCATTGCTGCCTCCACTGTGGAGGCTGAGCATAGTCATCACCTGCCTAAGCATAGTCATCACCTTCCTGCATTACATGAGAGCAATGCTATATTTCTCCATGTGGGCAAAGGTAATTACCCATTGAGCATCAGATTACCCATTGAGCACAACCACTCATATTCTGTATGGTCAACTCCTTAACTACCTATCCATCACTTATTCCCCCCCATCTAGCAGCAATCAATAGGAGGAGGAGCTACCCCCCTGCTGCCTGTATACCTGAAGGAGCGTCTCCACCCCCATCGTTCAGCCTAGGCACTGAGGTCCAGCTCTGAGGGCCTTCTGGCAGTTCCCTTGCTAGGAGAAGCCAAGTTACAGGGAACCAGGCAGAGGGCCTTCTCAGTAGTGGCACCTGCCCTGTGGAACACCCTCCCATCAGATGTCAAGGAAATAAACAACTATCTGATTTTTAGAAGGCATCTGAAGGCAGCCCTGTTTCGGGAAGTTTTTAATGTTTGATGTTTTATTGTGTTTTTAATATTCTGTTTGGAGCCTCCCAGAGTGACTGGGGAAACTCAGCCAGATGGGTGGGGTATAAATAAATTATTATTATTATTATTATTATTATTATTATTATTATTATTACTACTACTAGTAGTAGTAGTAGTAGTAGTAGTACTACTACCTGTCACCAACAGGGTCATTTATATAAAGACTATAAGATAGGTAATAACATACATTTTTTGTTAAAGCTATGGTTTTCCCAGTAGTGATGTATGGAAGTGAGAGCCTGACCCATAAAGAAGGCTGATCACCGGAGAATTGATGCTTTTGAATTATGGTGCTGGAGGAGACTCTTGAGAGTCCCATGGACTGCAAGAAGATCAAACCTCTCCATTCTGAAGGAAATTAGCCCTGAGTGCTCAATGGAAGGACAGATCCTGAAGCTGAGGCTCCAACACTTTGGCCGCCTCATGAGAAGAGGACTCCCTGGAAAACACCCTGATGTTGGGAAAGATGGAGGGCGCAAGGATAAGGGGACGACAGAGGATGAGATGGTTCGACAGTGTTCTCAAAGCTACGAACATGAGTTTGACCAAACTGTGGGAGGCAGTGGAAGACAGAAGTGCCTGGCGTGCTCTGGTCCATGGGGTCACGAGGAGTTGGACACGACTAAATGGCTAAACAACAACAAACATACATTTAGAACAACGAGTTGGATCCAGACTGCAGCTGCATTCACACGATACATTTCAAGCACTGTGATACCACTTTAAACAGTCACAGCTTCCCCCAAAGAATTCTGGAGACTGTAATTAGTTAAGGGTGTTCAGAGATGACCCCCTATTCCCCTCCCAGATCTATGATTCCCAGATTTCCTAGGAAGACGGATTGATTGTTGTCAGAGCTGACAGTAAGTCAACTCTGACAATTGTTAAACGACTCCAGGAACTGTACGGGTTTCTCAGAAACTCTCAGCACTCTTAGCAAACTGCAGTTTGCAGAATTCTTTGGGAGAAGCCAGGACGGATGAATGTGGTTATTGCATGTAGTGATCTTATGCAGCTTGAAGCAATTGGATGCATAAAAACTGACTCCTCTTGAAATAAAAATGATCCAGACCCATAAATGTGATTCAGAGCTTGACTAACCAGAACTTATTCAAAATAGGTACAAAAACAAAACAGTGATACATCGAAATAGTTCCATAAGACATATGCTTATCAAAGCATAGGCCCAGCATCTAGAATCAAAGGCATATCTCTCCTTATAGCCTCCACCAGTCTGCATTGCAGCCTGAGGCTGTTTCTCCTGTTTCTCCTAGATAAAGACAAAGGCAACTCACTTCAAAATGGTGATTTGCAATTGAATATCTTAAATCATGTGACCTAAGGTTAAATACTCAGGTGAAAGAGCAGAGAACGTCAACAGTTAAGTATTAACCTGCTAAACACCCAGTGAGCTTTAGTATTCCACAATGGAATTTTCCAATGTCAAAACCCTTCAGCAATATACATATATTCTCTATTTCAGAGTGCAATTCAGCAATTATACTTAACACTGGTATGGTACTGCTTTAAATCTATAGTGCAGATAGGGCCTGAGTCTCGGTTAAGGTAGGGTTGCGATGGGTGGATTAATCTGTTTCTGGTCTGTGCCACCTCGAGCCAAAGTCAGTTTTGCAGAATTTGGAGATGTGTAAAATCTTACATTCAAATCCCTGCATTGGTGCAGGAGGTGCAAATTAGGTTCATCTAAAAATGTAGACTCTTGGGAGAAAAGCAATGACAAACCTAGACAGCATCTTAAAAAGTAGAGACATCACCTTGCCAACAAAGGTCCGTATAGTAAAAGCTATGGTTTTCCCAGTAGTGATGTATGGAAGTGAGAGCTGGACCATTAAGAAGGCTGATCGCCGAAGAATTGATGCTTTTGAATTATGGTGCTGGAGGAGACTCTTGAGAGTCCCATGGACTGCAGGAAGATCAAACCTCTCCATTCTGAAGGAAATCAGCCCTGAGTGCTCATTGGAACGACAGATCATGAAGCTGAGGCTCCAATACTTTGGCCACCTCAGGAGAAGAGAAGACTCCCTGGAAAAGACTCTGATGTTGGGAAAGATGGAGTACAAGGAGAAGGGGACGACAGAGGACGAGATGGTTGGACAGTGTTCTCGAAGCTACCAGCATGAGTTTGACCAAACTGCGGGAGGCAGTGGAAGACAGAAGTGCCTGGCGTGCTGTGGTCCATGGGGTCACGAAGAGTCGGACACAACTAAACGACTAAACAACAACAAAAAATGTAGACATTTCTCCTCCATCTTCCCGTAGAGCGGATCTGTTGAAATCCATGGGACTTAAGTTAATTGTGACTCACTTATGGTTTCAATGAGTCTCCTCTAAGCATGACTAATTCAGATAACGTTAAGCCACCTCCAAGTCCTTCCAGCCATCAGCAGTGGGTCCTTCAGGGCATCCTTATTCACAAGCACGGCCACGTGCCCTTTATTTTCCTGTAATTTAAAGATCAGTGTAAAAACGATGCTTTGAAAAACAAGAAAGTACCAACCATTTCAGCATTAACGAGAGAACAAAGAGAGAAACAGCGGGGCTATCTCTTAGCAGATTTCGATATAAAAACCAGTGCAAACAAACTTCAAAGTGCTTTCAATTTCATGCGCGCAATTCTCCCGCTCTCCCAAGGAGATGCACACACACTCCAAAAACCCATTTCGTCTTCCACCTCTGTGAAGCTCTCTATTTATTTTCGAGACGTCCTTGTCATTTCCACGCTCCGCATGTGACACAGGGAAGCCAATTTTCCTCTCTTCTTCGGCTCCCTTTCTCTAAGTGGTGATAAAAGAGAAACTTGGGTTAATACCCTGCCATTATACTGATGCTGAAATATGAGTGCATCTCCTCTCCACCCAAATGAAATATTGAGTTGCCATTTGGGTTTTGTTCTTGTTGCAGGAATTTATGTATAGGTTGGGGGGGGGGAGTTGCCCCTCCAGCAGATATCATGCACATGCAGCCCACTACCAAAATCAGCACAATCACTTTTGCGACTTCTGTTATTTGTCCCCACAAAACACTTCATCACAGTTTCTTCCTATCTATTCAAAGGGGCCTCTGCTGCAGAATACCAAATATAACAATTCACTGATAAATGTATCTATGTACTGGCTCACTGGGAAAACTTCAGAAATTCATATAGACATGTGAGCTCAGCTACTCAGCAGCCCCTCTGCCTGAGTGATAATTCCTGGCATCCTGATACCTGAGTGCCAGACAGGTAGCCATTCCAGAAATAACAAACCCAGATGAAAATAAAAGGGTGTGATTGACTTAGCTGGGAAACAGGGAAATGTAAATATCTGTTTTGTTAAACTTGATGGGTGTTTGGTGAAGGGCAAAGAGAACCATAGGGCAGGGTCCAGGATGCTCAGATTACTGCCACCAGACCTCCCCTTTCATGATGTAACCATGATGCATTAGTGATGTAGTTTTGGGGAGTGTAACATGAGGATTATGGGGCGCGGTGGCGCTGTGGGTTAAACCACAGAGCCTAGGACTTGGTATCAGAACGTCACCAGTTCGAATTCCCGCGACAGGGTGAGCTCCCATTGCTCGGTCCCTGCTCCTGCCAACCTAGCAGTTCGAAAGCACACCAGTGCAAGTAGATAAATAGGTACCGCTGCGGCTCGAAGGTAAATGCCATTTCTATGCGCTGCTCTGGTTCATCAGAAGCGGCTTAGTCATGCTGGCCCCATGACCTGGAAGCTGTCTGCAGACAAATGCCGGCTCCCTCAGCCAATAAAGTGAGATGAACCCCAGAGTCGGTCACGGCTGGACCTAATGGTCAGGGGTCCCCTTTACCCTTTACGCCTAACATGGGGATTAGCAGCTAATAAAAGTTTGGGGGCTCTTTTGTTTGGGGCTTCCATATTGTTCCACCTTGTGGCAGGTGGGAGTCCTGTTGTGACAGTCTTCAATGAAGACCAAGCCTACTGGCTGCTGTTTTGCTCTGGTATTCCTGGCTGGTGTCCTTGTTTTTTGTCCAAGGGAGTCCTCAGATTACTCTGTCTCTGTTAACATTATCTCGGCTTCTCCTATGCTTGCTAGGCCCCCCCCGTGTGTGTGTGTGGGGGGGTTGTCCTAGTGTGAGAGGCAGTGGAGGGCTGCGGGGTTATCATAGCGGCGCAGTGTAGCTGTAGGGCTGGAATAGATAGAGGAGCATGGGTTTGGCATAGGGTTAGCACGACGTGGCTTTGGGGCTGGAGTGGATATTTGGAGGACGTGGATATGGAGTTGGAATGGAGGTGTCACAATGTGGCCATTTGGCTGGGGGCGTAGTGGTTAAGAGCAGTGGACTCATAATCTGGGGAACCGGGTTCGCTTCCCCGCTCCTCCGCATGCAGCTGCTGGGTGACCTTGGGCCAGTCACACTTCTTTGAAGTCTCTCAGCCCCACTCACCTCAAAGAGTGTTTGTTGTGGGGGAGGAAGGGAAAGGAGAATGTTAGCCGCTTTGAGACCCCTGAAGGGGAGTGAAAGGCGGAATATCAAATCCAAATGTGTTGGGGGAGGGGGTTATTGGGCTACTGTTTTTATTTTGGTTAAGTCTTTTGTGGTTTTATATTCTGATTTTATTCTATAAACTGCCCTGAGACCTGTGGGTATAGGGCAGAATATAAATTCAAGAAGAAGAGGAAGAGGAAGAGGAAGAGGAAGAGGAAGAGGAAGAGGAAGAAGAAGAAGAAGAAGAAGAAGAAGAAGAAGAAGAAGAAGAAGAAGTTGCTAACTTTTTATTGTCTGAATCCATCATCATCATCATCATTTACTGTGAGAACAGGCTGTTGGAGTAGATGGGCCTTTGGTTTGATCCAGCAGCAAGGCCTGTCTTATATATTTCTTCTGTTCAGGGCTGACAGAGCCATTCTTTTCCTTTGGCAAGGAAAACGATAAGTGTTCTGAGTGCCTCTCCCTCTGTTTGTTTTCCAAACGCACTGAGCAATAGCCGAGGAAAAAAAACAACAAGATCTCTTTCACCTCTTGCACAGCTATCTTTTCTGATCTCCCTTTCTCTCTCTCTCTCTCTGGCTCCGATCTGAGAATTTGGAAGGAAACAAAAAAGAAAAGCCAAAACCTTCCGCAGTCAAGCAGAGTGAAATAGCTCTAATAAATAAAAATTGCTGCTTGTTTGCGTTTGGCTGTTCATCTCATGCATACGAAATAGAATTCGGAAGGGAAGTGTTGGCCCTGCATCGTAAAAAGAAGAGAGGAGAGGAGGACGGATGAAAGGAAAGGAATTCTATGTGGATTATTGTATAAGGATGAAAATATGATCTGTAAATATAAAACTGGAAAAACAATATCCACGAACAATACAGTGGTACCTCGGGTTACATACGCTTCAGGTTACAGATGCTTCAGGTTACAGACTCTGCTAACCAAGAAATAGTACCTCAGGTTAAGAATTTTACCTCAGGATGAGAACAGAAATTGTGCAGCGGCAGCGGGAGGCCCCATTAGCTAAAGTGGTACCTCAGGTTAAGAACAGTTTCAGGTTAAGAACGGACCTCCAGAACGAATTAAGTTCTTAACCCGAGGTACCACTGTAATAAGAATAATAATAGTAGTAGTAGTAGTAGTAGAAAGGGAGAGGGGGAAGCCCCTGAAACAGATAAAAAGCATCAAAACCGCCAAAGGATGCTAAGAAGGGGAGGCTAAACATCGAACAAGCTGACAGAAAGGAGCTTATTCCTGCCTGCGATGCTGAAGTCACTTAATTCAGATGGACAAGGAGCACTGAGTCCAACAGCTGAATGGTAAACGTATTCAGCACGGCAGTGTTAATATCAGCAACGTAGGGAATACAAGTTGTCTCCCTCCCCAGGCTCCACACAGCGGCTGCTGGCAGAGTGTCTATTAGCCACGTCTAGCGCTGACGCCTGCCGCATACAAAAGCAGCTTGCTGAGCTTAGCCAGCTGCCTCTTGTCAGAAAACGGTTTTGCACGAAGGAGTCAGGATGGAGGAAACAGGAGGCCCTCGGCTTTCTGGCTCTCTCACACTGGGACGTTGTGACTCAGGGGTCCCCCAAATTATGAGATTTTTGTTTGTTTGTTTATGCTGGTTTTCTAGCCGTGTTGCAAGGAATCATAGAATTGCAGAGTTGACCCTGAGGGTCTTCTAGTCCACTGCACGAATCACAGCAAAAGAATCCCCGACAGATGGTGTGACGATCACACAGGGTCCCCGGACGTTTAACTGTGCTCACTTCCCCGCTGCCACCAACCAGTTACCGTATTTTTCGTTCTATAGGGCGCACTGGCCCATAGGACGCACCTCGTTTTTTGGGGTGGGGAATGAATAAAAAAAAAATATTCCCCCCCCCAGCCACGGCTGCCGCCCCAAGCCTTGCACACACCTGCCCGAAGCACGGGGCACCCTCCGGAGGGCTCCCTGTGCTTCGGGCAACATGCTGCTGGCCCAAGCCTTGCACGCTCGGCGGGAGCTCCTGCCGGGCGCGCAAGGCTTGCAGACACTCGCCCGAAGCACGGGGAGCCCTTCGGAGGGCTACCCATGCTTCGGGCAACAGGCTGCCGCCCCAAGCCTTGCGCGCTCGGCAGGAGCTCCTGCCAGGCGCGCAAGGCTTGCAGACACTCGCCGGGGCTGCAGGCTGCTGCCCGCAAGCCTTGTGAGCCCGCAGGAACTCCCGCCGGGCTTGCAAGGCTTGCGGATAGCTTCCTGAAGCCTGGAGAGCGAGAGGGGTCGGTGCGCACCGATGCCTCTCGCTCTCCAGGCTTCAGCGAAAGCCTGCATTCGCCCCATAGGACGCACACACTCTTCCCCTTCATTTTTGGAGGGGGAAAAGTGTGTCCTATGGGGCGAAAAATACGGTACTCTCTGGTAAAACACAGAGTCCAGTCAGTTGTTAAAAGTGAACAAAAAAAAAAAAAGTTTATTTTACAAACATTAACAAGTTTATGGTTTCTCAGATAATATTCCTGTCAGTATCTTAACTTTAGTTTCTTTACCGGCCTATACCTTCCTTATACCTTCTGACTGATTATCTCAACTGTTTGACTGACTCCTCTTAACAAATTCTCTCCCTCTCTCACACCAGACTAGCCCAACCCACAGACTTATCTTCTCTGTCTCTTCTAACTCTTCTAACTCTGTCTTCTCAACAACTCTAACTCCCTAAAAACCTCTGTGCTTAAAACTTATACCCAGTTAACTCTGCCCCCTGGGTTCCCATTGGTTAGTCATTTTACAATTAGTTAACCCTTTCCCTATGAGCCCAGTATGATGTCACACACATAGGAGGGCAAACACCACAGATGGCCATCCAATTCTGTTTATAAACCTCCAAGGAAGTAAAGTCCACCATCTTCCTAGGGAGTCCGTTCCACTGCCAAACGGCTCTTACCATCAGAAAGTCCTTCCTGGTGTTTAGTCAGAACCTCCTTTGTGGGCATTTGATTTCATTGGTTCACATCCGACCAGCAGCGGAGGAAGCCTCTCAGGCACCCAAGGGTGGGGCAAACCGCTCATAGGGTCGAGGTGGGGCACAATGTCAGGAGTGCGTGCAGGAGCCATGCCCTGTGACTGGTAGGACGTCGCAGGACTGGGGCCTTCCTGAGTTTGGCCTGGAAGGGCAAGGCGCGGTCACACAGGTGAGGCTTGACAGAAGACTCATAGCTTCCCGGGAAGGGAGTATGGGTGGAATAGAAATTGGGAACTCAAAGGGTACATAAATATAATTTGTTTTTTCTTTTTGTCTTGTTATCCGTATGAAAAATGGAAAATTCGTGGAAGGGAATTTTGGTCGACCTTAGAGAAATGTATTAAGAATAAGTATTGATGTATAAGTTTGGATGAGAGTTAAGATTGGATAAAGTAAAAGTGGTTTTTAAAATGAACTAAATTAAATGAAAATAAGGATATATAAGGAGGATATATAAGAAAAATGATTAGATATAGAAGAGTAAGCAAAAATGAACTGAGGAAATGGATGAAAGAGAGAAAGTAAAAGAATAATATATTAAAATAAATTATTAAGTTAAAAAATAAGGTTGAAAGGACTTGCTGAAATAAAAATTTGAATTCGAATACAGAAATGGGAGATGTGGGGAGGTCAAGAAAATAAGTAAAGGGAAGTTGTCATGTAAAGGATTTAAATTGTTTTTCTTTTTTCTTTTTTCTTGATTCTTTTTTAATGACTACATTTTTACTATGTATTTTTCTGCTTTCTTTTTTCTTTTTTCTTTTTTCTTTTTTCCTTTTCTTTCCTGCCTTTTGTGTTGTATTGTGTATTTTTTGTTTCCCCCCCATGTTTTCTTTGTAACCTTTAAAAAATTTGAAAAAATATTACTAAAAAAAAAAAAAGACTCATAGCACCTGGTGTCAAGGGCCGGGAGGGGTATATAAGACCAGCATTTCCCTCTGACTCTTTGGCACAGCAACACGCTACCCACCTAGCTGTGCTTTGTTTTCCTGACTCCTGGTATCCTAACTCTTGGACCCTTGGCTTCTTGACGCCTGGTTTCCTGACCCTCGGACTCTCGGCTTCCTGACTCCTGGTTTCCTGATTCATAGACCCTTGGCTCCCTGACCCCTGGACTGCTGACCCTGGACTGCTGATTCCTGCTTCCCGACCTCTACCCCGGTCCTGACGTACCAAGCCGGGACTCCGACTGCCTGTAACCCGGACCATGATACACAGCACATAGGGAGGAGAGGGGCATGTGGCACCCATAGGGACGGGATGGGGCACACGGCACCCTTAGGGAGGGAGGGGATGCACAGCAACCCTAGGGACGGGGAACGCTATGGGGCCTCAGCCGCCCTACAGCTGAAAAAAGGAAAGGTCATTAGGGCTTCTTCAAAGAAACTTGGAAGGGAAGGGAAATTTGTGTGAAAGAAAGCTGGGGGGGGGACTGGAAAAGTGAGGGTGGGTCACTGGGGGTCAATTGGGGGGAGATGGCTGAAATACAGATGCTGAAGGGGCAGTATAATTATGTTTTAATGATGCACCACTCCAGCTGATTCATACCGTAATGCGAAGGACAGGCTGTTCCAGGAAATGAAATACTGGTGCGTATCAGAGAGCTTATCTCGAGGAAGGGACTGACATGTCAACCGTCACCCAAGTCTGAGCCTAAAATAGAAGATGGGATCAAGGGGAGAAGGACTTTAGGCGATCTAGACTATGACTGCGATGGAGATGTTACAGCGCTCCCAGATCTCCCTTTCCTCCCATTGCACATTTGTGATGATTAGTCCTCAGAATGGTGGTTATACACAATCCTGCTTTCAATGATGTTTACAACTCAGTTTGCATAGTAGAACCAGGAAAGACTGGGGGCACGGGGAAGACCTCCCAGAAACAATTTGCTTCTGAGTTCCCCAGCATCACTTGAAACAATAGAGTAAAAACAAACAAACAAACATGGAGGATAAGACAATCAGTGACGACTAGTCACAATGGTTTTCTTCTACCTGTACTGTCTGAGGAACTTTCAGACCCTCCAAGTATTCCTATTTTCCAGGGGTGTTCCTGATTTAGAAAAGCCATCCCAGTTGTTTCTGATTTGATCCCAGAATGTCCCACTTTTCCTTAGGGTGTTCCTATTGTCATGGG
Organism: Podarcis cretensis; assembly: GCF_951804945.1. Lineage (NCBI taxonomy): Eukaryota > Metazoa > Chordata > Lepidosauria > Squamata > Lacertidae > Podarcis > Podarcis cretensis. The sequence continues at coordinate 8,005,686 of NC_137181.1, forward strand.
AGAAATGTTGGAGGGTATGGAGTTATCCGAACCCCCAGGCTGTATGAAGGCAATCCTGTATAGGGAAGTTTTGTTGAAAAAAAATTCTTTAATGTTTTACTATGTTTTTATATATGTTGGAAGCTGCCCAGAGTGGAAGGGGCAACCCAGTCAGATGTTGGGTATAAATAGTAAAATGGAACAAGGCTCTTCTTTTATTTTTCATTGTGATATAAATATGAAGAAATGAAATAAGTTCATATTTGGCCCTCATGTCTCTACCCTCAATGATTTATCTCACCCCTTTCATGTGTGTGAGTGTCTGGGTGTGTTTAATTCACAGTTGTAGGCCTAACAGGTCTTGTTGGCCTCAAAATGGAGACCTCTCATGAGGCGAGGGTTAGAATTCCACTCAAGTTCTTTCCTCTCTCGTGTATTTTATCCATTTTTGCCCCCCCCCCATGTGATTAAAGGCACCTCTGGCTTCATTAAAGAGGTGCAGAAAGATGTGGTGTTGATAAGCAGATAGAGGCGCTCTGACAGAAACTGAGTGTTCCACAAAAGGAAATTTCTCCAGGAAGGCAGATGTTGCTGTTGTTTAGTCATGTCCGACTCTTCGTGACCCCATGAACCAGAGCACGCCAGGCACGGCTGTCTTCTACTGCCTCCCGCAGTTTGGACAAACTCATGCTAGTAGCTTCGAGAACACTGTCCAACCATCTCGTCCTCTGTCGTCCCCTTCTCCTTGTGCCCTCCATCTTTCCCAACATCAGGGTCTTATCCAGGGAGTCTTCTCTTCTCATGAGGTAGCCAAAGTATTGGAGCCTCAGCTTCAGGATCTGTCCTTCCAGTGATCACTCAGGGCTGATTTATTTCAGAATGGATAGGTTTGGTCTTCTTGCAGTCCATGGGACTCTCAAGTGTCTCCTTCAGCACCATAATTCAAAAGCATCCATTCTCCAGCGATCAGCCTTCTTTACGGTCCAGCTCTCACTTCCATACATCACTACTGGGAAAACAATAGCTTTAACTATATGGACCTTTGTCGGCAAGGTGATGTCTCTGCTTTTTAAGATGCTGTCTAGGTTTGTCATTGCTTTTCTCCTAAGAAGCAGGCGTCTTTTAATTTCGTGACTGGTGTCACCATCTGCAGTGATCATGGAGCCCAAGAAAGTAAAATCTCTCACTGCCTCCATTTCTTCCCCTTCTATTTGCCAGGAAGTGATGGGACCAGTGGCCATGATCTTCGTTTTTTTGATGTTGAGCTTTAGACCATATTTTGCACTCTCCTCTTTCACGCTCATTAAGACGTTTTTTTTTAATTCCTCCTCACCTTCTGCCATCAAAGTTGTGTCATCTCAGAAGGCAGATAAAGACTCTCAAACAGTCCTTCTCTGAGTGTAGCAGAAGTGTGCCCTGCAGCCTGGTTCATGATCAATTCAAGGTGAGAACAAAAGCAGGAATATTGAAAGAAGGAGAGATGCATGTCCTCCTTTGATGCAGCCATCTGAATCTTTAATTCAAATGCCAGTGGCAAACCAGAGAAACAAAGAAGCAAAGCATGACTGATCTGGTTCAAAGACAAGGCTATGATCTACACTAGCCTTCACATGAAGGTACACTCCAGGTTTCTGCTTATTTATTAAATGCATTTATTATCTGCCCTTCTCCATATGGTTCCTGGGTGACATACATAATACTAAAACAATAAAATGCAATACAACTGAATTCAGGACTAGCACCAATTCTCTTAGAGCTTTGGCAAAAATGTGCACCTGAGGATGCCTTCTGAATATGCTCAGAGTTCATTTAAAGGCAGGGGATTTCAGCCTAGGGGCCACCACAGAGGAGGCCCTTTCTCATGTCATCGCCCCATGGGACATGTTGTTGTGCTACATCATAATAATAATAATAATAATAATAATAATAATAATAATAATTTATTTATATCCCGCCCTTCCCAGCCGAAGCCGGGCTCAGGGCGGCTACCAACAGTAAAATGATACAATATACTAAAATCATTTCATTATAAAATCAATTCAAATCAGATTTATGGCAACCATTGGACTAGAGTTCTGTGAGGATTGCCAAAGGAGGGGGTCAGGCTGTGCCTCGGCCAAAGGCCTGGTGGAACAGCTCTGTCTTGCAGGCCCTGCGGAAAGATGTCAAGTCCCGCAGGGCCCTGGTCTCTTGTGACAGAGTGTTCCACCAGCCACAGGGGCCACAGCCGAAAAAGCCCTGGCTCTGGTTGAGGCCAGCCTAACCTCTCTGTGGTTATGTGATGATCTCACATCATCCCTGATGTGATGATCTCACATCATCACTGACCATTGGCCATGCTGACCGGGGCTGATGGGAGTTGAAGCTCAACGGACAGCTCCATATTCCTGCATTGCAGGGCATTGAACCAGATGGTCCTCACGGTTCCTCCCAAACTCTACAATTCCATGTTTCTAAGGTTCTAGAATTTCTGAAAGACACCAGGCTGAAGAAAGCTGGTCTAGTCATCTACGAACCATGGCGGCTATGCTCTATCTCCCCTGCGAGAGGTCATATTCCTCTGAGTACCAGTTGTTAGGAATCACAGGTGCTGTTACACTTTATTGTCACTTGTACAACTTGTATACAGTGAGATTACACGAGCACCCCCCACTCAGCTCTCTTAGTCTTAATTCCCCTCGTTTACTGACGCACACCCACCAAACCCGAAAGTCAGTTGCCCTGTTGCTATCTTTTCATTCAGCAGCCTAACAGCCCATGGATAGAAGCCGTTCTTTACCCTGTTGGTGCGACTAATCCTGCTTCTATATCTTCTGCCCGAGGGCAGGAGATCAAGAAAGTGCTGGCCAGGGTGTGAATCATCCCTGAGAATTTTCCTCACTCTCCTGAGGCAACGTTCTTCCGCGATGTCATTCAGCGAATTCATGGGACAGCCCATAATATCTTGTGCTGTATTCACCACCCTTTGTAGGCACTTCCTATCAGTTGATGTCAAACCAGCGTACCGCACCGTGATGCAGTATGAAAGGACACTTTCTACTGTTGACCGGTAGAAGGAGATAATCAAATGTTGATTGAAGCGGGATGTACCCATACTGATGTTCCTTCAAGCATATGGAGGTCCCACCTCTGTTTGGTCCTGATTTGTCTCCCAGTGTGGTCCTTCATTAGCTCCCAAAATGTTTCCAAGTGCAGTTCAAAGTGTTGGTGCTGACCTTTAAAGCCCTAAATGGCTTTGGCCCTGCATATCTGAAGGAGAGTCTTCATCTCCATTGTTTAGCCCAGACTTAGAGATCCAGCTCCGAGGGCCTTCTGGCATTTCCCTTGCTGCAAGAAGTGAGGTTACAGGGAACCAGGCAGAGGGCCTTCTAAGCAGTGGTGCCCACCCTGTGGAACACCCTCCCATCAGATGTCAAGGAAATAAACAACTACCTGACTTTTGAAGATATGTGAAGATATGGGAAGTTTTTAATGTTTGATATCTTGCTGTGCTTTAACTTGTTGGACACAGCCCAGGGTGGCTAGAGCAACTCAGTCAGATGGGTGGCACATACACTCTGTGGTTTAACCCCCAGCGCCAACCTCATCCCTTCCAAGCTCATACATCTGAGAAATAGGTCCATCCGCTTTCTTTGCATTTTTGCAGATATCACCTCTGTTTCCCATAAAAGGAGGCGATGCAACTTCTAGGAAAGCCATGGAACATTTAATGGCTCTCCTTGGGGAGCAAAGACTGTGCCTTGAATGAATTACTCCAATTATCACAGATTCTTGGAAGCTGGTAGTGACAGCTAGGAAGTGACAACGTATTTCTGTGCACCGTAATACCAAGACCGCTATATGCCCTGTGTAATTTGGAGACTCAATCTTCTCCACGGAAAATGTCAAGCGAGGATGATTTTAGAATTTCCACCTGACCTTTCAACCCCTTACAAGGTCCCTAAGGTGGCTACTACATTAAAAAAAAATTAAAAGTATAAAAACAAATAAAGCAATTAAAACCTTAACACAGCAGCATGGGGGTAGGGTGGAAAACAATGGAGACATTTTTTAAAAAAATTACTTTGCCATAGCAGGAAACTTAAACAACTTAATTAGTACGGTGAATATACAGTGGTGCCCCGCAAGATGAACACCTCGCAAGACGGAAAACCCGCTAGACAAAAGGGTTTTCCGTTTTGGAGGCGCTTCGCAAAACGAATTTCCCTATGGGCTTGCTTCGCAAGACGAAAATGTCTTGCGAGTTCCTGCGGGTTTTTCCCCCTCCCCCCCCCTTTTTCTAAGCAGCTAAGCCGCTTATCAGCTGATCCGCTAAGCTGATAAGCCGCTAAAAGCCGCTAAAAGCCGCTAAAAGCCGCTAAACCGCTAATAGCGCTAATCTGCTAAGCTGTCAATGGGCTTGCTTCGCAAGACGAAAAAACCGCTATACGAAGAGACTCACGGAACGGATTAATTTCGTCTTGCGAGGCACCACTGTAGTTGCCTTCTGACTATTGGAGGGATTATGTTTGTGGATACCATGGGTATACATTAGGGTTGCCATACATTTGGGAAAACCCAGACATGTCTTCTTTTGTGGGGCCAACATGCCCATCTGGCTAAATGCTTACATTTTAAAGGAAATGTCTTTGGGGGGGGGGTTGGGGGGTACTCCAGCTTGGGCTTGGGCTGCTCTGCACACAGTGCTGGATTTACATATAAGCTAAACAAGCTATAGCTTAGGACCCCACTCTCTTGGAGGCCCCCCAAAAAATTAAAGGAAAAGAAACCTGGATGTACATTTCCAAAACATAAGATAAAAAACAAATAAAAGGAAACCTACATACAGAAACAGTGTTTTGTGTTGTGTAGACTCCTATGATGCTCCTGTCCACCTAGCAGTTCAAAAGCACATCAAAATGCAAGTAGATAATAGGTACCAGTCCGGTGGGAAGGTAAACGGCATTTCCGTGCTCTGCTCTGGTTCGCCAGAAGCGGCTTAGTCATGCTGGCCACATGACCCGGAAGCTGTATGCCGGCTCCCTCAGCCAATAAAGTGAGATGAGCGCCGCAACCCCAGAGTCGGTCATGACTGGACCTAATGGTCAGGGGTCCCTTTACCTTTGATGTAAGTAATGAACCCAGCCTGCTCCCTAAAATATCACTGGTTTGCTCATTTCTATATCAATTACTTTGATAAAATGCATATTTTGTTATGTGCAAATGGCTTAATAATAATAATAATAATAATAATAATAATAATAATAATAATAATAATTTATTATTTATACCCCGCCCATCTGGCTGGGCCTCCCCAGCCACTCTGGGCGGCTTCCATAGAAAGCAAAAATACAATAAAATATCACACGTTAAAAACTTCCCTATACCTATTAGGTCCATAAATTACCATATAGCATATATTCAACACAAAAAATAGTGACAATTTGTTGTTGACAAAGGACAGCTGGACATATAAAGGGCCCCATTACCTTCAGTAGCTTAGGGCCTCATCAAACCTAAATCCGGCCCTGTGACTGCATGCCATGGCTGCTGCCAGGCTAAGCTGGGAAAAGAGGCGTGTGGGCATGGTTTGACAGTCCCCACTCCAAGCCCACCCCTGTGCACCTCTTTTTCTGGCTCGGGCTGGCAGCAGCTTGGGCTGCCCTCTTTTTTTACTCCTCACGATATGGCGACCCTAGATGTGAAATCACGTATAGTGGGAACAGCATCTTAAACACCTTTAGACACCCTCTTAAACCTCTGGAAACCTTTTTTGGGGGGCGGGGCTTTAAAAATCCACCAAACTCCACCACAGTTGCACCCTCCAAACCTCATTTCTTGAAGGTCGGTGCAAAGGCTCCTGGGATTGCTCGCCACTCTGCATTCTTGCCATTTTTCTGCTCTTTTCTGACGGTTTTTGCCTTTCTTGTGTCATTTCCAGGTTTGAAACAAATTATTTGATTATTTCCAGGCACTGCGTATATGCAGTCGTGCACAAGTTAATGGCATAGAAGTGGGGAATTGCCAGTATACATGAAAGTATTTGTTGTTCTCCTAAACCTTGAAAAGAGTGGTCAATTATATGTGTTGTATATTGAAAGAAAATTACCTTAAAATACAACATAGATGGTATTTAACACCGGAAAGAATAGCAAAAATGAATAAAAATTGTAGCGATGTCTGTTGGCAATGCAACACTGGAAAAGGTACTATGATACATATATGGTGGAATTGTTTAAACATCAAACAATTTTGGGAAACAATATATAACGAAATGAAAAAAAATGTTTAGATATTCGTTTAGGAAAACACCAGAAGGTTTTCTCTTGGGAATAGTACCAGGAAGTCTAAAGGAAGAAGACAAGACATTATATTTGCACGCAACAGTAGCCACAAGGCTATTGATTGTGAAAAACTGGAAAAGTGGTATTATACCGACAAAAATAGAGTGGCTTGCCAAATTATTGGAGTACTACAATATATCCAAAACAATGGGAGAAATTGGAAGGATCTCAAAAGAGAAGATAGACAGGGACTGGAAGGTGTTTAAAGGATACTTACAAAACCATATTGAAAAATCAGAACTCCTATTAGAATAAACAACTTCCGTTTTAAATACTAAGATGGATAACAATGTGTAATAGAAAAAGCAGAATGAAATTAGGTTAAAGGTGTGTGAAAGAAAGTAATAGAAGTGGAAAGAAATTGCAATTGAGGAGATTGGAAGTCTAACACAAAGGTGGGGTGAGGGGGGGGTGGATGGTGATGGGAAAAGGAATTATCTGTGGGACTGAATGTAGGTATGTTTGTATATATTTAAGGATTGTATGAAATGTACGTTTGTATGCTTGTATATTCGCAATATGTGTGTATTTTATAATAATTTTTTTTAAGGGGGTCAATTGAACCTTTTTTTCTTGTAGGTCCATGTCAGGGAACTGCCATCAGAGACAGAGGTGGAGGGAAGGCTCCAGAGCGATGCTGGAGAGGGTCCCAGCAGGGAGAGAGGCAGCCCAGCTGCTGGGGAAGGAAATCAAAGTAACACCAGGAGAGAAGGGGGGCAGATGGGGGACTCGGAGAGAAGGCTCCAGGACTCCTCACCGGAGACTAGTGGGGAGAGCATGGGTACTCCGCTGCCCACCCCCTCCCTGCGCAGAAGACTTCCGCGCAGGGAGAGTAGGAGGAGACTTGGCGTCAAAGAACTTCTTTGCTGGAAGAAGTTTAAGAAACGCCCACTGACGGATTCTGCCAGCGACTGAGACAGCCACGCAGTGAAGGGCTGTCCAGACAGAAAGGGTTCAACCAGGCAAACAAGCCAAGAGTGGTGGCAACTTACACATGAGCAACCCCCTAGAACCATTACAGGCTGGCAACAACCTAGGTGCCAACACTGTGGAAGATCCCATTTCCAATATAGCCTCTTAGAACTGATGCTTCCTCCAGGAACACCCCACCCATCTTGGAGGAAAACTAGTCTAGGATGCTTTGCCCATCTTGGAAACATTTGCGCTGGAAGTAGAAGAGGAGCAATGAGGAAGGAGACGGACGCAGTGGAAGAAGAACGCGCAAGAACAATGTCACCTGGCTGCCCTGCCCAAATTTTGCTTAAACAGACATTTCCTCCTGCCTCCTGGTCTGCCCTGCCCTAAGGCTAATCAATAATCTTTTGGATGTTCCTTGTGGCTGCAGGGTGACCAAAAGGCCAGGAGAAATTTACTAATAACAATGTTATGTCTCCACATTGCCACCACCCCACTTCCAAATTCTTGACAACTGCCTGAATCTGCTTCCATGGCAACCCCTAAAAATATTGCTCCCTTCTAAAAATAAGGTCCTGTTCCTCGGTGCCTGCTCTGCGCAGGGCAGCCTGTTTCGCAAACAGCCCTCTTGCCAGCTGCTTTGAAACACGAGTTCCGGCAACTCATGTCATTGGAATAAGGTGAAATTTAAATCCCGTCTCTGACAAGCTCATCCAGAAAGATGTCTAATCACCGTGCAGCCTCCTATTTCTGTCATACGAGACTAGACAGCCTGTCGCAGTACAAACCCAACAGGTGTACATAATTGGATGCGTGCTGCTTAAAACCTGCACGATGTTCTATAGCAAAGCGGCACTAATTCCTCCATAATGGTCTACTGAGTCAAGCCACAGTCTGTCAGGGACCCAGCATTTTCGTGCCTGGAAATGATGATGATGAAGATGATGACATGCTGCCCATCTGACTGAGTTACCCCAGCCACTCTGGGCAGCTTCCAACAAAATATCAAAAACTCAATAAAAGATCAAACATTAAAAACTTTCCAATACAGGCTGCTTTTAGATGTCTTCTAAAGGTTGTACGGTAGACGCTCAGGTTGCGAATGTGATCTGTGCGAGAGGCAAGTTCGCAACCCGCAGCGCCACATCTGCGCACGTGGGGGTTGTGATTCGATGCTTCTGTGCAGGTGCAAAGCGCAATTTAGCGCTTCTGCGCATGCACGACCGCTGAAACCCAGAAGTAACCGGTTCCAGTACGTCTGTATAGTCATGCTGGCCACATGACCCGGAAGCTGTACGTTGGCTCCCTCGGCCAATAAAGCGAGATGAGCGCCACAACCCCAGAGTCAGTCACAACTGGACTTAATGGTCAAGGGTCCCTTTACCTTTACCTTTAACCCAAAAAAAACGCAACATGAAGCATCTGTAATCGGAGGTATGACTGTATAGGCCCTCTGCCTGGTTCCCTGTAACCTCACTTCTCTCAGTGAGGGAAATATCAGAAGGCCCTCAGAGCTGAACCTCATTGTCCGGGCTAGACAATGTAGGTGGAGCTGTTCCTTCAGGTATACAGGGCCAAAGCCATTTAGAGCTTTAAAGTTCAGCAACAACACTTTGAATTGTGAATTGAATTGAATTTGAATTGAATTGTGCTTAGAAACGTACCAGGAGCCAACGTAGGTCTTTCAGGATCAATGTTATATGGTCCTGGTGGCTCCTCTCAGTCACCAGTCTAGCTGCCGCATTCTGGATTAGTTGTAGTTTCTGAGTCACCTTCAAAGGTAGCATTGCAGTAGTCCAAGCAGGAGATAACCAGAGCATGTACCACTCTGGCGAGACTGTACACGGGCAGGTAGGGTCTCAGCCTGTGTACCAGATGGAGCTGGGAGACAGCTGCCCTGGATACAGAATTGACCTGCGCCTCAATGAACAAAATTACCCCCAGGCTGTGCACCTGGTCTTTCAGGGGCACAGTTACCCCATTCAGGACCAGGGAGTAAAAGCCAGTAAATGTTAGATTCAGCCACCATCCTTCCATCCATTCCTGTCCTGGCCCAGCCCCCAAACAAGCAAAGGAAAATCTGCTCTGGCACCTGTCAGATCCAGTGTACCACCCTACTGTATACAAGTTTTTTACTACTACTCTTGATGTTGGAAGGATCAAACAAAAGAGGAGAGTCATGCTCTTCATTGGCCTCCTTGCAGTCTTCCTGGAAACAATTGCCTGCCCACTGTTGGAAGCAGTATACTTGGGTACATGGGCTTTCTGGCTGACTTCCCAGGTTTCTTCTTATGTTCTGGTGCTCAAGCAGTGATCGTTGACACGCAGACATTTTTATCTGTGACATGTTGTTTGCTGTGCCCTCTCTTTCCCCATTCAAAATGGCTCTAGGGTAATAAACAAACGAATGTTAAAAATGAGAAGCGCCTTAACATCATTGCCACATTCAGATATGGGGAAAAAACACCCTAAAAACTAACGAGCCACATGGAGATTGTTGTCGTGAAGCTTTGCCTCATGACACATGGTCCCAATATACCCATCTCATCTTCCCATAATGACATGAAAATGCTTTACGGAAACACATTGAAATGACACTTGTTAAAATGAGATGATGTATGAGTTCTTTTAGAAAGCAAACAAAACCCAGGAATGCTTTAAAATGTCACATTGCTCCATTGAAATCTTGCCGTCATGTTGTTTGCATATCATTTCGAAAACCTTCCTTTCCTTGGTGCTTCAAATATTCCGGCGACGTTCTATCAAAACCGTTCGTCTGTTTAGCACAACATGTTGCTAACCCCCAATTTCCTTCTCCCTTTTCAGCCCTGCGTTCGCCGCAAACATTTGCCAAGTTTTGCCAGAATGAAAAGCTACCAGAAGAAAGGAAAACGAGAAAAGGCAGTTTTAAATCACCAGCCATTGTGTTTGCTGGGGAAAAGGGAGATTGGTAGTGATTATGACATGTGGACCTATTCTTATTTATCATCGAGCTGCCAGACTCTTAAAGGAAAGAGTGAAAGAAATGAATGTTGTTGCTGTTGTGATTGTGGAAGGAAGCAATCTCATTTCAATCCATTCACAAGAACATAAAAAAGGCCTGCTGGATCAGGCCAATGGCCCATCTAGTCCTGCATCCTGTTTTCACAGTGACCAACCAGAGACCTACTAGAAACCTGCAAGTGGGATTCAAGAGCAAGAGCACCCTCTCCTTCTTTGTTGTTTAGTCGTTTAGTCATGTCCGACTCTTCGTGACCCCCTGGACCAGAGCACGCCAGGCACTCCTGTCTTCCATTGCCTCCCACAGTTTGGTCAAACTCATGCTGGTAGCTTCGAGAACACTGTCCAACCATCTCATCCTCTGTCATCCCCTTCTTGTGCCCTCCATCTTTCCCAACATCAGGGTCTTTTCCAGGGAGTCTTCTCTTCTCCTGAGGTGGCCAAAGTCTTGGAGCCTCAGCTTCAGGATCTGTCCTTCCAGTGAGCACTCAGGGCTGATTTCCTTCAGAATGGAGAGGTCTGATCTTCTTGCAGTCCATGGGACTCTCAAGAGTCTCCTCCAGCACCAGAATCCAAAAGCATCCATTCTTCGGTGATCAGCCTTCTTTATGGTCCAGCTCTCACTTCCATACATTACTACTGGGAAAACCATAGCTTTAACTATACGGACCTTTGTTGGCAAGGTGATGTCTCTGCTTTTTAAGACGCTGTCTAGGTTTGTCATTGCTTTTCTCCCAAGAAGCAGGCGTCTTTTAATTTCGTGGCTGCTGTCACCATCTGCAGTGATCATGGAGCCCAAGAAAGTAAAATCTCTCACTGCCTCCATTTCTTCCCCTTCTATTTGCCAGGAGGTGATGGGACCAGTGGCCATGATCTTCGTCAGAGACCTATTAGACACCTGCAACCGGGATTCAAGAGCAAGAGCACCCACTCCTTCTTTAGTTTCTAGCAACTGATATTCAGAAGCATTGCTGTTGCCAATTGTGGAAGCAGAGCATAGTCACCATGGCTAGTAGCCGTTGATAGCCCCTTCCTCCATGCATTTGTCTAACGCATTTTTCAAACCAGTAAGGCTGCTGGCCATCGCTGTCTTCTGTGGGGGTGAGAGAGGCTGCAACTCTGGCGGAAGTGAGCAAATCAGAAATTTATTTAGAGGAGAGCGCGACCTTCTTCATGGTTCTGAACTTCCACTGCTAAAGTTAGGACCATTCTAGATCATCTGGTCTTCTATAAAAAAGGGGGGGAGAAGGAGGAGGAAATCCAGTGGCTGTGGAAACCCAGCCAGATGGGCAGGGTATATTATTATTATTATTATTATTATTATTATTATTATTATTATACCTCAGGTTACATACGCTTCAGGTTACATATGCTTCAGGTTACAGACTCTGCTAACCCAGAAATAGTACCTCGGGTTAAGAACTTTACTTCAGGATGAGCACAGAAATCGTGCTCCAGCAGTGCGGCGGCAGCGGGACGCACCATTAAAGTAGTGCTACAGTTTCAGGTTAAGAACAGACCTCCAGAACGAATTAAGTACTTAACCCGAGGTACCACTGTATTATTATAGTGGATTGGAGATCAGAACAAATCCAGTAGATTTGTCTGTTCAGGGAGTCCCATATCCCAAACACACTAATCAATGTTTATTTATCCACATCAGGAAATAGCAGGTTGTCTTCGGATGCTATAACTTCTACCCTTCAAAATCTCCCCCTCCTCTCTTGCTTCAAAATTGCACAGTTCAATACAAACCCAGCAAATGTCATTATCCCTCTCCTTAAACCGTGCACACAACCTGCTCTAATGTCTGAGGCTCAGGTACAAAACCCAGAGCCCTGCCAATGGATTGCTAGAGAGAAGCAGGCTCGCAGCTCAGCTTTGTCACTAAGGCAACTGTTGGTGGGGTGGAGGGGGAGGAAGCGTCTGGAATTTGTACCAAGCCACGCTGGCATTGTGGCTCTACAGCTGCCTCCCTTGCATGAATCCCCCCTTCAAATCTAAGCCCAGCTTCCCGGCTGTGAAATTATTCATACCTTCTGGGATTACGGAGAAGTCTCATGCTCTCTGGTGTGTCAAAAAGAGGGGAGAGAGCAAGTTTTCTTCCTGTAATAAAACCTGCGACCTGCCTCCCCAATCCAAGATCTTGTTTTGTGATTATACGGTCATGAATAAATGAAAGCCTATGTGAGTTGACGGCCTACCCCGCCGCCTGCTTTTCCAGTGAAACGCAAGCCAGGAGCTACACAACTCAGCGGAGACAGTGTGAAACAATTACTGTCCTGGTCCCTGGGGAACGGACACCGCCAGTTCAACTGATTATATACATTGCCATGGCACGGTGCTTCTGCTGATGATTTAATGAGTTTGCAACTTTACCTCTTAGCTTGCAGTCATTTGCAAAGTTATGTGTTTGCTTTCCTATTTCACGGACAAGGCTTTATGTGTCTACAATTGTATGAAAATGTTTCTGCATTTCCTTTCTCCTAAGGGGCTGCTTCTGTTCAGGGTTCCAGCCAAGCCTTTCTTCCCAGTGAATAATGTTACTCCCCTCCCTCCAACTTGCTATGGTTCGTATGCATAACAAGTAGCCACTGACTGATCCGTGGGAGGGTATATTTACTGCAGATATTAATATTACGCAGCTTGAAGCAATAGGATAAATGAAAACGGACTCCTCTTGGAATAAACATTGTCCAGACCCGTAAAAATGATTCCAAAGCTTTACTAAGCAGAGCTTTCTTCATGACAGACACAAAAGCAAAGAATGATACATCCAAATAGTTGTAAAATATTGTGTGCATGTCCAGCACAGGTTCACCTTCTTACAAATTCAAAATAATTCCAGACCTAAAATCAAAGATCTGTCTCTCCCCACACAGACTTTGTTAGCCTGGAGCTGTATTCTCTTCAGGAAACACCTCATTATCACATCCTTTGTTCTCTGTGGCTTAAAAAGAAAGACTCAAAGACCAACTCCCCAAGATGGTGATTTTCAACTGAATAACCCTCTCACGTGATCGAAAGTTAAACACCAAGTGAGAGCTAGCAGAAGACCTCCTAAGTATAATTATCAACCCATTCAGGTGCCCAGAGAGCTCTTTGTAGCTCAGTGGAATTTGCCAATGTCAAACCTTTAGCAATACACATTCAAAAACATGCACAGTTATTTTCCATTTCAGCGTGCAATTAAACAATTGTACTTAACAATATTGTGGGTTATATATGGTTGGATGGTAGGCTAGAAGCGGCCCAAGGCAGGCTGCCTCAAGATATGGCAAAGAGAGATTTCCAAATTCTTATGGGAAGCGAAGAGACCCAGAATTAAACATGTGATTTTAATAGATATAAAGGACAGAGGAGGCTTCTCCCTACCCAATCTGAAACTATATTATGAGGCCGCCTGCCTCACATGGTTGAAGGACTGGTGCAAACTGCAGGACCCGGATCTCCTGGATTTGGAGGGCTTTGAAAATTGATGGGGATGACATGCTTACCTTATATACGGAAAAGCCAAAATCCATAAAAAACTTCACAAACAACATAATTAGGAAGTCACTTTTTGCAGTCTGGGAGAAATATAAAGAACTGTTGGAGCCCAAAGTTCTGTGGTGGACCTCCCCAATTGAAGCTTCTGAGGCGAAAAGGAAAAAAAATACTCAGGAAATCTTTCCAACATATAAAACTCTTTTAAAGGAAGAAGATAACCAATTAAAATTAAAAAGTTTTGAGGAATCGAGACAGTACGTTTCAGATTGGTTCCAATACCATCAAGTACATGAACATTTCAAATCAGATAAACAAAAGGGTTTCGCAATAGAAATCTCATGATTTGAATCCAAGCTAGTAAATTCTAAAAGAAAAACCCTCTCCAAAGCATACCGACTCCTCCTTGACTGGGAAGTGAAGGAGGAGGAGGTCACAGCGGCCATGGTTAAGTGGTCAAAAGATTTTTGGTATTCAATAACCATGCCACAGTTGAAAAATTTGTGGAAGAATAATTGGAAATTCACAAACTGTTATGTCTTAAGAGAAAACTTCCTAAAACTGCAACACCAATGGTATCTAACACCTTGGAAACTGTCAAAGATGTACAAAAGTGTCCCAAGTAACTGCTGGAGGTGAGGACAAGATGGTTGGACAGTTTTCTCGAAGCTACAAACATGAGTCTGACCAAACTGCGGGAGGCAGTGGAAGACAGGAGTGCCTGGCGTGCTCTGGTCCATGGGGTCATGAAGAGTCGGACACGACTAAACGACTGAACAACAATCCCAAAAAAATCCAGGCATTTTGGGAGAGTATCCACTTAGAAATACAAAAAATGATAAAGATTTCCGTTAAGAGAAAACCAGAAGCTTATCTTCTGGGGGTCACAGTTTTGGATATCCTGCAAAAAATGAAGAGTATATTTTTATACGCCACAGTGGCACCAAGAGTTCTTATCGCTACAAAGTGGAAGAGTGATAAAATCCCCTCTATCCATGAATGGATTCAAAAGCTAACAGATTATGCGGCATTAGATAGTTTATCAGAAAAAATAAAGAACACACCAAAACAGGAATTTATCTCAAAATGGGAAGTTTTCAAAGTTTATTTGAAAAACAATTACAGTAGTTTAAACTCTGTCACAGCATATGAATAGCTTTAGCAGTCGATTTAAGAAAGATATGAAACTTAAAATAAATCAATAATTAGTTAAGATAAAAATGTGTATTGGCAACAAATAATAGACAATAGAAATAAGGAATGGATGGGAGGTTGAGTCTATAGTCTAAGGACCGCTTTTTGCTTTATTGATTTGTAATTAATATTGTATTTATCACTGTTTTGTTTGTATTTTTGTTTTGTTCTTTCCTTTTTTGGTGTAACGATAATTGTTGTTGTTTAGTCGTTTAGTCATGACCCCATGGACCAGAGCATGCCAGGCACTCCTGTCTTCCACTGCCCCCTGCAATTTGGTCAAACTCATGCTGGTAGCTTCGAGAACACTGTCCAGCCATCTCGTCCTCTGTCGTCCCCTTCTCCTTGTGCCCTCCATCTTTCCCAACACCAGGGTCTTTTCCAAGGAGTCTTCTCTTCTCATGAGGTGGCCAAAGTACTGGAGCCTCAGCTTCAGGATCTGTCCTTCCAGTGAGCACTCAGGGCTGATTTCCTTAAGAATGGATATCTTTGATCTTCTTGCAGTCCATGGGACTCTCAAGAGTCTCCTCCAGCAGCATAATTCAAAAGTAATAATAATAATAATAATAATAATAATAATAATAATAGTAGTAGTAGTAGTAGAAGCGGCCCAGGGATGCAGATTGTGTGCTTCTGAACTAAAGACAGAAAACAATGGTATCTTGCTTGGAGACTATATGTTTTAGGACACATTGGTGAAGTGATGATGGTACAGTGGTACCTCGCAAGATGAAATTAATTCGTTCTGTGAGTTTTTTCGTCTTGCGATTTTTTCGTCTTGTGAAGCACGGACTTTGGAAAAGCTTCAAAAATCACCAAAGTCTTCAAAAACCTCAAAAAAGGCTACCACACCGCATGCTATGAGTTGCTGCTCGAAGTCAAGTCACAACTGCACCCCCTGAATGCACGGTTTTAAGAAAAAGGAAACAAACTTGCAACACAAAGGAAACAAACTTGCAAGATGTTTTCGTCTTGCGAAGCAAGCCCATAGGGAAATTCGTCTTGCGAAGCAACTCAAAAAATGAAAAACTCTTTCGTCTTGCGAGTTTTTCATCTTACGAGGCATTCGTCTTGCGAGGTACCACTGTACACACTCTTCTTCTGATAGGAAATGCTCTGTGTGGGGAAGGGAATGAGGGGGTCAAGGAGAGTGCGTTGGAGGGGAGTGAGAAACGTCCCTATTTTCAGCTGAGGAATGTTGGAGGGTATGTACATTTCTGAGCACAATTCAAAGTGTTGGTGCTGACCTTTAAAGCCCTAAACGGCCTCGGTCCTGTATATCTGAAGGAGCATCTCCACCCCCATTGTTCTGCCCAGACACTGAGGTCCAGCACCAAGGGCCTTCTGGCAGTTCCCTCACAAAGCCACAGGGAACCAGGCAGAGGGCCTTCTCGGTAGTGGCGCCCGCCCTGTGGAATGCCCTCCTACCAGATGTCAAAAAGAAGAACAACTACCAGACTTTTAGAAGACATCTGAAGGCAGCCCTGTTTTAATGTTTGATGCATTACTGTATTTTAATATTTTGTTGGAATCACCAAAGTGGCTGGGGAAGCCCAGTCAGATGGGCGGGGTATAAATAAATTGTTGTTGTTGTTGTTTGTAAAACTAGCTGTTTTAAAACAAACACACTTTTGTAAGATTCCACATCTTGGAAGAAAGAAAGAAAGAAAGAAAGGCATTTATAGCAGTGCAGAAAACAATGAGGCGAAAGTGTCAGCCTAATATTGGATGTTCCACAGCGTAGACTCTGCCACAAGCAATCCATTTCTTGCATATGCAGCAGAAATACTTTGCGAGCACAGAAGGGTAAGGTACCCTGTTTGGTCTGCATTTGAGAGTTAGAGCTGCTTTCCAGTTTTCCAGACCTTTCCCAGCACCCTCCATCCATCCCCCACCAAGTTTCTTTTCCTGGGGAAAGCTTGCTAACAAAATCTCTCTCTCTTTTAAGTTTCTATAAATGACTAACCCCAGGCATCTTACTTTTATTATCGGTCTCTGCTCTCTATAATCTTCTTCCCCCACTCCAGACAACGGCATGCTGCTTTATATGTTGAGAAGCTAAAAATGGTGCTGTCCTCTCCGGAAACCGTGGCTCGGGGATGGCTCAGCCGAGACTCTGCTCCTCCAAGTCTGATTCTGCTCATTACCATTCGGAAAAGGGTAGATAGGGGAGCTGAAAGGAGCATTGGGGGTGGCAGGCAGGTGTGTGAGGAGCTGCCAGCCAGAAAACATACCGACAGAGGAACAATGCGAAAGAATGAAGAAGATGTGTTTGGAGGGGAAGACCTCCAGAGTACCTGTGCCCTAGTTCTCAAAGCATGTATTAATGAAATGCACTGACAGGAACAAGGCAGCAGTAAATCACACTGTGCAAGATGGAGTCAACTCTGAATGAATGAATTTTATTATTACGATCACAGACCAGATCTGGCTCACTTACAGTATCAGGAAAATCATAAAACACAACAGGAATACATTGAATGGCAATTGGGCGTAACAGAAACAATTCAGCTATAGCGGCAGTTAAAATATATATTAAATCTTGATCACTAAAATAGAACCTAAAATAGTCATTTAAAACCTTAATCATTTTGGTAGTACAGCTTGTTCCCTAAGTTGGTGTTGAGCTGCAAAAACAAACTCTGATTCTTATACCACCACCATTAAGCTCCACCTCATCTTATAGAATAGAGCAGGGATGTCCAACACGTCAATCATGATCTATTGGTTGATCCCTGCGAGGTTTTGGTAGATCGCGGTCGATCGCTGGCCCCCTTCTGGCCCCACCCCCTCACCCTGTGCTGGCCTCTATTGTTACAGAAGCAAAAATTCGATCTTCTCCTGTTAGGCAATGACCACAAGTCAACCCGGATTGTCGCCAGATTCTGGGCACAGATCTGTAGGTGCAGACCATCCCCCAATTCAATCTAGTTTGTTAAGAAAATCCCCAAGCTCGGATCTACAAGCGACTCTGGTTCATTTCTCTAACGTCATCTATCTTAAAGTTTTTATGTGTTTATATGCCTATCACACTTGAAAACATAAAATCCACTGTTGTATATTGCTTTAAATGTTTGTTTTTCTATTGTGATTGTAGTTCCATTTGTGCTGGCCAGTGATCGATAGTAAGGTTAGCGGCTCCTTCTGTTTCTCCCTCCCTCAGAAGAGCTGCAAAGTCCCTAACCCCCCCCCCCCAAAAAATGGGGCATTTCCCCTCCCCCCAAAAAGCTCAACAACTTTGACCTGAACCCCTAAAAAACGCGGGTAGATCACTGGCAGATTTTAATTTTGAAAGTAGATTGCAGTCTCTTAGCAGTTGGCCACCCCTGGAATAGAATCATGGAAGGGAAACCAAGGGCCATCTACTCCAACCCCTTGGAATCTCATAAGGCTCCTCTTCCAATCACCTTAACGTATGAACTCTGTTCCCTGTATATCAGTCTTTGAGCCTCTGGGCAGAACTTGGCAGCCCATCTGGAGAGCATCTCAGATGAGGTTACAAGGGCTTGTGTCCTCCCAACCTAACTTAGCCCTGACAGATCCCTCTGTTGCCTGTTTTCCCTCTTAACTCGCTGTGTGTCAGCTTTGGCCCCTGAGTCAAACGAGGAGCTCATCTGGGCACTGTTTCTCTTCACCGCCTCTCAATTGAGGGCACCAATAAGTTAATTGCCAGGTTAATGCTGTGCAAATGCATGTTATTTCACAACGGCGCTGAGGTAACTGCATGTGACACGCTAGTCATTAGGCAGTAATTTGTGGTGCTTCTTTCACGTCATTTCCTGGAGGGCCATGCAATTAATCTGTGCCAGAATTGCCATCCACAGCTACGTTGCTCCCGCTGTTAAAATATTAGGGGTTTCTTTTTCTTTCCTGCAGTCCCTTCTCCCCTTTCACCAATCCTTTCTTCCTGTGTCTCAAGATCTAACTGGGAATGTTAATCTTCTTGCAACTTCTGTGAAACTTCAGGACGCTGCCCTTTGTTTTAGAAAGCCACTACCGATATCAGGAGGGGGTGGGGTTGTGGGACTCACGCCCCCGACTACATTCTCGCGGGGCTGGCGTCGGCCCCGCGGGACTCAGGATTCCCCTCCCTCATCCATATTCATATCCCTTGGCACCAGCCAATCGGCTGGCGCTGGGGGGCGGGCTTACCGGGAGCTTTTAGGGTCAGGGCAGCCCCCGGCTCGCCCTCTTTTCGTCTCACAGCAGCTGTGGTTTTTTCCCACCCACCCGCCCTCTAGTTTGCACTTAGACTTTGCTATGGGCTTCGGCTGGTCGCCGCAAGGGGCCTGGTAGGAGTTTTTCCATTTGGCTAATTGGCTGTATTTTGAAGCCACTTGGTTTTTTCACCTACCTCGTAGCAAAACGTCACAACTCCTTGGTTTTGGCGGTTAGGCATTGGCAGGGGTATTGTTATGCAGATGAAGGTGGGGGGGAGGAACGCCATCACCTCCCCCAAAATCGAGAAGGGTAGTTCGTTAAAGGACTCCGGGGGGCGTCGCCTTGTCCAAAACCTACGGAGGCTGTTGGAATTCTGCCTCGGTCAGAGGGATGTGCCAGTCTCCAGGCACCGGCTGAATTCCTTTGACCTCCCTCCCACGACTCCCGGCAGGAAAAACAGATGAGGTCCGTATCGGCGATTTTTCCCAGGCTGTGAGGAAAACACACCACTGCTTCTCCTCCTCCCTGCATATCCCCAGGGAGGGGAATCAGACTCAGACAGAAATGTATCTACATGCTTTTATTCCTGTCTTTAGCAGCCATACAGTTAAAGATGTCTGCTCTCTTTGAACAACAGAGAGAAACTCCAACTCCACCCATGTACATCCTGTACAGGTCATATGACACACACTGGGCTCACATCCGGTGCTCAATAAGGAGAATGGACTGCCCCTTTGTTTCCATGGCAACAGTCACAAACATCCTGTTTGGCTTTGCAGCCACAAGCAGCTGACTGAGCTGCTAGAGCCTTTGCTTGCTGCAGCATTGCTGCTTTATGGTAACATACTCCCCCTAAAGTATCAATGTGTGCTGCCAGCAAAGCGTCATCCAGAGAAGAAAACAAACAGTTGTTATATGTATAACACTCCCCTGTTGTCTCAGTTCCATTCTTGGAACTACCCGCCATTGGTTTCACCAATGTACCTCTCTGGTTGTGTGACTTCCAAGGAATGAGTGCGTCTGCATTACCTTGGTTAATAACTCTTTGTTGTGCCTTTGTCTCTGACTCAGGCACAGCTTCAATTTGACCTTGGTCGTTTACAATAGCAACACATGCAATAGCTAGGTTGGCAAACTCTTTTGAATACCTCTTGGGTGGTACACCCTTCGTTGCTCTCTCAGACCTACGTAAGAGGTGCTGCTCTCCCTTGCTTTCCGGTTCAGCCTCTGAACTCTCTGGAGAACCAGTACTAAGCTTAATCAGTGGTTCATCCTCCTCTTCTGAGGGTCTAGTCATTATGTGAGATTTCCTCTCAATGACTGTGACAACTGAGCTGTCTGAGCTATCGCTGTCATCATCAATACTACTGAACTTGATAAAATCAACATCAGAATCAGAATCAGAATCATCATCATCTCCTGTGGGAAATGTGTGAACAATCACTCTCTCCTGTTCAGGAGCACTCTCTAGGAATTTTGTGAGAATCACCTGACCAGATTCAGACAAAATTACTCTGTAGAGACCCTTTTCATAACCCACAAAAATGCCTCTGGCATTCTTTACTCCACCCGGAGCTTCTGTCCTCACATGAGACCCAAAAACCTTGAAATGGGCAACAGAAGGTTTTCTGTGGAACAGTTTCTCAAAAGGAGAACTTCCCAACTCTTTTGAAAACTTTCTCAACCACGTATAACAAAATGACATTAGCGACTCAGCCCAGTATTCATGTGGCAGATGCGAACTAAGCAATTGCGCATGCATTCCCTTTTGCAATTCTTTGTTCACCCTAACACAGACACATCTCTTCCAAGCTTCTTCGGAAGCTGCAATTTTGTGTCTTATCCCTTTCTTCTTCAGGAACCTGTGGAAATCCTGTAAAAGAAAAATTGGCTTCTCATCTGTGCAAAGACAATTTATGTCAGCATCATGCATATTTTTAACCTTGTCACAAAACTCTTTAAACCTTTCTAAGGCTTCTTTTGGTCTCTCCAAAAGATAAATCCAGACAAAACCTGTGAAAGAATCAACACATATTAGGTAATACTTTGCATTGCCTCTAGGTGGTGCTAGAGGACCAGTCACATCAGCATACACCCGCTGAAATGCCTTGTCGACCCTCGAGGTGACTTGCTTGGTGTTCTTCTTGGCTACACCTGCAAAAGAGATCATGTTAGAATTACAATTCATGTAATCACTTTGATCAAAAGTCAACAAATACAGTCCATCTTTCTCTTTGGCAGAAAGATACAGCTCTCCATCTTTGTAGATCTCACAGTTCTCATCATCATAGGACAGTTTTAGTCCCTTCTTGGCAATCTGCGAAACGCTGAGCAGATTGTACTTCAACTCTGGAACCAAATAAACATTGTTTATAGTCAAGTTCAGACTTTTAAGATACACAGTCCCAATTCCGGTGGCTTTCAGCTCTTGACTGTTGGCTTGTTGTACAGCGAAGCTTTGCTTCTAAAACGACGAAAATAGCTGTCTGTTTGGGGACATATGAACCGTCGCTCCCGTGTCTATGACAAAAGCGTTCTCCACTTCTGGCTTGGTTCCTTTCGACATCAAAGCCTTTGCAGGCTTCGCCTGTGACTTGGTTTGACTTCTGCCTAATGCCTCAGACTTCGTGGAGCTTCCCTTGGCTCCTTTGTTCTGACGTGGCTTCTTGCAGTTCTGCTGAAGATGCCCAGTCTGCCCACAATTGAAACATCGGACAACGTTCAAAGCTACAGCATTTTCTCCAGTAGCAACAGCAGTGGGGGTGTTAGAACTCCGTTCTTCCCTCCCCCTGTCCTTGACCTCCAGTGCAGCAAGTCTGTCATGTTCGTTCAGAACCACGGCAAAGACCCTCTCCGAAGTTAACTGAGCTGCTGGGAGGGACCCCAGCTGACTGGCAACCGTTTTGTATGTCCGATTCAGGCTGTTTATCACCATGAAGCAAAACACTTCCTCCTGCAGACGGAAATTGCGTTCCACCATCTGTTGGCGCAGATATTTCATCTCCGTCAGGTGCGCTTGAACATCTCCATCAGGCGCAAGCCTCAGGTTGGTCAGCTTTTCAAAATACAGCAACGCTGAAGAACCTGCATCTCTCTGATGTGTCCTTCTCAGCGTGTCCCAAACATCTTTCGCGTGCTCTAAATCTTGTATATGGATAAGCTGAGAGTCTGACACACACAGAATTATAGCCGTTCTGGCCTTCACATCCTGTGACTCCCAAGCACGCGTTGGTGCTGCAGGGATGGGGTTCTCAATCACCCCAAACAGTCTCTGATTCTGCAGCAAGGCCTTCATCTTAATAGACCAAGATGCATAATTGTCATTGGTCAGGAGGGGTGGAGAAGGCAAACCTCCCTTCTTTGCATCCATTTTGAGTCCTTTGCATTAACTCTCAAACACAAGCCTCTAAAATCCAATAGCTGGCTTGTTTACACTCTTGTGCACCTGGCAGCTATAACACTGGCTGCTTGGAAAGTCCCTTCTAACAGTTTGTTAGAGCCTAGTCAAAACATAGATTGTTTTTGCCTCTCTGAGGCTCAGCCTGACCTTCCAGCTCTCCCGAGTAACTGGCCGATGTTGCTTAGCAACAGTGCATTCCTTTCCTTGGACAGGAAAACCACAAGAATGTCTGGAATGCAGGCCTCTTCTCTCTCGGAGCTGTTTTTCCAAAACGCTGCTCCCTTGAAGCAGAGAATGAATCAATCTGCATTCACACTTCTAAGCCCGAAAATCTCATACCTTGGGCTCCGTGTTTGGCTGTCAGCTTCTTCTGGTCAGCTTCTGGCTGCAGAGAAACAGCCTCCATTTCAGGCTTCCATGAAGAGAGATGAAAAGAGCAGCTCTGCTACTATTTCTGCAGACTTCCATGGATCGTAGAAACCAGCAGCTCTGCTACCAATTGTTGGAATTCTGCCTCAGTCAGAGGGATGTGCCAGTCTCCAGGCACCGGCTGAATTCCTTTGACCTCCCTCCCACGACTCCCGGCAGGAAAAACAGATGAGGTCCGTATCGGCGATTTTTCCCAGGCTGTGAGAAAAACGCACCACTGCTTCTCCTCCTCCCTGCATATCCCCAGGGAGGGGAATCAGACTCAGACAGAAATGTATCTACATGCTTTTATTCCTGTCTTTAGCAGCCATACAGTTAAAGATGTCTGCTCTCTTCAAACAACAGAGAGAAACTCCAAACTCCACCCTTGTACATCCTGTACAGGTCATATTACACACACTGAGCTCACATCCGGTGCTCAATAAGGAGAATGGACTGCCCCTTTGTTTCCATGGCAACAGTCACAAACATCCTGTTTGGCTTTGCAGCCACAAGCAGCTGACTGAGCTGCTAGAGCCTTTGCTTGCTGCAGCATTGCTGCTTTATGGTAACAGAGGCTAGGGCCTAAAGCGCGCCCCCGAGCGGTAACCCCTCGGGGAGTGCCTAGGGATGTGCATCTCGGGGGCTCCCCCTGCTGGTGTTTAACCCCTTCCCGGTTAGACCGGATAGTCGGTTAGGGCCAATGCCTAAAAGCCAATACCGCTCTTACCTGTAATCAAGAAAGTTGTGGCCATTTACGCCCATTAACCTTAATTCTGTGTCCGGTGTCTTTATTACTCCAACTGTGGGAGGGGGCGGGAATTGCCACGCAATGACAAAATTCCCCATCATCCCTGCTGATCCCCAGCCTCAAGTCACTGCGTGGGAGCAGGTAAAAAAATGTAAGGCTCAGGACCGCAATACTTAAAGGACTGCCTCTCTCCCTATGAACCAAGCTGGACCCTGAGATCATCTTCTGAGGCCTTTCTTCATATGCTTCCTCTCCAGAGTGTGGCAACATGAGAATGGGCCTTTTCTACACTGGCTCCCTGTTTGTGGAATGCTCTCCCCAGTGAGGTTCACCTGGTACCTTCATTATACACCTCTAGGTGCCAGGCGAAAACACAGGAAGAACTGTGAGGGGAGAGACTCCATCAGGCAAGGCCTCCTTCCACCTGCGTTGCTCCACCCTCTAGTCTCTGCTTCTCAATTTGTATTGTATTGTTTTATGTACTGTGGCTTACTGTTGTTTTATTGATTATAGTTTAGAAATTATTTATTGTAACTATTGAGTGGATTTCTGTTTAACTTTTATATGTTATTATTATTTAATACTATTATAATGATTGCTGAATGTTACTTTTTTGAAGTAGGTTGCCTATTTTAAAGTTTTATTATCACATTTTTGTATTGCATTAAATTGTTATCTTTAAAAAAAACCCATTGCAAATAGTTAAAATCGTTAGTAGGATTGGATTAACACTTGTAGTCTAATGGTGAATTGTGGTCACAATGGAGATGTAAAAAGATTTGGATTATCATAAAAGATGAAGGAGGAAATGATTAACAATGGGACCCACAAAGGGGAGAAGTCCATGAGAATCTTTGGAATCTTGTTTTTATGTTGTATGTGGGATATGTGATTGTAAAATTTTAATCTGAAAAACCAAATAAATAGGGTTGTTGTTGTTTTTAAAAAGTGATGCTCCATCAGATACCTTGGTCCCAAGTTGCCAAGGGCTTGGTAAGTAAGCTGCAATGAGTCACAGTTGAGCATCTCAATCAACTCCATCTTGCTTTGTTGTTGTTTAGTCGTTTAGTCGTGTCCGACTCTTCGTGACCCCATGAACCAGAGCACGCCAGGCACTCCTGTCTTCCACTGCCTCCTGCAGTTTGGTCAGACTCATGTTTGTAGCTTCGAGAACACCGTCCAACCATCTCATCCTCTGTCGTCCCCTTCTCTTTGTGCCCTCCATCTTTCCCAACATCAGGGTCTTTTCCAGGGAGTCTTCTCTTCTCATGAGGTGGCCAAAGTACTGGAGCCTCAGCTTCACAATCTGTCCTTCCAGTGAGCACTCAGGGCTGATTTCCCGAAGAATGGATACGTTTGATCTTTTTGCGGTCCATGGGACTCTCAAGAGTCTCCTCCAGCACCATAATTCAAAAGCATCAATTGTTCAGCGATCAGCCTTCTTTATGGTCCAGCTCTCACTTCCATACATCACTACTGGAAAAACCATGGCTTTAATTATACGGACCTTCGTTGGCAAGGTAATGTCTCTGCTTTTTAAGATACTAAGTTTGCCATCGCCTTTCTCCCAAGGAGCAGACATCTTTTAATTTCGTGACTGCTGTCACCATCTGCAGTAATCATGGAGCCCAAGAAAGTAAAATCTCTCACTGCCTCCATTTCTTCCCCTTCTATTTGCCAGGAGGTGATGGGACCAGTGGCCATGAGCTTCGTTTTTTTGATGTTGAGCTTCAGACCATATTTTGCGCTCTCCTCTTTCACCCTTATTGAAAGGTTCTTTAATTCCTCCTCACTTTCTGCTATCAAGGTTGTGTCATCTGCATATCTGAGGTTGTTGATATTTCTTCCGGCAATCTTAATTCCGGCTTGGGATTCATCCAGCCCAGCCTTTCACATGATGAATTCTGCATATAAGTTAAATAAGCAGGGAGACAAAATGCAGCCTTGCCATACTCCTTTCCCAGTTTTGAACCAATCAGTTGTTCCATATCCAGTTCTAACTGTAGCTTCTTGTCCCACATAGAGATTTCTCAGGAGACAGATGAGGTGATCAGGCACTCCCATTTCTTTAAGAACTTGCCATAGTTTGCTGTGGTCAACACAGTCAAAGGCTTTTGCATAGTCAATGAAGCAGAAGTAGATGTCTTTCTGGAACTCTCTAGCTTTCTTGCTTAGTCCTGCACAATGCTAGCTGAACTGAGGTTATGCTGATCATAGTTCTCCTGAGACGAACCCTTAGGTGGGTTGCCTGGTCTGACAGGAGCATAATCCTGTGGTTTTCGTTCATGGCAGAGATTCATTAGATCATCACCACGACACCTGACCAATTAAAAGAGGCAGGGGCCAGTCCAGAGAGAAATAACCTGGCCTGGAGGAAAGCATTATTTACCTTTCTCAGCGCTATGCAAACAAGAATTAAAATGCACCGATGTTCCCAGGAACCCTGCAGTGCCAATTAAAAAGGTAAAGGTACCCCTGCCCATACGGGCCAGTCTTGATAGACTCTGGGGTTGTGCGCCCATCTCACTTAAGAGGCCAGGGGCCAGCGCTGTCCGGAGACACTTCCGGGTCACGTGGCCAGCGTGACATCGCTGCTCTGGCGAGCCAGAGCCGCACACGGAAACGCCGTTTACCTTCCCGCTGGTAAGCGTCCCTATTTATCTACTTGCACCCGGAGGTGCTAGGTTGGCAAGCGCTGGGACCGAGCAGCGGGAGCGCACCCCGCCGCAGAGATGCGAACCGCCGACCTTTCGATCGGCAAGTCCTAGGCGCTGAGGCTTTAACCCACAGCGCCACCTGCGTCCCTCCTGCAGTGCCAATTAGAAAAGCTTTAAAGAATAATAGGTGAGTACCTGCACCATCAAAAGTCCCTTCATATCAGTATTCACAAGCATCAGTGTCCTCAAGCCTGCATCCCAGCCTGGAAAGCATCTTGACGTCAAGAATGTATCTCTGTACTTTTCCAGCAGCACTTTCCCTACTTTCCCTAGGGCAGATTCCTGCTACAACCTGATGATGAGCACAAGGACACATTCCAGAATCCTCTGCACAGAGAAATGCGAGGTTTTTTTGCCTTAGGTGCTGAAATACTTCAGACTTTTGTTGTAGACTTTTTCCAGTTCCACGGACAGCACCAGATTTAGGGTAGCATGGGTGTTTTCCCTCCACAGAGGCACTGAGCCAAGGGGGAGGACAACAACAACAACAACGTATATTTACGTGGGTGCCTATTGAGAAGATCCATAAAGGTAAAGGTACCCCTGACCATTAAGTCGAGTCGCGGACGACTCTGGGGTTGCATGCTCATCTCGCTCTATACTCCGAGGGAGCCGGCGTTTGTCCAGAGACAGCTTCCGGGTCATGTGGCCAACATGACTAAGCTGTTTCTGGCGAACCAGAGCAGCGCACAGAAACGCCGTTTACCTTCCTGCAGGAACGGTACCTATTTATCTACTTGACTTTGACGTGCTTTTGAACTGCTAAGTTGGCAGGAGCAGGGACTGAGCAACAGGAGCTCACCGCATCGTGGGGAATCGAACCACCAACCTTCTGATTGGCAAGTCCTAGGCTGTGTGGTTTACACTACAGCGCCACCCATGTCCCGAGAAGATCCATAAAAAAAGCACAAATGGTTTTAGCTATTCTCATTTTTATCTGTAAGCTGCCTTGTGTCCTTGTCAGGGGAAAAATGGGATAATAATAATAATAATAATAATAATAATAATAATAATAATAATAATAGGAATGTTCAGGGAGGCAGGAGAGGCTATATTGTTTATTAATATCCTTCCTAACTTGCGTTAGCAAGTTCCTTTACTTAGCAGAGTTTTACATTCCCCTTTTAAATGCACAGTGGATAACTAGTTGCAGGCTTCTGTAAGCCTCTCACTATTAGGTTTCTGGTAAGTTCCCTTATATCCCTCCCACCATGGGAGCCAGCATGGTGTAGTGGTTAAGAGCAGTGGACTCATAATGTGGTGAGCCGGGTTCGCTTCCCCGCTCCTCCACATGCAGCTGCTGGGTGACCTTGGGCTAGTCACACTTCTCTGAAGTCTCTCAGCCCCTCTCACCTCACAGAGTGTTTGTTGTGGGGGAGGAAGGGAAAGGAGATTGTTAGCTGCTTTGAGACTCCTTAGGGTAGTGATAAAGCAGGATATCAAATCCAAACTCCTCCTCCTCCTCTTCTTCTTCTTCTTCTTCTTCTTCTTCTTCTTCTTCTTCTTCTTCTTCTTCTTCTTCGATTAAACACACCACAATCTTGTGTAAAGTATATAAAAGAAGTTTACTCACATCATCAGTTCACAGTTGGATCCCTGAGGGCAGACTTAGTTATTCCCATATGGGAATAGTCCCTTTGTTGACGGAACAGAGCACCTCTAGCTAAAAAGCTTCTGATCCAACGACGGAACAAGTCAAAGAGAGAAAGATGGCTGCGTGCCTTGTCCTTCTGTTACCTGGACAGGTAAGGTCATGCCCACCTCTAGTCACATGCAAAAGGAAGAATGCTCCAGCCCAGATGGAAACAGGAATTTTTCTTGCATGTCCACTCTAGGAAAAGAAGGAATGTTGTACTTGACTGCTACTTATGTATCACATCCCACAAATATTTTGGTTGCCCTTTCCTGAACCTTTTCCAACACTACATTATCCTTCTTGAGGTCAGGTTTTCAGACCACACCCTTGGCAGTTGGCATTGTGCATCACCTGTTTCTTCCTCCATGGTGGGCCAAAGGTTAGGGCTGCCAGACATCCGGGAATTTCTGAAAATCTGCCAAAATGTCCAGGGAAACCTGGGTGTATGGCAAACCATGTTGGAAGTGTAGATTTTCTGGTGAATCAACAACTTTGGCCAAAGAAAGCTCAAGAACTTTTGCATCCAGATTTTCACCTTATGAAACATGGCCACCCTAGCATTGGTACTGCACAGCATCCATGGTATGAATGGATGATTTCGTAATTCTGGACCACTGTACAGTTGCTCTTCCAGTATTTGTATATATGTTGTATATACACAACATCCTTGCACATTTCACTCGGAAGAATGACGACTTTCAGATAAAGCCAGTCAAAAGCACATTTGTTTGATTAAAGAAATAACTCAAAGATGAGACAGAGAATAAAAAATGTGAAATTTATATTTTGTAGATTAGTTGGAATGAATTTGGGGGTGACAGCTGAGGCTCACATTGGATGAGAAAAGGAACGCACTCGTTCTGTGGATAGAAGGATCGTAATGGGCTTTTTCCAAGGGTAAAAATGTAGATTTCTCCCACCATGTCATCCATCTTATAGCAGGCATGGAGAACCTCCAGCTCACCGGCCAATCTTGGTCTGGCAGGGGGTCCAAACCATGTCTACCTATCAATCACATGAAAGGCAGGAAGGCAGAAAGGCAGATTTCAATTCTGTATTGGCTGCAGGTGCCTGTTGCCGGCAGGCAGCAAAAGAAAGCAGCCGCATGTTTTATTCAGGCATTGCTATACACAAGAATAGCCCATAGGGTATGAGAGGGACTTCTCTCTTGCACAGTGATGCCTGTAAAATGCAAACTTCTTTCTATCTCCCCCCCCCCCACACACACACCTGATGGATAAGCAAGTGATGGATGTGGCTTGATAGAGGGGCCAGATGGAGGTACCAGGAGGGATGAAGTTCCCAGAACTGTCTGTGCACTTGAACATGGAACATAATACACAATTAATCCATTGGCAGGTAATGATGTGCATTGAACGTGCAGCAGTGATTCAGTTTGGTGGCTCGCAGAGAGCTTTTGAATAGGGAATGCGGCGAGTAATTAAACTAGCTGCAGGCAGATTATGTTCAACAACAGTTCAGATATGCATGATGAAAGCTGCTTATCTGCTTTCGATGAAAGTCAGTGGTGGGATTGCTCAGGTATATCTCAGGAAAACATGCTGCAGTAAATGCAAGCAGACCATCTCTCTGAGCAGGGCTGTTTTAAGCATATGCGGTGCAAGGGTGCAAAGTTCCAAAGATCCCCCCAGGTTGCCCAGGCCCACAGGAGGGCGGAGCCTGCCAGCCTGCCACAACAGCGTCTTGCTGGCTCGGTCACCCCCGAACTCACGGCGCAGAGCTGCACGGCGCTCTAACCGATGGGTGGGCTCTTCCCCGGACTCAACTCTCAGGCCCCGGACTCTCGGCCTGGCGCCCCTGAGAGCCCGGCACCCCTAGCGCCTATGGGTAAGACGGCCCAGTCAGGAGCTGGGACAGAGCAGCGGGAGCTCACCCTGTTGCGGGGATTCAAACTGCCGACCTTCTGATCGGCAAGCCCAAGAGACTTGGTGGTTTAGACCACAGCGCCACCCACTGCCCTTCCAGTAAGTGCCACTGCTTCAACACAGCCTCTCTTGGGGACCTCAAGCGAGGACAGGGCTAGGCCTAGGGGAAAGCCCCATTCAGATGGTAAACGGCGTTTCTGTGTGCTGCTCTGGTTTCGCCAGAAGCGGCTTAGTCATGCTGGCCACATGACCCGGAAGCTGTACGCTGGCTCCCTCGGCCAGTAAAGCGAGATGAGCGCCGCAATCCAAGAGTCATCCGCAACTGGACCTAATGGTCAGGGGTCCCTTTACCTTTACCTTTAGCCTATTGCTTATTGTAATTATCTTTTGAATGTTTTTAAATTATTATTTTTTTAATTGATAACTTCAATGTTTTTGTGGGGAGGGTTGTTTTTGTAAACTGCTGAGAGGCTTTATTGCAATCAAGTTATATATACATTACCTTTGATAAAGAATTTCATACTGCTGATTCCTTCGAATTAACTACCCACTTTTTTTTTTTAAAAAAAGGAGAATATATCTGTTGGTTTTTTTAAAAAAAATGCAGAAAGCCTAATAAATAAACCAAACACTAAAGCAGATTCTGATACTGTGAAGATTAAAATGGATGGGTCATAAATAACTCTTCTCACACCCATGCACACAGAGTTATTTTTTTTTATTATGAAAGGTAGGAGAAATAATTTTGCCAGCATTCGTGATGGTTTTAAATAGCGTATTCATCTATATTTTAATACCTCCGTGTTGGGTGTCAGCAGAAATAAAAATGAAGAAGATAGATTAGCATAGCTTTATTTCCAGTTGTATTTGTCCTTTTCTAATGCAGGTTTTGCCAGGATCCTGACCAACTGTGCTCTGCCATAACTTTTGTGATCTTATATAGCCGATCTTGACTCTGCACCATTGCTTGTGACTCTGCCCTTCCAGTAAGGTTAAAGGTAAAGGACGCCTGGACGGTTAAGTCCAGTCAAAGGTGACTATGGGGTTGTGATGCTCATCTCGCTTTCAGGCTGAGGGAGCCGGCGTTTGCAGACATCTTTCCGGGTCATGTGGCCAGCATGACTTAACCACTTCTAGCACAATGGGACACCGTGATGAGTGCCAGAGTGCACAGAAACGCTGTTTACCTTCCCACCACAATGGTAGCTATTTATCTACTTGCACTGGTGTGCTTTCGAACTGCTAGGTTGGCAGGAGCTGGGACAGAGCAATGGGAGCTCACCTTGCCTTGGGGATTTGAACTGCCGACCTTCTGATCAGCAAGCCCAAGAAACTTGGTGGTTTAGACCACAGCGCCACCCACTGCCCTTCCAGTAAGTGACACTGCTTCAACACAGCCTCTCTTGGGGACCTCAAGCTAGGACAGGACTAGCCCTAGGAAAAAGCCCCATTCAGATCAGTCCATGGTGCTGCAGGTGGACCATTGATTTGCATCAGTTCAACAGCTCTGTGTGTTTGGATGCCTCGTTCCCGTGAGTGAATCATTCCCCCCAACTAGAGTGTAAAACGTGAATTCATTGATAAGACAGCAGTACTAGGGGGTGACAACATTAAAAAAAGACATCTCCTTGCAAGTCTTTCTATGGGAATTAACTTGATGAGGAAGCCAGGATTATCGTTCAGGCAATGGGAGTACACCTGAGTGCTGTTTGTTTCATGGCCTAATTTTATTATTTTCAGATCAGCCATTTAATGCTCAGCTGGCGGTCATATTTCATTATGGCCTTGGTGGCATTTCATAACATTTTGCAGAGATGAATGATGATAGTGCCTCTTGCAAGAAAACAAACACTAGAGAGAGAGAGGGGGGGGGGAGGGAGAGAGAGAGAGAGAGCACTGTTTTCCTTCAGTCAAACTGCTGTCACTTTGTGATTACACTGGTGAAGTTATTGCTTTTAAATGTGGGGATTGACCAGAGGATGTGGTTGATTGTATACACTACACACATAGCAAAAAAAGGTTAAATAAATAAACAAATTCCAGAATGCTCTGCCAATAGAGATTCATCAGGTGCCTTCTGTTCTGAGTTTTAAGCTCCCCCTGAAAACCATTTTTTTTTAATTCTGCCAGGCCTAGGAAGGCAATAAAGAAGACATCCTTCCACAATGGTTAAATTGATACCTGTTTTTAGCCTTTTATGCAGTTTTTTATTGTACAGCCTTATGTTTTATTGCTGTAAACCACTTTAACATACACAGGCACACATATAATGACATACTGGTATATATTTTATAAATAAACTGAGATATAATAATAATAATAAGAAGAAGAAGAAGAAGAAGAAGAAGAAGAAGAAGAAGAAATTATTTGTACCCAGCATGTCTGACTGGGTTGCCTCAGCCACTCTGGGTGGCTTCCAATATATATATAAACATAATTAAACATTAAACATTAAAAAGCTTCCCTATATAGGACTGACCTGCTGGCAGCCTGATGGGCCCTGCTGAGGGCTCTGTTTTTGTTTTAAATTGCTTTTATTTTTTATCTATGTCATTTTAAACTGTGATTGATATTAATGCTGTATTCTTAGTTTTAGAGCTTATGATTTATGTGGAAATTGTTTCCCATTTGGCTGTGTACTTTCTGATGTGTTTGATTTGTTGTTCATTACTTTTGTTATGTTGGCAATTATGTAAATCTTGTCATGTTGTAAGCTGCCTTGAGCACTGTTTTAACTATGGAAAGGTGGCATACAAATAAAATGTGGATGATGATGCCTTCAGGTGTCTTCTAAAGGTTGTATGGTTACTCATCTCCTTGATATCTGATAGACATGAACGGGGCTCAGACTTAATACTTTTTCTGGAGTTCTCATGAAGCCTGCAGTGACTCTTGAGAAGCAGAATGAGTGTCTGCTTTAGAAGAGGTAAAGTTCTCCAGGGGTTGATCAAGGAACCTCTTCCTTATTGTTCTCCCCTTAGGGATAGGGTTAGGGTTAGGGTAAGGGTTAGGGTAAGGGTTAGGGCAGGGGTCAGCAACCTTTTTCAGCCGTGGGCCTGTCCACAATCCCTCAGACCTTGTGGGGGGCCGGACTACATTTTGAAGAAGAAGAAGAACGAATTCCTATGCCCCACAAATAACCCAGAGATGCATTTTAAATAAAAGCACACATTCTACTCATGTAAAAACACAAGGCAAGCCCCACAAATGACTCAGAAATGCATTTTAAATAAAAGGACACATTCTACTCATGTAAAAACATGCTGATTCCCAGATCATCTGTGGGCCAGATTGAGAAGGCGATTGGGCCGCATCCAGCCCCCGGGCCTTAGGTTGCCTACCCCTGGGTTAGGGTTAGGGTAAGGGTTAGGGTAAGGGTTAGGGTAAAGGTTAGGGTTAGGGTAAGGGTAAGGGTAAGGGTTAGGGTTAGGGTTACCTTCATGAACATCTACATTTGGGGACATGGCTTACACAGAAGCCCAATGGTGGCTTGATTCAGCATCATACTCATGCTATACCTATGAGGCTAATAAATAGTTGAATGACTGCTAAATAAAAGCATTCACATCCTCAATTTTTTCTTCAGACAGGTAACGTTGTGCTGGACGTGGTGCCATAAAATATGGTGTCCTAAGCAAGATTTACAAGAAGCATTGGGAACTGATTGCTGCTTGATGAGATTAGTGAAGAGGACATGGCGTCTGGTCCCGCACGTCAGAAAAGAGTGAAACAGCTGAGAGGTTTAAGTGAGGAGGGAGAAATGGAGGCATTCATAAACAAATTAAGGAAGGCTTTAGCAGCAGACTGGGCTGCAGCGTTACAGTCTTTAGAAGCTAAAATAGAAACTTTATTAAAGAGCATAGTCTAGAGGTCTCGCATACTGCAAATGAAGCCCTTAATAAGAGTTTATCTAGTCAATCAAGATCGCAACTATTTGCGAAAGGCAAAGACCTTGGACTAAAGTGGGAGGAACATTCAAATTGGGATAGAAGGGAACATTTTCATCTTTGCAGAGTTCCAGAATGGGAGGAAGGGGAAGACATGGTTTATTTAATAGTGGAATGGATAAAAAACTTAAATATAAATGTCTCTCTTTCTCTGACTAATATAGTGAGAGCACACAGAATTACATCTGCATTAAAAAAAAATGCACCTGCAGTACTTAGAGACATTACCTGGTGATAAGAGAACAGATGATGTAAGGAGAGAGACCAAGATAGGAAAAGAGGTAGAAAGGGAACACCTAGCTATTTTAAATGAATTCAAATCTCCAGGACCTGGTACCTTCCAAGGATACCAAAGGAGCTTGCGGATGTAATCTTTGAGCCTTGAGAATTCTTGAAGAACAGGTGAGGTCCCTGCAGATTGGAGGTGGGCTAATGTTGTCCCTATCTTCCAAAAGAGGGAAAAGAAGACCTAGGTAACTACTGACAGGTAAGCTTGATACGAGGAACAGATAATTCAACTGTTGGTCTGTGAGCACTTAGAAAAGGATGCTGTGATTACTAAGACCCAGCACAGGGTTTTCAAAAATAAGTCATGTCAAACAAATCTCTCTCTCTCTCTCTCTCTCTCTCTCTCTCTCTCTCTCTCTCTCAGATGGAGTTACAAGCTTGGTGGATCAGGGGAATGCTGTGGACATAGTGTATCTTGATCTCAGTAAGGCTTTTGACAAAGTCCCCCATGATGTTCTTGTGAGGAAGCTGGTAAAAAGTACCGTAGGTTGAACAAGGTAACCGTTTGGTGGATTTGTGGCTGGTTGGCTGCCCGAATGCAAAGAGTACTCATTAATGGTTCCCTGACAAGTGGAGTGCCACAGGGTTCTGTCCTGGGCCCCTGGTTGTTCAATATCTTTATCAATAACCTGGATGAAGGAATTGAGGGGATGCTTATCAAATTTGCAGGTGACAATGACCTGAGTCAGTATAAGACAGCTTCCTATGTTACTGGGGACCCTGTGTTGACAACATCCACCCCAGATCTGAAATTGGGTATAGTCGTGTCCTGGACCTCTTAGAAGTCCCCCCCCCCCATTTCTCCCTCCTCCCCTGTTTTGTCCAGCTGAATGTGGCTCTGACTGAGAGCCTTCCTCTTTCCCCATGCAAAATCGAGCTTTGCCTCAGCCCAGTGCATACAGAACTCTCTCCCTTCAGTCTTCGATCTCAACTGCTGTTGCCTTTGGAAATAATTTTAGCTTTGACTTCCATGTCTATTCACTACTTTAATAAAAAGAGCAAGTGAAAGTGAGGGAGAGAGGGAGGGGGAGACCAGCCCACGTTGACAATGGGAGTCCTGCATCTTAGAGCCTAATGGAACAAAGGAACTAAGCGGCCCAAATTATGTAAAATTGTATTTGATTTTTCTGTCAGAGACATATATCCAAGGCTGCCCAATTTTCCTTTCTGTCTGTTGCATTGATTACTATAGTAACAACATCAGACTCTCTAATTTACTTGATTGCAGGCTGAGAGTTGGAGGAACAACAGATTGGTGAACTGTTCAGGAAGGAAATAGAAGGCCATTTCTATTATTTATTTTTGTGATGTCCACAAGGAACATTCGGTCTTCTTGGAATCACAAGAAAAAGGTGAAGATCCCTAATGTTCGCCAATTTTGCAATGGGGAAAAAATATTTTCTTATATTTGCTCCGTTCCTCTACTTCCTTTGAATGCCTATTTTCCTTTCTCCTTAAAAATAGCTGCTTCTTTGTCGCCTTTCACATCAGCCCTGCAATCCATATACGTTTCAAACCAACCCAGGAGTGGAGCTGCTATGAATAGGCTCTTGCAGGAACCAAAAGGACTAGAAGCGTAGCCAATCAGTTGTGCCAGGATAGAAAACCAACATTGCTATTGGAGGGAAGTTACTAGTGGCATTGGGCTGAACCTCCTTGCTTCCCCGTACCCCCTACCCTGGCAAACTGTCATGTGACAAAGGTATATGGCAGCAGAAGCAGTAAAGGACGCAGTAAAGCAGTCTAGAAAAGTTGAGAAATGCTGTAAAGCTGCACAATCACTCAGCGTGCTGAATCACTTTGACTCATTGAAGGAACGAACACCAGGTGTGGAGCACACTTCCATCTGCCGGGTGTGGAGCACACTTCCACCTGCAAACAAGCCACAGGCTGTCTGAACATCATGCCCTCTATATAACCTTTGGCTTTCTCAGTGGTCTGCCGCACCCTGTCTGTAACCTTTGTCTCCCTCGTCATACATTGTGCAAGGGGAAAGTGACACGGAGTTATCTGTTTGTTTCTGCAATAAATCCTCCTTTTTAATTAACAACGCTTACTGTGCTATCAATGGGACGTGGGTGGCGCTGTGGGTTAAACCACAGAGCCTAGGACTTGCCAATGAGAAGGTCAGCGGTTCGAAACCCCGCGATGGGATGAGCTCCTGTGGCTTGGTCCCTGCTCCTGCCCACATAGCAGTTCAAAAGCACGTCAAAGTGCAAGTAGATAAATAGGTACCGCTCCAGCGGGAAGGTAAACGGCGCTTCCATGCGCTGCTCTGGTTTGCCAGCTGTGGCTTAGTCATACTGGCCACATGACCCAGAAGCTGTACGCCGGCTCCCACGGCCAATAAAGTGAGATGAGCGCCACAGCCTCAGAGTCGGTCATGACTGGACCTAATGGTCAGGGGTCCCTTTACCTTTACCTTATTGTGCTATCAAGCTGGGAACACTCAGCCAGAGTGCCCTAGAACTGAAGAATTGGAAGGGACTCTGATGATCATCAAGCCCAACCCCCTGCAATACAGCACTATGAAGCTGTCCCATACGGGGATTGAACCTGCAACCTTTGCATTATCAGCACCATGCCCTAACCAACTGAGCTATCCAGGTTCGCTGCATTCTGGGATGATGCACCCCCCAACGTGCTGATGCAATGCACAATCTTGTTCTTTATTGCTCAGCATGCCTCTGTGCTTAAAAGAGCATCATGTGGGAGTTCCTTTGTCGTTTTAAAGAAAACCGACACCATTAAAAAATGCTCGTCGTTAATCTAATTAATTTCCTCCTTAACGACAATTCGTTCTCAGCTACACACAGTTGCAAGTCTCCCCGGAGTGTTCCGAATATGTGTAAATGAAATCTTAATTCCATTTGCTTGCATTATGCATAAATGGAATAATCACCCTTTGTTTCCAGAGAAACTATCAAGGGAGCAGATCTTGAGCAATTTTTAAAATTAAAAGATATACATATATGTATAAAGAAGGTCTTTTGCATCAGACACTGATAGCATACTGTTCTCTGCTCACACCCCCTCTTGTCAAGTTGACAGATGAAATAGACAGGCTCAGGATAATCATTTTCGCAGTGATTAACCAGGCTAGCAAGGTGTTATTCATTCAAGTCAGGAAAAATCATTTCTACATAAAGCATGCTCCATAGTGGCTTGGGGTATCAACCCCACTGTGCTGCTGAAGTTGTTAATTCAGTTTATGAGTTTATTTATTGGGTTTTCTTATTGGTTGCTTGTTTACCAAGGTAATCTCAGAGCAGATTCCAATATTTAAAAACAAACAAACACATATATTGAAACCTGCATTAATGAACCAACAAAGAAAAATATAAAAGGATATATATATATTTAAAAAAGACACCTAAATTCATGTAATGATGGTTGCAGGTGAGCCTCCTTGGGGGGAACTTTCTACAAGTAGGGAGCCACCACTGAAAAGGCCCATTTTTGTGTTGTATCCCATGAAAGTCTCAAAGTGACTGACAAGTACAAAGGAAGATGGCTTTTTACCAAATCAGATCATTGGTCCATCTATCTCAGTAATGTCGTCACCAGGGATGGGAAACCTGCATCCATAGCTGTCAACTTACAGATTTGAAAATAAGGGACCAGCAGCCTTGAAAATAAGGAATCAGCAGCCAAAATAAGGGACCTGCAGCCTCACCTGTTCCAGGCACTCCAGCCTTCCTGTCCTCCTGCAGTCTGGTCAAACTCATGCTGGTAGCTTCGAGAACACTGTCCAACCAACTTTGTAACCAGAGGTTCAACTGAATAGAATCTGAATCACATGCACCACAAGGCATATGCAGCCTCAGCTTAAGATGGCTCCCCGGCCAACTTTGCACTGCAAAGTTTGCAGCAGCATGTGCAACAAAATGGCTTCCAGCATTCAAAAACCTCCTCAGCTTGCATTAACTAGCCACACACACACAGCCTCCCCCCCTTGCCACGAGATCGCCAGTCACCCACCATTTTAGTCAACCAGCTCCTTTCTTTCCCTCCATAAGTCAATTGAAGGAGCCTCCACAACAAATTCAAACGCAGGTGGCGCTGTGGGTTAAAGCCTCAGCGCCTAGGGCTTGCCGATCGAAAGGTCGGCGGTTCGAATCCCTGCGGCGGGGTGCGCTCCTGCTGCTCGGTCCCAGCGCCTGCCAACCTAGCAGTTCGAAAGCACCTCCGGGTGCAAGTAGATAAATAGGGACCGCTTACCAGCGGGAAGGTAAACGGCGTTTCCGTGTGCGGCTCTGGCTCTGGCTCTGGCTCTGGCCAGAGCAGCGATGTCACGCTGGCCATGTGACCCGGAAGTGTCTCCGGACAGCGCTGGCCCCTGGCCTCTTAAGTGAGATGGGCACACAACCCCAGAGTCTGTCAAGACTGGCCCGTACGGGCAGGGGTACCTTTACCTTTACCACAACAAATTCAAAAGCCCCCCCCCCCGAGATCTCCTTTCCTTTTCCCCCACCATGTGCCCCCGCTCCAGACAGACCTTTTCGCTGGCAAGGGTGAGTGGGCCGTCGATGACGTATCCATCCGATTCCGATCCGAGCACTCAGCACAGGTATGTTCAACTTCTGAGCCCCTCTGAGCCAAAGGCAGAAAGCCCAGCCAGCAGCCAAATGAAGCCTCCATCACCTCTCCACTGGGAAGTGCTGAGCAAAGGCGAGTCCCCAGGCAACGCAGTCGATTTGATCAGCACAAGGCATGCAAGCTCCACCCCCCAGTCGTTCTTACACTTCTTATTGGGTGAGCAACACAGCCAAGCAACACAGTTGGAGCCTCCCTCCTCCCTGGCCGGCAGGGAGGGAGAGAGAGGAGCTGCTTCCTTTGAAATTTAAGGGACATCCATCAATAAGGGACAGCAGCAGGACATGGCGCTGGAATAAGGGACTGTCCCTCCAAATAAGGGACACTTAACAGCTATGCCTGCATCCCCACCAGGTGTTTTTGAACTCCAGCTCCCATCAGCCCCAGCAAACATGGCCAGTGGTCAAGAATGATGGCACTTGCAGTCCAGCAACATCTCGAGGGCCAGGAGTTTCCAACTCTTGGCCTACCATGAATGGTAGGAGCTCTCCAGGGTTTCAGACAGAGGACATGCCCAGCCCTACCTGCCGGGGATTGAACCTGGGTGTCTGGAGTGAGTCCCCAATAAATCACACAGAGTCAGTGAAGTTAACTCTTTATTAGAAGAAACAAGGTCAGCTCAAGGGTGCCAGGCCTAATGAGCACAGCATCTCTTCTCAATGGTCCTGCCTCTAGGAGGCAATTGTGGACAGAGTAGATAGACAAATAGAATCACAGAGTTGGAAGAGACACCAAAAGTCATCTAGTCCAGCCTGCTGCATCGCAGGAATCATAGCTCAAGAATCCCTGACAATTAGCCACCCAACTTCTGTTGAAAATCCTCCAACGGAGGAGAGTCCACCACTTTCCATTGAAGTCTATTCTACTGTCGAATGGCTTTTACCCTCAGAAAGTTTCTCCTAATATTTATTCAGAATCACATTTCTTGTCATTTGAATCCATCGGTTCAAGTCCTGACCTCTGACGTTGCAGAAAACCAGCTTGCTCCATCTTCCATGTGATAGCCCTTCAGGTAGTTGAAGATGGCTGAGCTTAATGATAGTGAGCTGGGTGGAGCATCACTGTACGACAACTTCATGGACATCGAAATCGAATACCAAATATATGGCACTGACAGTCTGGACCATTGGCCAGTCAGCTCCATCTTCAGTGCCAAGGATAGACAATGTGGTGCCCTCCAGATATTGGTGGACTACATCTCCCATCTTCCCTGACCACTGGCCATCCTCACTGGGCTTGGCAGAAGTCAGAATCCCAACATCTTGTGGCACAGGTCAGAGGCAGCCAAGGTGGTACGCTACAGATGTTACTGGACCACAATTCCCATCATCCTTGACGATTGACCATGCTGGCTGGGGCTGATGGGACTTGGAGTCCCTCAATGTCTAGAGGAGACCACCTTGGACACTTCTGTTCTACACCAACATATGCCGAGGGCTGTTACTAGGGTAACTTTTGCCGCGCAAGTTCATTCCGGCTCGGTTGACAGCTTGAAATCTTGTTGATATTCTATTATCAGTTTCCTAATGAGCATGTAAAGGAGGTTGTACACTGAGATTGCATTACACCAGAGACTCACCCCTGTAGACTCGCTTTCGCTTTATAATTCTATTTCCCCACATTATAGCACTCGATGGGTATCAGAATACCACTTACACTTTTACAAGACACAATAAAGCTTGTAGGAAATCTAATTGGTTTTTCTTGCAAATCTATGCTCCTCCCCCCACCCCCATCTTGTAAACACTGCATATACATTTAATGAAGTGCCATTCAGGAGCTGCATGGCTGAGATCTTAATGGCAGGTCTTATGTTGTAGCCGAGTGTTTAAAAACATATTAATAATGTCCCTTTGACATGAGGGCATCCCACCAGGATTCTGAACAGGGGGCTTGCTTGCAAGACAGTGGATCACAAGAGAGGGCGATGCCCTCTGTGTTGGTTTCTGCCGAGGCCACAATATATGCATTAAGAACCCCTTGGAAAAGAATTGCTCCCTCTAGGTTTAATTATATGGGAGACTGGCTAAGCATATTTCATGGTTCCTAGGCTACATTAAGAAACAGGGCTAGATTAGCCAGTAAACCAGGAATGCTGCAACACAGAGCGTCTATGCTTGCAGCATTTTTGAAGATTTCAGCCAGACTTTCCTTGGTTGTAATGGGGAAATAAAAAATACTTTTCAGATGGCTAGCTTTGTTTCTCCCAAAGTTATTACAGTGGTACCTCGGGTTAAGTACTTAATTCGTTCTGGAGGTCCAGACTTAACCTGAAACTGTTCTTAACCTGAATCACCACTTTAGCTAATGGGGCCTCCTGCTGCTGCCGCTCTACCGGAGCACGATTTCTGTTCTCATGCTGAAGCAAAGTTCTTAACCTGAAGCACTATTTCTGGGTTAGCGGAGTCTGTAACCTGAAGCATATGTAACCTGAAGCATATGTAACCCGAGGTACCACTGTATTATTTTGTCCTTCATTTCAAATAAATATATCTCTCCCCCTCACATCATACTAGGACCTGCGGATGTCTGATGAAGATTCAGGACAGAGAAAACAAAGGACTTCTTCACACAGCGCAGAGTTAAACTAGAGAACTCCTTTCAATGGGAGATTGAGATGGCCATCAACTTGGAGGGCTTCAAAATATGATCAGACAAATTCATGGAGGAGAGGGCTATTAACGATGACAACTAGTCATCCTAGAAATGGAGGCCTTGAGAGATTGTACTTTCTTGGGATCCATGATCACTGCAGATGGTGACAGCAGTCACAAAATTAAAAGATGCCTGCTTCTTGGGAGAAAAGCAATGACAAACCTAGACAGCATCTTAAAAAGCAGAGACATCATCTTGCCGACAAAGGTCCGTAGAGTTAAAGCTAAGGTTTTCCCAGTAGTGATGTATGGAAGTGAGAGCTGGACCATAAAGAAGGCTAATCGCCGAAGAATGGATGCTTTTGAATTATGGTGCTGGAGGAGACTCTTGAGAGTCCCATGGACTGCAAGAAGATCAAACCTATCCATTCTGAAGGAAATCAGCCGTGAGTGCTCACTGGAAAGACAGATCCTGAAGCTGAGGCTCCAAGACTTTGGCCACCTCATGAGAAGAGAAGACTCCCTGGAAAAGACCCTGATGTTGTGAAAGATGGAGGGCACAAGGAGAAGGGGACGACAGAGGACGAGATGGTTGGACAGTGTTCTTGAAGCTACCAGCATGAGTTTGACCAAACTGCAGGTGGCCGTGGAAGACAGGAGTGCCTGGTGTGCTCTGGTCCATGGAGTCATGAAGAGTCGGACACGACTAAACGACTAAACAGCAACAACAACAAGCTGTCCATCTGGCTGGGTTTCCCCAGCCACTTTGGGGAGCTCCCAACAGAATATTAAAAACACAATAAAACGCCAAACATCAAAAACTTCCCTATACAGGGCTGCCTTCAGATGTCTTGTAAAAGTCAGATAGTTGTTTATTTCTTTGACATCTGATGGGAGGGCGTTCCACAGGGTAGGTGCCACTATCCCTGTGAGGGAACCGCCAGAATGCCCTCGGCGCTGGATCTCAGTATCCAGGCAGAATGGAGATTGAGATGCTCCTTTAGGGCGTTGGCCCCGTATATGGTGTGGGGCTTGAATTTGTGAATGCTCTGATTTGTGAAATGGCATATAAATATATTGTGCCCCTGTTGGCTCCTCATAGCATAACCAGAACCAAAGCTGGATGGTAACTCGTAACAGAAAGATCCCATCTTTGGCCTTGGTCATTAGAGAGACCATTGCATTTTATTGCATTTACATCACACCTTCGCTCCTCCGAGAAGCTCAACCATACATAGGTCACCTCATTTTATCCTCACAACAACCATGGGCTGTAGAGTGAGTGATGGGCCCAAGGTCACCCAGTGAACATCCTGTGGGGATTTGAACTCTGATCTCCCAGATTTTAGACCAAAACTCTAATCACTATACCACATTGGCTCCAATGGTCCCTACTTGGAACTGATGCAGATTCAGGGGACCCAACATTCCCTGATTGGCTTCAGCTGATCCTAGCTTGAGATCTTCCCTAGTCAGCCCCAGGAGCGGAGATAATGGAATGCTGAAGCCAGTCAGAAGACATCTTGTCCCATTTGGCAGACCTAGATTTCTTAAGCTTTACTCAGGAAGCAGAAAAACTGGCATAGGCTCTGGATGAAAGCTCTTCTGGTGCACCATTGCTGAGGCAACATATTGTTAGAATTCCTGCTCCATGATTGCAGTCATGGGATTGTTGCCTATCACATATCGGTATATGTTTTGACTCCACAGAGTGGGAAGTGACGGAGACAGGATGTTTGTGTTACTGTGTTCTGTGAAGTGGGACTATTGTCCTTTGTTCTTTTTCTCTTTGTTGTCTGATGCTAGAGAGAGAGGGAGCCATGTTCAAGTGCTCCATGCGTGTTTATATGTAAATAAAGTGGATTAGCCAAAATGCTGAGTTGCTGAGGTCTGTTACGCATGATGTGCAAACTCTGCGGATCCTTAAGTGTGCCGGTGTCGGTTGGCATCAGTCGCTGTGATGTTCAGGCTGAAGAAAGCTTTTGAAGCTCCCGAACAGTCGACCAGGAGGGAGAGAACATGCCAGTCGGGAATGTGTCTCTGCCAGGGTCCTACTCAAGTATAGGCCGAGCTCCTGACACATATTGTATAGCTCAGCTCACTGTCGCTATGGCTGGACAGCTCCTTCGGTCTTGTGGACTAGAAACCTTGATTGCCAACCCTTTAGATAACTTTGCAACCTTGCTAGTAAGGTGTGAGCTTAAGCCAGGTGGAGGTGAGAATGGAGTGAAATGTGGCAGCTGGTAAAAACATGATAAGGATTTATCCAGATTCCTGGAATTTGAATTATGCAAAGGCAGGCGTTTGCAATTCATTTAACCCAGAGCACAATCCACCAGGACTTTCTCCTGAGCTCGCTCTATTGAGATGAATGAGTGCAGCAGAAAAACACGACATCTGGGACCTAACTGAAAATATAGTGGATGTAAACAACAGGACAAATATTGAGAATTAGGAAAATAGCTCATAGCAATGCAGCAAGCCTGGCGTTCATCTGTGTGTAAATGTCGGTAGTACAGTTGAGCAAATGAAATTAAATCCAGGCAAAGCAGATGCAGATGATACATTAATAAAGATAACATTTGCCAGGAGGACCCAGTCATTTTTCCCTATTACCATTTTTATGTATAACTTTGTGAAATCCTTGCCAACCTCCACCTGAATGCATCTCCCACCACACACCCACACACAAAAATACCCACACCCACAATTCAAATTTTGTATTAAAGGTAAAGGGACCCCTGGCCATTAGGTCCAGTCATGGCCAACTCTGGGGTTGCGGTGCTCATCTCACTTTATTGGCTGAGGGAGCTTCTGGGTCATGTGGCCAGCATGACTAAACCGCTTCTGGCGAACCAGAGCAGTGCACGGAAACGCTGTTTACCTTCCCGCCGGAGCAGTACCTATTTATCTACTTGCACTTTGATGTGCTTTCGAACTGCTAGGTTGGCAGGAGCAGGGACCG
Source organism: Podarcis cretensis (assembly GCF_951804945.1). NCBI lineage: Eukaryota > Metazoa > Chordata > Lepidosauria > Squamata > Lacertidae > Podarcis > Podarcis cretensis. Next base: position 8,049,932 of record NC_137181.1, read on the forward strand.
AACAATGGGAGCTCACCCCGTCGCGAGGATTCGAACCGCTGACCTTCTGATTGGCAAGTCCTAGGCTCTGTAGTTTAACCCACAGTGCCACCCGTGTCCCTAAATGTTGTATTACGGAATGTAAAATCTCCATAGGGATTTCATTTTAGGTTTTCCATAGTTGGTGGGGTGGAGAGTTCCTAGGGATGAAATATGCTTTCTTAAAAGCAGGGTTGGAAAACCGCAGACCTTCCAAGTACTGTGGGGCTACAATTCACATCTTAAGAATGTAAGAATAGCCTGCTGGATCAGTCCAATGGCCCATCTAGTCCCATATTCTGTTCTCACAGTGGCCAACCAGATTCCAGCAAGAAACTCACAAGCAGGGTTTGAGCAGAAGAGGCTGGGTGGCTATCTGTTATGGATGCTTTAGTTGAGATTCCCGCATTGCAGGAGGTCGGACTAGATGACGCACGGTGTCCCTTCCCACTTTACAATTCTAGAATTCTATGGTTCCATGCTAGTGGGCTTCCCATTCGGGCAGCAGGATGCTGGGCTAAGACAGGCCTTTTATCTGACCCAGCAGCCAGGCTCTTCTTATTCCATTTCTATACCTAACAGATAACTTTCCTCATCCCTCCTTGTCCCTTTGCCTTGCGTGTCGTGTTCTTTTTATTATTATTATAGTTCATTAGTAGCCCTCTGGTTATGAACTTAATTCATTCTGGAGGTCCGTTCATAACCTGAAACCGTTCTTAACCTGAGGTACCACTTTAGCTAACGGGGCATCCTGTTGCCACCATGCCAGACCCTCGAAATTTTACCAGCCTGAGGTAAAGTTCTTAACCCGAGGTACTACATCCAGGTTAGCAGAGTCTGTAACCCAAAAGGGTTTGTAACCCGAGGTGTTTGTAACCCAAGGTACTGTCAGGAGTTCAGCCTACACTCGAGTAGGACCCTGGCAGAGAGACATGCCTGACTGGCATGTTCCCTCCCTCCTGGTCGATCGTTTGGGAGCTTCTAAAACTTTCTTCAGCCCAAACATCACAGCAACCAATGCCAACCAACACCGGCACACTTAGGGATCCGCAGAGTCTTCACAGCTTGCATAACAGACCTCAGCAACTCAGCATTTTGGCTAATCTACTTTATTTACATATAAACATGCATGGAGCACTTGAACATGGCTCCCTCTCTCTCTAGCATCAGACAGCAAAGAGGAAAAGAACAAGGGGCAATAGTCCCGCTTCACGGAACACAGGAACACAAACATCCTGTCTCTGTCACTTCCCACTCTGTGGAGTCAAAACATACACCGTCATGTGATAGACAACAATCCCATGACTGCAATCATAGAGCAGGAATTCTAACAGGTACCACTGTATAATACAAGCCACAGCACCAGCGAGGGTGGGTTGTCACCATCATGCCCTGCTTCTGAGGCCAACCCCCAAAATGGTGCCCTGCCAGGGAAGAAGGGGTGAAGGAAGATCTACATCAGGATCAAGAGGGGGAAGAAAGATTGATATTGGGATCTGCTGCGCCAGAGGATCCTGCCACCTGAGGCAGTCATCTCGCCTTGCCTCATGGGTGGAACAATGTAGGGAAGGAGACTAGAAAGGGTTTTGGTGTAACCTAGCAAAACTCTGCTTCTGCCCAAAAGAACCAGAAGCAAAATAAATCTGCCCTCTTTCCTTGATGTTGGTTTTAATGCGATGTTCATTTGCATGAACAAGACAGCAGATTTTAATGAGAACCCCAATTATCTCCCCTCCCCCCCACTGCCAACTGTTTTCAGTTGTTGATGCTGTTGGTTTGGAATTAAAAGTAAATAAATGAAAAAGCTGATAAAAGCTACAGAGCCATTTGCTTTTTTTAAAATGACTTTTCAAGCAACAACCCACAAATTAGTGAGCTCAGAATATGCGGTGTTATTATATGCAATTAATCGATGCTTTTTAAGCTACATAGCCATACCAAATTAATCAATGCGTTTTAGCCATGCGCTCATGCCAGACCCTCGAAATTGCATAAAATCTCAGACGTCTGTAAAAATGGTAATGGGTATCCAGACGGAGGGGTCACGGTTTCCTTTTGTGTTGGTCTGGCTGATGGGTGATTCCAGAGGCATCGGCGATGAAGTGTGGAAGAGAAAGGGGCCAGCGGTGTCAAGTGTTTTATCTTTTAATTGAGCTCCATGGCTCTCTCTGTTTCTGGAGGGGGGGGAAACATCAGCAAAAGCATGTTTTAGAGTAGGAAAAGTAGCAGATTCGGGCAGCTGAAGGTATCAGAGGGCTGGAGCATTTTCCAAATGAGAAAAGGTTGCAAATAATTGGGGCTTTCGAGTGCAGCAAAATAGCAAATGCTGGAAACATGAGAAAGGTCCGTACAATTAGGCACAGTGTAGAGAAAATGGATAGAGAGACATTTCTCTCCCCTCTCTCATAAGATTAGAACTCAGGGCCATCCATTTCTGTTGCAGGATGGGAGATTCAGGGCATTTACCACTCAGTGGGATTTAAAAAGGTAAAGGGACCACTGCCCATTTGTGGCCGACTCTGGGGTTGCGGCATTCATCTTGCTTTATCGGCCGAGGGAGCTGGTGTACAGCTTCTGGTCATGTGGCCAGCATGACTGAGTCGCTTCTGGTGAAACCACAGCAGCACACGGAAACACCATTTACCTTCCCGCCAGAGCGGTACCTATTTATCTACTTGCACTTTGATGTGCTTTTGAACTGCTAAGTTGGTGGAGGAAATGACTGGCAGAATCCGAGACCAGGGAGAAGAGTCGGTGGAAGAAGATTGGAAAAAAATTAAAGATTATTTACAGAAATATTGTAAAATTAATGAGCTTTAGAAAAATGGTGAAATGAAGTTACCATATATGGCTTTGGCAGAAATGTTATAAGGAAATAGGTACAGATAGATTGTTAATGTATTAAAAGGAAAAAAAAAAGAAGGTTAGAATATGTTAAGATTAATTACAGGACAGAAAACAGAGGAAGATGGAAAGGAATTGCTGAAACAGTTAATTGAAGTGGAATACAAAAAGGGAGGCGTGAGGAAGTCAATGAAACAAGTGAATGAAAGCTAAGTTTGGAAATATTGGAAGTGTTTTTAATTGTTCTTGTTTTGTTTTGTTAATTCAATGTTCTATGTAGTGCTTTTGTATTTGTATTGTATTATATTGGTTTGTTTAATTCTTTTTTTTCTTTTTGTAATCTTTAAACTCTTAATAAATATTATTATTTTTTTTTTAAAAAATATGAACTGCTAGGTTGGCAGGAGCTGGGACCAAACAATGGGAGCTCACCCTGTCACAGGGATTCAAACTGCTGACCTTCTGATTGGCAAGCCCTAGGCTCTGTGGTTTAGACCACAGCGCCACCCACGTCCCATTTGGATACCTATTAGGTCCGAAATTACCCTATAGCATATCTTCAACACAAAAAACAGCAACAATTCATTGTTGACAAAGGACAGCTGGACATATAACGGGCACCATTTCCTTCAGAAGAAGAGAAGAAGAGTTTGGATTTGATATCCCGCTTTATCACTAACCGAAGGAGTCTCAAAGTGGCTAACATTCTCCTTTCCCTTCCTCCCCCACAACAAACACTCTGTGAGGTGAGTGGGGCTGAGAGACTTCAGAGAAGTGTGACTAGCCCAAGGTCACCCAGCAGTTGCATGTGGAGGAGCAGAGATGCGAACCCAGTTCACCAGATTACGAGTCTACCACTCTTAACCACTACACCACGCTTGCACTTCAGTAGCTTAGGGCCTCATCAAACCTAAATCCGGCCCTGCTGATGAGCTTATGTCTGGGTTGTGGGCTTCCCAGAGGCACTCTGGTTTACAATTGTGGAGAGACAGGCTGCCAGATTAGAATCATAGAATTATAGAGCTAGAAGGGAACCTGAGGGTCACCAAGTCCAAACGCCTGCAGTACAGGAATCTCAACTAAAGCATCCATGACAGATGGCCATCCAGCCTCTGCTTAAAAATCTCCAAGGAAGGAGAGTCCATCACCTCCTGAGGGAGTTTGTTCCACTGTTGAACAGCTCTTACTGTTCTTCCTGATGTTGGGCCTCCGTTGGGCCTCCATTGGATAACAACCATTCCTAGACCTGTCCATGCATGTGTCTGTTTCTGAACACATAGCTTTTACATCTGCATCAAAGTTTCACTTGTCCTCCAAAATCTCTCTTTGTTGTTGTTTAGTCATTTAGTCGTGTCCGACTCTTCGTGATCCCATGGACCAGAGCACACCAGGCACTCCTGTCTTCCACTGCCTCCCGCAGTTTGGTCAAACTCATGCTGGTAGCTTCGAGAACATTGTCCCACCATCAATTCTTCGGCAATCAGCCTTCTTTATGGTCTAGCTCTCACTTCCATCTAGATCTCACTTCCATCTAAATCTCTCTAGTTTCATCTAAACTCTTTTTGACTTCCTCCAAGATTCCTCAAATGTCTTGCCTGAAGGGGAGAAATCTCTTTGTGGCCACTTTCAGTATCAGTTGTAATACATGTGCACACTGGAAGAAACGATGTATCTAAATAAGTATTGCAGATAACATGCTAGATACTCTGGAGGGACAGTCCCACAACTTGACAGTCCCTGTAACTTGACTGCAATCTGGTTTCTCCATCAGCTGATGTTTCCGCTCACTTCCAGTGGGTGTTCCGGTCATGAAAACACACAGTTTCTCTTTTGCATCTGCATCCTATAAGGTACAGAGTGAATCATCGCAGGTGTGTTGAGAAGCTCGGTGTGAGCTCAAGAGATCTCATCAATATGAGAGCAATACTGCTCTCTGCATGTGTCTTGCTTTGCCAACTGAAGAATCATTGAATATTCAAGTTCTTGCGGAACAGGATGACGTTCAGGAAGGTGAGAAGAATTAAGTGAAGAGGTTGTCAATCTCGAACTCTCGGGGTGGAATAAAGCATTGCAAGGAACTCAGGGCAGCTAAAAACAAAAGGCATGTGAAATGTTCTCCTACGTTCAGTATCTGGAACAACTCTCTCCATGACCTGACATCAGGAGATGATTCTAGCAGTGCCATAACTAGAAATGTAATTGGGTGATGTGGATGGAGGGGGAATCACAGTTCTTTTGAATGGACAAAACACCTTCTGTCTACCTTCTAAGAACATACAAAGAGTTCTGCTGGCCCAGATCAGCATTCTGTTACTACAACTGCTGACTACACATCTGTGGAAAGTCTTCAAGCAGGACCTAAACAATAGCATTTTCCTGCGCCTCTTTCAGAGGCATGCTACCCAGTAGCGTAGCATGGGTTGCCAGTGCCTGGGGCAATAATAATAATAATAATAATAATAATAATAATAATAATAATAATAATTTATTTATACCCTGCCCATCTGGCCAGCCACTCTGGGCAGCTTCCAACAAAATATTGAAATACAGTAGTCCTTCAGATATTAATAGCTTCCCTAAACAGGGCTGCCTTCAGATGTCTCCTAAAAGTCTGGTAGTTGTTTTTTTCCTTTGACATCTGGTGGGAGGGTGTTCCACAGGGCGGGCGCCACTACCGAGAAGGCCCTCTGCCTGGTTCCCTGTAACTTTGCTTCTCGTAGTGAGGGAACTGCCAGAAGACCAGAAAATCGCTCACCAGCAGTGCAGGGGCAGCGGGAGGCCCCATTAGCTAAAGTGGTACCTCAGGTTAAAAACAGTTTCAGGTTAAGAACGGACCTCTGGAACGAATTAAGTTCTTAACCCGAGGTACCACTGTAGAAGGAAATATATGGGGAGAAAAGGCACCCCTTGTCTCAGCTGGGAGGGCCAGATGAGACACAATGTCTCCTATCCCTGCTTCCTCGTGATTATCTAGAGTTATATACATATACTGCTCAAAACTCTACTTCCTCATTAGCCATGTCCCCATACTTATTCGGGACTGGGCTTCAGGGCTGGTGGTTTTCCCGAGGTACAGCCAGAGTGGGTCAGCAGTTCCCTCCCCCCAGGTCAGAGCCATGGGGCAGATCAAGGTGTGCCTGTGTTTGGGCATAGCCCTAGTTAACACTGACTCCCTTTGCTGCACATGATGAGAGGTTATAACTGTACAAGCCCTGTGGTTTTTTTTTTTATGTTCTCTGTTCCATCCCGATGTTATCACATCTCCATGCATTTTGGAGTGAAAGGCTTGATGTTCCTTTCCCCAATTCTTTCTCCCCATTGCTTCTTGCCTCCCTTAATAGGCCTAATTTCCTGAATGCACTCCACACCCCCAGCCTTGTTGTTCAGTAGCAAACTAAGTAGCTTTTAACTGCTGGCTGGATATTAATTTTACCTCTCTGAGCTTTAGGAGCTTTGGGGAGTGTGGGGTGGGTTTGGGAGGAGGATGGAAGAGTAGCTTTTAATAAAGGGGAAAGCATTGGAATGGCAATCATTTCGTTTTTCTCCCTGCCTCTTCAGCGGCTGCAGAGAGCGCTATTTAATTAGATTAATTCACAACTCATATGCAGAAAGCTTTTCTCCCCTTCCTATTTTTCCAACCTAGCAAACCACCTGAAAGGTATTCAGCCACCTTTGCTCAAGAGGTGACTGCGAGCAACAAGTACCCTCATTTACTCTTGCGGGAACAAGGCAGCCAGCCGACAAAGACAGAGCTACATGCCCAATTACTCCAAAAGAGAGGAAATGGATCGCATTCATGCAAAGATGATGGAGATGCATGCACGAAAATTGAACGCGCTAATGGATGGGTGGGTGCGAATGCAGACACAATCACGATAATTTAAACACTGCACAGCACACAATAGTGGAGGTGATCTTGAAAGTCCCTACTCGGTCTGCAATCTGGGTGCTACTGTGGATGCGTAACTTCAGGGCCCCTCCTGCTCTCCCGACTTAGAATTATTGACCTACAAACTGGACTCATACCAGACAGCCTTTCAAACAAAGGATACCTTTGTGAGCAGAGGACATCCTCTGTAAAGTAGGACACTTGGACACCAAAGGAGGCAGTGGGATCATAAGGTAGATCTAGGCCATGCTATGTTTTTAGGGGGGGGGGGGATTGCTCCTGGCAGAGGGACTCGGGTGGCGCTGTGGTCTAAACCACTGAGCCTCTTGGGCTTGCCGATCGGAAGGTCAACAGTTTGAATCCCCGTGACGGTGTGAGCTCCTGTTGCTCTGTCCCAGCTCCTGCCAACCTAGCAGTTCAAAAGCGCACCAGTACAAGTAGATAAATAGGTATCACTGCAGTGGGAAGGAAAATGGTGTTTCCCTGCACTCTGGTTTCCGTTATGGTGCTCCGTTCCACCAGAAGCGGTTTAGTCCTGCTGGCCACATGACCTGGAAAGCTGTCTGTGGACAAATGCCAGCTCCTTCAGCCTGAAAGCAAGATGAGTGCTGCAATCCCATAGTCACCTTTGACTGGACTTAACCATCCAGGGGTCCTTTTTTTTTACCTTGTGAAATTGTCTAATTCTCCTTTAATTCTCCTTTTTTACCTTGTGAAATTGTCTAATTCTCCTTTAAAAATCTCCATGTTGGTGGCCACCACTGCTTCCTGCACTGTCCTTCCTTTTGTCTTCCAATGTTCTAATGTTCAGGAGAAAGGAAAGAAAACCTCTCTTGTCCATTTTTCCTTATCGAGCATCATTTTACACACACACACACACACACACACACACACACGCACCAATAATCTATACGCAACCATTTGCAAACAGTCTTGCTTAGCTTGGGGCAGATCACTGCATTTTGTGCCTTCAGAGCATAACTGTGGCTCGATTTGACTTCATCATCATCATCATCATCATTTATATCCTACCCATCTTGCTGGGTTTCCCCTGCCACTCTGGGCGGCTTACAGCATGTATAAGAACACAACAAAGCATCAAACATTAAAAAACAAAATGTCCTATACAAGCAACAAGCAAACCAATAAATCAATCAAAACCAATAATAACAACAACAATAACAACAATAATAAGCGGGTTACAGTTATACCCAAATTAAAATAACCTCCAACCCCAACTAAACATTTAACCAACGACAGCCTGACAAAAACAAAACAGAGGAACCAAAATTAGAACCGTTTAAAACATTTTAAACCATTTTAGCCAACCCAAGAGTGCATGCCTGAGAAAATAATGTGGGGAGGGCTGGGATTTCTAGATCTGAATAACAAATGACCTGACTTGTTGCGTCCTGATGGCACATGCTTTGGTGATCCTCTGATACATACTTGGTGCATATATCTCCCCCCCCCCCCACACACACACACTAATATGCCCCTCTGATGTTATGCAGACATTAGCCATTGCAGAAACGATACCTCTCAAATTTAGACTATTTCGAGGGAAAGAAATGCCTGAACATTTCTACGCTGCATGGTGGGACTTTTATCAGCCACAAAAGAATCTGGAACTTATAGTATAATTGATTCTGATACTTAAACACACACATATCCATACTGAGGTGACCGTTTTGACCGTATCTATTGCTTTAGGAGTTGTTGCTTATCGGGTTCTTTGAGATATACAAGGCTGAATAAACAAGGCTTATAAAATACAGTGGACGCTCGGGTTGCGAACGTGATCCGTGAGGGATGCACATTCGCAACCTGCAGTGTTCGCAACCTGCAACTGCGCATCTGTGCACGCGCGGGTTGTGATTCGGTGCTTCTGCACATGCGCAAAGCGCGATTTAGAGCTTCTGCACATGCGCAACCGCCGAAACCCAGAAGTAACACAACCTGAAGCGTCTGTAACCCAAGGTATGACTGTAAGATGAAAAGTGGAACCTAAACTATGCACACATGGTGGCATATCTTAGCCTTCTGAAATGTGAAATGCCTATCTCTGTGCCTAATATTGCTGTTACAGATAGGTAGCCGTGTTGGTCTGCCATAGTCAAAACAAAATAAAAAAATTCCTTCCAGTAGCACTTTAAAGACCAACTAAGTTAGTTCTAGGTATGAGCTTTCGTGTGCATGCACACTTCTTCAGATACACTGAAACAGAAGTCACCAGACCCATCTATATAGTGAGAAGGTGGGGAGGGGTATTACTCAGAAGGGTGGTGGGATTGGGTGATTGGCAGATAGCTGTGATGAGCCTGTTGACGACTCTTAACTATTTTAGCTATCTGCCAATCACCCAATCCCACCACCCTTCTGAGTAATACCCCTCCCCACCTTCTCACTATATAGAAGGGTCTGATGACTTCTGTTTCAGTGTATCTGAAGAAGTGTGCATGCACACGAAAGCTCATACCAAGAACTAACTTAGTTGGTCTTTAAGGTGCTACTGGAAGGAATCCTAATATTGCTGTCATTTTGACTAGTGACTGGGTAGACAACTGGTAGCTGCTTGAATCCTCTCACAGTCTCAAGTGGTACAGTCATCTGCAGCTGATGTACTGCAACACAACCACAAAGCCAGCACAACCCATCTCCAGCACAGCCGTAGTTTACCTGGACAGAGCTGGGGTGGGCCAGGGGTGGGGTGGGTGGCAAGCTTGGAGCTGGTGGTATGGGTAGGGTGGCTCAACCACTCCCTAATATCCAGAAGCTGCCTGCAAAAGAGAGAAGGAATCCTCTCCATGTGAAAAAGAAGAACCCCCTTTCGCAGAAAACTTTTTAATGTAGGAAGCATTTCAGATATTTTATTGAGATTGCCATGACAACGGCACTCTGAGCTTGGTCATCCTTATTTTATGGGCAGAAAGCAAAGGATTTCTTTGCCCTGACTCTTTTCCCCAGCTGGATTCTAGAACATGCTGGAGAGAGAGAGCTCAGGCTCCAGATTTTAGATGGTATGCCCTCATTAAGACCTCCCCTCTCCCTTGCTTCCAGGAAGGCGATAAATATCTTGGGGAAGAGATTCCAGCTTTGCATCTCTCACCCAGAATTCCTTCTAGATATGTGGGGCCAAAAGCCGCACCCTATCTGCCAAGCCTTTCAGCCGCACAGCTGCATACCCTCCAACATTTCTTTGATCGAAATAGAGACATCCCATTCCATACCCTTTAACATTTCTCTGATTCAAATAGAGATTTCCTCCCTCCAACATTTCTCCAGTGAAAATAGGGACTTCCTAACGAAAAGCGGGACATTCCAGTATATAATAATAATAATAATAATAATAATAATAATAATGCAACTTCCTTCCTGCAGAGGAGGTGGGATTGAGGGCGTCGTGGCCCCACCACATGCGCGGTGGCTGGAGCCCAGCCCCTGCAAGATTGGGGGAATCCCCGGCTGCGTCACACCCTGGCCAGCCAATCGGCTGGCTTTCAGGGCGTGACCTGCCCAATTTAAAATGCAGGCGCAGCCGGGGATCTCCCTCTTTTCCCACATACCAGCTGTTCCTGTTTCCCACCCTCCCACCCTTTAAGGCTTTCGTTCCTTGACCTTGCTATGGACCTCGGTTGGTCGCCGTTAAGGGGCCTGGTAGGAATTTTTCCACTTGGCAAATTGGCACCAGCCACTTGGTTTTCACCTACCTCGTAGCAAATCGTCACAACTTCCTTGGTATTGGCGGTTAGGCATTGGTATTGGTATTGTTTTGTAGATGGAAGAGGGGAGGTAGTGCCATCACACACCCCACATAATGAACGGTAGTCCGATAAAGGATTCCGGGGGGTGGGGGTGGCCCTATCCAAAGCCTATGGAGGTGAGGGCCTAAGGCACGCCCCCTATCGGTGACCCCAGGGGAGTTCCTAGTTGATGTGCATCAGCAGGACTCCCCCTACTGGTGGTTAACCCTTCCCAGACTTCAAGTGGATGGGCTGGAGTTGGATATAGTCGGTTAGGACCAATGCCAATACCGCTCACCACCTGTAACCAATAAAGTTGTGGCCTTATTTAGCCCATTAACCTTAATAATTGTGTCGTGTGTCTTTATTTCCACTGGGGGGGGGGGGCAGGAACTCACCACACAATTTGTTATTTATACCCCGTCCATCTGGCTGGGTTTCCCCAACCACTCTGGGCAGCTTCCAACAAAAGATTAAAAGTACATTAAACATCTGAATCTGAAACCAGGATGGCTTCTGTAAATCCTGGACTGTTCCTGGAAAATAGGGGCACTTGGAGGGTCTGGCAACTGTAGAATTTGAAGGAAACCAGAGGAAACCATCTAATTCAACCCCCTGCAATGCAAGAATCATAGCTAACTTTTTAAGTTCGCCATCCTCATCCCCATATGAAATGGGGCTTATCGACACTTGTGTTTCCTCCACATTTTCCGGGCATGGTCCAGATTCTTTTCTTCACTGCAGAGCTTTCTCACACGAAAACCGTCTCTTTACTACTGAATTGGAGCAAACCCGAATCCATCTGATATGCAGGCTGAGACCCTACCTGCCCACAGATTGTCTCGCCAGAGGGGTGCATGCTCTGGTTCTCTCCCACTTAGACTACTGCAATGTGCTCTATGTGGGGCTACCTTTGAAGGTGACCCAGAAACTACAACCAATCCAGAATGTGGCAGCTAGACTGGTGACTGGGAGCAGCCTCCAGGACCATATAACACGGGTCCTGAAAGATCTTCATTGGCTCCCAGTACGTTTCCGAGCACAATTCAAAGTGTTGGTGCTGACCTTTCAAGCCCTAAACGGCCTTGGTCCTGTATACCCAAAGGAGCCTCTCCACCCCCATTGTCCAGCCCAGACACCAAGGTCCAGTGCCGAGGGCCCTCTGGCAGTTCCCTCTCTGTGAGAAGTGAGGTTACGGGGGACCAAGCAGAGGGCCTTCTTGGTAGTGGCGCCCACCCTGTGGAATGCCCTCCCATCAGAAGTCAAGGAGATAAACAGTGAACTGGCCTTTAGAAGACAGCCCTCTTTAGGGAAGTTTTAAATGTTTGATGTATCATCGTGTTTTTAATATTCTGTTGGGAGCCACCCAGAGTGGTTGTGGAAACCCAGTTAGATGGGCGGGGTATAAATAATAAATTATATAATTATTATTTGTTGTGCTTCAGTTTTAAAGAGCAAGTTTTCTCTGGGAAACTTAGGCGGGGGAAAAGAGCTTTTGGATATGGAGCTTTAAATCTGTGCCTGGAAAGGGTGAAGTAAAGGATAAGTGTGGATAAGCTCAGCTCTAAAGGCAGATGCAGAGAGACTCTCCAGAAATTGCTGAACTACAGCTCCCATAAGCCCCAAGAAGCATGGACAATGGCCAGAAATCATGGGAGTTGTAGTTCAGCAACATCTGGATGGCCAAATAGGACTTTAAACAATACAGGAGATGGTATACCGCCAGCAGTAAAGCATTTGAGGCTTTTTCAGTTTCAAAAAAGAGATAAAGGAGGAGATGCAGAAAGAAGATTACACTCCAAGCTTGATATTCATACGTCCCTGGGATTCCCAATGGACTATTGTTCGATCCATCCTTGCAGCAAATGATGAGTCTGACTCGTGCCGTTTTCTTTTTAAATTTCTCCCCGCAGAAGCTATTCACCAGCCAGCTGCCCTCATGCTGGGAGACTGAGCCGCAGAGGCAGTCAAAACATCTTAGTGGAAAAAACCCAGCAGTCCGGCTTCCAGAGACTGCCTGCCACCTTGTGGCTGAGAGACTGGATAGCTGCTCTGTTCTCAGATGGTTTTGTTTCCACACCAACAAATGGCTTCTGAAGGAAGAACGTTTTAAGTTGGACCAGATTCAGTAGCACGAAATCTCCAGCAGGGCCGGCCCTTCCGTTAGGCTATGTGGAAAAGCTGCCTCGGGTGGCAGATGCTGGAGAGGAGGGCACAGGCAGCGGGGTGAGGTGTTGGAGAGCATCGTAGGTGGTGTGCCACATTTCCAGCAGCTTCCCCTAAGCTCGCCTACTGCACACTGGTGTGGTATTGGGTGCTCACAAGGCAACAAGGAATGCTGGAGAATTCTGACAAAAGCAGAAAGAGGAACAAAGTTTGCTGCTGTTCGCTTGTTCAATCCATGTTCAAGACAGGATTCAATTCAACGAATATAAGCTCAGTATTGTTAGTGTGTGAGCACAGGTAAACAGGAATATGTTGTTGTTGTTTCATCATTTAGTCATGTCCGACTCTTCGTGACCCCCTGGACCAGAGCACACCAGGCACTCCTGTCTTCCACTGCCTCCCGCAGCTTGGTCAAACTCATGCTGGTAGCTTCGAGAACACTGTCCAACCATCTCGTCCTCTGTCGCCCCCTTCTCCTTGTGCCCTCCATCTTTCCCAACATCAGGGTCTTTTCCAGGGAGTCTTCTCTTCTCCTGAGGTGGCCAAAGTATTGGCGTCTCAGCTTCAGGATCTGTCCTTCCAGCGAGCACTCAGGGCTGATTTCCTTCAGAATGGAGAGGTTTGATCTTCTTGCAGTCCATGGGACTCTCAAGAGTCTCCTCCAGCACCATAATTCAAAAGCATCCATTCTTCGGCGATCAGACTTCTTTATGGTCCAGCTCTCATTTCCATACATCACTACTGGGAAAACCATAGCTATAGACTGATCTATTAACAGGTTTAAGGCATGACTGCCCTGGTGGGACACAATATTCAGATGGAGGAATGGGAAAGACTATGGAAGAATGAGAATGCGCTCCGGGAAGACGGATGCCAGCGACATTTATATCCTGCCTTTCTTCCAAGGAGCTCAAGGTGGCATGCATACTTCTCCTCTCCATTTTATCCTCAAAAGCAACAGCCCTGTGAGGTAGGATGAGAGTGAGGGACCTGCCCAGGATCACCCAGTGAGCTTCGTGGCTGTGGGGGGATTTGAAAGACCAGGTGCGCAGCCTGGGAGTCATTTTGGACTTACAGCTGTCCATGGAGGCGCAGGTCAATTCTGTGTCCAGGGCAGCTGTCTACCAGCTCCGTCTGGTACGCAGGCTGAGACCCTCCCTGCCCGCAGACTGTCTTGTCAGAGTGGTGCATGCTCTGGTTATCTCCCGCTTGGACTACTGCAATGCGCTCTACGTGGGCTACCTTTGGAAATGACTCGGAAACTGCAATTAATCCAAAATGTGGCAGCTAGACTGATGACTGAGAGTGGCCACCAAGACCATATAGCACCGGTCCAGAAAGATCTTCATTGGCTCCCAGTATGTTTCCGAGCACAATTCAAAGTGTTGGTGCTGACCTTGAAAGCCCGAAACGGCCTCAGCCCAGTATACCTGAAGGAGCGTCTCCACCCCCATCGTTCTACCCGGACACTGAGGTCCAGCACAGAGGGCCTTCTGGCAGTTCCCTCGCTGCAAGAAGTGAGGTTACAGGGAACCAGGCAGAGGGCCTTCTCGGTAGTGGCACCTGCCCTATGGAACGCCCTCCCAGCAGATGTCAAGGCAATAAGCAACTATTTTACTTTTAAAAGACAACTGAAGGTGGCCCTGTTTAGGGACGTTTTTAATGTTTGATGCTGTATTGTTTTTAATATTTAGTTGGAAGCTGCCCAGAGTGGCTGGGGAAACCCAGTCAGATGGGCAGGGTATAAATAATAAATTATTATTATATTAGCCTGGTCTCCCAGGTCCCATTCCACTAAATCACACTGGCTCTGACCCCACACGCATAGGTCGAGAAGGAGGTATCTGAGTCCAGGGGAGATGGGAAGCATAGGAAACTGCCTCACACCATCTGACCATTGGTCCACCTACCTCAATATTGTCTATCTGACTGGGAGCAGATCTCCAGCTTTTCAGCCCGGGAGTTTTCCCTACATTTATCTGAAAATACTGGGTATCAGAACTGTGACTTTCTGCCTGCTCTACCACGAGAACTGCATGATGCAACAGTCAACAAGGAACATTGCCTGCGAAGAATTTGCCTCCCACCGACTGAAGACATTTCCAAGAACTGCAAGCTGGATGTCATCTGAAGTCCGCGGTTCCACTTGATTGAAGAGGTACAATTACATCGTTGGGTGGAGGGCATGTCCCAAGTCCAGCGCTCACGTGCCCGAGGTTCCTATTATGAGGCACTCAAGAATGAAATTACCATCCAATTATTCCGGGGAGCATAACACATTTAATCAAGAGCTATTCTCCAATCCAAATCACACAGCCCTTGAAAGCTTGATCTGGAGTCGTTTGTGGGGGGAGAAGATGGGCTATTTGATGAAAATGGTCACATAATTTAAAGGTCTGAGACCAATTACAGATACTTTGCCAGAGGAGAAGTGGCAGTGGGGTAGAAATTTCTATTCCATGTCAAAGCAAAGTTCATTAAACACTATTTCTTGGGATGGCCAGAGGGGCTTACGATCCTTGGGGTTATTTATTTCTTAATTTTATTACATTTGCATTCCATTCTTTTTCCCTCCAGGGTAGGTTGAATATGGCATGCATAGTGTTTGCCTAACTTCTTAGACTCAAGGAAATGCTGGGGTTTGCTGATGGAATTGCAACAACTGACTCCTGGCCATGCCCTAGACCGGGCATCCCCAAACTCAGCCCTCCAGCTGTTATGGGACTACAGCTCCCATCATCCCTAGCTAACAGGACCAGTAGTCAGGGATGATGGGAATTGTAGTCCCAAAACAGCTGGAGGGTCGAGTTTGGGGATGCCTGCCCTAGACCAGTGTTTCCCAAACTTGGGTCCTCAGCTGTTGTTGGACTACAACTCCCATCATCCCTGACCACTGGTCCTGCTATCTAGATATGAGAGTTGTAGTCTGAAACATCTGGAAGGCACCAGGTTAAGAATGTAAGGTGAGTCTGCTGGAAGATGACCCATCCAGAATTCTGGAAGTTGTAATTTGTTAAGGGTGCTGAGTGTTGTGAGGAGAACCCTATTTCCTTCCTGGAGCTACAATTCCCAGAGTGGCTTAACAATCAGTCCATCTTTCCAGGGAACTCTGGGAATTGTAGCTCTGGGAAGGGGAAAGGTTCCCTCACTGCAAGAAGTGAGGCTACAGGGAACCAGGCAGACGGCCTTCTCGGTAGTGGTGCCCGCCCTGTGGAACGCCCTCCCATCAGAAGCCAAGGAAATAGACAGCTATCTGACTTTTAGAAGACATCTGAAGGCAGCCCTGTTTAGGGAAGTTTTTAATGTTTAATCATGTATTGTGTTTTTAATATTTGATTGGGAGCTGCCCAGAGTAGCTGGGGAAACCCAGCCAGATGGGCGGGGTATAAATAATAAATTATGATTATGATTATTGCCTAACCGCTCTCAGCATCCATAACAAACCACAGCTCCCAGATTTCTTCTGAGGGAGCTATGACTGTATAAATTAGCATAATCATTGCAGGGGATTGGACCAGATGATACCTACCGTCTTTTCCAACTCTACAATTCTATGATTCTATGACAGTATAATATTTTAAACATATGGTGTGAACATAACCTTAAATGACATTTAACAAATGTCTTTTTCTTAGTGTGGTCAAGTTTCACCCACACACTGCACAAATATAGAATTATACAACTTCATCTGTCCTCCACTTTTATGTATAAATTTAGAAAAATAAATTTTGTAGATAATGTAGATTCCACTGTGGCAGTAGGGCCAGGGCTCTGTCTAGTCAAGTTGTATGGGATCAGTTTCAAACTGTAGGCTCTGAGGATGTGGACAGACTGCTTGGATGAGTGAAAATGACCACCTATCTCCTTGATCCTTGCCCATCGCTCATAAAAGTGAGCTAGGCAGGGTTAGGCAATGGGTCCATGGGCTGGTGAGTCTTCCCAGACTTGCTTCAAGAAGTGGTTATTAAACTGCTTTAAATATATATTTTTTAAAACCCCACCATCTTTGGACCTGACCATTATGGCTAATTATCTCTCAAATCTCAAATCTTCCATTCCTGGGCAAGGTGATTGAGCAGGTGGTCGCTGAACAACTCCAGGCACACCTGGAGAATGCAGACCATTTGGATCCCTTCCAGTTTGGGATTCAGGCCCCATTATGGGGCTGAAACCACCTTGGTTGTGCTGGTCGATGGTCTCCAGCAGGCCACGGACAGAGCCATGTGTGTGGACCAGTGAAAGCAAAGAGTTGTCTGGAAAGGTCCCTGCTGGGTATGGGATTCAGTTTACAACAGCAAAAGAAAGTGCAGTAGAGATTGTTTGACTTAGTAAAAGCCATCATACACAATACAGATGTGACCAAACAGTTTTCTAAGTTCCTAAATTTTCCTAGTAGTGATGTATGGAAGTGAGAGCTGGACCATAAAGAAGGCTGGTCGCCGAAGAATGTATGCTTTTGAATTCTGGTGCTGGAGGAGACTCTTGAGAGTCCCATGGACTGCAAGAAGATCAAACCTCTCCATTCTGAAGGAAATCAGCCCTGGGTGCTCACTGGAAGGACAGATCCTGAAGCTGAGGCTCCAATACTTTGGCCACCTCATGAGAAGAGAAGACTCCCTGGAAAAGACCCTGATGTTGGGAAAGATGGAGGGCACAAGAAGAAGGGGACGACAGAGGACGAGATGGTTGGACAGTGTCCTCGAAGCTAGCAGCATGAGTTTGACCAAACTGCGGGAGGCAGTGGAAGACAGGAGTTCCTGGTGTGCTCTGGTCCATGGGGTCACGAAGTGTCGGACATAACTAAACGACTAAACAACAACAATTAAACAAACACAAAACACACTATATATAAACAGTTGCTTGAGGAAGTCTTCTCTCTCTCTGAGCCCAGAGAGGGCTTTCACTTTCAAAGCCGTTGCTTAGGCAAAGCTCACAAAGCATGTATAAAGTCCACTCGCCAAAGTCCTACAGCACACAGATCTCCAAGTCAAGTTCTCCAGTGGTCTTCCGATTCTCCAGCTTCTCCCCATCTCCACGCTTTATCTTCATATGTCTCCAGAATTTCTGCCTCAAAGGAATGCTGTGAAGTGAGCCTCTTACACAAGGCAGCACAGGAATCTTATATTGGGAGAGCAGCGCCACTCTGCTACTGGCTGCTGATGCCATCATCCTGAATCTTTTCGCTATAATGGCATAATAAGCTATAATGATAATGTCTCATCTCCTGTCAATTTGCTGGGTTTTAAATAGTTGCCATGCTTTCATTTCGCTTATTTCTTGCATGGTTGTTTTTGTATTTTATCTATTATAAGCCACCTTGAAAGGCAGCCTAAAAATATATCCATATATAAATACAATTATTTGCCTCCGCTGAAATGCCGCAGTTACTGTTTGTTTTTCTTTACTGCAACTTTAGATCAGATTATCCAATGACATGCAAACATCCATAGGCAACATTTTTTGCTTTCTGCCCTGAGTTCACTTAACTCAGCAGAACATGTCGGCAGATTCTGCAGTTCCACCTTTTCCAACTGCGGCCTGTGTTTAGTTCAGCTTAATTTGTTGTATGTTCACTGATGTAATTGCTGGCAGCTGTATCTAACTTCCACATCACTATTGATTTAAGGTTTGTCTTAATCTACAGTTTGTAGATAAAGATTTTAACTTATTGTGCTTGGGGCACACTTTCCATTTCTTTTTGTAATGAAAAATAGGCTGGAAATATTTTTCAACAAATATTAAATTATCATTATTTTAAAATAATTTGGGAGTGTCAGGTTAGGTTTTATGTAGCCTCAAAGGCTACATTCTACCTATTCTGTCACAAACAACATGCTTCTGTCAATCAGTTACTGGGAATAATAATAATAATAATAATTTATTATTTATACCCTGCCCACCTGGCTGGGTTTCCCCAGCCACTCTGGGCGGCTTCCAACAAAACACTAAAATACAGTAACCTATTAAACATTAAAATCTTCCCTGAACAGGGCTGCCTTCAGATGTCTTCTAAAAGTTTGGTAGTTATTTTTCTCTTTGACATCTGGTGAGAGGGCGTTCCACAGGGCGGGTGCCACTACTGAGAAGGCCCTCTTCCTGGTTCCCTGTAACTTGGGAACCACAGAAGGATACAGTGCTCTTTTACTCTGGCACCTGCTTACGGGCTTCCAATAAGCATCTTGTTGGTCACTGTGGGAATAAATGGACCATTGGCCTGATCTAAGAAGGCTCTTCTGGTGTTCTTAATCAAACAGGCAGGCATGGAGGACTCCCTGGTCCTGAATGGGGTAACTGTGCCCCTAAAGGACCAGGTGTGCAGCCTGGGAGTCATTTTGGACTCACAGCTATCCATGGAAATGCAGGTTAATTTTGTGTCCAGGGCAGCTGTCTGCCAGCTTCAACTGGTACGCCGACTGAGACCCTACCTGCATGCACACTGTCTCAATAGAGTGGCACACATTCTGGTTATTTCCTGCTTGGACTACTGTAATGTGCTTTTGTAGTTTTACCAGTTTCGTGGTATGTTCTCGTTTGTGACATTGGCCACAGTGACAATGACTTCAAACAAACGAGACAAAAAATCCACGTCGGCTATACATTTCCCCTGTTTTTCCCCTTAGTGTGAGTGTTGAGGCACATCCCTACACTACTTCCTCTAGGTGTGTGGATAATAATAATAATAATAATAATAATAATAATAATAATAATAATAATAATAATTTATTCCCCACGCATCTGGCTCGGTTTCACCAGCCACTCTGGGCGGCTTCCAACAGAATATTAAAATACAACAGTCTATTAAACATTAATGCCAATGACACAACCTTGATGGCAGAAAGGGAGGAGGAATTAAAGAACCTTTTAATGAGGGTGAAAGAGGAGAGCGCAAAATATGGTCTGAAGCTCAACATCAAACAAACGAAGATCATGGCCACTGGTCCTACTACCTCCTGGTAAATAGAAGGGGAAGAAATGGAGGCAGTGAGAGATTTTACTTTCTTGGGCTCCATGATCACTGTAGATGGTGACAGCAGCCACAAAATTAAAAGACACCTGCTACTTGGGAGAAAAGCAATGACAAACCTAGACAGCATCTTAAAAGTAGAGACATCACCTTGCCAACAAAGGTCCATATAGTAAAAGCTATGGTTTTCCCAGTAGTGATGTATGGAAGTGAGAGCTGGACCATAAAGAAGGCTGATCGCCGAAGAATGGATGCTTTTGAATTCTGGTGCTGGAGGAGACTCTTGAGAGTCCCATGGACTGCAAGAAGATCCAACCTATCCATTCTGAAGGAAATCAGCCCTGAGTGCTCCCTGGAAGGACAGATTGTGAAGCTGAGACTCCAATACTTTGGCCACCTCACGAGAAGAGAAGACTCCCTGGAAAAGACCCTGATGTTGGGAAAGATGGAGGGCACAAGGAGAAGGGGATGACAGAGGACGAGATGGTTGGACAGTGTTCTCGAAGCTACCAGCATGCATTTGACCAAACTGTGGGAGGCAGTGGAAGACAGGAGTGCCTGGCATGCTCTGGTCCATGGGGTCACGAAGAGTCGGACATGACTAAACGACTAAACAACAACAATTAAACATTAAATGCTTCCCTAAACAGGGCTGCCTTCAGATATCGTCTAAAAGTCTGGTAGTTGTTTTTGGTAGTCTGGTAGTTGGGATGTTTCTAATAATTTTTTCTGCCCATGATTTGCAATGCCAGTGACTAAAGCAGCACCGATATGCTCTGGATCTTTCATTCCTGAGCAATAAAGCAACTTTTTTCTACTTCCTGGTGTGACAAGTTCTTTATTAGGCAGAAGTTTTAAAGGTATACACACATATTTTTAATGGGCACATGTCAAAATGTTGCATTCCTCTCAAGAGCGGATGCCAGGTCTATACGAGTGGTGAACACATACGCAGTTTCAGACATGTACCTTGTAGCAACAAACACACACGAAATTGTGAAAGCAAATTCATTTGGTATGCTTCTTTTGTTTCATGACAGACATATATTTTAACAAATAAGGATGAGTACTTTCCCACAATTTCCAGTCAATTCTTGATGCAAACTTATCCACCCTGTCCACGTTTACTCACAGGACCCCTTGATTTCGACAGACCCTAGACTACGATCCTAAACACATTTATTCAGGAGTAGGCTCCATTGAGCAGAGGTGGGCTTACTCATGGGTAAATAGCACCCAGAGGATTGGGTTCCATGGCTGCTGAATCATATGCTAGCTTACTCAGAGGCCAGACCACACTGAAGTCAAAACGAATTTAGCGGGGTGAAACAGAAGCAGAAATTGTCCGCGATGCTATATCTGCGGCGATTCAAATATTCACATCAAATTTGTGTTCCGGGAGCCTCAGCGACACATTTCCAAATCTGGATTGTTTTAAACAATGCAGACAATGTCAGGCTGTTAGCCTTATCGCATCAAGGTGCGAGAAGTAATCATATTGAAGCTGGATAATTTCTGTTGTCTGGGTTTAAAAACTCAATTAATTGCCTGGGGGTTTTCATATGACAAGCCCTCTGAATTAATTCTGTTCCTTACAGATCACACATTACATAAGGCCCTCAGCTAGGGGGAACTCCCTCCTCTGGTGACATTTACATTTACATGATGAATCTAATGCTCCCGGCCACTTATATGTGCGGTATATTTTCCCCCCAGGCGCTCTTGGCTGAAAACCCTCAACCTTCCCTGTGCATATTAACCCGAAACGCCCTCCTAATTATGATTAACGATCATGTTCCCTCCTCCAGATGTCTGGAGGGAACTGTAAGGGGTGGCGTTGCTATGGCAACATCGAGTCCATTCCCATGGAGTCCATTCCATGAAGCAGTCCTCTCCTGAAGATTAAGGCTTATTCCGCACTTCACAGAGGGCGAAACAGCCAATGTTGACCCAGGCTGAAACTGGGTAAATGGAAAGCTGTGAGAAATGTCCTTGAAATGTCCCCTCCGAACTGGATGCGGTGGCCTGTTGCTGTAAAGTGATTTCCACAATTTTGCTTCTGGAATCTTGTTGCAATTCTGATAGTAAAGCATTTGTAGGGATGAGCCGAAAATCCACGCTGAGCCAAAAAGGCCTCCCAGAATTCAATGCACCATTTGTGGGTGATAAAATGAAACAAATTTGTGGAGGTGCAAATCAGCAAGGGCCACCAACCCTAGAATCATAGAATCATAGAATCATAGAGTTGGAAGAGACCACAAGGGCCATCGAGTCCAACCCCCTGCCAAGCAGGAAACACCATCAGAGCACTCCTGACATATGGTTGTCAAGCCTCTGCTTAAAGACCTCCAAAGAAGGAGACTCCACCACACTCCTTGGCAGCAAATCCCACTGTCGAACAGCTCTTACTGTCAGGAAGTTCTTCCTAATGTTTAGGTGGAATCTTCTTTCTTGTAGTTTGGATCCATTGCTCCGTGTCCGCTTTTCTGGAGCAGCAGAAAACAACCTTTCTCCCTCCTCTATGTGACATCCTTTTATATATTTGAACATGGCTATCATATCACCCCTTAACCTCCTCTTCTCCAGGCTAAACATGCCCAGCTCCCTTAGCCGTTCCTCATAAGGCATCGTTTCCAGGCCTTTGACCATTTTGGTTGCCCTCCTCTGGACATGTTCCAGTTTCTCAGTGTCCTTCTTGAACTGTGGTGCCCAGAACTGGACAGAGTACTCCAGGTGAGGTCTGACCAGAGCAGAATACAGTGGCACTATTACTTCCCTTGATCTAGATGCTGTACTCCTATTGATGCAGCCCAGAATTGCATTGGCTTTTTTAGCTGCCGCGTCACACTGTTGGCTCATGTCAAGTTTGTGGTCAACCAAGACTCCTAGATCCTTTTCACATGTACTGCTCTCAAGCCAGGTGTCACCCATCTTGTATTTGTGCCTCTCCTTTTTTTTGCCCAAGTGCAATACTTTACATTTCTCCCTGTTAAAATTCATCTTGTTTGTTTTGGCCCAGTTCTCTAATCTGTCAAGGCCGTTTTGAAGTGTGATCCTGTCCTCTGGGGTGTTAGCCACCCCTCCCAGTTTGGTGTCATCTGCAAATTTGATCAGGATGCCCTTGAGTCCATCATCCAAGTTGTTGATAAAGATGTTGAATAAGACCGGGCCCAAGACAGAACCCTGTGGCACCCCACTAGTCACTCTTCTCCAGGATGAAGAGGAACCATTGATGAGCACCCTTTGGGTTCGGTCAGTCAGCCAGTTACAAATCCACTGAGTGGTAACATAGTCAAGATCCTAGTGGCTGGGAGGCAGAATAACTCTGAATTCCAGTTGCCGGAATGTCCACAGGACAGGACATTAGATGTTCTCTAACTCCAATTCCCATCAGCCCCAGGCAGCATCCCCAATGGTCAGGGGCGAAGGGTTTTGTAGTCCCTCAACATCTAGCAACTGGCTTCCCAAACTTATGTCTCCAGCTGTTTTTGGAGTACAACTCCCATCATCACTAGCTTGCAAGACCAGAGGCATTCCAGGGGGTGGGGGCGGACCACTCCAGGTACCATTCCAAAGGGGGTGTGACAAAATGCCGACCCCCAATTGGCGACACCCCCCCAGGGTGTGCGCCGTAGGCCACACACCACTGGGACATGCGCCACACCCCCTGGGACGAGCGCCGCTCCAGGTACCAGAGCAGGTTGCTTTGCCTCTGAGCAAGACGAGTGGTCAGGGATAATGAGAATTGTGGTCCAAAAGCAACTGCAGACCCAAGTTTGGGAAACGCTGGCCTTGTGGGTCCCATGTCCCTCATCCCTGTGTTAGAGTCCTGGCTGGCGGTGACTCTACCAGCCCACAAATGGACTGGCGTGACCATGTAACAAGATGAGCAACCTCTTCCCCTATATCAAGGAGAATCAAGACATACATTTGAGGGTTGGGGAATAGTCAACATGGCGTCCAATCGGCGCACTCCAACTCCCATCAGCCACAAACAGCAGGGCCAATAGTTGGGGGTGATGGGAGTTGTAGTTCATCTCTAGAGGTCCATCTTGACTACCCCTTTCACATCGCAGTAGGGCACAGCTAATATATTTTTATTTTATTTTTTGTTCTGGAGTAAGTTTCCATATTGTGATTAGGAAGTATCCTGGCAACACCATGACTTACTATGGCTTTATAAAATTGTATTAATTGTTTGGATGAATCGGGTGTTGTTGTAGATAAATAGGTACCACTCTGGCGGGAAGGTAAACAGCATTTCCATGCACTGCTCTGGTTTTGCCAGAAGCGGCTTAGTCATGCTGGCCACATGACCCGGAAGCTGTCTGCTGACAAACGCCAGCTCCCTTGGCCAATAGAGTGAAATGAGCATTTAACCCCAGAGCTGTTGCGACTGGACTTAATGGTCAGGGGTACCTTTACCTTCACCTATACCTGTGCTTGATATTATAGCAGTGTTTGGGACATTTGTGTGTTTTCAAGGTTTTCAAGCAGAATACAAATATTAAATCAAATCCAAGTCAATAATCTGCTCCCTGATCTCGCTAATGGTTGAATTTTGCTTGCAAAGCAGGGGCGTGAGCCATAGTCTATTCCACAAAGCGAAACGAAGGAGCTGAAATAAGCTGGATGCAGCACTCTGTATACCACAATTTGAGGAGGGGGGGGGGGAACAATGGAGATTTCTTCACAATCATTTCCACTTCAGAGGCAGGTGCAAGAGATCCAAAATCTGAGAAATGAGAAGGTCATAATGTTCTATGCTGAAGCCACAATCTTTAAGCAATGGAGGTGCTTGGTTTGGAGAACTAACTCTCAGCTTAGTGATGAATCTGGGTGACAACATCTTCCCAAACTCCACATTCCTTTCTTCTGGTCCTTCCTGTTTCCTTTCGCCTTATCAGTCACCCCTAACACACCGAGGTTGTCATCTTGATGCCAGAACTCGATGGCACGGTCCACCTTGTCCTCTTCCTCCAAATCGGCATAAATCCATAGCTGTTGCCACGCCATTTCCGACAAATTTCTGCCTGTACCTTGAAAATCAAAGAGCTGCCATTACCAGAAAGCTGCCATTTCAGTTCTCAGACACAGCCAGAGTAAAAGTGCAAAGCTCTGTCGGTGACATTTGTTATATGTCAAGCACAGAAGGAATAAACCGAAAACCTTTGGATTATTCTTAGCTATTTTACACTTCAACTGAAATTTGTCAGTGCCAACAAATGCAAAAGTTGAGGTGTCAACTGTTGGCATCAGAAAACACAGTGGGCACTTTGGGGGGACTTTATCATTTTTCTAGTGCTGCATCATTATTATTTGCTTAGTTTCACTGTTTAACATCTACCTACCTTAGAGACTGAGGGACATGGGTGGCGCTGTGGGTTAAACCACAGAGGCTAGGACTTGCCGATCAGAAGGTCGGCTGTTCGAATCCCCGCAACAATGTGACCTCCCGTTGCTCTGTCCCAGCTTCTGCCAACCTAGCAGTTTGAAAGCACATCATGTGCAAGTAGATAAATAGGTACCCCTCCGGCAGGAAGGTAAACGGCGTTTCCGTGCACTGCTCTGGTTTGCCAGAAGCGGCTTAGTCATGCTGGCCACATGACCCGGCAGCTGTACGCCGGCTCCCTCGGCCAATAAAGCAAGATGAGCGCTGCAACCCCAGAGTCAGTCACGACCGGACCTAATGGTCCCTTTACCTTTACCTTAGAGACTGTTATGATATTAAGCAGCATATAAATATATAGAAGGAAATAAGCAGAAGCTTCCATAGCATCAGGTCATTTTTATTGATTGACTGATTCATAGAATCATAGAATCATAGAGTTGGAAGAGACCACAAGGGCCATCGAGTCCAACCCCCTGCCAAGCAGGAAACACCATCAGAGCACTCCTGACATATGGCTGTCAAGCCTCTGCTTAAAGACCTCCAAAGAAGGAGACTCCACCACACTCCTTGGCAGCAAATTCCACTGTCGAACAGCTCTTACTGTCAGGAAGTTCTTCCTAATGTTTAGGTGGAATCTTTTTTCTTGTAGTTTGGATCCATTGCTCCGTGTCCGCTTCTCTGGAGCAGCAGAAAACAATTGATTGATTGATTGAATCACAGAATCACAAAATCACAGAGTTGGAAGGGCCGTCACTTGGAAGATGGAGCAATCCTGTTTTCTCCTGCTCTGGAGGGCAAGACCCAAACCAATGGCTTCAAGTTACAAGGAAGGAGATTCCGACTAAACATTAGGAAGAACTTTCTGATAGTAAAGAGCTATTCAACAGTGGAACGAACTCCATCAGAAGGTGGTGGACTTTCCTTCCTTGGAGGTTTTGAAGCAGAGGTTGGGTGGCCATCTGTCAGGGATGCTTTAGATGAGATTTCTGCATTGCAGGGGGTTGGACTAGATGACCCCAGGGGTCCCTTTCAACTCTACAATTCCATCATTCTATGGCCATGCTGATGTTGGAGGCTGGGGGAAGCAATACTTTGTGTAACCACAAGAGGGCCACATCCTCACAAAGATGAGAACAGGGAAGGGTTTATACCAGGCTTCCTCAACCTCAGTCCTAGAGATGTTTTGAGACTACAATTCCCACCATCCCTGACCACTGGTCCTGCTAGCTAGGGATCATGGGAGTTGTAGGCCAAAAACATCTGGAGGGCTGAGTTTGAGGAAGCGTGGTTTATACTCTCTGCTTCTGTGTCTTGTTGCGCTTAGGATTTCCTGGCCGGATTTTGAATCGCTCAGTTTTGTTTTCTGCTGTGGTCATGGGAATCGCAAGCCTTTACTTCCCTGAAAACGCAGCCATGGCAGCCCCAGCTCTTCTTACCTCTTGGTTTAGGAAGCAGTACAGAACAGCAACAATGAAGCCCTGTATAACAAGGAGGAAAAAACACAGAAATTAAATTACTAAACCGGCAGCTGGAGAAACTCAGGTTTGCGGGCCAATTGGATTCCTCTAGACCTCTCTACCTGGTCCCTGGGATTTTCCATTGGCCATGCCTCCTCCCCAAAACCACACCACAGTCCCTCTCCCACACCCTCCTCCGGTCCCCCTCCCTTAAGATGTAATATGCCCCTGACAGGAATGGACCTTAGTAATATGGTGTCCTTGGTGAGGACCAAATTTGAGGCTCCCCCCCCCCAGCAGCTCCCAGCGCTCATATCGCCCTCCAAAAGTCAGGGAGGCGAGGTGCTGAGCTTGGAAAAGGAGCTGTGACGATCTGGCAGGGTCGTTGAGTCCTCCTGTCTCCTTCCCAAAGCTGGGCAAGTAGTAGTAGTAGTAATAATAGTAGTAATAATAATAATAATAATAATTTATTCTTTATACCCCTCCCCCACCTGGCTGGGTTTCCCCAGTCACTCTGAGTGGCTCCCAACAGAATACAGTGGTACCTCGAGTTACAGTTGCTTCAGGTTACAGACGCTTCAGGTTACAGACTCCGCTCACCCAGAAATAGTACCTCGGGTTAAGAACTTTGCTTCAGGATGGGAACAGAAATTGCGCGGCGGCGGGAGGCCCCATTAACTAAAGCTGTACCTCAGGTTAAGAACAGTTTCAGGTTAAGAACAGACCTCCAGAACAAATTAAGTTCTTAACCCGGGGTACCACTGTATTAAAAACACAATAAAACAACAAACATTAAAACATCCCTTTACAGGGCTGCCTTCAGACAAGTCAGATAGTTGTCTATTTCCTTGACATCTGATGGGAGGGCGTTCCACAGGGCAGGCGCCACCACCAAGAAAGCCATCTGCCTGGTTCCCTGTAACTTCACTTCTCGCAGCGAGGGACCTGCCAGAAGGCCCTCAGAGCTGAACGATGGGGGTGGAGATGCTCCTTCAGGTATAATGAGCAGAGGCCATTTAGGGCTTTAAAGGTCAGCACCAACACTTTGAATTTTGCTCAGAAACATCCTGGGAGCCAATGAAGGTCTTTCAGGACCGGTGTTATATAGCGCTAACTAGGCTTTGAGAAGAAGGACTCTAGGTCCCTGTCAGAGCCCTCACACCTCCTTCCTGAAGCAATAGCTTACTAGGCTTTGAGAAGGAAGCGGGAAGTCACCCCTTTCACTCATCACCCTGAGTTTTGGACGGCTGGGCCAGGGACACTTACCAGCAGAGGTATGTGATCCCTGGATGTTTGAATCACTAGGGAATGTGACCCCCCCAGGCTGAAGCAGGCTACTCAGCAATGGTCCAACTCTTTTGAAGGCAACTTCATCCATGATCAGAACGTTTGTCTTGTCACTGCTAGACTATACAGTGGTACCTCTGGTTGCGAACAGGATCCGTTCCGGAGGCCCGTTCGTAACATGAAAAGTGTGCAACCTGAAGTGCTGTATCTGCACAAGTGTGCGGCACGCTTTGGCGCTTGTGAGCATGTGCGAGTGGCGAAACCCGGAAGTAACCCTTTCCAGTACTTCCAGGTCACCGCGGGACACAATCTGAAAAAAACGTAACATGAAGGAAATATAACATGAGGTATGATTGAGAGCCAGTGTGGTGTAGTGGTTAAGAGTGGTAGACTCGTAATCTGGTGAACCGGGTTCGCGTCTCCGCTCCTCCACCTGCAGCTGCTGGGTGACCTTGGGCTAGTCACACTTCTCTGAAGTCTCTCAGCCCCACTCATCTCACAGAGTGTTTGTTGTGGGAGAGGAAGGGAAAGGAGAATGTTAGCCGCTTTGAGATTCCTTCAGGTAGTGATAAAGTGGGATATCAAATCCAAACTCTTCTTCTACCAGAAAATATGGCTGGGGCTGATGGCAGTCGAAGAGACAAAGGTACCTCAACCCTGATTTGTGTGAGCAATTCAGTCTGAGAGCAGCAGCAGTGAGCTAACTTGTGATTACAAACCAAGATGAGCCTCCTAAATCTAAGAGTAGCAGGCCCTGATTCTATAGCAGCATCGGAAACACCCATGCTGCTACAAGACTTAATCTCTGCAACAAAAAACAAAAAATCCTACAGTTGCACTATATAAAACTTTACTTAACAGGAAGAAATATGATTTAGAATATGAAAGACAAAGATGGAGTAAAGAGCTAGGAGTACAGATAACAAATGATATATGGGAGACATGTATGAAATCAATAGAAAAAGCCTCTATGGATTTAAGGCTCAGACTTATTCAACAGAAGATCGTATTTAGAGTCACCTGGACTCCAGCAAGATTATATTAGAAGAAAATAACAAGTGCAGATAATTGCTGGAGATGTGGAAGTAAAAAAGCGAACTTAACACATATGTTGATTAACCGCCTGACAATCAGACCATTTTGGAGCAAGGTGAGGATATTTATAGCAAAAGTAATAAAAAGAAACTATTATTTAGGGGAACCAAATTTAATTCTGAATTATATTCCAGAAACTTGGAAGATCTCAAGGGGTCAAAAAAAGTGGTTGTTTTGCGCTATATTAAAAGCAAAAAAAACTTGTTTTGATGAATTGGAAGAGTTGCAAAAAGATTCCACTGAGCATATGGATTGATATTATGGACAGATTAGCTACATACGAAGGAATTGCTTGTCGATGCAAAATAAGAATGGATAAATACAAAGAAATTTGGAGCGAATATCTAAGTGACAAGGCAGATAACAGTGGGAAATAGAGGGGGGAGAGAATGGTGATAAACAAGGAGTAGGCATAGAGACATCACCTTGCTGACAAAGGTCCGTATAGTTAAAGCTATGGTTTTCCCAGTAGTGATGTATGGAAGTGAGAGTTGGACCATAAAGAAGGCTGATCGCAGAAGAATTGATGCTTTCAAATTCTGGTGCTGGAGGAGACTCTTGAGAGTCCCATGGACTGGAAGAAGATCAAACCTATCCATTCCGAAGGAAATCAGCCCTGAGTGCTCACTGGAAGGACAGATCCTGAAGCTGAGGCTGCAATACTTTGGTCACCTCATGAAAAGAGAAGACTCTCTGGAAAAGATCCTGATGTTGGAAAAGATGGAGGGCAGAGAAGGGGACGGCAGAGGACGAGATGGTTGGACAGTGTTCTCGAGGCTACCAGCATGAGTTTGACCAAACTGCGGGAGGCAGTGGAATACAGGAGTACCTGGCATGCTCAGCTCCATGGGGTCACGAAGAGTCTGACACAACTAAATGACTAAACAACAACAACAGCAAGGCATAGGGATATTACTGTATCCAAATTTGTATTGTCAATTTGTGTTATTATTGTTATTATGGTTTTTTGTTGTACGTGTCTTTTAAGTTTGGTGTTTGTACTGACTGGAAAAAGTGAATAAATAAATAAATAAACAAAAACAACAACTCAGCAGTGGCAAAGCACACTTGTAAAATCTGATTGATCCCTTAAGTCCATACTTCACCTGGAATGATCCAATGCAGAGCTCTAGGGAGAGGCGAACCCCCACGTTGGCATAATCGGGAAGAAAATTGAAGATGATGTAATGCGTCCCAAACAGAGGGATGAGGAGCAGAGTCGACTTACAGAGGCGTCTGGGTTTGGGAGGAGAAATCGGGAGAAAAACACGGTCATGACACCCTGGCTTACAGGAAACGGGCACAAGATGGCGCTCCCAGCATCTCAATTGATCTAAAGTGACTCACAGGGCCCGTTGGATCTGGCAAGGCAAGAAATGTGGGGAGCCGCCAAATGGTGGAATGTGAGCTAATGGAACAACAAGCAAACAGATCCTAGCTTTGTCCCCACTGCCTATCTGTTGACGGGAGGCAGTGCTAATGAAATATACTCGTAGTCGAGAGTCGATTTCATGCTCTTTATTCAGCTCATAGTGGTGAGGAGGAATGGAAGTTCCCCCAGAATGTCTGCTTTATATACATTATTTACACAATGGGACCCATGTGATTGGCTAATTCCAGGATTCTCCTGTAGGCCAATCAGGTTGCGGATTCACTTCCACCTGGAACTGGATTGGGTGGCTCCTGTGGACCAATCAGACTGCTGCATTCTGGGTCCTATTGTTCTAGGACCAATCAGACTGCTGCATTCTGAATCCTATTGTTCTAGGACCAATCAGACTGCTGCCTTTTGGATCCTATTCAACTCAGTACATAACAGCTAACAAGGAGGTGCAGCCCTTGGCACCTCCTGCGCTGGTTGTAAGTAAGGACACAGGTGGGTGTGACGTTAACATATGAGAGTGCTGGAGGTGAAATAGTTAAACAGGTTACCCAATCAGAACCCAGGGGGTGGAGTCAGAGGGACTATAAAACCAGCTCTGGGAGGGGCAAAAGGGGAGTTCGTTGGGAGTTGGGTGGTTGGTTGGAGTGGGAGTGAATTGGGACAGAGTCTGTGGGTAGGTTGAGTTAGTGTAGCGAAATAAGCTGAGTCAGGAACAGTTAGGAGCTAGGAAGACAATATCTGAGAGGTAAATATCTGAGAAGTAAATATCTGAGAGGTGGTTTAGTGAGGGAGAGCAGGTAGCGGAAGTTATAGGTCTGGATAGGCACCCTATGATTGTAATTGACCGATGCCGTTTATGAAACCACACGCTTGTTAAACTGCAATAAATAAACCAAAGTTTATGTTCCAATTTAACCCTCACTGGACTCAGTATTGTACCAGGTAGGGCCTGGGTGGTGGCAGCAAGAAATAAAGTGGTGGCACAGGGATCAATAGCCGGTGAAAAGTCTGGGGACCTTGTGTGATCGCCACAGTGGGGACTGGCTGAGATTGGTGGATCAGTGCCCCATTCCCTCATACTCTGTGGCCATGAATCCTGTACATTTGCTAAAGGAACTCCCTTCCATCCTAAGCTTTCTACCACTCAGGCAGAGGGAGAGGTCTGGAGAAGGACCACACTACTGGCTGAGAGACTAGAAATGTTTGGCTTCTCCTCTCCTCGAACTTTTATAACTAAGAACTAAGTGCTTGGGTTTGCTTGTTTTTCCTCCTCCCTCCTCCTCCCTTTTTTCCTTTTGTTCTGTGCCTCTTAGATCGCAAGCCTGGGAGCAGGCACTGCCTCATTACTGAAATGTACAAGCCATTCCGGGAGCCTTTTTAGCCAAAGAGTAGGGTTGTTTTTTTTTAATGCCTGAAATAAATAAAATAGTACATAAACAATCATTCCCAATGTGTCACACCCCCACCCCAGATGTTCTAGAATTAAGGAATGAAAAAGAAACATTCCACTACCTTCACCCCATTCCAGATTCATAGGAACCTTAGATCTTTCTCTAAGCCCTCTGCTCAAAAATATGTTCACAGTATGCAGCCTGCCAGCACTTCCTGCTGGCTGGTTCCACTCAATTCACCTGTACTGAGATGAGTTGTTGAAACTGATTTGCCCCGGATCCAGTTTTTTCAGCAGGATTCTGATGATGTTGATAAAAAGAATGAAGTTGACCTGTCCCGGATGTAGGGAGGAGAGAGGGGAAGAGGGAAGAAGAGAGCACAGTTAATGTTAAGACAATATATTTTTTTTATTGATTGATGGATTGATTGGCCGCCCTTCACCAGATTTAAAATATATCCCCCAAAATGTTCTGGATGGAGAAATGATCTTGAGCGCTGAGGGTCTGCTTTGCGGGAATAGGGGAGAATATTCAAATCATATTCTGAAAAACACACTCGTTTTCTTTCTTTTCTTTTCAGATATATTTACAGTGGTACCTCTGGATGCGAACAGGATCCGTTCCAGAGCCCCGTTCGCATCCTGAAAGGAATGTAAGACGCAACTGCGCATCTGCGGCTGTGCGGGTCGCGTTTGGCCACTTCTGTGCATGCGCGTGACATCATTTTGAGCATCTGCGCATGCGCGAGTGATGAAACCCGGAAATAACATGTTCTGTTACTTCCAGGTCACCACGGAGCGCAACCTGAAAACGCTCAACTTGAAGCGTATTCATCCCAAGGTATGACTGTATTGATACTTGCCCAAAGATATACAAAAGTTCATACCCAACACAAGCACACTCTTTTTCTATGGGAGTTAAAAGAGAAAAAAAATCTCAGAAAACCCTCTTCCGAGAAGGTTTGGCTTACTCTGCAATAAACCACGACATTAACAACAACAGCCAAATAACCACTAGAACCACCAGATAAAACTAAGCTGTAGGCAAAATTTAAAAAGGCCTTGATCAACAGAGACTGGGATGAAGTGTTAGCAGTTTGTGAACTTCTCTCTCTCTCTCTCTCTCTCTCTCTCTCTCTCTCCCTCCCTCCCTCCCTCTCCCTCTCCCTCTCCCTCTCCCTCTCCCTCTCTCTCCTTAACACACACACACACAGTTATGAAAGCCAGAACATCCCACCATTCAAGTGTAAAGGTAAAAGGTAAAGGGACCCCTGACCATTAGGTCCAGTCGTGGCCAACTCTGGGGTTGTGGCGCTCATCTCACTTTATTGGCCGAGGGAGCCAGAGTACAGCTTCTGGGTCATGTGGCCAGCATGACCAAACCGCTTCTGGCGAACCAGAGCAGCACACGGAAACACCGTTTACCTTCCCGCCGGAGCGGTACCTATTTATCTACTTGAACTTTGATGTGCTTTCGAACTGTTAGGTGGGCAGGAGCAGGGACCGAGCAACAGGAGCTCACCCTATCACAGGGATTCGAACCACTGACCTTCTGATCGGCAAGTCCTAGGCTCTGTGGTTTAACCCACAGCACCACCCGCGTCCCCATTCAAGTGTACAAAAAGGCAAATAGGATACATACCCCAACAGAAAAGATAATGGGTCCTTTGATTAGCCACCAGTAAGGAGAACCTTGGTTTGCATCCCAGCAACTGGAAAGAACATGCAATGGTTAATGCAAATGAATATGCGATCTTTTCTGAATATTGTATGACTGAATTATTTATCCTTCTTCTTGTGTCTCCCTCTCCATTGGTATTGGTGGAGTGGGGGGTGGCCCTACTATTTTACAGAGACAGCTGCCTCAGGTGACAGATGCTGGCAGCAATGAAATGTGGGAAGACAGTGCTTGTATGTGCAACACAGCTGACCTGTGGCACCCTCTAAACACGGCAGTCTTCAATTGCTTTGTCTCATTTTTGCATCACTTTACAATCTCTTTTGTTTAAAAAGTCCTCCCCCAAAATTTGCCAGCATTTTATTGTGTATTTTTTAAAACTGCTTTGCCCAAATCAGGGATGTCCCTGGAAGACAGGTACACTTGGAGGGTCTGAGACGAGAAATGCCATAAGGGACTTCCGGTGTGGTGTAGTGGTTAAGAGCGGTAGACTCGTAATCTGGGGAACCGGGTTCGCATCTCTGCTCCTCCACATGCAGCTGCTGGGTGACCTTGGGCTAGTCACACTTCTTTGAAGTCTCTCAGCCCCACTCACCCCACAGAGTGTTTGTTGTGGGGGAGGAAGGGAAAGGAGAATGTTAGCCGCTTTGAGACTCCTTTTAGTAGTGATAAAGCAGGATATCAAATCCAAACTCTTCTTCTTTACCTGAGCAATAATGATCTTCCAGGCAATTTTTTTGGATTTTTGTGTGTGTTAAGCATCAGCCCAACACTAATTTGACCACTTTAAGCCTGCACATCTTGTGATACACACACACTACAATCCAAACACAGGTCAACAGCCACCACTTGCAACGTTTGCAATAGCAGGTTGACCACCAAAAAGCAGATGAGCACCTCCAAGGTGAGTAACCATGCATGGCTCATAGATCCATTGCTTGGTGGGCCAGTATTTCTGGAAGCCTGGATTACTTTCTTGTTTCCTGTGCCTCCCCCCACCCTCATTTTTATGAATCTGAACACAGGACATGACTCACGAAATGTCTTCGAAATGCACCTTGACTAATATCCACAGTATGGTAAAAAACGTTGGAACACCTGTAGGATTGAAAACAGAGGACACGGTGATTTTTATGGATGCAATCAACCCACATAATTTTCCAAAACCAACCACCTACTTGTTAAGGGGACAGATCCTTGATCTGTGTCTCTAGAGCAGGTGTGATGAACCTTTGGATCTCCAAATGTTGCTGTACTACAACTCCCATCATCCCTGGCCATGCTTGTTGGGGGCTGATGGGAGTTGTAGTCTAGCAACATCCAGACAGCGGTGGTGCATATGCCCGTGCTGCCCAGGGTGGGCGCACTCCCGAGGGGGGCATGACATGCTCCTGACGGGGAGTGTGGTGCGGAGGGTGCCCTCCCAGGCACGGGATAGCCGCTCGGGTGCCTGGTGTTGGGATTCCATTCCACCCTTTGCTGCAGACATGGGATTGCTACATGTCACATGTCTGTTTACATTCCAGCATAGATTGCTGGTGTGAGAGGAACTTCCGCTCTGTATAGCTTTTGTTTTCTGTCTCTTTCCAAGAAGACGGCATCTTTTCTTTGCCCTGATTTATGTATAATAAATGCGTAGTTTATTATGTGTCTACAGCCTCAAGCCTCTTCTGTTGTGCAGTTTACACTGCTGAGTAAAGTGTGCTCAAGTCTGCAAGCTCTGCATGTTGGAGCAGAGGTTGATGGATCTCCGCAGCGGTAGGGCTGAGGGGCGAAGCTTCAGCCAAGCCAACTGGCCTTTTTGACCCCCGATTCTGACATTGAGGTTATGGGCCCAGATCTGAGGCTTTACACTGGAGTAGGACTGCTATTAGCTGCTGCAGTGTTCTGGGGATTTATGAGGTAATGTGCAGCGTGCACAGGATCAGAGTTCAAGGGCAAATTCCAGCCAGGCAAAAGTTAGTGAGGGGAGTGGTCTGGAGAAACGTCTAGGGGCCAGACTTGGGGTGGCTTGGAGAGCAGCATTTGGCTTGCCAGCCTGAGGTCCACCACTGCTGCAAGTCCTCCTCACTTACCCCAGCCAAACAGCATGAGCCACCAGTAATATTTTCTTCCATGGGGAAAGGACGACAGCAGCAGGCAGTTGAGGTAGAGAGCTTCCACCAGCAGCCACATGAAGTTAGCCATTGTGAAATATTGACAGAAAACCACCGAGATCTTGCATTCGGTCTAAAGAACACAGAAAGTGAAACTTCAATGAACACCTTCATTTGTAGGGCATTGCTTTGGTTTTTTTGGTTGTGTGTGTGTCTGTTGTTATTCTTACTATTATTTCTTCGATTTGCATACTGCCCCTCATCAAAGATCTCATGGCAGTTCACAGCATAGAAATACAAAACAGAAACACAAAAGACATAATATGAACAAGAACAAACCAAACCCATAACCCTTCTATAGGTGCCCCGACATATTGCACAAACTACCCCTGAGTTTCAGGGGAGCTTCAGAAGGAAATTATGGAGAGGGTAGAAACATTCATTCAAATCTGAAAGCAAAGGAAAAAACCTCCAGGTATTATGGACTACAGCTCCCATAATCCATGGCCATTGTCTGTGCTTGCTGGGGCTGATGGCAGTTGGAGTACAACATTTGGACACAGGTTCCTCACCCCAGTTCTAACAGCATCCATGTGCAGGATTTGTAGATTTGGGGCATATCCGTTTCTCATTTTTCAGACTCTCCACATTTTGCAGCAATTTGTGAATTTTATTTTTAAAAGATTCGTCAGCCTAACCTTACTGTATGCTTGTGAAACACGGACCACTTATAAACGCCATCTCCAACTCCTCAAAAGATTCCATCAATGGTGTCTCAAAAAAAAAAAAATACACATCACTTGGGAAGACAGGCAAACTAATGCCAGTGTACTGGAAGAAGCAAAGATCACCAGTGTTGAAGCCTCGATTCTTCATCATCAACTTCGTTGGACTGGTCATGTTGTGCGGATGCCTGATGATCGTCTTCCAAAGCAACTACTCTATTCTGGACTTTAAAAATGGAAAGCGTAATGCTGGTGGTCAACAAAAGAGGTTTAGAGACTCTATCAAGGCAAATCTTTAAAAATGTAGTATAAACACCGACAACTAGGAAACACTTGCCTGTGAACGCTCCAACTTGAGAACAGCCTTTACCAAAGGTGTCACATGCTTTGAAGACACTCGAACTCAGGACGAAAGGGAGAAATGTGCTGAGAGGGAGGCACACTTGGCAAATCCACACCGTGATCAACTCCCACCCGGAAACCAATGTCCCCACTGTGGAAGGACGTGTGGATCCAGAATTGGCTTCCACAGTCACTTATGGACTCATTGTTAAAACCATGTTTATGGAAGACAATCTTACTCGGCTTTGAGGGATCGCCAAAGAAGAAGAAGAAGAGTGCAATTTTCTTTCACCAATGCACACGTTTCCACAAGCAGTTTTCCCTAATATAATGCATTTTGTATGTTATTTTTACGAATAAGTTCCTTTTTTATGTTTCCTTCCTCCCAGTGCTATTTTTCTAGATAAAGAAGTGCCAGAACTCACCATGAATGCCTCCCTTATTCTCTTAGAACAGCAATGGTGCCCAACCTAAGAGGTGCTGGAACAGAGTTCTGGTGAGTTCCAGCTGAAAAAAAGCCTTACTTCCCCTGATATGTGCATTTTTGTAAACATTGTTTGCAGTTGGAGGCAAGAAAGCTTCCAAATTTGCTGGAAACCAAAAGAGGTGAGGGCTGCTTGTGGGTTTCCACAGGCATCTGGTGAGCACAGGATGCTGGACTAAATGGACCACTGGCCTCATCCTCCAGGCTCTTATGTTCTTATGTTTGGACAACTTCATCACAAAATTCAGATAAGTGCGAATTTTGAAAACTAGCTGTGTTTCGGTTTGCATTTTATCATCATTATCGTTATTATTAAATTTATACTCCAACTTTTTCCCTGACAGGGACTCACGTTGGTTTGCAGATTAAAAAACGAAAACAGCTAAAAACAAAATGTTTTGGAAAATTCTGATTTGATAGATTTGGCCTTGAATGAGTGCTGAGTTGCTGGTTTTCTCCCATCCCTCTCAGGGTCTTGTTAGACCCAGAGAAGTGGTGGAGAGGGACCTTCAGTCTCAGCAACTGATTCATGAAATTTAGCTGCTGTGCTCCTAATGCCTGACACCCAGCCAAGGCTGTGAAGATTGTATTCTTGTTAATAAAATGTTAACTCCGACTTTGAATGGTGTGATTTACTGCCGGCTCACTCTGTGACAGACCCTGTCTCCAGCTGAAAGCAGAATACCAGATTACATGAAGCTTTGTTCTGCTAGAGCCAGGCAGTTGGTGTGTCCCCCCCCCCTCCAGGTTCTTCAGAAGGTTTCCAGGCTATAGTTTGTGTTTTAGGAAAAGGAGCAAGCAGAAGAAAGCAGCCCTGGTACCCATGTGGCCATGACACACACAGATGAAAACCAGAGATACAAGCAAGTCACACTTTTTTACACCTTACCGTGGAAAAGCTACAATAGTCAACATCTTCTGTTTTGAAAAGAACCTCATCCTTGACGAAGACGGCAATGGTCTTCAGGATGAAGGTGAAGAAGAGATGGACATGGATGTAGTTTCTGGGGCAACGGAGCCTCCTGCAGGAGCAGAACATGGAACCATAAGAGGCTGAGAGCAGAAGCTAAGAGACTGTCAGTGTCAACACTATGCTTGTCTACCTAGTAAACTTAAGTAATAGTAATAGTAATCATTGTCGTCGTCATCAAAATTTTGTTATTTATACCCAGACATTCTGGCTGGCTTCCAATGCATATAAAAACACAGAACATTTAAAACTTTCTGATACAGGGCTGCCTTCAGATGTCTTCTAAAAGGTGTATAGCTCCTTGACATCTGATGAGAGGGCGTTCCACAGGGCGGGCACCACCACTGAGAAGGCCCTCTGCCTGGTTCCCTGTAACTTCACTTCTCGCAGTGAGGAAACCACCAGAAGGCCCTTGGAGCTGGACCTCAGTGTCCGGGCTGGACAAGGGGGTGGGGACGGTCCTTCAGATATACTGGGACAGAGACCATTCAGGGTTTTAAAGGTCAGCATCAACACTTTGCTCGGAAACATACTGGGAGCCAATGTAGATCCTTTAAGTGTTAAATGGTTCTGACAGCCACTCGCTGTCACCAGTCTAGCTGATGTAATAAAAGATAGCTCAATGTTCAGGCAGAAATGAAATCCCTTTGGAGGAAGGAATTCTCCTAAATTCACATACCTCTTGTAGTCCCCCCCCTCCCTCAGAAAAGCCTGCTACCTGTCAGGTTCCCATGAAAATACCTGAATGTGATGAGGACCATGATGGCCATAGCAAGGGAGGTGGTGGAGATGCTATAGCCCACAGTGTAGATGGTTTTGACGGTTGTCAGGTAGGTGTGCTGAAATGGAAGGAGAACAAGGGCATCGGCGGAATGAATCTTATTACAAAATATTGAACCATTTGAAAGACGCCGTACTAGAGAAGGATTTGGCGGTAACATTGAACTATCTCCTGCAAAATAAAAATGGCTAAATCATGGGGGGGGGGAGGGAGCCACCACCAGCAGCCCATCTCAGAATGGTTTGAAAGAATCTGAGATATTCTAAAGTTGATTGAATACATGTCCTACAATAGAGCAACGAATGTACAAACAAAGAGATTCTTGCAAAGAGGGGTACCATCAGTTATGATCTGGGAGGATAAATGCCCTGTTGTATGTTATGCAATGGTCTGAGAACCTCACTGGCCTGGCTGCATTTGAACGTCAGTTTCATGTGGATATCTGTTTGGACATCTGGAGGCTGTATGTTGACTTATATGTTTGACTTAAGGTATATGTATTGGTAGGGAGTGGGTGGCCCTGTGGTTTAAACCACTGAGCCTCTTGGGTTTGCTGATCAGAAGGTCGGTGGTTCGAATCCATGCGGCAGGGTGAGCTCCCATTGCTCTGTCCCAGCTCTTGCCAACCTAGCAGTTTGAAAGCAAGCAAGTAGATAAATAGATACCACTGTGGCGGGAAGGTAAACAGCATTTCCATGTGCTCTGGTTTCCGTCACAGTGTTCCATTGTGCCAGAAGCAGTTTAGTCCTGCTGACCACATGACCCGTAAAGGTGTCTGTGGACAAACGCCGGCTCCCTCGGCCTGAAAGCGAGATGAGCGCTGCAACCCCATAGTCACCTTTGACTGGACTTAACTGTCCAGGGGTCCTTTCCCTTTACTTACAAGTATTGGTGGCTTCTGTGCCCACTGATGGTGGGGTTTTGATATTTCTTTTTTGTTTAATGCATTTCTATTCAACTCTTAAGCCAGGAAGGTTCCCACAGTGACTTACATACATCCAATTAAAGCAGGATTGTCCCTGCCCACAGGCTTACAATCAGAAGAAACACGACACACTGGTCTCCCAGGGTAAGAGGCTGGGAGGAGAAAGGAAAAATACCAGGTGAGAGCTGGGAGGAGCAAGCTGAGAATTACTTTGAAGAGAGGACTCCATATTGCACTTACTTTGTTTGAATTTTTGTAACCGCTATTTTATTGTATTATGGAAAACTTTAATAAAAATTGAATTACCAAAGAAACATGATAACACAAGGGGAAAGGGGAACGGGAGTGATGGAGAATGAAAACTCAGGCACCAATTCTTAAACAGTTATTATTAGTACTATTTGTAAATTCTCTCTCTCTCTCTCTCTCTCTCTCTCTCTCTCTCTCTCTTCACACACACACACACACACACACACTTCTTTCCCCTTCTCTTTCTTTTTGCTAACTTTGTAAGTATTTTTTTTAAAAAGAAAATAAATGCTTTTAAATAAATAACAATTCTCTGTGGCCTTTAGCTACTGTTCCGAAACACTACCCACTTCCCCTTGCATTGAAATATTGCAAATAGAAAGCAGATTTGAGGCTTAATGGTCAATTATAAGCAAATGGCAGACAACAATAACACGTGTGAGCCACAACAATAATTCAGATTTCCATTCTACTGCTTGGAAAAAGATGTGCGCTTTTGAACAGGGAACACAGTGTGCCTTTCAGACCACTGTGGATAATCTTTCCTTTGTGGTTGTTTGTTTGTTTACTGCCACCATCCCACTCTTTGGCTCCAGAGGGTTTCCAGCAAACAATTAAATATTGAAACTACTAGGTTAAAAAAAACAAAAACAACAACCCACATGAACAGAGCATATAATTATAAAATAGTGGAATGGTAAAAACAAATACCATAGAATCACAGAATTGTAGAATTGCAGAGTTGGAAGGGACCATGAGGGTCATCAAATCAAACTCCCTGCAATGCAGAAATCTTTTGCCCAACGTGGGGCTAGAACCCACAATTCTCATGCTATAAACAAATGAACAATCTGGGACAAGCAAGCATAAGCTCCTGAAATTCTTCAGGTATAGATTCCAACAAATCTTCAGAAACATCGTGTGCTCTACACTGAACAACCAAACGGTTTTGAACCTCAACATCCCTCCCTGCAGCCTGCTTCGGAAATACCAATTATTAGAGATAGTTTTTTAGTCTTCGAAACCTCAGAGGAGGCAGGAACACCACTGAGCTCATAACTTAGAAGCCTTGGAGCCAACCGTCTCAGCATTAGCAAGCGCCAGGGGGTCCCCAAGAGGGTTGCTAGGCAACAAGGCTTTCCTTTCCAAACAGAGCTCTGCCACTATTAGTTTGGAGCAAATGTGTAGGAGTGGCCCAAAGAAAAGCAGGAGATTGGCAGATTAAAAAAGCATGAAGACCAGTCTTCCACAGGACAGGAAACATATGGTGCTTTGTTCAACAAAAATATAAAACATGGCTGGGGAAACCTGTGGCCCTCCAGGTGTCACACTAACCCCAGCTCATGTGGAAGACGGTCAAGGATGAGAAAACCTGCAATATCTGGATGGCAACAGCTTCCCAACCCTGGTACAAAACCAAGGAAGTAGCCCAGACTTTGTGGGATGTAACACCACTGGAGCAGTCAAATACAAAATTTCCTGTTTGCCCAGAGTGGACACACAGGGGAGTGTTGCTCCAGCCAGGAGGACTTCCTGTCTCACCTGGTCTGGAGCATCCTCCTCCTGTGTGTGACCAGGTAGGTGGGCGTGACCCTGGCAGACCCTACAAAAGGGCCAGTCACACAGCCATCTTCCCTTCTCCCTTCTCTCTCTTGACTCTTCCTGGTGCTCTTATGCTGTCTGCTGGCTCTCAGCCAGCAGCACATGGGCTCATTCACCACATGGGACGAAGCCACACTCTCTTCTGTAACTACAAACTAAGGCCTGCCTTCAGGGGTCATGCTGTGAACTGAATGTAAGTAAACTTCTTATTACTTTTAAAAGAAGACTGTTGTGTCATTATTGTTTTAAAGAGGGAGTTAAAGGGAGTTAAAGGAGTTAAAGGGAAAGGGAAAGTTTAAGGGATGTGGGTGGCACTGTGGGTTAAACCACAGAGCCTAGGGCTTCCTGATTGGAAGGTCGGCAGTTCGAATCCCTGTGACAGGGTGAGCTCCCGTTGCTCAGTCCCTGCTCCCATCCACCTAGCAGTTTGAAAGCA
Source organism: Podarcis cretensis (assembly GCF_951804945.1). Taxonomy (NCBI): domain Eukaryota; kingdom Metazoa; phylum Chordata; class Lepidosauria; order Squamata; family Lacertidae; genus Podarcis; species Podarcis cretensis. Next base: position 8,091,849 of record NC_137181.1, read on the forward strand.
CGTCAAGTGCAAGTAGATAAATAGGTACCTCTCCTGCAGGAAGGTAAATGGCATTTCCATGTGCTGCTCTGGTTCACCAGAAGCAGCTTGATAATGCTGGCCACATGACCTGGAAGCTGTATGTCGGCTCCCTCAGCCAATAAAGCAAGATGAGCACCACAACCCCAGAGTCGTCCGCGACTGGACCTAATGGTCAGGGATCCCTTTACCTTAAAGGGGAATTTACTAGGAACAAATCCAATCTGGACAAACCAGACTGGATTGCTTAACTCAAGAGATTCTAACGAATCTACCAACAAGCTTCCTGCAATGTACAGGGAATGTGCTCTGCTACTAGCTCACTAGCGTGAGTGAGGAAGGATAATATTTAATCAATATATCCTCTCCTACTATCCACAACATACCCACAGACTTGAGGCTGGTAGAGCTGGGAATGGTTCACACCAGCAAGGCCTTTGATGTTTACAACAGAGCAGAGCAGGGAGCTGTCCGCCCATTCCCTGACACCAGTGGTGCTGAATCTGAGTAGTAGCCCTTATAGGGCTCCTCAGAATATGTTGGGGACTTAGACCAGAGGCCTGGGTTAGGGAGAAGGCAGGATGGCGCCATTCTAGACTCTTGAGTCAGAAGCCAAACTAAGCACCCCTTTTAAATGGTAGCAATTTAATGCCAAAGCAGTGTACTGGCTAGATCAGGAGAGGGGACTTATGGACCTCCATATGTACTTGTACTTTGGCTCTCAACAGGCCTAGCTGGCATGCCCAGTAGTCAGGGATGATGGGAGTTAAAGTCCAACAGCATTGGAAGAGCTTCAGAGTCACACTCAACTGTGAACCTAAGCCAATTTCTCTCTCTCTCTCTCTCTCTCTCCTTCCCTCTTTCCCTCTCTCTGTCACGTACACCACCCTGAACTAGGGGATAATTTTAATTCAGTTCACGTTAAAGTCAGAATTGACCAAATCCACACTTCCAAAAGCAATATGTGGACCAAAATTCACCCATCCTTCAAAATTTACTTTTCTTGGAATTTTGGAATGTCGTTCTCCTGCCAAGTACTGTGTACAAGAACGCATACAACACACACAAAATCATCACGTTATGGAAAATTGTTTTGAAAGACAAAAGTGTATATTAGAAAGTGACACTAAAATCTGACCCGTTTTGATGAAAATAAATCACATACGGGTGTGGAAATGTGCAGAACAGAACCTGAGATTTGAAAGGAGAGAAACAGGAAATGATCACACTCACCAAACCCTATTCTGAATTTCTTGGAAGAAATGGGGGGATGTAAGAAATACGTTCCCCTTCATGGATCACTGCCTTGTCATGGCGAAGGGGTTTGGATAACTCCAAGACACTATGAGCTATGCCTTGCAGGGCCACCCAAGACTGGCAGGTCATAGCTGAGAGTTTAGACTAAATGTGATCCACCTGGAGAAGGAACTGGCAAACCACTCCAGTATTTTGCCAAGAAAACTCCATGGACATAAATAAGGAGAAGCTTTGAGAAGAAAGTGAGAGTTTCCAAGGCACGCACTGGTTCACGGGGTCACGGAGAGTCGAACATGACTAAGACAACTAAACAACAACAAAGAAACATGTTAAGTGTGGTACCCAAATAGTAGGAGGAAGAGTCCTTCCCTGACTTGAAAGGTGTGCCAGTCCAAGATATTGTGATGGCCTGGGACTCGGGCTCGGACTCGGAACCAGAGGAGACTCAGTCTGCACTGCATCCTTTGCCTCAGGCATCATCTGAACCAAGTCTGGGGCCTGATCCTGAAGAGTCCCAGTCTGCACAGGTTCCCCTGCAACAAACACCAGCTGGGCCGAGTCAGGGGCCTGAGCCTGCCCTAGCTCCAGATGCAGGGATTACCTCCAGCTGGGCCATCACTTACAGCTGCTCCACTACCAGTTGGGTCAGGAGACGCTGAGGCAGCCCCTGGGTCTAGTAACCCAAAGACATCTCCCGAGCTGCAGAGACTGAGGTCTGAGAGAAGGAGAGACCTGAGTACTCGCAGGAGGAGTGCTCGCCTTTGGGCGAAACAGGGAGGTGGGTCGCCGGGGGATCAGGACCAGCCGCTACCCCAACAAAGATAAAAGGCTGTCGGACCCCGCCCCAGGTTGCAGGAGCAACATTGCTGTATGTTAGATCCTGCCTAAGATCCTGTACCTGCCCTTGCCTGGTTTCCTGCCTCGTGTCCTGCCTTGGCCCTGTCTGACTGACTCCTAGTGGAACCTCTGGATTCTGTTCTGGTCCTGGACCATGTTTCACGGGTTACCCCCAGGGCCAGCACAGAGATCCCTTATCAGCAAAGAAACTCGAACTGCAGAGTTAATTCAATGCCAACTTTTTGAGGCACCATTCCTTGCCATCCATCATGCTCTGCCTAATTGCAGGAAGCATTGATCTCCTGTAGAAGTTGCCCCCTTCCCCTAGCCTTCCCCCTGCCTCCCAAATACCAGAGAGTATCATTCTGAGGTACTTATTCAGCTTTACCCACCTCATAAAGAGTAACCTCATCTTCCACTGGACATGCTGTGGAATAGGGAGGAAATGGTTCAGTCCAACCCTGAGCTGTGCAGCTTCTTTTCACTGAGCCTGTGAACAACAAGGGGGCAAGAAGTCAGAAATGTAAGATGAATTTATTATTTTGGTCACAGACCAGTTCCAGCTCACATACAATATCAAGGAAGTCATAAAACACGATAGGGATACATCTGAATTTGCAGTTGGGTATAACAGGAACAATACAGATATAGCAGCAGTTAAAAATATATAAGTTAAATCTTAATCACTAAAATATAACCTAAAATTGTCATTTGAGGCCTTAGTCATTATGGTAGCACAGTTTTATGGCAGTCGCACAGAATTTGGCCATCCTTAGCATGATCTCTGGATCCTTGTCCTCTACCAGGGATTTTAGACATTGAAGTTCGGACCCATTTGGAGATTTTTGTATAGCAGGGATGATAAGTGCCAAGCGTATATCCCCATAGAAATGACCGCGTAACAAGACATGAGAGACAGTTTCTACCTCCATCAAGCCACAGGGGCAGACTCGTTCTGCGTATGGTTTACCCTCGAATCAATAAAGCAGATGGCAGCACGTTGAATTTAGCGAGGGCAAACAACCATCTCTATTCAGGTATTTGTAGTTTTTACAAATATATTGCTGAGATGAGCCCTCTCCCGCTATCTTTTATTGCTGGGTGTTTGTTCATCTCACTCATGTGGCATTGCAGTTCCACATCCCAAATTCGTTGGCGTATTATTGCTCTAGCTTTCTCATAACCAACAGCTACCAGGGCCTGTGGGGAAAACCCCAAGCCTCTTAGCTTTTTGTACAGTGTAGCTTTCCATTTGGATTGGTAGGAATCCAGTAGGCTTACGGGAGCCAACCCGAGAGGGAAAAATGTAAGATGGGATTCTCTCAGTTCTAAGCTGCCTCTTCTGAGTCTTGTTCTCTTGCAAACTGTGGGTCTCTGCTGCTCATTACAACACTTGAGGCACCCTTACCATTTACAGTATTTTTTGCTCCATAAGACACACCTGACCATAAGACACACCTAGTTTTTAGAGGAGGAAAGGGGGAAAGTCCTGTTTTTTGGGGGTCAGCTCAAAGTTGTGCAGCTTCTTTTGCAAAGGGGAAAACCCCCCTTTTTGAGGAGCAGCTCAAAGTTGATGAGCTTACTTTGCAAAGGGAAAAAATCCTGATTTTGTGGGGTTCAACTCACAGTTCTGCAGCTTCTTTAGGAAAGGAAAGAGAGCCGTTTCTACAGTTTCCAGACAGATAATCTAGCCAGCCAGTCACATGTCGCTGGGGGAACAAACAGCCTCCATCTGCAGAACATTCAACAATGGAGTCCTGGGCAAGGCGGCAAGGGGCTGGAAAGGGAGCCAGCGATCAACCACACATTCAGTCCATAAGATGAACAGACATTTCCCCTTACTTTTTAGGAGGAAAAAGGTGTGTCTTATGGAGCGAAAAATACGGTATGTCACTTCAGCGAAAAATCAGAAGTTTCACTGGAAACTGTGTTCTTGGAAACATTGGGGGGAATTACCGAAAAAGATCCCTCAGGTAACAATATGCAAAGGGTTAAGTGCAGTTGTAAACAGTACCTAGAAACAAATCAACATAACGAGGGTCATGGCAAGCTAAGGTGCCCTCACCTGGATGCTTTGTGAAGTGGAGAAGGATGTCCGGGCAGGTAAAGGTGAGCGTTTGTCCAGCATTTGTATCCGGCCAGCACAGGAGTTGGTCCCATATTCTCTTGCAACCTTGCAAAGGGAGGGGAAAAGGCACTTTGAAATCTCACATCTTTTCGCCATGCTTGGAAATGGGAATGCAAAAGCAAATAGGATTATCCCAGTGCCTTCAACTGAGCCCAGAGGATGATTTGTAGCCTCTGGAACTCCTTCAATATCATGGCTATAATATGCCTAAATCCATTGGAGGGCATCTCAACCAAAATGTCTCAAAATAGCATGCTTTCAAGGACCCAGAAGTTATTATCAGGCTAGACGTTGGCGGTGGGGACAGGACCACAAGGGGTGGAGGGAGAGAAAAAGCTCTTGGTATTAGTTAAGCAGTCCATATACAGTGGTACCTCTGGTTGCGAACGGGATCCGTTACAGAGGCCCGTTCGCAATCTGAGCAGAACGCACCCCGCGTCCGCGCATGCATGGGTCGCAATTCGCCGCTTCTGCGCATGCACATGACATTATTTTGAGCGTCTGTGCATGCGTGAGCAGCGAAGCCCAGAAGTAACCCTTTCCGGTACTTCCGGGTCGCCGCAGGACGCAACCTGAAAACGCTCAACCTGCAGCAAACGCAACACGAGGTATGACTTTAAGAGGGAATGTGGGAGGAGCTAAGAGCCATTCAAATGAGACACTTTCAGATGCTTTAGGTTTAGGGAAATTCTTCCCAGAGAGTTTTGGTGAAACCTGCAAGCACATGAAATGCTCTGTTTGAACGTCTACTAGCCGCTCCCACATTCCTTCTTAGAACTTGTCAAATGCAGACGTCATTAGATAGAGTGACTCCAGCTGCCTTTTCTTCCATTTCCCCTTTTTAAGTTAAACTATAGAAATAGTTAAACTATGGAACGATCTCTCTCGGGAGGCAGTGATGGCCACCAAGCTGGATGGCTTTTGAAGATGTTTAGATAAATTCACAGAGGATAAGCTTATCAATTTTTACTAGCGAGGACGGCTTTGCTTTGTCTCCATGGTTGGAGGCAGCTCTGCTTCTGAATACCAACTGGAATACTGCTAGAAACTGCATAAGGAGACAGTGCTCAAGTCCAGCAAAAATCTGTTTGGCCACACTGTGAAAACAGGATACTGGCCTCCTCTTTCCCCCCTTTTTTTCTCATGTTTGGGTTTTTAAATACCTAGCCTGATGGAGAACTCTGCAGAACTAGGAAGCTTGTGCACTATTTTGTGGCATTTTGGCTGGCCTAAAATCAAGGGTTTGCTCTAATATGGACATTGGGATTTCCCTTATGAAATCCTGCCTCTACCTTTACATTTTGTGTGACTGATGTAATGTACTGGTGTAAAGTTCACCCCAACCATAGAATCATAGAGTTGGAAGAGACCACAAGGGCCATCGAGTCCAACCCCCTGCCAAGCAGGAAACACCATCAGAGCACTCCTGACATATGGTTGTCAAGCCTCTGCTTAAAGACCTCCAAAGAAGGAGACTCCACCACACTCCTTGGCAGCAAATTCCACTGTCAAACAGCTCTTACTGTCAGGAAGTTCTTCCTAATGTTTAGGTGGAATCTTCTTTCTGGGAGTTTGGAGCCATTGCTTCTCTGGAGCAGCAGAAAACAACCTTTCTCCCTCCTCTATGTGACATCCTTTTATATATTTGAACATGGCTATCATATCACCCCTTAACCTCCTCTTCTCCAGGCTAAACATGCCCAGCTCCCTTAGCCGTTCTTCATAAGGCATCGTTTCCAGGCCTTTGACCATTTTGGTTGCCCTCCTCTGGACACGTTCCAGTTTCTCAGTGTCCTTCTTGAACTGTGGTGCCCAGAACTGGACACAGTACTCCAGGTGAGGTCTGACCAGAACAGAATACAGTGGCACTATTACTTCCCTTGATCTAGATGCTATACTCCTATTAATGCAGCCCAGAATTGCATTGGCTTTTTTAGCTGCCGCGTCACACTGTTGGCTCATGTCAAGTTTGTGGTCAACCAAGACTCCTAGATCCTTTTCACATGTACTGCTCTCAAGCCAGGTGTCACCCATCTTGTATTTGTGCCTCTCATTTTTTTTGCCCAAGTGCAATACTTTACATTTCTCCCTGTTAAAATTCATCTTGTTTGTTTTGGCCCAGTAACCAGTAACCAGGCAGCCTCTTTCTGGACCCTTTGAAACACCCAAACTATATTAAAGGGTGTTCCCACACTGAATGAAAGTTAGTAACCAAACTGCAAAGTGAATGAAGGTAACACAGGCTCCAGGACCTAAGCAAAACACAGGCTACACAACTGTGACCCAACACCTTAATGCTGACTAGGTAAAGAGACCCCTGACCATTACATCCAGTTGTGGACAACTCTGGGGTTGCAGTGCTCATATCACTTTATTGGCCGAGGGAGCCGGAGTACAGCTTCCGGGTCATGTGGCCAGCATGACTAAGCCGCTTCTGGCGAACCAGAGCAGCACACGGAAACGCCGTTTACCTTCCTGCTGGAGTGGTACCTATTCATCTACTTGCACTCTGTGCTTTAGAACTGCTAGGTTGGCAGCTGCAGGGACCAAGCAACGGGAGCTCACCCCATCGCAGGGATTCGAACCGCCGACCTTCTGATCGGCAAGCCCTAGGCTCTGTGGTTTAACCCACAGCGCCACCCACGTCCCTTAACGCTGACTACATCTTTCTAAAATAGATACATGCGAGCTACTTGCACACCCCTCTCTGCCCTCCATCCCTGCAAGTGAAAGGCATGATCAGAGTTTGAGGACATGTTGTTTCAGCCAAAGAAAGGATACTTAAGGAAGGTGTGAAGCAGAAGTAGTGAGGGGCATGGCTTGGGGTGAGTGTCAAGAGCTAGAATGGAGGTCTGGGGTCCCAAGGCATGAAATTTCCCAACCTTGAGATATCCAATGCCTCTCCAGAGATCCAAACACTTCTTCTTCTAAGGTACCTGCTGTTTCATTCATGTGCTGCCGAATCTCCTTGAGGCATTCACTCTCGTTTTTCTTCCATTCTGTTAAAGCTTCGCATTCTGCTTGAGACATTCCAAGACCCTGGAAACAGGGGAGAAATAAGAAGCCCATTGATACAACCTAACCTTCTTTCCCTCTCTGCACCCCCACAAAAAAACCCCTCCTTATAGTACAATCCTAACCACGGTCCCATCTGCACCATACATCTAAAGTAGAATCATAGAATCATAGAATCATAGAGTTGGAAGAGACCACAAGGGCCATCGAGTCCAACCCCCTGCCAAGCAGGATTATGATACCACTTTAAATAATCATGGCTGCCCCCAGCAAAGAAACCTGGGAACTGTAGTTTGTTAAAGAGGACAGTGAGAGTTGTTAGGAGATCCCATTCACCTCCTAAACCTACAATTCCCAAAGTGTTCTATTGGCTAATCCCTCTTCCCCGGTAACTCTGGACATTGTAGCCCTGTGAGGCAAATAACAGTCCCCTAACAACTCTCAGCATCCTTAGGAAACTACAGTTCCCATGATTCTTTGGGAGGGGACCTATGGCTGTTTAAAATGGTATGATAGTGCCCATGTCTACTCAAATGCCCCTCCTACTGGATACAATGGGACTTACTCTCAGGGAAGTAGGGTGAGGATTGCAGCCTTTGTTGTTTGTGATGCTATTAACATTTGAGTGATGTATTCCTCCCCTCTTCTTCCTTGCACATCCTACATCAGTTCACTACGTCAATCATCATTCAGTTGTTGAAAACGGTGTGACATGTAATAGTTATTACTGAATAAATGACTCAACATTGGGTATATCTGGTGCTTGGAAAAAGGGGAAACTGTCATAGAATTGTAGAGTTGGAAGGGAATCTGAGGCTCATCTAGTCCAACTGCCAGGGCCGGATTACCCATAGGCACTAGGGGTGCGGGGCACCCAGGCGCCGGGCTCTCAGGGGCGCCAGGCTGAAAGTCCAGGGCAGAGATTTGGAATCTGAGGGTTGAAGAGCCAGGCCAGCCGACAGTCACTGCTGAGCAGAGCACAGCTCATTGGAGCGCCACAGGGTTTTCTGTTGCAGGAGCTGAGGCGGCCAGCCGGCTCCACCCTCCTGCATGCCTGGGATTGGCGGGCTGTTGAAAGACACACACACACACTGCTCACACGAGGCGTGCAGCTTCTCTCCCAAGCATCTGTGGGGACTGCTCTCCTCCCTCCACGCATAGTATGTACCGGGCATCTACAGATGACAATACAGTGGTACCTTGGGTTACAGACACTTCAGGTTACAGACTCCGCTAACCCAAAAATAGTACCTCGGGTTAAGAACTTTGCTTCAGGATGAGAACAGAAATCATGCAGCGGCAGCCGGAGGCCCCATTAGCTAAAGTGGTGCTTTAAGTTAAGAACAGTTTCTGGTTAAGAACGGACCTCCAGAACGAATTAAGTTCTTAACCCGAGGTACCACTGTATAACACCGGTCCTGAAAGACCTACATTGGCTCCCAGTATGTTTCTGAGCACAATACAAAGTGTTGGTGCTGACCCATAAACCCCTAAACAGCCTTGGCCCAGTATAGCTGATGGAGCATCTCCACCCCCATCATTCAGCCCGGACACTGAGGTCCAGCTCCGAGGGCTTTCTGGCAATTCCCTCCCTGCGAGAAATGAGGTTACAGGGAACCAGGCAGAGGGCCTTTTCAGTAGTGGCACCCACCCTGTGGAACACCCTCCTGTCAGATGTCAAGGAAATAAACAACTATCTGACTTTTAGAAGACATCTGAAGGAAGCCCTCTTTAGGGAAGTTGTTAATGTTTGATGTTTTATTGTATTTTTAATATTTTTTGGGAAGCCGTCCAGAGTGGCTGGGGAAACCCAGCCAGATGGGCAGGGTATAAATTATTATTATTATTATTATTATTATTATTATTATTATTATTATTATTATTTTCCCCTTGCAATCTGGGATTCAGCACATGGCTGCAAACTTTCCTTTTGGCCTCTGCTCCTGATTATTTTGACTAGTCATGGCTTGCCGCTACAACCCATTGATTTCTCGTTAAGGGGCGGGAGAGAATGAGACCCAGAACAATCAAAACACGGTGAAATCGACCTACTTGACAGGTGGCTTGGCTGATGCTGCTCAGCTCATTTCCACACCAGCGGGATAAATATTCAGCAAAGTTTGCAGATCTCTGGATCATATATTTTTTTCGGGTCACAAAGAGTGCAGAAGGCAATGACTCCCTAATGCATGCGCTATTCATATTCACAGCCGTCTTCATTAATGAAGAGGCCTCCAGCCAAATACATGACTGGAGATGGGAAATACTTTACCCACTGCAAGTCTTCTATTTGCCACGCTCCTCTCAATTAGTAAGAACATATAAAGAGTCTGCTCCCCCACCCCTCTCCACACACTGTCCCAAGAGGGGAGCCTGTGCTATACTAAACCTTTTGGGTGCCCCTAGATTAGGGATTAGGGGACGCAGGTGGCGCTGTGGGTTAAAGCCTCAGCGCCTAGGACTTGCTGATCGAAAGGTCGTCGGTTCGAATCCCTGCGGCAGGGTGCGCTCCCGCTGCTCGGTCCCAGCGCCTGCCAACCTAGCAGTTCGAAAGTACCTCCGGGTGCAAGTAGATAAATAGGGACCGCTTACCAGCGGGAAGGTAAACGGCGTTTCCGTGTGCGGCTCTGGCTCGCCAGATGCAGCTTTGTCACGCTGGCCACGTGACCCGGAAGTGTCTCCGGACAGCGCTGGCCCCTGGCCTCTTGAGTGAGATGGGCGCACAACCCCAGAGTCTGTCAAGACTGGCCCGTACGGGCAGGGGTACCTTTACCTTTACCTTAGATTAGGGATGGGGAGAATTTCACAACCACTCCCTTTTCCCAGGGAACTCTGGGAACTGTAGTTCCGTGAGAGGGGAAAGGGTCTCTAAACAACTCCCAGCACCTTTAACAAACTAGAGGATTCTTTGGGGGAAGCCGTGACGATTTAAAGTGGGATTATAGTTCTTTAAAAATGTAGTGCAGATGAGATAGTGAGATTTATGAATCTAAATCTTCCTGGTCCAAAACTCTAGCCAGCACACAATCATTGAAATGTGCACATTAATTGAAATACAGTGGGGCGCTGAATGAGTTAACCACACAGTAGATGTCATAACATTCTCTTCTTTAATCTTGGCATGGTTAAGTTTAAATAATATACAGTGGTACCTTGGTTTAGGGACGCGGGTGGCACTGTGGTCTAAAACACTGAGCCAAGAGCTTGCCGATCGGAAGGTCAGTGGTTCAAATTCCCTCGATGGGGTGAGCTCCTGTTGCTCAGACCCAGCTCCTGCCAACCTAGCAGTTCAAAAGCACGTCAAAGTGCAAGTAGATAAATAGGTACAACTCTGGTGGGAAGGTAAACGGCATTTCCGTCCGTTGCTCTGGTTCTCCAGAAGTGGCTTAGTCATGCTGGCCACATGACCCCGAAGCTGTCTGTGGACAAACGGTGGCTCCCTCGGCCACTAAAGTGAGATGAGCGCCGCAACTCCAGAGTTGTCTGCAAGTGGACCTAACGGTCAGGGGTACCTTTACTTTCCCAGGGCAGTGGGGTACTCAATTTACAAATGGAACACACTGAACAGGAAGTGGAAGATGTTCTGCTTCCAAGGCAAAGTTCACAAACCAAAACACCTAATTCTGGGTTTGCAGCATTCTTAATCCAAGTTGTTCATAAATTAAGCTGTTCTTAAACCAAGGTACCACTGTATAGCCAGAGCAGAGGGTTCCAACACTATGACTAACTGGGGGGTGGGGAGCGTAAACCCTCAAAAAGTTCTCCCTGGATTTGGAGGTGTTTGGTAACAATGGCTAACACCCCTTTTAATGGATTTGCTCATCAATGGGGGTGGTGGGACAACTTCAGATGGGCTTGGAGGCGATGGGTTATCAGGACTCACTTCAGTCTAGCTTCAGGCAAAATCACTAGATTCAAACTGGGAGCCAATTTTTTTGGAAACATGGATTGTCCCAGCACTTGAGAAAAGCATCACATGAATTAAGCATTTAGTTTATATGCTGAACTGAAACTTTGGGACTCTCTTGGGCATCTTTCATATTTTGCTTCCGAAATAAAGCTCTGAGGCTCACTCTGAATGAAGTCAGACCTCAAGCTTTGGCAGTGGGTTTTAAATGGCAACTTGCCACTGCGAATATTTTCACAACCATCACACACACCCTCCCCTTAAATCCTTAATTTATCCACAGCTGCAAATCTTGGGAACACTCTGAAATTAGGAGAACCTGTATCTGGAGTTTTTGCAGGCTATCTGACTGGAGAATTTCTTTCTCCCAGATTTGCTTTGCCACAGATGGAAACGGTGATGGTAGAGTGGAAAGCGTAGGTGGATTTTGTAGACAGGATTGGCCATTTCCCCGATTACTTGATTTATATTTCAAATAATGGACAAGTGACCTTTAGCAGAATACCAGAAGGGGTGATGTAGTTGGAAGGGCAGCCTGGAATTTGGCCAAACCATCAATCCACCCTTTTCTGAATTGTCTACACTGACTGGTAGCAGCTGTCCAGGGTTTGGGGCATCTCCATGCCCTATCCGTAGATGCCGGGACCACTCAGCAAGACATTTTAAGCAATACTCAAGGTGACAAACCCAACAGATCACACAGAGTTGCCACTACGTCCCCACGCAATGTTTCCCAAGCTCTGTCCCATCATTGTATCAGAACCAGCCCTTAAATTTCCTCATTTATTCCTCTTATCCTTAGTGCTTCTGAGAAACAGAACTGGAGCTCTCTAAGTCAGAGTTTGCGTTCACAGGAAACATTCGCCGGTAAGCGATGCAATTTGACAGTCAAAAGAAATCCCATTAGCGCACCTTTCTCTGCCCTTCTCTGAGCACGTTTTGCCAAATCAATGCCAAAAGAAAGATTGATACGATATCAAACAGGGATCTGATCCGAGCAGAAGAGGACAGATGCATGGGAACAACGACAACAAGACTTTTGGACTGTTTACTTACAAGAGACGGCAGAGTTAGCAGGAAGAAGATCCATATATTTCCCGAGTTCATGTTGCAGGAGTTAGAGAGGCACCCCCACTTCTGAGCATCCCTCTCGCCTCTCTCCTCCCTACTGCCTGCTGCTGATCTGAAGCACACAAATGACCAACAGAACCGGTGAATATGTGTAGTGGAAGTGAGGAGGGGGAGTGGTGGAGAGAGAGAGAGAGAGAGAGAGAGACTCAATATTATTAGCAACTCTCCTGGCTACGATTGATTTGCCTTCCACCTGTGTGCATTCGGAGAACTCTGCCAATTACTGCCAACGGGAGCCGGCAGGTCCCTCAAAACTGCAACGCAAACAGCGACAACACAAAAGATGCACGCAGACCTGCTCAAGTTGACTGCTTTCATGCAAATCAATGCAACTTCCACATGCAGGAAACATATTAATTGGGAAGGTGGGTGTTCCAAGCAAGGAGCTGGATTGTTTGGAGCTATGGGTGAAGGGAGAAGGAAAGCAAATTTCCCCAACCTGATACTGTGGGCTGATGCTTTGGACTACAACTCCCATCATCCATGACCATTGGCTATGTTGGATGGGCCTGGTGGAAGTTGGAGTCCAACAACATTGGGAGAGCATCAGGCTGTGTCTCTGGACTCAGTCTCACATCCCTGGGCATTGGAACATAGGAAGCCAACAGTGGTCCATATAGCCCAGTAGTGTCTGCACTGACTAACAGCAGCACTCCAGGGTTTCAGATATCAGATATTCCCAGGGCTACCTGAAGATGCTGTGGTTTGAACCTGGGACCTTCTGCAGGTGAAGCTGGTGCTCTGTCATTGAGCCATGGCTCTTCCCAACCTGGGTGCCCTCCTGTCATCATTGAGGTTGAGGACTACAACTCCTGCCATCCTAAGGAGTATCTCCGCACTCATCATTCAGCCTGGACACTGAGGTCCAGCTCTGGGGGCCTTCAAGTGAGTCCCTCATTGTGAGAAGTGAGGTTACAAGGAATTAGGCACGAGGCCATCTCGGTGGTGGCACCTTCCCCTGGGGAACATCTTCCCATCAGGTGTCAAGGAGATAAATAAATTGAAATACTTTATTGTCACGTGTACAACTTGTACACAGTGAGATTACACGAGCACCCCCCACTCAGCTCTCTTTGTCTTAATTCCCCTCGTTTACTGACGCACACCCACCAAACCCGAAACTCAGTTGCCCTGTTGTTATCTTTTCACTCAGCAGCCTAACAGCCCACGGATAGAAGCTGTTCTTTACACTGTTGGTGAGACTAATCATGCTTCTATATCTCCTGCCCGAGGGCAGGAGATCAAGAAAATGCCGGCCAGGGTGTGAATCATCCCTGAGAGTTTTCTCACTCTTCTGAGGCAAAGTTCTTCGGCTATTTCATCCAGCGGATTCACAGGACGGCCCGTAATATCTTGTGCTGTGTTCACCACCCTCTGTAGGCACATCCTATCAGATAATGTCAAAATAACAATGCAACTTTAAGAAAACATCTGAAAGCAGCTCTGTATCAGGAAGTTATTAATGTCTGGAGACTTCCGGGTTGCTGCCTCTGGTAATGGCGGAATTCCTCTGATCGGGAGGAATTTGCCCCGTGGGAATCTGGGTCTGGCCGCAAAAAATCACAGGCGGGAGAAGCCTGTGAGCGTGGGATTCAGCGGGCACCTTTTGCGCCTCCCCTACTCGCGGGGAAACCCGGTTTCGGGGGTCCGGAGTGACGTGGGGTGAGCGGCACGGTGCTTCGAATCGTCTGCTTCTTCCACGGAGCGAAGCCGCATAGCTGTTGCCGGAGAGCGCTGACTTTTTCCTGTGGACAATTTGATCTTAAAGTAATTACCCGTGAGTAGAGCTGAAGCGGGAGAATTGGATTTTTAAAAAGTTTGATTTGGCATCGTAACGGGGAGGTTCAATACAGGAAGTCTGCCTTCCCCTTTTGTAAATAGACTGAAGCAATGAGGCTGCAAGCTGAAGTCTTGGAAAGCCTACTGTAAAGGACTAAATTTCCACTGGTAAAGAACATTAACCCCCCCCCTTGGAGGCAGGAGAAGAGGGGGGAAAGTTGTGGATTGAGTATGCCTGCAGGAGAGAGTGAAGAGAGCTAAAATACTGCCGCTCTGACTCTGGAAACGGGCTGCTAGCAGGACTGACGTCTTTTGGAATGCTTATTGACAGTGTTTAGAACGTTCATTGACAGCTAGCTAAATAAGAGAAATACATTGTTTCTATTGTCTCTGGCTGCTTTTAAAAAGGAGTAAAAGTAACTGAAAATTGAAACTAACTTTGGATTGTTGGAAACTGTGTTTAAAAGAGGACATTACGGATTTATATAAATAGAAACTGTTTTCCCCTAGTGGAAGCCTTTGAAACTGGTTGCTTTACAAGAGCTGGGCTAGGGGAATTTCCAGCTGCAAGATAAAGAACTGTGAGACTCTGGGACTGACCTTGAATTTTTTAAGTGTTATGGCAAATGGAAAGGAAAAAACAGACCAGTTAATTGCTGAAAAAACATTAAGGTCTGGGAGGACTTGGCAGCAATCCAGGAGAGGCTCAACATCAGGCCCCTCTGCCTCTTCTGCTGCTGCTTTTGCATCAGTACACTCAAAATCAAGAGGAATGTCGACAGAAGAAGCCTTAGCGGCTGCATTAATTAAGATAAATGATTCACTGGAACAGCTTAACAAGAAAACAGACGTGATAAATGTGAAAGTGGATGCTGCAACTACTAAAATTGACTTAAATACAGAAAGTATAAATAATTTGGCACAAAAGGTGAATACCAATACAGAAACTATCCAGAAATTGATACAGGAATCTACTTTGATATGGCAGACTGCGGAGGAAGCCAGGGAGAAAGCCGTTGCTGCTGAATGTAAAGTAACACAACTTGAGAGAGATTCCCAGCCCTACAGAGGCAACTTGATGAACATAAGTTGACGCCTGTTATGATTGAACTTAAAGAAAAACATACGAATTTGAGGATCAGAGCCCTACCTGAATTGGAGAAGGAAAGCTTGACAGATTTTCTCATACAGGAATCTGCTGACTTTTGGGACTTGGACTTGGGCCAAGAAGAGATTAGAATTGTGAGGGCCTTCAGACTTAGAAGAGGAGGGGGAAAAGAGAAGAATAGATTAAGAGACTGCTTGATCACCCTTCGAATTAAAGAAGAGAGAGATAGAATCTTGGGTTGGCATTACCAGAAGAACCTAGAAGTACAACAGTCAAGAGTGGACATTTTTAAAGACGTCCCGAAATATCTTTTGGATTTTAGGCCTAACTACGGAGATATTGTTGCCCTGCTGAGAAGGAACAAAATCATCTTTAGGTGGGAGTTTCCCCAAGGTCTATCCTTCAGTTTCAAAGGAAGGAAAATAAAAATATGATCAGTAGAAGATAAAGTAAAGTTTTTGTATAAATATGAAGAAGATCTGCAGAAGGGACTTGGAAAAGTGCCAAGAGCATCGGATAGAAGATCACCAGGATGAAGTTGATGGACTCTACGGACTATACAGAACTGGCGGAAATGACTGGCAGAATCCGAGACCAGGGAGAAGAGTCGGCAGAAGAAGACTGGAAAAAGTTTAAAGATTATTTATGGAAATACTGTAAATTTAATGAATGTTAGAAAAATGTTGGAATGAAGTTATATGGCTTTAGTAGAAATGTTATAAGGATTTAAGTATAAATAGATTAATAGAGTATTAAAGATGAATGTTAGAAAAATGTTGGAATGAAGTTATACGGCTTTAGTAGAAATGTTATAAGGAATTAAGTATAAACAGATTAATAGAGTATTAAAGGGAAAATAAGGTTAGAATGTGCTAAGATAATTACAGGATAGAAAACAGAGGAAGATGGAAAGGAATTGCTGAAACAATTAACAGAAGTGGAATACAAAAAGGAAGGTATGAGGAGGTCGTGGAAATAAGATATTGAAATTATTTGATGTGCTTTAAATTGTTTTTGTTTCGTGTTGTTAGTTTAATGTGTTAGTGTTATGTAGTGTTTGTGTATTGTATTGTTCTTGTTTTTTGTAGTGTTAAAATTGTTGGAAAAGTAATAATTTTTTATTTTTTTTTAAGGAAGTTATTAATGTCTGGTGTTTCATTATGTTTTTATGTGTGCTGGAAGCTACTCCGAGCAGCTGGGGAAACCCAGCAGGATGGGCAGGATATTATTATTATTATTATTATTATTATCCTTGACCATTGGCTATGCTGATGGAAGTTGGAGTCCAACAACTTCTGTAATTCAACAGGTTCTGTTGCTGGACTGCAGATAATAATAATAATAATAATAATAATAATAATAATAATAATAATAATAATTTATTTGTACCCCGCCCATCTGCCTGGGTTTCCCCAGCCACTCTGGGCTGCTTCCACAGAGACCAAAAATACACTAAAATGTCACATATTAAAAACTTCCCTGAACAGGGCTGCCTTAAGATGTCTTCTGAATGTCAGGTAGTTGTTTATCTCTTTGCAATCTGAAGGGAGGGCGTTCCACAGGGCGGGCGCCACTACCGAGAAGGCCCTCTGCCTGGTTCCCTGTAGCTTTGCTTCTCGCAGTGAGGGAACCACCAGAAGGCCCTCGGTGCTGGACCTCAGCGTCCGGGCAGAACGATGGGGGTGGAGATCCCATCAGTCCTAAATTTTGGCCATGCTGCTTGGGACTGAAGGCAGTTTCATATAGTCATCAGAATCTTTATGGCAGGAAGAAGCCATAGTTCATCACTCACCTGTCGGCTGAAAGACCTGGCTTATTGTGGCTGAAATGGCCAGATAAAGATCAATTCACTGCCTGCAGCTGCACACTAGGAAGTGCAATGGCCCTTAGGGCAATGACAACACCCTACAATGATGGATTCTCTGGGTCACAAAGCACAGTCAGATTGCAATGGGGAGCGGGGAGCACCCTCCGAGTGTGCAGGAAGAGTAATTGGAGGCAATGAATTAATTTTAATTACGCATAAAATGGGCAGGTGGGTTTTGATGAGTAGTGGAGTTGATTCGAGGAAATGTTGAATAGGAAGCTTTAAATCGTGCTAAGTAGGAGGTAGCTACGTTCAGGTGAGTGAGTGAGTGAGATATAGAGCTAACAGGAGCTGTTTTTCTGCCCTAGTTAGAAATGTTTTCTTTCTTTTTTTTTAAATAATATTTATTAAAGTTTTGAAAGTTACAGAAAGAAAAAAGAAAAAGAATTAAACATAACAAAACCATACAATACAATACAAAGACAAAAATATTACATATACATAGCAAAAATAAAACAAAAACAATTTAAAAAACGGAAAAAACCACATCCAATACTTTCAATGTTATTAACTTTCTTTTACTTGTTTCAGCGACCTCCTCACACCTCCCTTTTTTTGTATTCCACTTTGATTAATTGTTTCAGCAAATCCTTTCCATCTTCCTCAATTTTCTGTCCTATCATTTAACTTAACAAATTCTAACATTATTTTTTTCCTTTAATCCAATTACAATCTATTGTACTTAATTATTTATAACATTTCTGCTAAAGCCATGTAACTTCATTCCAACATCTTTCTAACATTCCTTAATTTTACAATATTTCTGTAGATAATCTTTAAATTTCTACCAATCTTCTTCCACCGACTCTTCTCCCTGGTCTCGGATTCTGCCAGTCATTTCCGCCAGTTCCATGAAGTCCATCACCTTCCTCTGCCATTCTTCCCGGGTGGGTAGATATTGTGTCTTCCAGTACTTTGCAATAAGTATTCTTGCTGCTGTTGTAGCATACATAAAGAAAGTTCTGTCCTTCTTTGACACCAATTGGCCGACCATGCCCAGGAGAAAGGCCTCCGGTTTCTTCAAAAAAGTATATTTAAATATCTTTTTCATTTCATTGTAGATCATTTCCCAGAAAGTCTTAATCCTTGGGCACGTCCACCAAAGGTGAAAGAATGTGCCTTCAGTCTCTTTACATTTCCAACATTTATTATCGGGCAAATGATACATTTTTGCAAGCTTGACTGGTGTCATGTACCACCTGTAAATCATTTTCATTATATTCTCTCTTAAGGCATTACATGCCGTAAATTTCATACCTGTGGTCCATAACTGTTCCCACTCAGCCATCATAATATTATGTCCAACATCTTGTGCCCATTTAATCATAGCTGATTTTACCGTTTCATCCTGAGTGTTCCATTTCAACAGCAAGTTATACATTCTTGACAAGTTCTTACTTTTGGGATCTAACAGCTCTATTTCCAATTTTGATTTTTCCACCTGGAAGCCAATTTTTTTGTCCAGATTATATGCCTCCATTATTTGATAATAATGGAGCCAGTCCCGCAGTCTATTTTTTAGTTTTTCAAAACTCTGTAGTTTTAATCTGTCTCCCTCTTGTTCCAGAATTTCCCAATATTTTGGCCATTTGGCCTCCATATTGAGCTTTTTCTGAGCCTTCGCTTCCATTGGTGACAACCACCTTGGGGTTTTATTTTTGAGCAAGTCCTTATATCTTATCCAGACGTTAAACAGTGCTTTTCTGACAATATGATTTTTAAACGCTTTATGGGCTTTGACCTTAACATACCACAAATATGCATGCCAGCCAAATACGTTGTTAAAACCTTCTAGATCCAGCACGTCAGTGTTTTCAAGAAGCAACCATTCTCTCAGCCAGCAAAAAGCGGCTGATTCATAATAAAGTTATGGCAGGGCAAATCCACCTCTTTCTTTAGCATCATTTAGTATCTTACATTTTATTCGTGGTTTCTTGCCCTGCCAGACAAATCTAGAAATATCTCTCTGCCACTTCTTGAAACAATCCATTTTATCCAGAATTTGCAATGTTTGAAACAAAAACAGCATCCTAGGCAATACATTCATTTTTATAGCAGCAATTCGGCCTAGCAATGATAGCTTCAGATTGGACCATATTTCTAAGTCCTTTTTCACTTCCATCAAACATTTTTCATAGTTATCCTTAAATAAGTTCACATTCTTGGCAGTCATATTAACCCCTAGGTATTTCACTTTCTTAACCAGTGTTAATCCTGTCTCCTTCTGAAACCTCTCTCTCTCAATCACAGGTTTTTCTCTAACACCTTAGTTTTCATTTTGTTCAGCTTAAAACCCACTACCTGACCAAAGTGCAAGTAGATAAATAGGTACCACTCCAGCGGGAAGGTAAACGGCGTTTCTGTGCGCTGCTCTGGTTCACCAGATGCGGCTTAGTCATGCTGGCCACATGACCTGGAAGCTGTATACCGGCTCCCTCGGCCAATAAAGCGAGATGAGCGCCGCAACTCCAGAGTCATCCGCAACTGGACCTAATGGTCAGGGGTCCCTTTACTTTCTTTACATATAAACACACACGGAGCACTGCAACATGGCTCCCTCTCTCTCTAGCATCAGACAGCAAAGAGAAAAAAGACAAAGGACAATAGTCCCACTTCACAGAACACAGTAACACAAACATCCTGTCTCCGTCACTTCCCACTCTGTGGAGTCAAAACGTATACCATCATGTGAAAGACAACAATCCCATGACTGCAATCACGGAGCAGGAATTCTAACAGTCACTGCCTCACTGTCTACCTCACAGGGGTTGTTGTGGGGATTAAATGAGGAGGGGGTGAACCACCACCTTGAGTTCCTTGGAGGAAAAGGTGAAATATAAATGCAATAAATACAAAAAAATATGAACACATATTTCACCATGACAAGGTAAGCTTGAGACGCTTCACTGGCTGAAGTTCTAAATGACTTCTGCAAGTGCCCTGAGAATTAGGCAGAAAAATTGAAGCCTCTCTCCCGGAGGAAGAAAACTTTTAAGAAACGGATTTTGACACTAAGCTGCATAGCTTGCATAGAACATGGACTCTGTAAATGGGATTGTTTACAGGAGCCGTAGCTCATGGATCCCATCAATATGGAAATTAACAGCGCTGACACTAAACTGGCCTATTTATATCTTCCGTGCAGGAGGAACATTTTTGCATAGAAATCAGTAACCAGAAGAGCTCACTCCCATTGTAGCAACTTAGCCTCTGGCCTTCGGACATAACAAAAACAAACGTAATCAACGCACCTCAGTGTAGCTAGCCAAGTACATAGATTAATCTGTTTGTGAATGAAGGGACTTAAAAAAAGAAAAGCAAAAAAGCAAATAGCAGCTAACCAGGTAATTTGAAACATTTCCATGGCTGCCAGGGACGAAATCCGTCCCAAGTTCTGTTGTTGCATACAAAACAGTTCCTTAAGATTCACTGCAACAAGCAAACTTCAATCAAAAGCTCCGACATCTTTCTGAAAGCGAAGGCTGAGCTTTCTCATATGCCATCCAATTAAACCAAAGCTCCTGAGTTTTGGGGAAGAGCTGATTGTGTGCAGTCGCTGCCCATGTGTGTGCCTGGGCACGTGGATGTGTGTGTACCAAGACATATTTGCAAGGAACCTTGGACAGATAGATGTGCATCGCAGGGCGCTGGATGCTCCTTGGGTTCCCTTCGAAGTCCACAGTTCTATGATTCAGAAGACCAGCTTAACTCAACAGGCACCTAGACAGCATCTTAAAAAGCAGTGTCATCACCTTGCCAACAAAGGTCCGTATAGTTAAAGCTATGGTTTTCCCAGTAGTGATGTATGGAAGTGAGAGCTGAACCATAAAGAAGGCTGATCGCCGAAGAATTGATGCTTTTGAATTATGGTGCTGGAGGAGACTCTTGAGAGTCCCATGGACTGCAAGAATATCAAACCTATCCATTCTGAAGGAAATCAGCCCTGAGTGCTCACTGGAAGGACAGATCCTGAAGCCGAGGCTCCAAGACTTTGGCCACCTCATGTGGAGAGAAGACTCCCTGGAAAAGACCCTGATGTTGGGAAAGATGGAGGGCACAAGGAGAAGGGGACGACAGAGGACGAGATGGTTGGACAGTGTTCTTGAAGCTACCAGCATGAGTTTGACCAAACTGCGGGAGGCAGTGGAAGACAGGAGTGCCTGGTGTGCTCTGGTCCATGGGGTCACGAAGAGTCGGACACGACTAAATGACTAAACAACAACAACTCAACATGCCTGTGATCTTCAGCCTTGGTTCCCTGCACAGACACTCCAGGCAGCCTCCTAGAGTGGCAGAAACACCATGTTAAAAATGCAGAATGGGGCAGCCAGACTGGTGACTGGGAGCGGCGTCCGAGACCATATAACACCGCTCCTCAAAGACCTACATTGGCTCCCAGTACGTTTCTGAGCACAATTCAAAGTGTTGGTGCTGACCTTGAAAGCCCAAAACTGCCTCAGTTTTGTATACCCAAAGGAGCATCTCCACACCCATCGTTCAGCCCGGACATTCAGGTCCAGCTCCAAGGGCCTTCTGGCGGTTTCCTCCCTGTGAGAAGTGAGGTTACAAGGAACTAGGCAGAGGGCCTTCTTGGTAGTGGCTCCCGCCCTGTACAATACCCCCCCCACCAGATGTCAAGGAAATAAACAACTATCTGACTTTCTGAAGACATCTGAAGGCTGTTTGGGGGAGGTTTAGGGAAGTTTTTAATGTTTGAGGCTTTATTCTATTTTTTGTTCTCTGTTGGGAGCCACCCAGAATGGCTGGGAAAACCCAGCCAGATGAGCGGGATATAAATAATAATAATAATTAAGGATTAAGGCTTTCTGGGAGATGATCTATAATGAAATGAAAAAGGTATTTAAATATACCTTCCTGAAGAAACCAGAGGCCTTTCTCCTGGGTATGGTCAGCCAAGGGGTGTTAAAGAAGGACAGAACATTTTTTATGTATGCTACAACAGCAGCAAGAATACTTATTGCAAAGCATTGGAAGACACAAGATCTACCCAACTTGGAAGAATGGCAGATGAAGAGGATAGACTACATAGGACTGGTAGAGATGACTGGCAGAATCCGGGACCAGGGGAAAGAGACGGTGGAGGAAGATTGGAAGAAATTCAAGGATTATCTTAGGAAACACTGTAAAATTAACAAATGTTAGAATGACATGGGTTTAGAAGTTAAGTGGTTTTCAGCGGTAATGATTAAATAAAAAGAAAAGAAAGGTTAAAAATTAAATCGAGAATAAGGGAAAGGATTTGCTGATTTGATAAATAGAAATTGGAATACAGAAAGGGGAGGTATGAGGAGGTCGGGAAAGTAAGTCACAAGAAAAAAAGAGATTGAAATTATACTTGTTTTTTGTTTGTATTGTTGTTTTGTTTATGTGCAAAATTTAAAACTTTAATAAATATCATTGAAATAATAATAATAATAATAATAATAATAATAATAATAATAATAATACAGTGGACACTCGGGTGGCGAATGTGATCCATGCAGGATGCATGTTTGCAACCCGCAGTATTTGCAAGCCGCAGCAGCGCATCTGCACACGTGTGGGTTGCAATTCGGCGCTTCTGCGCATGCGCGACATCTGAAACCCGAAAGTAACCCATTCCAGTACTTCCAGGTTTTGGAGCGTCCGTAACTTGAAAAAATGCAACCTGAAGCGTCTTTAACCCGAGGTATGATTGTAACATACAATCAGTCCTGTATACCTGAAGAAGCGTCTTCACCCCCATCGTTCAGCCTGGACACTGAGGTCCAGCGCCGAGGGCCTTCTGGCGGTTCCCTCATTGTGAGAAGGGAGGTTACAGGGAACCAGACAGAGGGCCTTCTCGGTAGTGGCGCCTGCCCTGTGGAATGCCCTCCCTTCAGATGTGAAGGAAATAAGCCGCTATCTTCTCTTTAAAAGACATCTGAAGGCAGCCCTGTTTAGGGAAGTTTTTAATATTTAATGCTGTATTGTTTTTAACACTCTATCGGGAGCCGCCCAGAGTAGCTGGGGAAACTCAGCCAGATGGGCGGGGGGTATAAGTAAATAAATTATTATTATTATTATTATTATTATTATTATTATTATTATTATTCCTCCTGGATCTTTGAGAAAGCAGGTTCCCAGGCAAAAGCGTCTGAGTAATGGGTGCAGTGATTACATTGCTCCCTGCTTGGCTTTTCCTAGAGAGAAAAGAGAGAGCCAGCGTGGTGTAGTGGTTAAGAGCAGTGGACTCGTAATCTGGGGAACCGGGTTCACGTCTCCGCTCCTCCACATGCAGCTGCTGGGTGACCTTGGGCCAGTCACACTTCTCTGAAGTCTCTCAGCCTCACTCACCTCACAGAGTGTTTGTTGTGGGGGAGGAAGGGAAAGGAGATTGTGAGCCGCTTTGAGACTCCTTGGGGTAGTGATAAAGCGGGATATCAAATCCAAACTCCTCTTCTTCTTCTTCCTAGCTATGTTCACTATTCCATGCAAATGAATGGAGCAAATGTGTACATTCATGTGTTTAGAGCATTAACAAGGGAGCGGGCGGGATGGAATAAAGGTGTATGATAAGGAAAGCACTCAAGATGAGAGAGGCTGTGATTGAGACAGAGACAGAGAGAGACAGAGAGAATTCTTCTTCATCCCATGCCCTGTGTTTCCAAGAGTTTGTGGGTGGGAAATAGGTATGTTTCTACATACCATCATAGAATCATGGAATTCTAGAGTTGGAAAGGCACCCCGAGGGTCATCTAGTCTAGCCCCCTGCAATGTGGGAGTCTCAGCTAAAGCATCCATGACAGATGGCCATCCAACCTCTGCTTAAAAACCTCCAAGGAAGGAGAATCCACAACCTGGTGCGTGTTTTGAATCAGATAATAATAATAATAATAATAATAATAATAATAATAATAATAATAATAAAAAATTTATACCCCGCCCATCTGGCTGCGCTTCCCCAGCCACTCTGGGTGGCTTCCAACAAACAAATTTAAATACAGTAATCCATCAAAGATTAAAAGCTTCCCTAAACAGGGCTGCCTTCAGATGTCTTCTAAAAGTCTGGTAGCTGCTTTTCTCTTTGATATCTGCTGGGAGGGTGTTCCACAGGGTGGGCACCACCACCGAGAAGGCCCTCTGCCTGGTTCCCTGTAACTTGGCTTCTCGCAGCGAGGAAACCGGCAGAAGGCCCTCAGAGCTGGACCTCAGTGTCCGGGCAGAACGATGGGGGTGGAGACGCTCCTTCAGGTTTACTGGACCAAGACCGTTTAGGGCTTTAAAGGTCAGCACCAACACTTTGAATTGTACTTGGAAAGGTTAACCATATTGATTCATATGCTGTTAGTGGAGTCTTGTCGTTGTCTTGTTGGGCTGTGAAAGGGAGCCATACCAGGGTGAAGGTGTCTTCTATTTGTCCCCGTGTCAGTTTCAGTTTATTGGTTATTTTTTTCCTAATAAGGCTGTTTCCCATACTATTTGGTACCATTGGCCCATGCTTACTCCTGACAGGTTTCTCCAGTGTCTGGCTATGATGTTTCTGGCTGCTCATTTGAGAGCAGTAATGCGCAAAGCATGGGTAATAAACAAGATGAGCTTGAGCTCTTGGTACAGCAAACTAAATATGACATAATAGGCATCACTGAAACCTGGTGGGATAAGTCCCACGACTGGAATGTAATAATGGAGGGATACAATCTATTTCAGAGAAACAGACCAGACAAGAAAGGAGGAGGAGTGGCGTTATATGTCAGGGATGTGTATACCTGTGAAGAGATCCAAGATTTAGAATCTCAAA
The DNA here is from genome assembly GCF_951804945.1 of Podarcis cretensis. Lineage (NCBI taxonomy): Eukaryota > Metazoa > Chordata > Lepidosauria > Squamata > Lacertidae > Podarcis > Podarcis cretensis. The sequence continues at coordinate 8,116,676 of NC_137181.1, forward strand.
GCCAAAGTGAGAGCATCTGGGTCAAAATTAAGGGAGAGAAAAATAACAGGGACCTCATTGTGGGAGTTTACTATAGATCCCCAAGCCAAACGGAGGACATAGATGATGCCTTCCTGGAACAGATGGCCAAGCATGCAAAAGGAAGGGAGATAGTAGTAATGGGGGACTTCAATTACCCGGATATTTGCTGGATGTCAAACTCAGCCAAGAGCATAAGGTCAAACAGATTCCTCACTGGCCTTGCAGACAACTTCATTGTCCAGAAAGTGGGAGAAGCAACAAGAGGAACAGCCATTTTAGATCTGGTCCTAACCAATGTTGATGACCTGGTTAGTGGGGTAGAAGTGGAAGGATCATTAGGCGTGAGTGATCATGCTCTTCTGAAGTTTACTATAAAGCGGAAAGGAGCAGCCAAGCATACTAGGACTCAATTTCTTGACTTTAAGAAAGCCGACTTCATAAAACTTAGGGAAGTGCTGGGTGAGATCCCATGGACAGTAATACTAAAAGGAAAGGGAGTTCATGATGGCTGGGAGTTTGTTAAGAGGGAGATAGTAAAAGCACAACTTCAGGCAATACCAATGAGACGGAAACATGGAAGGTGCCTAAAGAAGCCAGGGTGGCTATCTAAAGAACTTTTAACTGAGTTAAGATTTAAAAAGGATGTGTACAAAAAATGGAAAAGGGGGGAAACGACCAAAGAGGAATTCAAACAAATAGCCAGCACATGTAGACACAAAGTCAGAAAAGCTAAAGCACAGAATGAACTCAGGCTTGCTAGAGAGGTTAAAAGCAACAAAAAAGGCTTTTATGGGTATGTTTGTAGCAAAAGGAAGAAGAAAGAAATAGTGGGGTCACTCAGAGGAGAAGATGGTGAAATGCAAACAGGGGACACAGAAAGGGCTGAACTCCTCAATGCCTTCTTTGCCTCAGTCTTCTCCAATAAAGAAAACAATGCCCGACCTGAAGAATTTAGAGCAAATGATTCAGCAGAGGAAACACAGCCCAGAATAACTAAGGAGATAGTACAAGAATACTTGGCTAATTTAGATGTATTCAAGTCTCCAGGGCCAGATGAACTGCATCCAAGAGTATTAAAAGAACTGGCAGATGTGATCTCAGAACCACTGGCAGTCATCTTTGAGAATTCCTGGAGAACAGGCGAAGTCCCGGCAGACTGGAGGAGGGCAAATGTTGTCCCTATTTTCAAAAAGGGGAAAAGAGAGGACCCAAATAATTACCGCCCAGTCAGTCTGACATCAATACCAGGGAAGATTCTGGAGCAGATCATTAAGCAAACAGTCTGTGAGCACCTAGAAAGGAATACTGTGATCACCAATAGTCAGCATGGATTTCTGAAAAATAAGTCATGTCAGACGAACCTGATCTCATTTTTTGACAGAATTACAAGCCTGGTAGATGAAGGGAACGCAGTGGATGTAGCCTACCTTGATTTCAGCAAGGCATTTGACAAGGTGCCCCATGATATTCTTGTAAAGAAGCTGGTAAAATGCGGACTTGACTATGCTACCACTCAGTGGATTTGTAACTGGCTGTCTGACCGAACCCAAAGGGTGCTCATCAATGGTTCCTCTTCATCCTGGAGAAGAGTGACTAGTGGGGTGCCACAGGGTTCTGTCTTGGGCCCCGTCTTATTCAACATCTTTATCAACGACTTGGATGATGGACTCAAGGGCATCCTGATCAAATTTGCAAATGACACCAAACTGGGAGGGGTGGCTAACACCCCAGAGGACAGGATCACACTTCAAAACGACCTTGACAGATTAGAGAACTGGGCCAAAACAAACAAGATGAATTTTAATAGGGAGAAATGTAAAGTATTGCACTTGGGCAAAAAGAATGAGAGGCACAAATACAAGATGGGTGACACCTGGCTTGAGAGCAGTACATGTGAAAAGGATCTAGGAGTCTTGGTTGACCACAAACTTGACATGAGCCAACAGTGTGACGCGGCAGCTAAAAAAGCCAATGCAATTCTGGGCTGCATCAATAGGAGTATAGCATCTAGATCAAGGGAAGTAATAGTGCCACTGTATTCTGCTCTGGTCAGACCTCACCTGGAGTACTGTGTCCAGTTCTGGGCACCACAGTTCAAGAAGGACACTGACAAACTGGAACGTGTCCAGAGGAGGGCAACCAAAATGGTCAAAGGCCTGGAAACGATGCCTTATGAGGAACGGCTAAGGGAGCTGGGCATGTTTAGCCTGGAGAAGAGGAGGTTAAGGGGTGATATGATAGCCATGTTCAAATATATAAAAGGATGTCACATAGAGGAGGGAGAAAGGTTGTTTTCTGCTGCTCCAGAGAAGCGGACACGGAGCAATGGATCCAAACTACAAGAAAGAAGATTCCACCTAAACATTAGGAAGAACTTCCTGACAGTAAGAGCTGTTCGACAGTGGAATTTGCTGCCAAGGAGTGTGGTGGAGTCTCCTTCTTTGGAGGTCTTTAAGCAGAGGCTTGACAACCATATGTCAGGAGTGCTCTGATGGTGTTTCCTGCTTGGCAGGGGGTTGGACTCGATGGCCCTTGTGGTCTCTTCCAACTCTGTGATTCTATGATTCTATGATTCTATGAGAGACTAATGTCTGTTACTCTTAGCACAAAGACTTTTGTAGGCCACAACCTACTTTGTCAGGCACACAAAGCTGGAATCAGTAGATCAATTCTGGGGACGGATGGAGCGTGAGCTTGCAGGGCACAAATTCATCCCGATATTTGTTTGTCTGGCTGACATGATTAGAGGGTTCTTCTTCTGTCAAAAGCACACATCCCCAGAGTTTAGCTCATGTCGTCTACTAGCAGTAACTTTCAGGAGTCTCATCTTTTGTGCTTTTCAGTGGGGGGTCAACATCTGCTAGCTCATGGGCCAAAGGCTTCTGTCTTTCTACACTGAGTTAGGCCATTAATCTAGCTAGCTCAGTACTGCTGGCACTGACTGGCAGAGTATCAGGAAGCGGACGATTCTCAGTCATACTCAGGAGATGCCAGACATGGAACCTGGGACCTTCTCCATGCAGAGAAAAAGCTCCTTGGAGAAAAAAGGTGTGATGTAGATGCAGTAAATAAAATATATAAACAAATACAGTTGTACCTTGGATCCCGAACGCCTTGCAAGTCGAACGTTTTGGCTCCCGAATACCTTACACTGACTACCAAGAAGTTCCACTGTATTCAATGGAGCTTACTCCCAGGTAACTGGGTAAAGACTGAGCAGCCTTACACCGCAATCCTAAACATCTTGACTCGGAACTGAGTCCCACTGAGTTCAATAGGATTTACTCTCTGGTACAGGCACCCCCAAAGTCGGCCCTCCAGGTGTTTTGGGATTACAGTTCCCATCATCCCTGACCACTGGTCCTGTTAGCTAGGGATGATGGGAGTTGTAGTCCCAAAACAGCTGGAGGACCGCGTTTGGGGATGCCTGCTCTGGTATGTTCCTGATCTCACAGTTTCTGTTGTTGTTGTTGTTATTGTTGTTGTTGTTGTTGTTGTTGTTGTATCCCGCTTGTCCCCTGACAGGGACTCAAGGCATCTTACTGCTCAATTCCCCCCCCCCTTCCATATAACTGTTGAAGGTATTGTACATGATCCCCTCCCTCACACATTTTTTCTTTACAACAACCCTGTGAGGTAGGTTCGGTGGAGAGGTTGCAGTTGGCTCAAGGGGACCGATGTCAATGTACATATGATGTCCATGTGAGATTAAACACGGGAGAAGCTTCCCGATGGAAGAACAGGATGTCCCTATTTTCATTGGAGAAATGTTGGAGGGTACTTTGCACTATTTGCAAGCCATCTACCAGTTTAATTACAGTCGTACCTTGGTTGCCGAATGCCTTGGAATCTGTACGCTTCAGCTCCCAAACGATCGAAAACTGGAAGTGAGTGTTTTGGTTTTCAAACTATTTTTTGAAGCCGAATGTCTGACGTGGCTTCCAATTGGCTGCAAGAGCTTCCTGCAGCCAATCAGAAACAGCGCTTTGGTTTCTGAACGTTTTGGAAATCAAATGGACTTCCGGAACAGATTCCATTCAACTTGCAAGGTACGGCTGTACCTGCAATTCCTCCAACATAACACTGCTGTGAGTGAGTAGTCAACACCTCGAAAGATTCCATCAACGGTGTCTCTGAAAATTTTTACACTTGGGAAGACAAACTAATGCCAGTGTACTGGAAGAAGCAAAGATCGCCAGTGTTGAAGCAATGATTCTTCAACATCAACTTCGTTGGACTGGTCATGTTGTGCGGATGCCTGATGATCGTCTTCCAAAGCAACTACTCTATTCCAAACTTAAAAATGGAAAGCGTAATGCTGGTGGTCAACAAAAGAGGTTTAAAGACTGTCTCGAGGCAAATCTAAAAAAATGTAGTATAAACACCAACAACTGGGAAACACTTGCCTGCCTGTGAGCGCTCCAATTGGAGAACAGCCTTTACCAAAGGTGTCATGGGCTTTGAAGACACTCGAACTCAGGACGCAAGGGAGAAACGTGCTAGGAGGAAGGCACGCTTGGCAAATCCACGCTGTGATCAACTACCACCCGGAAACCAATGTCCCCACTGTGGAAGGATGTGTGGATCCAGAACTGGCCTCCACAGTCACTTACGGACTCACTGTTAAAACCGTGTTTATGGAAGACAATCTTACTCGGCTGCGAGGGATTGCCAAAGAAGAAGAGAACCCGTGGGTGAGAAATTATAACGATCTGGTGATTCACAGCTGCCTGTCCCCTGCCACTGCCACCAACGCTGCCATTAGCACTTTTGAGGGGGCACTTTGCCAGGGAGGATCCGCTTGCAGGAGAGCTGTAGCTCAGGGGTAGAGCCTCTGCCTTGCATGGAGAAGTTTCCAGGTTCAATCCCCAGGAAGCACTGGTGATCTTCCCTGCCTAAGATTGTAGAGCACGTTTCTGGGAGATGATCTATAATGAATTGAAAAAGGTATTTAAATATACCTTTCTGAAGAAGCCAGAGGCCTTTCTCCTGGGCATGGTTGGCCAATTGGTGCCAAAGAAGGATAGAACTTTTTTTATGTATGCGACAACAGCAGCAAGAACACTTATCGCAAAATATTGGAAGACACAAGATTTACCCACTCTGGAAGAATGGCAGATGAAGATGATCGATTATATGGGATTGGCAGAAATGACTGGCAGAATCCGAGACCAGGGAAAAGAGTCGGCGGAAGAAGATTGGAAGAAGTTTAAAGACTATTTGCAGAAATATTGTAAAATTAATGAATGTTAGTATGATGTTGGACAGAAATTAAGTGGTTTCCAGTTGTAAGGCTTAAGAGATATGGAAAACAAGGTTTTGAAATAAGAAAAAAATAATAATCTGATGGTGAGGATTTGTTGAACAAACGATCTGAATTGGAATATAAGAAAGGGAGGTATGAGGAGGTCTGGAAAATAAGTTAAAAGAAAATAAGTAAATGGAAACTTTATGTGTTTTTTTCTTTTTTTTAGTTGTTTTTATTTTTGTATTTTTGGTATTTTTGTTGTCTTTTCTCTTTTTGTTTTACAATGTATTATGTTTGAAAATTTCAATAAATATCTTATAAATATCTAAAAAAGAGAGAGAGGGAGAGATTGTAGAGCACCTCTGCCAATTAGTGCAGGCAGTGCCTCTCTTCCAACCATGAGAGGCTTAAAAACGGTATGCCATTTTCAAATGCTGCCCTCACCCGCCGCTGCCACATAGAAATCCTCTGCAAGAAGAAATCTAGTTCCTCAGGAACAAAGATTCGATTGTGGCTCTCAAGGAATTGCTGCACTCCTTTATACTACACCAGAGGCAGGAGGCATCATTTTTTGTTTTCTAGTGTAGGGGGGCTTTCAGAACTGCATTTCCGCACCTTCATAAGAAGGTCCATAAAGAAGGCTGGTCGCCGAAGAATGGATGCTTTTGAATTCTGGTGCTGGAGGAGACACTTGAGAGTCCCATGGACTGCAAGAAGATCAAACCTATCCATTCTTAAGGAAATCAGCCCTGACTGCTCGCTGGAAGGACAGATCCTGAAGCTGAGGCTCCAGTACTTTGGCCACCTCATGAGAAGAGAAGACTCCCTGGGAAAGACCCTGATGTTGGGAAAGATGGAGGGCACAAGGAGAAGGGGACAGCAGAGGACGAGACGGTGGGACAGTGTTCTCGAAGCTACCAGCATGAGTTTGGCCAAACTGCGGGAGGCAGTGGAAGACAGGAGTGCCTGGCGTGCGCTGATCCATGGGGTCACGAAGAGTCGGACACTAATAAACGACTAAACAACAACAACAACAAACCATTTTGGTGTATGGGTTGTCCCTCACCCAGCTGCATGCAAAGGTCTGGCCTATTTCTTCTCTCTGTGTCCCAGCTGCAAACCTGCTGATTCTGCTGCACTCATTTCTATTGCACGGAGTGGTTCCTTGCCATGTGTTGTTTCCCCAGCAAAACTGGGGATCTTACCCAAGCACCTTGCAGGCTGCGCTGCTGAATCCGGCAGATGCCATTCCTGCAGGCCTAGCCATGGCCCCGGTAATCTCTCAAGCAGCATTGTTTGGCTTAGACAAAACAACTGGGTCGTTTTCGCCTCTCTCTACTTTCACTGCAGCTGGAGCTGATCTGATTATTCCATAACAGATGCCCGTCTAGCCTTGCATATTTTTGCCCTGGGACTGATTCATTTCCTTTCCTGGCAGGCTGGATCCATTGCTTAATGTGCTCAGCTCTTGAAGAATTATGATGGGCCTCTCTCTCTCTCTCTCTCTCTCTCTCTCTCTCTCTCTCTATGACGTCTACTCTGATTTCTCCCTACTGCCTTGTGAAGCCGTTGCTCAGACTTCTCTTATCGACACCAGCGATTCATTGATTCCGTCCCTTCCTGGGTGCTCTTATATTAACAACTGGTGTCAGCACCGTGCCAGAAAAAAAATCTCCTGCCTTTTTCTTCCATTCTTCCACAGAGAGCCTCCTTATACTGAATCAGAACCCACTGGTCCTTCCAACTCAGTTTGGTCTACAATGACTGGCAGTACCTTTCTGGGGCGCATGGAGCCCACATGGAGGCGCTGGGGAAAGAGGATCAACCAATTTTCAGGCCTAAAAGTGATGGATAAGGGGGATCATTGGTGCAGCTCAAATTAAGGAGGTGCATTTCAAGATGCGGAGCTCCTGAGTAACAACCTAGAAGCTCCTGAGCCGACTGCCTGGCTATTGTTGGCTCCACCCCCTATTTATGCAACTGGCTTCACAATCTACAGCAGTGTAAATTGACTAACTGAGGCTGGGCGTGAACCTCCAAAGAATAACACTGAGAGGCAGATCAGCCCATACAACCAGTAAGTTCCCTGGGGTCTGGAGCGCCGCGCGTGACCCCGCAAAGGGCACCCACAGTGCAACGTGTGAGTGCTCATTACGTGGACTGCCTAGGTTATTGAATGGACCTTGGAGCAAGGTCTCTGACTTTTGTACAGAATAATAATAATAATAATAATAATAATAATAATAATAAATTTTTATTTATACCCTACCTTTCCTGGTTCAGAAAACTGGGCTCAGGGTGACTAACAACAGATTTAAAACACTTAATTCATGCAACAATAAACAGCATAAAATACAGTATAAAATGTGAATAATTAATTCAAAATTCAAAAATTTATTTAGGGGGGCTAGCTGCCTAATTAGTCCTATTTGGGCTAGCGGGGAGACCAGGGGAGAATTAGCTGTGGGATCCAGAGCAGGTAATCCTCATAAAAAGGGGGGGGGGGAGGAAGGGAAATAAAAGATCAGGCTGAGTACAAATTGAAAGCCAGGCAGAATAGCTCTGTCTTACAGGCCCTGCGGAAGGAAGTTAAATCCTGCAGGGCCCTGGTCTCATAGGACAGAGCATTCCACCAGGTTGGAGCCACCACTGAGAAGGCCCTGGCCCTGGTGAAGGATAATCTGACTTCCTTAGGGCCCGGGACCTCTAAACTATGATTATTCATGGACATTAAGGTCCTCTGCGGGGCATTCCAGGGGAGGCGGTCCTGTAAAGAAGGCCAGCTTCTGCCCACAATCACATAGCCATCTCTCTATCCTGATAAGCAAGGGGCGTTATCAGAGTTCAAGGGCACCTTGCCAGTGAAGGGAGGATTCTGGTGGCCAGATACAGAGATGTGGAGGGCCACAATGCAATCCTGGGCCAGAGGTTTCCCACTCATGGTCCAAAGGTAGGATAGAATTGCTGCAATTGTTACAAGGGACAAGGAGGAGGTGTTTCACAGCTCCGGGAAGAGCCTGAAATGCAATTTGCAGATACGTTCTCTCCCGCCTGCTTGTTCACATGCTGAAGAATACAGAGGAAGAAGATAGACTTGGACGGCCGAGAGAAACACGGTTAGTTCCATTTCTGGTACTGTGCTGTGAAAGGAACAACAAAAAAACGGGACAGAAGCACTAGCATTATAATTTGTTTGTTGATTATGAAAATATCGATATACCCCTGTGTCGTGTGTGTGTGTGTATATATATATATATATATATATATATATATATATATATATCACAGTGGTTTACAACAATATAAAAACGTAAAGCCAAGCAATGATATCATACAAAGTTAAAAACAAGTTAAAAGCAAAAAGATATTTTTTTTATTACTTTTTTATTCAAAATTAAAACAAAACATATTATCCAGAAACATATCGTCCTTATTTCCCCCCATTTTTCCTCCCTCCCCCCCACAGAACCCACCCACCCCCATCCCCCGACTTCCCTCAGTTCCACTCTTTGATTTCTCTAAAAATGCTGTTTTCTGCATGTTACACAGTTGTATAGATCCCCAAACTATTTAGCTGATAATTACCAATAAAAAGTTTGTGAATGTTTTTTCAAAACCAGCCAAGGAGTCCAGTTCACTGTGTTGCGTCTTCAAATACTTTGTAAAGGGTCCCCATTCATCTTTAAAGTCACAGTTATCCTTGTCCCATAAGCAACTTGTATGTCAGTTTTGAAAGTTCTGCAAAAAGATATTTTAAAGTAAACATCAATAAGCCATGTGGGGGGATGCATTCATAGGGCTAGCAGAATGGAAAAGTTTTCAGCAGGCATTTAAAAGTTGGCACAGAAGGCACCCGTTGAATCTCTTGTGGCAGAGAGTTCCACAGGACTGGGCCAATGACGCTAAAGGCGCCATTTCTCATTGTTGTCTAGCAAGCCTCCCCAACCTGGGGAATGACCAAAGACATCCTGCAGATGATCTCTGACACTTGAGCTGAGGTGTAAGGGTTCATGTGGTCCCTGAGGCACCTTGGACCTAAGTTGTTTGGTTTGTTAATTAATACAATTAATACCTTGAGCCTGGCTCAACAGTAAATGGGCAGCCAGTTCAGCTGTTTTAACAAAGGGGTCCCACGTTCTCAACCCGAAGCAATCTGGCTGCAGAATTCTGTGCCCGTTGGACTTTGCAAACTAGACCCAAGGGCAGCCCCACAAACAGTGCATTGCAGTAATCTAGCATCAAGGTTCAATCAGGAAAACTAATGCAGTATTCCTCACATCTGAATGCACCTGAAAACATCATCAGTCAGCCTGGGAGGGAAGTTTTAAAAGAAACAAACCCTGAACTTCCCCCCGATACTCCATTTGAGCCAAATTTTCACTGCCGCCTCAGCCCTTCATTCTACACCCTTCCCAATTGTACGTGGCCAAAAGATGCATTTTCAGCAGACAGCAGTCAGTGTTCTGCAGCAGTCAGTTCTAAGCAGAGTTGCAAACACTTCCCAGAAATAGCCTTGAAAAACTCCACATCTCTGCCAAGCATGTTTTCCTCCATTTTCCCTGTGGCATGAGGGAGCTTTTTGTCTTCCAAATGGCAAAGTGAATGAATAAATCCCTCCTTGTTCCATCTGCATGCATTATAGAAGCTGGTCAGCAAGTATTAAAAAGCCTGTGTGTGTGTGTGTGTGTGTGTGTGTGTGTTTCAAGTTAGCAACAAACAGGAATGGAGCAAGAATTCTCTTTGGTCCGCGTGTTAATGTGAACTTACCTAATTCATGCTGCATGAAGCATATATGTGAATTCAAAAATATTAATGGTTTGGCCTGTGCCTGACCTCTAGTAGGTGTTATACCAACCCACCCCCCATCTCTGCTTAATGTGAAACATGGGGAAGGGTGCAAAATATTATGATTTGAAGGGCTTTTTTGGGGGGGAGGGGCAGAGTTTTGTTGATTATAGTTAATAATTGCCAAAAGGTTAGAAAAATAAAAAAGGGAAAGAAAGGAAATGGGAGAGAATGAATCGATGACAAGGACATGTGGGAAACAGAAGAGAACTAAAATAGATCCCCCCTGAGAACTTTTTTTCAAGGTTTTCAAGATCCTGTCTGTGCACTGGCTTCATTTTAAAGTACAGTATTACCTCAGTTTTCGAGAGCCTCTCTAGCTGAACGTTACGGAACTCGGACGTAAAAAACTGGGAAGTAAACGCCTTGGTTTTCTAACACGCCCCGGAAATTGAAAAGGAAGCACGGCTTCCATTTTGAGTTTACCATAGTGAGGCTTCCATTTTGAGGCTTCTGCTTTCAGTTTTTGGTTTTCGAACACTTTGGAATTCAAACGGACTTCCAGAACGGATTGCATTTGAAAACCAAGGTACCACTGTAGCCCTAATTAAACAAAGTCCTGCCTGCATGATCTCCTTCTCCCCATTCGTTGCTGTGCTGGTTCTGGGGGTAACCCGTGAAACGCAGTCCAGGACTGGTCCAGAATCTGAAGGATCTGCTGGAAGTCAGTCCGACAGGGCCAAGGCAGGACATGAGGCAGGAAACCAGGCAAGGACAGGTACAGGATCTAGCATATAGAAAAGTTGCTCCCGCAACCTGGGGCAGGGTCCAACAGCCTTTTATCTTTGTCGGGGTAGCGGCTGGTCTTGATCCCCCAGTGACTCACCTCCCTGTTTTGCCTGAAGGCGAGCACTCCTCCTCCGAGTACTCAGGTCTCTCCTTCTCTCAGACCTCAGTCTCTGCTTCTAGGGAAATGTTTGTGGGTTGCTAGACCCAGGGGTTGCTAGACCTCAGCCTCCACTGACCCAACCAGTAGTGGAGCAGCTGTAAGTGATGACCCAGCTGGAGGCAACGAGGTAATCCCCGCATCTGGAGCCAGGGCAGGCTCAGACCCCTGACTCAGCCCAGCTGGTGCTTGTTGCAGGGGAACCTGTGCAGACTGGGACTCTTCAGGATCAGGCCCCAGATTTGGTTCAGATGATGCCTGAGGCAAAGGATCCAGTGCAGACTGAGTCTCCTCTGGTTCCAAGTCCGAGCCCGAGTCCCAGGCCATCACAGTTGCTGACCTATCCTAGGGCAATCAATGGCCTCTGACTTGGTTCAGGGCACAGGTTGGGCTGGGCCCAGAGTGATCCAGCCTATACCAGGGCCCAACCAGTGACCCGTATTTTCCTAGTCATGCTGCCACACCAGTCACATGATGTGTACGAGTTCATGGAATCCCAAAGACACTCTTTTTTTTTTCAGGGCGAGCATGGTGCCCCAAAACACACATTTTGGGGCACCTTGTGAGATCACAGCCTCAAAGAAAGAGCTTTTTCAAGGTGAGATCTCGCTGTGAAATTCCATGAGATCACAGTGCCCAAAATGGCCACCATGCTTTCGCATTATAAAAACAAGCTGTCCTAGTTTTCCCAGGACACTTGCGGGGTATGGAGGTCACTTTGCCCTTTGCCATTGTTGGGTCCAATCTGCCCTGTAAACTAGAAGCACTGTGATGATTCAAGCCCAAATCAGCTATGATTCTTTGTCCCAAATTCTGCGCTAACATCGGCACGTATTGTGGTGCTCTGGCCTGTCACAAAATCCGTCAGTTGCTTGGAGTTCCACAATATCCTCTGTAGCTTGCCAGAGATGTGTCTGTGTGTGTGTGTTCCCCCATGGAGGGCCAATTTGGAGATCATTGCACAGCCCAAGATTTCAGAAGAGCGAGCTGAAATTGGAACTGTGCTGGCCTTTCCCTTCCCATGTTTATAGACTGGAAATTTATCAGAAATACATTTTTCAGACACCATTTCCTGCTTTTCATCTATTCTGGCTGGCAACCACGTTTATTCGTTGCAATCGCGGAAAGCATGGCTTTGTTTTGTCCTTAGCTGGAAATGATATCAGAAACAGGAATGATAGCAGGTCAAACCAGTAGGAAATTTGCAAGACAATCTTCTCAAGAATATAAGGAACTGCTTTATATACTCTCAGACTAGCTACTAGCTTCTCCAGCTGCGTAAGCAGGAACTCTCCAAGGTCTTAGCCAGCCAAAGGCGCTGTCCCAAAGGCCTTCAATATAAGCCAGATCCTGCCATTCCTTTTTGCTGCATCAAGCAAGCTGGGTAAAAAACATATTTTTTTCCAGTTCCACCTGGGAGCAATACATTACCCACAGATTGCATTTGTCTTTTTTTTTTTTAAATGATATTTATTCCAATATTAAAGATTACAAAGAGAAAAAAGAAAAAGAAAAATAGAAAGGACAGAAAAAATACAAACAATACAAAAAACAGATCCAACCTTTACATCACTTACTTTCATTCACTTGCTTCCTTGACCTCCTCACACCTCCCATTTTTGTATTCTAATTCAGTTAGATATTTCAGCAAATCCTTCAGCTTTGTTTTTATCTTAATAGTTTATCTTAATATATTGTGATTTTACATTCTCTTCTTTCACAAAATTATTTTTACTTAATCCTTTATATCATTTCTACTAAAACCAGATAATTCTATTCCAACATCTTTCTAACATTCCTTAATTTTACAATATTTCTGAAGATAAACTTTAAATTTTTTTCCAATCTTCTTCCACCGACTCTTCTCCTTGGTCTCGGATTCTGCCAGTCATCTCAGCCAGTTCCATATAGTCCATCACCTTAGTCTGCCATTCTTCCCGGGTGGGTAAATCTTGTGTCTTCCAATACCTTGCGATAAGTATTCTTGCTGCTGTTGTGGTGTACATAAAGAAAGTTCTATCCTCCTTTAACACCAATTGGCCGACCATGCCCAAGAGAAAGGCCTCTGGTTTCTTCTGGAAGGTATATTTAAATACCTTTTTCATTTCATTATAGATCATCTCCCAAAAGGTCTTAATCTTTGGGCACGTCCACCAAAGGTGAAAGAATGTACCTTCAATCTCTTTACATTTCCAACATTTGTTATCGGGCAAATGATAAATTTTTGCAAGCTTGACTGGCGTCATGTACCACCTGTAGATCATTTCCATTATATTCTCTCTTAAGGCATTACATGCCGTAAACTTCATGCCAGTGGTCCATAACTGTTCCCAGTCAGCCATCATAATGTTATGTCCAACATCTTGTGCCCATTTAATCATAGCAGATTTAACCGTTTCATCCTGTGTATTCCATTTCAACAGCAAGTTATACATTCTTGACAAACAGATTGCATTTGTCATGGTGGGTCATGAATAAGGATCTGTCCATTTTGGTTACCCGCCATTGCACCTATATCCTTATCTTAAATTCAGTTTTTCACCTTTCCACATCTGTTGGTGCATTTTTTGGTAAGGGGCTCCCCATTTGCAGAATGCTTTCCCCAACCATAGGACGAAAATGTTTTTGTCCATTTTTTGTGGGTTCTTATTTTGTAATTTTCCCCTTCATGGAACACTGCCTTGTCATGGTGAAGGGGCTTGAATAACTCAAGAGAAGCTCTGAGCTATGTCGTGCAGGGCCACCCAAGATGGGCAGGTCATAGCCAAGAGTTTAGACTAAATGTGATCCACCAGGAGAAGGAACTGGCAATCCACTCCAGCATTTTGCCAAGAAAACTCCATAGACATAAAAAAAGGAGAAGCTTTGAGAAGAAAAGTGAGAGTTTCCAAGGCATGTTCTGGTTCATGGGGTCATGGAGAGTCGAACACGACTAAAACAACTAAACAACAAAATTTTGTAACTTTATCCTGTGAACTGCCCCGGGATCTTTGAATGGAGGATTGGAGGAGGAGGAGGAGGAGGAGGATGAAGAACTTGGTCATGTGAAGACCACCTGGTGGAAACCCTTACACATATGGTTCTCAATTGTAAACTATATGCTGATCTCCGCCAGCAATTTCTAGATCAACTCTGTAACCCCAAATGGAAACCAGAGTTGGAGGTCATACATTTTCTATTACTGGGGAATGATCAGGAGCTCACCAAGTTAGTGGCTAAATATCTCTATTTGTTTTTTTGTCGTCGAAACACACTGCAGACGTCTGATCTCCCCGGAGACCTAGAGATGTGACGATAGACTGCTTTGCCCCCTTTCTTTTAGCAAATGTTTTGTGCCACTGGGGAAGCGGTAATTCTGTACTGATTTGTTTTGGATGTATGTATGTGATGCCAATAGTGGGACGCAGGTGGCGCTGTGGGTTAAAGCCTCAGCGCCTAGGACTTGCCGATCGAAAGGTCAGCGGTTCGAATCCCTGCGGCGGGGTGCGCTCCCGCTGCTCGGTCCCAGCGCCTGCCAACCTAGCAGTTCGAAAGCACCTCCGGGTGCAAGTAGATAAATAGGGACCGCTTACCAGCGGGAAGGTAAACGGCGTTTCCGTGTGCGGCTCTGGCTCGCCAGAGCAGCGATGTCACGCTGGCCACGTGACCCGGAAGTGTCTCCGGACAGCGCTGGCCCCTGGCCTCTTGAGTGAGATGGGCGCACAACCCCAGAGTCTGTCAAGACTGGCCCATACGGGCAGGGGTACCTTTACCTTTTACCTTTATGTGATGCCAATAAAAGGTTTGATGATGATGATGATAGCCCACATTGTCCACTCTGATTGGAAGTGGATCTCCAAGGTCTCTGGAAGAGGACTTGTCATATCTGCCAACTGATCGTTTTAGTTGGAGTTATCAGGAACTGAAAACTGGGACCCTCTGCATGCACAGCATGTGTCCTGCCAACGTACCCCAAAGAATCATAGAACTTCAGGAATCTCAGTTAAAACATCCATGACAGATGGCCACTCAACCTCTACTTCAAAACCTCCAAGGAGGTCTACAATGTCCCAAGGGAGTCCAGTCCAACAGCTCTTACTGTCAGAAAATTCTTATTGATATTTAGTCAGAATCTCCTTTTTTGTAACTTGGATCCATGGGTTTGAGTCCTACCCTCCAGAGCACAAGACAATAAGCTTGCTCTGTCTTCCATGAGTTCCTCCCTAAACCTCCTACTTCGATTCTTCATGTGTTTAATGAATTCTTAATTTGGTTCTGTTCTGATTGGACCCACGCTGGAATTTATATGCAAACCTTGGAGAACCAAGCCAAAGGCCATTGTCTCCCCCCTCCCTTTCTTTTCAGTGTCACAATTGTCTTTGTTTCCTCACTTCCTGGTTTTATCTGAGTCCAACACGCAAGACTGCCAGAGGACAAAGAGAAACATAAGCCCCTTTCCCCCAAACGGCAATGTTATGAAAGATGATGTTTCATTTTAACAAAAGAACCGGCGGGCAGCTGTTGCGTATCAGGAAGACAATAGAAACTTCCTGCCTAGTGGGATTCATTAACATTGTTGTTTTCAGGGCACGCAAGGCTATTATTAGCGCTGTCAAGCCACCATGAAGTTGTTGGGGCCACCTGCGCCATCTTACCTACAAAATCGAGCCCAGGAGGAACCAATTCTGCTGTGTTTCCAGCAAAAGCCATCTGCGCACAGCTCTGATTGGCTAGCTTCTGTGCCATCATAGAGCCAGTTCCCCCCACTCCCTGAGTAAGTTGTCTTTTTTATATTAAAAAAAAACCTCTTTGAAAAGTTGTAGTTGCACAACAAACTTTACTTGGACTTTTCAATGGTGCCCCCCTGTGTGTGGAATGCTGTCCCTAGGGAAATGCACCCCCCACGACAACACTGAGACATCTTAGTACACTAAGGCCTTTGGTAATTAAGGTACCCAATTCTGTGTTGCCCATCTTTTGGTGGGGTGGGGTTAGAGCTAGCTGCTGCCTGTCTTATTGTGGCGTTGAACTTTTTAGGAATCTTAATAATAATAATAAATTTTATTTATACCCCGCCCTCCCCAGCCAGAGCTGGGCTCAGGGTGGCTAACACCAATAAAATCACAGTAAAAACATAATAGGGGGGGAGGGGGGACATTTTAAAATACAGGTTAAAATGCAATTTAAAATGCAGCCTCATTTTAAAGTAGCCGATAAATCAAGGCCATACGGGGAGGGAAACATAAGGGTCAGACGGAGTCCAAACCCAAGGCCAGGCGGAACAGCTCTGTCTTGCAGGCCCTGCAGAAAGATGTCAAGTCCCACAGGGCCCTAGTCTCTTGTGACAGAGCATTCCACCAAGTCAGGGCCAGTGCTAAGATTGACACCAATCTAACCTCCTTGAGGCTCAGGACTTCCAAAGTGTTGTTATTTGTGGACCTCAAGGTCCTCCGCGGGGCATACCAGGAGAGGCGGTCCCGTAGGTACGTGGGTCCTAGGTCATGCATTGTACTTTCCGATTTTTGTAAAAAAAGGCTTTGTATTTTATAAGTTGCTCTGTGACAGGTCTGGTTCAGCTGCAGACCAGCACGGAGACTGAGAGACGATCAGTAAAGTTGATTCTTTATTCAAGGAAACAGAATACAAACAGAGAAACTTATGGGCAAGACTGACAGGTGCCAGAACCTGCCTCCCCCTATCTCTTCTTGGTAGATGTCCCCACTTCGTATGCAACCCTGCCTGTTTGTGCTGATTCCTGGATGTTAAGAAGACTGCTTTATGGGGATGCAAGACAGCAATTGGAATGAAGCCCTACTTAAAAAACAGTTTGACTACTGAGGGCTTCCGTACATCGCAACAACGCGGTTCAGCATCTGGCCCAGTATATTGTTCTCAACATGGCCAACCAGATGTCTGTGGGAAACTAAGAAACTGGACATGAATGCAAGGATGCTCTGACCACCTGCGATTCCCAGAAACTGATACTCAGAGGCATATTGACTCTGACAGTGGAGGTAATATATATATATATATATATATATAGAGAGAGAGAGAGAGAGAGAGAGAGAGAGAGAGAGAGAGAGAAAAACTATTAATAGCCTTGTCCTCCATACATTTGTTGAACCCTCTTTTCAAGCCTCTTTCAAAGATGGCCAGTATGGCATCCTGTGACAGTGAGTTCCAAAGTTTAATTATATTCTGCATGAAGACGTACTTCCATTTATCTGTCCTGAATCTACTAACATTCAGTTTCATTGCATGTCTGAGAGTTCTAGTGTTGCAAGAGAGACAGAGAAATATATCTATCCATTTTCTCCATGCGTAATTTTATTAAATTCTACCATGGTTGGCAATCCATCTGTCTTGGGAGACAGTGGAAGTATGGGGCTTCTTAGATGAAGCCAAGCCATTGGAGAGTTAGCATGTTGGAAAGTTAATAATAATAATAATAATTTATTATTTATACCCGACCCATCAGACTGGGTCTCCCCAGCCACTCCGGGCGGCTTCCAACCAAATATCAAAAACAATACAGCTTCAGACATTTAAAATATCCCTAAACAGGACTGTCTTCAGGTGTCTTTTAAAAGTAAAATAGTTGTTTATTGCCTTGACATCTGCTGGGAGGGCGTTCCACAGGGAGGGCGCCACTACCGAGAAGGTCCTCTGTCTGATTCCCTGTAACTTCACTTCTTGCAGTGAGGGAACTGCCAGAAGGCCCTTGGAGCTGGACCTCAGTGTCTGGGCAGAACGATGGGGGTGGAGACGCTCCTTCAGGTATACCGGGCCAAGGTCATTGAGGGCTTTAGAGGTCAGCACCAACACTTTGTAGGGACGCGGGTGGCGCTGTGGGCTAAAGCCTCAGCGCCTAGGACTTGCCGATCGAAAGGTCGGTGGTTTGAATCCCCGCGGCGGGGTGCGCTCCTGTCGCTCGGTCCCAGCGCCTGCCAACCTAGCAGTTTGAAAGCACCCTCGGGTGCAAGTAGATAAATAGGGACCGCTTACTAGCGGGAAGGTAAACAGCGTTCCGTGTGCTGCGCTGGCTCGCCAGATGCAGCTTGTCACGCTGGCCACGTGATCCGGAAGTGTCTGCGGACAGCGCTGGCTCCCGGCCTCTTAAGTGAGATGATCGCACAACCCTAGAGTCTGTCAAGACTGGCCCGTACGGGCAGGGGTACCTTTACCTTTACTTTACCAACACTTTGAATTGTGCTCGGAAACGTACTGGGAGCCAATATATATGTGTTGTCTTCTCCTACCCCATCTCTTAGTTACCTTTTCTCTGAACTAAAAAAAATCCCCAAGACCGCTCTCTTTCCTCCTAGGGGAGTGACTTCCCTATATGGGTGTTGTGACGGTTATGAAGATTTGAGTGTTTGCTAAACTGTGCCAGAGAGGTCAAGTAAAATAGTGCCAGAGGTAAACTACAGAGAGTTTGAATCAAATTCCCGCTTTGCCATATAGCTCAGCCCACTGGGTGACCTCAGAACAGTCCCTATCGCTCCATCTTGTGTACCTAACAGGGCTGTTGTGAGAACTGAACTACTCCAGAATACCTTGGGAAATGGATGTTGCTCTTGAAAGAGAGATAAAGGACAAATTATCATCGTATCTTTTTCCTGGTTACTGCTGTTTATTGAGGATTTAGGGCTGAAGTGTTTTTTTTCCGGGAGGAAGAATCTCCAGTACATTCTTCTAATTTAAATTCATTTGTAGAAATCCAGTTCAGATTATCCCCATCTATTTTTTCCTCCAATATTCCTAACCCGGGATAGGATCGCATTTTTTGTTGCTGGTGGGATGTCAGCATGGGGGAGAAAGGTTTCACAGGTCCTTATAATATCAATGGAAACAGCTGGTTCTTTTGAGTATTAACTGCTTTCAATTTTAACCTGAGGATTGCCATTTTTCCAGTTTTAATTTTAATTTATTTGAATTAATTTTGGGATGCATTTTAATCGATTGACTGCTTGTTTTTATGCATATTGTATTATTTATATGATGTTAGGGGGTCTGAGCCTGGCTCCGGCCAGGGAGGGTGGGGTACAAATAAAAATTTATTATTATTATTAAATAAACTTGCAAATCTAATGAGTTCAAGCTAATGCACAACGCTATAAAATCCATCCACAAAATTTTGATACTTTACCTTAAGTATCCCTCAAAGCAAACTTTTGAACAATAAAAGAATTTGGAAGTTTTTCCTGATTTGGAATTTGTGAAAAATTGTGAAAATATTTGATTTATTCTTTAGACGTGTATTCTCTGGCCCCCATTCTGATGTTTTGGACTACAAATCCCATCATCTGCTGCCATGTTGATTGGAGTTGATGACTGATGTCATCCCAAAGCAGGTTGGTGGGGCAGGGAGGGGAGCTGATTTATAATACGGGTATGTACAGATACAGTTTACATACATGCAAAACTATAAGGTGTAAACATTTATTGGGAGTCGGTAGCGTTTTTACATGCGGCAGAATTAGTGGTGCATCGTGAAGAGGAATGTGTGTTAACAGACATGAATAAACCTGGGCTGACGTTAAGTACATACAATAAAGTTTACTGGCACAACCCACCAAGTGATAATCCTGCACAAACCTCATTGGGAATATAGAGAAGCTTTGAAAAACCAATTGCATTAACCCCCACTAATTTCATTGACGCTTGACTTGGGAATTTCCTTGTAGCTGGTATGCTAGCCTTTGATCTCCAAGGCAATCGGTGGGCCAGGTGACAAAAATTATACCTGGCCCCTGCCAACTTTTCATCAAGGTGTGGCTTTGAAAATAAATAAATTGCCAACAGATGTCTACAAAGGGGAAGAGAAGTCCTTTCAAGTTGTAAGAAATAAGAGATATTCCATACTTTAGCTTTATGCCTCTCTTTTGGATTTTGTATGCAGCGACATGCATATAATATATAAACGCATATTATTTGTAAGTAAGAGTATGCACCTAAGTAACACCAGGGCTTTTTTTTTTCAGCTGGAACTCACCAGAACTCAGTTGGGTGGGTGCCATTGCCATTATAAGAAAACAAGGGAAATGTTCATGGTGAGTTCCAGCACCTCTTTTTCTGGAAAAATAGCACTAAATAACACTGACTTCCTTCTGGAGCCTGTTCTTAAATGGGTCTGCATGTGATTTTTAAAAACAACAAACCACTTCTGGTGTCTCAGACACTTTCTAGAGATCTGCACAATCTGTAGAATATGAAAATTGGCCCTCCATGTTCAAAATCTTCTCACCAGGCACTTCCATTGATTTATTTTTTTTTCATTTCTAGAATTTGGCAGGTGAAATCTCTTCAGATATCCCTTTCTGACTGCCTGTAGGCTGTTCGTGTGGGCTTCATTGCAATATGCCCATCAAACTGCAGGAGAAGCCAGTCCCTTTGGATTAAGAAATCTAAACCTGGGCTTCCAGAATCATTACTTGCAAATCTTCTCCCTAGCTCTTTCACACATATATAGTACAAAATATAGTCATCTCCTTCCCACCCGCCCCACCAATTTTCTTTTGTTTCACTGTGCAGCCACAGATCTAAAAGTCTGGAAAGAATAGGCACGAAATAAGAGAACAAAAACTCTAATGACTTATAAAATTTTTGGGAAGAATTGCTTGTTGCTTTACAAAGAGTCTATAATACTGATAAAAATCTTCAGAGATTGGTTTTGTTTGTCTTCTTTTTCTTCCTGTCTCGGTTCGCCTCTATTTTGGTTTCATCTCCACCCTGGAGTCATCAGCATCGAGGTCGTATTCTTCCACCTGGCCACTGGTCCAGACCTTCATGCGATCGGTTACGTCGCTGCTCCTAGGAGCCAGGATGAAGTCATAGATGAGGGCAGCACTGGCCCCTCCAATCAGCGGGCCAACCCAGAAAATCTGAAATGCAAGGTCAACAGAAGACGCATTTGACAGAGCAGTTCACAAAGAAACATTGCCATTTTGCCATCAGTTATTTCAGAGGCGTAAGCAATTGTCACATTTCCACCCCCTCCCAGTTCGTCATTTCCTAGCAATGAAGAGAGGTCCTCAAACTGTCTCCACCCAAGAGAAGATTTTTAGAGAAGAAGATGAATAGTGCTGTAGTCAATAGGTGGCATAATGTGAGCAGGAACTAAAGTGATTTAGAGCTGGTTGTATGCAGGTGATTAGTTCTGGGTGACACCAGCAGGGAAAAGAAGCTAAGAAGATCTGATTAGTTTTAGTTTTGCCCATAGCTTGGTAACAGCACACTGCTAAGTTATTTGCTTCCCTTTTTAATCCAGTCTCTGTGTTTTGTTTTGTTTTTTTGTAATATTGCAAACAAACAAGCAAGCAAGCAAGCAAGCAAGCAAACAAACAAACAAACAAACAAACAAACAAACAGGTGTGTCTAGTCCAACCCTCCTCAAATGCAGATATCACAGATAAATAGTCCCTGAGAGATGGCCTTCTAACCTCTCTTTTAAACCACAATGAAGCCTTCCAAGGCTGTCCGTTCTACTGTCTAACAGCCAGAACGTTCTTCCTAATATTTAGCCAGAATCTCCTTGTAATTTGAATCCACTGGTTCTGGTCCCACCCTCTGGAGAAGCAGAGAGCAAGTCTTTTCCACCTTCAGTGTGAAAGCCCTTCAGATACTTGAAGATGGCTATCATATCTCCTATATGGGCAACCCACAAACAGCAGGCGGAAATGGCAACTGACAGTCATAGCAGAACTCTCCTCTGCTTCCAGCACATACCACAAGTAGCATATACGATACCTCTGCAAATGGGCACCCATTTCAGTGTTAAGACCTGAAACTTACCCAGTGATTGGTGAAGTTAGTGGTAATCAAAGCGGACCCGAAAGATCTTGCAGGGTTGATTCCACAACCAGTATAGTCAATCTAAGGTGAGTGAAGAGAGAGCGACAATCACAAGGAGGCAGGTTTTCTATCAGGTATTGGCAGTCTGTTGAGGGACCCTGTCTACCTCCCAAATGCAAATGGGTAGTTAATTCATATCCAGTTGCACGTTGAAACTGCTTTCCCACATTTCCAGTGAAAAAGATCTCAGGAAGCATCCCTTGAAGAGAGCATCTGTCAGGCTTCGGGGAATCGACTTCCTCCCCCGTGGCCGTAAATGAGCAGATCAAACGAAAGGGAATTTTTACCTGTTAATTTCTTTAATAAACAAAGCGAAGGACAAAGGAAAGCATCTAACCAGAATGGCAGTGCTCCCAGTTAAGGTGACTCTTCCCTCCATCCCTATTAATCTGTGTCACTCCTACATCTTTTAATCTGAGTTTGTAGCCTCTGTGCTTTCTGTTCTGACAGTTTCTGAGCTCTCCGGGACTTTAAGGAAGGGGGGTGGATACTACCCAGAGACTGTGAATCTGTTAACTCTCTCTCTCTTCTAGTGTCTCTACTGCTAGCTGTTCCCCATCCAGTATTTCCCAGCTTCTGCCTTCTGAACTATACCCCTCTGCAAACCACTGTTCCAAATCTAAACTGTCCTCCTGCTCCTGGGAAGATTCAGGATCAGGATCAGAAGGAGGGGGTGGCTCCCACAATTCTTCCTCAGTGCAGCCCTCCTCAGCACGGTTCCTGACAGCATTCACTGCGGAGTCAGTATACCTCTCTACACCCAATTCTAGGAATCACAGGTGGGGAGAACACTGTTGTACTCAAGTCCTGCTTATCAACTTTCCTGGGCATCTGACTGGCTGTTGTGAGAAGAGGATAGTGGTCTAAGTGGGCTCCTCTTATGTGTTTATGTTTGTCAGGACTCGGATATGGATCGGGAAGAGGTGGGCATCACAGTGTTCTTCAGACCAATAGTCTGACCCGGGTATGAGGTACCTTCTATGCCATTTTATAACTAAACCCAGAGCAGAGGAGTTGTGTGAAGGTGGCAGCACCTATGAGCAAAAGGCCATTCTGGGGAGAGAGACCCTTGGATCACCACCTCCACCCCCGCTGATCCTGGTTCTATAGTCTTTACTGCGTCCTTTTTTGAATACAACTCAAGATGAACCTGTGTCCTGCTTTGCAGAGGAACTCTCATTTGTTAGGTATAATTGTTTAACTGCACACTGAAGTGGAAAACAACTCTGTATAACTCTGTATTTTGTGCTGCTAAATAAACAGCATGGAAACTTCCACTGTAGCTGAACAAAGGAGAGTCTAACAGGTAAATGATGAACTGTTGATGTATCTCTGCTACTATCCCACGTGGTGTTTAACTTAGATCACGCACAAGGTGTATTCAGTTGCAAATCTCCATTTTGTGTGAGTTAGTCTTGGTTCTCCCTCAAGCCACCAAAGAGGATGGTGTGCTAAATATCTCTCTTCAGGAGGAAACAGGCTTGAATGCAGGCTGTGTGTGGAGAGACCTAGTTTTGTTTTCAGCTCTGTTTGAAGTAACTGAAGTCATCTATCCAAAGCACCTGGCAGCAGACTAAGCTGGCACAGAAGTCCCTGGCAACTTCCCCTATAGCAAGATGCAGTTCATTTCTATTTCATTTCACAACTTAGCATATGCACAACTTAGCATATGCAGGCTTTATGCAAATGGGCAGCTTCTTCTGCCTGTGTGTGTTATGCATTTGCTCATCCTCAGCAGTTCACAAGCGGATGCCTTAATGTGCTTTGCCGTCCCGGAGACTGCAAAGCGTTCTCTGATCCAAGCTCATACTCACAGCAAGAAGATGCCCCAGGGCCACTGAGAGGCCAATGGCTAAGGGTGCTGATCCAGTGACGTCGGTCCTCCTCCTATCTGTCGTGGCAAGCACACAGAGCACCAACTGCAAGGTCGCAATGATCTCGATGCCAAGGCCTTGTCCTGGATTGATTCCATTTGCTAGCTGTGAGAGGGCAAAGCCAAGAGAAGGAGAGGTTATTTCTTACATGCTGAAGGAGGCAATATTCTACCTGCGAATCCTGTATCTGAGATGGAGAATTTCACACAAACAACAGTTCAGTATTAGGGTCTCCTTCGCATAAGCGTTTTGCCACTTGATGACTCAGAACCCAGAACTCCTCTGTGTGAGCAGGGCCAGTCCAAAGTTTAGGAGAAATACAATAAATCTTATGGACGATGGATATTATAGGTTAGAACCTAACAAGGAGAATCTGAAACAAACAAACAAAGTTTCTGTGCAGGCTGTCCAAGCCAACATAATTAAGTCTGCTACCAACATTTCCAAATTGCCTGTCCTTGACTGAAGAATCTATCAGCCACCCAGCCATGGCTGTTTGTGTAGGAAATGCAAGGATATGCAAACAGAACTGGCCAGATAAACAGTGGACAGACTAAATTAAAATGATGTAATGTAAAACTCGCAGCACATCATTGTGCCCTTATTTTAATGGCAGTCGCGAGAAATGTTAGCGTGCTTCTGAACCGAGGACTGCATTTAGAAATCTGAAGAAGTACAGGATGTGAAGGACAGTCTGAGTTCGAAACTCAAGAAAGCATTCCTCTCAACTCCCTACTTAGGTTTCTCACTCCCTCACTCTGTAGACCAGACCAACAATTAGGAATGGGAAAATCTGTTTTGGCTTCTATTGGTTTCTCATTTTCCCTCTCTTAATTTCAGTTTTCCACATTAGTCTGCTTTAAAGAGAGAAAACCCTCACGAAAATTCATCAGTATTTTACGGCGAATTTTTCCTACCGTGCACTTTTTTTTGCATGAGATACACATAATTTTTTTGCAATACAACATCCCCTAATGCAATGCAATTCATGTACGCTGTTTTCACAGACAGGTGCACACTTCAGCTCAGTGTATGCACTTTTGTAAACCTTACTTGGCTGGAGGACTGCACTGCAAAATTCAGAGAAGCGTTTTACTTTGTGTGTTGCTTCCAAAACTGTGAATTAGGTAGGGTCACATTTAAATGAAAACCAAAACAAATTTCCCATCTCTACTTGCAACAAGTGGTGTGGATTGGCATGAGCCTACAGTTTGCACTGTCCAAAGAGGAAAGGTAACAGGTTCACAGTCCCAGTTGTTGAGAACAGCATCCTGATCAAAACAGAATTGGGTGATACAACATAGAAGCATGAACCCAGCCAACCAGATATGAATTGCTGCTGTTGTGGCTTGCACCAACATGTCCAAGTGGTACCTTTTCCTAGGGAATGTGTTAATTGGAACTAGACATCTGCTCTCTGATGTAAAAAGTCATCTGTATCTGAGAGGATAAAAGTCAGCAGCAAACATCTAGCCTTCATTTTTCTACATGCCCAAAGGGAGGGAATGCCTTCAATGTTCTGGATACACTAAAGCTATTTCTTGGAAATTTTCAGACTATGCAAACTTATATTCAATGCACTTTTCTAGGTAAATGAGCCCCCACTTTGTTAGTACATTAATGTCAATTTTCCCCGCATCTGAGGATAAACACCCTGCTTCTGGTACTCCTTGATTTACTTTGGGAATGATCTCAAACACAACAAATCAACTATGGAAAATGCAATGTGGCAAAGCTTGAGAATGCACAGCTGTGAATGTGTGCATTTCACTTCGAGAAGTGAGGACAGCAGATGTTCACTGTGTTACGAAGCAATTGTACACATGCAGATTCTTGGAAACAGCAGCAGCCCTGTTCTCATGCACCCAGTGTGAAAAATGGCATTGTGTGAATCTGAGAAGCTGTATAAGAGCTTCCTAGGAGATTTGCAGGAGACACTGTAAAGTTATTATTAGGAAACCGCCCATTTCGTTCCCCTTTTTCTTCTCCAAATCTTCATGGCACAGCAAAGGCCACCACCAGTTACACAATAAGAAGTGGGAAATGGCTCAATATATTATTGAAACAAGCTGATAGCACAGTCTATTGCTACGTCCAGGATTTTATTTTACAAGGCCATACATTACAACAACATGTTGAACTCATCTTGTGCCCAGTCTGTGATAGGAAAAGCACAGGAAATTGTGCTCAGAAAAACTTGAAAGCAATCTGGTTCTCCAAAATTTGAAGCACAATTTCCTGGAGATAAGTATTTGCTGTGGCTTCAGAGAAGACTTTAATGCATGGCTTTTGGGTAGAATGCTTTGCCTTTCAACATCTGCTGGTTTCTTTCATGTTTTCGGATCCACTCATATCTAGAGCCATCAACATCTCCCACTGCCTCGCTAACAATATCCATACACGCGCTTAGCAGAGCCAACACATTTGGGATGAAATAGCCATCATTTGCAGTCTGCTCACAGAAAGCTAGCCTATCAGGGGGAAAAACTAAGGCAGAATCTCTCTCCTGAACATCTAGTTTTTGTTTGTTTTAATACGGAGAAGCACCCCGAGATGTCAGCCTCTAATACGGTATGGAACAGACCCAGGTTTACTACGTCATAGAAAACTATGTCATAAAGTCCTGGACCGAGGATATTATCTCCTAATGAAAACTTTGAGATGGCACCCTTTATTTGTCTGTCTGTCTGTCTGTCTGTCTGTCTTCCAAAACGACTTACAAAAATGGTCTAAACATTAAAGTCAATTAGAACGGACAAAATCAATAAACACCTAAAACCCAATTTATACGGGTTCTACAGAACCTGCAGCCTGGTGCCCTTCAAATTAAGGACAAAAGGCCTGGATAAAAGGGAAAGCTTTTAACCTGGCACCGAAAAATAGTTGAGGATGGTGCCAGAGCATTCCACAAGTGGGGAGCCACCACAGAAAAGGCCCAGTCTCATGTTGCCACTCTCAGGACCTGCCATTGGAAGGGGCACGTGGAGAAGAGCCTCAGTTGACCATCTCAGGGTCCCATTCAATTCATGTGGAGTGAGGTGGTCCTGGAGGTATTGAGGTCCTTAGCCACCTAAGGCCTTATAGGTCAAAGCTGGGAGTTTGAATTCTGCTCAGAAACTAACCTGACCTTTGTGTTATGGTTGCATAAACAAGCTCTGGCGCATGTTGCTCCCATAACAGGAGACCCACTTCCAGAATTTTAAGGAAGCGTGAGAGTAATGAAGAGAGAATGTTTCATATCCATTGCTATCTCGCTTACATAAAAAGAAAGAAACAGGAAATTGAACTGGATCAAGGTAAACCAGCCTACATTCTTTCCCAGCAGCTAGATATCCTCTGCCCCTGTTAGATTATCATTGTTATTTTTACAAAGGGTAGCAAATGGGGAGGGGAAGATTGCTGAAAACGGCAGGAAAAATGATGTTATTTGTTTGTTATGCAAGAGGACACCATAGTGTGCAAAGCACGATCCCTTACGATCAAAACAGCCTTTCATTAGGGAACAGGATATCTGCGATTAAATTCGTTTTTGTATAAACTGGGATTGGCTGGTTCATCACACGCACACAACTGATGGAGAAAACACTATGAAAATCTGAATCAAGAATCTATAACAGAAAGCCCACCCCGGCAATAATTTCAATTGCATGCAAAATATGGCCATGCTGCATTAAAAACTTTGAGTGTACCCATAAAACTTCAGTAAACCAGAATGTGAAAGGTCGCAAAAGGAAATGTTTGGACAGGGTTATTAAACGTCTATAAAGCTGAGCTCTAGCAGATGTTAAAATCTCCCTTGGCTTGCAAAGCTAGCACGCCATGGAGAAGCCTCTTCTTCTTCCTTTGATGGGTTGCACATGCAGGAAGGATTTAAGGAGGAACAAGGCTGGCCTAAGACATTTTGGCACCCGAGGTGGGCCCTAAAATGGCACCCCACCCTTCCCCACCAGGGAAGAAGGGGTCATGGAAGATCTACATCAGGAACAGGGGCAGGGGAGAAAATTTGACACCGGGATCTGCTGTCCCATTGGATCCTGTTGCCTGAAGCAGCCACCTCACCTTGCTTTATGGCTCTGGCCTTACGAATTTGCAATTCCCACATGCAAATCAGAGGTCAAACCACCCCACTAGGACAGTACAGTGGTACCTCGGGTTAAGAACTTAATTTGTTCTGGAGGTCCGTTCTTAACCTGAAACTTTGGTACCTGAAGTACGACTTTAGCTAATGGGGCCTCCTGCTGCTGCTGCATGATTACTGTTCTCATCCTGAAGCAAAGTTCTTAACCCGAGGTACTATTTCTGGGTTAGTGGAGTCTGTAACCTGAAGCGACTGTAACCTGAAGCATCTGTAACCTGAGGTACCACTGTACTATGTTATTGTACTACCAACCTTACTGTATGCTTGTGAAACATAGACCACTTATGAACGCCATCCCCAACTCCTCAAAAGATTCCATCAATGGTGTCTCCAAAAAATGGTGTCTCCAAAAAATCACTTGGGAAGACGGGTGAACTAATATCAGTGTACTAAAAGAAGCAAAGATCACCAGTGTCGAAGCAATGGTCCTTCAACATCAACTTCGTTGGACTGGTCATGTTGTTTGGATGCCTGATGATCGTCTTCCAAAGCAACTACTCTATTCCGAACTTAAAAATGGAAAGCGTAGTGCTGGTGGTCAACAAAAAAGTTTTCAAGACTGTCTCAAGGCAAATCTTTAAAAATGTAGTATAAACACCGACAACTGGGAAACACTTGCCTGCGAGCGCTCCAATTGAAGAACAGCCTTTACTAAAGGTGTCATCGGCTTTGAAGACACTCGAACTCAGGACACAAGGGAGAAACGTGCTAAGAGGAAGGCACGCTTGGCAAATCCACACTGTGACCAACTCCCACCCAGAAACCAATGTCCCCACTGTGGAAGGACATGTGGATCCAGAATTGGCCTCCACAGTCACTTACGGACTGATTGTTAAAACTGTGTTCATGGAAGACAATCTTACTTGGCTATGAATGATTGCCAAAGAAAGAAGAAGGAGAAAGAAGAGGAACAGGGTCATCTGGGCACCATGAATTCCACACTATCTGTTGGCCCTTTCTCACACACCACATCGTGAGGTCCAATTTCAACAGAATCAAGGCATTGAACATTTCATGGACTGTACCACTCCAGGCTTGAGGTGGGTGAGGCTGGGTGACAGTCCGCATGGAATCTATTGCTCTGTTTCTGAAGTTGAGCTGTGATTCCCACATTGCAGGGGGCTGGAGTAGATGACCCTTTGGGTCCCTCCCAATTCTGCAATTCCAAGAATCTACGAACGCCACAGTTTCTGCAGCAGAAACAGCACTATCTATACACAGATGTGTCAGCAGGCTCAAGCAAACTCTAAAGTTTGCAGAAGTGCAAAATACCTTTAGAGGGTGGAAAAACTGGGGGAGGGGTGTCTAAAAACAGCCTAATGAGAAGGGAGCATGTTCAGGACATACCAAGTGCTGATCATTTAGGGACAGGGGTGGAGAACAGTATCTTGAACTGGAGACCACCCCACAATGCATCACAGCAGGTGCTTCCTTGTTTTCCCCCCAGGGAAATTTTGAGATGCGTTTTGACATTCTTCCAAACCCAGAACTAGCGACGTTTCTAATTGGGGTTCTGTAAAAGCTTGGAAGGACTTCTCTATTTCAACAACTGAGGTTCCTAACTGGATTCCCCAGTAGAGCCCAGTTCATGCAATCGGCAAGAGCAGGAGGTAGAGCTTTCTATCCAACTTTGCACCACTTCTGGAACGGGTGTGACTTCTTTGCATATGCCCCACAGCGGACCTTAAGGTCCATAAACAACAACACTTTGGAGGTCCCGAGCTGCAAGGTGGTTAGATTGGTCTCAACTAGGGCCAGGGCCTTTTCAGTACTGGCCCCGACTTGGTGGAACGCTCTGTCACAAGAGACCAGGGCCCTGCGGGACTTGACATCTTTCTGCAGGGCCTGCAAGACAGAGCTGTTCCGCCTGGCCTTTGGTTTGGACTTGGTCTGACCCTTATGTTTCCCTCCTCTTATGGTTTTGATTTATGGGCTACTTTTAAAATGAGGCTGCATTTTAAATTGCATTTTAACCTGTATTTTAAATTGGTTTCTTTCCCTATTATGTTTTTACTGTAATTTTACTGGTGTTAGCTGCCCTGAGCCTGGCTCTGGCCAGGGAGGGTGGGGTATAAATAAAATTTATTATTATTATTATTATTATTATTATTATTATTATTAAGCAACTACCATGTCAGGGGTGGGGTTTCTTCAGAGAGGCTGGACAAGCAAGCAGCCCCACATTTTCAGACTAAGGTGCTCCAGTCCTTGTCAGAGAGAGAGCATGGCTCGTTCCTCAGCCAACCTCAACTAACAACAAACTGGCAGATCCCCAATAACTCTAGAGCATGGCAGAAAACCAGGAATCATTTTTGTGTGCCTTAGTTGCAGGTGGGGGTAACAGAGTGTAAAGAGAAGAATTATGGTCCCCTTTAGCTTCAAGGTATATAAAAAGAAGAGTATTATGAGCCTAGCAGACAGACAGTAACTATCTGTATTTCTTTGGGTCTCTCATTCATGGTTGCCAGCGCAGAACCATTCCGTTTGCTGAGTTGTCTCGTTTAGAGGATGCCATTGTCTCATCCCTGTGGGAATTCTTTTCATGGAGGGAGGCGAAGGACAGCTGGGAATAAATCAGACAGGCTTTGGACATGGCAAACTAAAGGGCGTGAGCCGGTAGGTTTAGCGAGAGAGTTTTCAATAGGATGGGTTACAACAAATAAACCATAGTTTAGAAGTTTACAGTGGAAAACACACAACCACAAAAGGAAAAGTGTTCAAGAAACCAACTGAACTGCATCTCAGGAGAACAATGCAAGGAGTTTGGATCTCGAGAGAAACTGTAAGACAAAGGAAATGTAAAGTGGTCTGTGAATTTTGTGGGCCAGCTCGATGCTCCTTAAATTTTCTCTGCAAGGCAAATGTTACACTGACAACTCACCCTGCACAAACACAAGCAGTTTGGAAACAGCAGCAAAGTTTACCGCAAGTGGCTCATTGTTTATATCATGGGTAGGCAAACTAAGGACCGGGGGCCGGATCCGGCCCAATCGCCTTCTAAATCCAGCCTGCAGACGGTCCGGGTATCAGCGTGTTTTTACACGAGTAGAATGTATCCTTTTATTTAAAATGCACCTCTGGGTTATTTGTGGGGCATAGGAATTTGTTCATTTCTTTCCCCAGAAATATAGTCCGGCCCCCCACAAGGTCTGAGGGACAGTGGACCGGCCCCCTGCTGAAAACGTTTGCTGACCCCTGGTTTATATGTACCAAGAGGTGATGCATCATCTGTGTGGCAAGCCGAGTTGGGGATCATTATGGATCCCAGAACACTATTGGGGAAAGCAAATGTGTTGCATGGGGTTTTGCCTCAACTGAATTAATAGCTGGCTCATGGAACAAGCATCTGTCAAGAAACAGGGCCCTGCATGGCTCTTATTGGAGAGGTTGTTCGAATCACTTGCAGCCACCCTGGAGGGGGTCATACAAATGAAGTCGTTTGCAATGACTTCAGATCGTTTTGAGCAAGTTTAGCCCTCCCCCTGAAAGGATCCAATTGACGTCTCCCAAATAAACAAATGGTTGCCATGGGCAACTCTATGTTGGGGAAATAGAGGAGGAGGAGGGAGGGAAGGAAGGAACACAAGAAGAGTCTTGCTGTATTGGGCTGAAAAGAGATTGAGTCCAGCATCTTTAGGATCGTAAAAAACTGCCTTAAACTGGGTCAAGCCATTTGTCTATCTAGTTCAGGGACACAGGTGGCGCTGTGGTCTAAACCACCGAGCCTCTGGGGCTTACCGATCAGAAGGTCGGCAGTTCAAATCCCCACGACGGTGGGGTGAGCTCCTGTTGCTCTGTCCCAGCTTCTGCCAACTTAGCAGTTTGAAAGCACTCCAGCTCGAGTAGATAAATAGGTACCACTGCGGCAGGAAGGTAAACGGCGCTTCCGTGCACTCTGGTTTCCATCACGGTGTCCCGTTGTGCCAGAAGCGGTTTAGTCATGCTGGCCACATGACCAGGAAAGCTGTCTGTGGACAAACGCCGGCTCCCTTGGCCTGAAAGCAGAGATGAGTGCCGCACCCCATAGTCAAATTTGACTGGACTTAACCGTCCAGGGGTCCTTTACCTTTGCCTTTTACCTTACAGCAGCCTTTCTCAACCTGTGGTTCCCCAGATGTTGTTGGACTACAACTCCCATGACCCCTAGCTAGCAAGGCCAGAGCCCAGGGATGATGGGGTTTGTAGTCCAACAACATCTGGGGACCCACAGGTTAAGAACCGCTGCCTTACAGAGACCTAGCTGTCTGTGGACAAACACCGGCTCCCTCAGCCTGAAAGCAGAGATGAGTGCCGCACCCCATAGTCAAATTTGACTGGTCTTAACCATCCAGGGGACCATTTACCTTGTCTATCTAGCTCGCTATTGTCTATGCAGACAAGCAACAGCTTTCTCCCCAGGGTTTTAGAGAGATGCTGGAGATTTTAGAGAGATGCTGAAGATCTCATGCATGCAAGGCAGAGATGCTCTACCAGTGCCAGAGCGTGTCCTCATGGCACCCAGGGTGTTTGTGCACCAGAATGCCAGTGGGGTGGGGCATGGGGGGCGATATGAGGAGGGGGCAGTGGGGCAAGGACTTGCCCTTTCAATCTGTCCAGATCAGACAGAATCAGTCCAGATCATTCTGCATGGCGAGGCTGGGGTGTGGTGTTGGATTTGCAAGGCAGTGTGGGGCTGGCGTGTGGAGCAAAATGCTTCCTTGAAGAAATTTCACCTGGGGCAATGGCCCCCCCATTGCTTTTTTTTTCTTTTTTTAGAGTTTGGATTTGATATCCTGCCTTTCACTCCCTTTAAGGAGTCTCAAAGCGGCTAACAATCTCCTTTCCCTTCCTCCCCCACAACAAACACTCTGTGAGGTGAGTGGGGCTGAGAGACATCAAAGAAGTGTGACTGGCCCAAGGTCACCCAGCAGCTGCATGTGGAGGAGCGGGGAATCGAATCCAGTTCACCAGATTACGAGACTACCGCTCTTAACCACTACACCACACTGGCTCTCAATGGCCCCCCATTGCTTAATCCATGCTTAATCAAGTTCCATATTTTTCGCTCTATAGGACGCACCAGTTTTTGGAGGAGGAAAACAAGAAAAAAAAATACTCTGAATCTCAGAAGCCAGAACAGCAAGAGGGATCGCTGTGCAGTGAAAGCAGCAATCCCTTTTGCTGTTCTGGCTTCTGGGATAGCTGCGCAGCCTGCATTCGCTCCATAAGACACACAAACATTTCCCCTTACTTTTTAGGAGGGAAAAAGTGAGTCTTATAGAGCAAAAAATACGGTATTTCTATTGGCCCAGCCTGAATCTCCTGCCAGTGTGTGTGTGTGTTTGGGTGACCCAAAGTTTTACTATTATGAAAGAGGGGAAAGGGGGGAAGTAGTAGCTGATGAAGCTGGAAGCCGAAGCGTTTTGCCACGGGGAGAAATAAATTAAAACTCCGCTGATCTCAGCAAGATAGGTACAGATGCAACTACTAAAATAGGCACTTACTCAGAAAGCGATTTAAGAACAGCAAAGGGGGAATATGAACCACTCTCCACCCCCAACTTTTCCTTTTTTGAAACAGAACCACAATGGATTGCGACCAAACCAATGTTAGGGGAATAAATGTCATCACCAAGGACACGGGTGTGGCAAGCGAAGAAACGAAGGGGAACGTATCCAGGGAACCTGCAGATGGAGAAGCCCCATCAATCAGGCTGAACACCCTTGTTTGTCCCAAATTTGCCATGGCACCCTAAGTGACCACAACTGTGTGTGTCATCCGAACGATGGATTTCAGCTTGCTGCATAAACAATCTTCCTAACATAGCAACGCTTGCCGGGGTTTCCTGTGTTGCAGTCAAGTCGCTACATCAGTGGCTCATGCTTATCAACAGGGGGGCTTGTCCATTCTTCTGTTTGCCCTGCTGTTTGCCCTGGGAAAACCCACAGATCAGTGCGGAACCAGAACAAACAGCAATTGGGTTTTCCGTGAATTGCTGTTTGTTCCGATTTAGCACTAAAGAGTGAGTTCTCCGGGGAAAGTGGTGAGGCAAAGCAAAACACTCAGCCCCGTGCTTTCATACCCTCCAACATTTCTACAATGAAAATAGGGGTGTCCTATTCAATAATAATTGGGACGCGGGTGGCGCTGTGGGTAAAACCTCAGCGCCTAGGACTTGCCAATCGCATGGTCGGCGGTTCGAATCCCTGCGGCGGGGTGCGCTCCCGTCGTTCAGTCCCAGCGCCTGCCAACCTAGCAGTTCGAAAGCACCCCCGGGTGCAAGTAGATAAATAGGGACCGCTTACCAGCGGGAAGGTAAACGGCGTTCCGTGTGCTGCGCTGGCTCGCCAGATGCAGCTTGTCACGCTGGCCACGTGACCCGGAAGTGTCTGCGGACAGCGCTGGCTCACGGCCTATAGAGTGAGATGAGCGCACAACCCTAGAGTCTGGCAAGACTGGCCCGTAAAGGCAGGGGTACCTTTACCTTTTTATTCAATAATAATAATGTTGATAATAATACAGTGGTACCTCGGGTTAAGTACTTAATTCGTTCCAGAGGTCCGTTCTTAACATGAAACTGTTCTTAACCTGAAGCACCACTTTAGCTAATGGGGCCTCCCGCTGCTGCCACACCGCCGGAGAACGATTTCTGTTCTCATCCTGAAGCAAAGTTCTTAACCCGAGGTAATATTTCTGGGTTAGCGGAGTCTGTAACCTGAAGCGTATGTAACCCGAGATACCACTGTAATAATCTTCATACCCCATCCATCAGACTGGGTTGCCTCAGCCATGCTGGGTGGCTTCCGACATATATAAAAACATAATTAAACATTCAAAAGCTTTCCTATACAGGCCTGCCTTCAGATGTCTTCTAAAGGTTGTCTAGTTACTCATCTCCTTGGCTCAGGGGTTGCATAACTCCGTACCCTCCAATATTTTTCCGATGAAAATAGGGAAAGCCAGACATTCCTGGATCAAGTGAGAAACCAGCTTACAGCTTCTGTAAATCTGGGACTGTCCCTGGAAAATAGAGACACTTGGAGGGTCTGTGTTTTCTAGGCACGGTCCAATTGTGGATGAGGCTTTAGCCTGCTTCCCCCCACCCACCCCAAACAACAACAAAATCCCTCACACTATTAGCGTTTCCTGACAGTTGAAGGAGTTTCCCAAGCCTTTTCTCTTTCAGGGCATCCTCAGGGCTGCAAATACACACCATACATTTAAAGCACAAATCAAGCACATGACTTCTTGCAAAGAACTCTGGGAACTGTAGTTTTTTTAAGGGTGCTGGGATTGTCGCTCTGTGACTGGCAAACTACACTTCCCAGGCTTCTCCCCCATGTGTTTTAAATGGGCTTTAAGTGTTGGGTGTGCAATTTTCCCTACCTCTTGGCATCTCCCGCTGTGACCTTTTCTCACAAAAGCATTTGAAGTGGGGTGGATGGGTGGGAGACCGAACTGTAAAAGGCAAGTTGGAAGAGAGACTTAGCTGGAAGAGGAAACAAGTAGCTTTACTCCATTAACCGTGTTTGCCAGCTTAGGCATCTCAAGGAGCCAAGCCTTTTAAGTGTTGACACATTCCCCGACTTTTAGCTGCTGGCTGCGAACCAGAAGCTTTTGCCACTCAGTTTGTTGAGATCTGGATCGAGACATTTTTAAAAATGCAGTCATTCCAGTAGTAATCCTGCCTTGATATCAAACACTTAGGGAAACACTTAGGGGCGGATTTGTTCACCTTTCCCTTGGCCTCTCCATCATCCCTGGCCTAGATTGCTAAGTTAAAGCCCTTCCGCTGGCACTTTCAAAGGCTTCCTCTCCTGTTTCAGTCTGGAAGGCAAAGTTTCGTTTGGCAAGCAAGTCTCAAGAAGTTTGTCCAGTCCTCCATCACCATCCCTGACAAATCTTTAGCCTGGATCCCAGCTGGGCACGGTTACATGTTTGGTGGGAGAAAGGTCTCCTGGTCTGTTTAGAATTATAGAATTATAGAATTGTAGCGTTGGAAGGGACCCTAATGGTCATCTAGTCCAGCCCCCTGCAATGCAGGAATTTCAGCTAAAGTATCCATGACAGATGGCCACCCAACCTCTGCTTAAAGGCCTCCAAGGAATGACAGTCCCCCCCTAAAGGTAAAGGACCCCTGGATGGTTAAGTCCAGTTAAAGGCAACTGTGGGGTCATTGGGCTTATCTTGCCTTCAGGTCGAGGGAGCTAGTGTTTGTCCACAGACAGCTCTCCAGGTCATGTGGCCAGCATGACTAAACCGTTTCTGGTGCAACGGAACACCGTGATGGAAACCAGAGTGCATAGAAGCGCCATTTACCTTCCCGCTGAAACGGTACCTATTTATCTACTTGCACTAGTGTGCTTTCGAGCTGCTAGGTTGGCAGGAGCTGGGACAGAGCAACGGGAGCTCACCCCATCGCGGGGATTCGAACCGCCAATCTTCTGATCACCATGGGTGACTCTGGGTCATCTCTCTGCGGTAGCTTATCTTTAAGTTTTAAGTGTCTATATGCTTATCGCATTTATAAATTTTAAATTTATTGTTGTACATTGTTTTAAATGCTTGTTTTCCTTTTGGGGTTGTACCCCCAAGTGTGTTTTATAAGCTGGTCTCCGACCGTAATCTATCAGGGCGTTCTCACCATGACATAGTGAATTGAACAGAATGGAAGGTAGTGGGTAGGGGCACCAAATTTTGACCTTGCACAGGGTGTTGTGGGTATTTGAAAGCCCAAAGACTGCCTTTGCCCTATCTCCGGGATCCTTTAGCTGTGATTCCTGCACAGACCCTTTGGGTTCCTTTCAACTCTTTTACAATTCCATGATTCTACAATCTTAAAAACAGTTTCCCTTCCTAAAACCCAGCCCTCTTCATCTCCAGCTCCAACAAAGCCCTGAAGCAATCACCTTGAAATGAATTTTGTGTTTAAATTAATATACAGGTGGGATGCGCAACAAGTGTTGCAGTGTGGAATGGCCCTTTCTGGGGGATTTTGACCCCTCCATTCTGTCCCCCTTTCCTCCCACTTTTCCATCCTTGCACCCCAACTTTCAATCAACATTGCCACAGCCACTAAGCAACCACTTCTCATCTGGCTGTTGGTGGTTTCTTCCTTCCTCTCTCTTTTAGGGTTTCTATTCTTCTATTCTTTCTTTCTTTTCTCTTTTTAGCTTTTGCAAACCTTGGGGTTCCGCTGAGCCTGTTGGCACCTGTCATTTGTATGTGGGCGGTTCTGTACCTGTTCCTAACCAACAGCACTCACCACCTGAGCATCACAAATAAAAGGGAACTGCTCCACTTTCTTTTTAGGAAACCAAAAACTTCAACGTTCCTCCAGACCATTAAGAAACTGATAACTGTATACGATCAATCACAATAAAAAAAAATGTCAAAAACATCTGTGATTGGGCATAAAAGCAAATAACAATAACAACCAAAAGTAATAATAATAAAAACCCATTGACTTGCAATTGTCAGGCAAAAAGCGCTCATAACTCAGTTGGCTATGCATATATGTTTGCCATAAAGAAAGTCCCAGGTTTAGGAAGGAATAAGATAGCATGTGCAATAAGATTGGGAGGGGGGAATAAAATAGTCTGAACCACTGAGCCTAGGGCTTCCTGATTGGAAGGTCAGCAGTTCAAATCTCCACGACGGGGTGAGCTCCCGTTGCTTGGTCCCTGCTCCTGCCAACCTAGCAGTTCAAAAGCACGTCAAAGTGCAAGTAGATAAATAGGTACCGCTCTGGCGGGAAGGTAAATTGTGTTTCTGTGCGCTGCTCTGGTTCGCCAGAAGCAGCTTAGTCATGCTGGCCACATGACCCAGAAGCTGTATGCCGGCTCCCTCGGCCAATAAAGCGAGGTGAGCGTCACAACCCCAGAGTCGACCACGACTGGACCTAATGGTCTGGGGTCCCTTTGCCTTTAAAGGTAAAGGTAAAGGTACCCCTGCCCGTACGGGCCAGTCTTGACAGACTCTGGGGTTGTGTGCCCATCTCACTTAAGAGGCCAGGGGCCAGCGCTGTCCGCAGACACTTCCGGGTCACGTGGCCAGCGTGACATCGCTGCTCTGGCGAGCCAGAGCCGCACACGGAAACGCCGTTTACCTTCCCGCTGGTAAGCGGTCCCTATTTATCTACTTGCACCCGGAGGTGCTTTCGAACTGCTAGGTTGGCAGGCGCTGGGACCGAGCAGCGGGAGCGCACCCCGCCGCAGGGATTCGAACCGCCGACCTTTCGATCGGCAAGTCCTAGGCGCTGAGGCTTTAACCCACAGCGCCACCTGGGCCCCGTCCCTTTGCCTTTACCTTTACCTTAAGATAGTATATGGAATAAGATTGGGAAGAGGAATAAAATACATGGTACGAATTTAAAAGTGTGTCTCATAATGGAAGATGGAGAGAAAGTAGAGTCCCAGGATGCAAGCAAATGAGGAGTGCAAAAGTTACCTCCTTAGGTGGTGATTCTTTATGTAGCACCACCATCATGCCTGCCCTTTGCAGAGTAAAAGAGAAAATGTCTCTACCCCAAGGATCCTACAATCAGATATTTAGCACAGAGGAAGCAACAGATGAAGAGAAGAAAATCAGAGGTTGGGCTGCAGAATTTATATATTTGTTTGTTTTCTTGCATTTACATTCCACCTTTTTCTTCCAAGGGTGCATACATGGTTCTTCCTCCTCATTTTTAAATCTCACAACAACCCTGTGAGGTTGGTCAAGCTGAGAGGCAGTGACTGGCCCAAGCATCACGACCAAGTGGGGATTTGAACCCTTGCCTCCCAGGTCTTAGTCCAACTCTCTAACCACTACACCACCACTGCCTCTTATGTGTGGTTATTTCAGCTCAATGCCCTTAGGCTTGGTTACAAGTACGGATGCTTGAGGGATTTGATCCTTGCTGAGTCCGATCTGAGTGATATGATCAGCACCTCCCAGACTCGGAACAGAGACTCTTCCAGCCTTTGGTTCTCCAGACTTCTACATCAGATGGAGATTATTCTTTTCGAAAGTCGTCT
Organism: Podarcis cretensis; assembly: GCF_951804945.1. Lineage (NCBI taxonomy): Eukaryota > Metazoa > Chordata > Lepidosauria > Squamata > Lacertidae > Podarcis > Podarcis cretensis. The sequence continues at coordinate 8,155,518 of NC_137181.1, forward strand.
TGAGAATTCACCAACAAATCTTTCCTAATATACACACTTTTTTCTATGCAATTTCACCTGAGGTACACGCTTCTACAAACCAATTCCCCCTAATATATGGTATTTTTCGCTCTATGAGATGCACCAGACCACAAGATGCACCTAGTTTTTGGAGGAGGAAAACAAGAAAAAAAATATTCTGAATTTCAGAAGCCAGAACAGCAAGAGGGATCGCTGCGCAGTGAAAGGAGCAATCCCTCTTGCTGTTCTGGCTTCTGGGATAGCTGCGCAGCCTGCATTTGCTCCATAAGACGCACACACATTTCCCCTTACTTTTTAGGAGGGAAAAAGTGAGTCTTATAGAGCACAAAATACGGTAATGCATTTCTATATGTTGCTTTTGCTATGATATGCATATCTATGGACAATTTGCCCCCACTTTTTGGGTACACGTTATTTTGGTGGGGAACTGATCACAACATTTGGAGAAGTGCAAATTCCCAAGGCAAGCTGCTTTGCCGGTCAAATACTGCTTCGGAAAGGCAGAGTTAGTAGGCTGGCATTGAAATGCAAACATAGCAGATTTATCTCCCTTCCCTTGCTGGGATGTATCAAAGCAAGAGAGCCGAGATAAAAAGCCTTGGGTGTAAGAATGGAGTCTATAGTAGATCCAGAACTGAATTGGAAGTCAAGGCCCACGATTTATAATGAAATGAAAAAGGTATTTAAATATACCTTCCAGAAGAAACCAGAGGCCTTTCTCCTGGGCATGGTCGGTCAATTGGTGCGAAGGGAGGATAGAACTTTCTTTATGTACGCTACAACAGCAGCAAGAATACTCATCGCAAATTATTGGAAGACACAAGAATTACCCACCCGAGAAGAATGGCAGACGAAAGTGATGGACTATATGGAATTGGCTGAGATGACTGGCAGAATCCGGGACCAAGGAGAAGAGTCGGTGGAAGAAGATTGGAAAAAATTTAAAGTATATCTTCAAAAATATTGTAAAATTAAGGACTGTTAGAAAGATGTTGGAAAAAGAAAATTAGGTGGTTTTGGTAGAAATGATATAAAGGATTAAGTAAAAAGGAGTTGATGAAATTGACGAAAGAGAGGACGTTAAATTATAATATATTAAATTAAATTACTTAAATGAAAATAAGGTTGGAAGGATTTGCTGAAATAACGATTTGAACTAGAATACAAAATTGGGAGGTGTGAGGAGGTCAAGGAAATAAGTAAAGGAAGAAAGTTATGTAAAGGTTTAATCTGTTCGTTTTCTTTTTTAAGTGAATGTATTTTTGTATTTTTTTTCTGTTGCTGTTGTATTCTTTCTTTTTTTGTATTTTATATTGTTCTATTTCTTTTTGTAACTTTTAAACTCCGAATAAATATTATCTAAAAAAAAAGAAAAAAGAAAACTGCTGGGTTTTGCATCGGCATGCACCAGAGACCAAGGTGGGTGAGGATTTATAGGAAAGAGATCCCACAGTGCCATAATCCACTGCTGAGATCTCAGGATGCCACCTTCCTTTGCAGTTTTGGCAGAGATTGGGCACGGCAGGCGTTTCCCATCACTGTACCTCCCTGCCAGGAAAAGCTTCAATTATTGCGTTCCTGCCCATCATGCATCAATTAAAGGTGCAATGGTTAGAGCAGAAGGGAACTATGGCCCACCCTGCTGAAAATGAACTAGGCTTCCCCTTCTGCAGTAAGGGCATATTGCTGGGCGGGGTAGAAATAATGAAATTATTATTATTGTTGTTATTATTATTATTATTATTATTATTATTATTATTATTATTATTATTATTTTCTTACTGAGTCACCTTGCAAGGCCAAGATTTCTATTACATGCCTACCAATGAACTGACAGGATCCTGGCACTTGGCATCAACCTCACAGAACTTCACAAAGCTCGATCTGTTCCTAGATCCTGTGTGAGGCTCCCTCGCCTATTATAAGCATTAGATCTCAACACTCCCTGCGTCTCCCTCGAACCTCAGCACTTGGAATGTTTGTGAAGATTCCGTAGTATCGCAGCTGCTTAGGCAATGGCTACAGAAGACAGCTTTGGGTTTTTAAATCACATGCCCTTTCAACTTCTCTCTCTCTGTGTGTGTGTGTGTGTGTGTGTGTGTGTGTGTGTGTGCGTGTGTGTGTTTTTTCTCTTTCTCTCTTGGTGCTGCCTTCAAGCAGAGTTCCGGAAAATCTACTTCCAGCCTGCTCTGCTATTGTTGCATTTCTTTCCCATGCGGACATTCGCTTCCTCCTATTCCTCCCTTTACTACAGCTCCAGTTCTAGGCTTCATAAACTTCCTCCCCTTTTGCTCTTCCTGAAAAACAACAGCTGCCGCCCTACCCATTTCCATGGAGACCCCTTCCATTTTCCCACCTCTAATGCAAAGCATATGTCAGAGGGAATGGGAGTATCTCTCTGTGTGTGCTCATTAGACAGTGCATTTATTTTCCCAACCTGGCTGCTGAGAATAGAGGTATATTGCCATTCTAGAAAAAGTGGCTTCATTTTATCTGAGACCTGCTGCATCCACTTAGTGCTGCGTCAAACAGCTCAGCCGTGCATAATGAGCATGTACCATGGTAAAAAGGTAAAGGTAAAGGGCCCCTGGAGTGGGATGCGGGTGGCGCTGTGGGTTAAACCACAGAGCCTAGGGCTTGCCAATCAGAAGGTTGGCGGTTCGAATCCCCGTGATGGGGTGAGCTCCCATTGCTCAGTCACTGCTCCTGCCAACCTAGCAGTTCGAAAACACGTCAAAGTGCAAGTAGATAAATAGGTACCGCTCCAGCGGGACGGTAAACAGCGTTTCCGTGCACTGCTCTGATTCGCCAGAAGTGGCTTAGTCATGCTGGCCACATGACCCGGAAGCTGTACACCGGTTCCCTCGGCCAATAAAGTGAGATGAGCGCCGCAACCCCAGAGTCAGTCACGACTGGACCTAATGGTCAGGGGTCCCTTTAGCTTTATGCTTCTCCCAGAAGACCACTCCCCACCAAAGATGGTGATCCCTAGGAAAGATCCTAGGAAAGATGGTGATTCCTAGGAAAGATCCCTAGGAAAGATCTGTTGGATCTGTTGGATGGTGGAATCCTTGGTTTTGAAATGTCTTCCTTTGAATGATTGACACTGTTTCTCAACGGCATGTCAAAACTCATTTGTTCCAAGCCAGTGTTGACGTGAGTTCATGGATGAATGGATGCATTTATGTTTTAAGATGCCCTAGATCAGCCATCACAGATACTAATACTAAGCTCTGTTCTCTGAGTGTGAATCCTTATGCAGCAAAAAGAGGTGCCTTGCGTGCACAAGACGAAGGGATCAGAAAGTTTAAGGGATCCTAAGCTTTGCAGGGAAAACAAAGAAACACGCCAATGAAATACGAGTGGCTCAGTGGCTACAGAATGGTGAGTGTCTGTCGGGTGGAGCTGCAAGAATAGAAAACCAGGGAAGCGTGGAATAGGGTGGCTTGAACCCTGAACAGAAGCACTTCAGGCTTCAACATTTTGTTGCAGCGGGTTATACAGATTCAAAGGCTTTTTTGCTTCTGTTCATTAGTTGCTAAGGCTTCCCTCTGTGAGGTGGAGGAGGTGGAAAGAAAAGTATAATTCAAAGTACATTATATTACATAATCTATAACATTTTTTAAAAAAGTTGAAAGAGCTAAAACATAGGAATTCCATTTTCAGAGACGCTGTAACTCCAGAGCCCAAATGTTTGCAGATTCTACAAACTTGGGTATATCCACATCTTTCCCCGCCTTGGAATTTTCTCGAGACATCTGGCTGGCTCATTTTGGCCAGATCCACTCCAGCAGTTCTTATATTTTTAAGTTCTTGCAAGTCTGTGGAAACTTTAAGGCTCCGGGGACAGTTAATAATATAGTTCGAAACCGTATAAATATAGAGTGGGTTGCAGGATTGCAGGCGGAGATCTGTAGAGACCTAGGAGGGAGGGAGAGGATGGAGTAGGGGAACTGAGCCGGGCAACTGGGGGATGGGGGAAGCTAGACCTTTCATATTCAGGTAAGGAGCTGGCTTGAGATAATTGGGCGTGTATTCTCTCTCCCCGGAGAACCACTTTTAGCACTTCTGTCCATCCCTTCGTGCGGGGATAATGCAGTTGGGGAGATTCCTTTGCCCTTTCCCTAATGCAAACGGGCAGGGTAATTTTTGTTGAGACCCAGCAGAGTTTCAGCTCCTACAGTCGTTTTAACATGTCACATTTGCAATTTTTATGATGTTCTTTCTAAACCATTTGAAGCCGTAGCCATAGCTACCATTCCCCGAGGTCCCTGGGAAGAGCGGTTGATTTTCGAACCGCTCTAGGAAATGTAGCTCCCCGAGGAGAATTTGGGGCCTCCTGACAGATCTCAGCGCCCTTAATAAACTACAGTTCCCAGAGGACTTTGTGGGGGAGCCAGGCCTGCTTAACGTGGTGTGAGACTGTCTTAAATATTTGGTGCCGATGGGACCTGGAAAGGGAGGAATTTATCCTACAGCCCCCTAGGTTTTCACCTCGTGTGACATTTGGAGCTAAGATGGCCGCTCCTCCTGAGGGAAAACATCTGGGAAATGATGAGTCTCGACAAAGTTATCCAGGGACAGCCTCGCCCAAACGGGCCACATTCACATATTACATTTAAAGCACTATGACCCCACTTTAAACAGTCATGGCTTCCCCCAAAGCTGCAGTTGAAGAGTGCTGAGAACTGTTAGGAGACCTCCCATTCCCCTCACAAGGCTACAATTTCCAGAGCGACTTAACAATAAATCGCTCTTCACGGGGAACTCTGGGAAATGAAGTTTTCTGAGGGGAATAAGCAGCCTCTTAACAACTCCAGCACCCATAACAAACTACAGCTCATAGAATTATTTGTTGGGAGCCATGAGTGGTTTAAGCGCCTGGCGTGAATTTGCCTCACTCTGGTTCCTTTTTTTTGCTCCCTGAGTTGGCTTCAGCCCTGTCTCCCATGGGCGGCCGTGACTCCCAGTTTGCATCACTCAAGAAGAAGAAGATCAAACCAAAATGATAAAGGAGCAGAAAATTCAGGAGAAACGAACCCTCTTCACACAACCGCTTGGTTTTCGGAGCTTTCTCCATGCTGGGTCTACAGAAGCTGTTCAATCAAATTCCTAAGGAAAAGATTTTCCTGTTCCATCCTATGTTCCAAATTCTTCATTGCTCTTGGAGGCTGATATCCCCTCTGTTGAATTACAGATTTGGTGTAGGACATTTAATTATTGGCGTCAGCTAAATTCAAACCCCACCGGTCTATGACCCTTAGTATCACAAGATTGTCCTGAGAGTGCTTGGACTAAAACTGTCAACCAAAAGCTTTACTTTTCTGGTTTATCACCACAACCATTATTAGCACTGGCCTTCAGTAAAGCAAATAATTTAATTAGACAGCGCCTATATGATACTGAGTGACAGAATAATTTGGCCACGATAAGGACATTTTGTCCAAGGCTGATCGCTGAAGAATTGATGCTTTTGAATTATGGTGCTGGAGGAGACTCTTGAGAGTCCCATGGACTGCAAGAAGATCAAACCTTTCCATTCTGAAAGAAATCAGCCCTGAGTGCTCACTGGAAGGACAGATCCTGAAGCTGAGGCTCCAATACTTTGGCCACCTCATGAGAAGAGAAGACTCCCTGGGAAAGACCCTGATGCTGGGAAAGATGGAGGGCACAAGGAGAAGGGGATGACAGAGGACGAGATGGTTGGACAGTGTTCTTGAAGCTACCAGCATGAGTTTGACCAAACTGCAGGAGGCAGTGGAAGACAGGAGGGCCTGGCGTGCTCTGGTACATGGGGTCACGAAGAGTTGGACACAACTAAACAACAACAAAGTCATTTTGACACGTTGGCACCCTATTTGCAAAATTTGACCATTCCAAAATACAAACGTGCTCTCACTTATGCGAGATTAAATATACTGCCTTTAGGTGTACCTGAGGGTTGATTTCAAAAAATCCCACTGGAAAAAAACGGTTATGACCATGTGGAGACAGTGGTGTAGCATGGGTTGTCAGCACCCGGGGCAAGGCAAGTAATTTGCGCCCCCTAACCCTGGATTTGCGCCCCCTAACCCTACCCCTAACCCTAACCCCCAGATGTTGCGCCCGGTGCGGCCGGCCCCCCTGCACTCCCCACGCTATGCCACTGTGTAGAGATAGCAGTATTGAATCAGTAGCTCATGGGCTTCTAGCTTGCATTCTTTATAAAGATTTGAGGAGTGGAGTTATTACCCCTCCATTAATACCCATATGTGGTCACTCAACCATTGCTACTTACTTCTGGCAGAAGTATTCTAATTGCCCCTGCTAAAATATTTGCAGTTTTTGCTGTCACCTGATTATCTTGATCAGGTGACAGCAAAAACTGCATTTTTTTTAGCAGGGGCAATTAGAATAATATCTATTATTTGATTATTGATGTAAACCTCTAGAGCAGGCATAGGCAAACTCGGCACCCCAGATGTTTTGGGACTACAACTCCTATCATCCCTAGCTAACAGGACCAGTGGTTAGGAATGATGGGAATTGTAGTCTCAAAACATCTGGAGGGCTGAGTTTGCCTATGCCTGCTGTAGAATGTATTTTGTATTGCTAAGTTTTCACCTCTGTCTTCAGTACGTTGTATTTTATTTTATTGCTGTGGCTAGTGGCTGGTGTAAATAAAGATTCTTCTGAAAGGGAAAAGCTGTCTCTTAGCTGAGGAATCCCAGAACACCAGAGGTTTTTTTTTATGACGACTCTGGGGAAGCCGTGCTCCCTTGGAAACCAGACCACACATCTTTAATAGCTCTTGTCAGCTCCTCCAACTGTTTTCTGGAGGACACAGCATCCCTTGGCATCGCGACCAGCACGGTCTTTACCTTCTTTTTTGCTGTGTGGGCCAGTTCTACAGCGGTGGTTTCGGAGAGAATGAGCAAGCTTCCCTTTTAGAGACTGACTCTGAGCTGTTTCAGGTTAATGGGGGTGGCAGGAGGGAAGGGGAGGGGAGGGAAATTGATTTGAATCACATTTAAAGGCAAACCTATCTAAATTGTCACTTTTGGGGGGGGGAATACACAAACCAAAACACAGCCATCCTTCGCTAATTATTATTATTATTATTATTATTATTATTATTATTATTATTATTATTTTATTTATACCCCGCCCTTCCCAGCCAAGACTGGGCTCAGGGCAGCTAACACCAGTTATACAAACAATTGATTAAAATACAACTTAAAAAACAAATACAACATTAAAATGCAGCCTCATTTCAGTAGAAACTCAAATCAAAAACTTCTTGGGGGATGAAAATGTCAAGCCTTCACCAGACTGGTCCTACGTGGGCTAGAAAAAGCCAGGGAAGTCCCCAAATAGGAGTTCCATCACAGAAGGAGAAAGGAAAAAAAGAAAGAGGGGGAGGGAATCAATTCAGGCTTCACCGAATTTTTCAATGCAACCCCCACCCCCGGCAAGTAATATGTACAAAGGTGAATGTGCTGGGGGAGAGCAGGCATAACAAATGCACAGAACAGGGGAAATGTCAGGGGAAATTGCTTTGCAAAAAATGAATTGCACGCAGTAGATAATCAGGAAAGATCTGGACTAAAATGCTTGTGAATTTTCACAGGGACTTAAAACGGAATGTTGTAAATTGATGTGGGGCTATGGAGAACTGAAGACAGGGGAAAGGAGAAACCAAAGTTTTGCCCGTCCCTAACTACAGTTCCCATCAGCCCCTGCCAGCATGGTCAATGGTCAAGGGTGATGGGAGTTGAAGTCCAGCTGACAGATTCACCCCGCCCTACACGGCAGCTCAGCCTGTCATTTCAGCGGGGTCTGCTTCAAAGTAAGCAGGCTTTCATGTTTAGGGCAGCAGTGTAGTGTAGTGGTTAGAGCATTGGACTAGGACCTAGCCTACCTCACAAGGTGTTGTGGGGATTCAGCGAGGAGGGGGCTCAAGGTGAGATATAAACTGGATTGGGGCCCAGCGGAGATATGACGCTACAATTTTTTAACCTATGTTGTGGTCCCAAGCTGTTGTTTGGGTGTTGAAAAGACTTGTAGGATCCAACTCCTAGGGGCTGAGGTCCTTTCACCGCCACCCCCCAAAAGATGGCCATTGCCATTCAAATAGTGTGTGTGCATCACATCATGGGATCGATTATGTGGGGTGAGGTTTACCTGCCCCCCCATATTTTAGTCAAGTCGACACCCCTGTAAAGTCCTTCACCAGCATCAGAGGTCTTGATGAGAGTTTAGGGCTTATTATTATTATTATTATTATTATTATTTATACCCCACCCTTCCCAGTTCAGGAAACCGGGCTCAGGGCGGCTAACAACAAATTTAAAACACTTAATTGATGCTACAAAAAAAACCCCAGCATAAAATACGGTATAAACCATAAATAACAATAAAATCAAAAATCAACTTAGGGGGGAAATCCATCCAATAAACATTAGATGATCACCAGGGCTAGCTGGCTAAATTAGTCCCACTTGGGCCAGTGAGGAGACCAGGAGAGAACCAGCTGTGGGATCCCAGAGTGGGTAATCTTCGCAAAAAAGGGAGGGGGAGGGAAGGAAGGGGAATAAAAGATCAGGCCAGGTTCAAATTGAAAGCCAGGTGGAATAGTTCTGTTTTACAGGCCCTGCGGAAGGAAGTTAAATCCTGCAGGGCCCTGGTCTCATGGGACAGAGCGTTCCACCAGGTCGGAGCCATCACTGAGAAGGCCCTGGCTCTGCTGGAGGATAATCTAACTTCCTTAGGGCCCGGGACCTCTAAACTATGATTATTCATGGACTTCTCTGCGGGCCATACCAGGAAAGACATTCCCATAAGTACAAGGGCCCTAAGCCACAAAGAGCTTGATGAAGAAGATCTCTCAGCCACAGCTGATAAGGCCTTAGAGCTCACCCCTCATTGTGCCCACAGCAAAAGAATTATCAATGAAGATTAATTTCCTCCTGAGGATAAAAGCCTGTGCAATTCTGAGGAAAGCAAAACAAGTGTTGATAAGACCAGAAGCTTTTCTGATCTCACCAGTATGGCTCACTGCAGGCTGTGGCTCTGTGGTTTGCAAGCAGAAGGTTCTGGGTTCAGTTCCTGGTATTTCAAGGTGGGGCTGGGTGGGGGCTCCCCATCTTAAATCCCAGAGAGCTCCTGCCAGCCAGTGTAGACTCTACTGAGCTGACTCATTATAACATAGCTTCCTATGTTCCTGGGCGTTGGCTAGAACTCTTTCTGATTCATCGTGGGCATTTGTGGTTACCTTCTACTGAGTCAGGCGGTCGTTCCGCTAATTTATTTGCTGATATACTTATACAATTTGCTGGCCGGACCTTTGTTTTTCCAGCTTGGCTTGCAACCCAAGAGAAAACTACTTTTAGAAAACTGACAAAAAAGCATGGATAAAAGCAGCAGATGGATAAAAATTCTAGGTGTTGCCTGTTCTAGCCGACAGGTGGATGTTTCTCAGGGTCTCACTGCACTTCACATTCATTGTGTGGAAGCAATTAATGTGCCTTTTTATTTTTAAAAAAGTAGACGAGGATGGGGAAGAAATTCAGTTTGGTACTTAAATTCGCACTTTCCAAAAGCAACGGCCAAAATGAGACTCAGCTATCCGAAATTTTCCCTTCTCTGAATTTTGCAATGCAGTTCCGCCAACAACAACAAAACGTGCAAGTAAATGCACTTATTGGAGAGACACAATCGTGAAGATGCGTGTATTTGGTGAAAATCACATACAAAAATGCATTAAATTTAGGGGGGGGGTGCAAAAATGTGTAGATTAGGAGGAACGCTCACTAAAACACTGGCAAATTTCCATGAGCGCTTTGGTTTCGTTTTGAACAAAGAACAAAGCAATATAGAAAAGTGGTAAACCAAACTCAAGGCTAGGAACAACGAATGGAACTGAAATTAATATTATGATTGTCATTGTTGTCATTTGCATTTATATCCCGCCTTTCTCTCTAAGGACCTCAGGGGGGTGTCCATACTTAGTTGTAGCCCATCGACATCCCCTAGCCTTGCTGTACGCCTCCTACGAGGGACAGGCTCCTTCCACACACCCTCGCCACAATTTTCTGACAGCCCTCCCTCGAAACCTATGAGCCCGTCTGCAGTAGCCGCAGAGAAGGAGGGGGCTTGTTTAAGGCAGAGTAAATGTTTAAAAGGTCTGGAGCAGTAATAATAATAATAATAATTTTTATTTATACCCCGCCCTCCCCAGCCAAGGCTGGGCTCAGGGCAGCTAACAAGCAATAATAAAAACAAGTTGAATGAAGTACTGCTCCGCTGGTGCGCTGGATGGAAGCCAGCTGGTGGGAGGGAGGCGGCTGGGGCGACCAGACGCTGCAATTTTCTGAAGAGCTCTCTAAGGCTCCAAAGGGCATGTTTAAGTGGAGTTGGGCGATACTCTCTGTAGGTCTCTCTCTCTCTCTCTTTTAACACACAACATTCCAAGGCAAGCTGCAACTTAGTGAAAGGTGGCTGAGTGACTAGGGAGAGGGTCTTTAACCCTCCCCCTTGTCCCTTTTCAGCTTAAGATTCCCCCCTCCTCTAGCTGCTTTTTGGCCCTCGGTGGAGATGCAGACAACATACTATGACTCTAAAGGTAAAGGGACCCCTAACCATTAGGTCCAGTCGTGGATGACTCTGGGGTTGCGGCGCTCATCTCGCTTTATTGGCCAAGGGAGCCGGCGTACAGCTTCCAGGTCATGTGGCCAGCATGACTAAGCTGCTTCTGGCGAACCAGAGCAGCGCACGGAAACGCCGTTTACCTTCCCGCCAGACTGGTACCTATTTATCTACTTGCACTTTGACATGCTTTCGAATTGCTAGGTTGGCAGGAGCTGGGACCGAGCAACGGGAGCTCACCCCGTTGTGGGGATTCAAACCGCCGACCTTCTGATCAGCAAGTTCTACGCTCTGTGGTTTAACCCACAGCACCACCCGCGTCCCAGTTTGCTATGACTCTGGGCCTCTGGAAAAAGCAGCTTTGGGACATGGGCAGGACCCCCTCCTTCTTTCAGCCCCCCCCCCGTGGTGGTTGAATGCTGCCTTCCACCCCACACCTCCCACAAGTATTAATGGAAGAAGCAGCTCTTAATTCTCTGGGTTTCTGGTCCTAGAACAGTCTCTCCCCCAGCCTGGTGCACTCAGATCGACATTGGACTACAACTCCCATGGTCCTTGTCCATTGACCACAGGAGTTGTGGTCCAATATCAATCTGAGTCTGTCCATTGACCATGCTGGCTGGGGGGTGTCCAACAACAGCGGAGGATGCCAAATTGGAGATGGCTGTCCCCGAATGCAGGGTGGGTATAGGAACCTATGACCCTACAGATATTGTTGGACTGTAACTTCCAACAGTCCCAGCCAGCATGGTCAACGGTCAGGGATGATGGGAGTTGTAGTCCGGCAACATCTAGAGGGCATCGGTTTCCCTGTTCTAGGAGATGAGCCCTATCTACTTTGAGAGATGGGTCAGCTCTCAAGAGACAACTGTAGCAATTATCCCTTCTGGTAGAGCACGACCAGTCAGATTGCCTCCAACAAATGCCAGTGTTCCTATGGTTCTACTTCAGTCAGCAAAGAGCAGAAAATACCTGGGCTCAGTGCTCAAATCCCTCTACAGGTGTGGAGTACAGGTATTATGTAGGATGTACCCCATGTACCCCAGGACCAAACCCACTGCTTCCTCCAGTGCCAGCAAAACTGGAGTGCCAGCAAAACTGGAAGCAAACCAGAGAGAAGCATGCTCAGAGGAGCCTCAAGGTTTGCAAAAGGGCAGGTGATCTTTTAAAGAATAAAATGAAAACATGGAAAGAGGCCAACTCCCCCCCCCGCAACAAAAGCAAAGCTAATGAAGATTCGACACGCTCGGGGATCACCAAAAGTCAAGAACTGCTGAGTTGGGAAAGAGCGACGGGAAGCCAAGAAAGTAGAGTGAATTGGCTTTAGCCCCTAACAATGGAAAGGCATGACTGGGACACTGATTAGGAGCAGTCCTGTTAGGGGTTAAGGATGTACTGCAACTTTCTGTTGCAGCTCCCACTTGTGGAAACTTGGCAGCATAGGACGAGAGGAACCAGCCACTGTTGTTACTGTTCTGGGTAAGGAAAGGGGTGCCTTTGGCAGAATTCTCCCTTCAGTGCCACTCTTAAAGATACTTCAGCCCACTCGAACTCGACACTGGACAGCCCTACAATGGCTTTGGTGACTCTCAATACCTCCAACGTAGTAAGCAACCAGAGAAAGGGATAAGAAATACACAGTTGCTGACGATTACAATATATGCATGTGGCGGCAAAGGTTAGGGTTGAATCCTTCACTCTCCAGGAATTAGTGCTTTTCGCCAGTAAATGCATTCGGTCAAAGCCCACGCGAAGCAATGCCTAAGGGGTTTTAGCCAGACTGAAACAAGCAGGTGTCTCCCAGTTCCTGTGATTTTCAGAATAGCAGCTGCCAGGCAGAAAATCAACAGGTGTGGTTCCCCCCCCCCCCCGGAATGAAATGCTGAGATGGGGAATTGGTTACCACCAGCAGCTGAAGTTTCTACCGGCCAGGAAGCTATTTCCAAGAAAAACTACGGAAATCCTGAACACCTGTAATATGGTCTTCACGGGGAACTCTCATTTTACATCCATCCCATCTGCCACTCCTGTTACATTTGTCTCCATAGCGTGTGTGTGTGTGTGTGTGTGTGTGTGTGTGTGTGAGAGAGAGAGAGAGAGAGAGAGAGAGAGAGTCTTAATGGGATTGTCAACTTTCTTCTGGCAGGGCTGCATGGCCATTCACAGCTGTGTATGGAAATTCCCACCCAGTGTGACCAGCCACAGAGACAGCCAGCACAACTGCCAAGCTTGGAACCTTCCTGTAAAAGAGAGAACTTGTCAGCTGCCTCTCCCCAGATGCCTTCGTTCTGCAAAACCCATTCGCCTCCCTTTGCATCTAGCCAGAACGCGGGGCACCTGCTGAACCCTGTCCTGTTGCAGAGTGGGTAGAAGCGAAAGGGCCCTGCTGGACCAATGAAAATAAAAGCTGGCCACCTTCTGGCACATCTGCGACCTTTGCCACCTTACGACTCCAACATCCCTGGAAAGAGACCCAGCAACCTCCACACCCTTTTAACAAGTGGCTCTGGAAACCAGTGGCCAAACATCTGGCCTTTTGAGGCTATTGGTTTTCTTGAGGGTTTGTTTTTTTTGCCAGTTTTTAAAATTGATTTCTCATCATTTTTTAACAAACTGTGACCAAATTAGTACAAATTTTATGCAATTTTAAAAGCTGACTTCCCACCCACCCCCTGGTTGATCCTTCTATTTTTCCTCCTTCCTTTGCTGTTCCTAAGTACAATAAGATCTCCAACTTTCATTTCAAAACTCCATCCCTTCTCCCTACACATCACCTGTTCAGTTATCAATTTCTGCTATGTCTTTATAACCTGCCCCCCAAAGCAGCTGAGTAGAGCAAATCTCCTTTTGTGGTTTTCTGGAGCCTTAACCCACAGACAGGTACAGGTACAGAGGAGGAGGAGCAGAGAAGGAAGTCTGGGATGTGCTCGCCTTACCGCATTGAGCCCCAATGAGTTGTCCGACAGCCCAGACGTGATCCCGGAAAGGATGGCTGTGGCCACGACTGCCCCCAAGCACTGGGCGATAATGTACATGACGGCCCTCAAGATGCTGATTTGGCAGCTGAGCAGGAGGCCCAGAGTCACGGCCGGGTTCAGGTGACAGCCACTGATGTGTCCCACGCTTTGGGCCATGGTGGCGATAGAGATCCCGAAAGCCAGGGAGACTTTCACGTTGTCTTGGACCCGCGGCACGGTGTCGTTGGCGCTGGGGATGGGGAAGTTGATGCCCAGCGCCGCGCCGATGCTGATGAAGATGAAGAGGCTCATGGCAAAGAACTCAGCCACCACCGCCCTCCAGAACTTCTTCTTCTTGAATTCGCTGGCCATCTCTGCCCTGTTCCTTCTTGCCTTCTCGCTCGCAGGCTTCCTTGCTGAAGAGAGAGGAGTCTGAGGGAGGAAGAGAGTGCTCCGGTTATTTATAGGGCTTTGGGTGGTCTGTAGGAGGGAAAGGGGTGTTGTACAAAGGGAGGAAAGGAACATTGACAATTGATGCTGCCTCTGGTACGGATGCAAGGCACCACGAGTTGCCTGCCAATTTGTTTCTTCCCCCCTCCCTCCTTCCTCCACCGGCTTCCCCCGCCCAGGCAACTTCTCTGCCTTCCTTCACAAACTCTGCTGTGCTCTTGTTCCCAAGTGCTTTTTAAAGGCATTCTCACTGCAAGAGCCGTTGGGAGGGTTTGTCTGCAGAGCTGCTAAGATCTTCGCTGTGCTCTCCAGATAGCGAGGGAGGCAGGAGGCAGACCTGAGCGAAAGCTCTTACCAGGCTTTTGAATCTCTCTCCTCTTCCATCCCTCTTTCCCTGCCTTTCTCTCTGAACTAACTGGGTCTCCTTACATGCTCAGGGGCTATTTATTCTCCCCTTTGGTGAACAAGGAGGGACAGCAAATTGAATACTAAAAAGAAAAGTTTGATTGCTGCAATAAAAGGGAGTGGAAAAATCCATTTCATATTTTCCACCTGTTATCAACTATAGGAGTCCATTGCGCTCTATGGGGACTGAGCTCTTTCTAAAATTTGGGTTATGCAATTTCCAAGGTAAGTGGTTTTACTTATGCTAAAGAGCTGCTAACAGACATGGCAGTGCCTGCTTGGTTTATTCAAAAAAGGTTGTTACGAATAGCTTCTGATCCCAACTAGGGATGGAAGCATCTGCAAATTTTGACCCCCTCCGTTTCTCATTTTCCCAGCCTTAAATTCAGTTCTGCACCAAGTTTGGATATGTTGTTGCTCTTGTTGTTGCATGTATATCTCACCTGTTTTTCCAAGGTGGCTCTCCTGCCTCATTTAATCCCCACAACAACCCTTTAAGGTAGGTTAGACTGAGGGGTGGTGTCTGACCGAAGGTCACCCAATGAGTTTTATGGTTGAGTCCTGGTCTCCCAGATACACACAGACACGTTTCAAAATCCTCATGAAAATTCACCATCATTTTTTGTGTTCATTACTCCTAATCAATACATGTTCACATGCAGTAATGATTGACACAGACTTTTTTGGCAGCATTTCCCCCTAATATCATACATTTATGGTACATTGTTTTCCCAAATATGTTTGCTTTTCAAGCACACTTTCCCTTAATAAAATAAACACGACTTAGAGAATACACAAAGTGTCGAATTTTTTATTTATTTTTTGGCAGCCATTCTTTGGTGAGAGAACTGCATTGCAAAATTCAGTCAAGTATGAATTCTGATGGATGGTGTTCTTTCTCACATTGTTTTAGAATGTACAAATTGGATAGAATTGCCTTTGGATGAGAACTGAATTGTATTTTTCCACATGCCGCACTATGTATGAAACTTTCTATGAAGTTGTGCTAGCTTTAGCTAAACTCATTCCTTCAAATTCCTCACATAGCTGGAGCAGAACCCTTCGAGATCATCTCAAATATTATCGTAAGGAGAAAAGTTGATGACAACTCTAACCTTGTATATGTACATGTATATGTATGTTTCCGAGCACAATTCAAAGTGTTGGTGCTGACCTTTAAAGGCCTAAACAGCCTCGGCCCAGTATACCCGAAGGAGCGTCTCCACCGCCATCGTTCTGCCCGGACACTGAGGTCCAGCTCCGAGGGCCTTCTGGTGGTACCCTTACTGCGAGAAGTGAGGTTACAGGAAACCAGGCAGAGGGCCTTCTCAGAAGTGGTACCCACCCTGTGGAATGCCCTCCCATCAGATGTCAAAGAAATAAACAACTTTTAGAAGACATCTGAAGGCAGCCCTGTGTAGGGAAGTTTTTAATGCTTGATGTTTTTTCGTGTTTTTAGTATTCTGTTGGGAGCCGCCCAGAATGGCTGGGGAAACCCAGCCAGATGGGTGGGGTATAATAAATAAATTGTTGTTGTTGTTGTTGTTTCTTCTTACCTTTCTAATTATAGAATGGCTTAGGCTTGCAATCCTATACCTACCTGGGAGCAAGTCCCAATGAACTCAATAAAGCTTACTTTGCAGTAGACATATATGGCCTTGCACCGTCAGGCTCCCAGGAACGGACCAAACCCATGTCTAACTCCACTTCTCAAAACTGATGCACCATCTACCTTCAGGAAACTATTGCTAATGGAAGGATTAAGAGGCCCGCATTGAGGTTTTCTGGGCATTCACTATCAAAGATGTATAGAATCCACACACACATGGTGACACCCTGTGAATCTTAAAAGTGTCCTCCCAACTTCCATTGAAATTTCAGCTTCGGCAGCATTCAGTGTCCATACAGCTTACGTCGGATGAGATGAGAGAACATTGGGTTGCTTATTTATTGCATAGATGGGGAAGAGTTGAAATGGACTTCCCCCAGTTTAAACGCCAGCTGATGGAGGAGATCCCCTGATACAAGAAGTGGCGGAGAAATCAGATCAGGCGCCTGGGGCAGAGCCCATGCCCTGCGCCCAGGGGCAGGGCCAGACATCCATGGGGGCGGGGCCAGCTCCCTACGGGGGTGGGGCTAGCTGGGGCAGGATGCTCCATGGGGCCTCTGAGGAGTCTGCCTGCCTCCTCCCCCTCAGTCACCCTACAGCTGAGGGAGAGACAGCAGGCGGACCACTTGGAGCAGCGCGGACCCTGCAGGCGCCCAAGCCACTGCGTCACTCCCAGGAGAGACGCATGGCTTGAGCGAGATGCAGGCCCTGTGGTGAGTGCCACCCGGAATTTTGCCATCCCCCTCAGTGGCGACACCCAGGGCGGCCTGCACCCACCGCATCCCCTTTCCTCCGCCCCGGCTACAAGATCCCCAATTTAAAAAAGTACCGTATTTTTCGCTCTATAAGACACACTTTTCCCGTGCTAAAAGGTAAGGGGAAATGTGTGTGCATCTTATGGAGGCTCTGCTCAGCGCTCCCTTCTCCCTCCTCAGCAAAAAGCCCCCAAGAGCCACACACACACTCCGTGCGGCTCTTTAAAGGGAGCGTGGCTCTTGGGGGAGCCTTAGCTGCGCACAGCCTCCCCTGCCCGGGAGAGGCGGCACGCGACTATCCCATAAGCCAGAACAGCCAGCAGGATCGCTGTGCTGCGATCCCTCTTGCTGTCCTGGCTTCTGGGATTCAGAATATTTTTTTTCTTGTTTTCCTCTTCCAAAAACTAGGTGCGTCTTATGGTCTGGTGCGTCTTATAGAGCGAAAAATACGGCAGTTATCCGTGCGGTGTTTTGTCAAACTATGGAACTCACTGCTGGGAGAGGCAACTTGGATGGCTTTAAAAGAGTTACTAGAAAGCAGATTCTGGCTAAAGATCAGGAAGAAGTTTCTGGCACGGAGAGTCAGTGGAATAGACTCCCTCGGGAGATGGTTGGGTCTCTTTCATAGGAGCTTTTCCAGCAGAGGTTGGATGGTCCTCTGTCATGGATCCTTGAGATTCCTGCGTTGCACAGGGTTGAACAAGACAATCCAACTCTGCAAGTGTATGATTCTACAGTCGTACCTTGGATTCTGAACGCCTTACTCCCGAACTAATAGGTTCCCAATCGATTGAAAACCGGAAGTGCGTGTTCCGGTTTTTGAACATTCTTTTGGAAGTCAAACGTCCGACGGGGCTTCCGATTGGCTGCAGGAGCTTCCTGAAGCCAATCAGAAGCTGTGCTTTGATTTCTGAACGTTTTGGAAGTCTAACGGACTTCTGGAATGGATTCTATTCGAATTACAAAGTATGACTGTATGATTTTACCCCCAAACCTGGGGCCAACACACTCGCTGCCTTTACCTGTGCCATGATATATGAACTGCTCCAGGGAATTTGGAAAGAAGAGGGACATGGTGTGTTGAACAGCATCACTCAAGGCAGGAGGTATGGTGCTTGCTTCAGAGCAAGGTGATAAGGAAGCATCAACTTACTGGCATCACTTCAAGCCTTTCTCTCTTTTTTTCAGTCTCACCAAGTTGGTGCCATGGCCAGAGAAGTGGCCTGGAATGAAGTTGGGTCAGCCATGCTCAAAAGAATGAATGAAGTGCTATGTAAACATCTCCCTTGACACTCATTCTAAAGAGTATGCACACAGAGACCTAGGGATGCGGGTGGCACTGTGGTCTAAACTACTGAGCCTCTTGGGTTTGCTGATCAGAAGGTCGGCGGTTCAAATCCCCTCAACGGAGTGAGCTCCTGTTGCTCTGTCCCAGCTCCTGCCAACCTAGCAGTTCGAAAGCACGTCAATGCAAATAGATAAATAGGTACCACTCTGGCAGGAAGGTAAATGGCATTTCTGTGCGCTCTGGCTTCTGTCACGGTGTTCTGTTGCGCCAGAAGCGGTTTAGTCCTGCTGGCCACATGAACCGGAAGCTGTCTGTGGACAAACGGCAGCTCCCTCAGCCTGAAAGCGAGATGAGTGTCGCAACCCCATAGTTGCCTTTGACTGGACTTAGCCATCCAGGGGTCCTTTATCTTTACCTTTTACCTTACAGCAGCCTTTCTCAATCTGTGGTTCCCCAGATGTTGTTGGACTACAACTCCCATCACCCCTAGCTAGCAAGGCCAGAGCCCAGGGATGATGGGAGTTGTAGTCCAGCAACATCTGGGGACCCACAGGTTGAGAACCACTGCCTTACAGAGACCTAGCTGCATTTTTAAAAAGGAAAACCCCAGCCCATTCCATCTTGCGTGAGGAGGAAACCTCCAAGAAACAGCATGATGAGATCTCAGCAAAATCTAAAACAGCAGGAACCAACCTGGGACTAGTGTGATCCCAGCCAAAAGTGCCCCGCTGTGATTGCAAGATCTCACAATGCTCCTGTACTTCTTTACACAGCACATAGTTGAACTGTGGAACTCACTTCCACAGGACACACCAATGGCCACCAACCTAAAGGTAAAGGTACCCCTGCCCGAACGGGCCAGTCTTGACAGACTCTGGGGTTGTGCGCCCATCTCACTTAAGTGGCCAGGGGCCAGCGCTGTCCGGAGACACTTCCGGGTCACGTGGCCAGCGTGACAAAGCTGCATCTGGCGAGCCAGAGCCGCACACGGAAACGCCGTTTACCTTCCCGCTGGTAAGCGGTCCCTATTTATCTACTTGTACCCGGAGGTGCTTTCAAACTGCTAGGTTGGCAGGCGCTGGGACCGAGCAGCGGGAGCGCACCCCGCCACAGGGATTCGAACCGCCGACCTTTCGATCGGCAAGTCCTAGGCGCTGAGGCTTTAACCCACAGCGCCACCTGCGTCCCTTGGCCACCAACCTAGAGGGCTTTAAAAGAGGATTGGACAAAATCACAGAAGGTTATCTATGGCTGTTGGCCATGATGGTTATACTCTGCCCCAACAGTAGGAGGCAGAAAATGCTTCTGAAAAGCAGTTGCTGGAAACCAAAGAAGGAAAGAGGGCTTATGTGCTCAAATCCTGATTGCTGGTTTCCCACAGGCATCTGGTTGGCCACTGTGAGAACAGGATGCTGGACTAGAGAACAACAACAACAATTTATTATTTATGCCCTGCCCATCTGGCTGGGTTTCCCAAGCCACTCTGGGTGGCTTCCAACAAAATATTAAAATACAGTAATACATCAAACATTAAAAGCTTCCCTAAACAGGGCTGCCTTTAGATGTCATCTAAAACTTTGGTAGTTGTTCTTCTCTTTGACATCTGGTGGGAGGGCGTTCCACAGGGCGGGTGCCACTACCGAGAAGGCCCTCTGCCTGCTTCCCTGTAACTTGGTTTCTTGCAGGGAGGGAACCGCCAGAAGGCCCTTGGAGCTGGACCTCTATGTCCAGGCAGAAATATGGGGTAAGAGATGCTCCTTCAGATATACTGGGCCGAGGCCGTTTAGGGGTTTAAAAGTCAGCACCAACACTTTGAATTGTGCTCGGAAACGTACTGGGAGCCAATGTTGGTCTTTCAAGACCAGTGTTATGTGGTCTCGGCGGCCGCTCCCAGTCACCAGTCTAGCTGCTGCATTAGTTGTAGTTTCTGGGTCACCTTCAAAGGTAGCCCCATGTAGAGTGCATTGCAGCAGTCCAAGTGAGAGATAACCAGAGCATGCACCACTCTGGCGAGACAGTCCGTGGGCAGGTAGGGTCTCAGCATGCATACCAGACGGAGCTGGTAGACAGCTGCCCTGGACACAGAATTGACCTGCGCCTCCATGGACAGCTGTGAGTCCAAAATGACTCCCAGGCTGCACACCTGGTCCTTCAGGGACAGTGAAGATGTTCAGAATATATTGCCATACATTTATTTGGATCAGGTCCTTCCTTATACAAGAAAAGAAACCGCAACAAAACACCAGACAGAGCAAGAACCTAAGAACAGAAGAAGAAGCTGCTGGATCAGACCAATGGTCCACCTAGTCCAGAATCCTGTTCTCACAGGGGCCAGCCAGATCCCTGTGGGGAACCAGCAATGAGACCATGAGCACAACAGCCCTCTCTCATTCTGTGTTTTCCATCAACTGGCATTCAGTAGCATTGCTGCTTCCAACTTTGGTGTGCTGGTCCCGGGGGGAAGGTTTACCATTGGCGTAGTCAAAGTCCGGTCCTGGGTCACTAGTCTGGAAACAGTTCACAAAGAGCGAGGCGGGGTCCGAAGCAGGAAGCCGGGCGGGGACGGGAACACTGGAAGGTCCAGGCAGGAGCAGGTATTCAACGATGTTGCTCCCACAACCTGGGGCCGGGCTGACTGGCCTTTATCTTCTCTGAGGCCAGGGGCAGTCCCGGCCCCCAGGAGACCCGCCTCTCCCGGCCTTAGGGCGAGCACTCCTCCTGAGAGAAACCAGTTCCCTCCGCCTCTCTGCCCTGAGCCTCTGCAGCTCAGGAGAGGCTGGGGAGTTACTGGACCCAGGGGGAGACTCACCTTCCTCTGGCAGGGCCGGGAGAGGCACACCTGTAGGCACTGTGTCCTCAATCACCTCCGGAGCTAGAGTGGAATCACCTGGTGCCTGCTCCTGAGGATCCGGCACAGGTGCAGGTGCTTCAGATCCAAGGCCCCGCCCCAGCTCAGCCGGCCCTGGAGGCGGGGACTCCTGTGCAGGCTGGGGTTCCTCCGGTTAAGCCTCTGAATCAGATTCCCAGGCCATTACATTTGGAGTAAGTCACTTGTAATGGCCAATGGAGATTTCACCCAACCAGTCTGCTTTCCATTTGGGTTCACCTGTGAAGAATAGGAAACAGCCTTAGGTGAGTCTGACCAACTGCCCACTAGGGACCGGCAACCTCAGGCCCATAGGCCAGAAATGGGCCATGGAGGCCGTCTAGCCGGCCCATGAGCCGTTCCCGAACTGAGCCACCCACTCGGCGAGTCCCCGCGTGCTGCACTAAACCGGTGCAGCACAGCGCAGGGACTCTCTTCTGCGGTTCCAGAAATCGCTTCTGCACATGCCCAGATGCCAGAAATTGTGTCTGTGCATGTCCGCGGTGCCGGGAATCACTTCTGTGCATGCTCAAACCCCGAGAGCCAGTGTGGTGTAGTGGTTAAGAGCGGTGGACTCGTAATCTGGTGAACCGGGTTCGCTTCCCTGCTCCTCCACATGCAGCTGCTGGGTGACCCTGGGCTAGTCACACTTCTCTGAAGTCTCTCAGCCTCACTCACCTCACAGAGTGTTTGTTGTGGGGGAGGAAGGGAAAGGAGATTGTTAACCACTTTGAGACTCCTCAGGGTAGTGCTAAAGTGGGATATCAAATCCAAACTCCTCCTTTTCTTCTTTTCTTCTTCTTCTTCTTCTTCTTCTTCTTCTTCCCTGCCATCTCCCAGGAGATGTTGGAAATTGAACCTGGAACCTTTGGCATGCAAGATAGAGGCTGTACCGCTGAGCCACAACCCCTTCTCCTGAGCGGTGTGGAGAGACAAAGGCTATACCACACCAGTTCAGGATGCAGGCCAGCTCCACAGGACTGTCAGCTTTCTATCCCCTCCTCCTGTTTGTGTTTTTCAGGGAGCCTCTTCCCGAGGAAACAAAGCCCTTCTTTGTATTTGATGACCTTTCTGTTTCCTCTGTCAGTCCTTAGAACAGCTGTTCTCCCCATTTTTCTTCCTCTCCAGCTCCTTCCTCCGTAGAAATTGTTCCCTGCCACCCCACTCCTTGTTCTTTCTTCTCTGTCCCTGCCACACCCCGTCACCATAACCCTTTCCCCTCCTGATTTCGGCGCTCCCCCATTTTCAAGCCTTCCCCTTTAATATTGGGGGTCTGGTTCTGGAGTGGACCGGTCCCCCGCTATCCTAGAGGCCCACAAGGGAGAAACTCCTCTATCCCCCTTTAGCTCACGAGCCACGTGTTGTGGCAGCATCTCTGGTGGACCATAATCACACCTGTGGACACAGCAGACTAGAGATGCTGGGAGACATGGGAAAAAGGGAGTTCCTATGGTTCCCAAAGTACACTGTTGCCCAGGGATACCAAGAAGCATGAGAAATGACCTGCATGTTGACATCAACTCTCACAGCTTCATCTCCTTTGCGTAAGTCTATGTTTCTGGCTGGGGGACGCAGGTGGCGCTGTGGGTTAAAGCCTCAGCGCCTAGGGCTTGCCGATCAAAAGGTCGGCGGTTCGAATCCCTGCGGCGGGGTGCGCTCCTGCTGCTCGGTCCCAGCGCCTGCCAACCTAGCAGTTCGAAAGCACCTCCGGGTGCAAGTAGATAAATAGGGACCGCTTACCAGCGGGAAGGTAAACGGCGTTTCCGTGTGCAGCTCTGGCTCGCCAGAGCAGCGATGTCACGCTGGCCACGTGACCCGGAAGTGTCTCCGGACAGCGCTGGCCCCTGGCCTCTTAAGTGAGATGGGCGCACAACCCCAGAGTCTGTCAAGACTGGCCCGTACGGGCAGGGGTACCTTTACCTTTACCTTTACTATGTTTCTGGCTGCCTGAATTGGATTTCATTCAACAGACATTGTACCATGGCATG
Source organism: Podarcis cretensis (assembly GCF_951804945.1). NCBI lineage: Eukaryota > Metazoa > Chordata > Lepidosauria > Squamata > Lacertidae > Podarcis > Podarcis cretensis. The sequence goes on from NC_137181.1 coordinate 8,178,483, forward strand.
TACAGTGGTACCTCGGGTTAAGAACTTAATTCGTTCCGGAGGTCTGTTCTTAACCTGAGGTACCACTTTAGCTAATGGGGCCTCCTGCTGCCGGCGCACGATTTCTGTTCTCATCCTGAAGCAAAGTTCTTAACCCACGGTAATATTTCTGGGTTAGCGGAGTCTGTAACCTGAAGTGTCTGTAACCTGAAGCATCTGTAACCCGAGGTACCACTGTATACACAAGGGGCAAATGTCGATTAGATGGTAGGATGATCTACCATCAGGCAGCTAGTTGCCTCTGGTGCCATAGAAAATTAGTTTGGCTGGCCTTTGGGATGCTTTGCACCTGGAGTTGTTCTGTTGTTCTTGTTTAGTCATTTAGTCATGTCCGACTCTTCGTGACCCCATGGACCAGAGCATGCTAGGCACTCCTGTCTTCCACTGCCTCCCGCAATTTGGTCAAACTCATGCTGGTAGCTTCGAGAACGCTGTCCAACCATCTCATCCTCTGTTGTCCCCTTCTCCTTGTGCCCTCCATCTTTCCCAACATCACAGTCTTTTCCAGGGAGTCTTCTCTTCTCATGAGGTGGCCAAAGTATTGGAGCCTCAGCTTCAGGATCTGTCCTTCCAGTGAGCACTCAGGGCTGATTTCCTTAAGAATGGATAGCTTTGATCTTCTTGCAGTCCATGGAACTCTCAAGGGTCTCCTCCAGCACCAGAATTCAAAAGCACCCATTCTTCGGCGATCAGCCTTCTTTATGGTCCAGCTCTCACTTCCATACATCACTACTGGGAAAACCATAGCTTGAACTATACGGACCTTTGTTGGCAAGGTGATGTCTCTGCTTTTTAAGATGCTGTCTAGGTTTGTCATTGCTTTTCTCCCAAGAAGTTGTTCACCTGTTTGTAAATCATAGCAGCTGCTTTCCATGGCCTTTGGAGTGTTGATGGCCTTGTGATCATGTGACTTGCCCTGCCCTCTTGCTGCTGGTCAGCTGACCTTGCCGGCAAACCCCAACCCCCAGTGTGCAGGAAATGTCAGCATTTTAAATGGAGGAGAAAGAGATTACAGGACATATAGTGTGTTAGGCATGGTTCAGAAAAATATCTGGGTTCTAATCTCCACACAGCTGTGGAAGGAAAAGCCAGAGATTGTGTGGAAGTTTTGGGGCTGAAATGTGACATGGAAGAAAAAAATGTTTGATTCCTGCTTGAATTTGAGGCTGCAGTTATGGGAGAAACAAGACCTTTTTGGGTGTCCTCTGATCCATGGGGTCACGAAGAGTTGGAGATGACTAAACAACTAAACAACAACAATGCCTCCACTGTAGGCTCAGGTTTTATATATGGGTAAATAAACCATATGTCATAAGGACACCACAATCTCCACTGTCTCTCATTCCCTTACTCCTTAACCTAAAGAAAACAAAATAGATTATTGTGGACTTTAGGAAATGTAAATTGAATATTCAGCCACTTATTATTGAGGGGAAGTGTGTGGAACAGGTCTCGGTGTTTCAATTTCTGGGAATGGAGTTGAGAGATGACCTAACCTGGGGAGAAAACAGCAAAGACCTGATGAAGAGAGCACAGCAGAGGTTATATTTTCTGAGAATCCTCCGGAAAAACAATCTCTCAAAGGACTGGTTGATGGCATTTTACCATTGTACTGTGGAGAGTGCATTAACTTATGGTTCGTGTGTGTGGTTTGGGAGCTGCATGGCCAGGGAAAAAACAATGCTGTCTAGGGTTGTAAAGACTGCGGAGAGAATAATTGGGTGCACTCTTCCCACCTTGGATCAAATCTATGCTTCCAGGTGCCATAAGAAAGCTGCAGAGATAGTGCAGGATTGTGCACACCCCGGAAATGATCTCTTTCAGCTTCTGCCTTCTGGAAGAAGGTACAGGGTTATAAAGACTAGGACTAGCTGCCAGAGAAACAGTTTCTACGCAAATGCAATTCTGGTTCTAAACGCAGCATAAGGAGTCTCTATAGTATATTGTATTTTAAAATGGGGTTTTAGAGTTTTTAGGAGTTTTTGAATGTTTTATGTAGATTTTCAGTTCATTGTTCTGTATGGGACAATGACAATAAAGATATCGTATATCTAAAAAGAAGCATGGGTATATGCCTGGACCCCTGGAATTTCACATCGCTCAGAGACTGGAGTGGTGTTCAACTACACCAAACTGACTAGTATTGCCAAAAAGTAGAGAGAGCTGGGCAGGGAAATGGGCTGACTTGACTCAATTTACAAAATAAGTTTCCTACGATGCCAAAGCTGAGATTTCTTTTAAGAACAACTCCCCACCAACCCCAACCCGCCTGCCCACCCCCAAAAAGCATGCAAAATGTTTCCCTTTTGACATACTATGATCCAAGCAATCTGACTGCCACGGCTCTTCATGGGTCGCTTGAACACTTTTGCAAAACGTTTCGAAAGGGTTTTCCTTTCCCACTTTTTGAAATGCTGACATCTACTTTCTCAACAGAGTGGATCAGGGCAGAAACAAAAGCAAGCTCTTGGAACACAAAATCCATTCAAATTCAGCTGGTTTCGGGGTTTTTAAATAATAGTTGCATATCCTGTTTAGCTTCCATAATGTCTGCTTTTTTAAAAAGCACATAAGATGCAGCTGGATCCATATTCCACTTCAGCAGAAGAAACTTTTAAGGCTGGGGGGTTGCTGTTCAGGGGGAGACTATAACACACAGTTAATCTGCATTTGCACTACTCAGGAACAAAAAGAACCAACAGGTACTTTGTCTGCATTTATGAGACCAAGATTTAAAACAGATTTTTACCCTATGCATTTGATGCATAGCATTTGCGATGACATTAGCGCATAGCCCACGGTCCCAGTTTCATAAAACACAAATAGATGTGGAAAGCAGCTGAGATGGGTGTTAAAGGTAAAGGTACCCCTGACTGTAGAAGCCACAACCCCAGATTTGTCTGTGATTGGACTTAACTCTCAGGGGTCCTTTACCTTTACCTTTTTTACCTTCACAGGGAGCTCTGGGAACTGTAGCTCTGTGGGGGGAATCAGGAGGCCTCCCAACAGCGCTCACCACCCTGAACAAACTACAGCTCCCAGAATTCTTTGCGGGAAGCCACGGTGGTTTAACACGGCATGATGCTGCTGTAAATGCATGGCGTGGATGTGGCCCTGGTTTATGCAGAAATGTGGCAAACTAAGCTGTTAGATTATGCCGAAATGGCAAAACTGACTGGGAAACTCAGAGACCAAGAAGACGAGAAATTCAAGGAAGAACGGGGAAAGTTTATAATTTATTTAGGAGACCACTGTAAGCAGAGGAAAACGTTAGCAGGATTTTAATCCCACTTGTAATGTAAGAAATACGGACAATGTAAGGTAAGGTAAAGGGACCCCTGACCATTAAGTCCAGTCATGGACGACTCTGGGGTTGTGTGCTCATCTCGTTCTATAGGCCGAGGGAGCCGGCATTTGTCTGCAGACAGCTTCCAGGTTATGTGGCCAGCATGACTAAGCCGCTTCTGGCGAACCAGAGCAGCGCACGGAAACGCTGTTTATCTTCCCGCCGGAGCGGTAGCTATTTATCTACTTGCACTTCATGCTTTCAAACTGCTAGGTTGGCAGGAGCAGGGACCGAACAATAGGAGCTCACCCCGTGGCGGGGATTCGAACAGCCAACCTTCTGATCGGCAAGCCCTAGGCTCTGTGGTTTAGACCACAGCACCACCCGCGTCCACTGAGATGGGTGTTAGGGTGCCAATAAAGAGGAGTGCGCCGTTGGGGAGGAAGTCAAATTTTTGGAAGGTTGCAGCACCTGCTGTGGCTGTAGAGACCGATATGGGAGGGACATGTTTTGTTGCAGCCAGGGCAGATGAAGGTGTCCAGTTGGGCTGCTGCAGATGCACAATGGCATTTCTTTTCTGTGGACTCCTCCCAGCAGGGACAGGGAGGGACTTGGTGCAAAGGGTAAACGGAATAATGGATATTTTGTTCCGTGTCCTCCTTCTGCTCTTACAACTTAAGAAAACAAAACAACCCACATCCCATAATAAGCTTCCACAAGCCGCTTGTAGCAGCTCAGGAATCAAACACACCACAACAGCATTTCCCTGAATTCAGATGGGCAACACTGAGAGTGAATTTAACCCAAAATGAAAAGCACTGCATTATTGATAATTTCAGGTCACAGTGAATGCTCTGTGGATTTACTGGTGATTTCTGTTGCTCTTGGAAATTCCTCAAGCTCCTCTCCACCTTCAGAGCAAAGAGATCTGTATTCCTAAGCAGGATGGGAGTGAAATTGGAAGCCAGTTCACATTTAAAGGTGAACCCACCTGATTTACACTTTCTGAAGCAATTCATGAACCAGAAAGACAGCCGACCTTCAAAACCGGCATTTTCCTAAATTTGTCAGTGCAGTCACTGAACCAAATAATGTACACAAAACTGCACATACTGGGGTTAAACATGCAAATGAATGCATCTGACAAGATTTTGATGAAAAATGCTCTGCGACAAGGTGCATGCTAGGCAAAATTGTGTAAAACAGGTGTATTAGAAGTTTGCACTTACATGGTGATGGATTTTCGAGAGGACATTTTAAGGAAGCAAAGTGATGTGGAGAGAGGAATTTAGGCTTAGAAAAGGGAGGATTCAACATTGGCACATTTGCCCATCCCTGGCTCCTGATGCCCTGCAGCTTTAAGAATGACCTAAAAAGGAATCAAGGCTGTTCAGACGACATGAACGGAAACCTGAAAATTCTTTCCTATATGTCTCACTTGGGATGGTTCAAACACACACAACCACATTCCAAATGCTGGATTTCCTACAGCTAGTTTTGGAATGGTGTTTGTTTGCGTTGAAGTCAGTCACAAAGTCCTTGGTCATCTTCAGAGGTAAAAGGGTCAGGCCCCCTTTTTATAACTTTTTTTTTTTAAAAAAAAAAAACATTTACAATGTCCACGTACAAGCGATTACTACTGCAAAAACCTGGGAGCGGGTGGTGCTGAGGTCTAAACCACTGAACCTCTTGGGCTTGCTGATCAGAAGGTTGGCGGTTCGAATCCCCGCAACAGGGTGAGCTCCCGTTGCTCGGTCCCTGTTCCTGCCAGCCTAGCAGTTCGAAAGCACAACAGTGCAAGTAGATAAACAGGTACCACTGTGGCGGGAAGGTAACAGCATTTCCATGTGCTCTGGTTTCCGTCACAGTGTTCCATTGCGCCAGAAGCGGTTTAGTCCTGCTGGCCACATGACCGGGAAAGCTGTCTGTGGACAAATGCCAGCTCCTTCAGCCTGAAAGTGAGATGAGCGCCACAACCCTATAGTTGCCTTTTACCGGACTTAACCGTCCAGGGGTCCTTTACCTTTTACCTTTACTACTGCAAAATCACTGAGAGCAATAATGTCAACTAATGTCACCTAAGACTGCCATTTTGAAAGTGTTGAATCCTGTCAAATCTTACTGCTCCAACTCAGATAAATGCATATTCTTGCTTGTATCATATCTTAACAACAACAACAAACAAACCTATGGTCACGTAAAGCATACTCAATAAACACATAAGACGTAACAGGCTGTGTTCTTAGCTAAATAAGATATACTACTCATAGTATCGAATTGTAAAGTTCAGCAGAAGTAACTCATAAAGTTCAACAAAGGTTGTTACAGTTCTGCTACTATGCCATAAGATCCACTGCCCTGTAATATCACATATGAGCTTCAACTACTGAGGAAGCCCAGGACAGCAAAACAAGGCCAATACAGTGGTACCTCGGGTTACATACGCTTCAGGTTACAGACTCCGCTAACCCAGAAATAGTACCTCGGGTTAAGAACTTTCCTTCAGGATGAGAACAGAAATCATGCAGCGGCGGTGCAGTGGCAGCCGGAGGCCCCATTAGTTAAAGTGGTGCTTCAGGTTAAGAACAGTTTCAGGTTAAGAACGGACCTCCAGAATGAGGTTAAGAAAATCTGGAAATCCTTGTCTTAGACTTTGTGAAAGGATTTTGTGGAACTGTAACAACCTTTCATGTGGATGGTTTATGAACAGACAGGTGGAACAGACACCATTCCACGGATTGACCTGACTATAGAATGATCTGATCCACTGGGTCTTCTGTTTTGTTCGTTTGTTGAACTTTATGAGTCCCTTCTGTTGAAATTTACAATTTGATACTATGAATAGTATATCTTATTTGTCTAAGAACACAGCCAGTTACGTCTCGTGTGTTTATTGTGTATCATATCTTAGTCTGTACATTCCTTGGGATAAGCACCTGTCCTCTTGTACTTTGTAAAGTGCTTGTATTGCAAGGAGTTTAATTAGATGGCCTTTGGGGTCCCTTCCGACTCTACGATTCTATGAGATGCTTCGATATCAGTTCATCATCAGCATAATTTCCATAAGCCTATGTCTTAATTGTTTGGCGAGAGGGTTCCACCTTTTCCCATTTGTAACTTACACATCCCACAGGCTATTCCTCTTGGAAGACCATTGCACTTCCTTGCCTTCACTGCCCTGGCCCTCATTTGCTTACATTGCCCTTCAATCCTGCAGTGATGATCCACACAGTTTTGTCCCCAAGGCCACAGTTCTACTTTGGACTTGGGAATGTCATGGATGCTTGCCAAGAAAATCACCACAGCTGATTGGATTTCAAGGCTGCGTAGGCAAATGAAGGCAAGGACAGTGAAGGCGAGGGGGAAAAGAACATGGTGCCAAGATAGAACATCAGAGACGTGTGGGGTGTTTTTTTCAAGTAATGTGGTTGCTTTGCACAGCTTGTTTACATTGACATAATGAACAGGCCACTTCTGATGGCTTTACATTGACTGACAGCTGAACCAGCATGCATTTTTCCACTAGTGTAGGTGACCCCAATTAGCTCTGGAGACGTTTCAATCTTCTCCCCATCTCCATTGACCTGACCTTTCTCTTCTTCCCTTAATCTCCTTCATCTCTTGGGATTCCTCTTTGCTGTAATCCAGTTACGCATTCCTGGAGTTATAGATACAGGCTGTGCAATATTGTTTCCACTGTCTCCACTAATGAGAAACTGATGACACCAGCAAAGGCTCTGACCAGAGCACCGATCCATGAAATATGGGACTGGTACAGTAACTGACTCCTGCCCAAAAAAAAAAAGGAACATTGACCAATGGGAGGGCTCCACAGCAGTGTTCCATCTTCCATGTTGACTCACCATATATTTTTAGATTACAGCTTCCATCATTCCTAAGTGTTGGCCATACTGATTGGGGCTGATGGGAGTTGGAGCTGAAAAACATCTAGACCAGGGTCCTACAACCTTGAGTTCCCAAGTGTTGCTGGACTAAAACTCTTAGCGAGTGGTCAGTGACGATAGGAGCTGTGATTCAACAACATCCAGGGTTGAAGAACAACCTTGCATTACATCAGATGTTCAGATGATCAGATGTTTGGAAGCTATGGCTGGATGGTTACGTGGGAGCCGGTTGAAGTTAAATCCTTCAAAGACAGAGGTCCTTTGGCTGGGTTGGGATTGGGGGGGGGCAACTCCCATCTCTTGCAGGGGTGTAATTAGTGCCAGCACCGTCCGTTAAGAGTTTGGGTGTAATCTTCGACACCTCCCTTTCCATGGAGGCGCAGATTGCAGCTATAACAAAGGCGGCGTTTTTTCATCTCTGCAAACTAAGCAGTTGGCTCCTTACCTCTCTCGCCCTGACCTAGCCACTGTGATCCGCACGACGGTCACTTCCAGGGCTTTTTCGGCTGTGTCTCCGATCTGGTGGAACGCTCTGCCACAAGAGACTAAGGCCCTGTGGTACTTGACACCAGGCCTTTGGCCAAGGCACAGCCTGACCCCCCTCCTTTGGTAATTCTTCACAGAACTCTAGCCCAATGGTTGCCATCAATTTGATTTGAACTGATTTTATAATAAATTGATTTTAGAATGCTGTGTTATTTTACTGTTGTTAGCCGCTCTGAGCCCGGCTTCGGCTGGGGAGGGCAGGATATAAATAAAATTATTATTATTATTATTATTATTATTATTATTATTATTCACATGCAGTTGCTGTTCCCCTGCTGTTCCCCTGCTGTTCTCTTCTGCCAAAACCTATGCCATTTGTCTCACCATCCATGGTGGCAAACTTAAGTAACTTGAGTAAAGTATGTAACTGACTGTGCAAATTACATAGTCATTCTGTTAATCTACCACATTCATTTCAGTGCAAAAGAAACACGATACAAATTTGTTGGGGTTGGGCACAACCAATTATGAATTATTTCCCTGTTGAAGCCCTGGCTGACCTCTGGAATATCCAAATGGCTAGGTTTGTTGACACTGTTGTCCCAATAATATTCACTGCAATCGTTTTTTATTTAGGACAAGGCCAGAACATTGGCAATTTCAACTCCCATTTCCATTCTTGCTGGACTTTTCTTTAATTAAAAATTATTAATTTTCTTTTCTCTCACCACAAATATATCCATAACTGTCAGGGAACTGCCATCGGAGCCAGAGGCAGAGGGGAGGCTCCAGAGTGATGCCGGAGAGGGTCCCAGCAGGGAGAGAGGCAGCCCAGCTGCTGGGGAAGGAAATCAGCGTAACACCAGGAGAGAAGGGGGGCAGATGGGGGAATTGGAGAGAAGGCCCCAGGACTCTTCACCGGAGACCAGTGGGGAGAGCACGGGTGCTCTGCTGCCCACACCCTACCTGCGCAGAAGACTTCCGCGCAGGGAGAGTAGGAGGAGACTTGGCGTCAAAGAACTTCTTTGCTGGAAGAAGTTTAAGAAACGCCCACTGACGGATTCTGCCAGCGACTGAGACAGCCACGAAGTGAAGGGCTGTCCAGAGAGAAAGGGTTCAACCAGGCAACCTAGCCAGGAGTGGCGGCAACTTACGCACGAGCAACCCCCTTAAAACCATTACAATAACATACAGTTTATATAACATATCCCCCTCCCTCTCTTTTGACTTCCCTCAACTTCCATTTCTGATTTGTTATCCTCTCCATTGTATTCTGCTGTTTTTACAATATTATCATATTTTCCCTTTGTTATGTTATTTGTTCCCTATCCATACAATTGTGAATGTTTATTTAAATCCTGCCATCGAGTCAATATCCTTTCTTTGTTTCTGCAAATATAATATGAAAGGTTCCCACTCTTTTTCAAAATCACTATTGTCCTGTCTGTCAGCTTTGCCAACTCCGCATAGTTCATCAGTTTTTCTTGCCATTGCTCTTTCGTTGGAATTTCTCCAGTCCTTGCTGGACTTTTCTGACATCCCTGTCGTAGGAGAAAGACAGAGGGAGGTGATTTGCTCCCTTGCTAACAAGGGGCATCAAAATGATTTTGTTAAAAGAAGAAAGGTTCGGTACCATTTACCCAGCGGCTTTCTTGGAATGCTTGACAATATCTGACGACAGTCAAATAATAGGCAGTTGATTGTCAATAGCTGAGTGGTCAATTAACTGGTGTGCCCAGCCTACTTTGATGTCTTGCCAGTTCCTGAGATCCGGAGTCTTGAGAGTCACATGCAACCCGAGGTTAAATGGCCTTTTATGAAGACACAAAGCAATCCGCTCTAACTCCATAATTGATGTCCCTCTGCATATAATGGGAAGATTGTCCACGGGAAATTGCAATGAAATGATCTCACTGTCTTCTGAAAGGCAAGATGCTTAAGAAGATTGAAGGGGCCTTGCGTTAACTCCATCAGAGACCTCGGACGAGACGTGCGCTGGAGAGAGGTTGAGCGCCCCGGGGGAATATTATCTCAGGAAGGGCTTCTTTTTAATTTAAATGCTGGTATACGAAATGGCCAGCAAAACCGCTCCCAAAGCCGATGTCCCGCAGGTGTTTTGTGCCGGCTGGGATTGCAGGCCGGAACATCTGCAGTCTTCAGGGAGAATGATTTAACAGAGAGTCATGGTGGGTGTACCTTGGCGTCTCCAAATTTCGGGTCTGCTGCATTCACTTAAAATCATGTGTTGCGGGGGGTTGGACTAGATGTGCCTTGGGGTCCCTTCCAATTTCACAGTTCTATGGTTCTAGGAATATTAACTTTCTTTTCGTTGCTTTCCATGATTTTAGCTCATATTCCTCTTGGAACGCTTGGCCACATTTGAGCACAGTCCGACTTGAGCACAGTCAAGCAGCAATAGCTGGCCAGTCAATTAACTGGGGTGCCAAACCTTAAAACAGGTAGTGGGGCCACGACTAAGAAGGCCCTGCTGAGAGATTTCACAGTCAATCCCTCTTGGCAGTGAACTCTGAGAACTGTGGCTCTGGGAGAGCAACAGGGGCTGCCTAACAACTCTCAAACTACATTTTCCGTGATCCCCTGGGGTGGTGAGCCACAGCTATTTAAAGACGTCTCATTCACGCTCAGGGTGATATAATTTCCATTAATCGCTGCTGTTCCATTCATGCTCCCTCTACATCATCTTAGAATGTTGTATTATTTTATTGCTGTTAGCCGTCCTGAGCCCGGCTTCGGCTGGGGAGGGCAGGATACAAATAAATTATTATTATTATTATTATTATTATTATTATTATTATTATTATCATCATCATCATCATCATCATCATCATCATCATTGCCGGCACCCGTAGGAGCCACAGCTTGGTCAAACTTGCATCGGCAGCACTTCTCCAGCCAATTGCCTCAGTTCCCTGTCTCTTTGGCAGAAACACAGAGGGTTTTTCTTTTTCCACTAGGAGGAAATGTTATTGAACAGTTTATCCAGTGTGTTTGGAGCACATATGCTTTCCATCAGTAATCAGGCGTGGAAAGGGAGAGTTTCCGCAACACTCCCAGTCTACATGACTTCCTCTGAAGAATCCTGGGAATTGTAGTTTGTCAAGCGCGCAGAGAATTTTTAGGAGACCCTTACGCCTTTCAGAGCTACAGTTCCTGGAGCTGCGTGGCACAACTGAGAGAAATGTGAATATTGTGGGTAATTGGAAAGGGTTCCAACGAGATTGGAATGGCAAAATAAATTACTAGAATACAGTGGTACCTTGGGTTACATACGCTTCAGGTTACATACGCTTCAGGTTACAGACTCCGCTAACCCAGAAATATTACCTCGGGTTAAGAACTTTGCTTCAGGATGAGAACAGAAATCACGCAGCAGCAGAGGGAGGCCCCATTAGCTAAAGCGGTGCTTCAGGTTAAGAACTGTTTCAGGTTAAGAAGGGACCTCCGGAACGAATTAAGTACTTAACCCAAGGCACCACTGTACGCAGAAATGGCACAATTGACTAATCAGTTGAGAGGTAATACAAAACCATCATTTATTCAAGAATGGGCCATGTTTAAGATATATTTACAAAAATATAACAGCGGTGTGACATCTATGGTTGCATTTGAGTGACCCCTGTGTAAAATAATAACAAAGAAATAAGGAAAATTGGTACGATATGTTGTAAGAGTGTATTAGAAAATATGAATAGATGAAGGTAATAATTATAAGTACCCCAACCACCATTGCACCCTTTGTGTTTTGACTATATGTGATTTTTAGCTTCAGGCGCGATCCCCAGAACATAACCCTGATGTAAATTGTGAGCTTGCTGTATCATGTGGATAGCATCAGTATACACTTCAGCCACTAGGTGTCAATGCACTTGGTTGTATTTTGGGGGATTTAGCAGTTATCCACATCTGTCCTGTTAAACAAGAAGTTACTAAAGTTCTTGTCTAGCTTCCTGATTGGTGTGAATCCTCTAATCCTTCCCTGACATCAGTATGCCTCAAAAAGCATATTGTGGAGCTAGGGAAAGTTCAGAAAAGGGCAACCAAAATGATCAAGGGGAAGGAGGCACGGGAGAGCTGAGCAAGCAGAATACACACACACACACACACACACACACACACACACACCCCGCCCATCTGGCTGGGTTTCCCCAGCCACTCTGGGCAGATTTCAGAAAAATATTAAAATACAATAATTCATCAAATATTAAAAGCTTCCCTAAACAGGGCGGCCTTCAGGTGTCTTCTAAAAGTCTGGTAGCTGTTGTTCTCTTTGACATCTGATGGGAGGGCGTTCCACAGGGCGGGTGCCACTACTGAGAAGGACCTCTGCCTGGCTCCCTGTAGCTTTGCTTCTCACAGTGAGGGAACCGCCAGAAGGCCCTCGGAGCTGGACCTCAGTGTCTGGGCAGAACGATGGGGGTGGAAACGCTCCTTCAGGTATACTGGACCAAGGCCATTTAGGGCTTTAAAGGTTAGCACCAACACTTTGAATTGTGCTCGGAAATGTACTGGGAGCCAAAGTAGGTCTTTCAAGACCGGTGTTATGTGGTCTCAACAGCCAATCCCAGTCATCAGTCTAGCTGCCGCATTCTGGATTAATTGTAGTTTCTGGGTCACCTTCAAAGTTAGCCCCACATAGAGTGCATTGCAGTAGTCCAAGCGGGAGAGAACCAGAGCATGCACCACTCTGGCGAGACAGTCGGCGGGCAGGTAGGGTCTCAGCCTGCGTACCTGGACACAGAATTGACCTGCGCCTCCATGGACAGCTGTGAGTCCAGAATGACTCCCAGGCTGTGCACCTGGTCCTTCAGGGGCACAGTAACCCCATTCAGGACAATATGAACTTCAAACTAGTTTTGGACAATATATTGATATATTGCCTAGTCCTAGTTCCAATATTCTGCCTCGTTGGATGTTGGCAGATCACTTGAGGGTCCTCCACTGGGTTGCATTTGTTCTGCTGGTTGCAACTTGCTGACCCCCTACTTCATGGGCTCCCCTTCCAAAGGCAGCTTTTCAGAATTAGCTGTGCAATTCTCCCCACTCACTCTATTACCTAGGGATGACTGCCTCCCATCAGATTCTCAAGTGATGCATGGATTGTTATGTTCACAGATGAAAGTGTTTCCTCCGCCCACCCAAAAAAGAGAGGCCCTCAAGACGTGTGTTCATGTGTGGCTCCTGATGTACCATTTGCGTCCTGTGCTTAAGGAAGGAAATCAAATCCTCATCATAAAAGAGTGGAAGGTTGGAGAAGTTCCAGAGAAAATGTAATGTGTGTATTTTGGGTCCTGTTCAATGGGCAAGGTTCTGATTAACGATCAGAAGGAACGCGGTGCATTTAGGGAGAAATCCGTCAAAATGGATAATCCTGTTGGTTAAAAATAAAAATGTGGCTGTCTCTTTCAACAGAATACAGCGGTAGAATACTTCATCATTTGAACAATAGGTGGCTGTTTCTGTTACCAAGTCGAGCCAGGAAAGATCTGATCCAGCAGATTCTGTCTTGGGGAGTCACCAAGCAGGGCAAAAAAAAAAAAGTTCCTCCTTTTTTAGTCACCCGTCAAGGCAGTACCACTTGACAAATATGAACCCCCCGACTATTTTAAACCATGAATTATATAGATACATAAAACTTGGTGAACTCAGAATTCCCACTCCTTGCTAAAAGCAGAATGAAATAACTGCCTGCAAATAAACTGCACACTCAGAGTTCCCAGCCGATTTTCCATTACCATTGGCTGGATGAATCTTGGAGAGGTTGTGAAGGATCTAGAAGGCAGATAGAAAGAGGCGGTGCTATATAGAAAAAGAGGGGCCAGAACTCACCATGAACACCTCCCTCATTCTCTTAGAATGGCAATGGCGCCCACCAGAGAGATACTGGAACTGAAGAAAAAGCCCAGGAAGAGGTATACTTTTTGATGGAGCTCTGCAGTTAGGAATGGACTTTGTATATGTAAGTAAAGGTAAAGGGACCCCTGACCATTAGGTCCAGTCGTGGCCAACTCTGGGGTTGCGGCGCTCATCTCGCTTTATTGGCCGAGGGAGCTGGCATACAGCTTTCAGGTCATGTGGATTAAGCCGGTTCTGGCGAACCAGAGCAGTGCACGGAAATGCCGTTTACCTTCCCGCCAGAGCGGTACCTATTTATCTACTTGCACTTTGACGTGCTTTCAAACTTCTAGGTTGGCAGGAGCAGGGACTGAGCAACGGGAGCACACCCCATCGCGGGGATTCAAACCACCAACCTTCTGGTCGGCAAGTCCTAGGCTCTGTGGTTTAACCCACAGCGCCACCCGCGTCCCTTGTATATGTAATGTTATATCAGAAAGAGGTAGGGGTGAGGGGCTTGCTTTGTTCTCTTCTATCCCCTGTTCCTCTGGCTTACTCTTTTGCTTGGCATCCCACAATTCCTGAATTCCTCGGATAAATTCTGAAATGCATTCTGGAATGGGAGCAGGCTGAGTTTGTCTGTTTTTCTGTTTCCTTTGTATCACTCTCTCTTGGCTCAAACTACATTGCAAACCTTGATGTGACTATAAGCTGGTTCACACATTAAACTGAATACAGTGGACGCTCGGGTTGCGAACGTGATCCGTGCGGGATGCACGTTCGCAACCCGCAGCATTCGCAACCCACAGGGGTGTGTCTGCGCACACACAGGTTGTGATTCAGCGCTTCTGTGCAAAGCACGATTTAGCGCTTCTGCACATGCATGACCCCCAAAACCTGGAAGTAACCCGTTCCAGTATTTCTGGGTTTCGGCAGGTCCGTAACCCCCAAAAAAACGCAACCTGAAGCATCTGTAACCCAAGGTATGACTGTCCAGTCATACCTCGGGTTAAGAACTTAATTCGTTCCAGAGGTCCGTTCTTAACCTGAAACTTTTCTTAACCTGAAGCACCACTTTAGCTAATGGGGCCTCCCGCTGCCGCTGTGCTGCCAGAGCACAGTTTCTGTTCTCATCCTGAAGCAAAGTTCTGAACCCGAGGTACTATTTCTGGATTAGTGGAGTGTTTAACCTGAAGCGAATGTAACCTGAAGCGTATGTAACCCGGGCTACCACTGTACCAGCTGCCTTCACCCATGTACAAACGTTTGTACATGGGTGAAGGCAGCTGGTACAGTGGTACCTTGGGTTACATACAGCGTACACTTGTTGATTCGTTAAGCTCAGTGATCATGTACACACTGTATACCCAGCTCATTCAACAACAACAAAGAACCAAGCCTTTAGAATTACTGGCCCAGAAGACAATTCCTTCCAGTAGCACCTTAAAGACCAACTAAGTTAGTTCTTGGTATGAGCTTTCGTGTGCATGCACACTTCTTCAGGTTGGCAAGCATGCTCCCATGCATTCTACCCCCACAGATATAGGAGCCCAAGAATTGGAAGGGACTCAGGGCAGATTCCCCGTACCCACAAATATATAGCAAGTAAATAAAAATGGATAATTTGGAATTTAAAACCCCCGAAAGTTGGATGAGAGCGAATTTCAGAAGTGCACAAAGCTCACACGAAAGGGAAACATTTGCTCACGTTATCCACCAACATCAAGGCAAGAAGCAAAGACTGCAGGGAAGTCAGTTTAGGACAAAGATTTAGAGGGGGGAAATCTCCCTCGGTTCAGCAGCATCAAGAGATAAGTGCTGGCCAACGGTATATTTCAGACATGAAAGATGTTAACAAAAGGATTTCCTTTCTCACACGTACAGCTGATGAACATCTATAAACATACTGAAATACCAAATTTCTTTGATTGCAAGTGGTCTGGCATCTCAGTTCCTCAGATAACCCCTGAGATGAAAGATTCCATTTCCTATTCCTGAGCCCTTCAACCACCCAGATCTCCAAAGCATAAATATTTTCACGGGGATGAAAATCCCACGCTTTTTGCCCACTTTCCCCTTCCAGGTCAACAGCTTCCCATTATGGCAAACGAGTACGTTGAGTGTTATTTGGAAATGGAGCACTTTTTGGAATCGGACATATTGATGCTCAAGATCTACAGAATGTCTGCATTTGACATCCAGATTTCATTTTAACGTTTGCCAATATTTGAGGTGCAGTGCAAGTCTGTGCAACCATCGTTGAGCCAGTGCGGTGTTGTGGTTAGAGTGCTGGACTAGGACTTTGGAGGTAAAGGTAAAGGGACCCCTGACCATTAGGTCCAGTCCTGGCCGACTCTGGGGTTGCGGCACTCATCTCGCTTTATTGGCCGAGGGAGCCGGCGTACAGCTTCCGGGTCATGTGGCCAGCATGACTAAGCCGCTTCTGGCAAACCAGACCAGCGCATGGAAACGCTGTTTACCTTCCCGCTGGAGCGGTACCTATTTATCTACTTGCACTTTGACGTGCTTTCAAACTGCTAGGTGGGCAGGAGCAGGGACCGAGCAACGGGAGCTCACCCCGTCGCAGGGATTCGTACTGCTGACCTTCTGATCAGCAAGCCCTAGGTTTAGACCACAGCGCCACCTGCGCCCAAGGACTTTGGAGACTGAGGTTCAAATTCTCACTTGGCTCAGAAGCCACGGCCTCTCAGCCCAACCTACCTGACAAGGCTGTTGTGAGGGAGAACCATGGATACAAACCTTAGAGAAAAAGGTGAGATATAAACACAAGAGATAAATAAATGTAAGCTATTAGCTTACAGCTCTTTTCAGATGTTGCTGTCCATGTGTTGGCTTAAATAGATGAATAGGAAATAGATAAAGACAGGACATGAGGTCACCCCCCCCCCCGTTGCTCCCATATGCTGGACACCTGCACAAAAACCACCCCACAGGTACCTATCAGAGCTAAACTAAATGCAAAAGCATTTATTCAAGGTTGGATTACTGCAATGCACTCTAAGTGGGGCTTCCCTTGTGCTTGATTTGGAAACTGTGCTAAGTGCAAAACAAGAAGAACATACATTTAAAGGAAATTGGAAAATATTTATTGATTATATGGGGGAAGTTGTGTAGAATTGAAAACGTTGGCAGTATTAAGATAAATTCAACAATGTAAACAGGTTTTGATGAATGTAATAATGGAATACAGTGGTACCTCGGGTTAAGTACTTAATTCGTTCCAGAGGTCCGTTCTTAACCTGAAACTGTTCTTAACCTGAAGCACCACTTTAGCTAATGGGGCCTCCTGCTTCTGCCGCGCCACTGGAGCACAATTTCTGTTCTCATCTTGAAGCAAAGTTCTTAACCCGAGGTAATATTTCTGGGTTAGCGGAGTCTGTAACCTGAAACGTATGTAACCTGAAGCGTATGTAACCCGAGGTACCACTGTAAATTCAACAGTGTAAACAAGTTTTGATGAATGTAATAATGGAATACTGAATGGTTTTGTTTATGTAAAATATGCAGGGATTTATGTTATGCAAAATGAACCACGGAAAGAGAAGAAGGGAAGCCGTTGATCTTTTAAGGTTGTTTAAATGAATATTCTATAATGTAAAAGAGAAAATTTAATAAAAAATATAGGAAAAAAATCCTTCTTAAACTGTGGCTCCCAACTTGTTCTGCAGTTGTAAGAATCCAGTCTTTTAATGTGGCAGCCCCTACACTTTGAAACCCCTTGCTTACTGACAACAGGCAGGCTCCTACGCTGTACTATTTTCTGCACCTGCTTAAAACATGTTTTGTTTAGGCAAGCATATCATGCCACGTGGAAGTTACATATGTTTCAGTACTTCTTAGCTGGTGCTTATTTTTAATCATCAGTTGGATATGTTCAATACCTGTTTTCAACCATGTTTTTATCAGTAGTTTTAATGTCCTGTTCTATGGCGCTGTATAATGCTCAGAGCGTGGTTCCTTCACATTATGTTGTAAGAGAGAACAGTCTGGGCCTGTTAGCAAAGGTGTGATCTTCACAGACTTGGTTGAGAGTCTGGCCCCGTGAATCGGTTGCCGAGACTGAAAATCCCTGCCTCTCCGTGGAGCTTCATGTTCTGGCACCGGGGGGCGGAGATCAGGTGGGGGCGTGGCTAACATGCATCCTGGGGGCGTGGTGCATGTCCTGGGGGTGTGGTCACATCCTGGAGGCATGGCGTGCTGCCCACAGGGGCGTGGCGCGTGTCCTGGGAGTGTGGCACCCCACCTGTGGGGGCGTGACGCCCAGCGCTGGCAGGGGGCAGCCGTGATGGCACCCCACCGGGATCACGCTGCCAGGGGCAGTGCCTCCCCTCCTCTCTAGGGCCTCTTCCAAGCAATCAGAGACTGTGCCTTTGTGCAGCCAACTTTTCTCCCGCCCTTTTCATACCCCTTCTGGTTCTGGAAGACAACGTGAGAAGGGAGAAAGTCACAGCAAGAGAGGGAGACACCTGTGAATCTTCACCAGATTGGCTCATCTCGGCCTCTTGGCCTCCCTCCTCCACCTCTGCTGCTTCGGCTTCTGATTCTGGGCTTCTCTCTGACACAGACGCTTCCAGCTCACTAAGCCCTGTTACCTCTTCATCTCCCGACACCTCCTCTTCTCAGTCTTCTCCCTCCAACCACACGTCTTCATCCCACCACAACTCCCTGGTCTCTGAGCCTTCTCCCTTTGGGGGTTCCCAACCTGGTTCCTCCCACCATTCTTCTGCGTCCAACCAGTCCATGACAGCAGCCAAGATGGAAGGAGAGGGGGCAGAATGGTCATTCTGGTGCAGCAAGTGGGCCTGGATATGATAGCAATGGGGCCATTTCAGAATACAAAAGATATCAGGCTAGTTCAGCCCTTTCTGGCTGAGCCCCTTACCCCATCCCATTTGGAGACCTTTTGCTCTCTGCCACTGGCAGGATCTTCCACATATTAGGCAGCAGGATTAGGCATGCTCCTGAGGCTCTATACCATTGGCATTACTTGGTCAGTGTTGGCAGGTGGGATTATGGCTCATTTGTGTGATGGCCTGGGATTCGGACTCGGAGGCTGAACCTGAGGGATCCCAGTCTGCACAGGATTCCCCACCTCCAGAACCAGCTGAGCCGGGGCTGGGGCCTGAGCCTGAAGGGTCCTCACCTGTGCTGGATCCTCAGGTGCAGGCACCAGCTGAGTCTGCTCTGGCTCCGGAGGTGATGGAGGACCCATTGCCTGCAGGTACTCCATTCTCAGCTCCATCAGGGGAAGCTGAGGTTGCCTCTGGGTCCGGTAACCCTTCAGGCTCTCCTGAGCTGCAGAGGCTCAGGGCAGAGAGGTGGAGGGAACTAAGTTCCCGCAGGAGGAGTGCTCACCTCCAGGCCAGCAGAGGTGAGTCACCTGTGGACCAGGGCCGCCCTATGCCTCGGGGCAGATAAAAGCCAGCCAGCCCCAGTCCCAGGTTGCGGGAGCAACATTGTTGGTGGCCTGTTCCTGCCTGTACGCTGTCCTGCTCTTCCGCCAGAGTTCCTGACCTCACCCGACTCCCTGCCTCGGACCCCGCTTCAGCTTTGATGGACAGCCTCCTTGACCTCGGACTGGACACGGACCTCGCCACATGGTTAACCCTCGGGACCAGCACAATCTGGCTCTATTAAATAAGAACTATCTAGCTCCCTTCTTCCTTCTCTTGCGGGGGCCCAATTAGTGCCAGTGCCTTCCGTTAAGAGTTTGGGTGTAATATGTGCTGCCTCCCTTTCCATGGAGGTGCAGGTTGCAGCAACAGCTAAGGCGACGTTTTTCCATCTTCGCCACATTAAGCAGTTGGTCCCTTACCTTTCCCGCCCCGACCTGGCCACAGTGATCCATGCCACGGGCACCTCCAGGCTTGACTACTGTAATTCGCTCTACGCGGGGCTGCCCTTGAAGCTGTCCCAGAAACTCCAGCGGGTGCAGAATGCTGCAGCGAGGCTCCTCATGGGGTCCCTGCCATGAGAACATATTCACCCAGTGCTTTACCAGTTGCACTGGCTCCCGGTGGAGTATAGGGTCAGGTTCAAGTTGCTGGTCTTGACCTTTAAGGGCTTTGTGGCTTAAGGCCCTCATGTCTGCAGGACCGCCTCTCCTGGTATGCCCTGCAGAGGACCTTAAGGTCCATGAATAACCATAGTTTAGAGGTCCTGGGTCCTAAGGAAGTCAAACTATCCTCCACCAGGGCCAGGGCCTTTTCAGTGATGGCTCCAACCTGGTGGAATGCTCTGTCCCATGAGACTAGGGCCCTTCAGGATTTAACCTCCTTCTGTTGGGCCTGTAAGACAGAGCTATTCCGCATGGCCTTTCATTTGAATTCAGCCTGATCTTTTATTTCCCTTCCCTTCTCTTCCCTCCCCCTCCCCTTTTATGAAGATTACCCACTCTGAGACCCCACAGCTAATTCTCCCCTGGCCTCCTCACTGGCCCAAGTAGGACCAATTCAGCCAGTTAGCTTTGGGGATTATTTAATGCCTATTTCCCCTAAATTGATTTTCGATTTTTGAATTTTACTGTTATTCATGTTTTTATACTGTATTTTATGCTGCTTTTATAATTAAGTGTTTTAAATTTGTTGTTAGCCACCCTGAGCCCGGTTTTTGAACCGGGAAGGGCGCGGTATAAATAAAAAAATATTATTATTTCATGAGCAGACAGAAATTGGATCATGGGCCAATAGAGGATTATTGGCTTGTGTTAATGGTCCACCTCCTAGAACAGAGGTGGGCAACCTTTATCCCTCCAGATGCTGCCGGACTCCAATTCCCATTAGCCACAACCAGTATGACCAGTGCTCAAGGATGATGAGAGCTGTAGTGCAGAAACATCTGGAGGACTCGTGCCCCAGTACCTGTTGGTTGTTGGTGCTTTTGCAAGGACTG
Source organism: Podarcis cretensis (assembly GCF_951804945.1). Classification (NCBI taxonomy): domain Eukaryota; kingdom Metazoa; phylum Chordata; class Lepidosauria; order Squamata; family Lacertidae; genus Podarcis; species Podarcis cretensis. The sequence goes on from NC_137181.1 coordinate 8,198,964, forward strand.
CTAGATTTGGTGAGCCTCCATCAGATTCAACGAGGCACATCATGTTTTCAATCAGATGTGCCTCAACCATCAAGAGATGCTGAATATGCATTCTTGGTTTGCAAATTGGAAACACATTGGCAGTCCACGAGGAGTCTAGCAAAACAAAGCAAAATCTAGGCCATGCAAGATGAATCAGTCCGCTCCGGTTTATCTTAATTGATTTGCAAAGTAGCTGAAGCCTTGGAAAGAATTCTGTTCCTGTCTAGCCGTTCAGAATCTGCGGCCACACCTAATATGCATCGCTGAATTTGTCCCACATCCATTCATGAGCACGGCAGAACAGTGTCCTAGGGATACAAAGGTCATCATCCTCTATCCATCAGCCTGGCTTTGTTTGACATCTGCTTGGCGCTTCCTTGCTTTGAAATATCCTAGATGCTTCAACGCCAGCCCTCCACCCCAACTATCCCAAAACACAGCAGCCTTGTGGATTTCAAGGTTGCGTAAGCTTGAGCACCGCCAGGTTGTTCTGCTGAATAACCCCAAGACAAGGTTGCTGAACTTAATTACAGCAGCATGTCAGCAAAGTACAAAATGTTCCCATTTCCTAAGGAATGTCGACATGCTATCTGCTGTGGTCTCATGCCTTGGGTTGTGGCTTGAAGAGGACTGAGTCATGCTTCTCCAAGACATGACCAAAGGCCATGGGAGGAAGCCTTCTTTATTTATATAATGATTGCCAACAGGTGAAGCTGAGCGCATGGCTTTTCCTCCTTTAGTCCTCTAGTCCATAGGGTTGATTATCGGATTGCCTGGTTATCGTCCATTCTGAATGTCCATCTCTGTGCCCAAATGGTTTGGAACCAGAGTATTTAAAAGGATCACTAGCTCCCAAATGAGCCTCTCCTCCCTACAAGGTCTTTCAAGACATAAGGATGGGCAAATAATGTCCATTTCTGCTTCTTGGGTTTCTTCATTCTTTCAGTCTTCAGTTTGGTTCTTCACAATTCCTCACATCTGGCTTTTTTAAAAAAAGTCCTCGTGAAAATTCATCAGCATCTTTGTGTGTCTTTATCTGAAGGCAGTCCTGTTTAGGGAAGCTTTTAATATCTGATGGACTATTGTATTTTAATATTTTGGCGGAAGCAGCCCTGAGTGGCTGGGGAAACCCAGCCAGATGGGCTGGGTATAAATAATAAATATTATTATTATTATTATTATTATTATTATTATTATTATTACTTACCCTAATGTGCATACTTTCATATGCAATTCCTCCTAATATACGCCTTTTTAAAGTTGTTGTTGTTGTTGCTACTAATACCAGTGTACTGGAAGAAGCAAAGATCACCAGTGTCGAAGCAATGGTTCTTCAACATCAACTTTGTTGGACTGGTCATGTTGTGTGGATGCCTGATTATCGTCTTCCAAAGCAGCTACTCTATTCCAAACTTAAAAATGGAAAACGTAATGCTGGTGGTCAACAAAAGAGGTTTAAATGTGTCTCATCCTTTTTCAAAGTCATCCTAGGGACACAGATGGTGCTGTGGGTTAAACCACAAAGCCTAGGACTTGCCAATCAGAAGGTCGGCGATTCGAATCCCCGCAACGGGGTGAGCTCCCGTTGTTCGGTCCCTGCTACTGCCAACCTAGCAGTTTGAAAGCATGTCAAAGTGCAAGTAGATAAATAGGTACCGCTCCAGCGGGAAGGTGAACGTTGTTCCCTTGTGCTGCTCTGGTTCGCCAGAAGTGGCTTAGTTATGCTGGCCACATGACCCGGAAGCTGTACGCCGGCTCCCTCGGCCAATAAAGCGAGATGAGCGCCGCAACCCCAGAGTCAGCCACGACTGGACCTAATGGTCAGGGGTCCTTATGTGACTGTAAGGTCAACAGCCTCATCGGCTTCTTCGCACACTAGGGACATGCAGAGACCATTCCCATTCCTCTCATTTGGCAGATTTGCTTACAGGTTTCAGATTTCCTGGGTGTGGATTCCATCTCCACCCAACACTTAGGACTCTTGAGTGCTCTGGCTGAAACTGATAAAAAAGTCCTTTGAATAAAGTTGACGTGGGGGGGGGGAGAGGTGAGGCCTTTGAAAATGCTTTATGCAGATGAGAAAATGGAAATGCTTGCACCACGAAAGCCTGGCTTATCCATTAATTGCTATTAGTGAGCAGCATCTTTGATACGTCAATATATCGAGTTGCATCTAAAAGCTTTGAAAAAGAGAAAAACAATGAGCACCAATTGTACTGTTGGGGCGAGTGTCTTCCTGAAATTCCCTTGGGGTTTATCAAGCTCACGCACTCTGATTTTCAATTAAATCTGTTGCTGAGGATCAGTCTTCTCTTGTTAGATTACACGTACACAGTGATGTAGTAAGGAATTAGGGGAAGCGACTAGATCTCTCTAGGCTTCTAACTTTCCTGGGCGCTCTGTGGTGCCTGGTGTTAGTCTGGGTCCTGCAGGGGTCAGCAAGCTTTTTCAGCAGGGGGCCAGTCCACTGTCCCTCAGACCTTGTGGGGGGCCGGACTATATTTTGGAGGGGGGGGAATGAACAAATTCCTATGCCCCACAAATAACCCAGAGATGCATTTTAAATAAAAGGACACATTCTACTCATGTAAAAATACACTGATTCCCAGACCCTCCGTGGGCCGGATTTAGAAGGCGATTGGGCCGTATCTGGCCCCCGGGCCTTAGTTTGCCTACCCATGTGCTAGGTCCAATGAAACATCAGCTCCAGCGAACATCCAGATAAGCAAGAAGCATTGTCAGAGTTCAGGAGGGTGCAAAGCAGAGGTGGTGAGCAGGGCATACCCCTCAAGTGTCCTAATAAAACTGGGACATCCTTGTTTTTTAACAGCAAAAGCACAGTGGCCATTTTGGGTGCCACAATCCCACCCCGTTAAAGTAGTTTTCCAGGGCCACAATCTTGCACAGCATCCCAAAACACAAGTTTTTGGGTGGCAGTCCCTCAATCTCACATGGGTCATGTGACTCACGGCCCTGGTTTTTTGCCTCAGTGTGATGGAGGGTATGGCAGGGTTACCAGGTCAGGAGCATCCCAGACCCTGAGATTTCAGGGTCCAAGCTGTGGGAATGTTCAGAGATGCAGGAGAGGATATATTGTTTGATTATAGCCTTTCCAACTTGTGTCAACAAGTTCACAATTTAGCAGAGTAACATTCCCCTTTTTAAACTCACAGCGGATATGTTTGCTCAGGCTCGCTAAAGCCTCTTTAATAACTGTTCTGATATTTTCCCCTTACACAGTCTTCTATAAAAGTATAAAAAAGAGTTTACTCATATTCTGTTCACAATCGGTTCCCAGAAGGCAGACTTATCTTAGAAAAGTAACATACACCTGGAAACTATCTCATAAGGAGACAGAGAGCATCTTTGGCTAAGCAGATGTTGCTTCTTCGATGCCTGTAGTCAAAGAGAGAGAGATGGCTGCCCTACCCTGTGCTTTTTTCGTTACCTGCACAGGTAAGGCCACGCCTACCTCTAGTCACATGCAGAAGAAGTCTGTCCTAGCCCAGAAAGAAACAGGAAGTTTACCTGCTGGCTGCTCAAACATTCCTCCCCATGTGTAAACATGTTCACTCTAGGAATGTTGTACTTGACTGCTCTTGTGTTTCACATCCAACACAAGCCTGAGTCCTAGGGTCAGTCCCTAGAGATGCCACAAAGGTGAGCCCTGGAGACGGAAGTTAATTGGGAGAGAGGAGGGAAGAAGGGCAGACCCCACTGAGTGTCTATGCCGCCTCTGGTGGGTTGAAACTTGCAAGTTGCATGCACAATTGTCTTAATATATTATTATTATTATTATTATTATTATTATTATTATTATTATTATTATTATTTAAAGGCACTCTTGCCCAACTGGAAATACAGGCCCTCCACCTGCCACCTGGAGGCCAGTCAAACCTGGAGACCTCAGGCCAGACCTGGAGGTCTGGCAACCCTACTGGAAAGGGGTGTGACCCAGAAGGGTGTGCAGCCCACAAAGGGCCCCAAAGGGCCAGACAGAAAAGCCTAGAGGGCCGCATTCTCCTCCCGCCAGGCCTGATGTTCTCCATACCTGTTGTACTTCCTAACTCACCAGGTTGCTAAAGTGCAAATTTGAATCCAGATTAGATCACCAAAGTTAACCCTTGGCCCTACCTAGTCTAGCATGTCTCTCTAATCACTGCTCAACATGGTTTTGCAGAAGGGCTAAGTAAGGCCTTCTCAGAGCTCCACCGCTCACCCAAACAGGACAATTTCTGGCCTTTGTGGGTCGCTCTTGGAAAACTCGATTTTCTAGCTGCAGAAGGGAACATAATTTGCCTGCCAGAGAGGAACTCGGCAATAAAATGTCCTTTGCCGCGCTATAATTTTCAGGAAACTATTGCTCCGAAAAGGCAATAAAACCTTGTTTGGAAACTCCTGAATGGCCTTAACCTTTAACTTGTTCTCAAGTCAAAGTCCCCAGGCTAACAGCTGAGTGCCGAGCATAGCTGTCAACTTTTCCCTTTTCTTGCGAGGAATCCTATTCGGAATAAGGGAATTTCCCTTAAAAAATGGGAAACGTTGACAGCTATGGTGCCCAGTACACAGTGAGACATTTTTCTGAGACGAATGGAAGCTGCTGGCTGATTCTCTGTCCAAAGCAGAAAAAAAGGATGGTGTAGGGATGCATTCATTCATTCACAGCAACTTATTATATCTCACCTTTTGGGGGAGAGATCCTTCTGAGATGGCTCACAAGAAACAAGACGTTTTCAGAAAGGGAGAATATCAACATACAAAATAGGGGTAGGGAAGATTTTTTTCAGCCTGAGGTCCACATTCCATTTGGGGCAATTTTCCAGGGGCCACATGTCAGTGGTGGGCGGAGCCAGCGGCAAAGTGGGTGGGCCAATGGATGTCCATGCTACCTGCCTTGTTGTTGTTTAGTCGTTTAGTCGTGTCCGACTCTTCGTGACCCCATGGACCAGAGCACGCCAGGCACTCCTGTCTTCCACTGCCTCCCGCAGTTTGGTCAAACTCATGCTGGTAGCTTCGAGAACACAGTCCAACCATCTCGTCCTCTGTCATCCTCTTCTCCTTGTGCCCTCCATCTTTCCCAACATCAGAGTCTTTTCCAGGGAGTCTTCTCTTCTCATGAGGTGACCAAAGTACTGGAGTCTCAGCTTCACAATCTGTCCTTCCAGTGAGCACTCAGGGCTGACTTCCTTCAGAATGGAGAGGTTTGATCTTCTTGCAGTCCATGGGACTCTCAAGAGTCTCCTCCAGCATCATAATTCAAAAGCATCAATTCTTCGGTGATCAGCCTTCTTTATGGTCCAGCTCTCACTTCCATACATCACTACTGGCTAAACCATAGCTTTCACTATACGGACCTTTGTTGGCAAGGTGATGTCTCTGCTTTTTAAGATGCTGTCTAGGTTTGTCATTGCTTTTCTCCCAAGAAGCAGGCGTCTTTTAATTTCGTGGCTGCTGTCACCATCTGCAGTGATCATGTTGCCCAAGAAAGTAAAATCTCTCACTGCCTACATTTCTTCCCCTTCTATTTGTCAGGAGGTGATGGGACCAGTGGCCATGATCTTCCTGCCTACAGTAGGCTAATTTCCTTGCTTGCGGAAAGTTGAGCAGCTTGGCAGGGAGGCCTGGTTAGCGGTAGAAGCGGGTTGTGAACCCCCATTTCAGGTTGGGTGCCGTTCCAGAGAGGTTGTATCCAGTTCAAAATGGGTCCAGATTTTTCAAGTGAGAAGACCTTCCATGTTCTGTTGTTAAAGATAGATTTTAAGCCCTACCCTTTTGGAGTCTTGCCCCGTGAGCAAAACAACAATAACCAACCCCTTTCCATCCCCTTGTTGAGTCTCTTGAAGCATAGAAGGCAGAGCCATTTATAGGTTTGTGCAAACACTTCGACCCGTTTTTTCCCCTCCCAGAAAGAAGTCGCTCAAAGCCGTTTATAAAAAACCCCAAACCAGAAATTACAGCAATCCATCATTTTAACAACTGCCAGACTAACAAAAGCTGCATCAAGCAAGAAGAAGAACGCAAAGAGCAAACAATCAATAAATTAAATTAATCAGCAACAGAAACAAAAGCTTCTTTGAAGAGGAATGCTCTTCAGTTCCTGGCAGAACACAAACAGAGCAGAAGATAACCCAACTTTGTAGGCCAAGGAATTTCACATTATCAGATATCATCACCCCAGAAGTGGTCATCTTTGCAGTGATAGGGATGGGCAATTGTGTGAGTTGTGGTTTCTCTCGTTTTCTCATTTCCCCACCCATCTCTGCATCAATTTGTCATTTTCATTTCTAAATAAAACAAAAAGAAATTTGTATGAATCTTTATATGCATTTTTATGTTTATCACTCTTAACATATGCATTCTCCTACACAATTTTGCCTTGTATACACATTTCTGCATGTTATTTACCCTAACATAATGCAATTTTTGAACATTAATACATGCATTTTTGTGCACATGTTTGGATTGGAGATCTACAACATTTGTAGAAGTAGGAATTTCAAAGGATACTTTGCCTGTTTGGAAGTGTGTGTTAAGCAGTTTCACATTTAAAGGTGAACCAAACAAAAAAAATTCCCCATCCCTTTTGGCAAGGACTTATCCCAAGAATCCTCATTCACCCAAGAATTGACCATTACTGGTACAGTTTTATATCTGAAGTTCTCAAGTGAAGCAGTGGTGGCTCAGCCTTCTACTCTCTATAAGCAGAGTAGACCAGGTTTCTAGAGGATTAGACTTCAAAGTTGAGAAGTGTGTGACCTTAGAGCTAACAGGAGATATCTGTTAGATCAGTGGGATAGAAGCAGAACCTAATGGCTCATCAAGGGACAGAATCGGTCCGTGTTTGGTGACTCATAGATGGAGCCTAACGTATCTGGGAGCAGAGCTAATGGTCAAAAACATTGCCTCTGATGCCCTAACATGGTGGAAACATATTGAAGAAGAGGACAAACACCCTGAATCTTCAGGTGGTTCCTTAAGAACTGGCAGGCCTCTCTGCAAAAATGAATATTATTTTCATATTCATTTATTTTCCTGCCAGGAATTCCTTGTTTTGTCTTGCACTGGGCCTGCAAAGTGCCAGGGGATCAATCTGCATCAGTTGCTTCTCAGGCAGCGAGTGTCACTAAAAATAACAATCCTTGAGCCAACCATTTCTTTACATAAAAGCGAAAAGTGTGCCATAATCATGAACAATACCCTACTCCGTGGATCTTATTGTTGGCTTCGGGCCTTGGCTCTCAGCTCCTGCCTTTGGTCAAACAATGTGAGGGTGATCAAAGTCAAATGCGAAGTGCCCCGTATTTGTGCCTGACATAGCGCCTGACGCCTGTTTGCTCACCCAGAAAGGATGGGAACGTTTTCTTTCCTCTTTTATGCTTGTTTCTACAAAAGTTTCCTACTGCCTTCAAGTTCGCCCAGCAGAAAAGGTCCAGCTGACTCACAGGCACGTGGGCAGCCCTGTGTTTTCCTGAGGATAACTGGCTCCCCAGCGAATTTGTCGCTCAAAATTCCCCCAAAACACATCTCAAAGAGCTAATTTTAAATAAACAAAGCTTTGCGAAAGAAAAGAGCAGAGAGGGGGAACAAAGAGAACTCTTTACAAGTAGGGGGAAACGCGTAGCAAAAATAGATTACTTCCCCCTCCTCTTCCTTTTTCCTCTTTCTTGCTGGAGATAAGCAAGCGCCACACCCACACCCCAAATTATTATTATTTAAATAATAATAAGAAGAAATATGACTGAAAGTCTTAGCTCTTCCATCAAGTGATGGCTTTGCCACTGGATAGAGAGTTAGGCCCACCAAATCATAGAACCATAGAGTTGGAACGTCTGAATAGTTAAAGCTATGGCTTTCCCAGTAGTGATGTATGGAAGTGAGAGCTGGACCATAAAGAAGGCTGATCGCCAAAGAATGGATGCTTTTGAATTCTGCTGCTGGAGGAGACTCTTGAGAGTCCCATGGACTGCAAGAAGATCAAACATATCCATTCTGAAGGAAATCAGACCTGAGTGCTCACTGGCAGGACAGATCGTGAAACTGAGGCTCCAATACTTTGGCCACCTCATGAGAAGAGAAGACTCCCTGGAAAAGACCCTGATGTTGGGAAAGATGGAGGGCACAAGGAGAAGGGGACAACAGAGGACGAGATGCTTGGACGGTGTTCTCGAAGCTACAAACATGAGTCTGACCAAACTGCGGGAGGCAGTGGAAGACAGGAGTGCCTGGCGTGCTCTGGTTCATGGGGTTACGAAGAGTCGGACACGACTAAATGACTAAACAACAACAACAAAGGGTTGGAAATGACCCATCTAGACCAGCGTCCTGTTCTCACAGTGGCCAAACAGATGACGGTGGGAAATCCACAGGCAGGATTAAAACACTCTCCCCTCCTGTGCTTTCCAGAAATTGGTATTCAGAAGCATTGCTTTCTCCAATGATGCATGCAGAAGGTTCCATGTTCCATGACTTCTGCATGGAGAAGACGCAGAAATGCTATTGGGTGACAGGGAGAAGGCGGAACTCTGCTACAATTCCCATAATTCTTTGGGAGACTCGATAACAGACACACACATAGGGAGCCTTCCAGATGATGCTTGATTTCCAACTCCCATCATTCCTGTCTGTTTCTGTACTGGTTGACACTGATGGGACCTTTGGTCTAAAACTCCTAAAGGTGGTTAGAAAAGGTTGGTCTGACTCACTGCAAGACAACTTCATATTAGACCAACCAGATAGTTGATATTTTGCATTAACAGAGGAGCAAAAGTGTACCTGTCGCACATGCACATTGTTTTGGACCTGTTCGGTACCTTTCTATTTTCCTGATCTTCTCAGTAGCATTTTCCTTCTCCTTATTTGTTCTCAGCGCTCCCAGTTTCATTTGCCCAGCCCGCTACTTAATCTGATTGGCCTGATTCGTTCCTTCTAAAACCAGCACACATGAGACCAGCAGGTCAGATGTCTCACGATGCTGTCAGCAAAACCACGTGAGCTGCCACAGCCAGTGGGACTACCCAACAGTGAGGGCAAGTAAAATCGAGGACAGTGAGGGTGAAGAAGAGTGAAAGCAGTGATGGCAACAAAGAGCCTGTTCTACAAACTGAATGTGTTTGCAATGAGGGCAAAAAACCCCACCAAAACCAAGAAGCACTTTTTGACACTCATGGAGAAAGATGGTGTGTGTGTGTGTGTGTGTGTGTGTGTACATTTATGCATGCCATCTTTGTATGATTTGCAGGTGCCTTACGATTTAGTTGGGAGTCTCTCTGCCATACGAATTGCACGCTTAATAAATCTGCTGAAAGTCTTACAAAACCACTTCTGTTCTGCAGTTCATATGGGAGAAGGACTCAGTGATGGACAGTGTTCCTGGACTATTTAAAAAATGTTTTCCCCAAAACCCCGCCCCAAAGGATCTTAGGAAAACAATGCTTTAAAAAATAAAAAAAGGAAAAAGGAGAGCTGGGTGTGTCCTTTTATGGTTCTGACCATTCCAACCGAGTGAGTGATAATGGCTAACCTTTCCTAGGAAGTTCATGGAGAACAATATTTTTAGGAGGTTTGCCAAGGCATGTTGGGAGCTATCTTAACTCGAAATATCAGTGATGGGTTGCTGAGCCAGAATTTCTTCAGGGAAACAAAATTTGGATGGACCTAAATGTTACCAGATGAAGAAGGCAAGATCTATTGGAAGGGTGAAATGTTGCCCGGAATTAGGGAAAGGGAGATCTTATCTGCACAACCATTTTTCATCTAGTGTTTTTCATATAAACCTTGATGTTGTGAACATCTGCTTAGATCCTTTCTGGAGTTTCAAGAAAAGCTACTAACTTAGGTGGACCAGTAAATACTTTCCAGGACACTAGCACACCTGTTATAATAAGTCTTTCAAGAGTTCAGTAGGATAAGATGGGCTGGTGACTATTCCTATTTAGCTGGTTTTTCTGTGTTAATTTTTGTTTGTAACCCTGCCATGCTAAATAAAACTGCTAAGAGAAGTGGTGTTACGCCTCTTGGCTCAGCTGTTGTACAGAACCACTTCTGTTCTACAATTTGTATGGGAGGACCCTACCTCCATTGGTAAACTGTGTATACTTCACATGGCAGAGGTGTTGGACACAGTGGCAAGCCACACAGGAGAAGGATCCTGACTTAGCTGATAAACCGCATGCAGTTCATATGGGAGAAGGGCAGTGGCATAAACTGCATGCTTTGTATTGCAGAAGATCCCAGATCCAATTTCTAGTCTCCAGTTAAAAAGAGAGCAGGTTACATGTGATGGGAGAGTCCACCATGTGGGATGTTGGAGAGCTATTGCCCATCAGAGAAGACAACGCTGAGCTACATCAAATGATCACCAGGGCTAACTGGCCAAGTTGGTCCTACCAGGGCCAGCAAGGAGACCAGGGAAGAATTTAAATGTGGGGTCCCAGAAAGGGTTTTTTCATAGAAGAGGAAAGGGAAAAGGGAATAGAGGGTCAGGCTAATTCAAATGGAAGGCCAGGCGGAATAGCTGTGTCTTACAGGCCCTGCGGAAGGAGATCAAGTCCTGCAGGGCCCTAGTCTTGTGGGACAGAGCATTCCACCAGGTTGGAGCCATCACTGAAAAGGCCCTGGCCCTGGTGGAGGATAGTCTGGCGGAGAAAGGGGGCAGAGAAAAAGGCGTAGCTCAGTGGAAGAGCATCTCCTTTGCATGCAGGAGGTTCCAGGTTCAATCCCCAGGTATGGCTGGGAGATAACCCCTCTCCAAAATCCTGGAGCACCACTGCCAGTCAGTGTAGACCAGGGTTTCCCATGCCTGGGTCTCCAGCACTTTTTGGACTACAATTCCCATCATCCCTGGCCACTGGGCCTGCTAGATAGGGATGATGGGAGTTGTAGTCCAAAAAAACAGCGGGAGACTCATGTTATGTACTGAAGTTCTCACCCTGGGCCAGCAGGGGGATACTGTAGATAGTTTTCACTCAGGTCCACATATGCAAATAAGGGATTGAAAGTGACGTTCAGTGATTGGATAGCTACAGAAAGTTGTTACAGTTACGTTGTACTGGAGCTCTATATAAGCAGGCTGGTTGAACCCTTCAGTTCAGTTCTGTTCTGGCTTGTTAATAAACAAGAGCTGTTTGAAGAATCGCTGTGTCGTCTGATATGTTCACCCACAACTTAACACCTCAAGCTTGGGAATCCCTGGTGTAGACAGTTCTGAGGTAGATGGGCCCATAGACTTACTCAATATAAGGCATCTTCCTGTATTTCTAGAAGGGAACAAATAGGAACCTGAGCAAAGTGTAGAGAGATGAAATAAATGCCCTTGAAAAAGAAAGGCTGGGAACTGAAGGCAGGGCAAGGTGAGGTAGGAAAAGCTCAGACAGAGTCCAAGGACAGAAGACTTAGAACTGGAAGAACTCCCTTCAAAAACCATCGTCTGAGTTGAGCCGCTTAAGTGCTTTGGAATTGCAATTTACCCATCATTCCTTGTGACTTATGAACAAACTGCAGGGGTGTAGAGTGTGTGTGTGTGTGTGTGTGTGTGTGTGTGTGTGTGTGGTTGTATTGTTAAGAACCTGGCAGATTCCCCACTCTCTTCATTGTGTTGACAGCTGTGAAATGTTGAGCAGAGCACAGAGAAATTATTCATTTTCCTGGAAAGCTGACAGGCTCTCTAACACCTCCTCTTGCTCCCAAATATTTCAGGTCGAAAAAACAATGGCTGGGTTGTGTGTGTGTGTGTGTGTGTGTGTGTGTGTGTGGCGTTTTTAACTTGCTCCTTCTTGCTGTTAATCTCTCACAATGGTATCACGCTGTTATGCTAATAAGAGAAAACCCTAAATGATTTCAAATCCTTTGCCTTGTCACTAAGATACCAATGGTACACAGAGAGGGAGAGAAGGAGATGGTTTTGGTGGACACTTATGTGTTGTGTTTTAATGTTGCAACATACCCTGGGACCTTAGGGTAAATGGTGGGTTATAAATTATCATCATCATCATCAACAACAACAACAACAAGAAAGCAGTTAAGCATCATTAAATAGAAAGGAAAAGAGGACCCAGATTTGAATTTTTTTTAATGCAGTTGTTGTTGTTGTTGTTGGTGTTGAATTATTATTTATTCAATTTTTCAAAAGATCCCAGGGTAATGTACAACATCAAGCACACATTTCGCAGAGCATCAATAACATAAATAAAAAGCACAATAAGAGCATGATAATAAAATAATCATAATAGCAGTCACCACCTGCCCCTCCCCACAGCCATGGATTATTTAATGACTAAAGAGCCTGGGAGGAGGGACGCAGGTGGCGCTGTGGGTTAAAGCCTCAGCGCCTAGGACTTGCCGATCGAAAGGTCGGCGGTTCGAATCCCTGCGGCGGGGTGCGCTCCCGCTGCTCGGTCCCAGCGCCTGCCAACCTAGCAGTTCGAAAGCACCTCCGGGTGCAAGTAGATAAATAGGGACCGCTTACCAGCGGGAAGGTAAACGGCGTTTCCGTGTGCGGCTCTGGCTCGCCAGAGCAGCGATGTCACGCTGGCCACGTGACCCGGAAGTGTCTCCGGACAGCGCTGGCCCCTGGCCTCTTAAGTGAGATGGGCGCACAACCCCAGAGTCTGTCAAGACTGGCCCGTACGGGCAGGGGTACCTTTACCTTTAAAGAGCCTGGGAAAAGAAGACATTTAATGATGGCGCCAGTCGAGCCTCTCTGGGGAGAGCATATGTAATTTAGTATGTACAGATGCGTGCTTAGAAATTTCTCATATAATACAGTGGTACCTCGGGTTACATATGCTTCAGGTTACATACGCTTCAGGCTACAGACTTAGCTAACCCAGAAATAGTACCTCAGGTTAAGAACTTTGCTTCAGGATGAGAACAGAAATCATGCTCCAACGATGCGGCAGCAGCAGGAGGCCCCATTAGCTAAAGTGGTGCTTCAGGTTAAGAACAGTTTCAGGTTAAGAACAGACCTCCAGAACAAATTAAGTACTTAACCCGAGGTCCCACTGTACAGATAGAATTTGGACACAATTCATGCAATACATTTCAAGCGCCTCAATACCACTGTCATGGGTCCCTGGGAATCCTGGGAGCTGTAGTTTATTGAGGGTGCTGAGAATTGCTGGAGACCCCTTATTGCCAACAAAGAATTACAATTTGCAAAGTGAAGAGGGATTCACACACACACACACACACACACACACACTGTATTTACTTCAACTCCTGAGGAGGACTTTAGAGTTGGCAACTCTTGAAATAATAATAATAATTTAAAAGATCTGGTGCATGGGCAGGGCCTGGGGGTGGAGCCAAGAGACGGTTCAATGGGCAGAGTTTGACTAGGCTTTGGGGACAGAACTAGGGTTTGAGAGTGATAGATAGATAGATAATTTACAGTGGTACCTCGGGTTACAGGCGCTTCAGGTTACAGATTCCGTTAACCCAGAAATAGTACCTGGGTTTAAGAACTTTGCTTCAGGATGAGAACAGAAATCGTGCTCTGGCAACGCAGTGGCAGTGGAAGGCCCTATTAGCTAAAGTGGTGCTTCAGGTTAAGAACAGTTTCAGGTTAAGAATGGACCTCCAGAATGAATTAAGTACTTAACCGAGGTAGCACTGTATTACGGTCAAAGACCAGCTCACATAACATGACACAATAAAAACAGCGTTCATAAAGATAAAATATACAATCGGAGCAGATTGCAGCAATAGCTCATGAGTTAAAATTGAGATATATACACACACCCATACAACTGAGATTTGGGCTACCATAAAAAATTGAACCTGAGGCGCCCCAAAGGGCAACTTCAGCATTTCCCTAGCAAGCTATTTTATTCTAGAGGATGATCTATGCCTACAAATCTGGGCGCAGAATCTGGCTACCAGCCAGGTGTGAGCTGAGCAGGGGTGCCAACCTGAATAAAATGCCGAGGGGGCCCAGGTAAGCCACACCCTGCATAACTGATCACAAGACGCAGCACATCCAGACCATTTGAATGGCAATGCACATCAACTTTGGGGGCCCCCAGACCCCTCAAATATTTTATTGGGGGACCAAAGGGACCTCAGCCCCTAGGAGCTGGCTCCTACGGAACAGAGTATTATACGTGTTAAGTTGTGGGTGAACGTATCAGACGACACAGCGATTCTTCAAACAGCTCTTGTTTATTCACAGGCCAGGACAGAACTGAACTGAAGGGTTCAGCCAGCCTGCTTATATAGAGCTTCACTACAACGCAACTGTAACACTTTATGTAACTATCCAATCACTGAACGTCACTTTCCATCGCCTATTTGCCTATGTGGACCTGATTGAAAACTATCTACAGTATTCCCCTGCTGCCCCAGGGTGAGAACTTAGTACATAACACCATGGGGGAGAGCAGCCATGCCCCTTTCACTTGCTCCAATGCAAACAAAATACAGTGGTACCTCACAAGACGAATGCCTCGTAAGACGAAAAACTCGCAAGACGAAAGAGTTTTTCGTTTTTTGAGTTGCTTCGCAAGACAAATTTCCCTATGGGCTTGCTTCGCAAGACGAAAATGTCTTGCAAGTTTGTTTCCTTTGTCTTGCAAGTTTGTTTCCTTTTTCTTAAAACCGTGCATTCAGGGGGTGCAGTTGTGACTTGACTTCGAGAAGCAACTCATAGCACGCCTTTGTTGAGGTTTTTGAAGACTTTGGTGATTTTTGAAGCTTTTCCAAAGTCCATGCTTCGCAAGACGAAAAAATCGCAAGACGAAAAAACTCGCAGAACGAATTAATTTCGTCTTGTGAGGTACCACTGTAAAACAACTCTCCTGCCTCTATCCAAAGAAAAAAAAAATCCTAGCCAAATTGTGCTTTTTTTTTTTTTGCAGGTTAATTAGTGGCCTTAATTACACCCTAGCACTTCCTCTGGGGTTGTGCGTTGATTCTTTTGGCTGTGAAAGGATTCCTGGGACCTCACAAATACATACCCTGCCTTCACTGTTGGTAAATAAAAACATGAACCCTTTCTCTTTCAGAAAGACTGGGACTTGGCCACATTTTCTTCCAAAGATGAAAGTGATCCTTGATCACACAGTTTGGTTGAGAACTGCAGAAAGCCCTCCCTCCGTCCCTCCCTCCTTCGCTCCTCTAGCAATTGACATTTTATTCACAGCCCCACACATCTCAAACATCCTCAGTCCGTCCCCCACCCCCACCCCCCGCTGCCCACCCGCTTTCCCTTTGCAGCCAGCACAATTCATGCTCCGAGTCTCTCGGCTCTCGCCAACTCCTCACTTGCGGTGGGAATTAGTGTATAACAGGGCTGGAAAAGGTGTTTAGGAAGACCCCATCCCAGGGGTAGGCAAACTAAGGCCTCGGGGCCGGATCTGGTCCAATCAGCTTCTAAATCCGGCCCACAAACGGCCCGGGAATCAGCATGTTTTTACATGAGTAGAATGTGTCCTTTTATTTCAAATGCGTCTCTGGGTTATTTGTGGGGCCTGCCTGGTGTTTTTACATGAGTAGAATGTGTGCTTTTATTTAAAATGCATCTCTGGTGAAATATACTCAGAGTCGAGAGTGGATTTCATGCTCTTTATTCAGCTCAAAGTGGTGAGGAGGAATGGAAGTTCCCCCAGAATGTCTGCTTTATATAAATTATTTACACAATGGGCCCTACGTGATTGGCTAATTCTGGGATTCTCCTGTAGGCCAATCAGGTTGCAGATTCACTTCCACCTGGAGCTGGATTGGGTGTCTCCTGTGGACCAATCAGACTGCTGCATTCTGAATCCTATTGTTCTAGGACCAATCAGACTGCTGTATTTTGGTTCCTATTCAACTCAGTACATAACACCTGGGTTATTTGTGGGACATAGGAATTCGTTCATTCCCCCCCCCTTCAAAATATAGTCTGGCCCCCCACAAGGTCTGAGGGACAGTGGACCGGCCCCCTGCTGAAAAAGTTTGCTGACCCCTGATTTAGAACATTGCTTCCACCTGGTGCCTGTTATTCTAAAGGCCAGCAATGTTACTCAATGGTCGATACTCAGCTTGCAGAACTAAATCACCTTAGAGCATTCAAACCACATTTTTAGTGTTAAATGCAGACTTACGAAAGCATAAACATAACAGCAATGTAGAAATATGTGCCCTGATGTCACTTGCTGAGGTGGCATTTTTTAAAAAAGTTGCTGGATTACAAAAATTAGCACCCACATAATCACAATGGTGGAAACAGAGGAGAGGTTTGGGATTCTGTGGTATAAGCCCCAGAAAAGGAGAGCTATAATCTACACATTGACTTGAAATAGCTCACTGATCTCTAGTTATTATTATTATTATTTTTAAAAAATTGCAGGTGTCTTTCTTTTGCCTTAAATTTTGCATGTGGAACAGTTCTTTCTTTTTACTCGACAGAGAACAAGCACGGCTGCGTTGTACAGAATTCAAACCCGACAAAAGAGGGGGTTTGACTCAGAGGAGTGGCAAGGCTGTGACCCCTGCTCCTAAGTGTGTTTCTTATGAACTGGCACATTGGAACCGAGCCACTGAACAACTGAATAATGTCACCAGAGGCTGTTTCCTACACCCTGGGCTGTTGATGCTCAAAAATGCCAGCGAAGGCTGCAGACCAAACTGAGCTTCCCCTGTCTTGCTGCAGTGTGATTCTTCCCCAGGCTGGAACAAGAAGTTCTGTCCTGTAAACTCTGAATCAGAAGAGGGAGGGATCTCACAATGCTATAAAAGACTCCATTTTGGGCCATGATGGAATTAGTGCCATCTTGCCCAGATTCCTGATCCAGGAGACACTCTGTGTTCACAAATGTCATCTGTCAGAGCTGCCCAAGGTCCCAGCTCACAGAGGACCAACGCCAGGTCGTCGTTATATACAAAAGTCTTTATTGAAGTTCAGTTTCCATTCCAAAGCCGTAGCGCGCAGCTCTACGTCTTAAACCTTAGACCGCCGAAGTTCCGTCTGAATCTCCTCCCCCCTGACACCAGTTTAAGATTCTCGCCCTGCTCCACCTCTTCCTCTGCTCTCTTCTCCTCTGGGTCCTCCTGTCCGCTGGGGCATTCCCCTTTCTGGACTCTTCTGACGCTGAGTCCCCTGACTCCTCCCCCTGCCTCCGGCGGGCTTTAGGACCCGGTTCCGAATCCTCATTCTCTGCTGCCCCGCGCGCCTGTACTTTTGAACTTGGCTCTCGCGCCAACCCAGTGACCTTCCTCCTGACCGTTGCACTGCTTCTGTCACTGCTTCCCTCTTCCAGGATGCTAGCCGGACCTGACCTCCCCTCCGTTGCCTGACTCTCCGATGGAGGCGTGGTCAGCCCTGACTCCTCTTCTCTCCCTGCTGGGGGAGACGCTACCCCCGATACCTGGGACTCTTCCCCCCCACTATGGTCAGGTGGGGAAGCTGGTCCTGATTTCCAACTGCTGCTCTGGGAGTCCCCGCTGGTCCCTTGCTTCTGGAGTGTCCCCCTTGGGACCCCCCTTGCCCTGGCCACCGGCGCCCCCTTCTGTGAATCTTCCGATTCGCTGGAAAGGCTCATGGAATCTCTCAGGCCACTGTCATCTTCTCCTACGCTGCCCTCAGATTCTTCCCCTTCGCTCTCCATCTCCCCTCTTCCCTGTGCTTCTGCTCCTGAGCCCCTGACATCATCCTTTAAAATGGGAATAGGAAACCTTGGGCCCAGGAGGAATGTGGCCCTCCAAACCTCTCTGTATGGCCCTCAAGACTGTCCCCAGGTCCTCCCTAGCCACAAATCCTGTCTTCAGGCCACGCCCCTTCTCTGCCTTCCATTTCAGTTTTTGAGCCTGCTATAATTCATTTTTAATGTAATTTTCACTAACACGGGCGTTTTTCTACACACTTGACCGTGGTGTATCCATTTTTTGTACCCGTTACTTGGCTGCAGAACTGCATTGCAAAATTCAGACAAGTGAGAATTCGGGGAGAATTGTGTTTATGTTTGCATATTGTTTCAGAAAATTAGGAAGCTTTGCCTCGATATGTGAACTGAACTGCATTTCTTCCCTCATTCTTAGCCCAATGGAGCTTACTTCTGAGTAAACATGTTCAGAACTGTGCTGCTAATTGTTATGTATTGAAGTTCTCACCCTGGCCACCAGGAGTATTGTGTATATAGTTTTCACTCAGGTCCAAGTCAGTTACTTTAGGCGGGAAACCCTGGGTTGTTGTTGCTACCATGTTGACAGCCAGCTGCCTATAAAAGCAGGCCGGCTGAGCTGTTTGCTGTTCAGTTCTGTTCCAGCTTACAAATATAGAGCTGCTTTGGAGAAATCGCTGCATCGTCTGCTATGTCTACCCACCATTTAACACTGGCGACGAGGATGGGATCGATGGACATCAGAGCACAGCCAGACACGGCCACCCTGGGAGCTGAGCTGAATCACGGAGCTGAAACACCGAGCGAAATCATGGAGCAGAACCAATTCAGAGCTGACCGTTCTGGCTAGAGCACTGTGTTCCATCCATCGCCCTCCACGTCGGCATCGGAATCATGGCTTCACTCATGCCTCTACCGCCGTTTGCCCCAGCCTCTGAATCATGAGACTGCTACCTCACTCGGTTCGACTGCTACCTCCAAGCAAATGAGCTGACAAGAGGGTCTGTAGAGCAGAAGCAGGGCCTCTTCCTTAGCCTTTGTGGTCCCTAGGTGTTCGCGAAGGCCCGAGCATTGGTTGCATCTTTAGCAGTCCAGGCAGCGGTGTGGGACCCGATTCAAGAGAAGCTCCACAACCACTACACGCCAAAGCCGTCCAAGATTGCTGCCTGCCATGCATTCTACCACCGGAACCAGGCAGAGGGGGAATCAATTAACAACTACACCGCCACCCTCCGACAGGCTGCAATGCACTGCGAGTTCCGAGCCTTAGACGATGCCCTGATGGATCGAATCGTCTGTGGGGTCCAGACATCCGTCTGCAATGGCGTCTCCTCGCCAAGCCAGACCTCATGCTGCAGAAAGCCATTGAGGAGGCCGTGGACTCAGAAGCTGCTGAAGCCCAGGAGATCCGCAAGGCCAGCAGCCCATGTCACACTACCGCTGTGCCCCCAACTGTGGCCCCAGCTCCGGAGCAGTCAATGGAAGGCGAGGCTCCACCTACATCTTCCTCACAAACTGAGGGCATGGAGCCGAGCCAAGCCATTTCAGTGGGTCTGCCTGGCTCTCCAGAGACTCAGACCACCGCCGTGCCTGACCGTCCGCCGTGTCCGCTCACAGCAGTTCCTTCGACAGCAGCAGAGCCAGGGAACTCAGGCTCAATGCCACATTTGGTCGCACCACAGTCGCAGCCAGAATCGGAAGGCCACCCGGACTCTGGGACTGGCCCTCGGCAATCCAGCCGGGTTTCCAAGCGCTCAGCATATTTAAAATACTATGTTCATTGGACAAACTGCACATGTAAAGCTGTATGGTGAATAGGGTCAATTAATATGCTTATGGGCCTTACAGAAACCAATAAGGGTATTGCTGTATGTAATGGAACCACTATGGTTGTAACTAATGCCTTATCTCGGTGGGGAGGGGTGTTATGTATTGAAGTTCTCACCCTGGCCACCAGGAGTATCACATATATAGTTTTTACTCAGGTCCATGTCAGTTACTTTAGGCGGGAAACCCTGGGTTGTTGTTGCTACCATGTCGACAGCCGGCTGCCTATAAAAGCAGGCCGGCTGAGCTGTTTGCTGTTCTGTTCCAGCTTACAAATAAAGAGCTGCTTTGGAGAAATCGCTGCATCATCTGCTATGTCTACGCACTATTTAACACTAATAAACAAACTGCTGTAGAAGATGCAGAAACTTACCATTTGGCATCACCAAACACTTGAGACAAGCTTCCCCAACCTGGTGCCCTTGAGAATCCAGCATCCTTGACCACAGGGGCTGTTGGGAGCTGAAATCCTACAATCTCTGGAGGGTACCAGAGGGTGGGTCCACATTGTGCCTTTGCTCCTTCTTGGGAAGAAATGAGTTGCTGCCTTATTTATAACACACCACAAATCATGCCTGGGAATGGCCACCATTTTGGAGAAACATTTATTGCCCGTGGACAACATGATTTACAAGTGCCGACTCAACGCCCCGAAAGCCGAAGGGAAACAGATTGTTGGCATGACAAAAAGGTATTTAGCACGTTATAAACAAACCCCTGTTGCATTTCCTTTGAAAAATAAAAGAAAAGGGCAGCCTACCCGAAACCCCTCAGGAAGGAGAGAGATGTTTTCTGCAACTGTTCCAGGCAAAAACGTCCTAGACGACAGTCAGCGAAGCTCTCTGGAAATCTGTTTGGGAAGGGCCGGTGAAAAACATTGTCGCTTCATGATTAGAGCTTCCTAAATCAAGTTTTGCTGGCATGACATGAAGTGAACAAGGGCAGTAAAACCGAGGAAGTACATTGTGCTTGTGTCCCGGCCTGGACATGGAGAGGTTATGGGCGAACCGAAATGTCAGCTGGCTGGGATTGTCTTGGTTTAATCCCTGGCCTTGAAAAGTGGGAACTGATCGTTCACAGAGGGGGATGCAATCGGAAAACTCAACCTCACATTGAGCTCTTCTAGTTCCAAAGATGGACATCATGCAATGGCAGCAGCTTCAAAGAACCACCTTGGCTTTGGGACACCATGAGGGTGAGAGCATCACCTATCCATTTTTCAATCTTCACCATCCAATTTCCAGAGCTCCCAGTGAAGGGGAATTGTTAAATCACCTGGGAATTGTAGCTCCAGGAGAGGCATAGGGTGGGGTCTCCTAAGAACTCTCAGCTCCCTTAACGAACTACGACTCCCAGGATTATTTGGAGGGGAATGAAAAAGAATGTTCATAGTAGTATCTCAGTGCTTTAAATGTATGTAGTGAATGTTATGTACTAAAGTTCTCACCCTGGGCCAGCAGGGGGATACTGTAGTCTTCACTCAGGTCCACATATGCAAATAAGGAATTGAAAGTGACGTTCAGTGATTGGATAGTTACAGAAAGTTGTTACTGTTGCTTTGTAGCTGAGCTCTATATAAGCAGGCTGGCTGAACCCTTCGGCCCAGTTCTGTCCTGGCCTGTGAATAAACAAGAGCTGTCTGAAGAATCGCTGTGTCGTCTGATATGTTCACCCACAACTTAACAGTGAATGCAGTCTTGGTTTTTAGTGACATGCTGTTGGGCTACCCATGTGGTACTGCAGTATTTTCGGGTATGCACCCAGGGGATTTTGGGGGTTGGTAATTATTGTTCAGAATAAGGGTGAGTGCGTTTGTGCGGGGAAATGTGTGCTGACACAGGTTGGATTGACATTAAGTTGTGTTGGTGGGTGTGGTATTTGTTGGCAGTGTAGCTAAATTGCACCTGGGAAGCCAAATCATGTGTGATACCAACTCTCTTCTCGAAATTAAAACAATGTCCAAACACTTGTTAAAATATTCAACAGCTTTCTACTTTCAGAACATATAGTTAAAGAAGAAAATATGCAAAGTATTTACATTCCCGTGCTTATCCAAGCATGGACTAAGTTTTCCTTAGCTGAAGATTACAGCTTCTTCCTTAAACATTTAAGCAAATCTGTGTATTTCTCTCTTTCTGGGGCTTGCATGACCCAGCAAGGCCACACAGCTCCTTCTGGGAGGTTTCTCCTTCCAGAAGACTTCTCCTTGCTGCTTTTTTAGGAGAAGGTCAACGTCTGTACTTCTTTCTGTCACATGCATTCACACAGAACCATTACCACTCCTCTCCTCTGTTGTGTTGAGAGAGAGTGTTATCTAACACAGTCTCTTCTTCAGCCTTCATGGAGATGCAGCCGTTACAGTCAAGTCACTCACACACCAAACAAAATGGAGAACAGAATAAGATACCTCCTGTGGGACCAGTTATCCAGTCACACAAGAGTTACTGGGGAACATTCCAGAATCAAACACATAACAATGCATTTAAGCACTCCCAATTTCAGAAAATTAAATCACTATACTTAACATAATTTGTGTGGGCATAGAGTAAGTGGAAATCTATTTTATAGATTTTTGATGTTTCATCTGTTTTATTGTGTTATGTATTTAAATATATTGTCTGCTTTTCTTTGCAAACCACTTAGTCAAATGAAAAGCAGTCTATAAATATTTGAAACAAACAAACAATATTACACATTTTGTTGAATGAACCAGTTGTTTTGAGTCTTGGGAGTTTACATGTGCAGTCATTAGTGATAAGGCCCGGGAAATCAGGGTTCATTCCACTCCTCAATGCTGAAGCTCATTGGATGGTCTTGGGTCAATCTCAGCCTATCCTAGGGGTTGGTGTGAGAACCATAGCTGTCAACTTTTTCCTTTTCTTGCGAGGAATCCTATTCGGAATAAGGGAATTTCCCTTAAAAAAAGGGAAACGTTGACAGCTATGGTGAGGATAAAATGGGAAGAGAGAAGCTATGTGAACCATCTCAAGCTCCTTGGAGGAAAGAGTGAATATAAATGCACTTAATAAACAATGAAATCAAATAATTTGTTCTCTATCAACTATGCACCCTGCTCAGTTGGACATCAATAGCCCTGGTGCCTATAAACCAGGGGTCAGCAACCTTTTTCAGCCGTGGGCTGGTCCACCATCCCTCAAACCATGTGGTGGGCCAGACTATTTTTTTTGGGGGGGGGGGGATGAACGAATTCCTATGCACCACAAATAACCCAGAGATGCATTTTAAATAAAAGCACACATTCTACTCATGAAAAAACACGCTGATTCCAGGACCACCTGCGGGCCGGATTGAGAAGGCAATTTGGCCACATCCGGCCCCCGAGCCTTAGGTTGCCTCCTCCTGCTATAAACCTCCCCATTCCCCCAGCCTCAAAGCCATCGAGATCCACCCTTTGAACCATCAAGACCTTCCAGGACCTACCCTTCCAAACCCTGTTAGGTTTTACCACCCCTGCCCATCGAAAGCTTGCAGGCTCCGCCTGTTATCTAACCCCCAGAAGACCAGGTATTTGTGAAACGCCTGTTTGGCAGCCCTAACTGTTATTCGCAAGGCTCAACCAAAACAAACAGGTCTAATGAGAGGATTATGTGTGTTGGACATAATTCACCGATATCTATTCTTTGCGCAATGCAGCAAGGGCAGGAAAGGCCAGCGCTTGTTTGTCCTGCACATTCTTTGCTTGCATTCTGCAAACAGATAAATACCGGTGGAACAGCATGGCGGCAAATACTTGGCATATTTAGTTGCTGATGATCTGCAGGCCTGGGCCCAAGGAGTTTCAGAAGATCTGGAAAGAAGCCAGTTCCAAACCCAAACCAAACTCTCCCTCTCAATCTCTTCACATCTCCCCCTTCCCCTTTTGTGCTTTGGGATTGCTGTGGAAAAGGAGTTTCTGCTCATCAAATGAACCCCAGAAGCTCTCAATATCCTCAGCCTTGGCAAGAGCCCAGGGCCCTGTTCTCAGCCCATTTGTCAAGTGTTATCGGCTGAGCGCTGACTCCCACCCCACGGGCAAATCCTACTTATCCTTTCTCGACTGCCAAGCCCTCCTGGAGAGCCTTGATAAATCTGACGTTTATCAAGGGTTGGTTTCCCTTAAGCAACATTTCTGCGTGAATGTGAAGACTTCTACTTTGGAGGAATTCCTGATGGATTCCCAAGCAGCCCCCCAATACTGCAGTGTAAACAAAGGGACATAGGTAATGCTCTTATTTCCAGTGTGCACTCAGATGTGAGGGATGTTGCCTTTGTTTTCCTGATTACAGTGGTACCTCGGGTTAAGTACTTAATTCGTTCTGGAGGTCTGTTCTTAACCTGAAACTGTTCTTAACCTGAAGCACCACTTTAGCTAATGGGGCCTCCTGCTGCCGTCGCGCTGCCGGAGCACGATTTCTGTTCTTGTCCTGAAGCAAAGTTCTTAACCTGAAGCACTATTTCTGGGTTATCAGAGTCTGTAACCTGAAGCGTATGTAACCTGAGGTACTACTGTATAATGCTACCACTTCTGTCCCCAGTGTGGTACTGTAGTTAGAGCAGGGGTCAGCAACCTTTTTCAGCTGTGGGCCGTCCACTGTCCCTCAGACCATGTGGTGGGCCAGACTATATTTGGGGGGGGGAATATGAATGAATTCCTATGCCCCACAAATGACCCAGAGATGCATTTTAAATAAAAGCACACATTCTACTCATGTAAAAACACACTGATTTCCGGACCGTCCGTGGGCCGGATTGAGAAGTCGATTGGGCTGCATCTGGCCCCTGGGCCTTAGGTTGCCTACCCCTGAGTTAGAGTGTCAGACCAGGACCTAGGAGACCAAGTTTTGAATCCCTGCTAGGCCATGAAGCTCACAGAGCTGGGCAGTCTCTGTTTCTTGGCTTCAACATGGGGATGAAATGAGGAATAGCTGGACCTGTGATCTGAAGTAGCAGGGCTCTTCTTCCATTCCTCCCTCAAATCGTATGAGCAAAGATTGAGCTCAAGAACTCTGGGCAAAACTAAAAAAGAAAGACAGCATCTTAAAAAGTAGAGACATCACCTTGCCAACAAAGGTCCGTATAGTAAAAGCTATGGGCCCAGAACTGTGCATTGTGAGCCCCAGACTTGTGCAGATATAAATAACATGGAAGCTAGCTATGAAGCATAACTCCTTTTATTTCTAATAGCTACTACAGTATAGTTAAAGCTATGGTTTTCCCAGTAGTGATGTATGGAAGTGAGAGCTGGACCATAAAGAAGGCTGATCGCCGAAGAATTGACGCTTTTGAATTCTGGTGCTGGAGGAGACTCTTGAGAGTCCCATGGACTGCAAGAAGATCAAACCTCTCCATTCTGAAGGAAAACAGCCCTGAGTGCTCACTGAAAGGACAGATCCTGAAGCTGAGGCTCCAAAACTTTGGCCACCTCATGAGAAGACTCCCTGGAAAAGACCCTCTTGTTAGGAAAGATGGAGGGCGCAAGGAGAAGGGGATGACAGAGGACGAGATGGTTGGACAGTGTTCTCGAAGCTACCAGCATGAGTTTGACCAAACTGTGGGAGGCAGTGGAAGACAGGAGGGCCTGGCGTGCTCTGGTCCATGGGGTCACGAAGAGTCGGACACGACTAAACGACTAAACAACAAAAAAGAAAAGCTTTTCTGTTCACTTTTTGAAATATGGCAACCCTGCATATATCTGTAATGGCTGCCGATATATTTAGGCAGTCCCTAAATATATCAGCAGCCTGCTGGGACACTCTTGTAACAGTTTACACAGCAAACGGGAAGCCGGTGTTGTACTTCATCGGCAGGAGGGATTGTTCTCTCACGGAGAGTCGCCTCTTGCCAGCAGCTCAGAAGTGAACATAATAAAAGCAGAAATACTGCGGAGTAGTCATAATATTAACTCAGATAACAATAGGTGGCTTGAGCCTTGTTGAGAGACGCGCTGAGAACTGATAGCATGGACAATCTGGATGGCAAATGTGTTCCCCTGAAAGATCACCAAATATTAGGGTACAAAAATAAAACCCCAGAGATTTGGGAGCTATTCCATCATAATAATTTTACTATTTATACCCCACACATCTTACGGGGTTGCCCCAGTTACTCTGGGTGGCTTCCAACATATATAAAAACATAATAAAAAATTAAACATTTTAAAAAATACCCTTCCCTATACAGAGCTACCTTCAGATGGCTTGGGGATTGCATAACTCCATATCTTCCAACATTTTTCTGATGAGAATAGGGTAATCCTAAGGAAAAGCAGATAGGGATGCGGGTGGTGGTGTGGGTTAAACCACAGAGCCTAGGACTTTCCGATCAGAAGGTCAGCGGTTTGAATCCCTGCGACAGGGTGAGCTCCCGTTGTTCAGTCCCAGCTCCTGCCAACCTAGCAGTTCGAAAGCACGTCAAAGTGCAAGTAGATAAATAGGTACTGCTCTGGCGGGAAGGTAAACTGCATTTCTGTGCGTTGCTCTGGTTCGCCCGAAGCGGCTTAGTCATGCTGGCCACATGACCCGGAAGCTGTACACCAGCTCCCTTGGGCAATAAAGCAAGATGAGCGCCGCAACCCCAGAGTTGGCCACGACTGGACATAATGGTCAGGGGTCCCTTTACCTTTACCTAAGGAAAAGCGGGACATTCCAGAATCAAATCAGAAACTAGGACGGCTTCTGTAATTCTGGGACATGTCGATAGGAGCCTCCTAACAACTCTCAGCATCCTTAACAAACTACCCTTCCCAGAATTCTCTGGGGGACGCCATTACTGTTAAGGGTGCTGAGAGCTGCACTTTCCATGGTGGTTTAACAATCCCTCTTCCCAAGGAACTCTGGGAACTGTAGTTCTGTGAGGGGAATAGGGCATCTCCCAACAACTCTCAAGTCCTTTGCAAGCTACAGCTCCCAGAATTCTTTGGCAGAAGCCACGGCTGTTTGAAGTGCTTCAAATATGTGGTGTGTTTGTGGCCTAACTTAGAGCCATCATTTTAATGGCTCTATTCTGGGTAGAACTTAGTTGGACACAACCCTTTGTTTTGTTACGTCAGTGGGGGCTTGTTTCTCATTGATATACGCAAGCGTATATGTTTATATATAAATATATTTACAGAGGGCGACTAATGCATTTTGGAGAGGTGCAGAAACACACGAGAGGCAGGGAGGGCCAGTACCGGCACTGGAAAACGGAGGGAATTAACATTAAACATTGATGCAGCAATTATTGTTGCTTAACACACAGTGAAATTGTCAAATGTTTCGCCAGACCGAGAGCCCCGCGTTCACTTCAAAGTTTGCCGGAGGTGTAATTTCGCGGCAGCCTAGAAATGCGTCTGTGCCCCTCTCGCCTGAAAAACTTTACTAGTCTCTCCCAAAAATAGTGTTTCCAATAGTGAAGATCTGAACAAAGTTGTTGAGGGGTTTTTTTTGGGGGGAGGGGAGCCTTTGCTTTCCCCCGATTTTTAAAAGTAGCACTACTTGCCATATGTCTGAGTTCCCCCTGACATTATGCCAATTCCCAGACATGTCAGGAAAGACCCAGACACATGGCAGCCCCACCAAAACTCTCACTTGGGGTGGAATTTGGCAGCAATTCTATTTATATATATATATATATATATATATATATATATATATATATATATATATTATTCTCTCACACACAGTTCCTCAAAAAACAGCCGTGTTTTTTTGGGTGGGGTGGAGGAGGGATACAAAGTTGTTGTGACAGGACCAGCCAAAATATCTTTTCCCCTTCACATCTGCAGTAGGAAGGGGTGTGCTTATTATTTTATCACCCCTTCCCCACTTATCTTCCGTGTCAGCTCAAACATTTTTCTCCTCAGCCCGGGCCGCATCTCATGTGTTTTGAAACCATGACAAGAGAATTTGCAAGAGCAGTCCAGGGTGTGTGAAAATGCTTTCCTAACAGTAGTTTGAACATATTTGGTATGTTAATTCTACAAATGGCCTCAAAAAAAGAAAGAAAGAAAGAAAGTCTGCTTTTCTGCTACAAATACAGTTAAGAGCCACCCTGAATTCCTTCCTTTGCTGCTTCTGTGGGGAAAATAAATAATAATGCCTAATGTTAATCTTCGGGCCTTTTTTTTATTTACAAAATGGCATGTCCACTAAGTACAATATATTTTGCTTTAGAAATAAAATCTGGAGCTGCAAGGAGCATCGCCAAAGGCATGTACTACTACGTTATGCTGAAAACATTTCTGCTAAGCATTGTATGCATTTGCTTTGCTTAATAGAAATTATAGCAAGTGTAACTCAAAAGATATGCTGAAAGGCACATTTCACTTCTGGTAAACCGAAGGCACAAGCCGGGAACAAGATAACCTGCCTGCAGTCCTTTGACTTCTCCCCACATCCAACCGCCGCCCCCCCCCAACCTACTTCACCAAAATAACAGAATCCAGCTCCAAAGATGACCACAATCATTTCAAGCCAAGCTCCAACTAGATGGAACTGGGCAACGTCTCATCAGGAAAAGGCGACGCTCTTTTCACCACTGAAGACTGACAGGCCGCAAGAGAAACCGCCCAACTCTTGTCATTTTATTTCCGATACATTCCTAGATAATGCATTTGATAGAATTACTGGAAACGCTTCTAGGGACATTTCAGTCTAGACGTTTCGGTCACCACGGAGATCAGCATCTCCCCTGGGCAAATTCTCTCCTTAATCCCAGCCATATTGTCTGCTGGAATGCCCTGTGTGAGTCAGGGCCGTCTTGGAGATGTGTTTCCTTGCCCATAATCCACACTGCTTATGGCTTGCCAGCTGGGCAAAGGAAACTCACAACACTGTGGCCTCGCTTCAACCTTACTGCACTGTGACCAAGCTTCACATGCTAACTCCCAACAGCTTTAAGGTGGGATCAGTTGCCGGAAATTCCTGCAGGGATGTGAGGCCTTGAAGGAGCAATTTATACAGTCATACGTCGGGTTGTGAATGTGATCTGTGCAGGATGCACGTTCGCAACCCGCAGCGGCGCGTCTGCGCACGTGCGGATTGCGATTCGGCGCTTCTGTGCATGCGCAAAGCGCAATTTAGCACTTCTGCGCAAGCATGACCCCCGAAACCCAGAAGTAACCCGTTCCGGTACTTCTGGGTTTTGGTGGGTCCGTAACCTGAAAAAACGCAACTTGAAGCATCTGTAACCCAAGGTATGACTGTACTGGGATAGCCACTGTAATGGTTCTAGGGGTTGCTCGCGCGTAAGCCGGTGCAAACACCTGGCTGGGTTGCCTGAGTGAACCTTTTCTGTCCGGACAGCCACTCACCCGTGGCTGCCTCAATCGCTGGCAGAATCCGTCAGTGGGCGTTTCTTAAACTTCTTCCAGCAAAGAAGCTCTTTGACGCCTAGTCTCCTCCTACTCTCTCTGCGCGGAAGCCTTCTGCGCATGGAGGGCGTGGGCAGCGGAGGACCCATGCTCTCCCCGCTGGTCCCTGGCAAGGAGTCATGGGACCGCCTCGCTGCTTCCCCCATCTGCCCCCCTTCTCCACTGGTGCTACGCTGATTCTCTTCCCCAGAAGATGGGCTGCCTCTCCCAATCCCGGGACGCTCTCTGGAATCTCTCTGGATTTTGCTCTCTCCCTCTGGCACTGATGGCAGTTCCCTGACAGCCACCATCGTGCTCTGTGGATGCTACTGGACTCCTGACTCCAATCAGACCTTGGTTCAATGGCCAGGGGTGATGGGAGATGCATTTGAGCCATATCTGGAGCAGGCATAGGCAAACGCCAGCCCTCCATATGTTTGGGACTACAATTCCCGTCATCCCTGACCACTGGTCCCGTTAGCTAGGGATGATGGGAGTTGTAGTCCCAAACATCTGGAGGGCCGGAGTTTGCCTATGCCTGATCTGGAGGGACTCAGATGTCCCCTAGCTGCCCAAAGTGGCAACCCAGCCAGATGGACGGGTTATAAGTAATAAACTATTATTATTACCCTTACATGGAGTGACCCATTCCCAGAGCTCAGAACCCTGGCAAAACATTAACCGGGTAGCCAAAGCAGTGCCCTCTGTTTTGTTTGACTACAATTCCCATCCTCCCCGATCACCATGGACAGTGGTCAGGGATGATGGGAGCTGGAGTCCATCAACATATGGAGGACGTATCACTTTGGCTCTTCCCGACAGATGCCAATAAATCTGCATCAGCAATGTGATCCTGCATCCTTAGGCGGTGGAAAGGTGGAAAGAGGTGTTGCGGTTGTCATTTTTTTTAATAATAAAACTGGTTGCAGTGCAGCAGGAAATATAGCTTGCGGTTAGGGTGGGACAGTGGTGGTGGGGACCATTTTCAGCCAAAGAAGCTTGTCTCCTGGGGGGCAAAAGTAGAAGGGCCAATGGACCTGACTCTTAGCTTTTGTTATTATAGGCTACATTCCAGCTGCACAAGTCAGAGGTATCTGTACACACCTCTCCTTCCATCCAGGCAAACAAGGGGCAGATTGCAGCCAGGCAAAAACACTTAAGGTGCGGAGCAGGGCCGGTGAGGGGTGTCCCCTGTTTGGGGTGGGGTGGGGAATCCTAAGGGCCAGAGATAGAGAGAGCTAGCAGGCCACATTTGCCCCCAGGACCTGGGGTCCCCACTCCTGGGCTGGAGCAAAAATAGGAAATGAGGAGCCAGTAAGCATTTAGGCCACTCTGCACACTGATGAATACTATGTGAACCTTGCAAGCGCAGACACAGGAAGTACCCAAATAACTATCTAGGTCAGGCATCACCAACCTGAAGCCCTCCAGATGTTTTGTCCCACAACTCCCATGATCCCTAGCTAACAGGACCAGTGGTCAGGGATGATGGGAATTGTAGTTCCAAAACATCTGGAGGGCCGAAGGTTGGGGATACCTGATCTTGCTACTTCCTGGAGCTTCTGACTGACTGACAGAAGCTGTGCCTGAGACCTGGAGGTAAATGTTAGAGAGCCAATCAGGGATTGACAAAGGGGCACAAGCAATGGCATAGAAAGGGATGGCGAGAGAAGCTTGGGTGACTCTCTTGACGTGGAATCCTGTGGAATTTCTACGGGGGACTTGCTTTGTTGCATTGCTGGTTAACCACCGAGGTTGGGGCTGACAATCCAGCTACCTCCCCTAGTGGAATATAGTGTCCTTGGAAGAATAAGAAACCTTTATTTTCACCTATTTTTTATCTGCTTCTGCGAAGTCTGGGCAGGGGCGGAGACGATAAAGCTTTTGTTCAATTTTTGCAACTCAGTCGTCTTCGCTGCACCAGTTTGGTTTGACTGGTGGATATAAATCTGCAGGGATACTCGCAGTTCAGGTCCTGGCAGCTCCTTAAAAAGACCATAAAATCTGGTGTTTTGGCAAGCCAGCCATCATGATTCTAATATCTAGATTGTTTCAAAAGCACACTTAAATGCAGATCATGACGATGTATTGTGACCTAGCTTGCAGTGGGTGGCCTTTAATGCTTAAGAATTACAACCGGATAGTTCTCATTGTCCAACAATATTTTGCGGCTTAGATAAGGGGCCCCTTAGTGAAGGGATAGGCAAGGTCGTGCCCACAGGCACCAGTATACCCACCAGTACCTCCATAAAGGTCTCCATAAATATCGCCTCAAAAATTCGCAACACACAACTGTTTGCTCTTTGACCTCAGCTCCCGTGTGTGCTGGCTCAGTCTCCTCTATACTGGACATGTCCCCTTAAAACATGACATTTCACTGGGTGCCAGTGAATCTTCCTATTAATCTTCCCTATTGATGGGATGGCTGGCTGGCGGTGGGGTAGGCCCCCCGCCATTTTGTGACCGTTTCTCATTCAGCTCTCTAAGAAGTGGCAGCCATTACGCCACACCACCGCAGCAGCCATTTTGTGCTATGCCACATCCCAACCAACGGCTGCCATTTTGTGACGGGCACCCACGGCACTTTCTCGGCATTCCAAATGGGCCCACTGAGGCCTTTCTTGGTGGAATTAAGGGAGGACCAATGCTCCCAAGTCAAGAGCAGGCATAGTCAAACTCGGCCCTCCAGCTGTGTTGGGACTACAACTCCCATCATCCCTAGCTAACAGGACCAGTGGTCAGGGGTGATGGGAGTTGTAGTCCCAAAACATCTGGAGGGCCGAGTTTGCCTATGCCTGCTCTTGACTTGGGTCTCTCAGTAGCCAGGAGTCAAAGGACCAGCAAAAGGGGGAGGAAACAAGAGGGGAAATAATAATAAGCATTGGCAGTGATACCCTTTGGTCCAGAGTGTTTGGGGAGCCACTAAGTTAGCCTAATGCTTGATCACACTATTAGGAAGAACAGTTTCTTCTCTCGTTTTTGTGTGTGTGCTCCCCTGTTTCCTTCATTTAGAACGGAGACAGTGAAAAACAGCCAACTGTGGGCGCAGTCGGCGTTGTTTAGAAGCAGATACAATCGCAGGACGTGGATTGGATTCAGAAACGGAACTTGAGTAGATGTTGACAGATTTACTGCTCTCTCCCTGCAGCTTGTTTTGGCTGTCAAGGTTGGCTCTCCATTTTCACACGCGGCACGCAGCGCAGACCCAGATGCGCGTGTGCGCACGGCCGCTTGTTTACAACAATGGAAGGAGTGCGAGGTGCTCCAGGTAGAATCCTGAAACATCCTTCGGCCTCGTCGCGTGCGATGGAAGCATGCACGGCACCTTCCGGGGTTTCCTATGGCTGTGGGAACGGGCTGGTTTTCGGTCGCTGCGGGCTGCCGTGATCACAGGATGGGTTCTGTGCCGTTCCAGTCGACGACGGCGCCTTTCCACCTAAAGGCAAAGCAGAATTGTTTATTTGGATGGGTTTTAAGGTGGAATTACCACAAGACTGGCGAGGACCGGTTGAAGGAGAAATTAACAGCTGACCGTGAAAAACAACATGCAGGATCAGGCCCATCCAGTCCAATATCCTGTTCTCACACGGGACAACCAAATGCCTAGGAGATATGCAATGCAAGCAGGATCTGAGCACAAAAGCCCCTCCTGGGGCTTCCAGAAACTGGTATTCAGAAGTATGATTTGCCTCTGGCTCTCCTCCCTTTGAGGTTTTGAAGCAGAGATAATAATAATAATAATAATAATAATAATAATAATAATAATAATAATAATAATTTTATTTATACCCTGCCCTCCCCAGCCAAGACCGGGCTCAGGGTGGCTAACACCAGGTATAAAAAGAATTGATTAAAAACAAGATTAAAGTACAACATTAAAATGCAGCCTCATCTCAGTAGAAACTCAAATCAAAAACTTTTTGGGGATGAAAACGTCAAGTCTTCACCAAGGCCAACTATCCAGACTGCTCCTACGTGGGCCAGAAAAAAGCCAGGGAAGTCCCCAAATAGTAGTTCCATCACAGAAGGAGAAAGGAAACAGGAAAGAGGGGGAAGGGATCAAGTTGATTCCAAGCCAAAGACCAGGCGGAACAGGCCCCGCAGAAAGAAATCAGATCCCGCAGGGCCCTGGTCTCATGAGACAGAGCGTTCCACCAGGCCAGAGCCAGTGTTGAAAAGGCCCTGGCTCTGGTTGAGGCTTATTTGACTTCCTTAGGAACCAGGACCTCTAGGGTGTTGCTATTTATGGACCTTTATGGATGCTTTAGCTGAGATTCCAGAATTGCAGGGGGTTCGACTAAATGACTCTTGGGGTCTCTTCCTACTCTACAATTCCACGAATCTATGATGCCAGAGCATAGCCATCATGGTTGGCATCCGTCAAAAGCCCTCTCCTCCTCTGTGAACTCGGCCAGTCCTCTTTCAAAGCCATCTAAGTTCCTATCCATCACTGCCTCCTGTGGACATGAGTTCCACAGTTAACTAAGTGCTGCGTCCAGAAGTACTTTATTTTTGTCTGCCCCGAATGTCCAGCATTCAGCTTCCCTAGACGTCAGGGCTAGATTCGCCATTTTAAGCAAAACAAGAACGTGCTCAGGGCATCAAGGGAAGGGCGGCACCCCAGATATTTTCCCGTTGCTGGATTTACCATGGACTGTATCACAGAGTTGTAGGTCTGGAAGGGACACCAAGGGTCATCTAGTCCAACCCACCTGAAAATACAGGAATCTCAATGAAATTCAAAGACTATTTAGTTAAATATGTGAAGATAAGTTAATTGGAAAAATTTGCAAATACCAGATAGGCTTAGGATTTAAATATGTAATGTTAGAGAATACAGTGGTGCCTCGCAAGACGAAAAGAATCCGTTCCAAATATCTTCTTCCATTACGTATTTGATTTTTAATCTAAGATCTTAGATTCACTCGCTGATAGAATTATCTAAGATTATCTAAGATATTTGATACTTACCAAAAGGGTGGAAGGGAGTTCAGGGTTCGGTTTTTCTTCTTTATTTTTTTTTCTTTTTTAATATTTTTTTTGATGTAGCCAATTTATCTCTCTCTGCATAGTTGGGGGAAGGGAAATGTTGGCTTGTGTATTTGTACTGTTCTGACTCTTTTTGTATTTTTTTCTGTATTTTTTCTTTTTTGTATATGCTTGTTTTATGCATAACTTCAATAAAAATGTATCGGGAAAAGAAAAGAAAAGAAAAGAATCCGTTCCGTGAGTCTCTTCGTCTTGCGGTTTTTTTGTCTTGCGAAGCAAGCCCATTAGCGGCTTAGCGGATTAGCGCTATTAGCGGCTTAGGGGCTTAGCGGATCAGCTGATAAGTGGGTTAGCGGCTTACTGGATCAGCTGATAAGCGGCTTAGCGGATCAGCTGTTAAGCGGCTTAGCGGCTTAGCGGATCAGCTGATAAGTGGCTTAGCGGCTTAGTGGATCAGCTGATAAGCGGCTTAGCGGATCAGCTGTTAAGCGGATTAGCGGCTTAGAGGATCAGCTGATAAGCGGCTTAGCGGCTTAGAAAAAGGGGGGGAAAGGAAAAAAACCCACAGGAACTTGCAAGACATTTTCATCTTGCGAAGCAAGCCCATTGGAAATTCGTTTTGCGAAGCACCTCCAAAACGGAAAACCCTTTCGTCTAGCAGGTTTTCCATCTTACGAGGCATTCGTCTTGCGGGGCACCACTGTATCATGTTTAAAGTTAAAATGAAAAGAAAGAAAGATGTTAAGTGATTAAGTTAATTTTTTGAGAAAATTGGATTTGGAAAACTGTTACAATGATATACACTGAAATTCAGTCAGGGGGATTTGAGGAAGTCACTTAATAATGTTACAAAGATTAGATTAAATACAATTAAGATGTATGTTTGTTTGTTTGTTTGTTTAAAATTTTTGGAAAATCAATAAAAAAAATGGAAAGAAAAAGAAAATACAGGAATCTCAGCTGAACAAAAATAATGGCGCAGCTGAACAAAAATAAACCTTATTTTATACAAATACAGCAAAATGAGCATTATTTCCCCTCTTACTGTAGGTTTCGTTTCATTTTGAAAAATCTAATTTTATTTTAAGATTTATTGTTTATATTTCGAATCAGATATATACAGGGCATCAAAATCTTTTAAGCACTTGGGACCTCTAAAGGACTTAATCTGGCCTTGCTAGATGTCTACGAGTTCTAGTTTCATGAGAGAGGGAGGGGAAAAAAAACTTCTATTCGCTTTTTCCATGCTCTGCTACCATCCTGTCGCCTCTCACTCGCCTTACAAAACGGAACTGTTGTTCCTGAGTTGAGAGTCAAGATTCTGCGACTGAATGAGGCGGGCAAACCCTCTCAGGAGGAGAGCCTCGGCCCAACGAGGTCACATGAACCGCCATTACAATGGGAGCTCATCAGCAAACGCTTCCTGCTGGTGGCCTTCACAAAAGTGCCCCGAGGCTTGAATCAGCCTGGACCGATTGTTCTCTTAAGGACTCTTTTGACAGTCGTGTTTATTTATGGCTATGACTTCAAAGGAGCTCCGGCGAGGAGCCAGAATCGTTGAAATACACTTGGGAGTTCAATGGAGAGTCAATTCTCGCTTCTAAAAGCTTTTGTAACAGCGCAGGTTTGCCGCCTTAATTGACTCGTGAGTCAGTCCGGGAATGCCAACTGCACATCTTGTTTAACTTCTTTTATGTCCTCCAAACACGTATCTGTTTTTTAAAAGACACAGAGGCCTCTCCGGGTCTCTCTTCTTCCCACTGTAACTCTGCAGAAAGATGTTGTAGAAACGTGGGTCTCCCACTGTTTTTGGACTACAATTCCTATCATCCACAGCTGCTGGTCCTGCTAGCTAGGGATGATGGGAGTTGTAGTCCAAAAACAGCTGATGACTCAAGTTTGGGAAACCCTGTTGCAGATCATGCAGCTTTTCTGTCGCATGTTTGCTTGGTTTTTTGCTTCTGCGCACATTGTTTTGAATGTGCAAATAAATGGGATGCAGGAATCGTCTGACTTCTTTGATTTCCACTACGTATTTGTAGGGTCAGACGATTATCCTGAACCTATCTTCTGATAGACAAACTAGACAGCATCTTAAAAAGCAGAGACCATCACCTTGCCAACAAATAATAATAATAATAATAATAATAATAATAATAATAATAATAATAATTTATTATTTATACCCCGCCCATCTGGCTGGGCCTCCCCAGCCACTCTGGGCGGCTTCCATAGAAACCAAAAATACAGTAAAATATCACAGATTAAAAACTTCCCTGAACAGGGCTGCCTTAAGATGTCTTCTGAATGTCAGGTAGTTGTTTATCGCTTTGACATCTGCTGGAAGGGCGTTCCACAGGGCAGGCGCCACTACCAAGAAGGCCCTCTGCCTGGTTCCCTGTAGTTTGCTTCTCGCAATGAGGGAACCGCCAGAAGGCCTTCGGCGCTGGACCTCAGCATCCGGGCAGAATGATGGGGGTGGAGACGCTCCTTCAGGTATACTGGACCGAGGCTATTTAGCTCTTTAAGGGTCAGCACCAACACTTTGAATTGTGCTCGGAAACGTACTGGGAGCCAATGTAAGTCTTTCAAGACCGGTGTTATATGGTCTCGGTGGCTGCCCCCAGTCACCAGTCTAGCTGCCACATTCTGGATTAGTTGTAGTTTCCGAGTCACCTTCAAATGTCCGTATAGTTACAACTATGGTTTTCCCAGTAGTGATGTATGGAAGTGAGAGCTGGACCATAAAGAAGGTTTATCGCCTAAGAATTGATGCTTTTGAATTATGGTGCTGGAGGAGACTCTTGAGAGTCCCATGGACTGCAAGAAGAACAAACGTATCCATCCTTAAGGAAATCAGCCCTGAGTGCTCACTGGAAGGACAGATCCTGAAGCTGAGGCTCCAATACTTTGGTCACCTCATGAGAAGAGAAGACTCCCTGGAAAAGACCCCAATGTTGGGAAAGATGGAGGGCAGAAGGAGAAGGGGACGACAGAGGACGAGATGGTTGGACAGTGTTCTTGAAGCTGCGAACATGAGTTTGACCAAACTGTGGGAGGCATAGGGTCATGAAGAGTCGGACATGACTAAACGACTAAACAACAACAACAATCTTCTGATTTTGTCTGTACAGACCTTGACTAAAATGGAAAAGTGGTGGCACAGATTCACATCTCTAGCTATAAATATGCCGACTTGGCAACTTTGAACCTAAGGGGCCTTATGATGCGCTTGTGTGAGGAGCCAATCTCTTTCATTGTGGCATCTCTGAAACTCCCTGCCCCTTGACACCAGCCTTTGCTGTATTCTTTCTGAAGTCTTTTCTGCTTAGCCAAGCCTACTCAGACACGCATTGCATGCATTCTGATCTGCAATTTTAGCTTATATCAACTTCTCACTGCTGATTTTATTCATTCTGACTTTTAATAAGCTTGTTTTCAAAGTTGGCTTTTAACGACCCTCTCGGTGTATGCTTCCTAGCCTTTGCAAACCTCATTTATAGCTGGGCAGTTTGCAGATTCCGTTGAGTACGTAAAATGCATGTCTAGAGCCACCTTTTCCAACCTGATGGTCTCTGAGTGCACCTGGGCATCATCTCCCATCAGGGAAGGACTGTAGCTCAGGTCCCCAGGATCTCCAGAAACATTTGGGAGAGAACCCCATCCGAAGTCTGAGAGTGCTGATGGCAGACAATACTGAGCTAGATGGACCAAGAGATCTGCCTGGGTATATGGCAGATTCCTATGCACCCAGCCAGGATGTGATGATGATGTTGATATTTTCATCCCTCCAATTGTAAGAATCTCCTGACTTGATGTTTTGAGAAAGGAGGGGGCGGAAACTGCTCTTCTACTCTTCCGCTCCTGACTGCCTGCCTGGCTCTGTGTGTGGAGAGAGTCTTATCTATGTAGTGACTAGATAGCTGAGTGGGAGATGTAACTCTCAAGCAAGCTAGTACAGTGGTACCTCGGGTTAAGTACTTAATCCGTTCCAGAGGTCCATACTTAACCTGAAACTGTTCTTAACCTGAAGCACCACTTTAGCTAATGGGGCCTCCTGCTGCCGCTGCACCGCTGGAGCACATTTTCTGTTCTCATACTGAAGCAAAGTTCTTAACCCGAGGTACTATTTCTGGATTAGCAGAGTCTGTAACCTGAAGCGTATGTAACCCGAGGTACCACTGTAGTTCTTTAGTTTGTACAGTGGTACCTCAGGATGCGAACGGGATCCGTTCCGGCTCCCCGTTCACATCCTGAACAGAACGTAAGACAAGACAGTGCGTCTGTGCATGCACGGGTGGTGTTTCGC
The DNA here is from genome assembly GCF_951804945.1 of Podarcis cretensis. Lineage (NCBI taxonomy): Eukaryota > Metazoa > Chordata > Lepidosauria > Squamata > Lacertidae > Podarcis > Podarcis cretensis. Next base: position 8,237,035 of record NC_137181.1, read on the forward strand.
TGCTTCCATGCATGATGTCATTTTGACCGTGTGCACATGCATGAGCAGCGAAACCCGGAAGTAACGCGCTCCGTTACTTCCAGGTCGCCGCAGAGCACAACCCGAAAATACTTATCCTGAAGCGTATTTATCCCAAGGTATGACTGTAGTTGTTGTTGTTTAGTCATTTAGTGATGTCCGACTCTTCGTGACCCCATGGACCAGAGCACGCCAGGCACTCCTGTCTTCCACTGCCTCCCGCAGTTTGGTCAAACTCATGCTGGTAGCTTCGAGAACACTGTCCAACCATCTCGTCCTCTGTTGTCCCCTTCTCCTTGTGCCCTCCATCTTTCCCAACATCAGGGTCTTTTCCAGGGAGTCTTCTCTTCTCATGAGGTGGCCAAAGTATTGGAGCCTCAGCTTCACGATCTGTCCTTCCAGTGAGCACTCAGGGCCGATTTCCTTCACAATGGAGAGGTCTGATCTTCTTGCAGTCCATGGGACTCTCAAGAGTCTCCTCCATCACCAGAATTCAAAAGCATCAATTCTTCGGCGATCAGCCTTCTTTATGGTCCAGCTCTCACTTCCATACATCACTACTGGGAAAACCATAGCTTGAACTATACTGTAGTAGCTATTAGAGATAAAAGGAGTTATGCTTCACAGCTAGCTTCCACGTTATTTATACGAGTCTGGGGCTCACAATGCACAGTTCTGGGTCCAGTGCATTGGGACCTGCTCTCCAGAATTGGAAGGTCTCTGAAGGTGCTCCAGTCACCTAGCCCAGTCGGGGCAGAACCAGCTGTTGAGCCCAGTCGCTGACATTGGTTGAAAGGCGTACTGACAGATGGGGGGAGTTGTAGTCTGACAACCTCTGGAGGGTACCAGGCTGTGGGGAGGCTGACCCAGGATAGGTCTGTTGGTAGCGCTTGAGACTCTTAACCCCATGTTGAGCAAAAGAGCATTGCAGGGGGGTTGGACTAGAACCTTTGAATTCCAGAGATATGCATTCAAGCCAAGGGAATTCCAGGAGAGGCAGGCCTCAGGAGTTAACAAAATAAGACGGCTGCCTTAGAGATCACGGCGAGATCAAAGTTGCAGCCTACCCTTCGGCAGAGCTAACAGAAGTTATTTCCTTTTGCTGGAGACAGAAAACAACAGGAGGATCAGGGGTGTGATATGAGCCTCTCTCTCTCTCTCTCTCCCTCTCTTTTTTTATTCCTTGGGGCGATGGAATACATTACGGGCACATGACATTCCGGGGTGGGGGGGACTCGAGAAAGGCACATTCCTTTCGTCTCTCGGATAAGAACCAAGCTTCTCGCACAGGTGACGGGAGTTGCAATGCAGTCTGAGGCTGGAAGCAGCACGAGGAAGGGGTCTGGGTCATGTCTCCCAGATTTTTATTTCATACATGTCAGATGAGGATGACAGGAGATACACAGCAAAAGGATTTGCTCTTAGGGATTTGCAAGACATTTAAAAACATAGGGTATCCCAAATCCACTGAAATCAATGAGCCTAAATTAGTCAGGCCTACTAAATTAGTCAAAAGGGACGCGGGTTGCGCTGTGGGTTAAACCACAGAGCCTAGGGCTTGCTGATCGGAAGGTTGGTGGTTCGAATCCCCGCGATGGGGTGAGCTCCAGTTGCTCAGTACAGCTTCTGGGTCATGTGGCCAGCATGACTAAGCCGCTTCTGACTAAGCAGCGCATGGAAACGCCGTTTACCTTCCTGCCTGAGTGGTACCTATTTATCTACTTGCACTTTGTGATTTCAGACTGCTAGGTTGGCAGGAGCTGGGACTGAGCAATGGGAGCTCACCCCATCACGGGGATTTGAACCGCCAACCTTCTAATCGGCAAGCCCTAGGCCCTGTGGTTTAACCCACAGCGCCACCCGCGTCCCAATCCTCTATGGGAGGAGCAGGCAAAACATTCATTGTGCAAGGATTCCCCCATTGCCATCAGATCTGTGCTGGAGGAAAAACAATGCCTGTTGAATTTCTGGCTGTCATGCAACTGTTAAAAGCACAGGAGCCCTGCCAAGAGAAAAATAGTCTCTTGTAGAGGAGTGGAGAGAGTTGGTGTGTCATCTGCACATGAACTGTAAAGGCTGAATATTTGCGTAACATATCAGATAAGTTTTCGGATGTTCTGAAGAGGAACCCCAATTGGCTTCTGGTTGCATTATCTCTGGCCAAACAAGTTAGCCAGGTTTTTGAAGCATTTTAAAACCCCTTGAATCTGTTTGAACAGAGATTCCAGCAGGACAAAGATAAATACATAAACGAAAGTGTGTGTTTGCAGACGACAGTTATTTTATCTAACCTTCTGAAAATCCACCACCTGGAAATTATAAAAGTGTAAAGAAAAGAGAGTCTAAGGGAGGAAGAGGGCAATCAGGCAGGTGTATTATCAACAAAACAGGTTGCGATGTTTGAACAAAGGCTTTAATGGCAGCTGAAAAGGCTCCTCACGTTCTCTGAAAATTGCACATAGGCTGCAGATAACGCCTTTTGCTAAGCAGTGTGCAATTTAGCAGGCATTGTTGGGAGACGTAGAACGAAGAGCTGCCACCTGCATTTTCAGCCTGCAAGGCTTCCCAACTACCATCTGGCTACGAAGTCCTACCAAAGGGACTAATTGGCTGCAAGCACTGAAGACATGCAACTCGCTTGAAAAAATATGAACACGACAAAATAACTCTGGACTTCACCTACTTGGTCCGAATGCAGTGTTCCAGAGGAGGGATGAGGTCATTATCCTTTCCTTCAATGTAAGGCTGTGAGGTATCTACAGGGGGGAAATCAGGCACCCATTAACGTTGCATCTGAGAGCATCAAGCATATTTAACGGCTGCATGATTACTTGGTTATATTGTGTTTGGATACCTATTGCTTTCTTGTTTCTGTTTCCATTGTCATTTCTGTTGGAATAATGCACATTTTCCTGGTGATGCTATTGGGCCTCTTAAACCTGACTCAGCTTGGGGTTCCAGCATGTCTTTTTTTCTCCGGATATAATTTTTATTAAATTTTCTGTTTTACAATTTGGAATATTCACTTAAACAACATTAAAATGTCAATGACTTCCCTTCTTCTCTTTCCGTGGTTCATCTTGCATATCATAAATCCCTGCATATTTTACATAAACAAAACCATTCAGTATTCCATTATTACATACATCAAAACTTGTTTACACTGTTGAATTTATCTAATGCTGCCAACATTTTCAAGTGTACACAATTTCCCCCGTATAATAAATAAACATTTTTCAATTTCCTTTAAATGTATGTTCTTCTTGTTCTCTTATTCTATATGTTAGGTCTGCAAGTTGCACATATTCCATCAGCTTAAGTTGCCATTCTTCTTTAGTTGGGACCTCGCTCGTTTTCCATTTTGGGGCTAACAAAACACGGGTCGCAGTAGTGGCATACATAGGGGGGTAAAGGGGACCCCTGACCATTAGGTCCAGTCGTGACTGACTCTGGGGTTGCAGCGCTCATCTCACTTTATTGGCCAAGGGAGCCGGCGTACAGCTTCCGGGTCATGTGGCCAGCATGACTAAGCCGCTTCTGGTGAACCAGAGTAGCGCACAGAAATGCCGTTTACCTTCCCGCCAGAGCGGTACCTATTTATCTACTTGCAATTTGATGTGCTTTCAAACTGTTAGGTTGGCAGGAGCTGGGAACGAGCAACAGGAGCTCACCCCGTCACGGGGATTCAAACCACCGACCTTCTGATCGGCAAGTCCTAGGCTCTGTGGTTTAACCCACAGCGCCACCCACGTCCCTTTTAGTGGCACACATAAATAACCTTTTTTGACACCTGGGAATTCCCATCTGAATTATCCCCAACAAAAAGAACTCTGTGGGGTTTTTTTGAAAAGTACTTGGTTCCAGCATGTCTGAATCTGGCCATGTTGCTGTGTTCTAAAAGGAATTTCCCCTTTCCTGTCTTCGGGCTGGAGAAATCTGATCGTCCCTTTGACAGAGGAACTGGGTGTAGAAAAAGCAGGGGTGGGAGTCACCCCCCCTCCGCAGGACACAGGCCTTGGGGGCAACATTTTGGGGGTGCCTTTATTGAGTGTGACCAGAGGCAACAGCAAGCAGAGCAGCAACTGCGACCCCTGAAATGCAGGCATCTTTCGCCCAACATGGGACTTGAACCCATAACCCTATGATTCAGTGTCTCATGCTCTAACGACTGAGCTATCAAGGCAGAGGTTTCTATACATAAACATCTCTCCAACACCCAGGCAAGCAAGAGGCAGCTTCAGAATTCAAAGACTTATCCCAGCCAGGCAAAAACATTCTGTCTCTATAAAATCCTTCTCTCTTTTTCCAGGTGGAGCTTTAACTTCCTTGGTCAGTTTTCCTGAAAGTGCTGTAGCCCAACATTTTGGGGACATATGCAAATATTTTGGGGACATATGCAAATGTTTTAAATAACAACAACAACAACAACAATAATAAATTTTATTTATACCCCGCACTTCCCAGCCAAGACCGGGCTCAGGGTGGCTAACACCAGGTATAAAAACAATTGATTAAAATACAATTTAAAGATTCCTCATGCTACTTGTTGTGCAAAGGGTGGGTAGGTGGGATTTTTATCAGGATCATGGCTGAGGAGGGAAGGGTTAAGCATCCCCTCCCTGTGTCTTGCAGTACGGAAAAGTATTGCACCCTCCGGCCAGGCAGGGAACTGGGACTTTTTAAAATAAAAGCCAGACAAGTTCTGCCAGCCACGAAACTGAAGCGCCATCTATTTGGGCCCTGAATTTGGCCACTGAAACCACCTTCTGGCAATATGATAAAGGGAGAAAGAGGCAGGCAGGGCCCAGCCCTGGGGGGGGGGGTGGTCAAATGCTTTTGGAAACCAGAAGGGAGGTGGGGGAGAATTTCAGAGCTCAGCACTGAATTCCACTCCCCTGCTGCTTCGTTTTCCTGTCGGCTGAACGACAGCTCTCTGTTCATAACACCCACTGCCTCGCTCCCTTGCCGTTCCTCTATGAATAGCAGCCCACAGCTCTGGAGCTATTGGCAGCCGGGGTTGCCAGGATGGTTAGACGCGTGGGTGCATTTGGAATGAAAGCAAAGAGTTTTCCTCCGTGCAAACTGCGACGCGACAATACGCCGAAGAACAAGGAAAGGGCTGGAAAAGTTTGAGCCTTGCAGCCTATGGCAGCAGGCTGGGGGTAAAAATGCAAAAAAAGCCAGTGTTATGAAGGAGTCTAAAGTGCAACCTAATACAGTGGTACCTCGGGCTACAGACACTTCAGGTTACAGACTCCACTAACCCAGAAATAGTACCTCAGGTTAAAAATTTTGCTTCAGGATGAGAACAGAAATTGTGCTCCGGTGGCACAGTGGCAGTGGGAGGCCCCATTAGTTAAAGTGGTGCTTCAGGTTAAGAACAGTTTCAAGATAAGTACGGACCTCCAGAATGAATTAAGTACTTAACCCGAGGTACCACTGTACATGAACCTCAACTGCAGGAAGTTAACAGGAAGCAGCTTTTCTCAAGCTTCGGCCTTTGGACTACAATTCCCATCATCCATGACCACTGGGCTAAAATAGCTGGGGATGATGGGAGTTGTAGTCAACCACATGCAGGGACCCGAAGTTTAAGGAGTCTGGGATGGTAAATAAGGAGAGTTGACGGATGCCACCGTGAAACTGCATCTGTTTTGAATGGTGATCCAGAAATAGGATTTCGCAAATTTCAAGACAGTGAGACTAAGCAATGCAATATGGGAAGACTTTAAGCTAGGGGTTGCCAACTGTTTTCCCAATAGCCCCTGCTGCTGTGCTTGTAGCAGCAGGTTGGTGTGCAAGAATTAAGCAGGTGAGGCTCATTCAACAATTTAATCTGCTTTTCATGTGGACTGGGATGATGTAAGGCAGCGAGTCCTTCAAACCAGAACTGAAGACCAGGATCAAATCATGGTTTGAAAAGTTGTCTTAAACCATAGTTTGCTGGCTCAAATGTAAAAGCAAACTGTGGTTTGATCAAACTTATTCAGCTGGGCACGCCAAGAGGGAAGAGAAGGGGAGGAATGGAGCTCACAGGACTTGCCCTTGCCTTCCAAAACATGGTTTGGAAAATCAGGGATGAGACGTCTGAAGGCACCCTTAAGCCTCTTCATGAAATGCACGATTCAAAACCACACGCCCACCCCAGTTTCACTCTTTTGTTTGTCTCCCTACCGACGGTTAGACGGATCTCGTCTTGCTGATTGGCTAAGCCATCGTAGTAATAGAGGTCAAACCGCCTCTCGGTTTTCCAGTCCGTGAGCAGATCCTTCCGCAAGCAGAAGAGCACGCTGAAATGGCTTTCGCTGCACACAACCCAGATTGGGAACTTGGGGGTCTTCAGGTAACAGCCAACCTGAGCAACGGGGAAAGAAAAAAAGTACACATTTGGGACAAGGTTATATTTTCACAACTGGATAATGCCCAAAGGCTCTTTCGATCTTATTTTTGCAGTGGAAGACCATAAGCATTTTAAGTAGTGTGAGGAAAGTCCCTTCAAATGTTGTTTCTGTTTCCTAGCAAAAATCACAACCATAATAATTTATTTATATGCCGCTCATCTGACTGGGTTGCCCCAGCAAATTATTATTATGGCTTCCAGCAAATTATTTTGCTAGGTGAGAACGTTCCTCTTCAACGTGATACTTTACAGCCTTTTAAATGTGTCTGTGGGAAGGAGGGTGTCATTGTTTTGCTGTTTTGCTTTACTTATTTACTGGTTTTTATCCTGTATTTTATTCTGTGAAGTGCCCTGAGATCTTATGATGACGGGCAGTTTATAAATCTAATAAAATAATAATAATAATAAAACCACAGTAAAACACCACACATTAAAAACTCCCCTAAACAGGGCTGCCTTCAGGTGTCTTCTAAAAGTCAGAGAGTTGTTTATTTCCTTGACATCTAATGGGAGGGTGTTCCACAGGGCGGGCGCCACCACCGAGAAGGCCCTCTTCCTGGTTCCCTGTAGCTTCACTTCTCACAGTGATGGAACTGCCAGAAGGCCCTCGGAGCTGGACCTCAGTGTCCTGGCTGAACTATGAGGGTGGAGACACTCCTTCAGGTATACTGGGCTGAGGCCATTTAGGGCTTTAAAGGTCAGCACCAACACTTTGAATTGTGCTTGGAAATGTAGCAGCTTACCGTATTTTTCGCTCCATAGGACACACTTTTTCCCCTCCAAAAATGAAGGGGAAATGTGTGTGTGTCCTATGGTGCGAATGCAGGCTTTTGCTGAAGCCTGGAGAGCGAGAGGCATCGGTGCGCACCGACCCCTCTCGCTCTCCAGGCTTCAGGAAGCTATCCGCAAGCCTTGCAAGCCCGGCGGGAGTTCCTGAGGGCTCACAAGGCTTGCTGGCAGCAGCCTGCAGCCCCGGCGAGTATCTGCAAGCCTTGCGCGCCTGGCAGGAGCTCCCGCCGAGCACGCAAGGCTTGGGGCGGCAGCCTGTTGCCCGAAGCACAGGGAGCCCTCCGGAGGGCTCCCCGTGCTTCGGGCGAGTGTCTGCAAGCCTTGCGTGCCCGGCAGGAGCTCCCGCCAGGCGCACGAGGTTTGGGGTGGCAGCCTGCTGCCCGAAGCACGCGGAGCCCTCCGGAGGGCTCCCCGTGCTTCGGACGAGTGTGTGCAAGCCTTGCGCGCCCGGCGGGGCGCAGAGGGGTCTCCTTCTGTTCCTTCTCCAGGTTCGCTATAGGGCGATGCTCCTTCTCCTTCTCTGCGCAGCACCTCTCCTGTGAAGGAGGGGCGCTGGGGAGAGAGAGATAAGGTGCAGTGCTCCTTCAGCGACGCGTCTGTCCTGGCTTCTGCTTTAGCCCTGCGCAGCCTCTTTGGGCAGGGGGAGCCTTCATCCCGCTGCCTTGAAGAGGCTTGGCGCGGTTACCCCAGAAGCCAGAACAGCCACATGGTATCCCAGAAGCCAGATCCCTCTTGCTGTTCTGGCTTCTGGGGTTCAGAATAATTTTTTCTTGTTTTCCGCCTCCCAAAACTAGGTGCGCCCTATCGTCCGGTGCGTCCTATGGTGCGAAAAATACGGTAATTCCATACTGCTGACATTTGAAAGCCTAGGTGTTGTTGGCAAGGCCAGTTGGCAGCTCTTTGAGTGAGAAGGACCCGTGTTGTGAACAACATCAGAAGAGCCCTGTTGAATCTGGCCAAAGACCCATCTGATCCATCATTGTGTTCCCCCATCCTAAGCTCTTGTGATTCCTAGCAGCTCAACACCATCACCTGTCTGGCCCAAAGGAAAAGGTGGGTGAACATTTGATCATATGTGGTGGAATTGTAAGGTGGTAGAAAGATTTTGGGAAATGATATATCATGAGTTGAAAAAAATGTTTAAAATAACCTTTGTTAAAAAGCCTGAAGCCTTCCTTTTAGGAATTCTAGGTGCCGAAATCACAAAGGAGCAGAAAAGACTATTTATGTATGCAATCACGGCTGCATGGATGTTATTGGCCCAGAGATGGAAAGAAGATAAAGTCCCTACCAGAGAAGAATGAAAGATGAAATTAATGGACTATGCAGAAATTGCTAAAATGACCGGAAGAGTCAGAAATAAGAAAGACCAAAATTTTAACAAGGAATGGGATTTTTTTTTTAAAAAAACCCAACTTATATTAAGGACCACTGTAAACAGTTAAAAGTAGGATAGGAATATCACTTGTAGTTTAAGGTTAATTCTAAACATAATGGAAGAGGGTTTGGATTATCATAAAAGATGCAGGAGGAATTGATTAATAATAGGACCCACAAACTCCAGGAGATTCCTTGGAATCTTGTTTTTATGATTTATGTTTGATATATCTCTGCAAAATTTTAAGTTGAAAAACCAAATAAATAAATTTTAAGAAAAGAAAAGGTTGGTGAACATGCAGGTTATAACAGTGTAGGGAATAATAAAAATATTTCAAAAGAGGGGGAAGAAGAAGAAGAAGAAGAAGAAGTGGTGAGGGGTAGGAGCAGATTCAGAGGGGCTCTTGTCTGTGGGTCCCTTAATGGGTCACCATCAAATGCCTAATGATGAGGAGCTTTTACGCCAGTTCTGAATAGAACAACTGCTTTCCAAACCCTGTGCCACTATAAGGCCACCTGACCTGCTTTCTTTTCGATTGAACAATTAGATAACCCTATTTACACCCCCTCATTGGGGGGATAAACCGTTCTCCGCCTCATTACTTTGATAATGACTATTTTTAAAGCCATTGTTCCATACAATGGTTTGTTTGTTTGTTTGTTTCTTGGGTAAATTTTTGATTTGCGAACAGAGGCCCCCAGTTATAAGTACGCCGTCAGAATTAAACAAAGAGAGAGAGAGCAAAAGGTAAATTTCAAATGGGGGAAAGATAATATCGCAAGGATTTCCTTTCGAATGCATGCATATGGAAGCATTTTGAAAAGCAAACAAGCCGTTCAGCTCTTTCCCACTCCAGAAGAAACAAATTCTCAAGAATGCCGTTTGATGTGAAATGAGAAACACATTGAAACATTTCTCCGGAGCGAAACCGCAAATGCCGCTCAATTAAAAGATTTTCAAACTTTATAGTTTCAAGGAACCTTTTCCACATCTATTTGTTCTTTAAAAACAAATGACAAGAAACCCCTCCATGACCAACACAGAATGCCTGTAACTTGCATAGCAAGGACAGACAGAAAGCAAGGCTGGAGCTACTGGTAGATTTTTGGGTGGTTTGCAGAACATTGTCAAAAATCTCTGACTCTCCACAGTTTAACAAGAACAGCGAGGAAGAAGAAGAAGAAGAAGAAGAAGAAGAAGAAGAAGAAAAAGAAGAAGACTCCTCTATCTGCCACACCTCCACAAAGAACTCTGGACGCATTTGCCCAGAGTGTGACCGGCACCTCTCCCATGCCTGCAAATTTCATTCACTTTTGTAAAAATGGGGTGGAAAGTTATATCCAAATAATGAGTCCAGTTGGGAAAACACAGAGCAGTTCTGAAACAGATCAGGTTGCTTTCCAAAGCTACAGATATAGATGCATGTCACATCTTGTGGCTGGTGCCTATCCATAGCCTATATATTTTCAAAGTTAAACTGTGGATAACCAGCTTTCAAAATGCTATAGTTGTGCAGAGATGAATGAGGTATCAGATCAGAGCGCAGAACAAACCTCTCACTTCTTTTGATTGGTTCCAAGACATTCCCAGCAATCCACTATTGTGGGGAAAATGGTGGGTCCAATATGAACAGAATAACTGCATACCTCACTGCCCTTCTGACCAATGGAGCTCTTGCTTTATATCATAAGTCTGAGCAGTCGTTTTCTTTTTTTTTGGGGGGGGGAATGTCAACCTCTTTTACAAAGGGGCTTCTTCAAAGGCATAGCAATTGCCAGCTCCCCAGGAGGAGTTTGTGCCTGTTAGACTTCATTCCACGCTTCTGCAATGGTAAATCAATTCCTCTCAACAAGGTGACCCTGGTCACTTCCAGCACAAAAGTTCTTAACACCCAAAGGCATTTTGCTCCTTGGTCAGAGCTGAGGGGCAGAATTTTTCCTGCAGGGGTGATGGGAATGAAGCCCAGACTGCTTCTCTGCCTTCAATGCTTGCAACCCAAAGGGTGCTCATCAATGGTTCCTCTTCATCCTGGAGAAGAGTGACTAGTGGGGTGCCACAGGGTTCTGTCTTGGGCCCGGTCTTATTCAACATCTTTATCAACGACTTGGATGATGGACTCAAGGGCATCCTGATCAAATTTGCAGATGACACCAAACTGGGAGGGGTGGCTAACACCCCAGAGGACAGGATCACACTTCAAAACGACCTTGACAGATTAGAGAACTGGGCCAAAACAAGAAATGTAAAGTATTGCACTTGGGCAAAAAAAATGAGAGGCACAATTACAAGATGGGTGACACCTGGCTTAAGAGCAGTATATGTGAAAAGGATCTAGGAGTCTTGGTTGACCGCAAACTTGACATGAGCCAACAGTGTGACGCGGCAGCTAAAAAAGCCAATGCAATTCTGGGCTGCATCAATAGGAGTATAGCATCTAGATCAAGGGAAGTAATAGTGCCACTGTATTCTGCTCTGGTCAGACCTCACCTGGAGTACTGTGTCCAGTTCTGGGCACCACAGTTCAAGGAGGACACTGACAAACTGGAACGTGTCCAGAGGAGGGCAACCAAAATGGTCAAAGGCCTGGAAACGATGCCTTATGAGGAACGGTTAAGGGAGCTGGGCATGTTTAGCCTGGAGAAGAGGAGGTTAAGGGGTGATATGATAGACATGTTCAAATATATAAAAGGATGTCACATAGAGGAGGGAGAAAGGTTGTTTTCTGCTGCTCCAGAGAAGCGGACACGGAGTAATGGATCCAAACTACAAGAAAGAAGATTCCACCTAAACATTAGGAAGAACTTCCTGACAGTAAGAGCTGTTCGACAGTGGAATTTGCTGCCAAGGAGTGTGGTGCAGTCTCCTTCTTTGGAGGTATTTAAGCAGAGGCTGGACAACCATATGTCAGGAGTGCTCTGATGGTGTTTCCTGCTTGGCAGGGGGTTGGACTCGATGGCCCTTGTGGTCTCTTCCAACTCTATGATTCTATGATTCTAACATCCCAAAATGCAAATACATAGCTGTCAACTTTCAGATTTGAAAATAAGGGATCAGCAGCCTCACATGTCCCACAGACAGTCTACGGGATATCTAACAATCCGGGATAGCAGCGAGAAGCAGCGGGAAACGGCGCTGAAATAAGGGAATTTCCCACAAAAAAAAGAGGAGGTTGACAGCTGTGCAAATAGAGGGTGGGGAATCAGGCTATTGCCATGTTTTGCAAGATAAAAGGAAGGCACTACAGCAAACAAGGCACCCCAACAAATTTCCAAGGAGGTTACACTGGATAGTGCAGAGAAGGGAGCTAATAATAATAGCAATAATTCATTCTGTTTACGAATCACATCCTATGAAACATCTCAAAGCAATTTAGCATCAAAAACACACATAACATGATTTCATATATAAGAACCATTTCAAAACCAATACAGATTACAGGCTGGGTTAAAAAAACAACAGCATCACCTCTGTTTGAAAGGCCTGTTGAAAAAGGATAGGTTTTGATAGGTGCTGAAAAGACGAAATGCCTTCCTGAAGCAAGATGGGAGGGAGTTGCAAGTATTTGACATCAACACAGACCTTTTCCCTGCATCTGCAAAGCATTTCACACTGATTATCTCAGAATGCCTTAGGTACAAAAACAGAAGCAACCTGGATTTTTTCAGACCTTTTTCTTTGATGGTTCTTTTTTCCTTTTCTTTTATTCCACCTTCCTAGGTGGGATAAAAGAACGCCATCGTTCTTTATGACATCCCCACCCCTGTACACATGCTCCACAATGCCCTGGAAGGATGCTGGGTCCTGGGCGTTGTGGAGGATGCAAAATGGCGTCCAGACGAACACCACAGGAGTCGTCCATGTCGCTTGCAGGGACGGCACAAAACACAGTCAAACAAGGGCATGGAACCCTTTCAAGTTTGATGGCCTCCTTCCCTCCTGACTGATCTTCTGAGGGCCACATACAGGTGTTGGATGGAGCCAAAGGTCAAAGTGTGTGGTGCAGGATAGAAGGCCAGGCTCTCAGCTTCCACACCGGCTATGCAGCCTCTGCTGAAATGCCACTGGCGAAGGTAAAGGTAAAGGGACACCTGATCATTAGGTCCAGTCGTGGCCAACTCTGGAGTTGCGGCGCTCATCTCGCTTTATTGGCCAAGGGAGCCGGCGTACAGCTTCCAGGTCATGTGGCCAGCATGACTAAGCTGCTTCTGGCGAACCAGAGCAGTGCACGGAAACGCCGTTTACCTTCCATGCCGTAGTGGTACCTATTTATCTACTTTGACGTGCTTTCAAACTGCTAGGTGGGCAGGAGCAGGGACCGAGCAATGGGAGCTCACCCTGTCGCAGGGATTCGAACCGCCGACCTTCTGATCAGCAAGTCCTAGGCTCTGTGGTTTAACCCACAGTGCCACCCGCGAAGGACAACCTGTTAAATTCCAAGGCAACCTGTTTCACGGCTGAACAATTTCCAGTCCACTAGCTCTAGCCCTCTAGTGCAACAGAGAACGTGTCTTCTCCATCTTCTACCTTGACAGATACTGGAATACACCTGCCACACTGACCCTTAACCTTCCCACTTCCCAGGCTGAACATATCTAGATTTTTCAACTGGTCTTCACAGGAAATGGCTTCCAGAGCTTTCTCCATCATGGTTGTCCTCTTGTGGATGAAGCCCTAGTTTGTCAATGTCCATCCTAAACTGTGTTGCCCCAAATTGTACTCCAGATTTGGCCTGATCGGTGCAGATCAGCACAAAACTTTATTATCGAGTTCCCTTAGGTGAGTTCAGCAAAGCAGGGTCCCGAGTCAACTAAGCTAAGCACTTTGTTTCTTATTTATATTTTCAAAATACAAAAGTGGTTATTACAAATTCCACAGTGTCATGAACTATCAAGACAATGCAGTCAGATAATTTCCACCCTGGTCGATTACAAATTAGGGAAAAGGGTAACAATGCATTGTTCCTTTTTAAAGTACAGTTTGATTGGAAGTTACCATATTTTTCCGTCTGTAAGATGCCCCCATGTATAAGATGCCCCCTATTTTGGGGGGCTCAGATTTAAGAAAATGGGGGGAGATGGCCCCGTGTATAAGACGCCCCCTAATTTTTGACATTAATTTTTTGGGGGGAAACCTAGTCTAATACACGGAAAAATACAGTAGCTGTTAATGCATAGCCAAATGCTGGCCTTTTATCATACGACAAGGAAATCTATACGCAATCATTTTTCTCCCATTCCAAACATAACAATAACTCTCTTTTAAAAAAAGTCCATTCTACTTGAGCAAATGCCTTTTGTGTGACAATATATAAGCACCAGTCTTGATCTATCATTATCTCTTACACTGTGATTGTCACATTACTTTACCAGATAATCTTCTATACCAGGGTTTCCCAAACTTGCGATAATCGTGTATGACTTCCGGGAGTTTAGCCTTCGCCTTCTCAGGTGAAGATAATTTGGTTTTAAGAATAATATTTTTTCTATGATAAATTAAAATAAAAAATTATGCCACATACCCTTTGAAACCCTTTCATATACCTCAGCAGGGAGGAGTATCACACTTGGGGAGGAAAACTGTTCTATACAAAGCAACCTTCCCCCTTAATAATATGTTTAGGTGAAAGACAACCTGGCCACTCAAGATTTTATAATCCAGAGTTATTGGTCTGAATAGTCCAATCTACAAGAGATCCCCTCCAAACTTAGGTTTTAATATAATGGTTCTCTCAGGAGCTGTATCCCCCAATAAGCAGACATTCATACCCAATGTTACTTTTGATGACAAGGTGCTTTTATATTACTGATAATATTCACAGGAAAAACCAACTGGGCCTGAAGCCATATTTTAACTTACTGCCCAGACTTTTCTTATAGTTTCTTTTACATCTTTAACTCTGATAAGAGTTTCCAAGAAGCTAAATCGTCACCATCCAATCAATCAAAATGCATTTTCTTTTCTGTTGTTGAAACCACATTCTGATTGGATATATTCCACAAAATCTATCACCTGCCAACATCTCTCCCTTCTACCACTTCTTTCTGGCCATGACAATTCCATACAACTTGCTCACCCCCAAAACAAAATTACACCTTTACTGCCCGTCATTCGAACGTGTGGTAAACCAGTCTCCCAATAACAGATTCCCATCAATTCAAACTCCCATAGTCAATCCTTGCCGAGTTCATTAATTCAACAGCCTCGGCTCCGTTTACAGTCAATCAAAAGCTCCAGGTCAGTTTCTTGACATCAGATGTCCAACTCAGCTCTATAAATAATGTTTCCAGCACCACTCCTTGGCTTGAACAAGGGTTCCCAGCACAGTTTATTGAAAGATGTTCCCATCACAGTCCATTTATCAGATTCCCAACAAGGCTAAAATCAAGTACCATATTTTTTGCTCTATAGGACGCACTTTTAGGACTTCCGGGTTGGTGCCATCGCCGAATGGCGGACTCCCTCCGAGCTCCGGAGGGAGCCTGCTCGGCAGGGGCTGGGTCCTACCACGCCGGCGACGCAGGGACCCTTAAAAATCATGGGCGCTGAAACCCATGGACATGGTGACTCGGCTGGCACCTTTTGCGCCCCCCAACCCACGAAGGAGCCTTTTTAAAGGCTGTGGAGCGGGTGACAAGGGGGGGGTGGTGCTTTGAGTCCTCCGCTTCCCTTGCCGAGCGAAGCCGCATGCCATTCGACGGAGAGCGCTGACTTCTTCTATTGAAAATCTGGACTTAAAAGAATAACCCGTGAGTAATCGGAACCTGGACTAAAAAGGGGGATAAATTTTTTAAAAAAATTCGGAGCGAGCGGGGGAGGCGCAAAAAGGAAGTCAGCCCCCCCCCGTTGTAGAAGAGTTAAAGCAAAGGATTTGACAACTAAGATCGAGTGCAACCCTACTTTGACAAAGTTATTAATTTCGCGAGGAAAAATTATAAGACTGAGCTGGAGGAGAAAAGTGGAATTGAATTGAATTAAAAAGCAACCCCCCCCCCCCGGAACCCTGGGAGCGATTTGTGAGAGCGCCGGGAGAAGAGAAATAGAGGTTTTGACAGCTGTTAAAGAGCTGTCAAAGCGGAAGAATAAAATAGAGACTTTGTTACGAGGACTTTGCCGGTTACATTTGTTACAAATTGGATACAAATTGTTTTAAACAAAGAATAACATGTTATTTTGACTGGTGGACGTGATCTGGAAGGGAATTCAGTTATTGCAAACCACCTAGAGGAGCTGAGGGATATTACAAGTATTGTTGGCGTGGAATTTGACCAGAACTTTCCATCTCCTGGGAAACTGCAGAAATGGAACATTATTTTGTCTACAGAGGTCTACACACTAAAGGAGACAATAGATTTATCTATTGAAGAATGAAAGGGACTTGACGTAATGTTTTGTTCCTGAATAACAAGCCTCTGCAGAGGAATTAGAAGCTTTTGGAATTAGAACATTTGTGCAGGAGAGCAGGAAAAAAAAAATAAGAGGAGGAGTGAGATCAACAAGAACAACAAAAATAATAAGAACTGGACAAAGCTGGAAGTGGGAACATTTGGGACATCCAGATTTGACAGGCTTAAAGAAACAAAATTGGGGTTTTTACTCCTAGATATAAAAATCTGGATGGAAGAAATGGGCCTTTTTTGAGACAGACTCCTTCCAAGATTGGACATTCGAAATTAAAGATGACTGGTAAAGGACTATGGCTTAGAGAGATGTGGGAACTCCAGGAAGACATCAGACGTTGAGGAACATTGGGAACGCAACCGGGAAAGGGGGGAGGGAAATTTGGAATCCAAAGGGTGTAAAATTATTTTTTTATCTTTTTCTATGTTAATCTGTATTGCATATTAAAGGGGGGAACTCGCGGAAGGGAACAGGTCGATTTTAGGGGATGGGAAAATATTTTTAAAATTGGGTCAATGATAATAAGTTTAAATTTGGGATAAGAACTTGTTGAATTTATTTGTTCATTTGTAAGAATTGGAATACAAGAGGGGGAGGGGAGGGGAAGTCCTCGAAAGATGTTATTGGGAAAAAGATTTTAAAATTGGATGTTTTTTTTATTATTATTATTTTGTTGTAATTGGAAAACCTTAATAAATATCATTTTATATATATATATATATAGAGAGAGAGGACGCACTTTTCCCCCTCCAAAAATTAAGGGGAAATGTGTGTGCATCCTATGGAGCGAATGCAGGCTCCTTGGCTTCAGCGATAGCAACGCGAAGCCTCTGAAGTGCAGAGGAAGTGCTCCCTCCACACTCCGGAGGCTTCGCATTGCTTTCGCTGAAGCCTGGAGAGCGAGAGGCGTCGGTGCGCGCCGACCCCTCTCGCTCTCCAGGCTTCAGGGATAGCCGCCTGAAGCCTTTGGAGCGCAGCGCAAGTTCCCGCTGCATTCTGGAGGCTTCAGGTTCCTTTTGCTGAAGCCAGGAGAGTCTTGCCGTTTCCCTCCCCCTCACATAATACCAACACTCAAGAGACCTCCTATGAAGATTCGGAACAGACAAAAGCACACAACACATAAAGGATGGAACTCACTATCTCAAGATGTAATGATGGACTACAATTTGGTTGGCCTTAGAAGAGCAGTGGATAAATTCATAAAGATGGATTCATAGAGTATAATGGCTACTTGCCATGACAACTAAGTTCTACTTCTGCTGCTGGAGGCACTGGGAACTGCGAATCTGCTGGGAATCATGGATGGGGAGAGGCCTTTAAGCTCAAGTCCTGTGTCCTGTGTGTGCGGGCTTCCCAGGGGCATCTGGTAAAAGGTAAAGGTAAAGGGACCCCTGACCATTAGGTCCAGTCGTGACCGACTCGGGGGATGCGGTGCTCATCTCACTTTATTGGCCAAGGGAGCTGGTGTACAGCTTCCGGGTCACGTGTCCAGCATGACTAAGCCGCTTCTGGTGAACCACAGCAGCGCACGGAAACACCGTTTACCTTCCTGCCAGAGCAGTACCTATTTATCTACTTGCACTTTGATGTGCTTTCGAACTGCTAGGTTGGCAGGAGCTGGGACCGAGCAACGGGAGCTCACCCCATCACTGGGATTCGAACTGCCAACCTTCTGATCGGCAAGTCCTAGGCTCTGTGGTTTAACCCACAGCGCCACCCGCATCCCTTCATCTGGTTAGCCACTGTAAAAACAGGATGCTGGGCTAGTTGGGCCATTACCATACTAATTTAAAGAGCGTAATCTGTCAAGGGTGCTTCCCCGCCAAAGGAATGCACACGACAGAAAGCTGACTCTTTATTGTCAAAAATAACACAGTCGCTTCTACAGCTCTAGAGACCTACACACACCAATCTAACAGCTAGGCAGTTATTCCCAGGTCTGTGTACTATGGAGCAGTTGCAGCAACAGAGGACCGAGGACCCCCCCTCCACCAATTTATGTACCTTCGCCCAATGGGGCTGCATGCACACAGAGACTACGCCTGTATAGAAGCTGCCTCTGCTCATCCCTCTTCAATCCGCTCCTGGTTCTGGGAGAGGGTAGTGCAGGAGAGAGTGGAGATGCACCTGGCCCTTGACCTGCCTGACCTGCCTCTTCCTCCAACCCATCCTGTGCTCCACCCTCCAGCTCTGAAGCATCCCCCCCAACATCCAGGTCTTGCCTCCTGGCTGGTACAGGTCCCCACAAATCACTGGGCCCCTCTCCCGAGTCAGACTCCAGCACCGCTTCCTTGCTGCACACCCACCAGTGTCTTGCCAGTCTCCGATATCATCCATCATTGGCATTAAATGAAATTACTTGTAGGGCTGCTAGACAGCACCTTAAAAAGCAGAGACATCACCTTGCCAACAAAGGTCCGTATAGTTAAAGCTATAGTTTTCCCAGTAGAGATGTATGGAAGTGAGAGCTGGACCATAAAGAAGGCTGATCGCCAAAGAATGGATGCTTTTGAATTCTGGTGATGGAGGAGACTCTTGAGAGCCCCATGGACTGCAAGAAGATCAAACATATCCATTCTGAAGGAAATCAGCCCTGAGTGCTCACTGGAAGGACAGATCCTGAAGCTGAGGCTCCAATGCTTTGGCCACCTCATGAGAAGAGAAGACTCCCTGGAAAAGACCCTGATGTTGGGAAAGATGGAGGGCACAAGGAGAAAGGGACAACAGAGGACGAGATGGTTGGACAGTGTTCTCAAAGCTACCAGCATGAGTTTGACCAAACTGCAGGTGGCCGTGGAAGACAGGAGTGCCTGGCGTGCTCTGGTCCATGGGGTCACGAAGAGTCAGACATGACTAAGCACGACTAAACAACAACAACAACAATTTGTAGGGCATCGCCAGCCCTGGAATTCTATTAATCCATAAACACACACACACACACTTGGGCAGAGTCCTGTTAGATCAGGCCTGTTCTCACAGCGGCCAAGTAGAGTCCCACAGAAAACCTGTAAGCTGGACATGAGCTTCCTCCAGGAGGCTGAAGGATTTGTCATTAATCAAGTACATTCCCATATGGACAGGTCACGTCTGAAAATAAACACAAAGATCAGGCTGTTCTATGATCACTTGCAGATTTGACTAGGAATTGAGAACATGAAAGGCAATGAAGAGAGGAGAGAGGATGGAAAGAATCGAGAGGTTCAGAATAAATATAACAAGCTCAGATCTTGACAGGGAGGTCAATCAACTGTGTGATGCAGCAGCAAAAAATAGCTAGTGCTACTCTGGGCTGCACTAACAGAAATAGAATGTCCCAATCAAGGGAAGTCATAAAAAAGGTAAAGAACGACTTGGGTTGCAGCGCTCATCTTCCTTTACTTGGCGAAGGGAGCTGGTGTTTATCTACCTCCACAGACAGTTTTTCTGGGTTATGTGGCCAAAGCATCTGTCAGAGGGAAAGGGAGTATCTCTCTGTGTGTGTTCATTAGACAGTGCATTTATTTTCTCAACCTGGCTGCTGAGAATAGAGGCATATTGCCATTCTAGAAAAAAGTGGCTTCATTTTATCCGAGACCTGCTGCATCCACTTAGCGCTGTGCCAAACGGCTCAGCCGTGCAGAATGAGCATGCACCATGAAATTTACAGCATGCGGTGCATTAAAAGAAAATGTTATGAACATGATGTGTAAAGGTAAAGGACCCCTGACAGTTAAGTCTAGTCGCAGACGACTCTGGGGTTGTGGTGCCCATCTCGCTTTACAGGCTGAGGGAGCTGATGTTTGTCTGCAGACAGTTTTTCCAGGTTATGTGGCCAGCATGACTAAGCCGCTTCTGGTGAAACCAGAGCAGCGCACGGAAATGCCGTTTACCTTCCCGCCAGAGTGGTACCTATTTATCTACTTGCACTTTTTGACGTGCTTTTGAACTGCTAGGTTGGCAGGAGCTGGGACCGAACAACGGGAGCTCACCCCGTTGCAGGGATTTGAACCAATGGCAGATTCATACTGGGCCATCCACAGATCATTTCGCTGTATTAGTTGTTCTCCAAAGCTTCCCCCATGTTATTGCCTAGAAAACATGAACGTGGGTCCAAAAAATGAAAACCAAAATGTCTGTGGTCTGGGAAGTTCCAGGATTCCATCAGGAAGTGATGGGAAAGACACCAGTTGGAAACAGAGTACAGTCAACAACCATTTTGTGCGGCGGTTCTGTCCTGACGGGAGGCAGGCAGGATTAGGGCGAGCGACACTCCAACCTTCCCTGGACTGGTGCAAAGGTGGCCTAGATTTCTCTGTCTCCCTCTCTGGTATGGTTGATTTCTGATGGGTTTCACATTGGTCGGTTTTAGCCTGTGTTGGATTCTTGAGGTTTATTGTCACTTTTTATTTTATCTTGCTTAGAGCACAGTCTAATTGGTCACATTTCTCACTGACGTGCGTGATGCCCAGAGAGCTTTTTCACGAGGCATCTGAGAAGCCTAAGTAATACATGCCATAAATAAGTAAATATCCCACATTTCGCCCTGTACTCTAAAGGGATTCTAGCATTTGATTAACATACGGCGTCTGGGGGAAATTGGGCTCCCGGCGAGCAACTTAATCAATTGCAGAAATCCCTGCAAAAGGGCATGCCCATTTTTTGCCTTAAGTGAAACTCCTGATGCAAAGAGGCTGGGTATATGTGTACATATACAATTATTGAGAACATGTGCCCCACCACTGTGTGTTGGAAGGATTAAGTCTCCAGACGCACGAGGGAAGCAGAGAAAGGCAAATGAAATTCTAGTGGGTTTAATTCTTCCTCGGCTCAGTTCTAAAGCAGGCTGGGGGAGAGCGGGCGTGCTGTCTCCTCTCAACCGCTGGTGTGTAAACAAGAGAGAGGATCGTAATACTCCTTTAAGCAAGCTGGCATGACCAGAAACCAAGCTGAACCCAAACCTTTGCAATCGCACACACACACACTTAATTCTCCTGCCCGAAATGTCAGCAAATGGGCTCAGTCAGCACTGAATTAACTTGCAGTAACTGAAACCTCAGTGCCTAGGACTCAGTGGGTAAAACCTCAGTGCCTAGGACTTGCTGATCGTAAGGTCAGCGGTTCGAATCCCTGCGGCGGGGTGAGCTCCTGTCGTTCGGTCCCAGCTCCTGCCCACCTAGCAGTTCGAAAGCACCCCTAAGTGCAAGTAGATAAATAGGTACCGCTTTATAGCGGGAAGGTAAACGGCGTTTCCGTGTGCGGCGCTGGTGCTGGCTCGCCAGTTGCAGCTTTGTCACGCTGGCCACGTGACCCGGAAGTGTCTTCGGACAGCGCTGGCTCCCAGCCTCTTAAGTGAGATGAGCGCACAACCCTAGAGTCGGTCACGACTGGCCCGTATGGGCAGGGGTAACTTTACCTTTTTAACTAAAACCAGGAATAGAAAAGCAGCAGGGGGAGAGACACGTGTTCAAGGATAAATGCAGGGCTGGGGAACCTATCACTTTCCAAGCACGGTTGGGCTTTTTGTCAACAGGGGAAAGGCTGTAGCTCAGTGATAGAGCATCTGTCAGCCTTGCATGCAGAAGGTCGCAGGTTCAATCCCCAGCATGACTGTCAAGCAGCTCTTACTATCAGAAAGTTCTTCTTGAGGTTTTGTTGGAATCTCCTGTCTTATAACTTGAATCCATTGGTTCGGGTCCTAGACTCCGGAGCAGGAGAAAACAAGCTTGCTCCATCTTCCATGGGACAGCCCTTGAGATACTTGAAGATGGCTCTCCTATCTCCCCTCCATCCCCTCTTTTCCAGGCTAATCATGCCGAACTCCCTCAACCGTTCCTCATAAGGCTTGGTTTCTAGACCCTTTACCATCCTGGTTGCCCTCCTCTATCAATATCCTTAAACTGCCATGCCCAGAACTGGACACAGTATTCCAGGTGTGGTCTGACACAGGCAGAATAGAGCGGTACTATGACTTCCCTTAGGGATGCGGGTGGAGCTGTGCTGTAAACCACTGAGCCTTGGGCTTGCCGATCAGAAGGTCGGCAGTTTGAATCCCCACGACGGGGTGAGCTGCCGTTGTTCGGTCCCAGCTCCTGCCAACCTAGCAGTTCGAAAGCACATCAAAGTGCAAGTAGAAGCAGCTTAGTCATGCTGGCCACATGACCGGAAGCTGTACACCGGCTCCCTCGGCCAATAAAGCGAGATGAGCGCCGCAACCCCAGAGTCGGCCACGACTGGACCTAATGGTCAGGGGTCCCTTTACCTTTAACTGCAAGGATGGCTGCGCTTTTATCAATGGTTTCTCAAGAGTGGTGAATGGCACTATCTAGTGGGAAGAAACTCCAATGAAAAGACTTACAAGGATTATTATTTTATTATTATTATTATTATTATTATTATTATTATTATTATTATTATTATTATTATTTACATGGCTGTTTATTTGTATATATATTTTAAAAAATTATACATGGATGTTTTTAGGATTGTCTTTATTTGTAATGCCTAATAAAGGTTCGGTGAAGTAAGCGTCATGGACATGTTGTAGAATACATCTCTCTCCACCCACCCACCCACAAAATCCCACCAGGCAGGGAGGGGGCTGCTTCCTTCAAGTCTCTTTACATAGTTGGTCAAGCTCTAGCCACCTCTGCAAACATTTTTGAAGAAAGCTAGAGGGCTAATTCCTGAAGCTGAGGCTCCAGTATTTTGGCCACCTCATGAGAAGAGAAGACTCCCTGGAAAAGACCCTGATGTTGGGAAAGATGGAGGGCACAAGGAGAAGGGGACGACAGAGGACGAGATGGTTGGACAGTGTTCTCGAAGCTATCAGCTTGAGTTTGACCAAACTGCGGGAGGGAGTGGAAGACAGGAGTGCCTGGCGTGCTCTGGTTCATGGGGGTCACGAAGAGTCGGACACGACTAAACGACTAAACAACAACAGAGGGATAATGAGATGATTCAGTAGAAGGCAGCTCCATATGCTCCTATATTCCCATGGGGCTGATTACAGAAATTCACCTTATTATCCTGGAATGCAGGAGGAGTAAGAACAACAGAGAAGTAAAGGAACACTGCCACACCCCAATTTTGCACAGATGTCAGGTTGGAAAACAGTGTACCCTGTGTTGGGATTTGCAGGATACTGAGTAAGTCTGCAGGCTTCAACAGGCTGATGCAATACTCTGTGAAGTGCTGGCTCAGAGTGACTCAGCAGGAGTGTGATTAATGTGATTGGCTATCACTTGTTTTAAAAAGGAAAGCCTGCTCAACAGTAATTGTGGTGTAATTGTGCTGTGGTGTGGTGGTGCTGAGTATTCGTTTGCCTTAAGGAGCAGGTACTCTGTATGGACTGTTTTTGTAAATACTTGTATATAGCTCACATTAAAAAGACTGCACTGAAAAGAAACCTGGGACTCTGAGCGTTTTGCTAAAAAGCGCCGCGAAGAATTCATGACACCCTGTGGTTCAAAGAGGGTTCTCCTCCTGAACTAGATACAAGTAAATCAAAGACGGCCTTTCTGGACAGGGAAAAGGCCAGTTTCATCAGTGTTGGAGGCCCTTGGAATTTGGTACGTACCTGACAGATGTTGTAGTGCTCAAAGAGGGACAGGACGCCGATGTCGCTGCGGCCAGAGACGCCTTTCAAGAGGGTGACGTTGCCGTTCCCAGAGTCCAGCTCCATCACGTCGTTGAAAACATTGGACACGGCTTGGCCAGTCAGGAGAAGGTTGACTAGTTCCTGGTAACCGCAGAAGAAAAAGGGGCTCTTGGAACAGACACTGGTCTGGTAGGAAGAGCTGGTGCTCATGTTCTAGGAAGAAGCAAGGGGGTCTCCTCTTCTGCAACAAGCTCCCTTGCAGGACCAGAAGAGGCATGAAAAGGGCAGGGGAGAGGTTGGTTGCACATGGGCACAGTCTCCAATTTCTTCAGGAAAGCCTTGGAGAGTAGGGGACTTCAACAGCTGTGGAGAGGTGGGGATTTTCAGTCCCAGCAACTGATTCCTGAGGATGAGCTGCTGTGCTCATTAAGGCCTGACACTCAGCCAAGTCTCTCAAAATCCTGTTTTTGCTAATAAAGAACTTACTCCAACTTTGAACGGTGTGATTTACTGCCAGCTGGTTATTTGGCAGTGGGTGCCATGGGCAGCCCTCCCCCCATAGTTCCATTTCTCTGCCCTCTCCCAGATCAGCCCCTCCCCCTGCAGACAGAGAGAAACTTTTCCAAGGGATCTGGAGGAAAGTTGGGTCCAGCAAAATTAATCCTAGAACAGGGGTCGGCAAAGTTTTTGTGGCTTGCGCCGGTTCACGGTCCCGCAGACGCCGCGGTGGGCTGGAGTGTGTGTGCACACGCACGCATGCACAAACACTATTTCCGGTGCTCCTTCCGGCGCAGAGGAGGCATGCACAGCTTCGCATTGGCTGCAAGAGCTTCCTGCAGCCAATGGGAAGCTGGCCAGTGTTGCGGAAGGCGGTCCCCGCTCTGCTCCGTGCCAGTTTAGCATGGTGCATGGGAGCCAACCGAGCGGGTGACGGGGATCCCTGAGTGGGCAGCGGGGGTCCATGGGTTGGTTAAGTGACCCCCATGGACCGCTTGTGACCCATGGGCCTTAGGTTGCCGACCCCTGTTCTAGGATTAATTCTGCTGGACCCAACTTTCCTCCTGATCCCTTGGAAAAGGTTCTCTCTGTCTGCAAGGGCAGGGGCTGATCTGGGAGAGGGCAGAGAGATGGAACTCTGGGGGGAGGGCTGCTCCAGTTCAAAGTTGGAGTTAGTTCTTTATTAGCAAAAACAGGATTTTCAGAGACTTGGTCAGGCCTTAATGAGCACAGCAGCTCACCCTCAGAAATCAGTTGCTGGGACTGAAAATCCCCACCTCCCCACAGCTGTCTACGTCCCCTTCTCTCCAAGGCTTTCCCCAAGAAATCAGAGACTGTGCCTGTGTGCAACCAACCTCTCCTCTGCCCTTTTCATGCCTCTCCTGGTCCTGCAAGGGAGCTTGTTGCAGAAGGGTGAGGAGACCCCCTTGCTTTTTCAGCAGCCTGACTCATCCCTGCCTCTTGACGTCCTCTCCTCTCCTGCTTCAGCTTCTGCCTCGGATTGTGGGCTGCTCTCTGCCACAGATTCTCCCTGCTCACTAAGCCCTGTTACCTCTTCAGCTTCTGAGACCTCCTGCTCCTCCTAGTCTTTTCCCTCTGACCCTCATCGTCGTCCCACCACCAACCCCCCAGCTCTGAGCTTTTTCCCTTTGGCATCCCCCCAGCTGGTTCCTCCCACCATTTCTCTGCGTCCAACCAAACCATGGCACCCGCTCACAAAATTCACCCCCTGATAAATATAGTTCGGCCCCGTCTCAGAAGCCTTTGCCATATTTACCTGCGTACAGTACCCGTGTGCGCCAATCAGCCGGTTTGTGATCACGTCAAAATCTCCACGTACTCTAAGGTGGGATGATAAAAATGAAGGCAGCAAAGTTAGATTGACTGAAGTTCCCACCAAAAGGGCACATCAAAAACACATCATAAAAATGGGTCTAGTCCAGGGGTCAGCAAGGTCTACCTCGCTTGGGCCGGTTCACTCCAGCAGAGATCCCTCCATGGGCCGGATCGTGCTTGTGCATGAGTGTACATAGCCACGATTTCCTGCGTCTGCGCAGATGCGATTTTTGGTGTCTGAGCATGCGCAGACGTGATTTCCGGCACCGTGGAAGCAAGTCCCCACGCCGCGCTGTGCTGCTTTAGCACAGCATGCAGGGACTTGCTGAGAGGGTGGCTCAGTTTGGGGGCAGCTCATGGGCCGGTTAAAGACCCCCGTGGGATGCTTGTGGCCCATGGGCCTTACTGTATTTTTCACTCTACAAGATGCACCTGACCATAAGATGCACCTTAGTTTTTAGAGGGGGAATGCAAGAAAAGAAATATTCTTTAAAGGGAGCGCTGAGCAGAGCCTGTATTCATCCCAGGCTCTGCTCAGCGTTCCCTTTCACGAGCCGCATGGAGCGTGTTTGCGGCTCTTGGGGGCTTTTCTTTGAGGAGGGAGAAGGGACTGACAGGCTGTCCTTCCTCCTCGGGGAAAAGCCCCCAACATGCTCCACATGGCACTTTAAAGGGAGTGCTGAGCAGAGCCTCCCGCCTGCATTCGCTCCATAAGACGCACACACATTTCCCCTTACTTTTTAGGAGGGAAAAATTGTGTCCTATGGAGTGAAAAATACGGTAGGTTGCCTACCTGGCTAGTCCACTATTTTGGAGACTGGGCCGGGTTCTGTGACATTCTGTGAGATGGCTCTCAAATTCTGCCATGGGCGTGCAAAGTCCTATTATAAGTGTGCACCGTTCAACCCAAGTGCATTTTGCACTGCTGCTGCACACTTTAAACCAGCCTTAGCCAATGTCTTACCCTCCAGATGTGTGGATTTCAACTCCCTTCAGCCCCAACCAGCACAGAATCCAAAACATCTGCAGAGGACTAGGCTGCCTTAAACCCTTTTGATATATATATATATGCAATCATTAAGTCAAGACTCTGGAGGAATCTGGGTGATTTAAGAAGGGCTGAACCTGAAAATCCTCCCCCAAAGTCAAATGCTAGAATCCATAGGCCTCCTCTATCTTTCTAAATAAAAGACTTTCTTCGAAGAATAAGGCCACAATATCTTTCCATTGTCTACATGAGTATCCTTAGAAAGTATTGAGGAAGTTACAATGAGTACTAAAAAAATTAAAAAGAGCCTTTACCATGGGAAGGGCATTCAAAGAGCATGTTTAAATTTTTAAAAGACGATAACTTATAAAATATTATATTATTATTATTATTTTAGCTACATTAATGGCCGGAACTCTTTTCAGAGCTGAACTGACAAAGCTGAATGTGAAATAATGAGCAGTCAAAGGGAAAATATCACTGCACACTTTCATGGGGCTTCAGAAAGAACCATCTTTGGCTACTGGCCACGGTTTTTCGCTGAGGGAACAATCGCACGCTGGAAACCCCAAACCTTTG
Organism: Podarcis cretensis; assembly: GCF_951804945.1. NCBI lineage: Eukaryota > Metazoa > Chordata > Lepidosauria > Squamata > Lacertidae > Podarcis > Podarcis cretensis. Next base: position 8,263,994 of record NC_137181.1, read on the forward strand.
CTAGAAACAACTGACCGGTGCAACCTGCGTCAATTAGGGGCCGTGGGATGTTGAGTCCGGACAATAGGAGGAAGTTTCTAATTCCATCCTTGGGTGCAAACGGTCTGGGAATCTTGAGTTGTACCTAAGAGGCCCGCAGAGGAGTGACATCTGCGCTTCACATCATTTCTGAGAGTGAGGAAGCCATCAAGGACATGGGATGGAGACGGACAGCTAAGCCTGGGTTCTACTGAAATCCCCTGGGTAGTCTCCATTAGGTACACATAACTTGGTGAGGAGACAACCAGGCAACTTATCAAGACAGGCCAAGCGTGAACAACACGGGAGTTGGGTCCATTGCTTTGCCCTCCCGCTGCCCCAAATCCGGGCAAAATACAGTGGTACCTCGGGTTACAGATGCTTCAGGTTACAGACTCCGCTAACCCCGAAATAGTACCTCGGGTTAAGAACTTTGCTTCAGGATGAGAACAGAAATTGTGCAGCGGCAGCGGGAGGCCCCATTAGCTAAAGTGGTACCTCAGGTTAAGAACAGTTTCAGGTTAAGAACAGACCTCCGGAACGAATTAAGTACTTAACCTGAGGTACCACTGTAGTTTGCATCATATATTTACACCTATTACACTGGTCAACAACAAATTTGTTGTCTGCATTTTTTCAGTTGATTTAGGACGAATCTGATGCACTGAATCCAAAAATCACATTGGTTTTGCTCAATCAGGTCAAGTTTTTGAGCTATGGCCACATGTCATTTTTTTACGTTTTTGTTCACATGTACGCTTGTGTGGAGTATTTTAGAAGAAGTTGGTGGGGGTAAAATGCCATGTCAAATAATTTTTTTGATTGGAAATGATTATTTTAATGACAAGAAGTATTCAGGCCCGATAGTTCTGGGTGATTATGTCGAAAAGGGATCAGTTTGAAGTCATAAAACCTCGAAATCTTCTATAAATTGGTGTGGCAAAGCATAAAGTTGGGGGGATCAAAACTAAGTTAATGGGGCAGCCACCCCACGAAGTGTATAGGAAACTCCACCCGCGCATGCGCCAACTTATGACTTATGACTTATGGGTGGACCAATGGCAAGAGGAGTCTGAACTTTGGAATTCCCATGGTTTGGAGGGAGCCAACAAACCATGTCACTGACTGCTACTTCTGCGCTGTTGATGTGACTGGGATCAACAGAAAGAACTGGAGCAGCCTGAAGTATCCTGATCTTCAATCAGCATGTCATCCTGTAGCTCATTGTGATGAAATTCCAGTGCCTATCTTTGGAGAACCTCCTTAGTGACGAAGATGCCTCCAGTGTTGAAGGACATGAAGAAGAAGAAGTGGTTCTTGAAGATGATGCTCCACATCCATTTTCCTAAAAGGAGTTGAATGATCTAGTTTGCGACCTCAGCTTGTCAAAGGACTCTGCCAAACTGTTAGCATCCAGATTGAAGTAAAAAAACCTCCTCTCTGACAGTGCTCACATCAGCTTCTTCCGCAGCAGGCATCAAGAGTACCTCTGTTTTTTCTCGGAAGAGAAGGACTTGGTGTACTGTGTAGATATTGCGCAGCTTCTGCTCAAGCTTGGAGTGCCACAGTACGAACCCCAAGATTGGAGACTGTTCATTGACAGCAGCAAGCAATCACTGAAATGTGTTCTGCTACACAACGGCAACCAGTTTGCCTCTATACCCCTGGCTCACTCGAGTACACTGAAGGAGAACTATGAAGCGGTGAAGTATGTGCTGGAGAAAATTGGTTATGATCAGCATAAGTGGTTTATTTGTGTTGACCTGAAGATGGTGAACTTTTCGTTGGGACAACAGTCTGGCTTCACCAAGTACCCATGTTTCCTGTGCATGTGCATGCCTTGCAGAAAAAGGAACGTCATCAACGACCCTCTGGTGGACAGAGACAGAATACTCTTCCCACCGCTGCACATCAAGCTCGGCTTAATCAAGCAGTTCACCAAGGCTCTGGACAAGGATGGTGACTGCTTCACTTACTTGTGCCAGGCTTTTCCAGGATTGACCATGGAGAAGTTGAAAGCTGGCATCTTTGACGGTCCTCAGATCCATCAGCTCATCAGAGATCTAGAGTTCGGAAACTCAATGAACGAAGTGACACTGGAAGCATGGAAGGCATTTGTTCTGGTAGTGAAGAACTTTCTTGGCAACAATAAGGCCAGAAACTACGCAGAACTTGTCAACAACATGCTGACTGCTTTCAGAAACCTGGGCTGCAACATGAGCGTCAAGATGCACTACCTATTTTCACATATGGACCGGTTTCCTGAGAACCTGGGTTCAATGAGTGACGAGCAGGGGGAGAGATTCCATCAGGACATGAAAGAGATGGAGACCAGGTATCAGGGTCGCTGGGATGCAGTCATGATGGCTGACTACTGTTGGACTCTGAAGAGAGACCTCCCTGCCACTGAGCATTCCAGGAGTTCCAAGAAACAGAAGTTCAAGCCCTGAAGTTTGAAAAATGGTGAAGCAACATGCAATTTACGTGTACTTACCTTTATCAATGCCCACCATTCAGTTTACAGTAATCGATGTTTCTATCAGGTAATCAATATATGTTGTTGGAAAAACATTTTTTTTCTCTTAAAAACATATTTAGGATGATATGTGTTGACAAAAATCAGCTGATAATGCCACAAAAATGTAATCGATTTTGTCACAAGATCTGATTTTTTTCAAATCAACATAGCACAAAAACCTGACCTGATGGAGAGAAACGGATGCCATTTCTTGATTCAGCAGTGCAAAAATACCCTAAATCAATTGTAGAAATCTAGACAACATTCAAAAAGTAAAAAATTGTTGCCCAGTGTTATTATTTCATGTTATAGCAAATTTTTAGAGACTAGATTATGAGTCTTTGTAAACTGTATTTCTAAAAGAACTTTTGCGTGACGATTCCCGCCCCCTCCCACAGATGGAATAAATAAAGACACCGGACTCCAGAATTTAGGTTAATGGGCGAAAAATGGCCACAACTTTATTGATTACAGGTAAGAGCGGTATTGGCTTTAGGCATTGGCCCTATCAGACTAACCGGCATAGAACCAAGAAGGGTTAAGCACCAACAGGGGGAGCCCCCGAGATGCACATCCCTAGGCACTCCCTGAGGGGTTACCGCTCGGGAGCGCGCTTTAGGCCCTAGCCTCCATAGGTTTCGGACGAGGCGACGCCCCACGGAGTCCTTTATCGAACTACCCTTCAACATTTTGGGGGAGGTGATGGCGTTGCTCCCCCCCAACTCATTTGCATAATAATACCAATGCCAATGCCTAACCACCCAAACCAAAGGTGTTGTGAGGTTTTGCTACGAGGTAGGCGAAAAAACCAAGTGGCTTCCCAAATATTGCCAATTAGCCAAGTGGAAAAACTCCTACCAGGCCCCTTGTGGCGACCAGTCAAAGCCCATAAAAGGTAAAGGTAAAGGTACCCCTGCCCGTACGGGCCAGTCTTGACAGACTCTGGGGTTGTGCGCCCATCTCACTTAAGAGGCCAGGGGCCAGCGCTGTCCGGAGACACTTCCGGGTCATGTGGCCAGCGTGACATTGCTGCTCTGGCCAGAGCCAGAGCCAGAGCCAGAGCCGCACACGGAAACGCCGTTTACCTTCCCGCTGGTAAGCGGTCCCTATTTATCTACTTGCACCCGGAGGTGCTTTCGAACTTCTAGGTTGGCAGGAGCTGGGACCGAGCAGCGGGAGCGCACCCCGCCGCAGGGATTCGAACCGCCGACCTTTCGATCGGCAAGCCCTAGGCGCTGAGGCTTTAACCCACAGCGCCACCTGCGTCCCTGTCGAAGCCCATAGCAAAGTCCAAATGACAACCTAGAGGGTGGGTGGGTGGGAAACCGCAGCTGGCTGAAAGAAAAGAAAGGGGCGAGCACGGGCTGCCCCGACCTTAAAGGAACCTTTCTAAGCCCGCCCCCGCCACCAGCCGATAGGCTGGCATGGTGAATGATGAATAATAATGAATCCTGGGATTCCCCAAGTCCCGTGGGCTGCAGCCAGCCCCGCGAGGATGTAAGTGGGGCGTGAGCCCGCAACCCCGCCTCCTTATGTCGGGAGTGGCTTTGTTATTGCCAAATGCCAATGTGTTTGCATTATTAAGTTTCTTATGAATAAAAAAAAATCATTTTAAGTTAGAGCTTAATAATTATTTCACTATTAATATACTTCTTCTTAATTGTATTTCAGTTCAACAATTCCTTTGATAAAATACATATTTTGTTATGTGCAAATGGCTTTAGATACCTACTAGGTCCATAAATTACCATATAGAATATATTCAACACACAAAAAAAGCAACAATTTGTTGTTGACAAAGGACAGCTGGACATATAAAGGGCCCATTACCTTCAGTAGCTTAGGGCTGCATCAAACCTAAATCTGGCCCTAGTGGTGGGATCAAGAGACTTTATGGTCACCCAAGGAAGGCCTTGAGGATGCTGCTGTCCCCAGACTGCCTGAAAAACATTATTCCCTCATCTGAATCTGCCCGGGCTTTGAGATCTTCGAAGGAGGCCCTTATCTCAGGCCCACTACCGTCACAGGCACTCTTGATGGGGATGTGGGACAGGGCCTTCTTGGTGGCTGCTCCAACTTTGAAAATCATAGAGAAGCTAGACTTGCTCCTTCTTTGTTGTCCTTCTTACTGACAGGCGAAGAAGACCTTGTACCAACAGGCTTTTGAGAACGGACTGTTTTGGCACTCTGCTGTTTTCAATTATCATTATTGTCGCTGTGGTTTTTTTTTTGGGTGGATCTTTTAATGTTATTTTAATTCCAATAGTGTTTCTTCACACCTTAATGACTGTCTCTGCTATGCTTTTGGCTTCTGTTTTATTTGCGCAAGGCACCTTGAGCCACCTAGACAGGGGGAAAGGGGAAGGGCAGAAATATAATAACCATTATAAAAATAATTCTCAGAGTCCCTTGTCAGATGGGAGCCAAACGGGGCTCCCCCACGTTCCATGACGTTAACGGACAGAAAGTAAGAGAGTTGACTTCAGGGGAAAACCCTAACTTAAAAAAAGGTAAAGGTACCCCTGCCCGTACGGGCCAGTCTTGACAGACTCTGGGGTTGTACGCCCATCTCACTTAAGAGGCCAGGGGCCAGCGCTGTCCGGAGACACTTCCGGGTCACGTGGCCAGCGTGACAAAGCTGCATCTGGCGAGCAAGAGCCGCACACGGAAACGCCGTTTACCTTCCCGCTGGTAAGCGGTCCCTATTTATCTACTTGCACCCGGAGGTGCTTTCGAACTGCTAGCTTGGCAGGCGCTGGGACCGAGCAGCGGGAGCGCACCCCGCCGCAGGGATTCGAACCGCCGACCTTTCGATCGGCAAGCCCTAGGCGCTGAGGCTTTAACCCACAGACACAAAAATAAACCATCCTTCTCTCCTCCCTGCTCTCCCCCCCACCGCCTTTTTTAATTGTAGATTTTCCTACTCCCGGCCGCTTAAAAAGCAGAGGACGCCACGTGTATGTGTGTGTTTTTAACGGGAGGCCTGGCACTTCTGCAGTTCCTCTCCATGTGGTGAGGTTTCAGTGCTCCGGGGCTGACCTCACACCCCTTTCTTCATGGCAACAGACTGTTAACATTAGCAAAACACACACAATTACGGGGTTGGCGACAGAAATAGGCCGCGGGTGGGGAAAGGGGGGCGGAGGAGAAAAGGTCTTAAAATAATTGCAAGGGACGCTTCTAGGAAACAGCAGCCTGGGCACAAGGGATCTTGGAAGAATGTTCTCCTTGGCCATGTGCATGCGCCACCATTAATGGGTTTGGTCCAATGGCATGCAAGACAGGAGAGCCCAGCAGTCACATGCCAAGTGTATCTTTTACGCGTGGAAATAATAATAATAATAATAATAATAATAATAATAATTTATTATTTGTACCCTGCCCATCTGGCTGGGTTTCCCCAGCCACTCTGGGCGGCTTCCAACAAAGATTAAAAATACACTAAGATGTCACACATTAAAAACTTCCCTGAACAGGGCTGCTTTCAGATGTCTTCTAAATGTCAGGTAGTTGTTTATCTCTTTGACATCTGATAGGAGGGCGTTCCACAGGGAGGACGCCACTACTGAGAAGGCCCTCTGTCTGGTTCCCTGTAACCTCACTTCTCGCAATGAGGGAACCGCCAGAAGGCCCTCGGCGCTGGACCTCAGTGTCCAGGCTGAACGATGGGGGTGGAGACGCTCCTTCAGGTATACAGGACCGAGGCCGTTTAGGGCTTCAAAGGTCAACACCAACACTTTGAATTGTGCTCGGAAACGTACTGGGAGCCAATGCAGATCTCTCAGGACTGGTGTTATGTGGTCTCGGCGGCCGCCCCCAGTCACCAGTCTCGCTGCTGCATTCTGGATTAGTTGTAGTTTCCAGGTCACCTTCAAAGGTAGCCCCAAATAGAGCGCATTGCAGTAGTCCAAGCGGGAGATAACCAGAGCATGCACCACTCTGGCAAGACAGTCCGCAGGCAGGTAGGGTCTCAGCCTGCGTCCCAGGTGGAGTTGGTAGATAGCCGCCCTGGACACAGAATTAACCTGCGCCTCAATGGACAGCTGTGAGTCCAAAATGACTCCCAGGCTGCACACCTGGTCCTTCAGGGGCACAGTTACCCCATTCAGGACCAGGGAGTCCCCCACACCCGCCTGCCCCCTGTCCCCCCAAAACAGTACTTTTGTCTTGTCAGGATTCAGCCTCAATCCATTAGCCACCATCATTCCTCCTATGGTGATGATCTTCCTGTATCTTCCTTCCCTGCTCCCCTGTGGCCTGCAAAGCTGGTGTGTATTCTAATCTGCAATTTTAGCTCGGAATGCACACTTCTGCCTGCCAGTCTTACTCATTTTGCTTTTTCCATAAGCTTGCCTGTAACATAGGTTTTCTAACCGGCAGTTTCGTTTTTGCATTCTTTGTAACACCGCACGGAGGTCTCGTGTACAGTTAAGCAGCATACACATTTTGTTAAATACAGTTAATAATAATAATAATAATAATAATAATAATAATAATAATAACGTTTAGAAGATCCAGGCTACAGCTAACGCCTTGCATGCAAGAGGCCGGGGTGTGAAGATCGAGACGCAAAATATCCGGAACACCATGAGGTGCTAATAGAAGGGAGCTGTCGGCAGCCCACACAACAAAAGCAGCAATTTTCAGGGTGTGAGCACTTGTATTAATTTGAAGGCACTGTGAGTTGAGGACAAATTTCTCCCACACATTATAGGAACGGCAAGGAAATAAGGATATGTTTGAATGCACAGCAAACCTCCGAACCGTGCAACGGAAGCCCGGTTCCCTTCAGGAGGGAGGTGGGAATATTTTCAGGAAGGTTAGAGGCAAGAGAGAGAGAGAGAGAGAGAGAGAGAGAGAGACCTGGCTACTCAAGTTCTGAGGCAGATTAAGAGGCTATGAAGCACATTTTCCACGGATTAGAATAGATTGCTCTTAATGGACCAAGCTGCCTCCCCAATTGACCTTCTGTGTCCCTGAGACTTGGAGCTGTTTTCTCAAGGCCATTGTTTTTTGGCCTGTTTTCTTTTCTTGTTTTTAATGACGCTATATATTCCCGATTAAACATATAAGCAGCCATTGTTTGCTCCATCGTCCCCAAAAGCAAAAAAACGTTTCAGAGGGGAAAGTTAAAAAGCTTTGAGAGTTTTTCGGGAGTCTACCGGGATGGGGATCTGTGTTCCAAACACGCTTGAATCTGCATTCTAAGAAGAGGAGGGAGGCCAGGAGGGAGATATTCCGAGTCACAGGCTCACGATACTCATGGCCCAAAACACCATGCTAACTGTCTTGTCCGTTAATCCTCTAGCAAAGTGTGTTTCTTTGTGACAGGTGGCCTACGCCTGCCTTAGCTGATGGCAATCTCCAGAGGCTCTCCACAGGAAGCAGCTTGACAGAATCACAGAGAATTGGAGGGGACCCCAGAGGACATCTAGTCCAATGCCCACAATGCAGGAACCTCAACCTCATACTGAGTCAGGCCGCTGCTCCATCCAGCTCAGCACTGAATGACTGGCAGCGACTCTCCAGGGTTGCAGATGGAGCCACTCTGTGTCCGACCTGGAGATGATGGGGATTGAAGCTGGAACGCTTTCCGCATGCGGGGAAGAGCGCAACAAGAGCCTGCTGGATCAGGCCAAAGGCCTGTCTTGTCCGGCATCACGGTGGCCAATGGAAAACCGCAGAGCACAGAATCATAGAACCACGGAATCGTAGAATTGGAAGGGACCCCCAGGTTCATCTAGTTCAACCCTCTGCAATGCAGGAATCTCAGCTAAAGCATCCATGACAGATGGCCATCCAAATTCAGCTTAACCCCCCCCCCCCCCGGAAGGAGATTCCACCACGTTCCGAGGGAGACCTTAGGGAAAAAAAGTGCTCTCTCATTCCTGTAGTTTTCAGCAACAAGGAGGCATGGAAAACGTCCAGCTTCTATCAGGCCTTTGCCTAATTCTTTGGCTAACTAACTCTCTCTCTCCCTCTCTACGTCTCTCTCTCTCTCTCTCTGTGTCTGTTTGTTTCTTACTACAATATGTATTGTTGTGTTTTTATATTGTAAACCACCCTTTGATCTTCAGATGAAGGGTGGTATAGAAATAATAATACGGTGGTACCTCGGTTGTCGAACGTAATCCATTCCGGAAGTGACAGTTCGACTTCTGAGGCGCAAAGGGCGGCCTGCAATTTCAATAGGGAAATTTGGGGAGGAAACTCAGCGGAAGCCGTTTGACTTCTGAAAAGTGTTTGAAAACGGAAGCAATCACTTCTGGGTTTTTGGCGTTTGAAAACTGAAATGTTCGGCATCCGAAAGACTTGAAAACTTGAGGTACCACTGAACAAGAACAATTATAATTCAGAAGCATGACTGGCTCCAAACGGTGGAGGCAAAAAACAGCTATTTTGCCTTAAGGTAAAGGTAAAGGTAAAGGTAAAGGTAAAGGTAAAGGTAAAGGTAAAGGTAAAGGTAAAGGTAAAGGTAAAGGTACCCCTGACCGTTAGGTCCAGTTGCAGATGACTCTGGGGTTGTGTGCTCATCTCACTCTATAGGCCGAGTGAGCTGGTGTTTGTCCGCAGACAGCTTCCGGGTCATGTGGCCAGCATGACTAAGCTGCATCTGGCGAACCAGAGCAGCACACGGAAATGTTGTTTACCTTCCCGCCGGAGCGGTACCTATTTATCTACTTGCACTTTTGGCATGCTTTCGAACTGCTAGTTGGGCAGGAGCTGGGACTGAGCAACAGGAGCTCACCCCATTGTGGGGATTTGAACCGCCAACCTTCTGATCGGCAAGTCCTAGGCTCTGTGGTTTAACCCACGGAGCCACCTGCATTGGACTGCCTCCAACCGTGGAGGCAAAGCACAACTATCGTGCCTAGTAGCCATCAATATCCTTGCCCTCCGTGGATTTCCCTTATCATCTTTTGAAGCCATGCAAGTTGGTGGTCATCACTCCCTCTTGTGGGAGGGAGTTCCCCAGTCCAACTAGGCACTGTGTGCAGAAGTGAAGGAACAGGAGCATATTCAGACCATTGGTCCATCTAGCTCCACATTGAAGATGCTCAAGAGTGAAATCAGGACCCTCCGAATGCCAAGGAGATGCTCTACCACTGAGCCACACTCCCTTAGTATCCCCTCTGCAGTTCAGATCGGGGCAGGGAAGGACTCTGAGTTGCCTAGCGCCCAAGGCCCTCTGTTCAGTTTTTGATTAAGACGATGCTGGAGACTTCCAACCAATGCCAGATTTATGGATAAGCTAACAAGCTATAGCTTAGGGTCCCACACTCTTGCCCCCCCCCAAAAAAAAAAATTAAAGGGGGAAAAACCTGGATGTACATTTCCAAAATATAAGATAAAAAAATAAATAAAATAAAACTTACATATAGCAACAGTCTTTTGTTTTGTTTTGTTTTGTTGTGTTGTGTAGGCTCCTATGATGTAAGTCATGGGCCCCGCCTGCTAGCCTGCTCATTAAAATATCACTGGTTTGCTCATTTCTATATCTAGGGTGCCTACATCCTACATGCGCAAATGGCTTTAGATACCTATTAGGGCCATAAATTACCATATGGCATATACAGTGGTGCCCCACAAGACGAACGCCTCGCAAGACGGAAAACCCGCTAGACGAAAGGGTTTTCCGTTTTGGAGGCGCTTCGCAAAACAAATTTCCCTATAGGCTTGCTTCGCAAGACGAAATGTCTTGCGAGTTTCCCCGACTCCCCCCCCCCTTTTCCCCCTTTTCCTAAGCCGCTAATCAGCTGATCCGCTGATAAGCCGCTTATCAGCTGATCCGCTAAAAGCCGCTAAACCGCTAATAGCGCTAATCCGCTAAGCTGTCAATGGGCTTGCTTCGCAAGACGAAAAAACCGCTATACGAAGAGCCTCACGGAACGGATTAATTTCGTCTTGCAAGGCACCACTGTATTCAACACAAAAAAACAGCGACAATTTGTTGTTGACAAAGGACAGCTGGACATATAAAGGGCCCCATTACCCTCAGTAGTTTAGGGCCTCATCAAACGTAAATCCAGCCTGGCTTCCAACGCTCTGAATGTCAAAGTCGGGAGAGGCGGGCGTTGCAAATCGAAAAACACACAGCAATCAAAAAGGCATTAGCTGAATCAGAGCTGCTGCCCAGAGGAAGCAAGTAGAGGAACTAAAATGCCCCAGTTCTTATCATCTGTTTACATTCAAGAACCTTAATGAGTTTATCGCTTATCTCTCCCGAGAATGACTTGTGGGGTGTTGCTGTTTTTTGGACAGCTCTGCAGGGCAGGAGTGGAAGGAGCAGGCCGCCTTGCCCTAAGTGTATTTCTAATTACTACTGTCAAAAATTTCGGGGGAAGATGGATTCCCTTGTTTTCTTGCCCAAGGGAAAAATATGTACCAATGAGTTTCTGGTACAGGCATTGCGATGGGCAGCTAAACGGACGAGGCGGGCATGGAAAGCAATGGAAAGGCCGGGTATTGCTAGCCAGCTGTCCTGGTATGCCAAAGAAACTTTGGAGGAAACCCACATGACTAACGGGAGAACCCCACCCTAGTTTCCTTCTTACGTTTTGGTAGGCGCCATGGGAATGTGGCTCCTGTGAGCTGGGGTAGCCCAGGGAGTCCAGCGTGGCGGGGCAGAGCTGCAGACCGACCACATGCCCCAGCATGTCTGAAATTTTCCTGGATGGGTCTGTGTGGAGCGGAGCACCCGATTGGCTCATCCAGCACAGAGTTAAACTATGGAACTCATTGCCACAAGAGGCGGGTGATAGCCAACAGACTAGTTGGCTTTAAAAGAGGATTTGACAAAGGATCACGTTGGAAGACCTACACGGGCACCAGAAGCTGAGTCACCGGGAGGCCTGTGTGCCCTCCAACTCCGTCCTGCCCCCGCCCCACAACATGACCGTGTGTCTCCTTTGTCGTTCTGCAAACCCTGGAGCAGCGTGGGACGCAGTCAAGGGTATGGACAGGGGTTCAGTGCGAATGTAGAGTGTTGGACCTGGGAATCCAGATTTCAGATCCCTACTCAGCTATGAAACAGACCATATAACATCGGTCCTGAAAGACCTACACTGGCTCCCAGTACGATTTCGAGCACAATTCAAAGTGTTGGTGCTGACCTTTAAAGCCCTAAATGGCCTTGGCCCAGTATACCTGAAGGAGCGTGTCCATCCCCATTGTTCAGCTCAGACACTGAGGTGCAGCCAGATGGGCGGAATATAAATAATAAAATTATTGTTGTTGTTATTATTATTATTATTATTATTATTATTATTATTATTATTATTAAATGAAACTCACTGGGTGACCTTGGGCCAGTCACTCTCATTTATTTATTTAATAAAATTCACACACCCCTTGATTGTAAAAAAATACACACTCAAAAACAAAAACACACACACAAAAACCCCCAGATAAAACACTAAAATCAAGAGAAACGTACAACCTAAACAAGGCTGCCATCAGATGTCTTCTAAAAGTCTGGTAGCTGTTTATTTCTTTGACATCTGGTGGGAGGGCGTTCCACAGGGTGGGTGCCACTACCGAGAAGGCCCTGTGCCTGGTTCCCTGTAACTTCGTTTCTCGCAGTGAGGAAACCGCCAGAAGGCCCTCGGAGCTGGACCTCAGTGTCCGGGCAGAACGATGGGGGTGGAGACGCTCCTTCAGGTATACTATACTATATACTATACTAACAGTTCATCTATCCAGAAAAAACTGTTCTGCTGTTTTCCGCTGGAGCACCTATCACCGCTTTCTGCAGAACACTGACTACTGAAAGGCATATTGCCTTCATCGCAGTCTGTTTTGATAGTGACTGTCTACACTTACCATTTCGGTTTAATGAACTTTAAAACACTGCGCATGTATAGATGCTCCCTGGGCAGGTGGAGCGCAAGGAGCCCATACAGCTCTAAAAATCAACGCAGACGTGCCCGTTAAGGGAGTCTCAGGAGAGCCTTTTTTCGAGAAACCAGGGCCTAAGGAATTCCATCCGCGATAAGCCAGAGCATACTTGGAAACTTTGGCCATGCTGCACATCGCACAACTATATCCCAGAGGCTTAGGAGCCAGTGCCAGCCACCCTTCAGAAAGAAATGCAGATGTACTCACTGATCGATGGATCTTGATAGTATCGCGGACAAAGTCAGAAGAATGCACCCGTATGGACCAGCTTCAAACTGGGAGGAAAAAAAGGGAAGAAGGTCAAGGTTCTCAGCTGGAAGGCACACCTTTCAAACTAGTCGTTCGCAGCAGAACCAAAAATGCATTCATTTGTCTTATTTTCAAAATATTTTTTGTGTTAAATTGAAAGGTGGCGGTGCTGGCTGTGTGGCACAGGACCGCCAACTATCCATTTGGCAGATACTTTTGTTTCATCTTAAAAAATATAAAGGTAATTATGTTGGTGCTTAAGAAAAGAATCCCAAACCTACAAACCTCTCCTGGTATGCCCCGCGGAGGACCTTAAGGTCCACAAATGACAACACTTTGGAGGTCCCAAGCCGCAAGGTGGTTAGATTGGTCTCAATGAGGGCCAGGGCCTTTTCAGTACTGGCCCCGACATGGTGGAACGCTCTGTCACAAAAGACTAGGGCCCTGCGGGACTTGACATCTTTCCACAGGGCCTGCAAGACAGAGCTGTTCCGCCTGGCCTTTGGTTTGGGCTCAGTCTGGCCCTTATGTTTCCCTCCCCTTATGGTTTTGATCTATGGGCTACTTTTAAAATGAGGCTGCATTTTAAATTGCATTTAACCTGTATTTTAAATTGGGTTTTTTTTCCTCTATTATGTTTTTACTGTAATTTTACGGGTGTTAGCTGCCCTGAGCCCAGCTCTGGCCGGGGAGGATGGGGTATAAATAAAGATGATGATGATGATGATGATGATGATGATGATGATTAAACACGGGTGGCCTTGTGGACTAAACCACTGAGCCTCTTGGGCTTGCCAATCAGAAGGTCGGCGGTTCGAATCCCCGCAACGGAGTGATCTCCAGTTGTTCGGTCGCAGCTCCTGCCAACCTAGCAGTTCGAAAGCATGTCAAAGTGCAAGTAGATCAATAGGTACCGCTCCGGCAGGAAGGTAAACGGCATTTCCATGCACTGCTCTGGTTCGCCAGAAGCGGCTTAGTCATGCTGGCCACTAGACCCGGAAGCTGTACACCGGCTCCCTCGGCCAATAAAGCGAGATGAGCGCCGCAACCCCAGAGTCACCTTTGACTGGGCTTAACCACCCGGGGTCATTTATCTTACCTTTCTCAGACCCATTGAAAAGAATGGACATGACCAAGTTAGGTCCATTGATTTCACTAGGTCTACTCTTAAGCAAAACTGTGAACTACCACCCTATATTAGGCCAACCAAAATATCACAATATTTATTATTATCATTGATTGCGGGGGGCTTGAATTTATTTTGTACTGATGTAGAATTGGGAGTTGGTCTGTAAGTCATTTTTGGTGTCCCTGCCAAGCCTGTGATTTTAGAAACATAGGGAGCTGCCTTATACCAAGGCAGAATGTTTGGTCTGTCTTGCTCAGTATCTCTTAACCTGACTGGCAGAGGCTGTCTAGGATTTCTGGCAGGCAGCCTCTCCTAACCCTGCCTGGAGACTTCAGGGATTGAACCAGTAAGCTCTTCCTTGCAAAGCAGACATTCTGCCTCTAAGCTATGGACCTTCCCAGCATTCTGTACCTGGAAGATGAGATTCTGTAGAAGCAGAGACAGCTAAAGGGGTCAAATCCAGTCTCTTTGACAAGTTACTGTCGCCAGCCAAGTCTGCTACATGCTCCACAGAAACTTGCTAACTGAAGATTATAGTAGACAAGCTGAAAGAAAGGAGGTCTTCTTCCTTTCCTAGCTGGAGGTAAAGCCATCAAGGTAGAATTGTAGAATCATAGTTATTTATTGGGACAGTGTGATTTTTGCAGCTGCTGTAAAAAGTTGCAAAACAACGAAACACAGGGCAGAGCAATGGAGAAATTCTGAAACAACAATGGGATATCAGCTCTGCCCAAGGCAGGATGCAGAACAGCAACAACCAGGAAAAGATAGATATAACATTTTACAAGGACAGGAAGAAAATCACGGACAGAATAGTTGGCACACACAGGAAGAACAAGGATATAGTTTGAGTGCCTCACTTGTAGTTTTATGAATCATGTAAGGCAACATGCAAATGGAAATAAAAGCTCTGAACAAGTGTGCGTGAGAAAAATCACGCTGCGATTGAGAAGTGATTGAGAACCAGACCGGGCCAAGATTCGTACCTGATGAATATTTTGTTGCAGGAACCTCAGCAGGTCTTCGTAACTTGTGGCAACGTGCAACATCAGCTGCGGAAGGAAGAATAAAGAGTGGGGGGAAATTCAGGTCAAAATACAACAGGAACATCCAGCCAAAGTCTAGGAGACAAATCCCAAACAAAGAGAGAGAGATAGGACTACTGTCATGTGTAGCAAAGAGTTTCTCCTGTTGTAGACAGGTATTCTGCTACGTATTGGGGTCCTGAGGCTTTCTAAAGGTAAAGGTAAAGGGGCCGCTGACCATTAGGTCCAGTCGTGACTGACTCTAGGGTTGCAGCGCTCATCTTGCTGTATAGGCCAAGGGAGCCGGCGTTTGTCTGCAGACAGTTTTTCCGGGTCATGTGGCCAGCATGACTAAGACGCTTCTGGCGAACCAGAGCAGCACACGGAAACGCCGTTTACCTTCCCGCTGGAGTGGTACCTATTTATCTACTTGCACTTTGATGTACTTTCAAACTGCTAGGTTGGCAGGAGCAGGGACTGAGCAACGGGAGCTCACCTCGTCGCGGGGATTCGAATCACCGACCTGCTGATTGGCAAGCCCTAAGCTCAGTGGTTTAAACCATGGCGCCACCCGCACCCCCTGTGGACAATGTGGATAGATACAAAACAGAGACTATGAAATAATACGCAGTTGGAAGTGTTGACAATAGGACGCATGGAGGGGATGGGGTGGGGAATTGTGAGATTCAGAGAAATCTCGTTTTATGGATATGTATTTGGTACTGTGGGACGCGGGTGGCACTGTGGGTTAAACCACAGAGCCTAGGACTTGCCAATCAGAAGGTCAGCGGTTCAAATCCCCGTGATGGGGTGAGCTCCCGTTGCTCAGTCCCTCCTCCTGCCAACCTAGCAGTTCGAAAGCACGTCAAAGTGCAAGTAGATAAATAGGTACTGCTCCGGCGGGAAGGTAAACGGCGTTTCCGTGCGCTGCTCTGGTTCTCCAGAAGCGGCTTAGTCATGCTGGCCACATGACCCGGAAGCTGTATGCCGGCTCCCTCGGCAAATAAAGTGAGATGAGCGCCGCAATCCCAGAGTTGTCTGCGACTGGACCTAATGGTCAGGGGTCCCTTTACCTTTACCTATTTGGTACTGTAACTAATTCTCATTTGTAAAATCAATTAAAAATGACCCCCCCCTTTCAAAAAAGCAGAAATGTGGCTCAAATAGGTTAAGGAGAAGGCTTAGGGGAGCTTTGAAGAAGGGAGGGTGTCCCGGAATAACGCACAAGAAACCTGGAAGCTGCCTGGTCTGGTGAGACAATTTGTCCGCCTAACCCAGGATAGCCTCTGACCAGCCACAACTCCCCAGTGTCTCAGTGGGGGAGGGGCTTTCCCATTACCTGGGACCCTGAAGATGCAAAGCCCTGAACTACGGTCTCTCTCTTTTTCTCTCTCTCCCCCCTACTTTCTGAGATGGTCGGGAGATGTAGGGCTGATGAGGTTCCTCTGTTGATGAGGTGGAACGCGAAGCTCCGCGGCTCCCCAGGGAGGCTTAAATTGAAACGCCTTGTATTTTTCATGACGCTCATTCCACAAGAACAATCTCCACTCTGCACAGTTTGTGGTTCGCTGCACGGGTTATGTGCAAACATGTATATTGGGAGTCCCGGTGTCAAGGTTTCTGTTTGTTTTTAAACTGTTGTGTAATGCCTAGTTTTACGCCTCTTCCCCACCCTAACAGCAGCCCCGCCGGAAGAAAGGGAATTTGGGTCCCCTCTTTTTTGGGAACACACACACACACACAACCACACACTCCCAGGACTCTGGAAATAACTGTTGAGCAGCTAAACCCCCAGATTTGCTGAAACCTGCTGAAACCGGGATTCTCAGCGTTTGCCAGACGCTGACCACATATTTCCCGGTTCTGTTCTTGTTGGCATTAAGGGCTAGAAGCATGCATTTCAAGTTTGATGGATAGCAGGGATTCTCGGGATTCCGAGAGCGCAAATCCCAGATGCACAAGTTTGCAAATTCCACATGTGAAGAATAGAGTACAGTGGTACCT